>NC_139401.1:42318333-43725000 GCF_054392235.1 Sus scrofa | reverse complement strand
TCTCCTCCCTGAGTTTCTCGACTTGGCTTCCAGGGTATCACTCAATTCTCCTAGATCTCCTACTATCCTCCTCCGTCTCCCTCCTAGTATTCTGTGCTAGTTTTTCAGTCTCCTGACCTATTATACTGGAATGCTCCAAGGTTCAGTTTTGAGTTCTCTTCTTTCCCCAATCTATTCTCACCCCTTGGTGACTTCATCCAGTTTTGTCCATCTTTCGTAGTTGGTCAGGCTAGCTTAGACTCCCTTTTTTTTTTCAAACCCTACTCTATCAGCTAATCCTATTGGTTCTACCACTCAAATGCACCCCAAAGTTGACTAATTCTATTGCTGCCGCTCTGGGTCAAGCTACCATCTCTTTCTTAACATGGACTGTAGCAGTAACCTCCAAACTGGTCATATCATTTCTACTTTTGCCTCTTTTAGTCTAACCACAGAGTACCTAAGAAGATCTAGTTTAAGTCAGATCATACCATTCCTCCATTCACACCTCGCCATAGTTTCCCATTTATCTCAAATAAAATATAAAATCCTTACTACAAGGCTGAACATGATTTAGCCAGCCTGTTTTCAACTGGACCACAATTAGCTCTCTTCTCACCCTGCTCAGCCATGCTTGCCACCCTGATTGTACCCTGACTGTCCCTAAATATGCAAAATACACTCCTGCCTTAGGGCCCATTGCTCATTGCTGCTCCCTAGAACTGGAACCCTCATACAAATATCTTCAAAGTTCACTTCTTTAACTCTTTCAGGTACTTATTCAAATGTCACCTTCTAATAAAGCCTTCCTAGACATTCCTATTTATAACTGCAACTTCTCTACCAACCAATGTCTAGTACTCTCCAGCTCCCTCTTCTAATAGATTTTTCTGGAGAACTAATCATAACATTATCTAATATTCTATATGTAATGCTTATTTACTGTCTGTTTACCTACATGACTTAAGATATTTCTGCATGTCTTTCTTGCCAATATATCCCCAGAACTTTGAATAGAAGACAGTATAGTAGATGCTCAACACTTCTTTAAGAATGAATAAAACCACTAATCCCTCTACAACAGAGTCCCATCAGGAATAGTATATCAAGGAGTTCCCATCATGGCTCAGTGGTAACGAACCTGACTAGGATCCATGAGGTGCAGGTTCAATCCCTGGCCTCATTCAGCGGGTTAAAGGATCCAGCGTTGCTGTGAGCTGCAGTGCAGGCTGGCAGTTGTAGCTCCGATTAGACCCCTAGCCTGGGAACTTCCATATGCCATGAATGCAGCCCTTAAAAAAAAAAAAGAAAAAGGAAAAGAGAATACTACTTTAAAACTAAACTTAAAAGTTTTAGAAAAAGAATTTTACCAATATTATAAGGCTAGCCAGCAATAGGTCAAATAATTCTTTTTTTTTAATAATGATTTTTATTTTTTCCAGTATAGCTTGTTTACAGTGTCCTGTCCATTTTCTATGGTACAGCAAGGTGACCCAGTCACACGTACATGTATACATTCCTTTTCTCACATTATCATGCTCCATCATAAGTGACTAGATATAGTTCCCAGTGCTATACAGCAGGATCTCTAGTAGACTAATAGAAGTATAAGTAATTTGGCAATGTGTATTCACAACATCTTTTAAAATACTCTTTGACCCTTCGGTTCTGCTTTGGAGCACTTGCTCCATGGAATCCAAAATACAGGGAAAACTATGTGGATAAGTATTCAGAAGTAAAAACTTTTTGTCCCATCAGAGTGAATACCTACTACCTAGCATAGCACCTGATCTTAAGTAGGCAATATATGCAAAAATGAACTAAGAATCACTGTAAATGCTTAGGATGCCACTATAAATTAGCAATGGGTTTTGGGAATTATATGATCTATTTTCTTTTTCCGTTAGAAATTTCTAACATTTTCTCTGTAACTTTTATATGGAAAAGAAAACATAACACTGGGTCACAATGTAGTAATATCGTCGTAGTACCACAAATGCTTACAAAAACAGTTCCTCAGACTTCTATTTCTTCTTTTCTCAAAATTCATAAAATCAAATAGAGACAACTATTACGTGATACGCCAACAAGGCAGTTAGTCCTATTACCTGAGTGGAGTTAGATAGTTGGTTTTTCCACGGCTCCTCTGCGCTGCTGGTCAGGTTTGTGCGGTTATGAGGTAGAGTGAGTGCGTTTCGCTGCAGGTAAGGCACGTTTCCATTACTTCCACTTCCTGTTATGTGATTATTGCCTATCAAAATAGTGTCTGTACTTCCCAGCGTTCTTGATGTGCTACAGGGAACATGGCCTGTAGAAAAGGGTCCATTGGCCAAAGGCTGCCCAGGGCAGGCAGGGCGGACTCCAGGCTGAGAGACGCTGGGCACTCTGGTCAGAGCAAGCTGCGGCTGCTGGCCAGAGACTGAGTTTGTAGGCAGTGATGAGTCAGCTGTTGGCCCGTTAGGAATTCCAGTAGATCGTACCTGTGCAACTCCTGTTGGTCTCATCTGTCAAAAAACAAATGAAAAATAAATGCTGACTATGGGGCCCACAGGGGAAAGAATTAGAATATAAAAGTTTATATCCATGTAATCTCTGATTTCACCCTAACATTTAATTTCTCTAGGTTGAAAAATACTTTTTAAAAATAGGATACGTTTGTTCAATTTAGATTATTTAGCCTCCTCGGAAAAGCAGGAATCTGTTTCATTTTTAAAGAAATATCCCTTTAGTAATGACAAAAGAAAGCAGCTGAAAATTACAGAAAGGGATTCAAATTTACAGGCCTTTCCTAAAATCCCCAAATAGGAGATCTCGAAATTCCATTCTACCACATCTAAAACGCCAGATTCTCTGAGTTAAACAAACTTGAAAGACCCTCACCCGAGTTTAGGATAGAGCTTAAGTGTTAAATAATACAAAGAAAACCTATGCAAAACAGCATGTAAATAAATAATAAAATTATCTTAAGAAGCATGGATTACTAAATTCCACCAAATACTAGTATAAAGTAGAAACTGGCATGAACACACTCTAAAAAGATGTTCCAGTCAATAAAAATACTCAAAATGCTACTAAGTTTCAGGGGGAAAAAATGCTATACACACTTGGTGTTGCTGCATTAAGACAAACTGACTTTCCAGCTGTTCCAGCATCAGTTTCTGTGCTGGATTTAAATTATTTCTATTTGCACGGAGCTGTTCCAAGTGCTAGAAGAAAGAAGAGAGAGGAGAATATAGTCAAAGACATACCTAAGAAATAAGTACACTATTCTAAGCAACCATTCCCAGAAATGGGTAGATAAAAACTCCGAATGCTGTCCAGTCGAAGATACAGATTTCTGACCAATGGCAATTACCCCAATATGAAGTCCTTTAAGAAAAACATTTCCCTCAAGAAAGTTTACTGTAATGTGATTTTTGAGATAAATGGGCATGAAATTTTATTCATCAATAATTTTCAGTATTTACACAGAACGTTCTTTAAGCTTAAAAATGCATTATGACAACTATACTCTGTTCGGAATAGTACAAGTCTGAAGACAGCCTGACTGTCCAAAACCAGTGATCCGCCTAAGCAAAAATATGACACCTACATAAGGAAATATGGTGTAGCCATGAAAGAATAAGGAAGCTTTTTATATACTGACATAGAAAGGTCTGTAAAAATACATTGTTAACAGTATATATAGCATTCTACCATTTGTGTAAAAACAGGAGAAAAATAATGAGAGAAAGGGGGTGCATATTTGCTTGTACATGTATGACATTATCTCTGGACAGGTAGATTAAGAACTAATAAATAACACTGGCTGTCTGTTAGGAGGAGAACTGAGTGGGCAGGGGCAGGAACTGGAAGAAGAATTTACTCTATATACACTGAAGTCATACTTATGTAGTCTGAACCATGAGAAGGTATTACATGTTTTTTGGGGGCGGGCGGGGGGTGGTGGCAGTGATGGTGGTGGTGGTAGTGAGGGAGAACCAGGGAGCAGACTAAAACTAAATGGAAAACAAAAATGAATGATCTCAATTACTCTGGTAAATGTGGGTTCATTTTACTTATGTGCATATTAACTGAATTTACTGTCATTCAACTTTAAGAATTAATACTTTAAAAACTTAAAAGTCTATTACTTAAAGTATCTCTATAAACAGGAAAAACAATCTATAAAAAGCTTATCTTACATACCTGTAATTTCTGTGGTGTCAAACACCATGAATGACCTTGTTGCTGTACTGGAGGATGTGACACTGCATGGCCACTACTCCAATTATCAGAAGTATTCTGAGGAAAATTAGTAAAAAAAAAAAAAAATTAAAGGATATTTGGTTAAATCCACAGGGTTAACAATAACGACTAATGGAGGTCAAATGACTATGAATTTGAATATTTACATATAAAAAATGTTATGACATTTAGTTCTTTTAAAAGTAATTTTACATGCATAATAAATTTGGAAAATCATAAATTAAAAAAATACTGATTCTTTAATAAGCCACCCCAAAAAGCCCACCCCTAAACTGTGGCCCAAATGGCTAACCTAAATACCACACTGTCCACTAGATCCAATGTTAAGTTTATTTCAATGTCAGTAGAAAGTGATGATGAAAAGTGTGTTGAGATCTTAACGGCAGGGAGATGAATAAAAATGATTTGATGAATGCAAATTTATCCCTACTTTCTATATTTAATATGATGCTAAGAATTTGGGATGGAAAAACTCAAACCTTTCACTCTTTGATGTCCACAGATTTAAAATAAAGGACAGGAGATGTTCAAACTGCACAGGTTCAGGGCAGTTGGGAGTTTCTTTTTTGATTGGGATTTTCTATTTCTCTAAAATATATACCTTTGTTGGACTAGATGTTCTTTTCCTCTTGGCAGGACTGGACAGGTCATCTACTTGGCTAGAAGGAATCATGTGTAGTGGCAAGGATTGCTGTGAAATTGGTGTTTGACTGAGGCCTAATACAGGTTCAGTATTTGGATGATGAGGTTTACATGCCTAAGAATCACAGAAGGAAGACAAAAATAGGGTTCTATATATTCTTAATTCATTCCTTCAAATTATAAAACTTTACAAGCTACATACTTTTCAAAGCTATGTGGACATCACTAATCACAATTATTGAAAATCAAAATCAAATGAATCATTAATGGAGGAATGTGTACCTTCCTTTGAAAAACTTGCTTTAAAAA
The DNA here is from genome assembly GCF_054392235.1 of Sus scrofa. NCBI lineage: Eukaryota > Metazoa > Chordata > Mammalia > Artiodactyla > Suidae > Sus > Sus scrofa. Next base: position 43,719,822 of record NC_139401.1, on the reverse strand, counting down.
TCAAATAAACCACTGCAGCATTACTTTAAGAAATCTCCTTCAAAATCATGAAAATGCACAAAGGTTCTAAACTGGCACCCCAAAATTTCTTCCCATATCAAAGGGAGTTTTAATTTGATCTAGATTCCCTTCACAATTAAATCAAAAGGCTTTTCATTAATAAAAGCCTCCTGTGCTTAAGTAAAATACGCTTGACCACTACAGATTGAAAAGAACCCTTAAAGCTGGGCACCTACAGAACATAACCCAACTTCTCACCTGCTGTGCTGTGTTCATGGCACCCTGCCTGGAGGTAAGCTCTGCGGGGATTGGTAGGCTCCACGCCTCCTCAATACTAGGAAGTAATTTAGTTTTATTCTGTAGACTACCTTGTGGAAGGTTACACAACTGAGCCTAGGAAAAATTATGTAAAAAGCAAATTTAACACAAGCCTAATTGAGTAAGAGCAAGTCCACTAAATCTTCCTAAATGCTATAACTAATTTTTTTTAAAAAGAAAATAGATTCTTAATTTGGGGTTTCAGAAAGATACTAAGTATAATGAGGGAAATCGGAATATAAACCTTTGTGAGAATTAAAACAAAGCTAAGCTTTGTTTTCAGAGTTCTTACAGCTGTCTTCTCATGAAACTCCACGCAAGAGTGAAAGACAGTGTTCATGTTCTTTCCTCTAAAATGCTATGACAACTTAAAAATGTAGACAGTACATAGAAAAAAATTATGTAAATTAATATGCATCAACAGAGTAAATGTGTAAAAGAGCATCTTTTAAAATACTGCATATCTTACTTAAAATGAAAAGTAAAATAATATTACAAGCTATGGTATGTTTACAAAATATGGAAACAAATTATAGACATCAAAACACAACTAGACACACTTTCCAGCCACCCTCCTCCTGCCTGAGTGCCATGGGGAAATACGTGCCTTTAAAAAACTGCTATTTAAACATTTTACCTGCAAATACTTAATTCGTGCTGCAAGGGCAGAGGTATTACTACAACTTTTGCTTCTGGTTGCATTTAAGTAGCATTTAATGGCATCCTGAGGCTGGTTACAGGATTCGTAGAGTGTGCCTAGGTCCATCCAGGCTGCAGCATGGCCATGGTCCAACTGTACAGCACATATATAGGCCTGTAAAGCATCCATAGGCTGATTTTGCTGCTGATATAGCACGCTGGAAAGAGAAAGTCAGAAAAAATAAACCCACTAAGAACTGCTTCACAACAGAACATAAACTATGAAATACATTATATGTGATGCAACTGTACTTGTGTATCAATTATAATAGCATTATTTTTATATAAAGTCTTACCCTATTGAACACCATGTATCTGCACTTGCTTCTGATTTATCAATAGACTGCCTGTAAGATATAAAGGCATCCTGAACTTTCCCAATACTTGAATAGCACCTGAGAGGGGAGGGAAAAATTAAGAAAATACCATTAATATTAATTAATTAATTAATTAGCTGAAAGGATGGACTATATATCAAAGCAAATAAAAAACCTAATAAGCTAACATATTTATGTGAATGTGTGTATGTGTATATACGATAACAATGTACATTATAATTAATCCTTCAACAAACTACAATATAGTCTGATAGTGTTTATTAATACAGCAGCATGCTTTAGCACCTATTAAAATAATTAAAGGCCATATCAAGTCAATACTATAATATTTAGGGCTGAAAACGCACACACACTATTCCACTTAAACAGCTTGATCCCTGGTTTTCTATAGAGTTAAGAATACAGAGTTAAAAAATCAAGAAAAACATTCTATGTTGGTAAAACTTGCTGAATCAGACTTCAATTTTCCTTTCCTGAATAATAACAATGGGGGCAATACTTTAATTCATAAAAAATACAAACGTAAGAAACAGTTACATCAAGCTAACTATCAAAAATAGTATAAAATAAGGTAAGCGCAGTATTTAATGACTAGTAAGTGTAGCAAGGTATGACTAAAGGTCCAAGGACCTGCCATTTTCCTAATGTAGATGTACCTGATGGATACATAGAACAGCAGTTGAAATTACAAATGTAGAAATTATCTTAGTGTTTGGTACTAAGGTGGCGGGAAAAAAAAAATAACCCCACAGTGTCTGGCACTAAAGGAAAAAGAAAAAACAAAACCTAGCCCATCATCAAGGATCTTACAATTTACTTGAGGACTGAAGACACATTATGTCATGATCCCACATCAAATGGCCAGCACAAACAATAACTAGTCTGAGAATTTAGGGTAGAAGAGACCACAATACACACTATAGGGTTTAGGAAAGGCAAGAAAGGGAAGACTAAGAGTAAGGAATCCGAATATATGTAGATGTATACAGCTTAGATCAGTTATTCCCAATTACCAGCCAGTATAAGGCAATTGGGCTAAGCAAACAAAATGGAAAAACAACACATACATACATAAAATTTCCATTAAACTAATATATGTATTGTACTTGACTTATTTTGAAATACCATTAACTGAGTAAATAGCAAAAAAAAAATTTAAATGCCTTTACTTGCCCAAACACCATATTTTGATCTTCATAATTATTCTTTGAAATTTTACTGATTCAAGTAATCCAAAAGTCTGGGAACCACTGATTCAGGCAGAGAAGGTGAAAGAAGGCATTTCAAAATGTTGCTTGAACATTATGAGCAAAACCTTACGTATGTAAGATAGCACAGATACAAACAGCAGAGAATTTTCAATCCAACCCAAGAATATCCTGAAATTCGTTCTTCTAACGTGATGAAAGCACTTTATAGGAAAAGTAATCTGCTAGCAATGTATATGGATAAGCTGAAAGGAAAATCATTTATGGACAGTAAAAAAAAAAAAAAAAAAAAAAGAAGCAGCCAGCTATATTCACTGGTTTGAAATAAGCCAAAACTAGGGTGAAAGTAATGGAAGTGACAACAAAGGAAGACAGGTGAAATAATAAACCAAAAAACAGATTAGATATTTTGTGATTAGATATATTCATGGGGGTGGGGTTATAATAAACATTTTTTTCCCCTTTTTCAGCTGTGCCGACAGCATATGGAAGTTCCTGGGCTAGGGATCAAATCCAAGCCACAGCTGTGATCTACACTGCCAGCTGCAGCAATGCCAGATCCTTAACCCACTGTGCCACCATGAACTTCATAATTTAGTTTTTAGGCCTGATTAAGTAGAGGGAAAAAAATGGTGATATCATTGGTAAAAATAAAGGAAAAGGAGCTGGTTTAGGGAAGAATATGTTGAGTGAGGTTTGAAATTTCTGGATTTTGACATGAGGTGTGGACTGTAAAGTGCAATGTTAGGTAAAGAATAGAACATGTAGTCCTGGAGTTCACTACCTTCAAGTGTAGAAATCTAAATTTGAAATTCATCCATATGGAAGGGGGGTATAAGAACATAAGATAGCTTATAAAGGAGAGGTAAAAATAAGCCTAGGGAATCACTCATCTTGTGGAAGGGGCAATAGAAGAAAGGTGACTGAGACAGAGAAGGCAGTATCAGAAAGCATCTGCAAAAGGATTTATGAGGACAGAATTCAGGAGAGGAGCGCGTTAACAAGGCCAAACAGGGACAGACACCACAGAGAAAGGGAATGCTTAACCCATAGTAGAAAGCATGCTCTGTTTGTTGTTGTTGTTAAATCAAAGCCAATTCCAGATATACAGACAAATTTGCCTAACCACTGGGAGGAATAAGCAGTAGTAATTCCCCAAACCAATGTTTTCATATTCAGCGCCTACAAAGTCAAAGTAGGAAATCAATGTGCCCAAATATAGATGTCCCAATCCAACTGCTATCCCCTTTTTCTCTAACAAAGCTTAACTAGGTTCCCCTGAGATAGCACTGTGTAGTGGAAAAAGCACTGGGTGTTGACCCTAGGATCTAGTTCCTGCTCTCATGTTAAGTTACCTGTGTGACTGTGACCTTGGACAAAACATTTTACTCCTCTGAACTCGCTTTCAAAAACAACTGTAAAATGACAAGGTTTACAGGGTGAACCAGGTGACCTCCTAGTCCCTCCCAGCTCTAACATTCTATAATTCTGTGATAACACGGTCAATGATTAGCGCTAATATAACAGCATTACGACGTTACACTTCTGTTATGATATACACATGCCAAATGCCAAACAAATTCAATCTTCAACACAGACCTGAGTGAAGAATAAAATGCCTTAGAAATATTAGGGTCATCAAATCCCAAAGGTGCTTACTGACACTTGAAGTCTTCCTTCAGAGCTTTAATAACTTCTAAAATACAATTTATTTATAAAAATTTTCTAACAACAAATTAGAAGCAACACATTAGGAGTCAGTGAAAGATGATAAGAAAAGTAAACATCAAAGAGAAAAGTTTAAAACAGTCCTCGAATTATACCAAATTCACAAAATTAAAACCTTTATAGAGTAGGAAGGTACCTAACAGATAATCTGACCCAGGGCTTCTCAATCTTAGCACCATTGACATTTTGGGCCAGGTAATCTTTTTACTGTAGACAGCTGTCACACTAGATGCCAGTAGCACTCCTCATAGCTGTGATAACCAAAATGTCTCCACAGACATTATGAAATGTCCCCTGTGGGGCAAAAGAGACCCTGGTTGAGAACCACCAAGCTAATTTTCTAAATCAATAGAAAATTGAAGCCTCAAAAGGTTTAATGGTACCCTCCATGATTCTATATATAGTAGCTTAGACAAGACTTAATTCCAAGTCTCTCAGCTCCTAGTTGATTGAGCTTTCCACAATACTGCAAAAGCTAAAACCAATTAGAAACTAAAATACAATCTGATGATGGTCCAAAAATATACTCCACCAGATACACATAGTATGTTTCAGATAATCAGTAAGCAAAATTCAAAGTACCGAGAAAAGTTTACAGACTTAAAAAAAACTACTTTCACTACATGTCACTTCTCCTTTCCAATAAATCCAGTAATATATCTACTTTCTCACTGTAAGATTTCAAGTATAACTGTGATATGAGATCTACTATTAATGTCCATTCTAAGATATACATCATTAATCAAAATGATAAACAGCAAAGGTTCCACTAGCTACTGGTAGTCAATAGTTAAGAGGAGAAATTCTTTGTTCTACTAAATAGACATATAAAGAAAACACTAGAAGTCAAAAGGAAAGGCATTTAAATACTTGAACGAAGAATTACTATCTGCTAAGACGGTTTAAAAATCAGTAATAATTTAATTCAAATGAAAATCCAATAAGCAAAATAAGAAATGTCCTGATAGATGGGATGATTTGTAAGAAAACCACCACATTCGGAAGCTTTCTTTTATTTTTTTTAACTTCTAGAAATCTTTGTTATATTTTAAAAAGAAAACATGCTGTTCAAGTTATAAATGTTAGCTAATATTTTAAAACATAATTCAAAACTCTTAGCTGGAATAAACAAAAGCAAAATCCAAGTGTCTGATAAATCAGTCTTACCTTCCGAGGAAATACCAGGACTGGCCAGAATTAGGATCTGCTTCCAAAGACTTTTGGAGATACTGAATAGCATAGCTTTCCTTGGTGGCTTTATCTCCCAGGAGATCCACAGTATGATGCATCCAACCTAGAGTAAATGATTAAAAATATTTACCTAAATAACTTCATTATTCTATTTTAAAGAATACCAAGCAGAAAATAAACAAGTAAAAAAAAAACAAAACCTCCTTTCAGTCAATTTATTCATTTAGCTTGGCATATATACTCCCCAAATTTAGTAACTCCAATTCTGGTGTAAGAAAGTCTATTTTTCACAGGAAGGTACAGTCAAAGATATGAAGAACTTTTATTCTGAAGAAATTAAAACAATTTTAAGCATTCACTTATCATTTAGTAGATTATAAGCTACAGTTTCTCTTTTCTTCTCTAATTTTTGTATTTGAAAGAACTCCGAGTTATGAAACAAAGAATATAAAGATGTTAAATCTTATTCACTGTTCCATATAAAAATTTATGTGCATACTTAATGAATCTCCAAGACAGTCTATTAACCCAATGTTTATTTCCAAGGAGTAAATATAAAGCTGTATAATCAATGATAGTTCAGAGTACAACACACACATATAACAATCCTACCTTATTGGTATTGGCCACAAATATTCACACCTCATATGAAATTAAAACTATAAAGCATTTAACAAGTTTCTAAAACCCCAAAGCTGTAAGAAAAGTACATTCAAATGGTGCAACCAAAACTGGTACAAAATGGAGTTCCTGTTGTGGCTCAGCACATTAAGAACCCAGCGAGTATCCAGAAGGATGTGGGTTCAATCCCTGGCCTCACTCAGTGGGTTAAGGATCTGGTATTGCCAGAAGCCATGGCGTAGGTCACAGATGTAGCTTAGATATGGCGTTGCTGTTGCTGTGGTGTAGGCTGGTGGCTGCAGCTCCGATTCAACCCCTGGCCTGGGAACTTCCATATGCTGTAGGTGTGGCCATAAAAAGAAAAAAAAAAAAAAAAGGTACAAAATGGTAACACAAATGTTTAATAAATTCAGATAGTGCATAATCTCAAATATATGTGGAATCTGAAATAGAGTCGAATACAAAGAAGCAGGGAGTTGAATGGTGGTTACCAGGATCAGTGAGGTGGGGGGAATGGGGAGATGCTGGTCAAAGCATACCAAGTTGAAATTATTATGCAGGATGTCTAAGTACAGTATGATGACAGAAGTTATTGATATTGTAATGTATACTGGAAACTTGCTAAAGAAGCAGATTTCAGGGGCTCCCACCACACACACACACAAAATGGTAACCATGTAAGCAGATGGATATTGTTGATTAGCTTGGTTGCAGTGATCATTTCACTATGTACAGGTTTATCAAAACAACATGGTGTATACCTTAAATATAATTGTTATAAATAAATAAATAAGCAAGGAAACAAGATGGCTATGTACCTAAGTAATCAAAAGACTAGATCACAGAATAGTATATTCCATACCTTCAAGGCACACAGGAATAATTTGATTTAATTTGTTGGGGAATATTTTCAATTCAAGAGCATAAAATCAGCTATTCTTTATGTATAGTCCACAGCACATAAAGCAAATAAGGACCCTTATTTTCTTATATTTATTATAGTTGCTGTGTTCCAGAAGACATTTTAAGAGGATTGAGTTAGCATGTTTTATGGAAATTTAAGTCAATCACAGGTCTATTTATATGGTCCTCCCTTATCTCTCCTACTATTACTAGTAAAAACAGGACCTAGAGTAACCGGTTCTAAAAAGAGTTACTTAAACAGCAATGACAAGCAAGTAGGAAGGATTGATATACAGGTATACACTAGACTTAATTAGGAGAAGTATTTTTCCTTTTCAAGACTATGAAGAATTTACTGATACACTCTGTCAAAGGGGACAGGTGATTCAAACAATTTCACTCCATTTCCCAAATTTAAAAGGTGTATATACATTTTTGCTATTGGCACACTCTTCACTGAAGCTAAAATGCATAAAAAATTATAATTAGTGTGGATTAAAAAACAGTTTGTTTTCAAATATTAACTGAGTAAGTTGTTTACTCTAAAGGTATCACTTAGGAACTAACATAAAACCCTTTTTGTTGTACTAATAAACTTGTTTTAATTTAAAGATACAAATTCACATTACCCAAACACTATATGCAGTCATTAAAAACAAATATTTAACTATTATGATCTTTTAAAGTATGGATAACTCAAGTAAAATTCTAACCAGAGATTAAATTAAAAACAAAAGTAAATACAAGAGTTTTACATGAAGGCAGTGTATTCTGCATTAATAATATAATGTGCATTAATATTATATTATTAAGATAAGTGATAAAATCTAAGGTTAAATGCTATCAACTCTGAGAAAAAGGAAGGAAAATAGAATACAAGCCATATATTTACCAACCCTAACATGTAAAAAACAGAAAGAGAAGTATTTATAGTACACTAAATGTGTATTATTACATACCCAACTGTTGTAAGACAGTTGCTTTTACTTGTGCAGAAAGGTTTTCTGTCTGCAAAAGTTGTTCGTAAGCTTCCTTTGCAGAATGATACTTCCTCTAAAAAGTAGTGGAAAAAAGATTTAAAGATAAAAGTTAATATCTTTAAAGAAGTAGCTCATAGGTTACGATTGATACAATACTGATTATTTTAGCATTAAAAAAAAATCAACTGCAACAGAAAGCGCATCACTGAATGTTCCTTTAACTCTAGAAAGTTGTGGTTGATAGGCCATGTTTCAGAGTACCTAACACCAGTAAAACATTCAATATAACAAAGTGTCATTAAAACATAACCAGATCTCAACAGTTAACAAGAAAATCATCTCAACCTATTTGATAACATGTTATTTCAACTTTAATAACACTAATGAAGCTAGAGGTATTCTATCTCCAAGTGCATGATATGTCTGCCTAGAAACACCAAGGTCCAAGCAACTTAATATGAATAAGGCACAAATCAGTAACACTTTTAAAAAATATAAGTGCAAAAGTAGTTGAAATCTAAGTTTAAGAGAGAAAGTTACTGGTATACAAAATACCCTGTGAGAAAATGTATAACACATATATGATTTTAAAGACACCAAACCTTCTATCCTTACATAATTATAGTCTAATAGCATTTGTAATATTTAAAGTTCTTTGGGCAAGTCTCTAAATGAAACCATTTACCCACAGTGCTCACGCCCAAAGGACTAATATGACTGAAATCCATTATTCCTACAGTCCTAAGCTTAAGACATCCCCCCAACTCCCAAAAAAGGAGGAAAGTCAACAAAAGAAAACTTCATAAATATTACCTTTGAAACATACTTGGCAGAACAATGGATTGAAGTGGCTTCATTCACTTCATTGATAGTACATAGATTTGTTTCATTGACAGTACATAAATTTGTTTGCTCTGCCTGAGCAAACAAATCTTTCTCAAAAAAAAAAAAAAAAAAAAAAAAAAAAGGAGGACACAAAACCAGCTGGTGAGCCTCAGGCAAACTGCTTAAACTATGATTCCACACCCCTAAAACAGAGGTAATACCTGATCTTTCTATCTCAAATTGTTCTAAGGGTCAAATGAGATATGTAAAGAGCGATGGAAATAAATAAGGAGATGTATGAATAAGTATGTTAAGATGGGAAAGATTTGAAAGAATTGTTCATTGAGACTAGCAGTAGTTATTATATAAACTTCTATTCATCAGTTAAATCAGTTCCCCTTAAACATTAATCTGGCCTGAAAAAAGTAAATCAGACAGTTAATGAAAGAGAAGGACCAAGTTAGTCAACTCAATTCCTTCAACTGATAAATATTTGTTGAATACATAACATATAACAGGAACTGCTGGGACTACAGTGTAGTCTGTAGTCAAGAGCATAGATATCAAGACATATAAAATATACTGTACTGTCTACAATAACAGTGTATTTTCTACAGGAAGAAAGCACATATGATAAATTAACTAGAAGACTGGACAGAAAGTGCAGAGACAAGCAGACAACTTCACAAAGACCTTCCTAAACCATGTTAAAGACTATACAGACTGTAACCTAAGACAATAGGGTACTACTGAAATGAGTTCAAGAAATACGATCATATTTATATTTCAGAAAGACCACTTTGTGGAATTAATTCAATAAATGCTAAAACACAACTTCCAAACTCTAATAGTTAAAAGGTAATGTTTTAAGTGGTACTACTTGTAGTATCAAGGAGATGGACAACCTAGGTCTTTTGTCACTAGGTGAGTGGAAACAAAATTCAATGGATGCTTACAGCAGAACATTAAGCAGTAATTCTAAATAGTGTATAAAAGCAACGTGAGTTTATCTTCAAAGGTGCTGAGTGCAGTTTTGCTTCTGGTAATGTTGAAGTAACATTTCAGTTTTAAATTCTGAATAAAATATAAAAATCAACTATCAGAAAACACTGAAGAGAAACCAAAATTGGGCAAAAACAGAGAAGTTAATATTGAGAGGAAGGTAATGGCACTGGTTTAGTAACCTCTTTATTCACCTGAAGGCAGGCCCCAACAGGCCCCTGGTTGGCTAGAACTCAAACAGAAATCAGCAATCTTAGTAGCTTGAAGAGTCAGAGAAGAGACTGTGAAGCTATTCTATTACAAGAGCTGGAAGTGAGGGGAGAAGAAATCCCAGAAAGGAGAGTCAGAGAGAAAGAACATCAAACTCTGCAATTAAATTGCTCAAATCCCTGGTTCATCACTGAACTAGACAAGAACAGAACAAATGTCCAGCAGCCTAAAAGAACTAAAGAGAAATTTTAGCTGCTGCCCACTACAGAGGTAACAAAGTTTAGTGTATGGCTTAAGCAAAGTTAACCGGCCAATAAATAAAAATATAACAAAATCATTCTCAACAACATATTATCCAGGATACTGGCATAAATTTATCAGACTTGTAAAGAATCAAGAAATTTTTACTCATATTCAGAAGAAAGGACAATCAATGAAAACCAGCCATGAAATGACTCAGATGATGAAGTTTGCAAGTAATTTTAAAGCAGCTATTTTAACAAAGTTCACAGACAAGAAGGAAAACATAATCATAAGGAATAAATGGACAGGAAATCAAAGCATAGAAAACAAAACAAAAGGAAATTCCAGAACTGAGAAATATTAATTTGAAACTTTAAAAAGAAAAAGAAAAAAAGTCATTGGAAGGACAGATTAAAGACTGCTTAAAAAATCAACTTGAGGAGTACCCGTCGTGGCGCAGCGGAAACGAATCTGACTAGGAACCAGGAGGTTGCGACTTTGATTCCTGGTCTTGCTCAGGATCTGGCATTGCCGTGAGCTTGGTTAAGGATCTGGCATTGCCGTGAGCTGTGGTGTCGGTCACAGATGCAGCTCGGATCTGGTATTGCTGTGGCGTAGGCCAGCAGCTATGGCTCAGATTATACCCTTAGCCTGGGAACCTCCATACGGCACAGGTACGGCCCTAAAAAGACAAAAAAAGAAAAAAGAAAAGAAAAGAAAAAAAACTTGAAAACAAGTTGGCAGAAAATATCCAGACTAGAGCAAAACAGACAAAAGAAAGAAAAAAAAATCATCTAAGATGGATAAGACAATAACAAAATGTCTACCATATTCATAACTGGAGTCCAAGAAGAAGAGAGAAAGAATAGGGCAGAAAAAATATTGACAATATAATGGCTGAGAACTTTACCAGGACTGATGAATGACAGACATCAAATCCCATACCCAAAAAACTGAAAAAACCCACAAGTAGTACAAGTATAAATGAAAAATCAGTGACTAAGTACATCATCGTCAAATAATTAAGAACCAAATATAAAGAACCCTGAGAGCAGCCAGAGGGAAAAAAAATACAGCTAACTTTATGTAACCATATCAGCAATCAAATTAAATATAAATGGACTAGATATTCCAAACGAGCTAAAGAGATTGCCAGAACAGATTTACCAAAGCGAAAGCCAAAAATACAGTATTTGGTAAGATGTGTACTTTTTTGTATAAAGACTCAGGTAGAGTGAAATAAAAGATGGGTATCAGAAGCTGAAGTGACTACTGAGATCAGAACATGAGGTTTCAAGGTGAAGAGTATTACCAGAGATAAAGAGGAATATTTCATAATGATAAGGACATGCCAGGATGACATAACCATAAGAGCTTTGAAATAAAAGACTGATAGAATTAATACCGATGAAATACTATTAATTACTCTATGCAATTTATTCTAACTTCACCAAGTGTCCCACTAATATCCTTTTTCTGGTCCAGGAGCCAATTCAAGATCCCACACTCTGTTCGGCTAGCATGTCTCTTCAACATCTTCTAATTTAAGGACAGATGCTCAGTCTTTGACTTTCATTACCTTGACACATTCATAAAGTACTAACTAGTCATTCTGAAGAATGTTTCTTTCCAATTAGTAAGTACCTTATGGAAAGACATTCATCATTCCTCATGCATTAATTAATTAAAATTCTACAGCAAGAAGGAGATGCCCCCTTTCCCCATTTATTTATTCAATTATTCATTTACAGAAAAATGAATATATTTTATTCTGTATCTTATATACCATTATTATACCTGTTTCTAAACTTGTGTCAGATTTGGTGCTTAGAAACCCCATTCCCCTCAAGTTGGCTCCTGAATCCTTTTCCACATGTTCCATCATTTTTTGAGCACCTTCTTACTTTTTGGCACCATGAAATGTTCCAGGGCTCATTCTGCAGTTTCCCACCTAAGCCCTGGAATCCTCCACTTCTCCTCAAGAATTCCTGATTCCTTTTACTGAAAAATTTTATTTGGAAATAAAGATCTAGTGCTAGTACGTTCACTGCTGCTGAGGTGAGCCACTGCTTCTAGGCCCTCCCAGCAAAAAGAGCTAGGAAATATATTAATGTGTGCACAAACACTCTCTCTTACATCCATATCTATTTCTACCCAACTATCTATATCCATAACTAAATAAATAAAATAGTGATCCCTCAAAGTCCAATCCAACTACAGAGTGCATTCCAGCCTCTTCCTACTTGTAAATTCTCTGAACAGTGAAAATCTGGCCCTCATTATCCACAATACACTACTTATTTGTTCTCTAATATCTCTATGTATGTAGTATCTGTAATATCTCCAGTATTTACAGAAAATCTAGTTACAGAATTTCTACTCATATCCTTGTGAGAAAGTAACTGTAGCACAAGATTTGTTTATAGTTCTTTTTGTCTCCGGCTTTATACTATAGAGTCAAAACACTATTTTCGAAAGTTACTTAGGTTAGTTCTTTTCATCCCTACTTATGTTATTCATTTATAATGGTTAGGTTCATTTCTTACTGTCTACATTTTTTATGTTGTGCTAACTCTCATTCTGGCTGATTTTACTCATTCAATTAATTTTGGGGTATGTGAAACATAACCAGGTTCTAAGAGAGCTATAAAAAACAGTATACTCAAATTCTTCTCTCTCTTCTCCTCCCTAATACCTCATTCACAACCATCCCTGGGTAGGTAACCAATCTCACTTGTCTCTAGTTCATCCATTTTCAGTATTACCCTTGCACAAGCGGGCCATGTAAATGTTGCTCTGCAAATGTAGTTTTTTCCTTTCACAGAGGGTACTATATTATACTTTTATACTTCACATTTTTTCCACTTAACAGTGTATCATGGAAATCATTCCATATAGGAATTTACATAGGTCTTACTCATTACTCTCTACAGCTGCATGGCACTCCATTGCCTAAACATACCATAATTTATACAACCATTCTCCCATGTATGGACATTTAGGTTGTTTCCAATATTTTACAATGCTCCAAAAGATATTCTTGTGCCTATACATTTTCATTTTTGGAGGTATATTTTCAAGGTAGATTCCTAGATGTGGGATTGTTGAATTAAAAAGTGCACGTAGAAGTTCCCATCACGGCGCAACATGAGGTTGGAGGTTTGATCCCTGGCCTTGCTCAGTGGGTTAAGGATCTCGCATTGCCATGAAATGTGGTGTAGGCTGGCAGCTGTAGCTCCGATTTGACCCCTAGCCCGGGAACTTCCATATGTCACGAGTGCAGCCCTAAAAAGAAAAAAAAAAAAAAAAAAAAAAGCACGTTGAGTTGTTAGATTATTCTGTTTCAGATGAGGTATACCAGTTTGCATTATCGCAATGCATTGAAAGTGCCTGTTTCCTTTACGTAGCCACTTACACTTATTTCACCAATCTGACAGGTAAGATTTCTATTTCAGTGTTGGTTTAATTTGCATTTCTTTAACTCTGACTGAATTTGAACACTTTTTCGCATATTTAAGGGCTGCTGTATCTTTTTTGCGAAGTGTCTGTTCATGTTGTTTTTCCCATTTTTCTATTGGGTTTTTGTTCCTTTGTCTCTCAAATTTTAAGAGTTTGTTAGATATATTAGGAGACACTAGCCCTTTGTGGTGTTATGCTATAAACATTTTCTCCCAGTTTCATAGGTGACCTTTGAATTGATGGTGTTTTGGGGGATTCTGGCCATACAGAAATTATTTTTATGTTTCTCAAACTGTTCATTCTGTTTTAATGCCTTTGAATTTTGAGCCATAGTTTAAAAAGCCTTCTCCTACATCAAAGTTGAAGAAGAATTCATGTTTCTTTTAATACTTGTACAATATCACTGCATGTTTCTTTTAATACTTGTACAATATCACTGTTTATATTTTGATACTAATTCATTTGTAACAGTTTATTCTTTTGAATGGTTTGGGTTATGGGTCTAATTTTATCTTTTTCCAAATGACTACCTACTTGATTCAGAACCATTTTTGAATAAATTTACCTTAGCCAAAGGAATGCAAAGTATTACCTTTATCATATACTCAATTTCTCAATGTATACTGGATCTATCCTTGGCCTATGATACTCCACTGGTCTCCTTATCTATTTAATGCCAATACAACACTTTTAATTACGGAAGCTTCACTGTATATTTTAATATCTAGTCAAATTCATATAACCCATGTAACCCCACCCCATCAGTATCATTCTGGCTATTCGAGTATGTTTTTCCATATCAACTTACCTAATTCCTTTAAAAAATTTATTTTTTTACTGATGTTGTATAACATTTATACATTTCTGTACGTTAATTTGTGCCTCTAATTGATTTTACTTGTCTACCAACATTGCTTAATATAGCATGACAATGAGGAGTAATGAAGAGAGTGGGCATATTTGCCTTGCTCCCGATTTTTGTGAAAATGTTTCTAGTGTTTACCCTTAAGTGAGATACTGACTTTGGAATTAAAATACATGAATTTTATCATGATAGGAAAATAACCCCTAATCCCTATGTTCAAGAGAATTTTTAATTCGGAATGGGTACTGGATTTATTGAAGGCTTTGTTAGCATCTATGGTGACAGTGATTTGCTTTTACTTTTAGCTATATTATTACGATGCATTATATTAACAGATTTCCTAATATTCAATCAATCTTATATTCCTGGAATGAATATCACTTGGTCATAGTATATTATTTGCTTAATGAGGTAATAGATTTTGCCTGCTGATGTTTTATTTAGTGTTTTTATACCAATATTCATCAGTGATATTGATATGTATATTGACTCTTTTTTGTATTGTCTCAATCAGGTTTAGGTATCAATGATACACGTGCTTCAAAAAGGAATGGAGGAAAACATATGACAGTCCCTTAAAAATTTTACCACAGATTTACCATAAGACCCACTAATTCCATTTCTGGAATCAAAAAAACAAACTGAAAGCTAGGGCAAAAACAGATATTTGCACACTCATGTTCATAGCAGCATTATTCACAACAGCCAAAAGTTGGAAGCCACACAAGCATCCACTGACAGATGAATGGATAAACCAAATGTGGTGTATATATACAATGAAATATTATTCAGCCTTAAAAAGGAATGGAATTCTGACACATGCTACAATATATACAAACCTTAAGAACATATGCTAAGCGAAATAAGCCAGACACAAAATGACAAATGCTGCATCATTCCACTTACATAAGGCACCTAGAGTAGTTAAACTCACAGAGATGAAAAGTGGAATGGTGGTTGGTAGGGGCTGGGGTAAAGAAGGAATAAGGAGTTATTGTTTAATGGTACAGAGTTTCAGCTTGGGATGATGAAAGTTCTGGAGATGGATGGTGAAGACAGTTGCACAATAATTTGAATATACTTAATGCCACTAAACTGTACTAAAAATGGCTAAAATGGCAAAGATTATGTCATGTATACTTTACAAGTTTAAAAAAAAAAAGACCCCCAAGTACTATGGCCTATAGTTAATTTTTAGACTCTGAGATTTTTGTTTCTGTTTTTAAAATACATTATAGCATCAGTAAGTGCGGAAAGGGCTTTAATTATTATCAAACACATAGGTCTCTCAAGGGCCAGATTAAAAGCTATTATAAGCCCCTTAACCCTCTCGAAAAAAAAAAAAAAAAAGAGAGAGAAACAAGGAAGTTTTTGTCAATTTCCAATGCTCTGGAACAATCTACAGAGTATCAGAATCACTTGATCTTCAAGGTTTGGTAAAATTCCCCTATAAAACCATCTGGACATGATATTTTCTGTAGGGCTTTACTTAATTTTCTCTATTGCTTTTTATAACTTTTCTAACTCTAATGAGGTCAATTTTGCCAATCTGTATTTTCCTGAGAAATAGTCTATTTCACTTAAGTTTTCAAATTCATTTCCATAGAGGTTTGCTAATGATAAGTAGTCTCGTATGACTCTTCTAATTTCTTCTGTTTCTGTGGTTATCTGCATCCGTGCTCTCTCTCTCATTTATCCCCTTGATCAAGTTAGTTAGCGGTTTATCTATTTTGCTAATTTTTTCAGAATATTATGATTTTGAGCTATTAATTAGATCTACTGTTTTCCTCTCCTTTTCATACTATTAATTTCTTTTAAAAACTCCTTCTCCCTGGAGTGCTTGGTGGCCTAGCGGTTAAGGATCTAATGTTGTCACTGCTGTGGCATGGCTTCCATCCCTGGCCTGGGAATTTCTGCATGCTGTGGGCACGGCCAAAAAAAACATCTGTTTTCTTTTCTCACAATATTGTTTTCCTTACATCGATTTTTGTTTGTTTTGTTAAGGGATTTCCTTACATTGAACTAACCTTGAATTCATGGAATAAACCGTAGGTAATCATGAGGTACTTACTGTGCTCCTTTAAATGACAGCTGGAATTTATTTTTTCTTTCTTTAGAATTTTTGGATTTGAATAATATATGTAAATGAAACCAGTATACAGTTTCAGTAATAACCCACTGCTGGAGAGTTAGAAGACAATGCTAAAAAAGAAACTCATACTTTTTTGGTTGTCTTTCTGTCTTTTTAGGGCTGCACCCACGGCATATGGAAGTTCCCAGGCTAGGGGTCCAATCGGAGCTGTAGCTGCCAAACTATGCCAGGGCCACAGCAACACGGTATCCAAGCCGTGTCTGCGACCTACACCATAGCTCATGGCAACGCTGGATCCTTAACCCACTGAGCAAGACCAGGGGTCGAACCTGCATCATCATGGATGCTAGTCAGGTTTGTTAACTGCTAAGCCATGATGGGAACTCCCAGAAACTCATAATTCTTATCAACAGTGTAATTTATAATAACATTATTTGTAACTATCCCTCAAAGAAGAATAGTTAAATTAGTTACAGTACATCTTTGTAAAGGGATATAATACAGCTCTATATGTATTAACAGGGAATGAATCCAAAATCGAATTCTAAATAAAAAAAATAAGCATGAGTAAGAGAGAACAAACACTATTGGTTATTATTTCAATAAAATAAAGAAAAACATAACATATGCAAACATATGTATGGATTTGAGTTTCTCTGGAAGGATATAAAAAACATGGGTAATGGTGGTTGGTGGCTTCCAGGAGGGAAATAGGGGGCCAGGGAAAAGGAGGGAGGAAGATATTTCACTGTGCATTCTTTCAGGCACTTTCATTTTGAATTATCTATTCAAAAATAAGTAACACTGTAATAAAATTAAAAGAGAAAAATTCTATACCGTTCATCTTTAAAGGCTATTAAGAATTTAGATAATGACCTGTGCAAGTTACTTCATTAAAATCAAGAAAAAGAAATGTAGGCCAGTTAATATTACTGGGGAAAAAACATGGCTCTGCAGGTCTCAGCTAACAAAATGGGAAAGGTAAATTAAATAATTGATATAAATATCCAAGAATAATTCATAATATATTTACTTGGAGATATGACATTATACACAGAAACAAAATTATCTTTATCTAGAGATGATATGACAATATACAAAGAAAGCTATGAGAATCTAATTTTTTAAATGTTAAGAATGGGTGTGGGTGAGATGACATGACATCTCATTAACATTATCCAAACCTAAACAGAATTACCATATGATCCAGCAATCCCACTTCTGGTTGTATTTTCAAAGGAAGCAAAACCACTGTCTTTAAGAGATATCTGTACTCCTATGTTCACTACAGCATTATCCATTAGAGCCAAAGACGAAAACAACCTAAATGTCTGCCTACAGATAGATCAAGAAAATGTGGTGTAAAATTACAATGGGATGGTACTTCAGCCTTAAAAAAGGAAAAAGATGTGGTACCTATACACAATGGAGTATTACTCAGACATAAAAAGGAATGAAATAATAGCATTTGCAGCAACATGGATGGACCTAGCAATCATCATGCTAAGTGAAGTCAGACAGTGAGACACAAACATCATATGCTATCACTTGTGGAATCTAAAAAAAGGTACAATGAACTTATTTGCAGAACAGAAACTGACTTACATACAGACTTCAAAAAACTTATGGTTACCAAAGGAGACAGGTTGGGGGCGGGGTGCAAGGAGGGACGGGTTGGGGGTTTGGGATGGAAATGTTGTAAAACTGGGTTGTGATGATGGTTGTACAACTATAAATATAATAAAATTCATTTTTTTTTAAAAAAGGAAATCCTGTCATTTGCAACAAGAGGGATAATAAACCTGAAGGGCATTATGCTAAGTGAAATTAACCAGACAGAAAAACACAAATACTATATGGTATCACTGTGCACTTTAAATACTTTATAATTTTGTTAATTATATCTCAAAAAACCTAACAAGTAAAATAACTGAAACCTAAATGCATGATTAAATTTAACACAAATTTTAAGACTCTACAGTTCCACCTCTACAAAAAGCCTCCTTTTTGTCTTCAAATATTGTAAGCTCAGTAACACCACAAAGCCGTTGAACTTGCTAACACCTCTTTATCGGAATGACCTAGCAACATACACATACACATACCACCCCCAAATCAGGCCCAATTGATTATATCACTGGCTCCTCTCTATTCAGGACTCAACCCAAACAGCTCTTACTTAGAGAGGCCTTCCTTAACCATTCTAGTTAAAAATGTTTTCCATCACGTTTCACTTTTAATTATGTTCTTCTTGCTTAATCCTATGAAAGCAATGTGGGAAGGACCTCTTGCTTTGTGAAATAATACTGAATTCTTTCTACATTTATTAGCAGGAAGACTTCTTCCTAGCTAAAGAAACTACCCCTGAACTGTTTAGTTAGCTAGCAGTAGTCACTAACCACATACGAATACTTAAATTTATATATATTTATGGCTACACCCACAGCATATGGCAGTGCCTGGGCCAGAGACTGAATTCAAACTGCAGCTGCGACCTACACCAAAGTTGCAGCAGTGCTGGATCCTTTAACCCACTGTGCTGGGCCAGGGATCAACTCTTGCCTTTGCAGCAACCTGAGCCACTGCAGGTAGATTCTTAACCCACTGCACCACAGCGGGAACTCTTTAAATTTAGATTTTAAAACTACATATTCATAAATAAGGTCTGCTGATATGATCTGCTGAACTATAAAAAGTAACTTTCTATAAGTAGGTAGGTAAGCCTTTTTTTCTTAATTCTTCATCTGAAAATTAGAATGCTTGCTATAAGCACTGGAATGGAGAATTACCAATTCTAAAATATGCTTATAGTGTCACCTTCCTGCCATCTAATATGCTTTGCCTAGCATGAATTTTGTTCTCTTTGTTTTGATTAATTTTAATGGGCACTAAAATTTATCAAATGAAAGAATCAGTGGGGGGAGGGACCTGTCCTCACATTACCATCACAAGATTCATTTATTTTGCTTTTTAAGGCCACACCTACAGCATATGGAGATTCCCAGGCTAGGGGTCAAATTGCAGCTACAGCCGCAGGCCTATGCCTCAGACACAGCAACGTGGGATCTGAGCTGCGTCTGCGGCCTATACCACAGCTCATAGCACTGCCGGTTCCTTAATCCACTGAGCGAGGCCAGGGATCAAACCCTCAACCTCATGGTTCCCAGTTGGATTGTTTCTGCTGTGCCACAACGAGAACTCCCTTCACAAGACTTTTAATACCAACAGACAACTTTTCATCAGGAACAATGAAAGCCAGAAAACAATGGAATGCCAATTTTAAAGTGGTCAAATAAAATAATTAAATAGAATTCCATCTCTAGTAAAAAACACTCATTAAAAAGAAAGGTGAGATAACTTCTGCTTTACCTAATGACAGAGCAAGGGGAAAAGCTGGGGAAAAAAATCAGAGCTCATATTTTTGAAGGCAGCAGAGAGCTCCTGAGATAATGAAAACAGAAGGAGCTAAGACGCCAAGGAAAGAACTTTGGAGAGGAAGCTTATTTCTATAGCTGCTTTCACCCTGGGGCCTTTACTGACTTAGTAAAAAATCAGCAGTTGGCAGGAGGCTGGGAGAAGCACTGCCAGGTAAAGATTCTGATCCACAATATGCATGTAATTCTCACATGCGTCTTCTCAAAGTGGATAAAATCCCTAGCTTGGTACAGTATCTAAACCTGAGTGTGCATCAATTCTGATCCAGTGGACATGTTCGCATGCATGTGTATGTTTGTTGGGAGGTGGGTAGAGATGTCTAGGAATCAGATATTAATTTTGTAGGACCACTCCATGGTGGCTCGAAAACAAAAGAGACCTTAGAA
Organism: Sus scrofa; assembly: GCF_054392235.1. Lineage (NCBI taxonomy): Eukaryota > Metazoa > Chordata > Mammalia > Artiodactyla > Suidae > Sus > Sus scrofa. The sequence continues at coordinate 43,699,319 of NC_139401.1, read as the reverse complement.
ATTATGTCTAAAATAAAATAACTATAAAATTTTGTGTTTTGGGTAAACTAGGATTACCTAATATTTAGTTTCATACCAACTTATGCCTGATTTTCCCTATTACTGCCTAGAGTAAATGCCTATGTGTTATACTCTTTATCATACAACTAAGCAAAATGTGCCATACATAAAAGTAAAATGTCTTAAAATTAAACTGAAAAACTCTTAAATATAGCAGCCATAAAAGTAATGGTAATGACATCAAGTGGTTACTTATGTGCCTTTCAAGTGGTGACACATGGAAAGGATATTTCAATCATAAGAAAAAGTAAAACTAAAAAAACAATACATTATAACAACCATCTATAAACATTTCAAAAAGAAAACTAGGCATTTCATATCAAGAATCAGAGAAATCTTCTGAAATTTAAGGCTGCAGAAAGTTTGAGTTTAGAGGTACATCATACTGAACGAAACTTCTTTGTATACAACAAGCATTTGTAATAACTATAAACCCAAAGTAAAATCTTGACCACATTTAATGAGTATAAAAGGTACGTTAGAGGTAGTGCCCAGAATTCCATTAAATTATCTGATTTCACTTAAAATGATATGGGTGATCATTTCTGTTTAAGTAAGGTAAGTTATAACACTTACCTGGGTTTCATATAAGTGGGCAATGTGAAATTGAACTGCAAAGATGATGGAAAACAAAAATCAATAACAATAAAGCAATGTTTGGGTAAATTAATTAAGAACATAAAATGTAAAATACAAGCACGAGCTATTTTACAAAGATTTAAGTAACAACATAACTTGAGTAAAATAGAATATACAAACATACATGAACATGATAATAAACCACATGTATTCATTGTTGGTTGTTATATTTGTCAATGTAAATATTAAAATAACATAAAATCTATAGCAAGTGAGTATACATCTTACAGTGTTCAAAATGGCAACATAAAGCAAAGAGAGGAAACTTATAATCTATACATTTTAAAACATGGTATTTAAAAACTGAGTTCCAAGTCCAAAAATACAGCAAAGTCAGTATTTGATTTTAAAAAATTAAAACAAAAAAATTCTGTTTTCTTTATACCAGATTTCATATCAACATTTACAAAGAAGTCACAGACCAGGACGACACTAGTAATAACACACAGAGGAAATAAGTTGCATTTCTCTATCAGTTCTTCATAATTATTATGTTTTAAAGTCAAATCACTTGGAAGGCAACAATAGTAAATAGTCCCAACATTAACAAAAACCAAAAAAACTTCATGTATTTCAGCTTTTGTTTTCAGTTCTTCCAGATACTGTACCACCGGAGTTATGAATAATTCAACAAAAGCAGTAATGAACCAGGAATCAAAGCTGGATTCTAGCTTAAATAATATGACATTCATCCTTCAATGACAAACGTCTTTTTTTAATCCTCTGTCTACCTGGTGGATTTCATAGTGGGATTGCAAGGAGTCTGGGAGCCTTCCAAAATTATATGCATAATATAAATGTGGATCTTTGAAAACAAGGTCAAGAGCTATCATCAATTTCTCACTGGTATCATAAACTAACTCTCTCACTGACTCCCCCAACTCCCAGATTCACCTGGGAGGCTTGTTAAAAATAGAGATTCCTGAGATTACATTCAGTGAGCCTGGGGCAAGGCCTGGAAAGGTGCCTTTTTACTCAGTTCTGCAAGGGATTCTGCTATCTTTTCCCTAGACCAGCACCTGGGAACAGCTGAAGCAAACAAGCATAAGGACCAAAACAAAATATTATCTGAACTTTAAAATAAGACACTGCTCTCTTTATATATAACCATTAAATGTCACATGCTAACTAATCAGACACAAAATTAAAACATCTTTATAAGATGAAAATCGACTTTTTGTGAAAAGCACATGAAAATAATAATAAAAGTTCTACAGATAGAAATATTCTCTTTACCTACATCTGTTGAGGGGTTTTCTTATTCCCTACTCCCCCTTTCCAACACAGCTCTCCTTGAGAGTTCCAGTCCAATTCTCATCTCACTACATTATTAGATGGAAACTGGTGTTACAGGGGAAGAGAATGAGGAAGAGATGGAAAATCTATGCCCATTTCCCCCCAATCTTCTTACACCTCTAATAAAGGTGACATGAAGAAAAAAAAATCAGCAGCAAGTTGGCATGCGATTCCCATTCCAAACTTCCTCCAAACTCAGCAAGGGCTTTCCTATCCCATGAGTTACTAAATCCAGTGCCATCTTTTGTGGTGTGAAAACCAATTTACATTTAAATTCTTAAAAGTCCTCTTCAAAGTAAAACATAACCACACAACTAAGAAAAAGCTCCATTTGGCAAGTCTCAATTAGAGGTAGAAATTTTTAACAAATATTGCCATAAAAGGTTCTAAAATTAGGCTTTACTCAGAAATTAATACAGTATTTTTAGAATTATTAGAATTAATTAAATCTAGAAAAAATAATTTTAACCCGAGGCAATCATATAATGAGAAGTCTCACATCACCATGATTCTACTTTCAAAACACAAACTGTGATTAACCCCTCTTAAATAGCTCTAGAAGCAGTAAGTGTTACCTACTTATTTTTTAACTGCATAAATGAGTTGTGCCATAAAATAGAAATCTCACAAAGACTTTCTTTTAAAGCTCGCTTTGTTTTCTATAATCTTGTACTACTACAAAGTAACAGGGAAGATTTCAAAAAATACTCAAGGTTTGTGGCATATAAAATAGGTAATGATATCAATTCAAAGAGAAATAAGTTTTACAAAGGTATAAAGATCCTCGTGTTTAAACAGTAGTAATGTCTAGCTCAAAGTAAGTAGCCTATATTTATCAGTGCTCTGTGAGACATCAGCCATTTTTATCATGGTTACCAAGTAGTTATGTGGACTGTCTAAAATGAACTACCCAAATCCACTGAAATATAATGGCCTAATATCTCTAAGTAAAGCACATGCCTTTCCATTAGAGTAACCAACCTTTTAGCACTCAAAGTTCTGAGTCTTGGGGAAACTCCTCAGTCCTGAGCAAAACAGGCCATTGGTCACCCTCACTCTTATTTCCCTTCTTAATAACCAACAGAAAGAGAGGAGTGGTAAGTTTGAAAATATATTCATGATTATTCAAACTGTCCTCTTCAAATTCAACTAGAAAGTTATCTGCCCTGTGGTAATCATTCTACATAGGTGTTTTCCTCTCAGGAGCAATGATCTACAAGTGAGTTTTAATCTCAAAAGAGCACAGTAAAAGGAGGATTTACCAAGTTTGACATTTATGAAACGTCGCTCAAAAGTTATCATTCAAACTGACAAGTACATATGAAAGTTAGCTTTTTAGGCACTAGATACAATCAATTTAAATAAAAATCAGCTTTTTTTGTCATAAATTAATTTTAAAAGTATTTTAAGAGTTTGTATTCTCGATGGTTTATATAACCTGGACATGTAATTAAGAAAGAAGTATAAAAAATTACTTTATAAATTAATGAGTTAAAATTTTTTCTAATTTAATATAATCTTAGAAGCTAAAATATTGCTGCATTTGTAATCTTTCTACCATTTATCCTGTAAACACACTTATCAGTACTAAATCCTGAATTTCATTTCAAGAAAATAGACATCTTTCATGTTCTCTCGGAAAACTGAATTTAGTAGAATTATGATATCAGTCTGGTCTAGATGATGATTTAATCCACACTATGAATTCATATTATATAAAGTTATATTCAAATTTCTAGGAGCTCCCGTCGTGGCCCAGCAGTAACAAACCCTACTAGTAACTATGATGATACGGGTTTGATCCCTGGCCTCACTCAGTGGGTTAAGGATCTGGCGTTGCCGTGACCTGTGGTGTAGGTGGCAGATGCATCTCGGATCCACTGTTGCTGTGGCTGTGGTGCAGGCCAGCAGCTATAGCTCTGATTCAACCCCTAGCCTAGGAACTTCCATATGCCATGGGTGTGGCCCTAAAAGACAAAACAAAAACACCCCCAAATTTCTACAGTTTTTTTTTTTTTTTTCACTGATTGAATCATTTCAGGCATTTTTACCACTGAGATTACTCTTCACTAAACATCTTTCTATATGGTTAAAAAATGAAGTCACAGCAAAATACTGACTTTTTAAAACCTAGAATCTTTTCATTGATCTGAAATGTTTATGATTCAATTTTTTTATACACTCTAATTAAAAATTTTATTGTTCAAGCAAGAAAGATTTAAAGAAATCCAGCTTGAACTCCATGAATATTCTTTAAACCTTTACTGGTTACCTTAAAGTACACTAAATAAAAATGCCAACACATACTTATGATAAACCTATCATAATCAACCCAATCCACTTTTGGAAAGAAATGTACACAGAAGCAGAAAATAAATGTCTAAACAAAACCGCTATATCAGAACATGCTTCACACACATCCTTTTTTGATAACTGACATATCTCACCTCAATCTCTATGTATAATGTTTAAAACCATAATAACAAGTAAATTTTCATAATTATCAATAATTTTAATACCACAAAGCAGGAATCAGTGAGATAACACATATGAATCTTTGTATACTCATTTTTCCTAGACTGGTAAACTCTGTATTTTAATCCTATCACTTACAATATAATTAATACACAAATAATCAATGTTGTTCACTAGCATGATTTTAATTCAACAAGCCAGTTCAACTGGCATCTATTTTAGCTGTTCACAATAACTGGTCTCACACGTTCCATCTGTACAAGTAGCCATAGCAACCAATACAATTAGATCCAACAATTCTAGGGGGAAAATTGCACAAAATTTATGTCTTATTATTACTATTATTTGCTGTAAAGTGATCTGAATACACGTAGAAAACTATGGTACTTAATAATACTTACTTTCAGCATTGGACAAAGTGCAGGGATTACAGTCAACCAAAGCTAACTGAAAATGCTGCAAGAATAGAGTGAGAAAATTAATGCACTAAATTCAGTCACATAAATATATATTAAAATAATTTGGGGGTATGTAAGGTTTAACATAGTATAATGAAAGTATGCTATGCAAATAAAACATACTAGACAACCACCTAGAATTACCTTGAACATGTAGTACTGGCAACAAACAGGTTGCTGCATTATTTTCTTAAAATAGGTGAGAATGGAGGACTGGGGAAAAGTTAACTTGATGTCAAGTTATCCTATGTAATTTAATGGCAGCACTTGCGGCATATCCAAGTTCCCAGAGTAGGGGTTGAATCAGAGCTGCAGCTGCAGGCCTACAGAAACACTGGATCCGAGCCACATCCATGACCCATGCCACAGCTTGTGGCATCGCCAGATCCTTAACCCACTGAATGAGGCCAGGGATCGAACCCACATCCTCATGAACACTATGCTGGATTCTTAACCCGCCAAGCCACAATGGAGACTCATAAATTTTTGTTTAGATGGAAAAAGAATCAGGTTTTTAAGTCTTCCAGTAAATAGAAATGAGTGATAGAACACCTTAAATAGAGCAGATTATTTTTACAACTGAAAGTAAAAGTTCAATGCTATTAATGTCAAAACACCACAGCCTATCTCAAAATGAAATGTGAGTTTTAAAAAAGATTATGAGAATTATCATAAAGGGAAAAACTATCTGTCCTTACTGACTCTTTGATAATAACTGTACTTAGTGACTTTTAAAAGTATTTTAAGTACTACAAAGAATGCATCAAATAGCCACACAAAACCACCCCACATAAAGAAAACCACTGATACACCTTTCAGTAAACTGAAGGGAGATGAGGGACTAAGGTGGGCATGGCATGATCTCAGTTTCATTTCTGGCATCTAAACAAGATGCAAAATATATGTACATATAAATTAACACATAAATCAGCAGAAATAACTATCAAATATGATAATCAGCCCCCACACCTAAAGATGCTATGGTAAAATATCTAGCATCCATCTCTGCAAACAACAGAAATGAAATGTAATTATCCTTTTAGAATGTACAGGCTATTATATGTGTAGGCAATATTAAGCCACTAATAATTTATAGCATCCACTTGTAGTAGTATCATATAAGCCTCACCAAAAAAATAAATAAATAAAATACACCATGTCAAACTTAATGTGTGATACTAATCTTTAAGAATGCAATCATCAGCAAGAACACTGGGTGACACTTGGCATCTAGTTTATCAACATTAAAGCTGCCATATAAACTAATTAGGAGAAGGCAAACAAGTACTAGCATTGGTATAAAATCTTTAAGATTCAAAAAAGGTAAATCTCTTTGAACTCTTTTAAAAGATATTTCCAGAAATGTATATTCAAATTCTCTGAGTCTCCACAAAATTTTACCATTAAAAGTAACCAAAAACCAAACTACAAACTGTTTTCCAAAAAATCGACCATAATAAGCTCATTCCTATCTACAATCAAAATGTCTAAAGAGCTGTATTTGTTAGGGAGTTCCCTGGGGGTGCAGCGAACCAAGGATCAGGCATTGCCACTGCTGTGGCTCAGGTCCAATCCCTGGCCTGGGAACTTGCACATGCCGTGGCAAAACAACCAACCAACCAACCAAAAAAAAAACAAGAGCTGTATTTTTTAACTGCTGGACAAACTGAAAATTGATATGCACAATGACAGCTTCCAGATATAAGCCCAAAAGGAAGTTTCTTTATCAAGAGAAATAATCACTGGCAAGCTTTTAATACTACATTTTAACACAAAATCAACAAAACTGCATTTGGTCAACTAGAACTCTCAATTAGCAAAAATATACTAATATCAGGTACCCAGTGTTACAACAAAAGAAAGATTAAGAAGGCATCACTTGGTACGAACCAGTAGTTGTTATATTCAAGAATGTCTGTTATGTGCATGCATAATTAGGCTAGCCTACTTTTGTGGTGCTCTTAATATTTAAGGGTTATAACATTATGAATGGCCAAGCTACTAACAAAACTATTATGACCCTTGAATATTAAATATTTAATCCATTCAACAAATACTTCAAGCCCCTATAATGTCCTTAGGACAATGCAGATACTAGGGACACAATGATCGAGAAAACAAAAGGGAAAAATTATTGGCCATGGTTGACCAAATGGAAGAAAAAAAAAAAGAAGAAGAAAACCAACATCTGAACACTTCAAGAACTGCTTTTATTTTATTTTTATTATTTCCCCTGGCCTACTAAGCAGACTGTATGGTCCTCAAACATCCTTTTAGTGTGCTACCATAGCAATAGAAAATAGACTATTTTAAAAAGTGAGTGCAATGAAAGCAAAGAATGCTTTTATAACCAATTGTTTTCCTCCAGACAAAGAGTAGCACAGCAGCCACACATTCATATTGTACTACATTTCTAGGTCTAATCTATCCTACCAGCCTCAATTAACATTTAGGTAAAGAACTTTCCTAACTGAGCCAAAGGATACAAACTCATCTGCAAAGATACACCCTTCAAGATGGCTATATTTTAGTTTCACTATTACACTGAAATCCCACAAAGAGCAGACAAATGCGTAATTTGAATTGCCCAATTTCATCTATTAATATTCAAGGTCCTACAATAAAACCTGGCAGGAGTAGTAATGGACCATGTTTTGTTTTTTTTGTTTGTTTTTTTAGGGCCGCACCCATGGCACGTGGAGGTTCCCAGGCTACGGGTCAAATTGAAGTTGCAGCTGCCGGCGTACACCACAGGCACAGCAATGCGGGATCCAAGCCACAGCAATGTCGGATCCTTAACCCACTTGCAAGGCCAGGGATCGAACCCATGTCCCCAAGGATACTAGTTGGTTTCATTAACCACTGAGCCATGACAGGAACTCCTGGACCATGTTTTATATAGGTATTAATCAATCTTAAAAATGGTCACTGATGCACCATTTCAAACTCAGAACATCATGAAACATTAAACATTTCCAAACAGCAAAGACATGTAAAAATTAACTTGCAAAATAGTATATATTCAAAAACAGGCATGTGAGAATGAAAGAACTTACAAAATAATTACTTAAATTTAAGAAACTAAGAACAGCAACACAAAACCACCTCACGTAAAGAAAACCAATGATACACTTTTCGGTAAACTAAAGGGAGGTGAGAGAATAAGATGGGGATGGCATGACCTCACAGTTTCATTTCGAGCATCTAAAATAGAAGCAAAATAGATATATCTATTCACATAAAAGTCAGCAGAAATGGCTACCAATTATGCTAATCAGTCCCAAACCTGAAGATGCCATGGTAAAATATCTAGCACCCATCCTTGCAATTGATAGAAAGAACTAGAAAGTATCTGTACCTCACACGGATATACTGTAGTACTGAAACGAACTACTGCTGCGTCAACTAGTTCCTATGCAGTAGAGGCTTCTCCAATTCAAAGACTATATACAAACCTCAAGACAGAGAGCATTTTATAGGAAATTAATTTCCGGAGTTCCCATTGTGGCTCAGTGGTTAACGAATCCGACTAGGAACCATGAGGGTGTGGGTTCAATCCCTGGCCTTGCTCAGTGGGTTAAGAATCTGGCGATGCCATGAGCTGTGGTGTAGGTTGCAGACACGGCTCGGATCCCGCGTTGCTGTGACTATGGTGTAGGCTGGCGGCTACAGCTCTGATTAGACCCCTAGCCTGGGAACCTCCATATGCCGAGGGAGCGGCCCTAGAAAAGGCACAAAGACAAAAGAAAATTAATTTCCAAGCAAGAAAATTTACCTAAAACATTTTTTAAATGTTACAGCAATTTTCTTTTAATAAAGCACTTTTGGTCCATTTTAATACAAGGTTTGATTCATTACAATTCCTGCTGACATCTTTATTACTGAAATCACTTTTTGCTTAAAAGCTTTTGACTTGTTCAATATTTCAAAATAACTTTATAGTATTTTGCTTTATATAGATTAAGGAACTTGATTTCTATGGGGTGGGTGAACAACCTATACTGATGTAATTAACATGTAAAACTCCAGTTTCAAGTCTTTATTTCCCTTTAAAGTGTTTCACTTCTGTGTTCCCATTGTGGCTCAGCAGTAACAAACCCCATTAATATCCATGAGGATGCAGGTTCGATCCCTGGCTCTGCTCAGTGGGTTAAGGATCTGGTGTTGCTGTGCTGTGGTGTAGGTCGCAGACGTGGCTAGGATCTGGTATCACTGTGGTGTAGGCCAGCAGCTGCAGCTATAGCTTCAATGTGACCCTTAGCCTGGGAATTTCCATAAGCCATGGGTGCAGCCCTAAAAAAACATAACAAAGTGTTTTACTTCTAGCTGTATTGTCTGTGATTATCTCAGTCTTTTCAATAGTAGAACCCTCCAACTATATTCCTAATCCTGAAGACAAGCAATGAGGTAACTAATTTTCATAACTGACAAATTAGGATTATATGTATAAATTATTAATTTGGAGCAATGTTTGGATTCCAGATCTAATCTCAGATGTTCTGATTCAGTGGGCTGGGGATGGCATTACCTGAACCAGATAAAAGCTTCTACAAATTATTTCAATGCAGTCAGAGTTAAATGCCACCATTAGAAACTTGTAAATTGTGTGCTTAACCTCCAAATTCTTATTTCAGTCTACACGGACAAGGTATGTGTAGTCAATACTGCTGTCTATATTCAATTAAAGCAGACACAGCATTTTAGGAATAAAAATGTTGGCAACCATTTTTCTACTCTATGCCAGGCACTCTGCCATGTATCTGTTGAACTGAATAAAAGCGTCACTGAAATTAATACTCTAATAGAAGTTTAAAAGACAATTCCATAATGGAATCCAAAAGACATAGATGAGGGAAGAAACGAGGTCCCTTCAGGCTGAAGAAACAACTTTCTACCACATTTTATAAAAGTATAAAAGTACAGGCATGCAACTGATAGGAAATTTTAAAACAGTGGTTTTAGTATGTGTCTAATCTGTGTACACGAATGATCAGAATATGCACTGACTTAATTTTCAAGTCTAGTGTACAATTTGTGTTCATATCAAAATAAGACTGTACACAAATAACGTGAATATAATATATATTTTATAAAGGGGATAAAAGCAACAATTTGCACTGTAAAATGTTGTTTTGGAACATAACCTTTTTTAATAAAATGTGACACTGTATATACACTGAATGCTTCACAAAGCTACATTTGAAGGTCAAATATTCATAACCAAAAACTTAAGTAGTTATGGGTAAACACCACAAAATGCTTTTTGATTAGAAATGACTTCCTGTGTTAAAATGTATTTGAGGAGAGAAACCTGACATGGGAAACCTGGACTCATCCCAACCCCTCAGTATTAGAGAGGATGGTCACTGCACATCTGTGAGCAGTCATGTCCTTTTCAAACACATACTTGGAGGAACTGAAGTACTTCAGCTATTACACTACTTCGCACTTGAAAGTATGTAATATAACTCTAGGCAGAAATAAATATCAAATGGAAAAACAAAACTGGGCAGGCAGTCCAAAATAGAGAACAAAGTATTACATGGTTAGATAAACCAATTAGCTGATTACCACATACCAGATAATAGTATCCAGGGAAGATTAAAAGGTAAAGTATAAGTTGATGAATAGTAGAAGAAAAAAAGAGCAGGGGAAAGATTTTTGTCCACAAATGAGGAAGAATGGACAGAAGACAAAATAAACAGCAACAACCATCATCTGCCAAAAGGAACAGTGACATTACACTCAGGTGAAACCAAGTTCCACTGCCAACGTGGCAATTGGGGTGGTGATATTTAAAGGTGCAAACTTGAACCTAGTAGATAACTAGATCTAATGCACAGCACAGAGATTACAGTCAACAATACGATATTATAAACCACAAAATTGCAAAGAAACTGTATCTTAATTGTTCTCAATAAAAAAAAACCAATAATTATGTGACATGGTAGAGGTTTAGCTAATGCCATGGTAATGATCATACTGCAATATATAAATCTATCAAATCAAGACCCTGTACACAACACGTTAAAGTTACATATCAATTATATCTCAATAAAAAATTAAAAATTTTAAAAGCCTAGAATTTTCAAAATGCCCACTGGAAGAGGTAAGCTATTGAATATCATGGAGACAATAGGGCAGGAGAGGGTATAGAAAAATTACAGCAACGTTCATTGTCTTTAGACAACTGAACTAATAATAAAAACAAGCTGTTAAAGCTTCAACAAAAAAATATTACAGATACCTTAGAAACTTAAAGCTTGGTTAAAATTAATTTAATAGCTAGTATTCAAATTCTTAGTATTTTATATTACATAGAGTTGATAGCTTAATTAAATGAAACAAATGATTTACACATTCCACATTAATAAATAAAATAATAAAAGAGGCATTTCACAGATTCAAAAAGTGGTTTCTAAAAGGAAGAATATATCATCATGCCTTGACTTATTCCTTGTCTTAATATCCTGGCATAAAAAAATAAAATAACAATAAAATTCCTGAGTCTATAAAGGGTATAAGAGGCACCTGGAAATGGTTTCTAGAGAAAAGTGTAAAAAAAAAAAATATATATGGAAATGCTATTTCACTCAGAGGGCATTGAGAGAAAACTGCACTGTCAGTTGTGTAGAAAAAAAAAAATTCTATTTTAAGAAATGACAAATAAAATCAGCCTCTAGTCCCCCCCACAATATTTCCAGCCAATCCTATGAGAGGCATTTTATCATTTTGCAGCCTCTTCCATTTCATTAATCTATCCATTCAAGGAAAACTAAGCACCTGGTAAAACTCTAAGCTAACACATAAGTCTCACTTGTGTTCAACTCATTTCCTTTGAATCATCTCTGTAACTGTCACTTTCCTAACCCTTTCATATTCCTAACCCTTTCAACTGGCACTTATTTTCAAATATGAAATTTGACTCATATTGGTATCCCAGCCAATAATCCCCAAGTTTCCATTAAAAAGCTACCTTTTTTACTTTTAAAAATCAAAAAAAAGTTCTAATGCTGGCATATTTTCAGAAAACTTAAACATGTAATTATCAGGGAGAATTTTTATATAATTTTCATTAAATAGATGCATTGGCATTACCTCATCAAAGAATATAGGTGTTGCTATATATTATTTTCTATTTATTAGCCTCATATGAAGGAAGTAATTTTAATAGTCTACCAGGATGTGAAAATTAGAGACATTATATAAAACTATTTGTCAAATTAGTGTACTTTTATTGAAGTAATGATAGCACACTGCCTCAAATATGTAATGAATGTAAAGCAATTATCATTACTATTAAAAAGTAATGAAATAAAATTCTGAATTAATTATATGGAGATAAATAGGCAACCAATCCTACCTAGGAGGGTATTATCTGAAGCAGGGAAGAAAAACAACAAAAGATCATGTAGAAATGTTATCCTGGAATGGACTCTGGTTCAGATAATATTAAACTAGTTAATAAATTAAGAATTGGTACCTCCACCACTCAACTAAACACATGAAATCTTTTTTGGCCTATTTAATGGGAAAATAACACCAAGTGATTAAAAAGTAAGATGAGAATTAACCTCACATTTCTGAGGATGAGCAGAGTGACAGAAACAGAAGTATTAAATTCTAGGTCAGGAAAATGGATTTCACAAACATTATCTATACTGGCTGCAGAGAAGTTTTAGATATGGTAGATAAACAGAGAACTAAAAAAGGGTTGAAAAAGCTTATTTGTTAGATATTTTTATACATATTATTTAATCTTTGTAACAATTTTGTGTAATTGGTACTGCTACTTCAGTTCCACAGATAACAAAGAGGATCAGAAAAGCTAGGCATCTTGCCCAAAGTCACACAATTAGTTTCGTGGCAAGGTCAAATTTTAAAACCAAATTTGCTCGCTCAAGAGCTGTTTTCATAGTACCAAAACAGAATGAATCTGTTTCAGAAATACATTTTGGGAGAGAAGTTATTACCAGAGACAGAAATAAAACAGGAGGCCCTGGAATGCATTTCATGTGTGGGTGAAAAGAAGGAATCTATTATGAAAATAAACTGTATTTTATTTAAATATTTTACCATCTAAAACATACTGTATATGCTATATCCCTCTATCCAAGAGGGAAAGGAAATGAGGCAAAGAAGACCTAATCTGTAATGGACAGATTGTTTGCACCACCCCCACACCAAAATACTCTTTTTACCCGCCCCCACTCTTTTTTAGATGGGAACAGTGTATTTAGAAAATTGAGCTCTGCTCAAAAACTGGGCATAACTGGTCTAAAAATAACACCTTTGATAAACAATCACCGAGAATGGACATTTGGCCTAATTCTGGCTAATGAGACGCAAAGTGAAGTATTCTTTAAGAGATGAACATGAAGTCAGGATCTTTCACCTCTATGACATGATTAATCAATTATTTATTGAGCATTTATTATATGCTAGCACTATACTAAGCACCTATACCACTACTCTATAATGTCTTTCTTTATGAGACATGAAAAAGAAATCATCTCATTCTGATCGCACCTGGCAACCAGCTTTAAGAATAAGCCAAAAGACAAGAAAATACATCATTAATGAAACCTTAGATCAGCTGAATCAACCAATCCTGAAGGCTGGACTTTATATCATATGAACTACTTTTTTATTGCTATTTTAACAACAGCTTCAGTTGGAGTTTTCTGAGGTTGTAGCCCAAAGCATCTATACCAATACTCTGTGCTAGCAAACAACCTTTTCAGGTAGTGTAAAAGTCATCAGAGGTTCCACATCTATCCGCATGAAGCTAACATAATAGCCAGTCCACTTTAGGAAAATTGGAGGCCACTTAAGGGGAAAGGGGCATATCATTCCTTCTGATTCCTAACTTCACTTAAACTAAATGCTAAGCACTTATAGCAATACACTGAAATACCTCCTCTTTGATGCCTAAAAACAATGCCTAAAATTCTCTGGAAAATAGACAGGAACACTGGAGAGAGAAGCCTTAAAAAGTCAACATCAAGATGTGATTAAAAAAAATCAAATGAAGCCTTCTCATTATAGGCAGAGAAATATCAAGGACTCCTGAAATTCTTTTTTATGTTCATAGAAATGAAACATATCAGAGTGGCATCAAGTACTTTAAATAAATGGAGGAAAGGCCCCAAACAAAAAGACTGCACTTACTTAAGGCAATTTTGCTAAAATTGCTGACTTGAAGGTTTCTTAACCTTTAACTATGCTTGAACAAATAGAAGTTTGTACACAGGAAGCTTTCTGTTGAACACAAATGAGTAAGCAAGAACCCTATGAAGCTGCCACAGAATACGGGTCAACACTGTTTCCCGAATAAAGGAAATTTTATATATTGCCACCTTGATGGAAACAGAGCTTGGCATTCATAGAATTGTTTAAAGTACCACTGTACTGATATTCAGAGATAACCACATTCCATAATTTGGGATAATCTGATTACTTTTTTCCACTCAAATATATTTCCTGGACAACATTTACGAAACTGATACAAAAAAACACTTCCACAAAATAAGTTTATTTTGTGTTATAAGACATTTTAAGAGTCTGGTTAGCTGGTTTACACTGTGAATGTCCAAGAGGAGATCAAAATATGCAAGATGGCATATCTGAACTAATTTTCCATTTCAAATCCATTCATATGCCATAGTATAGTTTGAGAAACGCTGCTTTAAGCTTGAGGAAAACTGATAACTTCTAGGCATCCTTTATTCTCCACGTTACTTACATTTATCCTGGGGCCTATTCTACCAACTGCACTTACCTTTGACAACTGTGTCATCTGAATACTTTACAATCTACTTTAGTGTTTGGGGCATATATCTCTCTCTCTCTTTCATACCATTAGCATTGTTCTTTATAAACTCATGAAAGATGGAAACAGTCTTTGCAAAATTATCTATTTTAAAACAATTAGGCACTCCTAAATACTGTTTTTTAAAAAATTTCAGGAGTTCTTAATTTATTAGTGAATTCAAATTACAACCTACTGTAAAGTCATTCCTTATCCTTTATCTCCCTCCTGACCCTTCAGAATGAAGATAATCTGCAATGAAGATATTTAGAACACGGCAACCATTATAGATAGCACAAGAAACTCAATGAAAAATTTTGAGAAATACTAAATTCTATAGAAAGTAAAATATTTAACCAACAATGTATTATTTTGCTCAACAATCACCCTCATAAACAGTCAATTCAAATGACTTGTAAAGAACATACTTTTTAATAAACTTAAGATATGAGGCATGCTCTGCTGGTAGAGGTCAATAGACTGACCACAGAAGTTAAATGGTCAGTGATGGGATCACAGAGACAAAATCATTAAGCAGCTGCTTCTGACCTCTGTGATGCCAATCACTAAAGAGTGGAGTGATTCAGATGTCCAAACTGAGATTGAAACCTTCACCCTTTCCTAATGATAGGCCACAATTAAAACATTTTTTAAAAAATATTTAATGATATAGTTACCTATGCCTTAGCATCGTAACTACTCTGTACTCGGAAACCCAACCTTATGTATGTATCCTCAGTCCATAGCTGATACACGGTTCTTTCACCTAAACTTTCAAATATTCTTTTGAAGTACCAATATAAATTCCAACATTTCTCAATGTTCTAATATATAACAACTCCCTCCCCAAAGAAACACTGTATCTTGGAAAAAAAAAAACCAGCAACCTACCTTTAAACTAGACTCATAGTCTGTGTTCACTTTGAACATAAGCCCAAGACGCAAATGAATTTCCTTGGCTCGACAAAAGCTGGGATCAACATAAAGCACCTCCTGAAATGCTTTAATTGCCCTGAAAGAACATAGACATAAGATATCTTTACTTTTTAACACTTAACATGAATTTTTTGCTCGGTAGCACAGTACAATTTCTGTTTTATTCAATACTGTTTTAAAGAAAATGCCCATTTTATAAAAATGATGTGAATGAACATTAAAAAAAAAAAAAAAAAGACTGGGAAAGGGCACGTTGGTCTTTTATGTAACTGAATATGTATAATTTAATATAAAAGAGGATCAGAGGAATTTATTCCCAATTATTTGAATAACATACATGGCATAATAAAATTCTCAGTGTAAATAACTGATTTCATTATTTCTAGAATTTATTAAGGGAGAGAGTGGGGAGGTAGAATAGTTTTGTTTTTAAGGGAGGATATATTAATCCTGTTTCTAGTCTACTCCACAAAATTGTCTTTTTAATTTTTTTATTATTTTTTTAATTATAGCTGATTTACAATGTTGTGCCAATTTCTGCTGTACAGCAAAGCAACTCACATATATATATACACACATTCTTTTTCATTATTCTTTCCCATCATGGTCTATCCCAGGAAACTGGATATAGTTCCCTGTGCTACACCGTAGGACCTTGTTTATCCTTTCCAAAGTTATTTATTAGTCCGCATCTACTGATTCCAAATTCCCAGTCTATCCTTCTCCCTCCCCCTTCCCCCTTGGCAACCACAAGTCTGTTCTCTATGTCTGTGAGTCTGTTTCTGTTTTTCGTAGATAGGTTCATTTGCGTCCTATTTTAGATTCTACGTGTAAGTGATATATGGTATTACTCTCTTTCTGACTTATTTCAATTATGATAATCTCTACATGCGTCCATGTTGCTGCAAATGGCATTATCTCTTTTTATGCAGCTGAGTAGTCCATTATATATATATGTGTGTGTGTGTGTATATATATATATAATAGCAGTCCAGTCCATTATCTATATATACACACCACATTTTCTTCCCCCCCCTTTTTTTTTTTGGTCTTTTTTGCCATTTCTTGGGCCACTCCCGCGGCATATGGAGGTTACCAGGCTAGGGGTCGAATCAGAGCTGTAGCCGTCAGCATAAGCCAGAGCCACAGCAATGTGGGATCCGAGCTGCGACTGCAGCCTACACCACAGCTCACGGCAACGCCGGATCCTTAACCCACTGAGCAAGGCCAGGGATCAAACCCGCAACCTCATGGTTCCTAGTCGGATTCGTTAACCACTGAGGCATGACGGGAACTCCATACACCACATTTTCTTAATCCATTCATCTGTCAGTGGTGAGTCTTCTTTACTAAAACTTTATATTTCTTGGGAGTTCCCGTTGTGGCGCAGTGCAAATGAATCCGACTAGGAACCATGAGGTTGAAGGTTCGATTCCTGGCCTCACTCAGTGGGTTAAGGATCCAGCGTTGCTGTGAGCTGTGGTGTAGGTCACAGATGTGGCTCAGATCCTGTGTTGCTGTGGCTCTGGCACAGGCCAGCAGCTGTAGCTCCGATTAGACCCCTAGCCTGGGAACCTCCATATGCTGTGGGTGTGGCCCTGAAAAAACAAAAGACAAAAAACAAAACAAAACAAAACTTTATATTTCCATCTTTCATATTTAGGTTTACAATCCATCTGCCCCACATTTTTTACATTATATGAGTAAGAGGTCAATTTTCTCTTTTTTCTATACAGATATCCAATAGCCCCTACATCATCTATAGAAAAGATTGTCTTTACCACAACTCCATAGTGCCACACTGTCCTAAATCAAATGTCCATATCAAGTATCTTAGTCTATTTGTGGGCTCTCTGCTATGTGTCACTTTATGTCTATCAGTCCATCTTTGCCCCAAATTCACATTTTATTTTTTATAAAAGTTCTTAATTACCAGTACAACATATATACATGGACAAGGAAAAAACACTTTTTCACTGAATACATTTTATATCGCTTAATTTGATCAGGTGAATGCACTATGTACTCCAAAATGAATTAAAATTATAACAAAGGAAATGTCTACTTTGAATTTTAAAAATTATAGTATCACACATAACAGTATTTTAGGCATCATTTTAAATCTATACATGATTTAAGGCTTGTCACAAGTAAAAGCTAATATATTCTTTGCAAAGCTTTTGAAATCAACTATTCCCTGCCTCTGTTTAATCTTAAAGGTGACTATTTAGAATCTTAGACAATTACAAAACACAAGTCAATCTTTTAAATAAAAAGTTCAAAATATAATACTATAAAAGAGAGCAAAACAATATTCCCTATGTCTTTAGGTAACTTTCTTTTGACTTGTATATTATCTATTCCCCCCACACACTATGTGGTTATATACACTTATTATAAAATTAAGAGTTTTAAAAGGTAATATTTATTGTGAGAGGTGGGGACAGTAGGTCTGGTATCAGATACCTTTGCATCTGGTTAAATACCTTCTTCCTAAAGAGCAGCTTGGCATCTATGTTTTAGATGGCTTTCAAATGGTTAGGAGTGTGTATGTGTTTTATTATCTGGTATGTATATGCAGGAGAAGGGAATCAAGAAAGAATTTGTGCAAATTACCTTTCCCATTCTAAGGCAGCTTCCTATTTCTCTCAGACTTCAAGATACTCATCCGCATCTGCTAAGTCCTCTGTACTTTTTTCAAACCTTTCTAATACGAGGAGATGCAACTACAGCCTCTATATTCTCTTGGTCATGTCTAATAGCACCACCTTCTAACAGAACAGGCAATTGTGTGTGTGCACATGCACGAGAAAGACAGAGTTGGTGTGTATGTGGGTGTGTGTGTATGTGTGTGAGAGAGAGAGAGAGAGAGTTGGGGGATATAACACTGGGGAAGAGACATTAAAAAATGTTAGGAGGAGAACTGCACCATAAATGATACCAATTAAAACATAAGATATGGAGTTCCCATTGTGGCTCAGTGGTAACGAACCCATCCAGCATCCACGAGGACGTGGGTTCAATCCTCAGCCTCACTCAGTGGGTTAAGGATCTGGCATTGCCACGAGCTGTGGTATAGGTCGTGGATGCAGCTTGGATCTGGTATTACTGTGGCTGTGGCATAGGCCAGCAACTATAGCTCTGATTCGACCCTTAGCCTGGGAACTTCCATATGCCATGTGTGCAGCCCTAAAAGACAAAAAATGACAAAAAGAAAAAAAAAAAAATCCAAAAAAAACCCTCCATAAGCTATAACTGGGAAAAGGTATGCAGGGGTTTTGAAAGCTTCTAGGGTGATGGCAATGTTTTATTTCTTGACCCAAGTAATAGTTAATGAATGTTTATTTTATAAATAACATGTAAAGTTTATAAGTTTGTAAAATTTTCTTTAGATATATTTTATAATAATAAAAGTTGAGGGTAATGCTTCATAAATTCCTTAATTAACTTTATCTTATGATACAGGTCAGAAAACTCCTATAGATAGGGTCAGACCTAAAGCATATGTCCACATATGCCAATTAAAAACCCAGGCAGGCCTTAGTCAAATACATGAAAGAGAATGAATGGAAGTAGAAAACTGCAAAGGAAAGAAGGAATAAAAGAGAAAAACGGTATAAGGAAGAATGTATGACAAAGGGAAGATGGAAAATATAGAGCATCAATAACAAGTCCTCAGGAGAAGTACTTCCTACTCTGTTTCTATTTCTAGCCTTTTCCCAACCTATTATTCATTGACATCCTTTACTCCATGGGTACCTTTAGTTCTTATCTAACCTAGTTCACAAAGTAACACAAGTGCAAAGAAACAGGTTTATTTTCAGAAGTTCTCTAATACAATGTTAATACACTGGAAATTAAAAAAAAAAAAAAAAGGATTAACTTACCAGCAAAAATACACATTTCAACACACTTGTCTGGACTATACTTATGTCTGCTCTTTAAGGACCATCAAAAGCGCCCATGACAAGGTAAGATGAAATATATCTATTCATTAAGTTCTCCTAGATGTTTCAAAGTTTCCCTCAAATTCAGTATTTGCAGATTCAATCTTTAATATCTCATTATTAGATAACCAAAGAGACTCCTTAAAGACTTCCCTTGCTCTGCTCTGGCTTGCCTATGCTTCCTTAAACATGTGGCTCCCATGATTGCCTACTAACCACGATACTCTTAAGTCAAATCCCCATGTAGCATTTAAGGTCTGTGAGCAGTTATACCCATTTCCAGTTACACTCTAACACTGCTCCTCCTCAGCTGTGAGCCCGCTTACCTTAGGGTTCCTTCATGCAAATGCTAGCCCTGGGGATTTCACTGCTTCTCCTCAGGATAGTCTCCTGACCTGGAATCTTCTCACTCTTCTGATTCACTCTAAATCCACTATTACCTTTAAGCCTCACCCCCCACCCCCCAAACTCAATGCCAACTATTTCTTTTTTAACTTTGTGTTAACCAACAGTTAGATCGACTCTATAATCAAATAATTTTATTCTCTACCTATCAGTGTACTATAGATACTACAGTGTATCTCCAGTTTTTCCTAGTCTATACCTTGAGGT
Organism: Sus scrofa; assembly: GCF_054392235.1. NCBI lineage: Eukaryota > Metazoa > Chordata > Mammalia > Artiodactyla > Suidae > Sus > Sus scrofa. Next base: position 43,679,085 of record NC_139401.1, on the reverse strand, counting down.
CTATATTCTGCTTTTATTTTTAAATATTCTAGATATTATAAGAAAATGTTTAATAGATGTTTACTGATGCCATCACTTTTGGGGGGAGCCACACTTGCAGCATGTGGCAGTTCCCAAGCTAAGAACCAAAATGACACCAAAGCAGTGATAACACTGGATCCTTAACCCACTGGCCCACCAGGGAACTCCAAGTGTCATCACTTTTATAGTTAGCTTACTGGACTTCTTGTTGAGGGGTTGGGATGGGATGCTCCATAGCCTCTTTACTGATCAGCTCTCCTCAGCGAACAAAATAGATCTAAGTATTTTCATTTTCTTTACTAAACTTTCTATCCATCTTTCTCTCCTGTGTGTTGCTCCCATTTTTTCCCTTTGGGGCTGGGAGAAGAAAGGGGGAAAAAATGTGTTTATGCCTTTGGAAAGAAGGGAACATACAGAGAAAACAGGAACCACTCAGACTACATTCTAATTTTGTTCATCGTTTTACTGCATTCATATCTCACCAAGCTACATGCAGCCAGTAAATGATGTCTGCAGCACAAGCTAGATTAAAAGACCAACACGTACAAATTCTACTGACGTCAGTATTCTGATTGATAAAGTTTTTTTGACCACACCCATGGCATGTGGAAGTTCCTGGGCCAGGGATCAAACTCACAATACAACAGCAACCCAAGCCACAGCAATGACGTTGGATCCTTAACATACTGTACTGCAAAAGAACTGCAGACAATTTTAGAACATGAGAAATGGCTACCTAAAACTATAAAATACAATTAATGATACAATGCCTGGAAAAGTTTATAGCTTTCAAATATTATAGTCTCTACTGAAATTTTTGAAAAGTTCATACTGCCAAGCATGAATATCCACGCATTTTCTTCTTAAAATGTAAAAAAGTAGCTTTTATATAGCACCAAAGTTATTTCTATAGATTTTCGGTTTAAATTTTTTGCTTTTAATTCTTGTTACTGTTAACAATTTTAAAAAGGAAACGATAAAAAGCTAAAACTTCAATAGTACTACCTGCAAAAAACACACATATGCTGAGTGTATTTTAAAATAATGGTCAGGAGTTTCTGTCGTGGCTCAGTGGTTAACAAATCTGACTAGGAAGCATGAGGTTGCGGGTTCGGTCCCTGCCCTTGCTCAGTGGGTTAACGATCCAGTGTTGCCGTGAGCTGTGGTGTAGATTGCAGACGTGGCTCGGATCCCACATTGCTGTGGCTCTGGCGTAGGCTGGTGGCTACAGCTCCGATTCGACCCCTAGCCTGAGAACCTCCATATGCCGCAGGAGCGGCCCAAGAAATAGCAAAAAGACAAAATTAAAAAAAAAAAAATTTTAATAAAATAAAATAATGGTCATTTTTAATAAGATTTCTAGAAAGTCATTTTTTATAAAAAGCCTCTTTTAGAACTTTACCAAACTATAATGAAAACAATGATATGAACTAAATATCCTAGCACAATAAAACTTTGAAACAATAAAACTAAGTTCTCTGAAGCTAATGAAGCTGAGTCTAGATTTTTCCATCAGGGATATCTGAAGGAATAAAGGAGCTAATTCCACAAATGTTCATACTAATAAAAGGGAGAATATTCTAGCTCTAAATCAATAATAATATATATACATCACAGATAATATATTTGTACACACACACACTCACAGAAATTCAGAGGTTCTTTTAAAATGAGACAAATAGTAAGATTTGATGAGGAAATCAAAGGGACAGGTAAGGTAAGATTTTTTAAAGGTGGAAATGGAAAAAGGCAGACCAAATAGAGTAGTAAATGGCACGAAGCAAGTTATACAGGTAAAAAATGCTCTAGATATTTTCAGGGTAATGTTCACACAGTAGTGACTGACCCAAAGAATATATTTAGGGGAACAATAGGCTAGAAAGATCATTTGAGTTTGTAACAGAGAGGACCTTAAATGTGAGGCTAAGTTAGAACTACCACACACCAGGTTATTCCCACTGACATTTGCTAATGTATTACCTCCTGGTTTGTTTGCCCGCTCTACCCATCTTCATTTCATCACTGCAAATGGGGGATGCCTCTGTCCTTCCCTTACTACAAAATTTATGTTTTTACCCATAATTTCCCTGAAGCTTAATCAGTCCCAGGGCTTCCAAATTCCCTCTGGTTGTCACTGGTAACTTTAATTTTACCAAAACTGCCTTAGTTATCTGCTAGTTTTTTCAAAACAGAAGCGAACAGAATAAACTCAAGACATGTTAACAGGAACTGTTTTATTTTAATGGAAATATACGTAAATTTTTGATGTAAGAGCATTAGTTTGCATTATGATAGCTAAAAAATCATGTATTAAATCTTAAGCTTTTGCCAGACTTCATGCTAAACAAGCTTCAGGATCAATGGTGCTATCTCAACTACATTAGGTTTATGTTTCCACCCAAAGCAGGGACAAAGAGTAAAGATTCCTACACCCCTAAGAACACTTGAAATTGATCCTATGCTAGGGAAATGAATCCTAGAGAAACTTCACTTGTAATGTTTTAACATGTCTGTCTTTTTGAACTCACCTCCATCCCATTCCCCTACACCTTGCTGATGTTGACATAATAATAACCACTACATTTCCTTACCATACCTTGTCAATTAGATTTGGGAAGCTAATTTCAAAAACCCCATGCCTCTAGCACAGGATTATGTAGCTCTTTGATTGACCACTCTAAGACTATTCTGATACTGCTCAACGAGAATACAAAAGGTTACCGGCTAATGATTAGGATGTTCAGAGGGGTATATTTAGAACTATGGCTACAAGTTATAGTAATTTCTAACTGTATGTATTCAATTCCTTTCACCCAAGGATATAGGTGTCTTCCTATAAAGGCAGGGAGAACCTCACTTCAAGGTACCCTTAGCAATTTGCCGCCCTCATGAAGAAGAACAAGTGAAGGCATGAGCACACACTCACGCGCACGTAAAGGAATGGCTTTACAGATACTGGTTCTAGCTCTCTACTACATGTATTTTACTTTGTGCTTCTATGTCATCCTTTCTCCATCTGGACATCTTTTTTAAAATTTTGGTCACAGATTACTGTGTATGATAACAATAAAACTGAGTAATTATGATAAATTCAACGAGAATTTAACAGTTGCTCCCCTAGTTTCTGGCATGGAATCGTCTAAGAACAGGCTGCAACTGAAACTAGAAAAACTGACCATATAACTGATCTAGAAGCTAACCCAAAACACTCTAAAAGAAAAAAAAAAAAGGCAGCATAATATGGCAAGAAGCAAAACAAACAGGTTAACAGATAAAACTAGTTAATAAAATTTCTCTTAATAATTGATTAAGTCACCATCACCAACCCCAAAACACATATTGGTGTGGTTACATACATTATTCTCAAATATTTAATCTAATTAAATGCTAACAGACATCATTTCCGAATATCAAATTTTACTTAAATTATAAATGCACCAGAGAGAACATTCTGAGACATCATAGACAGATTCTTAGAGCTGACAAGACAAGAAACACTCTTCTCTACAAACATTTTTTTCAACAAATCACACAGAACTTAGTGTGGGGGTAGGGGGGCCACGCTGCTCTATAAATAAAACACAAAAATAGTATTAACTTAAGGAAGTTCTTATCAGTTAAGGCTATACTCTAAAATTCTCACCAAGCACCTACACCAGGCTTTCTAATTCTGTGGCTGTTCAAGAAACAGCAAGATAAGTGAAAGCCAAAGTTGGAGCACAGAGCGTGTGAAAGAAAATTTGACAAGCAAGAGAGAAAACACACATCTATGATGGATTCAGACAGGGTGTGAGATAGATCATTTTAGGAAGCAGCTAGAGCTGAAACTCAAGACTCGGGAAAATGGTAGTAACCAGGACAGGATAAACAGAACAAAAGATGGACACTGCAGCATTCTTATATCATTTCAGTTTCATTTCTTAAGTCAATTGAAGGACATAGAAAGCATACATAGATAGCAAAAGATACAATTTTCCACAGCTACAAGCCCCCTAACTTAACATGGTCACATACTTATTAATGCAATCTAATTTTGAGCTGATGATGGTTTCATCTCACTATTGAGTCTATGCTTTTATCTACAGGGACCTCATAAGTTATCACAGACAGGTGAAACTGGCTGGTGTGAAATATATATCTATATCCATTTCTAAATTTTCAAGTTACTCACCTTGAGTTTTACCTAAATTATTTCTGCTTGGCCATAAAGACTGTACCAATGTGCTCAGGAGAACAATTACAAATACTGATTAAAAAATAACCACAGGGGAGTTCCTATTGTGGTGCAGCAGAAACAAATCTGACTAGTATCCATGAGGATGTGGGTTCAATTCCTGACCTCACTCGGGGATCCGGCGTTGCTGTGAGCTGTAGTGTAGGCTGGCAGCTCCGATTTGACCCTTAGCCTAGGAACTTCCATATGCCGCAGATGCGAACCCCCACCCCCAGAAAAAAAAAAAAAAAAAACACAAAAAAACACAAAAAAACAAAACAAAACACGGGAGTTCCCATTGTGGCTCAGTGATAACGAACCCGACTAGTATCCATGAGGACACGGGTTCCATCCCTGGCCTCGCTCAACAGGTTAAGGATCCGGCACTGCTGTGAGCTGTGGTGTAGATTGCAAACGTGGCTCGGATCTGGCATTGCTGTGTCTGTGGTGTAGGCCAGCAGGTGTAGCTCTGATTCGACCCCTAGCCTGGAAACTTTCATATGCCACGGGGGCAGCCCTAAAAAGACAAAAAAAAAAAACAACCCACAATCCTAATCTTCAAAACTGGGGACAGATTACGATACATAAAATAATTACATTGGGAAATCTGAGCATAAGCTTACTTCTGCCATCAATTAAATAGTTATATAATACTGAGTTACACACACCCTTGTTTTCTTCATTTATAACGCTAAGGAAAAGAAAAAAACTAAGGTATCTCTAAGACCACTTCTGGTTCTGAAAGTTTAGAATTGTGAATTCTATGAACTGGATCTTCAAGAAACTAAGAGATTTTGGAAGTTTCCGTTGTGGCTCAGCAGTAATGAACCCAGCTAGTATCCATGAGGATGCGGGTTCAATCCCTGGCCTCGCTCAGTGGGTTAAGTAAGCATTGCTGCGAGCTGTGGCATAGGTCACAAATGCATATCGGATCCTGCGTTGCTGTGGCTATGGCATAGGCTGACAGCCACAGTTCTGATTAGACTCCTAGCCCGGGAGCTTACACATGCTGTAGGTGCAGGGCCAAAAATTAAAAAGAAAAAAAAAAAAAAAAAAAAAAAAGGCTAAGAGATTTTGAAAGCCCTGATTTACTCCTTATTTTATATATTATACATTGGATACAAAGTTAGGAGGCTTCAATTTAGGACTGTTCTACAACAGATAATTTTTTTTTTCGTCTTTTTGCTATTTCTTGGGCCCCTCCCAGGCTAGGGGTCGAATCGGAGCTGTAGCCACCGGCCTACGCCACAGCCACAGCAACGCGGGATCCGAGCCACATCTGCAACCTACACCACAGCTCACGGCAACGCCAGATCCTTAACCCACTGAGCAAGGGCAGGGACCGAACCCGCAACCTCATGGTTCCTACTTGGATTCATTAACCACTGCGCCAAGACCAGAACTCCTACAACAGATAATTTAAAAGAAAACTATTACAAAGTTTCTTTATAAAGATCAAGATCAATTATAGCTCTATAAAGTTTACAAAGAAAATGAGTGATCTAAATGATAATGATACTCTATCCACACAGGTGTTCTCTAACAATTCAGTGTTTCCATAGACTGTCAAAAACCTACAGGATCGAAAGCAAAGAGGAAAGAAAAAAACATCTAGGAAAAGTCATTCACACCTAAAGTTCCACCTTTAGAGAAATCCTATCAAATCATTGCTGATCGATATTTAAAAGTTCAGGATAGCCAACAGGTATATGACAAGGTGGGGTTTTTTTTTGCTTTTCTGTTTGTTTTGCTTTTTAGGGCTGCACCCACGGCATATGGAGGTTTCAGGCCAGGAGTCGAGCTGTAGCAACACAGCCATAGCAATGCAGGATCCAAGCTGCGTCTGTGACCTACACCACAGCTCAAGGCAACACCGGATCCTTAACCCACTGAGCGAGGCCAGGGATTGAACCTGCAACCTCATCGTTCCTAGTCAGATTCGTCAACCACTGAGCCACAACGGGAACTCCATGACAAGGTTTTAACCTTTGAACAAAACCTTTTTTTGGACTCTCTCAGCACTCACTCAGCTTCAAATTAAGAACAGAAGGGACTCTGACAAAGTTGGGACTCTGAGAAAGTTGAATACCTTTCAAACTAAAAATGTCTACATAGGGCTCTACAATTTACAAAATATACATTATCTCATTTGATCATCAGAACTCTGGAAAGTAGAAAAGGCAAGTAATTGCAATGTACCTACACAAACACACACACACAAGGAAGTAGATGAAACTATGTGGCAATGAGTACCAGAATACCAATCTTTCGACTCAAATTCTATATTCTTTCCACTAGAGAATGTTACTATCTGGTTAACAGAAAAACCAAGGAGGCAAAAGCCATAGTAACAGGGACCTACATGTCACAGTTTATAAAGTCTTATATAGTTCTGTCATATTTAATGTCTGACCCTGAAGGTGGTACCATTATTCCTATAAAACAGAGAATTCAGAGTTTATAATCTAGTACCTAATTACTAGAAATTGGAAAGCACTAGTGCGCACACACGTGCCTGCATGCATGTGTGCAAGTGTTTTGGCAAAGGAGGAAGGCAGGGAGCCATCACTATGTCTCAAAGTCTAAAAAGTAAATATTGGTCATCATAAATCATTTACCCACAGACCTTGAGAATAAAGAATATAGTCATTCCTCAGTTCAAATAACTTAGGGACCACCAATCCATAATAATTGACAGACAAATTCCAAAACCTTTCTAATTATATTCTTCTTTAATCAGAATGTTATACTAGAATCTTTTAGGAACACATACATTTCTAATAATTTAAGGTGGGTCAATATCCCTAAGGAAACAAACTATTAATTTACGAGATTACTGAAAAATGTAGCCTTAGTGATATTAAAGTATTTGGTATTTATTACAAACACACAAACAGAAAAACTCAAACAAAACAAGCCATTTACTGGAAACAACTGGAGTTGTTAGTTTTATGTCAACTTACCACTGAAATGCATTGTAATGGAAGTAGACCAAACCAAGACCATATAAAAAGGCAGCATTCTGTAAAGAAAGGGAAAAATAGACTTTTAGGAAAAGCATTTATGTCTAATACATGTAATTAATATAAAAAGTATCCAGGGAGTTCCCATTGTGGCTCAGTGGTAACGAACCTGACTAATATCCATGAGGACTCGGGTTCAATCCCTCACCCCCGCTCAGTAGGTTAAGGATCCGGCATTGCTGTGAGCTGTGGTGTAGGTCACAGACATGGCTCTGATCCAGCGTTGCTGTGGCTGTGACTTAGGTCGGCAGCTGCAGCTCCGATTGGACCCCTAGGCCTGGGAACTTCCATATGCTGCAGGTTCAGCCCTAAGGGAAAAAAAAAATTTTTTTTAATTGTGGTATCCAGGATGTTTTAAGTTATTGAAACTATCCTGCATATTTACAATATACTTTAAAAACACCAAAATACAGTGATGAGTCAGCAGATGGCAAGAATCTAATCAACTTAGAGTCTGTGGTTTCTTTTTAATCAAGCCTGCCCTGAAATAAAAAATCTGCCAACAGAATTCTACGGTAAATCTAAAATAAAGACCTATTTTTCAGTAACAAGGAAAATATTGTAGCAGATATAGGAACTGAATCTAGGTTTGCCTCCAAACCTCACTCTTAACTACTATATCTTTGTTATTTGTGTGCTGACTAAACTCTACCCCATCAGACAAAAATGCAACAAAAGTAGGAGTGCTAATCATCTGTGTATACCCTAGCACACACAGTGCCTTCCACATAGCAAATGCCTAAAGGTTCAGTAAATTGAATATCTCAGTATTTAAGCTCAGTTCCCCGGGTGATACAGGATTAGTAAGAGGGATGATCCCTATTAATCAGGAACTTAGAAATCTCAGCAAGGGGGAGATTTTTCCATAACAGTAAACAATGTAATTTAAACATTTACTGAGCACCTACTATGAGTCATAGCAGAGTTATCAGCACTGGGAAAGCAGTAGTGAACAAAACAGACAAAAATCTCTCTCCACAATCAATTTACAATCTAAGGACAAACATTATGAAATTAAGTGCATAATACTATATTGTAAGCTACGACCATTTGAAAGTTAATGAAGTATAACAAGGACTAGGAAAACAGGTAGAACTTGGGCATTATATCTTAAGGATGGCTGGGAAAGGAGAAGGAAAAACAATCTATCTCAGCCAGGGGTTCTAATATACACATCTTTGGAAATAGTGACCTGGAGGTGTGAATGGCTATGTTCCCTGATAAAGATGTGTTCCTTCCCAATGTACAATCTCACCAAAAAAGCCAACAGCCTCCCCACTGAGAAACATGGGTCTATGCAAAAGGATGACCCAAGCAAAGGCACTAATATGGAAATGAGTTTAAATGTGATGTAGTCACACTTCAATCTATTGTGAGCAGTTAGGGGAATATCATTCTGGGAAATGTCAGAATTATTTATAAAACATATTCCTGCCTCAGTCCAAATCCTTAGAGGTTACAGTATCTACATAAGGTATCAGCAAACAATGGCTCATGGGCCAAATCTAGGCAGCCACCTATTTTTGTAAATAAAGTTGTATTGAAACATAGCTACATCCACTCATTTACTATTGGTCTATAGCTGCTTCCAGCTCCAGCAGCAGAGCTGAATAGTTGCAACAGAGAGACTATGTGGCTTACAAAGTCTGAAACAGTTACTATGTGGCCCTTTACAAAAGATGTTTGACCTAATTACAATGCCCATCACAACCCCAAATTAAGATATTAAAATTTAAGATCACAATCAATTTACACTGAAAGCTTCTATGCTGTATCCAAAGTTATTCTTGAGGAAGTGGCTCATTAAGTTAGCAGTTCACCAATGCCAGAGTCCATGAAGGCGTTTTTCACTGATCTCCAACATAGTTCCTAAGGAAACTCCTGAATGCCCTTATGTTCTGTAATCAGAGCTCCAGGCTATACATCCCCAGATCTGAGAGGGGAGCACTCTGCAGTCCTCAGGAGGGACACTATGTGCTTTGTTCTTTCCAGCTATTATTCCTGGTTTCTCAGACTATTTCCAAATTGAAGCAAAGGGCACTGCGGGTTCTGCTTCCATTTTCATGAACCTATTTATGTAACGTGAATTAGAAAACAAGAATAAGTTAAAATATACAAAAACAGTGTTAGCCTTAGAACACAGATGAAATAAAAGGGTGGCAATCTCATATCAGACCTTCCTACTGCTGGGATTTTCTTAAATCTGTCTATGAAATCCCATAGAAGGCACTATCATTAACCCCCTCCTCTTCCTAGCCACTTCCAGTAAGAAAAAGTTGGTGACAAAACAGTTCTAATCAGTGAGACAAGAGGTTTCTACCATGGGGTTTCTAGGAAAGCTTTTGCTTCCTTTGCATAAGTTTCCTTTCTTCTTCTTTCTGATGTTATTAGTAGTATGCCATGGTCACCCCAGTGATGAAGGTATTAATAGCTGACCAAAATGGTATGAAAATTATTTTAAAGTGAAAACATCTGAACAATCAGGAGCCAAAAAAAACCCCCAAACATTTAAACTTAAGCAGAGCACCCTGAAAATACAGCTGCCAATGACCCCCCTCCCACACACACACACACACACAACCTTCCAAGGGAGTCTACTAATTAGGAATACAATGATTCTGGGAAGTGTGAATTCAGCTGCCCATCAGCATCAAAAAGTCCAAGAGAACCTTCCTTACCTTCTCAAGGAAGCCCTAACCCCCCCTCACCCACCCCCCACCCCTGGCACCATGACTGTTTTTGTTATGTTTATATAGAAATCTTTATCTCTGACTATTAAAGGATTTACTCATTACTGGGCAACTCCATCCTGCTTATGTAAACAAACTTGTCTTTTCTCCTGTTAATCTGTTCATTGTCAGTTAATTTGCAGGCCCCCAACCACTGCAACCAGGCTGCTAGAGGAAAAAGTATTTCTTCCCAACAGTGCTGACATGCAGCAACCTTATATGAAAATCAGACTAGGCAGGGACTTGAGAGTGGCAGTCATGAACTTATGATTTTAAAGGAAAACAAGTTTTAAAGACAGCAGTAGAGTGCCATTAAATTAAGATCAGAATACTGCCCCACCCTTCCTTTGAGGCTATTTCCTATTTAGCATGGTTTGGGTTTTTTGAGAAAACTTTAACACAATATCCTACTAGTTGAAGCAGTAAGAGGGTAGTTGTTTCCCAGACAAAGAAAGGGTGAGCTTAACACAAGAGATTAGTAAAATATTCAAGCTTCTAAAAAATTTTTTCATTAGACAAAATTGAAGCCAAAGGTGGTCATTTAGGGCAACTAATTAAGACTCTGTACGATGAGATTATCAGGATATTATTAGTATAATGCCAATCTTTGAATAGAATAGCAATTTGATTGTAGCACCACCAAGCATCCCATACTCCAGTAATCATCTTTTAAGACAATCATATTTTTATGCAGGGATAACAGTAAGAAATAAAGTCAAGCCAGATTATTAGGAAAATATAAATTTCTGAATCTTATTCTTCTCTGAAACTAGTTCCACATACCTAGAGATATGCAGGGGGTGGGGGGAGAAGGAGAAGGCATTCCAAAACTTGGATGCCTTCTGGTTACTCTCACCTGTTGCATATACCACCAATATCTAAAACTCCATGAATCTTAAACTATATGAGAGAGTCTGATGCTCTAATGGTCCTGAAGATTTTAAATCATGATAGCAATCTCATCAGTTAACCAATCCAAAAAGTAGTCCTACTTTTCTTCTCTTAACACCCCCCCGCCCCCCAATAAGCCAAATTCACTCTATTCACAAAGCTCATTTTACAATCTAAAAGCCTTGAATATATCTATCCCCTTCTCCATTCCTACTGCCTTTCTCTAGGTAATTTAGGACCTTGCCTTGGTCGACCTTTGGCCTGTTTCAATAATTTCCTAACTCAATTCCCAAATCTTAGCTTTCCCTTCCACACCACTGCCAGCGAGCTTTTCAAAAACTCAAATATGACATTTTCTATTTTAAACTCCTCTGAAGATTCAACAACCTGACTCCTGCTCAATTTTCCCAATCTCATAGCCACCACTTCAATCAGGACAAATGACATGCAGATCTATGAATAAAATATGCTCTTACACATTTCCATGATTTTAAACATGTTTGCTTCCTCTGCTGTAAAAGCCAATGCTATCCTTCCTTCAGTTCATTTCTCAATCTGGCAAATTCCTGTCCATCCTTTAACATCACTCCTATCTTCCTTCCACAAGTATTACCTGACACATTCCCAAGTACAAATAAAGTTTTCTGATAGATGTTTCCAAATGAATATTCATTGTCCATTAAAAGACATGCCTTTTACCTCCTCCACTAGAATATTACCTTGTAAATGGTAGAGATAGAAGCCAAGTCATCTTTTGGTCTCTATGGCAAAGCAACTAGCATATATGTTATTTAGAAAAGGTCTGCTGCTGAATAAATCAATCTCTCACAGCCTTAATCTGTTAGACATTTTCATCAAAGAACGTAATATCTCTGCTGATTCAAGTTATACAGAATCACTTCCTTAATGCAGCCTGAACCTACCTTTTGGACACTTAAAAGGGCTTTCCTAGTTACAATAATATAGGAAAAGATGTTGTTAAAGCTCATGAACCCATCAAGTCCAACGTCATAGCATGAGAGGAGTTGTGCTTCTAAAATCTATGCGTAGTATTGCACGTCGATCATGCTATCAGCCTATAGAGGCCATCAAACTTGGCTTGTCACTTGCAACCAATTTCCTAAGGTTGCTTTGAGGAATTAAGATCATACATGTAAAATACTTAAAATACTAACCTGGCATTTGGAGTTTTTGTAGGAAGTAAAAGAGGCAATGTATCTACCACCACCAAGCAAACCACCTAGCATGTGGTAATTGCTCAATGGATAGAAATGATACATAAAATTCTTTTTGTTTTGTCTTTTTGCCATTTCTTGGGCCACTCCCACGGCATATGGAGGTTCCCAGGTTAGAGGTCCAATCGGAGCTGTAGCCGCCTGCCTACGCCAGAGCCACAGCAACGCGGGATCTGAGCCACGTCTGCGACCCACACCACAGCTCACGGCAACGCCGGATCCTTAACCCACGGAGCGAGGCCAGGGATCGAACCCGCAACTTTATGGTTCCTAGTCAGATTCATCAACCACTGCGCCACGATGGGAACTCCTGATATGTAAAATTCTTGATAAGTCTCACATGCTATAAATTACACGTTGAAAATAAGAGGACTTAGAAATAAGAGAGAGTTAAGGATGAGACTACTCCTCAGAACTTATGCAACATTATAATCAGGATCTCAAAAATAGTAAGCAGTACATGGAGAGAGGCTGAACCTCTCAAGCAGGAAGCTCAGGATGGTCATAGGCTGCCACAGTCGGTATTAAAAATGAAAAAAAAAAAAAAATGAAGTTGGAATGCTGGCAATCCTTTAAGTAGAGGAGAGCTGGCAGGTGCTGAGACAATGAAAACAGCTGAGAGCTGTACAAAACTGGGGATGCATCTTTCTGAGAAGTCCTGGATAAAGGTACCCATGTTCAATTTTCTTAAAATCTAGCCTACAGAACTCCTGCTTACTGATGCAACCGTCAAAACTGAGATCATTTTCCCCCTTTCCCACTTAACATTTATAATTATACTCCCATTATCCAGAAAAAAATTTAAGTTTAACAATGACTTTCACATCATACAGACATAATTCCCTTATTGAGCAGTAACATGAGTTAATCTGTATTAGTAGTATAGCCTATTTTGCAAAAACGTGTATCTTCTCTTACTGTTTTCCACCCTATTATCATGATCAGACAAAATAAAGATATTTCTCAGCCTCCCCTGGAGCTAACAGTGCTCAAATCACTGGGCTCTCGCCAGTTAGATGTGTGTGAAGGAATGTGTACACTCTCATGATTCCCTTAAAGGAAAAGGTTGTTGCCCTCTGCTTCCTCTTCGTCTGACCAGCTCCAAGGCATGAGATAAGGAAAACTCCAGAAAGAAAAAATATAGACCAATTTTAACTATGAAATAAGATGCAAAGATGCTACATATTTAGCAACCCCAATCCAGAAATAACAATGATAAAAACTTATTGCCAATTGGAACTTACTTCAGAAATACAAGACTAATTTAAGGAGAAAAAATACATAAAATTACCTCAATGGATTCAGAAAAGGTATTTGCATACAAAAGAAAAATATTAACTGTTACATTTAAATTTCTTTCATAAACTTTAAAGTTGGCTTTCAAGGAAGTTTGTCTCTAGTCTTAGTTTGCTACTTACAAAAAAAAGAACTGAAAGTAATCATACTTAATGGTAAAACATTTAAAACATTCCTTTTAAGAAGGGAAAAAAACAAATGTACTATGTATCACCTCTCTTAATACTATGCTATCATCCTGGTTATTGCAGTAGCAGGAGAAAAGATCACAAAAATTAAAAATGAAGGAAAAAAGTTGCCATTAATTATGAAGGTAGGATAGTCTACATAGAAAATCCAAAGTAACATAATCAAATTAGCCAACTTAGTAAAAGTTGGTGAAATTCTTGATAAATTTAACTTAGTATATAAAAGCCAACTGTAGTTCTATATGCCAGCAGAGATAAAAAATGAAATTAAAATGACACATAATATCAATAAAACTAGAAAATATGAAATACATTATTTTATATGCACAAGAACTTCACATGGAAATATCGTAAAACTTTGAGAAAGTAGTTTCTACAATGACAGGTTTTTTTTTTAAGTACAAAGTTAATACAATTCCAATCAATCCTTGGAACTCATTGTTTTATGTATTTAACTTTATGACTAATCTCCAGCATTGCAGAATTTTAACTAGGTACTGAACAAATATTAAGACAAATCTAAGACTTCAGATCTGTGCTGTTACAAACCTTCTTACCTACCATCTATCTAGCCTTTGCCTTCCTTTTCCCCCCTTTGAGGCTCCCAATTACCCCAGGTTCTAAACAGGGGTCCTTAAACGATGGCCAGTCAAATTTTTTCTTCAAGGCTCAGGGGCTAAAAAACGATTTTTTAACATTTTATGATGGTTACGTTGTAAATGATTAGCTAAGTACCTACATACTAGATGATTTTGCCTCTAGGCCCACAAAGCCTAAGATATTTACTAATTCACCCCTTAAGAAAAAGTATTAGGACCTCTGCTCTAGACCAAGAACTTGGGAGAGTTCCCTGAACACCTGTTGTACTTTCATGTGCTGGCTAGCTCAGTTCTCTTCTTAAAAAGCCTTTCCATTCTCAACAAAATTTTAGCCAACCAAATCCAACAACATATCAAAAAGATCATACACCACAACCAGATGGGATTCATCCCAGGTGCACAAGGATGGTTCAACATACGCAAATCAGGGAGTTCCCGTTGTGGCTCAGCGGAAACAAATCTGACTAGGAACCATGAGGTTGTGGGTTTGATCCCTGGCCTTGCTCAGTGGGCTAAGGGATCCGGCATTGCCTTGAGCTTTGGTGTAGGTCGAAGACGTGGCTTGGATGGTGTTGGCCGGTGGCAACAGCTCCGATTTGACCCCTAGCTTGGGAACCTCCATATGCCGTGGGCACAACCCTAAAAAAACAAAACAAAACATACGCAAATCAAAGTCATACACCACATTCACAAAAGAAAAGTCAAAAACCACATGATCATCTCAATAGATGCGGAAAAAGCATTTGACAAAGTCCAACATCCCTTCATGATAAAAACTCTTACCAAGGTGGGTATAGAGGGAACATACCTTAACATAATAAAAGCCACTTATGACAAACCCACAGCAAATATAATAGTCAATGGAGAAAAGCTGAAAGCCTTCTCACTAAAATCTGGAACAAGACAAGGATGCCCACTCTCACCACTGTTATTCAACACAGTACTGGAAGTCCTAGCCACAGCAATCGGACAAACAAAAGAAATAAAAGGCATCCAAATAGGAAGAGAAGACATAAAACTGTCACTGTATGCAGATGACATGATACTATATACAGAAAACCCTAAGGACTCAACCCAAAAACTACTTGAACTGATCAACAAATTCAGCAAAATAGCAGGATATAAGATTAACATTCAGAAATCAGTCGCATTTCTGCACACTAACAATGAAATATTAGAAAAGGAATACAAAATATAATACCTTTTAAAATTGCAGCCCATAAAATCAAATACACCTGACCAAGGAGGTGAAAGACTTACATGCTGAGAAATATAAAACATTAATCAAAGGAAATTAAATCAAGGAAATTAAAGAAGATGTAAAGAAATGGAAAGATATTCCATGCTCCTGGATTGGAAAAATTAATATTGTAAAAATGGCCATACTGGAGTTCCCGTCGTGGCGCAGTGGTTAACGAATCTGACTAGGAACCATGAGGTTGCAGGTTCGATCCCTGCCCCTTGCTCAGTGGGTTAAGGATCCGGCATTGCCGTGACCTGTGGTGTAGGTTGCAGATGCGGCTCGGATCCCGCGTTGCTGTGGCTCTGGCGTAGGCCGGTGGCTACAGCTCCGACTGGACCCCTAGCCTGGGAACCTCCATATGCCGTGGGAGTGGCCCAAGAAATGGCAGAAAGACAAAAATAAATAAATAAATAAATAACTTAATTATTTAAAAAAAAAATGGCCATACTACCCAAAGCAATCTACAGATTCAATGCAATCCCTATCAAATTACCCATGACACTTTTCACAGAACTAGAACAAACAATCCAGAGTTATATATGGAACCACAAAAGACCCATAATTGCCAAAGCAATCTTGAGAAACAAAAACCAAGCAGGAGGCATAAGTCTCCCAGACTATAGGCAATATTACAAAGCCACAGCCATCAAGACAGTGTGGTACAGGTACCAAAACAGACATACAAACCAATGGAAAAGAATAGAGAGCCCAGAAATAAACTCAGACACCTATGGTCAATTAATCTTAGACACAAGAGGCAAGAATATAAAATGGGAAAAAGTCTTTTCAGCAAGTGATGCTGGGCAAACTGGACAGCTACATGCAAATCAATGAAACTGGAACACACCCTCACATCATGCAAGAAAATAAACTCAAAATGGCTTAAATACTTAAACATAAAACAAGACACCATCAAACTCCTAGGAAAGAATACAGGCAAAACATTCTCTGACATCAACCTTACAAATATTTTCTCAGGTCAGTCTCCCAAAGCAACAGAAATAAAAAAAAGCAAAAATAAACCAATGGGACCTAATCAAACTGACAAGCTTTTGCACAGCAAAGGAAATCAAAAAGAAAACAAAAAGACAACTTACAGAATGAGAGAAAATAATTTCAAATGATGCAACTGACAAGGGCTTAAGCTCTAAAATATACAAACAGCTTATACAACTCAACAGCAAAAAAGCCAACAACCCAATTGAAAAATAGGCAAAAGACCTGAATAGACATTTCTCCATGGAAGATATACAGATGGCCAACAGGCACATGAAAAAATGCTCAACATCACTGATTATTAGAGAAATGCAAATTAAAACCACCACGAGATACCACCAGTCAGAATAGCCATCATTAATAAATCCACAAATAACAAATGCTGGAGGCAGTGTGGAGAAAAGGGAACCCTCCTGCACTGTTGGTGGGAATATAAACTGGTACGACCACTATGGAGAACAGTATGGAGGTACCTTAGGAAACCATACATAGAACTACCACAGGACCCAGCAATCCTACTCTTGGGCATATATTCAGACAAAACTTTTCTTAAAAAAGACACATGCACCCGCATGTTCACTGCAGCACTATTCACAATAGCCAAGACATGTAATCAACCCAAATGTCCATCCACAGATGATTGGATTAGGAAGATGTGGTATGTGTGTACACACACACACACACACACACACACACACACACACACACACACACACACACACACACAATGGAATACTACTCAGCCATAAAAAAGAACAAAATAATGCCATCTGCAGCAATATGGATGGAACTAGAGACTCTCATACTGAGTGAAGCAAGTCAGAAAGAGAAAGACAAATACCATATGATATCACTCATATCTGGTATCTAATTTATGGCACAAATGAATCTTTCCACAGAAAAGAAAATGATGGACTTGGAGAATAGACTTGCGGTTGCCAAAGGGGAGGGGGGGAGTGGGATGGATTGGGATCTTGGGGTTAATAGATGCAGACTACTGCCTTTGGAATGGATTAGCAATGAGATCCTGCTGTGTAGCACTGAGAACTATGTCTAGTCACTTATGATGGAGCATAATATGACAAAAAAGAATGTATACAATGTGTAACTGGGTCACCATGCCGTACAATAAAAAAAAAGGGGGGGGGGGTAAAAACTCAAAAGAAAAAGGAAAAAAAAAAAAAAGCCTTTCCAGGCGTTCCCGCTGTGGCACAACAAGATCTGAGGCATCTCTGCAGCACCAGGAAGTAGGTTCAATCCCCGGCCCTGAATAGCTGGTTAAAGGTCTGTCGTTGCTACAATTGCAGCTCAGATCTGATCCCTTGCTGGGTACCTCCACATGCCCTGGGGTGGCCAAAAGGGGAGGGGCGCAGAGCCTTTTCAGGGACACACCAGAGTGACCTGGTGGTTCTCCCTAAAGAGGGGAAGGGGGTGGGGTGGGGGCATATCTTCTTTACACTACTCTGTGGAGTCTCTTTAATCCCCACTCAGACTTTCCCACACTCCTGATATATCACTTACCAAAGACTTAGACTTATTTGTGTCTCCCTCATAAGAACATGGACAACTTGAGAGCAGAACAATCTTACTTATCCCTATACTGCCGGCAATGGCAGGAAAAGCCAGTTAGCAACTGCCATAAATGGTGTAATGGAAAAAGTCACTGAAAAGTCAGAAGATGAGTCCAGATTCCACTAGTTTACCCACCCATTTGTACTAACCTCGGGGCTTCAACAACCTAAATGCAATATGTCTAGTCTGTAAATTAGAGATTAAATAATGATTTCTGGATGTGGTCTCACTGAAAATTGTAAAACCTTTTTAAGAAAATCTAACCCTTGTGGACAAAAAAAAAAAAAGCTGTTATTCGAGTAAACAAGGAATGTTGTCAGCCATCAAGCCATCAGCCACTGCAGCTGCTGTGCCCCCACCCCTACCCACCTAGTGAACTCTCAGGGGAATTCACGATACAGAAAAGGAGAATGCTGACCCTAGATAGTTAAGATGCATGTAGCAAAGGAATAATTTCAATGAGCCCAGACTCTTGCATCATCCCATAAGTAGAAAAGCACTGTTTGGCAACATGTATTTTTTTCATCAAAAACTCCTATATACCCTGGCTCCTCCCTTAACTCTTTGGAACAGTTCCATGGAGCTATCTGAGAGGCTGTTTCCCAGGTTATAGCCCTCAGTAAGGTCCTCAAAGTAAACTCAACTTTTAGGTCATGTGGTTTTTTTTTTCAGCTGACATCCTTATTCTCATATACACTGTTTTTTAACTTTTCCTACATACTCTTTAAAAGGTCTCATTCTCTTGGTCTCCCTTTCTCAGCAAAAGTGTTTTTTTTTTTTTTTTCTTCCCCAGGTTAATTTAAGCATTAAGTTCATTGAAATATTAATTACAGTTCTGCCTTCCTTAAAGTTCTAAATATTTTCTTGTTACAAAGCATTTCGACACTGATATTTAAATATTCAACATATTTTCAAACTCAAAACAGGAATCTGATTTGGGAATTGGGAAAACCATCATCAGCTTTTCCATTACAACAATTTATTCCCCCAAATCTCTCCCCTGTCCAACATTAATCCCTAATCCCATATAAGTGCTACATGAACAGCAACAACAAAAGAACAAAACAAAAAACCCCAAAAAACCATATGGTAGCTAAGTAGGCTAAATAAAACCTTATTAATCAGCCTCAATTAGGAAAGAAGGCAGGAATAATTTGCAGAGCCATTAAGAAATATAGCATTACACTTTTATAGCATGTACTGAATCAAGCCATAAAACAGACCTCGTTGGTGAATATACTTTAAGGACAAGAATTGTTTATAGTTAGCACACCAAAAACACATGCAAATTAATTGTTACAAATTATAAGTTCTTGAAATACTTGATCCTCTTCAGCAGTATTATAAAGCCCCATGACATTTTATACATACATACAAAGATATATGTAAATTTACTCAATTTTTTTTTTTTCAGTATCCTGAATTAAATTGTAGCCCAATTCTCTCAAAGCCATGGTAAAAGCAGGGTTTTTTTTTTTTTTTTAAGTTAATGAACTAACTCTTAGGGTTTTTGGAATTACTGTCGTGGCTTGGCATAAACAAATCTGACTAGTGTCCATGAGGATGCAGGTTCGATCCCTAGCCTCGCTCAGCAGGTTAAGGACCCAGTACTGCTGTGAGCTGTGGTGCAGCTTGGAGCTGAGGCTTGGATCTGGCATTGCTGTGGCTGTGGTGTAGGCCAGCAACTACAGCTCCGATTTGACCCCTAGCCTGGGAACCTCCATATGCTGCAGGTGCAGCCCTAAAAAGACATACATACATACATACTTGGTTTTTGTTAACCAGAAGAACTATGCCTGCAAATATTTTAATTAGTCAATATACCAACAAAACTACACATTATGCATGATTAACAGGCAAGTTATTTTTTAAACTGAAAGGGCTGCTTTCAATCTCTACATCAGGTAATTAATGGTTGCTTTAGACAAGCATACTACCGTAATTCAATGCCTTATCTTTCTCTTCTTAAATTCAAGTGGGGAAAAAAAGAAAAAGTTAGTTTTGTTCACAATCATAAATAAGGGTATACCAGAAATTGTTTGGTAAAGTTCACATGATAAAAACCATCAGGAAGCACCAGTACTTCTTATGTTAACGTATCTCCTTACTGTCTTCTACTTATAAATGAAATATTTAACAGTGTACATACAATTTTTCATTCTTGCCTTTCTACTTTATACCATAAATCGTAACAGCAATTTTAAAGTTTTCTGACTCATGAATGAGCTTATGTTTTGTTATTATTGTTGTTGAACGGGATCAGGACATGACACCTCCAAATATGCAGCTTTGACTTAATTACTTTGAGCTGAAGGCACTGAGTTCCTGAAATCTCTTATATAGGCTAAAAGTAGAGCCTCTCAAAAGAACAAAATTGCCATAAACCCCCCACAGTAGAAATTCTAATAGGCACTGTCATAAAACATTCTATCTCCTATCTATTCACTTAAGGGTCCACTTTCCAAAAAGTTATATGCTTTCCCCTAAATGCCTTTTCTCACTCTTCTCATCACCTGCTAAGCTGGTATACAGCTCCAAAATCTAACCACCCCTTTGAGTTACCCATCACTGAATCCTCCTGAATGTGTATGCATGGCACATGTGTAAACAAACTTTTTTTCTCTCCTGTTAATCCATTTTAGGTATAATCCACAGGTCCCAGCTACAAACCTTATTAAGAGGTCAGAGCAAAGTTTTCCTCCCCTACACAGTGTTCTAATTATTTTGTCATTTCTACATGCTATGTAGAACAAACTGTTAAATAAGTTTTTATTAATTATTAGCCAGTATTAGAAAGGAATTTATTGGGAGTTCCCACCGTGGCTCAGTGGAAACAAATGAGACTAGTTACCATGGGGATGTGGGTTCAATCCCTGCCCTCGCTCAGTGGGTTAAGGACCCAGCATTGCTGTGAGCTGTGGCGTAGGTCGCAGACACAGCTCAGATCTGGTGTTACTGTGGCTGTGGTGTAGGCTGGCAGCTGCAGCTCCCATTCGACCCCCGGCATGGGAACTCCATATGCCACAGGTGTGGTCCTAAAAAGCCAAAACAAAAAAAAAAGGTATTTATCACTATCATTAGTAGTCAAGCTATAATGGCATGTCATAATAGCAATGAGAGGATTGGCAAATTTTCATCTCAAAAATGTCATTTGTACTGAACTGGTTAAGAAGAAGTATACTCTCTCAAGAAATACTTTTTTTTTTTTTTTTTTTTTTTTTTTGCTTTTTAGGGCCAAAGGTGCAGCATATGGAGGTTCGCAGTCTAGATGTCAAATCAGAGCTAGAGCTGCCAGCCTACACCACAGCCGCAGCAACATAGGATCCAAGCCACATCTATGACCTATACCACAGTTCTCAGCAATGCTGGATCTTTGACCCACTGAGTGAAAGGCCAGGGATCAAACCTGCAACCTAGTCAGGTTTGCTAACCACTAAGCCACGATGGAAATTCCTATATTTTTTTAATTACATTAAAAACATTATTTAGTTTTAAAATGTTAAACGAAGATTAAGACTTAAAGTTTGTCATAAAATCATCCACGAACATTTTCTGGATAGGAAAACACTGACTTAAACTGACAGAAGTCTTTATTTACCTACCCACTTAATGTGACTAACTATTCAAACTATCACTATAGATAGAGATGTAAATATATTGTTCACAGGATTCTACCCGAGACACCACAGGAGATATTATGTAACACAGTAAATGAATCATTATTTTTCTGAAATCCAAAAAAAGCAGAAAACAAAATCTTCTCAACTCTATACAATTCTGGATGCAAGAATTTCAAATCAAGAACTGAGGACCAATAACATAGGCAATCTACAAATCTATTTTTTAAGATCTATTTGTAGAGGATAGATTTGAAGAGATAGGGTTTGAAGAGATAAGTGCAACTAAAATTTGGGAGATAATTATCCCAGTCACATTTCAAAAAAATAAATCCTATACTTAGATTCTTCAATTTGTAATACACTGTGGGCATAAATCACACAAAAAAAATGGACAAAACCATAAAACGCTAAGCCTGAAAATCACTGAGTCATGAATATGAAATCTGAGCACCACCAGCTTAATGGCTATTCACAGATTAAATACTCTTTGTGTCACAAGAGTATTGTTACATTAATTTTTTAATTGAAGTTTAGTTGATTTACAATATTGTGTTAATTTCTGCTGTATGGCAAAGTGATTCGGTTATATATACATACATTCTTTTTTATATTCTTTTCCATTATGGTTTATCTCAGGATACTGAATACAGTACCCTGTGCTATACAGTAGGACCTTGTTGTTTATCCATCCTGTATATAATAGTTTGCACCTGCTATCCCCAAGCGCTCCATCCCTCCCCCATAGTACTGTTACATTATTTCATGACTCTTGGAAAAGAAAATTTAAATTAAGTAGCATTACTATCTTAAGTGATAGTAAACCTGGTCCTAAGAACCTAAACCACACCTGTCTATGTTAACGTGACTTCGCTAATCCTCTGTTTTCATTCACATGTCTCTGCCCAGGAACACAGTTTGTCATTATTACAAGAAACCACTGACTGGATGAAAAATAGTATTTTGTGGTCGAAGAGTCTTTGAATCCCTTACCTCAAATTCCTTGCCTTGCTATATCTATATCCTTCAATTCTGGACTGTTACATGGTGATTCTTACCTAAGCAAGCTCCCAACTTCAAAGACCTGCCTTAAAACAAAGTTTCAACGCTCAATCAACTCTGACCTTAACCTTACCCATCACGAGGTATCAAAGCTTTGCAGAGGTGGTATTCCCCCTTACCATGGTACCCAGTAAACTCAGGTTTGTGTTCTTGGTATTTGGGGAGTCAGCTTTTGACACCCGAGAGGATCTCAAATTACCTGAGAAGAATTCTGTACAATAAGAAACAAAATTACTCTGACGGCTGAGTATTATTCCATGTACTGGGCCTTCCATAATGAACTTATGTTCCCTCTTTATTAGAAATGTCTACAATAAGTTTTTTAATAATAAAATTTTATAAGTTTTTCTTATAGTAAGTAAGATTAGAGAGGAGTTCCACTTCTTGCAATGGCAGACTAATGTGTTTCAGACTTAAATCCCAACACCTTTTTTTTCTCCAAGTATCTCTAACTAGAAAAGCTACACAAAATTTTGTTTTAAGTCAGAATTTAGGCATCAAACAACTACCAGGCATCAAGAACTTGCAAAGTTAAGACTGGTAATAGCCAAAATTAATTAAAAGCCAATGTCCTTCAACAATAAAATCAATAAATTGTGGCATATTCACACAATGAAATTCCAGCGATGAAAACAAAAAAACTGCAATATGCAACTACAGAGATGAATCGAACAAATACAGTGTTGAGTAAAGACAATTTTTAAAAATATGCTTCAAAAACGATTGTATTTTTATGAAGTTCAGAAACAGGCAAAGTGGTTATCACACTATTGCTTCCAATTGTTACAGAACACCATCCTGCAGATAATAAATATAAAATAACTAGAACTTTAAAAAAACTATAAACTCTGGATTATAGAGTTTATAATACATAAAGAAGCTAGCTAAAGGCACTCCAAAGTAAACAAATTCTGTTAGGAAGTTATGGTAGTCTGAATAATGGGCCCAAAGATGCACATATCCTAATCTCTGAAACTGAGTTATTTATCTTACAAGGCAAAAGATATTTTGCAATTGTGATTAAATTAAGGCTCATGAGATAGGGAAATTATCCTGAATTATTCAGGTTATCCAGGTAGGCCTGGTGTAATCACAAGAGTCCAGAATAACAAGGAGGTAAGAAAGTCAAAGGCCAAAGACAATGTAGAGACAAGAGATGCTGTGATATGGATCCATGAGCCAAAGGAGTGGAGGTGGCCTCCAGAAGTTGGAAAAGGCAAGGAAACAGAGCCTCCAGAAAGAACCAGCCCTACTGACAAGATTTTAATCTCATAAAACTCATTTGGGATTCTAACTCCCAAAATTTTAAGATAATTAAGTTTGTGCTGTTTTGGCTACCAAATTTGTGGTACCTTATTAAAACAGCAATTGAAAACAAATATAGAAGGCCATGCTCAGAGAAGAAAATTTGTGGAGTGAGTTCCCATTTTCACAGCAACTAAAACGGTGTCAGGCACTATATGTAAGGTAGTGGGTCATCAGTAGAAAAAGCAGTCTTTCTGATACAGAAAACCAGAAGAAACCATAATCCCAGAAAGAAGTCAGAGAAGGGAACCCTAAATTCTGTCTGTCTACATGTCTTGCTGACTCCTGCACGCAAGCTATAAATTCAAAACAGCTAAATTAAAGACAAAAGATTTAAACTGATACTTAAGCTGCCACCTGAAGAAACCAAGTTTGCAGCTCAAGTTCAATAAAGTTAACTGCCTGATAAAAGAGAAAAAAAAATCACTCACTAGAATAACCAAATCAAGAGTTAGTATAATTTTCATCATGTCCAGTACTCAACACAAAATAACAAAGATCCAAGAATGTAGAACACATTCTCAAGAAAAAAGGAAATCAACTGAAGCCAAACACAAAATGACAAAGATGCTAGAAAAGGCAGACAAGGTAAATTTTACAGTGGCTATTTTAATTGTATCAACAAACTAAAACAAAATATGCACATGAATAATGAAAGGATGAGAAATCTCAACAGATAAATTAAAAAAAAAGAATTCAATGAGAAATCTAAAACTGAAAAATATAATGTATCACAATATAATTCTACGGATTGAACTAATAAGTAAAGATGACCCCAAAATAAAGAAATGAACAAAAAATTATTTTAAGAAATAATGACAAAAACTTCCCAAATTTAACACAGATTCAAGATGCTCAAATGGGATAAACATAAAAGATGACCACATAGCAGTTATCATGATCAAGCTTCAGGAAGCCAAAGAGAAAAAGCAAATCTTTAAAGAAGCAAACAATAAAATGCATACAGGGAAACAGGGGTTTGATTAAGAGATGACTTCTAATCAAAAAATATGGAAGCAAGAAAAGAGCAGAATTTCACTTGGGAAAAAAACTAGACTTATAATGGTGATCATTTTGAAATACATAGAAATACTGAATCTCTATGTTGTATAACAGGAACTAACACAGTGTTGTACGTCAATTATAATTCAAAAACACACACAAAGGAGGAAAGAATACTAATGGGGAAAACATAATCTCTTTAATAAGTGGTCCTGGGAAAACTGGAGAGCTACATGTGAAAGAATGAAATTAAGACATTTTCTCATACCATACGCAAAAATAAACTCAAATTGGATTTTAAAACCTAAATGTAAGACTGAAAACCATAAAACTCCTGGAAGAAAACATAGGCAGAGCATTCTTTGACATAAATCATAGCATTATTTTGGGGGATATGTTTCCTAGGGCAAAGGAAACAAAAATAAAAATAATAAATGAGACAATTAAATTTAAAAACTTGGAATTCCCATTGTGGCTCAGCAGGTTAAGAACCCAACTAGTATCCATGAGGATGTGGGTTCCATCCCTGGCCTCACTCAGTGGGTTAAGGAACTGGTGTTGCCACAAGCTGTGGTGTAGGCTGCTGATGCAGCTCAGATCAGGGCGTTGCTGTGGCTGTGGCATAGACAGTTGTAGCTCTGATTCCACCCCCAGCGTGGGAACTTCCATATGCCACAGGTGCAGCCCTTAAAGGAAAAAAATAAATAAAAACTTAAAAGCTTTGGCAAAGCAAGGAAACCTTTGACAAAACAGAAAGACCATCTACTGAATGGGAGAAAATATTTCTAAATGATACGACCAATTAAGGGGTTAATCCCAAAATATATACAGACAGCTCATACAACTATATATCAAAAAAATGTGATTTAAAAATAGAAGACCTAAACAGACATTATTCCAAAGACATACAGATGGCCAATGGGCACATGAAGAGGTGCTTAACATTGCTAATCATCAGAGAAATGCAAATCAAAACCACCTGTCAGAAGAGCTATCATCAAAAAAACCCACAAATAACAAATGATGGTGAGGATGTGGAAAAAACACTGTTAGTGAGAATGTAAGCTATACAGCCACTGTGGAAAACAGTATGGCAGTTCCTCAAAAAAACTAAAAATAAAAGTACAATATGATCTAAAAATTCTACTCCTGGATATATATCTGAAGAAAATGAAAATACTAACTCAAAAAGATATATGCACCCCAAAGTTCATGGCATCATGAACAACAGTCAAGATATGGAAGCAACCTAAGTGTCCATCAACAAACTAATAGATAAAAGATGTGTTATATACATATATACAATGGAATACGACTCAGTTATAAAAAAAATGAAATCTTGCCATCCTTATCAACATGGATGGTTAATGAAGTAAGTCAGATAGAGAAAGACAATGTATGTTACCACTTACATGTGGAATCTAAAAATATAAAACAAATGAATATAATAAAATAGAAATAGATTCACATATATAGAAAACAAACTAGTGGCTACCAGAGGGGAGAGGAAAGGAGGGTAAGGGATAGGGGAATAAGAGATTCCAAGCACTATGTATAAAACAAGCTGCAATGATATATTATACAGCACAGGGAATACAGCCAATATTTTATAATAAAAAAAGCAAGCCAATCCATAATTCTCTATTAAGAAAAAAATGCCCTTTTAAATTAAGTCAAAAAAATACTTTCAGATAAAAGAAAATATTTCCACCAGACCTTTGGCCTAAAAGAAAATGACAGTACATGGTAACAATTCATAGAAAGTAATGAAAAGCATCAGGAACAGTAACCATCTGGGTAAATAAAATTACTATTACACTGTAATATATGGGCCTGTTCAAAGCAAAATAACATCACCTTGTAGAGTTAATAATGTACACCTAAAACATATAACAGCTATTACATAAAGGACATAGGTGGGTAAAAGGTGGACCTGTATAACTGTAAACTTCCTACATTTTACGTGATTTGGTACAATATTAACTGAGACTTGGCTGAGAAAAAATAAAGGTTTATACTATAATCCCTAAAACCACCACTGAATAAATAATGAAAAGAATAACAGTTGAAAAGACCAATAGGAAAAGTAAAGTAAAACTGTAAAATAGACTGAAATATAAGGGGGGGGGGGGTAGTAAGGAGGAACATAAGACCAAGAAACTGAGAAAATAAACATAAAAGAAAAATCAAGTGAAAGACACAAACCCAATCATATCAACAATTTCATCAGCTGTCAGTGGCTCAACAGTACAAGTACAAAGCAGATATTTTCAGATTGGATAAAAAGCAAGACCCATTTAAAAGCTATCTACAAAAGTAATGTAAAGATGCCATAGGTTGAAAAGAAAAGTATATCTCACAGAAATAACAAACCTCAGAAGAAAGGAATGGCTAAATTAATATCAGATAAAACATATCAAAACAAAAGGAATTACTAGAGGTAAAAAATATTTATTAATGACAAAAGGGTCAGTTCATCAGATAAAAATAACAATCATAAATGTGTACATATCTAATAAGAGAGCTTCAAAATATACTCAAGAACAAAAGGGCAAAATGAAGACATTTCCACAATCACAGCAAGAGATAATAATCTCTCAGCAAAAGACAAAGACAAAAAATTTGTCTAAGACAGATAAAATGTGGAAAAACTATCAACTACCTTTACCTAAATTTTATTTATACAACTAACAAATGCAAATGTGTGCTTGTTTTCAAGTGTTGACCCAATAAAGAAATCTCAATACATTTTCAAAGAATAAAATCATGACAGATATACTGCATAAATGAAACAGAAATCACTAACCCTATGAGATACCTAAAATAACTTAAGTATTTTGAAATTATATATCTAAATACCCTATGGATAAGAAAGTAGAAAGCATTTTCAAATGAATGATAATGAAAATTTTAAATATAAAAATTTCTGGGATACAGTTAGCAATACTAAGAGAAATACATACCTTTAAATACATATATAATAATTAAATACATAAATGTTAAATATATAATATTATAGAAAAGTATAAAATCTAGAAAAATCAATGATCTAAACCTCCATCTTAGGAAATAAGAGAACAAGGAGAATCGGGAATCAATAAAATAGGGAATCGATGAAATATAAAACAGAAAAACAATATTGAAGAAAAAATACTCTATGGAACAAAAATCTGACACTTTGCAAAGATCAGTAAAATTGATCCTCTAGCCAGGCTGACCAAGAAAAAAACAAGAAGAGCAAATTACCAATATTAGGATTCGAAGAGGGTACGTTTATAGCTTCTAGAGTTATTTGAGGAGAAATAGGGTTAAAAGAGAAAAAATAGTAAATCTGACAATTACATGAATTAGACAAACCCTTGAAAGACAAAACAAAACTGAACCAATAAGTAACAGAAAGCCTGAATAGCCCTGTATTTATTCAAGGGATTCAATTTATAGTTAAAAACTCTTCACAAAGAAAACTCCAGGCCCAGATGACTTTACTGATATATTCTACTCAACTTTAAGGAAGAAATAAACCCTACATAAACATTCACAAAATAGGTAATAGTTCCCAACTCTTTTTAATGAATCCAGAATGATACTGATATAAAAATCAGACAGAAGTCATGAGAAGAAAATCACAGCGTAACATCACTTACGAACAAAGATGCAAAAATCTTTAACAAATTATTATTACATTGAGCCAACAGCATATAAAAAGAACAATACATATGACTAACAGGGGTTTATCCAAGGAACATCTGAAAAATCAAGAAATGTAACTAACCATATCACACATTAAAAAAGAAAATCCATAGTATCTCAATAATAACTATTTGACAAGTTCCATACCTATTCATTATAAATGAAAAAGAAAAAAAGAAAAACCAATCTTTAAGTAAAACTAGTAACAGAAGAAAACAACTTCAATCTAAAGCTACAAAAATTCTATAGCTAACATCATATTCAATGGTGAAACCTGAATATTTTCCCCCCAAGATCAGGAACAACACAAGGACATTCCCTTCTCTTCAACACTATATTGGAGGTCTCTGCCAATCCAATAAGGCAAGAAAAAGATTAAGTAGTATCCACAGATTAGAAAAGATCTGCTGGCAGCATGATAACATAGCTAGAAAATCCCACGAAATCTAAAGCAAAGCTACCAGAACTAACAATTTATCAAGAGAGCAGGATGCTAGGTAAATGTACAATAATCCACAGTGCTCCTGTACAACAGTATCAATAGGAAATAAAAGTTTACAATAACTCCAATCACAACAGTATCAAAAAATAAAATAAAGATGAACTAAATAAAATATGTGCAATGGAAACTATAAAATATTACTGAGGGAAATTAAAGAAGACCTAAATAAATGGCAAGATATACCATGATTGTAGACAAGCAAACAATCATTAAAAGAGTGAAATTCTCCTCAAACTGGTTTATGCATACAATGCGGTCCCAATTAAAATCCTAGCAGGAGAAATTGGCAAACTCCTTCTAAACTTGATAGAGAAAGGCAAAGGACCTAGAACAAAAACTAAATAGTTTTGAAAAAGAACACAGAGAACTTAGAGTGCTTGCTTCTAAGACTACAGTAACAAAACAGTATGATAATGGCTTTAAAATAGACATATAGGACATAACCCAACAGGAACATAATAGAAGATCTAGCACTAGACCCAAAATTAAATGGTTAATTGATTTTTATCAAAGAGGAAATAGTAATTCAATTTTGAAAGGACAGGGACTTCCCATCATGGCTCAGTGGAAACGAATCTGAGACTAGCATCCATGAGGATGCAGGTTTGAGTCCCTGACCTTGCTCAGTGAGTTAAGGATCTGGTGTTGCTGTGGCTGTGGTATAGGCCAGTGGCTACAGCTCCGACTCGCCCCCTAGCCTGGGAACCTCCATACGCCAAGGGTAAGGCCCTAAAAAGACCAAAAAACAAAATTTTTTTTTGAAAGGACAATCTTCCCAACAAATGATGCTAGAACAACTGTATATCTGTTCATGGCAGGAAAAAAGAACACTGACACTCATCTCACATTATGAACAACTTGAAATGTATCATAAACCAAAATGTAAGAAATGTGATTATAGAACACAGGGGGGAAAAAGCTGACGAAATCTTTATGATCTTTCAGTAGGCAAAGACTTCTTAGCAGAACACAAAAATCACAAGCTATAAAAGAAAAAATTAAATGGACTTCATAAAAATTATAAATATTTTCTCTTTAAAAGGCACAATTAAAAAAAAAAAACAAAGGGAGTTCCCATTGTGGTTCAGTGGGTTAAGTACCCAATGCCTCTCTGAGGATGCAAGTTTGATCCCTGGCCTCACTAAGCGGGTTACAGACCCAGTGTTATATAGGCCTGGGCTACAGCTCCAATTTGACCCCTAGCCTGGGAACTTCCATATGCTGCAGATGCGCCTCTAAAAAGAAAAAGAGAAAAAGAAAAAGAAAAAAGCAAGCCACAGACTGTGAAAAATATTTCCAAAATATATCTGACAAAGGGCTTTTATTCAGAATATGCAAAGAGCCCATGCAACTCAATTCAGAATACAAAAAAAGAAATTAAGCAGTTCCCTCATGGCTCAGAGCATTAAGGACCCCGTGTTGTCACTGGCTGTAGCTCTGGTTACAGCTGTGGCAAGGGTTCAATCCCTGGCCCAGGAACTTCTGCGTGCCGTGGGTAAGGACAAAAAAAAAAGTTAAAAACGAGCAAAGGATGTGAACAGGTAATAACAAAAGAAGGTTTATGAAAGGCCAATAGCACATACAAGAAGCTCAACATCACTATTATTAGGGAAATGCAGATAAAAATCAAAATGAAAAGCCACTACTTAACTACTAGAATGGCTAAAGTTAAAAGATTGACAATACAGAGTGCTAGCCAAGACACAGACAATTGATAAATCTCATATATTGCTAGTAAAAATGTGAAATGGTACAGCCACTTTGGAATATAGTTTACCAGTTAACCCTACAACTGCAATATGACCCAACAATT
The DNA here is from genome assembly GCF_054392235.1 of Sus scrofa. Lineage (NCBI taxonomy): Eukaryota > Metazoa > Chordata > Mammalia > Artiodactyla > Suidae > Sus > Sus scrofa. Next base: position 43,648,088 of record NC_139401.1, on the reverse strand, counting down.
CCAAACCCTAGGTATATACACCAAAAGAAATGAAAACCTATGTCTATACAAAAGAAATAATGTTCAAAACACTTCATTCATGTTTACCAAAAGCTGGACACAACCCTGAAGTCTATCAACTAATAAATTGGAAAATTAATTGCGGTATAATCATTTTATGAAACACTACTTGGCAATGACAAGGAATACAATATTGATACAACATGGATGAATCTCAAAAACAGCATGCTAAATGAAGGCAAAAAAATACATGCTATTTGAATTGTTATGTGACATTCTAGAAAAGGAAAAATTAGAGAGACAGCAGATAACTACCTGGTTGCCTGGGACCATGGTTAAGAATGAGAATTCAGCTATAAAGGGGAACAAGGGAACACTTCGGTGACAGAAATGTTCTGTATCTTAATTGTGATAATGACTATACAACCCCATATTAACTGCCTAAATGTAGCAAATTTGAACACTTAAAATAATGTGAATTATACCTCAAAAAAGCTGGAGAGAAAAATCATCAGCTATTTTGTGGAGTTAATTATTTTATTTGGAAAAACAAACAAAGAAAGAACAGCCAGGGAAATCCTAAAAGCAATGAAGAAAGGGTAGCACTACCATATACATTCTGTATAATGAAAACATCTTGCTAAAAAAAATAGTATAGTATTAATTCATGAACTAATGAGATAGATCAGAAAAACCCTAAATAAGATAAAATCACATTTGAAAATTTAGCATACAACTACGGCAATTAAATTAGTAGAGAAAGATGTATTTTTTAACAATATATTGTGTTTGGCAAAAAGACAAAAAAAAAAAAATGTATTGTGTTTGGATAAGTAGCCATAGGAATAAAATAAACTTAGATGTTCCTCACACTATAAACCAGGGATAAATCCCAAATGGATCAGATTTAAATTTAAAAAAAAAAAAATTCAAGTACTAAAAGAAAATGTGGATGAATTTCTCTAACAGCTGGGAATGAGGAGAAAAACTACCTTGTGATTCAAAATCTAAATGCAATATAGGAGAAGACCGAAATTTTACTAGACAGAAATAAGTTCTGTATGGGCAAAAACAAATACACAAAAGCAAAGTAAAACAACAAAAGGAAAACTACAATTTTTATCACAAAGAATATATACATCATACATAAAATATGGCTATATATAACAAAAAGAAAACAATGGCCCAATTGAAAAATTGGCAAGACAAGTGAACAAATATCTCAAAGAAAAGGAAATACATATTGTCTAAACTTCAATTAAAAATTCAACTAAGAGGAGTTCCCACTGTGGCTCAGTGGTGAAAGATTTGGCATTGCCCCAGCTATGGCTTGCACCCTTTCCCTGGCCTAGGAACTTCCATATTCCACAGATGGGGTGTGTGTGTGGGGGGGGGGGGGGGAGACACCACAGTTAAGAAAATGCAAATTAAAACAACAATAAAGAGTCATCCTGTGGCACAGCAGGTTAAGGATCCAGTATCACCAGTGCAGTGGCTAGGATTACAGCTATGGCGTGGATTCCATCCCTGGCCAGAGAACTTCCACATGCCTTAGCAAGGCAGGAAGGCAAGAAGACAGGCAGACAGGCCCATTTATGTCTTCCTTTTTCAGCCTGATAACACCATCTTCAGACTTCTTTAATTCGCACGTACCAATTTAAGACAACCAAAGAATCATTTTGTTACCATTTAGTTTTACTGGCTTTAACTCACACTTTGGATCATCTTTGACATAAACTATGTCAGAATAATCGGATTCTATTAAAATACAAGGTGGTTCATATAAGAGAGCACATATGAAGAACACTCATTTTCCCCTTCCAATCCCTTTTCCATAGAAGTAATATTTTAAATTAACAAAACAAGCAAAAAAGCAAGGGCACAATTCATTTAGAGTATAACCAGCAGTAACCTGATAAGGAATGGGAAAGCAGGGGGAGGGAAGGGGCATACAAATGTGCACTAACCTTCCAGTAGTCAGATTGTAAACTGTAGTACCTCTGGTATGCAGATAATGCTGAAAGAGGGGGGAAAAAGCATGAGTCACAACTATGTCCCATTTCAAAATCAAATACAAGTTTTAAGAAACATTATAACAAACTTCTCACCATACCCACCTCCCAGCAGATAGTGATGTTTAAATCCAAATAATTTAGAACTCTGGGGCCTCCCTACTCATGGTCAGACACGGTAACAAATGTCAAATACATAGGAGTTCAAGGAAGTAAACCATAGTCACATTTCAGACATGCACTTCAACAGAATATAGGCAACCTCTTGAATCAACTTGACCCTCCTCAGAGACCAAATCTGATAAACGGATTAATACTCCAGAATGTGACAGGTCATTTGTTCTAACAACAGATCTCATTTCCAAGAATGACTAAGAGCTCAACCACCTCAAGGAGCAATTCTTGAACAATAGCTGACTCTTGAAAAACACAGGGATAAGGAACACTGACCCTTAGCACAGTGGAAAAATCAAGTATAATGTAGAGTTGGCCCTCTGTATCCACAGATTCAACCACCCATAGAGCAATGTAGTACTGCAGTATTTACTACTATAAAAATTCCATGCAGGAAATTCTCTGGTGGTGTACTGAGTTAAGGATCCATGATGTGGCTCGGGTCACTGCTGTGGCACAAATTCAATCCCTGGCCTGGGAACTTCTGCATACCAAGAGGTGCAGCTGAAAGGGGGGGAAAAAAACTCCATGTGTAAGTGGACCTGTGAAGTTCAAATCCCTGTTGATCAAGCATTTTTTTGTGCTACTTCCTTTCATACTAGCAACAAAAAACACAGCCCACAATTATCTTACTCCAAACTTCAACTCATTCTAAAACAGAGCATCCCATATCCCTAAATCCATCTCAGCGTATAAAAAGCTCTGGAAAAAATTAAAATTGTCTCTCAGTATCTGCAGGGGATTGGTTCCAGGACCTGCTACAGATACCAAAATCCACAACACTCAAATTCCATAGTTGGCCCTGCATGGCCACAGATTCCACATCCGCATACTGCAAACATAGTCATACGTATATGTATTGAAAATATTCTGCATATAAGTGGACCTCCACAGTTCAAAGCCGTGTTGTTTAACAGTCAACTGTAATGCTTGTCAATCCAAAAACTCAGTGAGGAGGAGCTAACAAAATAAAGAAAAGTTATACATGCACGTTAGAATTGGCAGACAGCCCCTTTAAGAAAAAAACAACTCATGAACAATAAATAAGTTATGGGGATATAATCTACAGCATGATGACTATAATTAATATTGTATATTTGAAAGTGGCTAAGAGTAAATCTTAAAAGTTATTGTAAGAAAAAAATTGTAACTGTACAGTGAAAGATGTTAGCTAGACTTACTGTGAACATACCAAAATACATGCAAATATCAATTCATTATATTATACACCTGAAACTAATGTTATATATCAATATCTCAATTTTTAAAAGTAACTTATATTTTCCAATAAGATTTTCAAAACTTTACACTGTAAAAATATAGATGGTGGAAATTAACATTATTTACAACCTCATGTATAATGTTTTCATACTATTTATCAATAAACAGCCGAAATACATATGAATACCAGAGAGAACTTTCTGAATATGTTCAAATTAGAGAGGCATCACCCAAAAACATCATCACATATCTGAACATGTAACTTATTTGAATAATGCTCATGTTTTGCACCAAGATGATGTCAACCAACCTATTACTGGAAGGACATTTAGACTAATTCCAGTTTAGAGGAAGAGATGATTTTAAGCCATCTTCCATTTCCTAGTTATTCATACAGAAGTGTAGCTAGCTCACAAAGATCATTGATTAATGGCTTTCTAAAAAGAAAAGCTAACCAACTTATCAACCTGCTATGACACAGTGGGTTAAGAATCCAACTGCAGCAGCACAGAGGCACAGGTTCAATCCCTGGCCCAGCACAGTGGGTTAAAGGATCCAACGCTGCCACGGCTGCAACACAGATCACAGCTGCAGCTCAGATTCAATCCCTGGCACAGGAACTTCCACATGCCGTGTGTGCAGCCATTAAGGGGGGGAAAAAAAAAGATGAAGCCCATAAAAGATAGTAGCAGAAACAGATGGAAAGTACCTGGATACTTCTAGACTTCAAAGAACTATGTCTAGTACACAACTCACCTATGAACTTCCAATTATGTGAAGGAATAAACCATAAACCTCCTTATTGTTAAAGCGAGAATCAGGTCCTCAATATTTTTGCCCAAAAACGTCCTTTCCAATAGAAGCCAGGGTCCCTGACAATTTCATGCAGTCACTATACCAAACTTGGACTGTCCTTTGAACGGTGAAAAAGAATTTCAACAAATTTAGAGGGTAAGTCTCCAGTAACCTGAATAATAATATATATTACATAATGTCATAAAATTTTCATTTTTAGAATTTGTGGAGCCCTTCAAGAGACAGTATGATGTCCTCCAAAGTAACCGAAACTGAAGTGCAAGAAGCCTATGTGATTATTAATTAGAAGAAACATGGTGTCTGTACAATAGAATGAACTGAGAAATAAATACAAACCCTCAAATTTAAAGTCACAAAAGGAAATGCTTCAAACTGCAAGCACAGATTTGTAAATGAGACACTTCTTCCATGAGCATTTGTTACCTTTAAATTCACTTACACATTACTCAACAATTATACTTCGCCCCATTAGGCCTGGATTCCTATTTTAAGAAAAATACTAACATATTTTGTTTCTTTAATCCAAGTAAATCATTAAAACTCTACAAATACCCATCACCAGAGTCTCCCTAGTGAAATCTTTTCAACCAAAGCACAGTCCTTATTTCTAATCTTTAAGTCAGTTACTTATCTGTGAAAATAAATCCTACTCCACTGTAACCAGGTTTTTCTAAAGTCTTTAATAGAGAATGAGGGAAATCCTTATAACGCTTAAAACGAGTTTCAGGATTGTAGCATATGTCTAACTGGGCTTTTCCTCCCCTAAATCATCTAATGTTCACTTTGTACTCCCTGGGTTATTTATTGGCTCAAAAAGTCCTTGTTCATCCCACCAAGAAATCTTTTTAACAGTACCTCATGCAAGACTGTCATTTTCCTTTTTGCCACTTAACCAAGAATGGTGTCTTCAAACATATTAATTTCAACTCTCCATCAACCTATTTCCAAAGCTCAGATCTTTTTAATCCTTGTAATCAACCTCATTTATAGATAGACTTTGAACTATCTTTTTCCTAATTTCGAGTTTTAATTTTATTTTTTAAATTAGCCCACTTATAGTCCTTGTAGATTTAAAAAAAATGAAGAATACAATGAATTTAACAGATTATAGACAACTGGCAGAGTACTAACAAAGGAACTGGGTCTAAAATAAATAAATGCTAATGAAAATAAAAAGAACAAAAAAGCAAATGAGAACCAGGTTAAATTTAACTGCTATAACAACTTAAGGATTCTATAATCTTTCTCACATTCTCTTTTACTTTGCCCTTTACCTAATGAAAACAGGAGGAGTAGAATCAAACGAGGAAAATTATCAAGGATAAAAGAAATCGCCAATACCTGTCCTTTAACATAATCATGCAGTACCATTTTTATACATAAAAATGATAAAATTAAATATTAATAACAGTAATACTCAGTAGTGTTAAGAAAAATACACAATAGTAGCAAGAATTCAAGAAAATAGGCAGTCTTATCATTCTACTAGTACTCTAAGTATAAATTAGCAAAACTTTTGTAGCGCAAATTATGTGTGTGGTGTGTGTGTACGTGTAGGGCGTGTGTGTGTGTGTGTGTGTGTGTGTGTGTGTGTGTGTGTGTGTGTGTGTGTGTGTATCCTTTCACTCAGTAAAACCTACCACATCAAGGTATTCCTTCTAGGAATACAAACACGAATGTGATCAGAGTAGCTACAAGGACAGACAATATAGTGATTATATTATTAGCAAAAAAGAAAATAAGAGTCTATATGTCCAACTAGAATACTATGCAGGGAACCAAAACGTTACAAAGCATGTTTCTGAGACAGAGAGATTAACATGATACATTATGCTAAGGTTGCAGGGTTTACTTCCATTTTTAAATACTGAAAATTTATTCTAATAGAAAAGCCTCTAAGATTTATATCAAAAATGTTTTTTAGGAGTTCCCGTCATGGCTCAGTGGTTAACGAATCCAACTAGGAACCAGGAGGTTGCGGGTTCGATCCCTGGCCTTGCTCAGTGGGTTACGGATCCAGCTTTGCCGTGAGCTATGGTGTAGGTTGCAGACGCGGCTTGGATCCCGCATTGCTGTGGCTCTGGCGTAGGACGGCGGCTACAGCTCCGATTCGACCCCTAGCCTGGGAATCTCCATATGCTGCAGGAGCGGCCCAAGAAATGGCAAAAAGACCAAAAAAAAAAAATGTTTTTTAAAAAAAGATTTGCCTCTAGATGATAAAATAACAATGAGTCATCAATGCATTCCCACAATACTTAAGTATTAAGTAGTTAGTAGCAAGGTAGATGCAGTGAAATACAAATGTGAACAAAACACATGGCTCCTGCTCTTAAGCTGTTTACCTTTTATGGCTAAACACACACACACACGTGCCTACATACACACTGATGTTTTTCTTTAAACAATGAAAATATTATTTGTGTAAATGTCAAAATAAGAGTACTTCTTTGAGTTCTCTGGTGGCTTAGCAGTTAAGGATCTGGTGTTGTCAGTGCTATATAGCCTGGTTTGATCCCTGGCACCTATGCACGCCATAGGCGCAGCCAAAAAAAAAAGAGTACTTTTGTGTTACAATTAGGGAATGATGGGGTTCCCAATGTGGCTCAGTGGTAACAAACCCAACTAGCAGCCATGACAATGCAGGTTCAATCCCTGGCCCCACTCAGTGGGTTAAAGATTCGGCGCTGCCATGAGCTGCTGTGTAGGTCACATACACGGCAGAGTACTAACAAAGGATGTAGTTAGCTGTGGTGCAGGCCAACAACTGCAGCTCCAGTTTGACCCCTAGCCTGGGAACTTCCATTCGCCACACCTGAGGCCCTAAAAAGAAAAAAAAGAAAAAAAAAAAAAATTAGGGGATGGTCAACATTATCTAATGAGCACCATCAGGAAGGCAACAAGATACAGTAGGAAAAGCAGTAGGAGTTTAGGTAAACACAGGTTCTAATCCTGACCTAGGAGACTGGGACATCAAACCATTTGATCTGAGTTATTCCCTTACAGGTCACAAGCAGCCTAAAAGGTTTGTCAGTAAAAGAGTAAGGTGAGCAAAAAATAAAAAGAGAAGTCCAAAGCCATATTGTAATTCATTTGGAATTAAATAAAGTGATCTAGAGAATTAAGAGTAGGGGCATAAAGAGGGTAAAGATAAAGATATAGCTGGTGACAGAGACTTTCTTTTTACACGCTTGGAAATATTATGGCTTTGAGTTAAGATTATCAAGCAAGAGAAAGAGGATGTGACTGATGACAAGTCCACAGAATAAAGGGATGAAAAGAAAGTACAGGTTAAGGGATAGCCTTGCCAGAAAAACAGGAGTCTTCTTCAGAGTAAGATGCAACAAATATAAGGAAGGAAAAGATTTAAAATTCAATCTATACTCATACTAGACTATGCACTAACTGCAGGCAGAACTCAGTATTTCTCTTTTCATCCCTAGCACTATAGGCAGCAGGTTAGCTGCTAGTGGGTGAGTCTATGGGTATGGAAGGGAAGGGAACAAAGGAAGTACAAATAAATCTGTCAGTTGCACTGACTGACATCTTTGGGTCAGAACAGGTTATGGTTGCCTAAGATTATTAGGTCAATAGATCTTTGACTTGTTTTATTTTGTTTTATATGAGGTTGAACTGAAAAGTTATACCTATACCCTGCAATAACTGAGATCTCAGAGAGCTTATATTAACTTTTATTGTATATAAATGACTGAAACATCTAGCTCTCCAGCACCTTTCTGCCTTCTCAAATCTATGACTGCCTACAACACATCTTCCCTTATATGTACCATTAATACATATTAACATTTGAAAAACCCTCTGGACAGCTCCAACACATCAGACCGTTGTTCCTAAGATTACAGAGACAAGCAGACAAGAAGTTGGAAAAGCAAAGAAACAAATCAGGAATCCATTTACTCCTACATCGGTATCTTCAACTGCGCTTTAAGTCAAATTAATATACCTAATGAAATCTCAGATTTACCATTTCTTCATTGTTATTAAAATAATATACTCCTCAAGGTCTTTAACATCTCACATTTGGCTTACTACAAGAAACATCAAAGAGCTGTCTTATCTGTATTCCCTCAATGTGTTCTGCCACCAGCTCTCTAGTTCGTGAAGCTACTTTTGCTTGTCGGCTAGATACGAGCTTCTGACAATGTGGGTTATGGTCACTATTTTTCTTCCCTGGGCAATTTCTTAATTGCATTTTCTAATTCTACACCATAAGCAGTCCAAATAAAATCAGTGATTCCTAAATTATGGTGGGAAGGAGTGGAGATACCATCATTTTTTGTATCACTAAATACATTAAATAAAGTTATACAGAGAAATAGGGAACAATGACTGTGAATGCAATGAAAACACAAGAATCATCATCTTAGCTATTATTAGCTTTCAGAGATACACAATATTCATTCTATGGATATTACATGTCAGCTTATGTCAGTTTTCTGGATTTTTATTTTATTTTACTATTTTAACACAAAGTAAATTTGTATCATATATACCATGAAAACTAAGTCCCAATGGCTATCTGAAAGAAGTTTTAAATGAAGAGCAGATTCTTAAAAGAATCACAACCTTTAGTTCCAACAGCCAATAATAAAGAAGTGAATCACATAAGGAGAGAAAAAAAAAGTCAATTTTTGGAGAAGCCAAACTCAAGATCTATTACTGGAAAACATGAACTTTATATCCTTATAATGTATCTCCTAGGATGGAGTGTTATCATTCCACCCAAGAAACACAAAGAGTAAGACCAAAAAAAGCTCACCAACTCTGACTTAAGACTTCTTGGCATGTAACTTGCCCATGGCATTTGTAACTGTTGAGGAACTAAAACAACTAAAAGTAACAGAATGCAACAAATAAATGACAATTACTTGAAGGAAGGAGAAAAGGGAGAAAATTTCAGGGAAAATGTCCAGCTCACCACAAACCATGAAGAAATTATTTTTACAAGTTTCAAGGTTTTCACACTAATATCAGGAATGATTAATTATTGCCTCTCTTTCAACTAATTTCTTTACCTCTGGAATTCTTACTATCTATACCCCAAGTCTCCTGCCTCATAATTTCAATCTTTTTGTAATGCTACTGTGTACTCTGAGATAATTTGCTACATGATTTTTTTAAGCAACCAACATAACTTCATGACTATTCTCTCCAATAATTTACCATACATATCTACAGATATTTATACATAATTTCTATTAATTAAATTGCTCCTAAGATCCATCACATATATTCACGAGAATATATATGCTTGTCCTTCAGCCCAGCGTTCTCTGTCTCTGAGGTTGTTCTTCAACCCAAAGAAGAGAAATCACAGTACCATCTCCATGCCTTAAGGCAGCCTGTCTGACAGCTCCATCAGCTGTTCAGTTCAGCTGAGGTTAACGGGTTAGCTGCGGGTTAAGAGTAGAAAGGAGGTAAAGTAGACACTGAAAAACCATTCCAATCCCACTTCAAGGAAGGACTGTTGGGAGTCCTGCCTACAAGAGAGCCTCTAACAGTGAGCTGCCTTACACTGTGGAGAGCAATCTTGCCTCAAGTCACACTCCTTCCCACATCCAATGTGGAATGGATGAAGTATAAAGGTCTGGTCACCTTGGCCCAACTTGTGTCAGCTGTGAAGGGCGATTCTAGCTCCAGGGCTAGGAGTTGGCCAATGCTGTCACAGCTTAACGTCTCCCTCTATCCGATGCTGGTTCCATTTCCCACCTTTCACAGTGTTGATCCCAAAGGTACTCCTTACTAGTAAACATCTAGTATGCTGAACTCCCTCCAGAGGAATAAAACCAACAACAGGCCAAGTGCAATGAGCCTCCAGCCTCCATTTTCCCACAATCCTCTAATCAATTATTTTTCTAGGATAAATTCCTAGAAGCCAAATGACCAAATCAAGTGATGGAAAATTTTTTAATCTCTTCATACATATCACCAATCAGAAAGGCTAAAAAAATTTTTATGAGGCCTTTTTTCTTCTGCTTCAAATTCCTGAGATGACATAAAAGATATTTTAATGAATAAATCCATAGGATAATGATAACCAAAGTATACTATCTACAAATCAGAGATTTTTAGAAATTCATATAAGACTTGGAAGCAGATGAGATCAGAATAAGAAATAAGGGCAGGAAAAAAAACACAGCTCAAAATGTACACAAAATAGGGGTTTTGTGTACATTTTCTCCTCCAAAAGTAGAAGCAGTTTTTCGCAACCCAGGCTCAGAAAATTTCACACACAAGAGGACTCTGGACAATAACTAAACTAAAGAGCTGTCCTCAGGGAGTTTCCTGGTGGCCTAGCAGTTAAGGATTCAGAGTTGTCACTGCCGTGGCTCGGGTTCTATCGGGTTCTATCTCCGGTTCAGGAACCTATTTGGCTGCGGGCACGGCCAAATAAAAACTGTCCTCAGAATCACAGGGCCAGTAAATCCCCCACATACTTACACCTGAGCAGTTTACTCACATGTTCACTACATGGTTTATACTTATTCCCCAATAAATTATGGTTTATAATCTGTTCCCTAAATATAAACATCTATTTGGCTGGTGTTGGAGGTTCTCATCTTGTACTGGTTCCAAAGAGAAAAGGGGGAAGTTGCCTGAGGTAACAAACGTCTCCATAAATTGGTGGCAATGGTGAAGGGAGCTACTAGAAACTACCTCTAGTTTAGGATTTGTAGGAAGATAGAAAAGAGAAGGGATAGAAAGAATTCAATAATTAGTACTTAAAAAGTAATTATTTTTAAGTGAGAATGTGGTCAATAAAGCCTCAAGGAGGATTTAAAACAACAGCAACTCACATCTAGGAAGTAAGAAGCCATCAGTGTGAAACACTAAAATATACTGATACACACACACACACCCCCCCTCTACATCTAGTCTCTCCTTCCTCTTCTATTACAAACAATCTAGCTAATGGCCAGCTATCAATGGCCAACTCATCTATGCAATAGCAAATTGGTTGTGGAGCACATCTTTTTAAGGACTTAAACCCTTAGTTTATCCTTCTCTTCTTCCATCTTATTGGATTAGTCCATCAGCTAGTTTACCAACTTTGTCTAGTTGCCACATGTCCTCTACCACGACCTTCTGGGGGCGGGTACCACACACACCTTCAAAACAAATACCCCTGGATTCTTTGTTACCATTATAAACATTTTATAAATGGAAAGTGCAGTTAAATTCATAGACTAATAAAGTTTTAAAAGCTAGTATTTATTTTTTAATGACCACTAAGCAACAAGGACATACAGCCACACCTGCAAACCTAATTTTCAAGTCCGGGGTCTTTGTTTATATGCTCTAAAATTAGTATGCTCTCCAAGTAAAAGATGCAGCACTGAAAGATCAAACTGCATACAATTCTGTATTTTTTCTTATGTACCAATTTCCTTTAAATAAGTTACTAAGTTTAATTAAAATATCTAATAGACTATTAAATAATTATAATGTCTACTATCCTGAAGTCATTGTGCTAAATACTAACCAGTTTCGCGTAGGAATCCTAAAACCCCTGAGCAGCTATCACCTCCTCCCCTCATTTTAGAGATCACAGACAAAAGCTCAGGGATGTTTATATAATCTGTTATAAGTAATGCAGCTGAAGAGTAAGCATGAGCTGGGAAATAAGCCTAATCAAACCCCATGGCATACCAATAACTATCTCAAAATAAAATTACATATTCATTAAGAACGTATTCACTTGACCTAACATAAAAGTAGTGTAAATTAAACACCAACAATTCTTCACTCTAGCCCTGAAACAACCTTCCAGTTATTTGGCCCACTAAACACATTTGTGGAAAACAAGTTTAAGTCCATCCACTCCACAGTAAAATGTTTAGTATCATCAAAAGGCTCTTGGTTATAAGAATATAGTTTTTCTTTGCTATGGATTTTTGCCCTCGGTATTGAGGGGTGTGGTATTTAGTGGGAGCTTTTAACCTTCTGGGTAAGTAATGGCCTGGGTCAGCAGCTTGGTACGCATCTTGGGGGACTACCTTCAGTTATTTATCTCACTTATTTCCAATAGGAAAAAAATTTCAAATGAATTAAAAAAAATGTTTTATCCAATGCTCAAGCTCATATGTGATCATCTCTCTGTGTTATTTATCTTTATAATAACATGACTACAGATCAGATTTTCATTCAAATATTTTCTAGCTAAAACAGGAGTTAAAGGATAAATAAGAGAAATGCTGAGATTGTGTTACTTTTCCAAAGTGTCCCTCAATGGCTCACTTTCTACTATGGTCGAGCCTTTAAAGGACAGGGATTTTTCACAAGGCATAACAAAAACGGTAGTACACATGTAGGTGTTTATTGGTTTAAATCAACTTATTGCTGATTTACATGGAGTCATGTGAACTTTTCCCATTTCCATCTGGTCCTCTTTTCTTTCCCATAGTTTAGGATGTTCATAAGCTTACAATTTCTTCGAGGTAAAAATGGTTATACCTTCAATAGAGTACAATTATAATTATTTTAAATACACATATAATTCAAACAGTAATTAATAAGGGGAAAAAATTACCTTTTGGATAATCTTCCAATAAGAGGTTGAAGTGACCTAATTGACAAAAGAAATCAGACTCCACTTTTCCTTCAGCTTTTAAGATTAGAGATTCGTAGCAGCGAACAGCCTAGAAATAAAAAATACAAACATTTAAGAGAAAGACAAAACCCTAAAATCCATTTCCTTCCTGAGACAATGCATACAGTCTTCCATTCAATCACCAAGAAATCAATGTATTTTACTTCCACCTCAGACATAACCAATGCAGCATTCTTTTAAAATACCTAAATATTTATTAAAAGAGCCAATAGTTCTGGCAAAAGTGCTTTTCCTACCTATAAAATGGAAATATTTGCCAAATAAGATAACGTGGGTGCACTCTGATAACTTTTTTCATTAGCTATAAATCTGAATTTTTACTGTGGTCCCTGTAGATATAAACAAATAATATCCACCTTCTTTCCCACAGATAAGAAGAATGTTATTGAATTCTGTGAGAATTCATAGAATCTCCAGACTAATAATAATACCTACCATTTATACTGAAGAACTACCTTTTATCATAACCTCTACCATAAAACTGCCTTTCAATTATCTTCTCATGACAGATATACCTCAAACCCACCAGCTCTAACACTGTTCCTAATCTTACCCCCACTCTAACACATGCACATGCACTCACTCTGTTTACTCCCTGAAGGAGAAAAAAAAAATACTATTTTAAGGATATCACTCTTTTTTTGTAACTCAGGAGAGATGGAAAGAACACAATTCTGGAGTCTGACAAATTCCAGTTGTCGTTAGCTACAGGAAATCCTGGGGAACTTATCCTCTCTGATTCTCTGTTTTACTAATACTCAAAGGGCTGATTAAAGGATTAAAACTAGAAAACTTCTCTAAGAAGTTTTCATCACAGTGCTCCGCACTCCACAGGTACTTAACAACTCTTTCTCTACCATCTTCTTAGGTAAGATGATAAGCTCTAACTCTTCTTGTTTCAAGTTTCTCAACAATTTTGTCAAAATTTCCCTGCTAACAATTAGCTATACAATGCTGTTATGTGTTGACTGTGTCCTGAAAGAAATGTGTATGATTTCTCAAATGTGTGAGTACACTCTCACGTTTGGTACCCACAAAAAACGCAACTAGAATAGTTCCATTATCAAAAAATCCTTTCACCAAAGCTTCAAGAGCTTTTGAAGGGATAAGAAAAGTGACGTGCGACAGAGTACTTACTTAAAATGGTTGATTTTTCCTCTCCTGTAAAATATAGATAGAGCCTTTGATGAAGAGTTTCAAATTTACCTATCTAAAATTTACCTATCCAAAGCACATGCATAAATAAATATGCATCAGGTCTGGAGAAGCCTTCCTAAACAAGATGAATTCTGGGATGAGTCTACCATCCTTAAAGTCTACTTATTAAAAGGACCATCCTCAGTTCTCATTCCACTCCTAGCTATCTAAATGTACATAATATAACAAATCACAATAACTTAAAACTAATCATTCTGCTTCCCTATAATTAAAGAGAGTTTGAATGCTACACTGACATCTCAGAAATTACTATAATTTGGAGGCATGGAATTTCAAGATCCTCTTTGTTTAAGTCATATATAATCTTCTCTGGCAGATGGTTAGAGTACAAAAATATAATTTATTTCATTGCTTTTTAATACCAGAGAAATTCATAAAATTATCAGGCTAGTGTGACAATTCTTAATTTTACACTAAATAAAATGAATTTAAAGCTAATATTGGCACTTTAAATAAAGCTATTTACTGTCTTTTTTTTTTAATTTCATAGTAAGATATTTAGAAACTTTTTTCTACTCCTGATAATTTCTTATGTCATTAAATTTACAAGCAAATATAGTTTAACGGTGGGAAAGTATTCAAAATATAAACACAAAGAAATTTTCCTTAATAACCTAAGTGAAAAGCTGGCAATATCCTATACTTCCTCTTATGATAATGTCTTAATGGCACTACCATGTTCATCTATTACCTATCTTCCATTTCCCACAAAACAAAGGAACTCATCTAAAGTAAGTTCTACACACAACTCTGATGTCATGAAACATAACACCAAGTAAAATTCAGAATGGACAATTCGTCTACTGATACACTCAGGTTTGAACAACAGATACATAATAATTTCCAACAAAGCCAGCGTGTACCTACCAACCAATGTTGGTGGTCAAAGATGATGCCGACAGAGCCAAAAATCAAATGAGATGAAGACAAGCAAAAATGCAGAATAAAGGTTCCAAGTACCTTGTGTCCATTTTACGGTGAAACTTCATAAATTTATTTGAAATGTCTGAAGTAAACACTGGTATTAGATATAGGCAAATACTAACAATTTTTTAAAGCATTTAAAGGAAAATAAATGGGGTAATTTTCTGACACTACTAACTCATAAAATAATCTAGAATGAAGCAGTATTTTTGTAATAATATGTTTCATTAAAAGGCTAATTATAAATATAGAAGATAAGCAGTTAGCTTAGATTTAGAACAAAGTTCAGGCAAATTTCTATAAAGCAAAAATACTTCCTGTTTAAAAGGTTACTATAAATTTGAAATGTGCACAAGTAAAATCACTCCCATACAGGAAGTGTGTATTTGTATGCAGAGGCAGAGAAAACCAACTAGACTATATATTAAATGTTACAAATAAAAAGTCTATAGTCCAGCCATACACGAACTTTTTATTTTGTTCATTTTATGTCTGTATTTTCTAGATTTTTCACAACTAACTTATACCATTTCTATTCTTAGAGAACTCACTTAAAAATTATTATGTTTTCCTCCAGGATAATTCATTCTGCCTTTTTTTTTTCTTTTTATGGCCGCACCCGTGGCATATGGAAGTTCCCAGGCAAGGGAGTCAAACTGGAGTTGCAGCTGCAAGCCTACACCCTGGCCACAGCAACACCAGATCCAAGCCACATCTGTGACCTACGACACAGCTTGTAGCAATGCTGGATCCTTGACCCACTGAACAAGGCCAAAGATCCTGCATCCTCACAGACACTATGTCAGGTTCTTGACCCACTGAGCCACAATAGGAACTCATCTATCTTTAGTGTAAGGATATTAAAAATTTGAATGAGGAGTTCCCAAAGTGGCTCAGTGGAAACGAATCTGACTGGTATCCATGAGGATGCAGGTTCAATCCCTGGCCTTGCTCAGTGAGTTAAGGATCCGGTGTTGCTGTGGGCTGCGCTGTAGGTTGCAGATGTGGCTTGGATCTGGTGTTGCTGTGGCTCTGACATAGCCTGGGACCTATAGTTCTGATTTGACTCCTAGCCTAGGAACTTCCATATGCCATGGATGTGGCCCTAAAAAGACAAAAAAAGACAAAAAAAAAAAAAAAAAAAAAAAAAAAAACCACAAAGTAAAATCATTTGTACTAGATCGGCATCATCCAACAGAATGTGATCTGCATCACAAAAATGTTCTATAATTTGTACTGCCCATAGTAGCCACTAGACATGTGTGGCTATTGAGCACTTGAAACATGGCTAGTGAAGACAACTGAATATTTAAGTTATTTCATTTTAAATTTGTATTTAAATTTATATAGACACATGGCTAATGGACAGTGTAGACTAGGTAATTTTTTTTTTTTTTTGGCCATTTCTTGGGCGGCTCCCACGGCATATGGAGGTTCCCAGACTAGGGCTCGAATCAGAGCTGTAGCCACCGGCCTACACCACAACCACAGCGACACAAGATCTGAGTCGCATCTGCAACCTACACCACAGCTCACGGCAACGCTGGATCCTTAACCCACTGAGCGAGGCCAGGGATCGAACCTGCAACCTCACGGTTCCTAGTCGGATTCGTTAACCACTAAGCCACGACGGGAACTCCTAGACTAGATAATTTTTAAAGCTTTAAAACTGAATATTAAATCCATATGATAAAACAACTGAATATTAAAATCCATATGCTAAATATTAAGAAAGCAAAATTTCTTATTTTTATAAATGAAAAACCTATAAAAAATAAAGGAATGTCTTGCACTGGGGATGAGCAACATCCTCCACAAAAATCACTTTTAAATCCTATAGTTGTTACAGTTAGTGGCTTGCACATCTATAATCCTTACCACCTACTGGGAAAAAAAATTGAGAAGGATAATAAACAGTTATTCATTAAATACTAGAATCAAAGGAGAGTAAAGATTCTGTCAGCTAGGTAGAGAGATTGGATGTCTTCTTCCCATTATACTGCCATTTTCCACAATGTCTGATATAATTTGAGCTCAGTAGCTGCTTTATTTTTATTATTTGAAAAATCAGTCATCTCAGACCAGAAATATTATCATTACCCTCTATTTCTGAACCTTGACAGATAAAGTTTAGATAGAGCTCATGAACACAGACATGCAAATAATTTGGTTTCTTTAATGTTAAGCATTAAAGTATTTTATGATAAACTTGGTTAGTGCCTAACTAAAATATGACACTTGCTAATATTTTAGAATTGTTAACTATAGGCCACATTTAAACAAATGATTTTTTTTTTTCTGATTTGAAAGATTAGCTGCAGTAGCTGGATGACATACAAATGGTAGAGAAAAGTAATGTAGATTCAAATACTACAGTGGTTTCCTTTTTTCTCTTTCTTTTTAATGCCTGTCATGAATGCCTGAGATAGAATCTCAACACAGTCCTAGTTTGGCGGTTCCCTTTCTGAAGCCCTTCCTCCTCTATCATGCTCCCAAATGCTTACTGCCTTTCACCTGTAGGCTCTGTCAGAGAAAGGGCCATACCCAAACCTACTATCTCATAATAGGAGCATAATATATTTATTGAATTAATGAAGCAATGTCATGTTATTATTTTAGGTTCTCAAATAACCCTCTCTTCTTTGTCCTAAACTTCCATTTCTTAAGAGCTGCAAGTCAGAATGCTAAGGATTAATCTTATTAGTTATTTAAAATCATTCCCACTAAGATATAAATCACTGGTTTTTTTTTTTTTTTTTGGTCTTTTTTTTTTTTTTTGCCTTTTCTTAGGTTCGCTCCTGCAGCATATGGAGATTCCCAGGCTAGGGGTCGAATCAGACCTGTAGCCACGGGGCTTCGCCACAACCACAGCAATGAGGGATTCGAGCTGCGTCTGCAACCTATACCACGGCTCATGGCAACGCTGGATCCTTAACCCACTGAGAAAGGCCAGGGATTGAACCCGCAACCTCATGGTTCCTAGTCGGATTCGTTAACCACTGCGACACGACAGGAACTCCATATAAATCACTGATGTTTTAAACAAACCAATGGTTTTAAAGGAACCAAAACTTTTAGGCTGAATATAATAAAAGCAAGCACACAGTCCTGCCCATAATTCCTAAAAAGCAGCCACAGATATAAAAGATGGTTTAGCAGCTGACTACTTAGAAAAGATTAGCTGATTCAAGCAGACTACAGGTCAACATGTCATCCATACAATATGGATGCTAAAAACATATCCATGGCCCAAATTAATAAAGCATATTATACAAATCAACACCTGTAATCAGCTCACCAAGGTCTTCTCTGACCAGATCTCTAAAATTATCATTAGTTCTGAGTGCCATATTTTAACAGGTGGTAACATACAGAAGGCTACAAGTTTGATGAAGGATGGAGAAACTATCATGCGAAAATTACTGAACTGAATTTAGCTGAGAATTATCAGGGATGCTTTAGCTTTACTCAAATATTTGAAAAACTGTCACTTCAGGAAGATTAACTGCACTTTGGGTAGCTTCAGACATCAAACCAATGAATGGGTATAACTTATAAGCAAGTTTAACTCAATTCAGTCAGAAGGGAGAAAAACTTAAATATGCCAAATAATAAATGGGTCGTCCTTCTTTGGCTCATATCAATGCAAATGAATAAAAGCTATCAGTGAGAGGTAAAAAGGAGGTAGGAAGGAAATTGTATCTTTCCTTGGATACAGTTCTGAGCTACATTTTTTACACACTCCTTGGACTTCTAGGATATAAGCACACAATGTATATTATATATAATACATACCCACACACAAACAAGTCTATATGTGAACACAGCTCTCCTCACCTAACTCCATGATTACAGTTTATTCACTCTGAATTTCCAGAATTTCTAATATACTATCCTGACCTCCTCTCCCCAAACCATAAAAATATCTGCATCATTAAATCTAATACCCCTCCTAGAAATATGCCTCATGAATCAGAATTCCTTGCCTTTGCAGACACTCAGCAATGCCTTTGCCTGTTTTGAAAACACCTTAGGAATCTCAAAGGGTTGAAAGTACCTGAGTCTAAACCATTTTTTGAAATTTCAACACACTATTTGTTTAATAAAGGAAGAGTTATACACTTAAAATGATAATCTTAAGTATTACTGATTCTTAACAACATATCTACTCCTGAACTCATATCAGACTTCCGTACTTTTTAATTTCATTTACTATTTTTGAAAAGGTAAAATTTACATATCACCAATTCTAAAGGGTATATAATGAAGTTTCCCTTCCAATCTTGATCCCAGCCACCCAGTTCCCTATCTCAGAAGCAACAAATTTAAAAAAATTCCAACTACATTCAGGCTTATTTTGTATAGATGCAAGCACATATATCCCACTTTAGTATTAAAATATACTAACTATATAATTAGTATAACATATACTAAGTATTTATGTTTATATAAACACTGTTCTGTAACTTGGTTCAGATTCTAAGTGTCCCTGATATCCTTTCTCCTCTCCTTTTCTGTTAATAGAACCCTTAAATTTAAGTAGATGTATGTTTACACAGAGTAAATACTGGGATCTCCAGGCATCCTTGTAGGTGTGGCCTGGGGATTAAGTTATGGCCAATGGGATATAAGGAAAGGACATGCTCTGCTCCAACCCCTCCTTCCCCTAGCTGGAGGCACCTAGATGATAGAAGCCACTAGCTGAAGATGGAAAATAGGAAAACAGGAGCCCAAGTTCCTGAAACAGTACAGTTCCAGAGCAGCCCAGAACTGACTGCCTCTGTGAATTCTTCTATATAAGAAATGAGTATGCAGCCCTCTTTCCTCATTTAAAACAAAACAAAACAAAAAAGGGCAGCCTAATGAAGTACTCATTAACACATACCAAAAGGAAAAAGGGAAATAAAAAGAAATCTAGGCCCTCCTATTGTGGCTCTGTGGGTTACAAAACCGACTAGTATCCATGAGGATGCAGGTTCAATCCCTGGCTTCACTCAGTGGGTTCAGGATCCGGCACTGCTGTGAGCTGTGGTGTAGGTCACAGACACGGCTCAGATCCCGAAATGTTGTGGCTATCAATGACTGTGGCTGGCAGCTGCAGCTCGGATTTGACCCCTAGCCTAAGAACTTCCATATGCCACAAGCACAGCCCTAAAAAGGAAAAAAATAAAGAAAAAAGAAATCTAGTTAGCTGCCACCCATACCTAACATTTTCTTGTTTAGAAAATACAAGAACTTACACATCTGTTACTCTACCCTGTCTCCCTCACTCCAATTTTTAACTAATATACATCTTTTGCATCACAACAAAGTCAGTTTACAAAATTTAAGCATACCAAACTTGATTAGAGATTTCTCGGCCTCTCTGGACTCTGTAGTGGATATGCTGGACGCTAATGAGTAAGTAAGCACTATTCAAGAAACTATCATGACACCATAAGTGCCATTTTTTCAAATAAACTATTGAAACTGCTTTGCTATTTACTGCAAAACATTCTCACAGAACCACACTACTGAAATCAAACTAATTTTGTAATTCAAGTGTTAGCTAATATTTGAGCTCTTGATACAAACTAGGCACTATTCTAAGCACTTTACATATATTATTCATTTAATCTTCACAATTACTCTAGGAGATAGGGAGATCCTACTTCACAGACAGGAAAACTGAGGCATACAGAAAGTAAACTCTGTGCTCAAAAATCACAGAGCTACTAACTAGCAGAGGCTGGATTCAGTGTGCTCCAAAGCCTCTGAGCAGTAAGGTGTTCAATTCAAGCCATGCTTAGAGACCTAAAGAGAGAGACCTAAAAGCAGCTCTTCCTCTTACATTCCAACACACTAGCCCCTTGCACAACTCTATCTCCACACCAAACACAAAAGCAACACATAAAACCACCACCGCCTATTCCTACCATCCCTCAAGAAGATTTAACAGTTAAATCTTTATTTTATTTATTTTTATTTTATTTATTTTTATTTTATTTATTTATTTATTTATTGCCTTTTTGTCTTTTTAGGGCCACACCCACAGCCATTTGGAGGTCCCCAGGCTAAGGGTCTAATAGGAGCTGTACCCGCCAGCCTATGCCACAGCCACAGCCACGCCAGATCCGAGCCGCGTCTGCAAACTACACCACAGCTCACTGGCAACGCTGGATCCTTAACCCACTGAGCAAGGCCAGGGATCAAACCCGAAACCTCATAGTTCCTAGTCGGATTCGTTAACCACTGTAACACCACAGGAACTCCCACATCTTACTTTTTTGTATCTTCTTAATTATCTCCTTAGTTTAGCTAGTATTGTGATTCTTTTCTCTTATTACATTTGGCACAAAATGCCAAATACAGCAGCAACAAAGTAAACTTAGCTGTACTGTCTCAATCATCAACAAGTAGCTAGTTTATTACAGCCCTAAAACCTTTATTGCTGATGCATGCAGACAAACTAATGAATTCTACATTACTACACATGCACCCAGGGCCAACATTAAATTTTTAAAGAGATATTGTGTCAACAGCTAGGTTATTTTCCAAATATTTCTTTTCTATATTATGCTAAATGTAACATTGTGCAGGCAGGGTATACTAAATACATTATTTATAAACATGTATAAAGAATTAAGTCTTGGGTAGTTTTTAAAAGAATGTGTATTTAAAATCTGGCAGCAAGGAGAGTATAAAATAAAATTTCAGCAGAGTGACTTCAGTGAATAAAGTCCAGAGTAAAATCGTGATTTCCCATATAAAGCAGTAAGCTTTATATTCTATTTTTTACTTAATTTGCTTGCTACTCCAGTCTTTTACTTGTCTAAAGGTAGACAGAGACAATCTTATAAAGCAATTGTTCTGCCATTTCAGCAGGAGAAATTTAATTCAGAGCTCCAAAAATATACAAGCAGAAAGCCATCTACAAGAAAATTATGTAGACCAAATCTTGATGAAGTTCGTAAAAGATTATCTATTATGACTAATACAACCTGAATTCTTACTATAATATATATATAGTTCAAATTATTATCTTTAGTAGCAAAGTATGCATTCATTTGCCTTATACACATTTCCAAAGTAATAACTGCACAAAAAAGCAAGGAGTAAGCACTTCACAGGGGTGTGGGGGTGGGGCGTTACACTTATGATCATGAGCTCTACTGAAAATAGTCTATTTTAAATTCTACAGCTTCTAGGAGTTCCATCATGGTGCAGCAGAAATGAATCCAACTAGGAACCATGAGGTTGTGGGTTCGATCCCTGGCCTTGCTCAGTGGGTTAAGGATCCAACGTTGCCGTGAGCTGTGGTGTAGGTTGCAGACACGGCTCGGATCCCGCGTGGCTGTGGCTGTGGCGTAGGCCGGCAGCTACAGCTCCGACTCGACCCCTAGCCTGGGAACCTCCATATGCCGTGGGAGCGGCCCAAGAAATAGCAAAAAAGACAAAAAAAAAAAAAAAAAAAAAAGAATTTATTTATGTAATAAATGCAATGATCCTAAAATTAGAAAAACTGCAACACAATAAAGGCCCCTCCCTAAAGATAGTGCTTTAAAAAAGAAAAAAACTTTTTAATCAATCTGAATATACTCTTGCAGACTTTTCTCTATGCATAGAGTCGTGGAGGTCTTAAAACCAAACCCCTCTTGGATATCAAGAGATGACTGTATATATAAATAGTACAAATCTTTGTATGCAGTCTTTCTCCCATTCTATATATCATTAACTGCTTACCATGTCGAACTATACAGATCTACATAATTAACATCTGCATATCACTTTACTAATGGTTAAACCATAATTTGTTTCTACTGAAGAGTATCTGGTTGTTAATCAAGTTTTTGCTAATTATTATTAATCAATAAACATAATTTGGCCAATTTATATTTCTTTAAGGTAAGTTACCACAATTTAAGCTTTTGAGAGTCCCACTAGCAAAACTGAACCAGATGTTCCACCAGTAGTGCTCATTTTCAGTTCTTTGATTACTTTTTCTAAACAGTGGCTAAGTTTATTATTTCCTTCATGAACTATCAGCCTCTTCATTGATTGTACACACTTCTCTATTGGAGTATGAACAGTTTTTTCCTAAATGATTTTCAAGTGCTTTTTACACATAAAAGATTTTTAGATAATGCTGTTACAAAACACCTCCTCCCAGCTTGCATTTACCAATGAATTCTTTATAGAGTTTTTGATGTACAATGTTGCCTATTTTCTCAAAACCAACCACCACTTCCTTTACAGTATATGGGTTATGTTCAAAATCAGAAAACCCCCAACCCCTGACCTAATAAACATTCACCAATATTTCCTCCTACTGTAAAAAAAAGAACCTAATTACATCTTTCTATCTTTCCTGTATAATTTTGTACTGGCCCAGCATGATTCAGGATCTGTAATTTCCCCATTTACCATGAACTAAAAAACTTAACATAGACACAGCTCTATTTCTGATGTTTATATTCTACATCCAAAGTTTTCACAAATGTGCTGGGAATGGGTTAAGAGAAGCGCTGAGAAAGAGACAGCCTCAGCCTCTGGGGCTGTCGAACAAATAATGGCCAGGGTACCAAGGCAGCCTGAACCTCTCAGCCAGAGCCCTTGTTTATACATCATTGCCAATCTTAAATTTCAATAGTTTCTCAATAGTTTCTCCCAGTAATAAATACAAACTATTGTTTATCCATGTCTGCCATAAAATGAAAAGGAACTTCAGGGAACCTGGACAACCACTCTGCTGAAAACTAAAAATGTCAGACGAAACACACTGGCAGTGGAAATAATACAAGGTTCTTACTATGAACTTAACCAAATAAGAAAATTAGGAAGAATGGTCATAGGATCGAGGGGTTGAGAACTTAAGGGAGGCAGAGGTAGAGAGAAGCAACTTTTTGCACTGAGGACATTTGAAAGCCTGTGTAAACCTGAGTGTTGAGTTTAGAACTCTCCTCACAATATTGAGATCACACTGAGCTTATACCTTCAAAGTGTAACTAGATAAATTGATAATAAAACAATTTTTTAAATTTTACTTTAAAATTGGTCTTGAAGGGAGTTCCCATCATGGCTCAGGGGTTAACGAATCTGACGAGGAACCATGAGGTTGTGGGTTCGATCCATGGCCTCACTCAGTGGGTTAAGGATGCGGCGTTGCCGTGAGCTGTGGTGTAGGTTGCAGATGCGGCTCGGATCCTGCGTTGCTATGGCTGTGGTATAGGCCGGCATCTACAGCTCCAATTGGACCCCTAGCCTGGGAACCTCCATGTGCCGCGGGAGCCGCCTTAGAAAAGGCAAAAAAAAAAAAAAAAAAAAAAAAAAAAAATTTGGTCTTGAAGGACAAGGAAAATTATCTTTCCCATAGTGGCAATGATTGGAGAAGAAAATTTCCTAAGTATTTGTAACCAAAAGCCTAAATTCCCTTGACCTAAGTAAAACTTCAGGCAGGAATTTGGAGTTCCTGCTGTGGTGCAGGGAGTTAAGGATCCAGCGCTGTTTATGAAGCAGTACAGGTTTGATCCTCCGCCCAGCACAATGGGTTAAGGATCCAGCATTGCAGCAGCTGTGGCAGAGACTGCAGTTGTGGCTCGGATTTGATTCCTGGCCTGGGAACTTTCATATGCTGCAGGTGTAGCCAAAAAAGGGAGTTAGTTCTCTGATGGCCTAGCAGGTTGAGGCTTCTGCGTTCTCACTGCTGTGGCTCTGGCTACTGCTGTAGGGTGCAGGCTCAATCCCTGGCCCAGGAACTTCCACATATTGCATGTGTGGCAAAAAAGGTGGGGGGGGGGACTAGAGAGAACCTGAAATAAACGTAATTCTCATTTTTTAAAAAAAGAGAGAAAAAAATTTACATGCAGTCCTCAACTAACAGCAATCCAAAGTAAAGGCCAAACTACTGTAACATCTGTGGCCTAAAAGAATTTCTGTAGTTGCAAAGAAAATAAATTTTTCATCTTAAAAAGTCACTAAATATGGAAAGGGAAAAAAAGCAGAGCAAAGAAGGTGACCAACATGTGGATATATCAAAATGAATATTGTTTAATGCAATATTTGAATCACAACTAGTGTAAACAGAATACGTATAGAGTAAGAAAAAAGATTATCAACATACCTTAAGCCCAGATTTATGCAATACATTAGAAATTAAAATATAAAAAAAGATTTAGAAATAGTAAACAAATAAAAGTTGGCACTGTACCAGATACCATGAATTACAATAAAGATACAGAAATAAAGAGAACTGGTACATGAAAACAAAGACTTATAACAGGGTAAAGAGCTCAGTAACACAACTTCATATGCATGGAACAAAAATGGGCAAACTACAACCTAAGTTGGAGAAAAAAAAAAACTGGCCAGGCCAAAGGTTATTTTTCAGGAGAAAAAGATGGGAAAAATAAAAAAACTAGGCTCCTATATCTACAAATATAAAAACCTATTCCAAATAGACCAAAGACCTAAATAAAAGGCAAAACTAAACACTTAAGAAGAAAGCATAGCAAAATGTCTTGAACAGAAGGATACAGTTTTCTTAAAAATAGACAAAAAATGTCAAATGGGGGGGTGATAGAGTAATTCAACTACATCAATGTTTGAGACTTCAGTTTATTAAAAACAAAACATAAAACAAAACAAAACCCACAAGTATAAAGGCAAGCCACAAATTGTGAAAATATACTTTCAGCACATATAGTGATAAAACATTCATATTCACAATATATAAAACTCCTCTAAGAATTAGTAAGAAAAAACATGCAATTTTAAAAACACTGGTGGATACTCGCCATAAAAAAGAACAAAATAATGCCACTTTCAGCCAACATGGATGCAACTAGAGATTATCACAGTAAGTGAAGTCAGTCAGAAAGTTAAAGACAAATACCACATATCATTTATTTGTGGAATCTAAAATATGGCACAAATGAAATCTATCTACAAAATAGAAACAGACTCACAAACATAGAAAACAGATTTGCTGCCAAGGGGGAGGGGTGAGGGAATGGGATGGACAGGGAGTTTGGGGTTAACAGATGCAAAGTATTACATTTAGAAGTACTACTATATAGCACAGGGAACTATATCCAGTCTCTTGGGCTAGACCAGGATGGAAGATAATATAAGAAAGAGAATGTAAATATATGTACACGTATGACTAGGTCACTTTACTGTTCAGCAGAAACTGGCAAAACACTGTAAATCAACTGTAATAAAAAAAAAATTTTTTAATTAAAAAATACAGGGAGTTCCCGCCATGGCTCAGCACAAATGAATCTGACTAGCATCCATACAACGCAGGTTCGATCCCTGGCCCTGCTCAGTGGGTTAAGGATCCAGAGTTGCCGTGAGCTGTGGTGTAGGTCACAGACACGGCTGAGATCCTGTGTTGCTGTGGCTGTGGTGTAGGCCACAGCTCTGATTCAACCTCCTTGCCTGGGAACTTCCATATGCCACGCATGTGGCCCTAAAAGGACAAAAAATAAAAAATAAATAAAAAATAATAAAATTGGAGTTCCCATCGTGGCGCAGTGGTTAATGAATCCGACTAGGAACCATGAGGTTGTGGGTTCGATCCCTGGCCTTGCTCAGTGGGTTAACAATCCAGCATTGCCGTGAGCTGTGGTGTAGGTTGCAGACGAGGCTCGGATCCTGCGTTGCTGTGGCTCTGGCGTAGGCTGGCAGCTACAGCTCTGATTAGACCCCTAGCCTGGGAACCTCCATATGCCGCGGGAGCGGCCCAAGAAATGGCAAAAACACAAAAAAATAATAATAATAATTTAAAAATTCTCAGGTGGAAGTAAAATTACGTCAGAAGTAAACCTTTACACAGAACGCAGAATGAAAATCACCAGACATGACAGCTGCACAAGTAATTACAAAAGACAATTTTTTAATATCTCCATAAAATGCAACTGACCCTCAAAATCTACCGGGGGATAAAAAACACTTCTAGAACTAATAAGCAAGTTCAGCAAGGTCACAGGACACAAGATCAATGTACAAAAAATAAACTATATTTCTACACACTAACAATGAATAACTGGAAACAAAATCTTTAAAATGTCACTTATAATAGTTCCAAAAACCTGAAATATATAGGCATAATTCTAACAAAGCATGTGCAGCAGAATGTGTATGCTGAAAACTACAAAACACTGATGAAAAAACTCTAAGTGCAGAGAGATACCATGTTCAGTGAGCATGAAGGAAGGAATTATTCCAAATGTCAACACGTTTTATTATACAACATCAAAAAATTATATTCATTAATATTACCACCAATCTCATTAGAAAGTCCTTTAAATCTTGAGAAGTTGTCAAGCTCACCGTGGAAGTGGATTTAAGCTTTCCAAAATTCTGATTTGTTTGAAATCTCAAGTTTGATCATGGGCAACAAATAACTGTTCGTTGCTTTTCTGGAAATGACAGGCTCATTTCACTCATTTCTGAGAAAATGTCTTCCAAATACCCAAGTCTGAATAAACACAGTTCATTAGTCATTCAAGTAAAAATGGTGTTTTATGAAAAAAGAGGCTAGTTTAGTTTGCAACTTAATCACAAATGTACTTTTTTACCTTCAGTATAGCCACTGTACTTCAGTATGGAGCAGAATGCTTTAAATGAAGCTCCTATTTTGCCACACAGATTATTAAAACAATGTGTACTTAGGTGCTGACATTTAATGAAAAGATTTTTACTGCTTCATCATGGATATTCTTACATGAAACTGGCATTACAAAAAAACCCTCTAAGTTCCTGATGGTGAGGTGAAGAATATGTTATTTCTAGTTCAGTAGGGTGCCTCTGCCTTGACTCCTGCTAAGGTGCCAGCAGTTGTAGTCATTATATATATATGCACACATATACATACAAATGTCATCGTATACATGTAAATATAGTTTAAAAAAAGAAATAACATCTTAGTATTATAATAATTTTTTATTTTTTTAATTTTTATTACTCAAATGAATTTATCACATCTGTAGTTGTATAATGATCATAACAATCTGATTTCACAGGATTTCCATCCCACAACCCAAGCACATCCCCCCAACCCCCAAACTGTATCCTCTGGAGACCATAAGTTTTTCAATGTCTGTGAGTCAGCATCTGTTCTGCAAAGAAGTTCCGTCTGTCCTTTTTTCAGATTCGACATGTCAGTGAAAGCATTTGATGTTGGTGTCTCATTGTATGGCTGACTTCACTTAGCATTACAGTTTCTAGGTCCATCCAAGTTGCTAAAAATGCCAGGATTTCGTTCCTTTTAATGGCTCAGTAATATTCC
Organism: Sus scrofa; assembly: GCF_054392235.1. Classification (NCBI taxonomy): domain Eukaryota; kingdom Metazoa; phylum Chordata; class Mammalia; order Artiodactyla; family Suidae; genus Sus; species Sus scrofa. The sequence continues at coordinate 43,619,824 of NC_139401.1, read as the reverse complement.
ATTGTGTATATGTACCACGTCTTCTGGACCCACTCCTCTGTCGATGGACATTTAGGTTGTTTCCATGTCTTGGCTATTGTAAATAGTGCTGAAGTGAACATCGGAGTACATGTGTCTTTGTGAGTCATGGTTTTCTCTGGGTAGATGCCCAGGAGTGGGATTGCTGGATCAAATGGTAGTTCTATGTTTAGTTTTCTGAGGAATCTCCATACTGTTTTCCACAGTGGTTGCACCAATTTACAATCCCACCAACAGTGTACTAGGGTTCCTTTTTCTCCACACTCTCTCCAGCACTTATTGTTTGTAGACTTTTTGATGATGGCCATTCTGGCTGGTGTAAGGTGGTACCTCATTGTGATTTTGATGTGCATTTCTCTAATAATGAGTGATGTTGAACATCTTTTCATGTGTTTTTTTGGCCATCTGTATGTCTTCTTTGGAGAACTGTCTGTTTAGATCTTCTGCCCATTTTTTAATGAGGTTGTTTCTTTTTTTGGTGTGGAGCTGCAGAAGGTGTTTATAAATTTTGGAAATTAATTCCTTGTCAGTTGATTCACTTTCAAAGATTTTTTTCCCATTCTGTGGGTTGTCTTTTCATTTTGTTTAGGGTTTCCTTTGCTGTGCAGAAACTTTGACGTTTGATTAGGTCTCATTTGTTTATTTTTGTTTTTACTGTCAATACTCTAAGAGGTGGATCTGAGAAGATGCTGCTGTCATTTATGTCAGAGAGTGTTTGGCCTATGTTTTCCCCTAAGAGTTTTATAGTGTCTGGTCTTGTATCTAGGTCTTTCATCCATTTGGAGTTTATTTTGTGTATGGTGTTAGGGAGTGTTCTAATTTCATTCTTTTCCATGTGGTTGTCCAGTTTTCCCAGCACCACTTATTGAACAGGCTGTCCTTTCTCCATTGTATATTCTTGCCTCCTTTGTCATAGATGAGTTGGCTGCAGGTGCATGGGTTGAATTCTGGGCTTTCTATCCTGTTCCATTGATCTATATTTCTGTCTTTGTGCCAGTACCATACGGTTTTGATGACTATTGCTTTGTAGTATAGTCTAAAGCCCGGGAGCCTGATTCCTCCAGCTCCATTTTTCTTTTTCAGGATGTCTTTGGTATTCTGGGTCTTTTGTGCTTCCAAACAAACTTTAACATATTTTGTTCGAGTTCTGTGAATAATGTCCTTGGTAATTTGATAGGGATTGCACTGAATCTGTATATTGCCTTAGGTAATATAGTCATTTTGATAATATTAACTCTTCCAATCCACGAGCATGGTATATCTTTCCATCTATTTGTGTCATCTTTGATTTATTTCATCAGTGTCTTATAGTTTTCAGAGTATATAATAAGGTAATTTTGAATTAGACCTCCTGAAAGTGTTTTGGAGACTCCCAGTTGTCTGTGAACCACATGTTGAGAACAGTTGCCTTTTAGGGGTTACAGCAGTCTTTTTTTACCTATTAAAGCCTAACTGATATATATTCTCTTTTCTTGGGCAATGCAAGATTCTTAGAGCCTTTACGCTCCTCCCCTCCATTCCATTGGTATTATACATGTGTATATGTTTTAAACACAAAATATTGTTAAAGTTGTCATCCACATGTTTGACATTTTCCTTGCTTATCATTTTTGTCTTTCTGACATTCCTTTTGAGATCATTCTTTTCTGCATGTAGGTCTGCTTTATTCACATGTCTGAAAATGTCCTTATTTCACCTCATTAAGTATGTGTTGAGGTTTTGTTGTTGTTGTTTTGCAAATGGGCTTCCAGTTTTCCCATCACCTTTTGTTGAAGAGACAATTCTTTTTCTATTGAATTATCTTTGTATCTTATCAAAAACAACTAACTGTATAGATCTGTCTCTTGAGTTCTCAATTTTGTTCCACTGATCTGTGTACTTTCCTCAATACCACAGTCTTGATTATTATAGCCTACTGTATTGCCTTGAAATTGGGTAATATGAACCCTCTGACTTTGTTCTTTCTCAGCATTTTTTGGCTATTCTAATTCCTTTTCTTCCCATATAATTTTTAGATCAGCTTGTTGGTATACACAGAACTTGCTGGGATTTTGACTGGGATTGCCCTGAATCTATATATAAAATTAGGGAGAACTGAAATATTAATGTTTTCTATTTTGTGAACATGGTGTCTCTGACTACTTATTCTTTGATTTCCTTCATCAGTGTTTTGTTGTTTTCCATACATAGGTTGGGGAGGGAGAGAGAAGGAAAGAAGGAAAGAGAGAGAGAAAGGAGGAAGGAAGGAAGTAGACAGACAAAAATAAAGGGAGGAAGTGAGAGAACAATCAAACTCAGTGTATGATCAATTCACTCACTGCTACTTCCAAAGCATACAGCATATCAATAAATCACGAAAGGTTATGACACAACAATATATAGTAATAATTTATGGCGTATTTTAAGTAATCTCTTACTATATGAGTAAAACCCTTTCTTCTCCATGGACAAATCCGACCTTGGGTTAATGAGTTCTTCTAAAACCTGATAAATGTGGAATTTCAATTGTGTTACCAGCAACACTGATTATGATAAAAAAAAAAATTACCCAATTGACGAAATAAATCTAGAATCAGAGTACTGCAAATAAACTATGAATATCTGATAGGATGCCATAGCTTTGCTAGTTCCTCAGTATAGGGACTCTTAACTAGGCCATGTCTCTATAGAAACTATAGGGACAGTATGCCATTAAAAATTAGAAAAGATACTGGTTCCTATTTGAGATGAGCATTGGGGGAAGTGGATGTGAGTGGGTGACTGTGCAATGGATGTGTGTGTTCTACACCAGCTGTGGTGGGCTGAACAAAAGATGACCTTAGACGGCAAAAGATGTGATTAAGTCAAAGATCTTAATTAGAGACTTGCAGGAGACAGAAATATGACCAGCCACCAGAAGCTGGAGACAAGGAGCTGACTGTCTAACAGAGTCTCCAGAGACTATTGCCCTGCCCTGCCGACCTTGATTTCAGGCTTCCGGCCTCCAGGGCTGTGGGAGAATAAATTTCTGTTGTTTTAAACCACTCAATTTGAGGTAATCTGTCACAGCAGCCACAGGAAACTAATATACCAGAGTAGCTCTGCACCCACCTAGGTATGGAGTCTCATTCTCTCACACCACAGCTGTCAATCCATAAACCAAAAACTACCCCACAAGGATTCCCATGGAAGAGGAATGCCTGTCACTGCTCTGTCGACATGCTGTTTCCAGTCTGATATCCTTCTCTGTCAATGTGACATCAAGTGTGATCTAATCAAGCAGGTCTTACATGTCTGATGGTCTTTTGAGCCTAAAGTGCCCTAGAGGGCATTGCAAGTTACTAGTGATATTTATAGTGCCAAAGCATTCAAATGCTTTACCTTTTTTAATGCCATCAGAGCTAAGTGCAGTGGATAAAAGTGTGAGCTCTAGAACCCCACTGGGTACGTTTTGGATTTTAGCTTTGTATTGTCTGGCCTTAGGCAAGTCAATAATCTCTCTATGCTCTGTACAATAGGAATATTTTATAGCAATAACCTCATAGGATTACTATAAGGATTAAATAAATTAATATGATTTAAGATTTCAAGCAAAAAATTAGAATTTTGGGAAAGTATCTGCCACGGTGAACTTTATGAATCATAATTCATAATTTGCATCTTTGTCACAAACCACCTGTTTCATTAAGATTTTAAAGTTAATTACTGTTTAGCTGTACATGATGTTCTATTTGTGACTAACTGTGGTTCTATCCCTTCCTCATTCCTGATGTTTTACATTTATGCTCCGTTTTATCCTTTCCTTAGGCTTTACAAGTGGTACGTGCATTCTGTTCTTTCAAAAACCAATTGTTGGATTCTTTATGAATACATTTGAAATGCTATACCACAAATCACTTAGAATGGGTGTTGAGGGGGGATACTAAATACATAACATTACCTTCCTGCATGCCATTATGTTTTACTAAGTGAAAGAGGTGGCTTTCTAGGACTGTACAGTTCCAGAAAAGGCCAGGTAAACATTATTTATACAGTAATGCGGGGGGGGGGGGGGAGGTCAAGGACTACTTGCCTATACAGGAAAGATAGAAAATACAAGGCCTTCCACCACACCAAGCATCCTTACCAAATCCTTGCTTCCCGCCAGCCCCACACCCAACAGTTCCCTAGATATATCGATTTTTCTTAGTTCTGTGCATTGTGACAAAAATTATTTCCTTATGCAAACTCTACTCTGGCTCCTCTGAGCTCTTTTTCAACTAGACCTCAACATTTGGACTTCCCTGTTTGCCTCTGCATTGTTCAATAACAGCAAGAATCCAGCTAAAATGGTTTAGCCAGAATCCCCCAGCTTCAGTCATCCCCCAGGGGACGTCTGATCACTATGGACTACCTTCAGCAACTGACTCCCACCCTGTTCCTTGGCTATACATACCCATTTGCCCATGATCTATTCAGAGTCGAATCCTGTCTCTCCCTTACTGCAGGGTCCCTATAGCTACAGCAATAGTCCACCTTGAATGAAGCCTGCCTTACCATCTTTAACAAGTGTCATGAATAATTTTTTCTTCAACGTTTGGTTTATAAGGTCTACTATGCCACAATGTTCTTTTTTTCCTGACTCATCTGTGTAAGATCTACTCTCTTCTAGAATGTATTTTTTCCTGTCTTTTTGTCTTTATAGGGCCACACCCTTGGCATAGGAGGTTCCCAGGCTAGGGGTCAAATCAGAGCTACAGCTGCCGGCCTACACCACAGCCACAGCCACAGCCACAGCAACCCCAGATCCAAGCTGCGTCTGCAACATACACCACAGCTCACAGCAACACTGGACCCTTAACCCACTGAGCGAGGCCAGGGATCCAACAGGCATCCTCATGGATCCTAGTCAGGTTCGTTAACCACTGAGCCACGATGGGAACTCCTCCCTTCTAGAATTTGATCATACACAAAATCAGTTGCTCCATGTCACCCCCCTCCCCAACAGGTATGCCTCTATCACTTCTCTCTCTGGCTGAGACTAATTCTCATTCACATATCTATCCCCAAGTCACATGGCAGGCTTGTCATTCTAAATCATCAAAGATTCCCATAACTGGCTTAGGCTATCTATTAGTAAGGTCACCAGACACATGTAAGAATAGAAACTTTTTTCTCTATAAAGTAAGATGAAATAATGAAACATTTGAGCCAAACCAGACCTCTGACAGACAAATTTTCATACAGACCATGGCCATTAATATGATTTTTCAGAATACAATCCTAAAACTTGTGGTAGGAAGACTAGAAAGTTAAAAAAAAATCAAATTACATAAAAAAATGACTCCCCCCAAACAGAAAGTTACAAGGCAAAGAAACAATTACTTCGAAATTCAAGGAAAATTATTTCCAACATAACATTCTATACCAGATAAACTCTCAATCAAGAGGATAGAAAAACAGGAGTTCCTGTCATGGCTCAGTGGTTAACAAATCCGACTAGAAACCATGAGGTTGCTGGTTCGATCCCTGGCCTTGCTCAGTGGGTTAAGGACCCGGCGTTGCCGTGAGCTGTGGTGTAGGTCACAGACGTGGCTCAGGTCCCACATTGCTGTGGCTCTGGCATAGGCCGGCAGCTACAGCTCCAATTCAAAACCCCTAGCCTGGGAACCTCTATGTGCTGCACGTGCGGCCTTGAAAAGACAAAAAAAAAAAAAAAAAAAAAAAAAAAAAAAGAGGATAGAAAAACAGAAAAAAATAAGGTATCTAAGAAACAAAGCTCTAACACAAGAGTGGAGACCCACTCCTTACAAAGATGACGAAAAGCCAAATAATAAAGGAGTAGAGGACACTAGGAAAGATATAGGAGAGTAAATTATCCAAAAATGACAGATTATACAATGAACTTGAAAATAAGGGGAAATATTAGATATTTGGCAAGAATTAGTGATGGGAACCCAAAGCAAACTTAATGCAAGTTATTAAAACAATAAAAGCATAAAAAGCAATTAACACTAGGAAAACTTTTTTTAAAGTAAATATACATAATGATGTATTTTTCTTTTTTTTTTTTTTTTTGTCTTTTTTTTTGTCTTTTTTGCCATTTCTTGGGCCGCTCTCGAGGCATATGGAGGTTCCCAGACTAGGGGTCGAATGGGAGCTGTAGCCACCAGCCTACACCACAGCCACAGCAACGCAGGATCCAAGCTGCGTCTGTGACCTACACCGCAGCTCACAGCAATGCTAGATCCTTAACCCACTGAGCGAGGCCAGGGATCGAACCCGCAACTTCATGGTCCCTAGTCGGATTCGTTAACCACTGAGCAATGACAGGACCTCCCAAATACACATAATGATGTATTTCTTGGCTTACCACTAGAAATACCAATAATAAGGTAAATGTGACATGGAAGCAACTCAAGTGCCCATCAACAGACCACTGGATTAAGAAGATCTGGTATACAGGCACAGTGGAATACTACTCAGCCATTAAAAAGACTGAACTATTGGGAGTCCCATGGTGGCTCAGGAGATTAAGGATCTGGCGTTTCCACTGCTGTGACACAGGTTTGATCCCTGCCCCAGGAATTTCTGCATGCCACAGGAGTAGTGAATTAAAAAAAAAAAAAAAGAATGAAATATTGCCATTTCGCAGCAATGTAGATGGACCTAGAGAATATTATGCTTAGTGACATAAGTTAAAAAAGACAAATACCATATGATATCACTTATATGTGGAATCTTAAAAATAATAGAAATGAAGGTATATACAAAACAGAAACAGACTTGCACACATAGAAAATAAACTTATGGTTACCAAAGGGGAGAGGGAGGTGGGAAGGACAAATTAGGAATACAGGATTAACAGATACAAACTACTATACATAACACAGGTAAGCAACGAAGATTTACTGTATAGTACAGGGAATTATATCCAATTTCTTAGAATAATATATAATGAAATATAGTCTGCAAAAAAAAAAAATGAATCACTATGCTGTGTACCTGAAACTAACACAATATTATAAATCAACTATATTATTATTTTTTTCTTTTGAGGATCATACCCACAGCATATGGAAGTTCCCAGGCTAGAGGCTGAATAGGAGCCACAGCTGCCGGCCTACGCCACAGCCACAGCCACAGCAATGCAGGATCCAAGCCACATCTGTGAGCTACACCACAGCTCACAGCAATGCCTGATCCCCAACCCACTCAGCGAGACCAGGGATCGAACCTGCATCCTCATGGATACTAGTTAGATTCTTAACCCGCTGTGCCACAACGGGAACTCCAATAATTATTTTTTGAAGTCAACTTTATCCTCCACACTAGAAACAGAAGGAGTTCCCACTGTGGCACAGTGGGTTAAGAATTCAACTGCAGGGAGTTCCCGTCATGGCGCAGTGGTTAATGAATCCGACTAGGAACCATGAGGTTGCGGGTTCGGTCCCCGCCCTTGCTCAGTGGGTTAACGATCCGGCGTTGCCGTGAGCTGTGGTGCAGGTTGCAGATGCGGCTCGGATCCCGCGTTGCTGCGGCTCTGGCGTAGGCCGGTGGCTACAGCTCCAATTCAACCCCTGACCTGGGAACCTCCATATGCCATGGGAGTGGCCCAAGAAATAGCAACAACAACAACAAAAAAAAAAAAAGACAAAAGACAAAAAAAAAAAAAAAAAAAGAATTCAACTGCAGTGGCTCAGGTCACTATGGAGGCACAGGTTTGATCCCTGGCCAGGTGCAGTGGGTTAAGGATCCGGCATTGCTGCAGCTATGGTGGAAGTCACTACTGTGACTCAGATTCAATCCTGAGCCCGGTGTAGTTACAGAAAGAAACAAACAAAATACAAGTGAGAGGAGGAGTTCCCATTGTGGCGCAGCAGAAACAAATCTGACTAGGAACCATGAGGTTTCAGGTTTGAACCTTGGCCTCGCTCAATGGGTTAAGGATCCGGCATTGCCGTGAACTGTGGTGTAGGTCACAGACGCGGCTCGGATCTGGTATTGCTGTGGCTGTGGCGTAGGCCGTAGGCTATAGCTCTGATCAGACCCCTAAGCCTGGGAACCTCCATATGCCGAGGGTGTGGCCCCAAAACGACAAAATATATACATGGGGGGTTATAAGCATATTATTTATACCAAAAGTAACAGCTAAGCATTGAAGGTGGTATTGAACAGTGGGGGAATGCTATTTTCTACTATATGCCTTATAGAACCAATTGAGGGTTGTTTTTTAACTGTGTGCCTATGCTTTCTTATTTAAAAAAATAAAATAAAATACATGGATAAGACATGTGAATAAGGGGCTTTAAAATAGCTATAATTAACAGGGGTAAAACTATGGGACTAAATGAAATAAGTATGTTGAAAAAGAAAGGCGAGCTAAAGAGGAAAATCTGGAAACCTTGGTGTGTCAAAGAAACTGAAAACTTTGAATACAAGAATACTCTATTGTGCAGAATGTTGCTAAAAGGTCAAGATATAAGTAACCTATAAGCAACCTACATGTACCTAAATGTCATCAGGACACAAGCAGCAATAGCAAAAGGCGACCCAGAGCAATCAGGACACTGGTAGACTGGCTACAACAGCACTGATCTAAAAGGTATCACCAGAATATACAGGCAAGCTCCTCAGTTAAGATCCACAAGATCCAGGCAAGCATCCATTTCTTGGTTCCAAAATATTAAAGTAAAAAAATAATACTGGATAGAGGAGTTCCCGTCATGGTTCAGGGGAAACGAATCTAACTAGCATCCATGAGGACACACATTCGACCCCTGGCCTTGCTCAGTAGGTTAAGGATCCAGCGTTGCCATAAGTTGTAGTGGAGGTGGCAGACACTGCTTGGATCCTGCATTGCTGTGGCTGTAGCGTACGTAGGCCAGCAGTTACAGCTCCAATTCAACCCCTAGCCTGGGAACCTCATATGCCACGGGTGCAGCCCTAAGGAAAAAAAGAAATACTGGATAAACGCTTATCTTAATATAGAGGTAGCTTATTCTCTATTCTGTTTTATACAGCCTATTGGATATTTGATGGTATTGAAATTCTCATAGCTGGAAAAAGAATAGACCTAAGAAGCAAATTCTGACTCAAGAGAAGACTAATGACTCTCTCCATCTCTTGAATTTCTTTACATCAACCCAGTTATTAGCTTCAGAAGTTTGGTAGCTGAGACAACTAGGTAACAACTAAGTCACTGTGTGAAAAAAATGTTTTAAATATCCCCTGAACTAAAAGACCAAATGAGATTAATATTTAATAGAATTTTAATAGACACTTACATTGTATCTTTTTAATTTTTTACTATTTTTAACATGATAAAAACACCTAACATTAAATTCACAATCTTGGAGTTCCCGTCGTGGCGCAGTGGTTAACGAATCCGACTAGGAACCATGAGGTCGCGGGTTCGGTCCCTGCCCTTGCTCAGTGGGTTAATGATCCGGCGTTGCCGTGAGCTGTGGTGTAGGTCGCAGACGCGGCTCGGATCCCGCGTTGCTGTGGCTCTGGCGTAGGCCGGTGGCTACAGCTCCGATTCAACCCCTAGCCTGGGAACCTCCATATGCCGCGGGAGCGGCCCAAGAAATAGCAACAACAGCAACAACAACAACAACAGACAAAAAGACAAAAGACAAAAAAAAAAATAAATAAAAAAAAATTAAAAAATTCACAATCTTAACCATTTTTAAGTGACAGTTCAGTAGTGTTAAGTACATTCACATCGTTGTGCTTAAACTCTATACCCATTAAACATTATCCCCCTCTCCCCCAACCCTACCCCAACACCCACCCTCGGCAACCACTTTTTACTTTCTGTTTCTATTATTTTGACTAGTTTAGATACTTCATGAGTGGAATCATACAGTGTCTGTCCTTCTGTGACCAGCTTATTTCATTTAGCCTAATGTCCTCAAAGTCCACTCAGGTTACAGCATGTGACAGGATTTCCTTCTTTTCTTTAAGGCTGCATAGCATTCCTTTTTTTTTTTTTTTTTTTGGTTTTTCTGGGCACACCAATGGCATATGCCAAGTTTCTGGGCCAGGCATCAAATCCAAGTCACAGCTGCAACCTACACTGCAGCTACAGCAACATCGGATCCTTAACCCAGTGCACTGGGCCAGGGCTCAAACCTGTGCCTCCACAGCAACCCAAGCTGTTGCAGCCAGATCCTTAACCCATTGTGCCACAGTTGGAACTCTACCATATCTTCTTTATTTACTCATCCACTGAGACATTTAGGATGTTTCTACCTCTTTTTTTTTTTTTTTTTTTTTTTTTTGTCTTTTTGCCTTTTCTTGAGCTGCTCCCGCGGCAGATGGAGGTTCCCAGGCTAGGGGCCAAAGGGGTCAAATCGGAGCTGTAGCTGATAGCCTACACCACAGCCACAGCAATGCCAGATCTGAGCCTCATCTGCAACCTACACCACAGCTCACGGCAACGCCGGATCATTAACCCACTGAGCAAGGCCAGGGATCGAACCCGCAACCTCATGGTTCCTAGTCGGATTTGTTGAGCCACGACGGGAACTCCTCTACCTCTTGGTTATTGTAAATAATGTTGCAATAATCAGTGGTGTGCAAGTACCTCATCAAGACTCTGCTTCCAATTACTTTGGATACATATCCATAAGTGGGACTGCCAAATAAGATAAAAAACTTTAAATGTTTTCTGGTCACAAGCAGAGAAGCAAAACTTGAAATGGGGTGGGCTGAGGGCATCTCAGACATAAGAAAATTTATCATTATAAATTCAAATTTAAAGGTGGCATATATGCCCCCTCCTATTTATCATTTACACTGGGGATTAAGGTGATAAAAACTATTCTATTTTGTATTATATCAATTAAGAACATTTGTCTGGCATTTTTAATCCGTCTATATAAAAGATAATTATATGATTTATTGCCAGCTTTTCATATTGCTTCAAAGCAAAAGATGAGTACCTAGAGCCATGTACTCAAAAAAAAAAAAAAATTAAAGTGTCATGCTTTTTCAACTTAGTTTTCAACTTTTCAACAATAAAGAAATTTTAACTGATACCACTTTCTATCCTTGAAGCTTATTTTTACATAATTTCAAAAAAGAATAAATTTTAAGATATAAAATGTAAATAGCACTTCGGCAAATGCAGGACCAGCACACTTTAAGAGTGCATCTTGAAATAAACAGAGGAACCCTTTTCAGACAGCAATCCAGTATTTTCAGAATATATAAAAAGGAAGAGCTCCTAGAGGGAAACTCTAAATATAGCTACTTAGAGAAGTCTATTACCTGTCTTGTTTGTGAAAAGGTACTTTTTATCTGCTGTAGGCCTAGAAATCAAGTATGAAGCCTATGAAAATTGAGTTCTGAACAAAACTAATGTTGTGTTCAAGATAAACTTTCCAATTCCCTATTTGAATGTAAGAATTATCTCAGAGTTCTAGAAGAACAAGATTATCCCCCCCCCAAAAAAAATGAACTCTAGAAATGGGGAATGCTGTAAACTACTATGATATATCCAGAATATACATCTAGATATACATGTTAATAATGAGAAAATTTCTTAGATGATACCAAAAGCACAATACATGAGGGGGAAACGATACACTTTATCAAAATTAAAATTTTCGCCTCTTCAGAAGATATTATTAAGAAAATGAAAAGAAAGAGTTCCTGCTGTGGCACAGTGGGTTAAAAAGCCAGCTGCAGCAGCTCGAGTCACTATGGAGGTGGGGGCTCAATCCCCAGCCCGATGAAGTGGTTTAAAAGGATCCAGCGTTGCTACAGCTGTGGCTCAGATTCAATCCCTTGCCCAGGAACTTCCATATGACATGGGTGCAGCCATAAAATAAAATTTTAAAAGAGAGAGAATGAAAAGAAAAGAAGCCACAAACTGCAATGCATGTATCTGATAAAGTATTTGTATACAGAATATATAAAGAATTCTTAAAGAGTTCCCTGGTGGCTCAGCGGGTTAGGGATCTGGCATTGTCACGGCTATGGCACAGAGTCAATCCCTGGCCCAGGAACTTCCACATACCACAGATGTGGCACCCCCCCCCAAAAAAAGTAACTCTTAAAGCAATAAGAAAACAAACAATCCAACTTTGACAAAATTGGCAAAATATCTGAACAGGCACTTCGAAGAAAATACACAAATGGCAACTAAGCATGAAAAGATGTTCTAAATCATTAGTCATTAGGGAAATGCAAATGAAACCCAAAATGAGGATGAGATACCACAATACAATTGCCTAAAATTAAAGAGTAATCAGACCAAGTGGCAAAGATAATGAAGAATGAGAATTCTAATATACTGCTGGTAGAAATGTAAAATGGTACAATCACTTTGGAAAGCAGTTTGGGAGTTTAGTTTACTCAGTTAAAGATAAACCTACCACGCAATCTATCCATTTCACTCCAGAGAAAAGAAGACAAGTCTACATAAACATTTATACAAGAATGTTCATAGCATCTTTGTTCATAGCCAAAAACAGGAAACAACCCAAAAGTTCCTCAATAGATGAGTGAATAAACAAACTGTGGTATATCCATACACTCGATTACTACTCAGCAAAAAAGGAGAGTAACTACTGATAGACACAACAACACAGAAGAGCCTTAGAATAATTATGCTGAAAGAAGCCAGAAAAAAAGACCACATACTATATGATTCCATTTAAATAAGACTTTAGAAAATACAAACCAATTTAATACGACAAAAAGCCAATTAGTGATTGCTTGAGGAGGGAGAGGAAAGGCAGGAGAAATGGGGATGACGCATATATTCCCTCTCTTATCTTATTTGCAGTGATGTTTCTATGGGTGCAGACAGTGTCAAACTTAGAAATCATACACTTTATGTAAAAGCATACCTCAGAGACACTATAGACTCAGTTCCAGACCACCCCAATGAAGCAAGAATCACAATAAAGTGAATAACATGAATTTGCTTTCCCAGTATATACGCATATAAAAGTTATGTTTACACTATACTGTAGTATATAGTGAACAACAGCATTATGTCTAAAAAAAACAATGTACATACCTTAAGTTTAAAACACTTTATTGCTAAAAAATGCTAACCACCATCTTTAGTGAGTCAAAACATTTCTGCTGGTGGAGAGTCTTACCTGGCTATTAATGGCTGATCAGGGTAGTGGTTACTGTGGTAATTTCTTAAAATAAGACAACAATGAAGTTTCCACATCGACTGATTCTTCACAAACAATTTCTCTGTAACACACAACGCTGTTTGATAGCATTTTACCCACAGTAGAATTTCTTTCAAAAATGGAGTCAATCTTTTCAAACCCTGCCGCTGCTTTATCAACTGAGTTTATGTAATATTTCTAAATCCTTTGTTGTCATTTCAACAATCTTCACAGCATTTCACCAGGAGCAAATTCTATCTCAAGAAGCCACTGCCTTTGCTAATAAGAAGAAGCCACTCCTCATCCATTAGTTATATGATGAGATTGCAGCAATTCATTCACAACTTCAGACTCCACTTCTTTTTTTGGCTGCGCCCACAGCATGCTGATGTTCCAGGGCCAGGAATCAAACCTGCGCCACACCAGTGATAAACACTGACTCCTTAACCTGCTGAGACACCAGGGAACTCCCAGGCTCCACTTCTAATTCTAGTTCTTTTGCTATTTCATCACATCTGCAACTCCATCCTCCAACAAAATCTTAAACCCCTCTAATTCACCCTTGAGTGTTGAAATTAACTTCTTCCAAACTCCTGTTAACACTGATATTTTTTACTTCTTCCTATGAACCGCCAATGTTTTTCATGGCATCTAGAATGGTGAATCCTTTCCAGAAGGTTTTCCACTGACTTTGCCCATATCCACCAGAGGCATCATTATCTATGGCAGAGGAATCACTGTCTATGGCAGGTATAACCTTAGGAAGTGTTTTTATTTATTTATTTTTAATTAGAGTTGATTTACAGTGTTGTGCCAACTTCTGCTGCACAGCAAAGTGACCTGGTCATACATATACCTACATTCCTTTTCTTATATTATCTTCAATCATGATCTAGCCCAAGAGACTAGATATAGTTCCCTGTGCTATAGAGTAGGACCACATTGCTTATCCATTCTAAATATAATAGTTTGCATCTACCAACCCCAAACTCCCATTCCTTCCCTCCTCCCCCTTGGCAACCACAATGAAATGTTTTTCTTAAATAGTAAGACTTGAAAGTTGCAATTACTCCTTGATCCATGGGCTGCAGATGGATGTTGTATTAGCAGGCATGAAAACAACATTAATCTCATTGTACATCTCTATCAGTGCTCTTGAGTGACCAGGTGTATTGTCAACAAGCAGTAATATTTTGAAAGGAATCTTTTGTTATGAGCAGTAGGTTTCAACAATGGGCTTAAAATACTTAGTAAATAAACCATGTTTTAAACAGGTAGGCTGTCATCCAGGTTTTGCTGTCCCATTTATAGAACACAGGCAGAGTACATTTAACATAATTCTAAAGGCCCCTAGGATTTTAGGATAGGTAAATAAGCACCGGCTTCAACTTAGTCACCAGCTACATTAGCCCTTAACAAGAGAGTCAGCCTGTTCTCTGAAGCTTTGAATCCAGGCACTGACTACTTCTCTCTAGTTATCAAAGTCTTAGATGGCATCTTCCAATAGAAGGCTGTTTTATCTACACTGAAAATCTGTTTGTGTAGCCACCTTCATTAATTATCTTAGCTAGATAGATCTTCTGGATAACCTGAAGCAGCTTCTACATCAGCACTTGTGGCTTCACCTTGCACTTTTACATTTTGGAGATGATTTCTCTTCTTAAACCTCATGAACCAACCTCTGCTAGTTTCAAACTTTTCTGTGCCTTCCTCAACTCTCTCAGACTTCAAAGGATTGAAGAAAGTTAAAGGCTTGCTCTGAATTAGGCTTTGGCTTAATGAATTAGGCATTTGGCTTAATGTGGTGGCTGGTTTGATCCAGACCACTAAAATTTTCTCCCTAGCAGCAGTAAGGTTGTTAGGCTATCTATCATATCCAGTGTGTTCCCTGGAGTAGCACTTTAATTTCCTTTAAGAGCTTTTCCTTTGCCTGCATGATTTGGCTGTTTGGGGCAATAGGCCTAGCTTTTGGCCTATCTCAGCTTTTGAAGTGCCCTCTTCACTGACCTT
This sequence comes from Sus scrofa, assembly GCF_054392235.1. NCBI lineage: Eukaryota > Metazoa > Chordata > Mammalia > Artiodactyla > Suidae > Sus > Sus scrofa. Next base: position 43,604,696 of record NC_139401.1, on the reverse strand, counting down.
AATCATGTCTAGTTTTTTGTTTTGATTTGGTTTTTTGCCTTTTTTTTTTTTTTTTTTCCTTAGGGCCATACCTGCAGCATATGGAAATTCCCAGGCTAGGAGTCGAATCAGAGCTACAGCTGCCGGCCTATGCCACAGCCACAGCAAGATGGGATCCAAGCCACATCTTGTGACCTATACCACCAGCTCACAGCAACGCCAGATCCCCAACCAACTCACTGAGGGAGGCCAGGGACCGAACCCGCATCCTCATGGATACTAGTCAGATTCTTTTCCACTGTGCCATAACAGGAGCTCCTAATCATGTCTAGTTTTTGATTTAAAATAGGGGGTTGTCAACTCTTCCTTTCACTTGAACATTTAGAGGCCACTGTAGGGTTATTATTAATTGGCCTAATTTCAATACTGCTGTGTCTCAGGGAATGAGGCAGCCCAAAGAGAAGGAGAGAGATAGGACTGGACAGTGGAGCAGTCGGAACACACACATTTATTAACTTCATTGTCTTACATGGGCATGGTTTGGCAGCACCCCAAAATAATTCTAATAGTAAAATCAAAGCTCACTGATCACAGAAGACTGAAACAAATCTAATAATGAAAAACTCTGAATACTGACATAATTAGTAAAATGTGACACGGACATGAAGTGAGCATATGCTGTTAGAAAAATGGCACTGACAGACTTGTTCAAAGCAGGGTTGCCACAAATCTTCAGTTGGTAAATGCAATAACCTCAAAGCGCAATAAAACAAGGTGTACCTGTGTGTGCATACACATCCCCTTTTAACTAAGCAAGTCTAAGAATTATCCCTAGTAATAAATACACACACCATATAAAATAACACACATATAGGACTGTACTAGCAAAAGACTGAAAACAAGCTAAGTAACCACTGAGAAGAGTCAATACTTACTAAAAATATGAATTCTTGAATCCACTTAGCTAAATACCTCAAGATAATTAAATACATCTTATTTAGACATTATTAAAACATCCATGAACATTTAATAATGACCCATCTCTAAAGATTTTCAGAAGAGGGTGACTAAAGTCCAGTGATTAAGACCACATTGGTTCATTGGTTATTCACAGCATTCATTAGCACATCTGCAAAGCACTAAAATAGAGACAAATGTTATTTACGCTAGAATTTCCTAAGGAGACTCAGTCCACAGAACCTGTTTCACTGTGAAAAACCAATAAAAATCTAGTGTTCCATGGAATGAAGGTGAAAAGCCCTGGACCAAAGCATGCATTAACCATAAATAAATGTATGGTCTCAAAACTAGAAATATTTGTGTGTGCATTAAGGACACTGATTCTACATGACACCTCATCTGAATTCTCTCACTCTTATACCATTCCTTACTCCCATTTATGGTACATTACTCTATAACTAACATACTACCCAATTTAACTAAAAAGACATTCCTGGGGTAAAAATAAATTAAGAACTGCCCTTTATCAAGTATTCTATGTAAGCAGATTTAAAACAAACACAAAATCAAAACTACAAATTTATTAAGGATTTCTGCTTCTGGCAAAAATAGAATGAAGGGGATCATATTTGCCCTGCCACTTTAGCTAATAAACCAAGCAAAGTATGTGAAACAATGTTTTTAGACACTGGACAACAAGCAATAAAGAGCAGTGATCTCTGAGAGAGGAGAAACAAATGACTGCCCCCAGCTTACTGCACAGAGTGAGTTTCCATGTAAAGGCGAAGGCACTGGAATGCAGGCAAAGTGCTGTCTCCTAGAGTCAAAAAGGAGCTTGGAATTTGGGTAGGACAAAGCAGCTAGAGTACACAAAGCAAGAAATGAGAAAGAAGGGGCTATATAGAAAGCCTTCCTTCCAGAGATCTGTACAGGTTCCCCCTTGAGTCCTCATATGAGTTAACCATGAGCACAAGATGAAGAAATTACCCTAGAATCATCTGAAACAAACAAGTGGAAAAATCCACTTGGCTCAAATAATGCCAAAGCTGTTTCCAAAAGTCAGAGTGGAAAAACCTCATAAAACAAGGAGCATCAAGAGCCCTCAAAAAGATATCACTCAGTAATTGAGCAAAATTAGCCCCAAACTAAAGGCTGCTCTGTTCCCACCAAACAAAGTGTACAAGCAAGCCTCAAAATGATCAAACTATTTCCAATTAGCTTAATCACATCCCAGAACAAAGTTCAAAAATATTTAAAATAAAATAATATCCAGACACAAGCAAGATAAAATTCACATTGTCTAGCATCCAATCAAAACTTACCAGGGGAGTTCCCATCGTGGCGCAGTAGTTAACGAATCCGACTAGGAACCATGAGGTTGCGGGTTTGATCCCTGCCCTTGCTCAGTGGGTCAAGGTTTCGGCGTTGCCGTGGGCTGTGGTGTAGGTCGCAGACACGGCTCGGATCCTGCGTTGCTGTGGCTCTGGCGTAGGCTGGCAGCTACAGCTCCGATTCGACCCCTAGCCCGGGAACCTCCATATGCCGCAAGAGCGGCCCAAGAAATGGCAAAAAGACAAAAAAAAAAAAACTTACCAGGCATGCAATCAAGAAATTATAACCCATAAAGAGAAAAACCAATCAAATAAAAATTAATCAGAAATAATGTTACAGCATTATTCAAAACTATATTCCACACATTCAAGAAAGTAGAGAAACGTGTAAACATGTTAAGGAGAAACAGAGAAGATATTAAAAAAGATTCAAATGAAAATTACAACGTCTAAGGTAAAAATATACACTAGATGGATTTAAGAGCAGATTAAATATCACAGAAGAAAAAAAAATATTAGTGAACTTTAAGACACAGCAATAATTTGTATGAGACACCACAAAGGAAAAGACTGAAGAAAAAAACCAACAAAAATGAACAGAGCATCAACAAATGATGGAACAACTTCAGAGGGCCTTCAAAAAGCTCAATAAATCTCAAGTTCAAGAAATAGTTTTTAGGAGTTCACACTGTGGCTCAGTGATAACAAATCCAACTAGTATCCATGAGGATGTGGGTTCAATCCATGGCTTTGCTCAGTGGGTTAAGGATCTGGCATTGCTGTGAGCTGTGGTGTAGGGTTGCAGATGTGGCTCGGATCCTGTGTGGCTGTGGCTGTGGCGTAAGCCAGCAGCTGCAGCTCCGATGTGACCCCTAGCCTGGGAACCTCCATATGCCACAGGGGTGGCCCTAAAAAGCAAAAAAAGAAAAAAGAAAAGAAACAGTTTTTAAAAAACAAAACAAACAACAAGACCTAACGTGACTGCTTAAGACCAGCAATAAAGAGAAATTTTTAAAAGCAGGAGGAGTTCCCATTGTGGCACAGTGGAAACAAATGCAACTAGTACCTATGAGAATGTGGGTTCCATCCCTGGCCTCACTTGGTGGGTCAGGGATCTGGCGGTGCTGTGAGCTGTGGTGTAGGTCATAAACGCCCATTTCAAAAACAAGGTAAGGCCTAAAGCAGTAGAGCAACATCTTCACAAAACATTGAAAGAAAAAAAAAAAGGTCAATCTAGAATTCCATACAAGCCAAAGTATCTTTCAAAAATAAAGGAAAAATATGAACTTTTGCAGACAAAGGCTGAAAGAATTACCAGCAAATCTTCACTACCAAGAAATGTTAAAGAAAGTCCTTCAGACAGAAAACAACACAAGGTGGAACTCTAGATCTACATAAAGGAATGAAGAGCAGTGGAAATAGTTACCATGTGAGTAAATACAACATGTCATGTTTATTTAAATCTCCTTAAATACTTGACTGCTAAAGAACAAAATTACTAACAATGTACTGTGAAGCTGATAACAAAGGTAGAAGTAAAATGTTGTTACAATAACACTAAGTCCATGGTAAGTGAAATGGAAGTGTACTTTAATAAGTTTCTTATTGTATCAATGAAGAGGTATAGTATTATTTGAAGGTAGACTGTGTTTACTTGAGGAAACATATATACTTTTTTTTTTTTTTTGTCTTTTTGCCATTTCTTGGGCCACTCCCACGGCATATGGAAGTTCCCAGGCTAGGGGTCACATCGGAGCTGTAGCCGCTGGCCTACACCAGAGCCACAGCAACGCGGGATCCGAGCCACATCTGCAACCTACACCACAGCCCACGGCAATGCTGGATCCTTAACCCACTGAGTGAGGCCAGGGATCAAACCCACAACCTCATGGTTCCTAGTCGGATTTGTTAACCACTGAGCCACGAGGGGAACGCCAATATACTTTAAATCCTAGAGTAACTACTTAAAAAAGAGATCAAATAAAGAGAGACAACCCCCACCCCACACACAAAACTATTCCATCCATTAATTCCAGTAAAGGGAAGAAACATAGGAAGAAAAAAAAAGAACAAAAAAACATATGAAACAAACCGAAAACAAACAGCAAAATGATAGGCTCAAACCTAGCCATATCAGTAATCACATTAAATGCAGAGTCAAGACATCTGAATTATAGCTGCTAGTTACAAGACAAAATGGTGCACACACTAACTTTCCCCTGCTACTCCCCCATAAACTCAAATACTTGGAAAATTACTCAATAAGCAATAATAAAAAGAATTCCAAAAGCTTCCAAGAAGGTGGCAGACTGTAGAGAAACCTCAGGACTTGAAGAAAGAGAACATAGTGAGCTCCCTGGGTTTTCTTTTTATCTCCCATATATCTTGCTAGAGACACCCTACAACCCAAAACCAAAAGGCATGAAAGGGAAGGAGCAAGAAAAGGAATAAAACCACAACTAGTGCACAAGTAGGCAGGCCAATCCACCCTTAGCAGCAGCTAGAAAGCCCCAGACCATTCCAGCCCCCTCCTTTCGCTCTCCCCTCACAACCACATACTGGTGGGGGGGCCTCATCCATCCCCAGAGGCAACAAAGCCCAAACAAAGGTCAATCCAACTTCTGATCCACAAACAGGACATAAGAGATGATCTAATCCACCTGCAGCAGCAGATTCATATCTAGAATATATAAAGAACTTTCAAAACAACATTTAAAAAATAATCAAAAAAGAAAATGGACAAAAGACATGAACAGACATTTTTACCAAACAGGATATACAGGTGGCAAATAAGCACTGGAAAAGATAGTCAACTTCATTTACCATGAGAGAAATGCAAACCAAAATCACAATGAGTTATCACTATACATTTACCAAAATAACTTAAAAAAAAAAAGGGGGGGTAATACCAAATGCTGCAGAGACTGGATCACTTATACATTACTAGTGGAATGTAAAATGGCAATGACCTAACTGGAAAATAGTTTGGCAGTTTCTTTAAAATCTAAAAATGAACTTACCATACAACTTAGCAATTACTCTCTTGTATATTTATCCCAGATAAATAAAAAGTTATTTTCACACAGAAACATACATGCAAATGCTCAGAGCAGTTTATTTGGAACAGCCAAAAACTGGAAACTAAACAATGTCCTTCAGTGGGTGAATGGTTAAAGAAATTATGGTACATCCATACTATGTAATACTAATCAAAAAAAAAAAATATAGAAAGAAGAAAAAGAAGACTACTGACATACACAATTATTTGGATGAACCGCAAAGAAATTACAACAATCTCCAAGGATGCATGCTACATGATTCCATTTATAAAATATTCATGAAATAACAATTATAGAGATGGAGAACAGATTAGTGGTTCCCAGGAGTTAGAAAGGGGGGTGGGGGTGGAGGGGACTGGTGTAGCTAAGAGGCAGCAGAACAGTCTTGTGACTGAGTTAAGCATCTTGCTTGTGGTTACATAAAATAATACACATGAGGAGTTCCCTTGTGGTGCAGTGGGTTAAGGATCCAGTGCTGTCACTGCTGGGGCACTGCTCACTGCTGTGGCACAGGTTTGATCCCTGGCCCAGGAACTTCCGTAGCTGCGGGCGTGGCCAAAAAAACCCCAAAAAACAAACTAGACACATAATTAAACTGCAGAGCTATACACACACACACACACACACACACACACACACACACACGAGTACATATATATCTGGTGAAGTGTGAATAAGCTCTATGGATTGTACCATTGTCAGTTTTCTGGTCTTGATGTTATACTATAATTAAGCAAGATATTAACACTAGGGGAGGTTGGGTTAAAGGTACACAGGACCTCCTGTATATTTCTTTGCCACTTCTTATGAAGCTATAATTACTTCAAAATAAAGTTTTAGAAAAAATTAGAAAAACAAAGGAAAAGACCTTTAAATTGGATATAAAAGCAAGACCCAACTTTACGCTACCTGTAAGAAATTTTCTTTAAATATAAAGACACAAATAGGTTAAAAATAAAAAGACAGAAAAAGATACACCATGCTGACACTAATCAAAGAAAACTGGAGAAACAATATTAAAATCAAAGTGGATTTTACAAGAAAATCTGAGACCAGGAATAAGGAGAAGGTCATTTCATAAAGATAAAAAGATTGCTCCATCAGAACACTGTAACAATCTTAAACATCTATCCACCAAACAAAGAGGTTCAAAATATATTAACCAAAAATGACAGAAATGAAAGGGGAAAAAAAAGACAAAACTACAATTACAGTCAATGACTTCAACAATCCTTTTTCAGTGATGGATAAAAGTAGACTTACAAGCATGCCTCAGAGAGACCGCACATTCAGTTCCAGACCACAGTAGAGTATCACAAAAAAGCAAGTCACACGAATTTTTTGGTTTACCAGTGCATATAAAAGCTGTTTATATTATACTGTAGTCCATTAAGTGTACAACAACAGCATTATGGCTTAAAAAAAATGTACATACCTAAATTGGAATAATACAAAACAAAAAGATAATTACAATAGTAACATGAACCATTGCTAAACACAGAACACCATAACAAATCTAATAATTTAAAAGTTTGAAATACTGCAAAAATTACCAAAATGCGACACAGTGACACAAACTGCTATTGGACTTGCTTGATGCAGGGTTCCCATAAACTTGCAAAATATGCAATATCTGCAGAGCACAATAAAACAAGGTATTTCTGTAGTAGTGTAGAGAAGACTTGGGAAATACAATCAAGTTGACCTAATTAACATTTTAGTCACAGAACATATTCTCTTCAAGTGCACTGAGACCACTCAGCAACGTAGACCATATTCTAGACTATAAAGCAACTTCTAAATTCTTTGAAAATATTCAAATTAAATAAAGCATACTCTCTGATCAAAAGAGAATTAAATCAATAATACCCGGAAACCCCGAAATATCTATATACTAATCCCCTAGGCATACTTCTTTAAAAACCCTTTGGTCAAAGCAGAAAATAAAAGGCAAATTAAAAAAAAAAAGTTTTAATGTAAATGAAATCACAACATACCATAATCTGTGGAATGGAGGTAAAAGTAATGTTAACAAATGAAGAAGAAATCTCCCATACAGAAGAACTAGTGATAATTTTTCTATTGGCTTTAGTTTGGCTATATATAAATTTAATTTTTAACTGTAATCTGTTTTCTAGTTGTAGCAAAGATATGCATAAGGAATTTACTCAGAGATCTCTGAACGAATTGAAGTAACATTAACACTATAAACCCATAAATGAAAAGGTATTAGAATAGGTCCAGCTGTACTTGAAGTTACCCAAAGGCACTCTAACACAGATATTACTTCATACTTTAAGATCCCCAATATTTAAACGTAACTTTAAAGGCAAACTTGAATTCTGAACATTTCAAGAACATAGAACTTTTTTTTTTTTTTTTGGTCTTTTGTTGTTGTTGCTATTTCTTGGGCCGCTCCCGCGGCATATGGAAGTTCCCAGACTAGGGGTCTAATCGGAGCTGTAGCCACCGGCCTACGCCACAGCCACAGCCACGCGGAATCCGAGCCGCGTTTGCAACCTACACCACAGCTCACGGCAACGCCGGATCGTTAACCCACTGAGCAAGGGCAGGGACCGAACCCGCAACCTCATGGTTCCTAGTCGGATTCGTTAACCACTGCGCCACGACGGGAACTCCAAGAACATAGAACTTTTATTTACCTAAACATTATTAATTTGTAAAACTCAAAGTAAAAATAAAACTTAAGTACTTAAGCCTGGGTTTAAGTCCCAGCTTCAATACTTGTTAACTATAAGATCTTAGTGAAGCCACTTAAAACCCTGGGCCTCAGTCTCCACCTGCGTAAAATTAGAATACTACCTGTTCTGCCTACCTCACATAGTCAGGTATAAGATGAATAAAACCAATCTACATTACCAATATACTGTCTTTCCTTCTAGATAGAAAGAGTCAACTGATATAAATGGTTCAATTCAAAATACATCAAAATATAACAATCTTGTCATCATTTTTTTAATGAAAATGATTTAACCTGCACGTAAACATTACCACACAGATATAACTGACATTATAACAGACTGAAGAAAGAGAGAAGGAATAAAAGACCCATGCTTTAAAGGTATGTATGTGTTGGGGGGAAAGGGCATTTTAAGAAAGAATTCTTTTTTGAGCCGCACCTGTGGCACATGGCAGTTACTAGTCAGTTTCTTAACTTATTGAGCCACAACAGGAGATACGGCTGTCATGAATATGATGGAGAAATATATAGCACTATGGAAACTCTAAGCATCTGGGTAAACAGGGGGGTCAAACTGCTTTAAAAAATTTTAATGTTATTTAAATAAAGTTAAAAGTAATACAATAATTCCTTACTGGTTACCTATTATTATGTGGCAGGCACTGTGCTAGGTAAGTACACCAGATTCAAAAGTAAACAAACAAGACATACACTGCCCTCTGAAAGAGCAATCAAGAAGGGAAGGCAGGAGTTCCCGTTGTGGCTCTGCAGTCCATAAGGACACAGGTTCAATCCCTGGCCTTGCTCAGTGGGTTAGGGATCCAGCATTGCTGTAAGCTGTGGTGTAGGTCGAAGAAGCGGTTCAGATCTGGCGTTGCTGTGGCTGTGGCACAGGCCGGCAGCTGCAGCTCCAATTCAAGCCCTAGCCAGGGAACCTCCATACGCCGCGGGTGTGGCCATAAAAAGACAAAAAGAAGGGAAGGCAAAATTCAAAATTACAAAGAGACACGCCAAGAGAAAGAATGGTATACTACTAAAGTATACAGCAGTTAAGAAGGGGTAACATAAGGAAATATACAAGGAAAAAAATGCATTCCTTTTTTTATCTTTAAACATGAAGACAAGCAAAGGACTGGAGAAATTTTGTTAATTCAAAAAGAAAGTTCAGGGCTGATAAGTGAATTGAAACTGGTGCTTTATCTCTTATTTTCTATTTTCTCCCCTCAAACATTACTACAGAAACCCATATTCAACTTACAGTACTTGTATTATAGCACTCATCATGGTAGAGTCAATAAGGGCACAGGTATAATTCCCCACAGAGGACAGTGAACTTGCTGCCTTATCCACAGTGAACATTAAATACATGTTTATGAAAAATTCCCCAGCCCTTTATTGGGGTGGAGGGAGACATAAAAAATATTACAAAAGAGATCAGCTGTGCTTCTCTGCTATGGGGGAAAAAAGTGTTTTCATGACAGCAAATATTTATCCCCAACAACAGCATAGAATACCAGAAGTTAAGGAATAGAGGCAGTGAAATTGGGCTTGTCCTCAGAATCAGAGGAAAAATCACTTTTTCTTGCGCTGGAACAGAGGCATATCATTTTTAGCTAGTCCTAACATTTTCCAAAACTACAAACTCTTCCCTTTCCTCTGTTGTTTATTTTAAAAGAAACAGCAATATAAACTCATGACTAGCAATAGAAGAAAGGTTAAGGTAAATCATCATTTTTCTACATACCTACCACATCACCACCTTACACAGAATTTTTATACCAAGCAGGTGACTCTTAACAAGGAAAGAACTGAGTTAGGTTCAATGCCTAGGAAGCATCAACAATGTGAAAGAGACCAAAGCATTGTCTAGTTTCCGGAAAAGCCTAGCAAGCTGTAGAATGTTTTTGTCAACAAAGCATGTAACAGGACAAAGAGACATCTTAACTAGGTTTACTATTATGGGTTAAAAATTAACCCAAGAAGAGAGTGTCAGACAGTAGCTCTATGACTCTTTTTGGTATAGATGCTGTCACTTCATACTCTCACAGGAGCATCCAGTTTTATGCTGGATTCCAGGCTAGCTTTGCTGATGTTACTCACTTTTTCCAACCACTTAAAGCAGCATATGAAATACAAACAAGAAGTAGAGTTGTTAATACAGAATATAAATCGCAAACTTTAGCACTTTCGTTAGCAGTTGAATAATTATCTGGGGTCTCACAGCTATTGAGTGGTGAGATCTAGGGGCTGGCACAGGCGAAGATCTGAAAAAGAAATACCTCAAAGTATACCTAGAACCCACAATCATCAGAAATACCACTCCTTTTGTCTATTCCTCCAAATCAAATAACACCCTTCTCATGATTCACTCATGACACAGTGCTCTTACTGAAATTTCTTCCTTTATCTGCCTAAAAAATTTATTTGGGACATAACAAACTTCTGTATTAGCATACACTAGACACAGTTCTAACATATTCTATTCCTCTTCACCAAACAGATTATTAGGATTACTAGTTATTAAAGACACTAACTCTTCCTAAACATTGTGCACTTTACATGTATTACTTCAATGTATACAAACCTATGAGCCAAGTACTATCACCTCTATTTTACAAATGAAGAATCTAAGGCTTAGAAGTGTTGAAAGGCTTACTTTAAAAGAAATGAGGACAGATAATGTTGCAAGGTTTGGGTAAAACACATGGAATACTATTCTTAACCATAATTATGTATTAATTCACCTCCAGGAAAAAGAAACATTACAATGCCATGACCAATACGCAGGGGATGGAGAGAGAGGGTGACAATCAGAGGCAGACAAAAGCTATTATGAAAACTGTTCTTGAAATTTTACTATCCATTTTAAAAGGAAATGATAGGAAGCTGCTTTTCGCAAATGTTTGAGGGCTTTTGGACCTAGTATATTCTTCTGAACAACCCTTTCCACAATGTCTTCCTCAACTCTCTCTGTTTAGTAGCTCATTAGTTTAGACTCCACTGATACACAATTCTAGATAATTCCAACTGAACAGAGATTTACCTTAGCATTCTGAAGCACTTTTTACAAAGCATTATTTTATGGAAAAGAAATTTTCCATTTATAAATATATATGTTATATATGTTGCACAGTGGATCACAATGTAAAACACATTTCTTCCAACTGCCATGATGGAAAAAAATAAAAATTCCGATAAACACTGCTCTAAAAAGTTTCCCAAAGAAGTTACCTTCATTTCTATGTTATATTAGAGACATCCCACTGAAAGCTTCCACTATGCCATTTTTTAAAGCTATGATGGATACCATCTCTTTAAGATCTCCTCATCTTATTTTTTCTTTTTTTTTTTTTTTTGCCTTTTTGCCATTTCTTGGGCCGCGCCTGTGGAATATGGAGGTTCCCAGGCTAGGGGTCGAATCGCAGCTATAGCTGCTGGCCTACGCCAGAGCCACAGCAGCGCAGGATCCAAGCCCCGTCAGCGACCTACACCACAGCTCATGGCAATACCAGATCCTTAACCCACTGAGCAAGGGCAGGGATCGAACCTGCAACCTCATGGTTCCTAGTCGGATTTGTTAACCACCGCGCCACCACGGAAACTCCTCCCCATCTTCTTAAAAGAGTACAGAAAATACAATGGAACTACTACTTTGCTTAAGTTAAACCTAATTTAACCAAACAATCATTAAGTGAAAAAATGGTTATTACATTGTGCTATTTTAATAAAACAAGGCCATTAGGAATTCACCCTAAATAGCCTTAAATTGCTATGCTTTTATCTCCAGTCTTTTAACACAGTCACCTGATTCTAATTACACTGACATGCCTAGGCTAGCATGTAGCAACTTTGTATCTTCTAACCTTCTGCAGGATAGAAAAACAAATAAGCATCCATCCTCATGAGACTAGCATCTGAAATTTAAAATGAATAAACACAGTACATGGACTGTTAGATATGTTTTGGCTTAGAGATCTTTCCTTTTGGCTTACTTCTTATTTCATAAAGTTAAGAATGATAGATAAAGGTCCTCCAGACAGTGGAGAAAACATAATAAAAACAGAGTCATGGGGGCAGGAAGAGAATTAAAGGGTGTCAGCAAAGGTAAAGAAAAGCTATTAAGTGGAAGCTATAAAAGGGACCACCACACAACTAAACATAAATGAAGATCCATTGAGAGTTTTAAACATTGCAGGAGACATCAACAACGCAATGGATAAAAAGGTTCTAACACTTTTTTAAAGCTGGAGTACTATTCAGCAATAAAACTGAATGATGTAGTGCTACACATGAATGAATAACATGGATGAAATCTCAAATGTGTTGTTAAGCAAAAGCAGCCAGACCCAAGAATACACTAACCTATGTAACAGAGGTCAATAGAATGGTTACCTGGGGAGGAGGGTAGAAGTCACAACTGGGAAGGTGCATGAGGTGCTTCAGGAGTATTATGACTGTTCCATTTCCTGATCTGGCGTGGCATTTACAAAATGTTTTCACTTTGTGATAATTTATTGAAATGCTAGCAGACTTACAATATGTGAACTCAACTGTGTTCATGTTATACTTCAGTGAAACAAAGTTTACTTGAAAATAAAAATCATTGGGAGATCCCATCGTGGCGCAGTGGTTAGCGAATCCGACTAGGAGCCATGAGGTTGAGGGTTCGATCCCTGGCCTTGCTCAGTGGGTTAACGATCCGGCGTTGCCGTGAGCTATGGCGTAGGTGGCAGATGCGGCTCGGATCCCGCATTGCTGTGACTCTGGGCGTAGGCCGGCAGCTACAACTCCGATTCGATCCCTAGCCTGGGAACCTCCATATGCGGCGGGAGCGGCCCAAGAAATGGCAAAAAGACAAAAAAAAATAAAAATTAAAAAAAAAGAAAATAAAAATCGTGCAAGGGACTTCTAGCTAATTCAGCTGAACTGAGTTTATCTCTGATCTCTTCCATCACCTTTGAAATAAGAGATCAGAAATTTAAAAAGCCACCCTTAAGAATAATCAGAAGTGTACTTTCCAACACTGGCCCCAACAACATTTTCCCCCCAACCCATCTTAAGATACTTTTCTGCAGTCTAACCTTGCCTCTCCCCTATAGAAATGGAGTTTCTGTCTTCCCCCCTAGAATCTGGCTGGGACTTGTGACTGCTTTGACCAAGAGATTATGGCAGAAATGGCACGGTGTGATTTCTGAGGAAAGAGCATAAAAGGACATGCAGTTTCCACCTGATTTTATCATAACTCTTGAGCTGCCATGCCTCAAGGCAACCATACTGGAAAAGTCACATGTAAGCCCTTGGGTTGACAGCTGTAGCTAAGTCCAGCCTTCTAACCATGCCTGCCAGGTGCTACAGATCTCATGAGGAAGCCACCTTGAAATTAGATCCTGTAGCCCCAGCTGTTTTGAGTTTCCCTCTGCCGTGAGTCACCACAGCTGAGACCCCAAACACATGGAGGAAAAAAAATAGTACATGCCTGCAGTATTCTTTGCAAGTTCCTGACTCATAGATCCTGTAAATGTAATAAAATGGTGATTTGTTACAGATTAAGATAATCAGACTAGAAAGAGAGAGAATGGTAAACAAAGCAGGTGAATAAAATTTTGAAAAACAAAAAGCAGATGAAATACCAAGTGTCTCGGGTTTCAGACACAAGTCAGAATCCCATTCAAGCAGTAGAATCCTAGAAAGGTATACAGAAATGACAGGGACTGAAAAGAGGAAGATTATGAAAACACTGAATGGAACAGGTTGGAGTTCCCCTTCTGGCTCCACAGGCTAAGGACCTGATATGTCTCGATCCCTGGCATCACTAAGTGGGTTAAGGATGTGTCATTACCACAAGCTGCAGCACAAGCTGCAGATGCGGCTTGGATCTGGTGTTGCCATGGCTGTGGCGTAGGCCTCAACTGCAGCTCTGATTCGACCCCTGGGCCCAGGAACTTCCCTATGGGACAGGTGTGGCCATAAAAATGAAAATAAAAATCAATGAGGACAAAACGTAGCTCAATATGAACTAAAAGTTCTACATGAAATCATAATTTTACCTTTAAAAAAGAATTCTGAGCCACGTCAGTGAAAAGGGTTGAGTGAAGACTTCTAACAATCCTTCCCCAATGAGAAAACTGGCAAATATTGTCATAATCTTTTTTTTTTTTTTGCTTTTTAGGGTGGCACCTGTGGCATATGGAAGTTCCCAGGCCAGGGGTCAAATTGGAGCTGCAGCTACCAGCCTACACCAAAGCCACAGCAATGTGGGATCCAAGCTGCATCTGCGACCTACACCACAGCTCACAGCAATGCCAGATCCCTAACACACTGAGCCAGGCCAGGGATAGAACCAGCATCCTCATAGATACTAGTCAGGTTACCACTGAGCCATAACGGGAACTCCTCATAATCAACTTTTTAATAACTCTAGAAGTTAACTAAAAGCTTTCAGCAATCTGGGAAGGGTTTGCCTAAGAAAAACGGCTGAATCTTGGTACAGAGTGCTTTTTGACTTTTTTTTTTTTTTTTTTTTTTTTGCTTTTTAGGGCCGCCCCTGTGGCTTATGGAAGTTCCAAGGCTAGGAGTCGAATCAGAGCTACAGCTGCCAGCCTACACCACAGCCACATAGGATCTGAGCCTCATCTGTGACCTACACCACAGCCCATGGCAATGCCAGATCCTTAACCCACTGTGCAAGGCCAGGGATCGAACCCGTATCCTCATGGATCCTAGTCAGGTTCATTAGCCACTGAGCCATGAAGGGGAACTTTTGCTTTGTGACTTCTGAACTTGCCCTCATCCCAGCCTCCCCAGCCAGCTCCTCAGTAGACTTGAAAACTAACAGCATGGATGTGCAATACAAACCAGCAGCCTGAAAACCCAGCAGAGGAGGCTGAGGCTCTTTCAAAGTCTCATTTCCAGGAAATCTATAATTATTTGACCTGCCTAATGGTTCCCTGAAGATCCCATTTGCAAGGCTATTTGCATTAGACCTGATTTGGGGCTCACCCAGTGCAAAAAGCCTTTACTGCAAGGGCATTTGACAAAAACTATTTCAGGAAACTGTTTTGACTTCACAGCTTGCTGAAGCAGTGGTTAACAATTGGGGCAAACAATAACCAAAAACCCTAAAAGGAAAAATGGGGGAATGAGATGTCCATAACAGCTCTGAAAAGGGCCAACAAACATGAAAAACCTGAGAATCAAGATAGCCACGCACAGGAACTCTTTTGTGGCACCAGCAGGTTAAGGATCTGGCGTCATCACTGCAGCAGCCCAGGTCACTGCTGTGGCACAGGTTCACTCCCTAGCCTGGGAACTTCCACATGCCACAGGTGTGGCAAAAAAAAAAAAAAAAAGAAAGTAAAAGAAAGCTAAGCACAGATATAGGCTAAACACATACTCAGGAAAGCCCTGATGAGTCCCTAGGCTCTCAAAACTGAAGCATATGGCAGAGCTGTCAACTGCCAGCACACAGAGCACCCTCGGCAAACACTGAGAGTCTCATTGGTTCCGAGCAGTTATGGAAATCTTTGTCTAATGGTTACCTAAACACTGAGACAAATAAGGAGAGATTTCAGTAGCAAAATAGGATAAGGAACAGACTACAAAATTAGTTCAGAAAGTCACTGTAGAAAAAGAAACAACTACTACAGCAAAAAATAACAAAGACAAATGCTGCAGAGGGGGGAACATTCTGCTATCCAGAGTTGCTACATCATATTAAAATGCCCAGTTTTCAAAAATTTTTAGATATGCAAAGGAACAAAAAATATATGTTCAATCCACAACACAAATGGCAAGCAAAGAGAAACTGTCCCAGTAGAAGCCCAAATGATAGGCTTACTAGACAAGACTTTAAATCATCAATAACAAATATGTTCAGAGAGGAGTTCCTTGGTGACTCAGCAGGTTGGGGCTCCAGCATTATCACTGCTATGGCGCAGGTTCAAGCCCTGGCCAGAGAACATCTGCATGCCATGGGCACCACCAAAAAGAATAAATATGTTCAAAGACTAAGGGAAGCTATGTCCAAAGAACTAAAGCATAAGGACAATGTATCAAAAAATAGAGTATCAATAAATAAATTACATATATATATCTCAAAGTTATTTTAAAAAAACCAAATGGAAATTATAAAACTAAAAAATACAATAACTAAAATAAAAGTTCTCTGGGAGTTCCCGTCGTGGCTCAGTGGTTAACGAATCCGACTAGGAACCATGAGGTTGCGGGTTCGATCCCTGGCCTTGCTCAGTGGGTTAAGGATCCAGCGTTGCCGTGAGCTGTGGTGTAGGTTGCAGACGGGCTCGGATCCCGCGTTGCTGTGGCTCTGGCGTAGGCCGATGGCTACAGCTCCGATTCAACCCCTAGCCTGGGAACCTCCATATGCCACGGGTGCAGCCCTAGAAAAGGCAAAAAGACAAAAAAAAAAAAAAAAAAAGTTCTCTGGATGGGCTGAACAGTAGAATGGAAGTGATAAGACAAGAGAGACAGTGAAGAGATCAATAGAATTTAACCAACCTAAACAAGAAATTAGACTGGGGGAAGAAAAAACAAAAACAGAGCTTCAAGGACCTATGAGCCCAAACCAGATGAGCTAAGATTCTTACCAGAGTCCCAGAAGAGAAGGTGCAATTGAAAAAGTTTATATAATGGCTAAAAACTTCCAAAATTTGATGAAACACATGAACCTACAAGGAAAAAAAAAACCTAAAAGAACTCCCAAGTAAAATAAAACTAAAGACATCCACACCAAGAAACACCATAACTTAACTTCTAACAGCTAAAAACAAAGAAAAAAACCTTGAAAGCAGCCGGAGAAAAATGATAAATTACTTACAGGGGAACATAGATTCTAACGACAGAAAGTCAAATCTAATTTCTGATTTGAAACCATACAGAACAAAAGCAAATAGTGCACACAACATTTTTCATATACTGAAAGAAAAGAACTGTATATGTGAACTCCACATATGGCAAAAAATATCCTTCAGGAATAGAGGGAAATAAAGACAATTCAGATAAACTGAGAGAACTTGATGCTAGCAAAGTTACCCTGAAAGAATGACTTTAAAAGTTCTTTAAATAGAAAGGAAATTAAAGCAGAAGGCTAGGACCTCAGAAAGGAAAAAAGAACACCGGAATAGGTAAAAATATTATACAATGTATGAGTTTCATAAATCATATTTGTTGACTACGGCAAAATTTATCAAACTATCTAATGTGATGTTCAATGTTACGGTAGAGAAACACATAAGAAAATTATGTTTCAAAAGAGAGAGGGCAAAAGGACCTAAATGGAAGGTCTATACTTTGCTTGAAGTGGTAAAATATCCATACCAGAAGATGGTGATAAATTACACATGAATATTCCAATACCTAGAGCAACCACTAAGACATACTTAAAAACACAACAAATCAAGATGGAATCCAAAGAAATATATCCATATAACCCATAAGGAGGTAAGAAATGAGAGAAATGAGAAAGAAACAAACAATAATAATAAAATAGCAGACAAACATATCAATAATTACCTTAAGTATAAATACATTAGTCTAAATACACTAAAAGAGACAAGGAAGAGTAGAGTTTTTTAAATGATCTTACACACACACATCACTTTAAATACAATAGGTAAGTTAAAAATGAAAATGTGGAAAAAGACATACCATGCAGATATTAATTTTTTTAAAAAAGCAAGAGTTACATGGCTATAACTATCAATAAAGTAGACCTCAGAGCAAGTAAAATTATGAGTGATCCTACCAAGACCAAAAGAGATACTACATAATGATAAAGGGAACAACACACCAGAGGACATGACAATCCTAAATACGTACACATCAAATGACAGAGCCTCAAAATACAGGAAGCAAAAACTGATAAAGATAAAAGGAAAATAGACATTCACAATTATAGTTGGAGACTTGGCAACACCACATTCTCAGCAATTGACAGAACTACTAGACAGAAAATCAGCAAGGATATAGAAGAACTGAAGAATCAACCAACAGGCTCTGTCATGTATACACCATCCAACGAATGAATACACATTCATTTCAAGCACCCATGGAACAGTCATCAAGATATACCATACCCTGAGTCCTAAAACAGATATCAACTAAAAGAATGAAAATTATACAGAGTAAATTCCCTAATCATAATGTCATCAAGCTAAAAATCAGTGAAAATGAAGTCTTCGAATACTTAGAAAGTGAGTAACACACTACTAAACACTCCATGGATCAAAGGGGAAATCTGAAGAGGAAATTTTAAAATGAATATAAGTGAATGAAAATACGGCATATAAAAATATGTGGGACACAACTAAAGTAGGGTTGAAATGAAAACTTAACAGCACTAAATTTTTACATCAGAGAAAAAAAGAAAGTCTCAAAATCAATAATCCAAAAGACATGAACAGACATTTCACCAAAGAGGCTATAGATGGAAAATAAGGGCATGAAGGATATTCAACATCACTATCCATTAGGGAAATGCAAATTAAAACTACAATGAGGAGTTTCCTCGGTGGATCAGCAGATTAAGAATCCAGCGTTGTCACTGCTGTGGCTCAGATCTTCTGTATGCCACAGGCACAGCCAAAAAATTTTTTAAATTAAAATTAAAAAACCACAATGAAGAGTTCTCTTGTGGGGCAGCGAGTTAAGGATCCAGCATTGTCAATGAAGAGGATCTGGGTCGCTGCTATGGCATGGATTGAATTCCTAGCCTGCAAACTTCCATATGCCACAGGCATGGTCCCTGCCACCAAAAAAAGAAAAAGAAAGAAAGAAAGAAAAAAAAAACAGTGAGCTATCACTACACTTCTATCAGAATATGGAAAATTAAAAAACAGTAATAAATGCTGGCAAGGATGCCACAAAACTAGAACAGTGGTGAAAGAGCTGATGGGCTTGTAAAATGGTAGAGCTGCTCTAGCAAATAGTTTGGTAATTTTTGTAAGACTAAACATACAACTATCAGCAACTGCACTCTTGGACATTTATCCCAGAGAAAACTTATGTTCATAAAAACACCTGTACATAAATATTCATAGCAGCTTTATTTGTAATAGCCAAAGACTAAAAATAACTCAAGGAGTTCCCATTGTGGCACAGTGGTTAACGAATCTGACTAGGAACCATGAGGCTGCAGGTTCGATCCCTAGCCTTGCTCAGTGGGTTAAGGATCCGGCATTGCCGTGGGCTGTGGTACAGGTTGCAGAGGCGGCTCAGATCCCGCGTTGCTGCGGCTCTGGTGCAGGCTGGTGTCTACAGCTCCAATTAGACCCCTAGCCTGGGAACCTCCATATGCCACAGGAGTGGCCCTAGATAAGGCAAAAAGACCAAAAAAAAGAAATAACTCAAGACATCTTTGAACAGATAAATGGTTAAAGAAACTGTGGTACATCAATACCGTGGAATACTATTCAGCAATAAAAAGGAATGAACTACTGATATATGCAACTACTTGGATTAATCTCCAGGGAGCTCTGCTGAGTGAAAAATGGTAATTCCAAAAGGATACATACTGTATGATCCCATTTATACAACATTCTTCAAATGACAAAATCATAGAAATGGAGAACAGATCAGTGCTTGCCAGGGGTTAGGAACTGGGGGAGGTGAACATGGCTATAAAGGACAACTCAGATACTTGTGGAGATGAACAGGTCTCTAGCTTGACTGTGTCAATGTCGATTTCCTGGTCGTAATACTGTACTAGATCTATTATTACTTACAACTGCATGTGAATCTGTAATTATCTCAAGTAGTTAATTTTTTAAAAGTCAAAACAGGAAAAAAATTTCCATTTACAGAAATGTATGTACGATATCCAATTTGTCATGTGACTGTTCACTTCTCTGAGTAAGGACAAACAAATCCAGGAAAACAAAGCAAGAGCCAAAAAACATACATCAGAGTAGCAAGGACTCTTCTTTTTCTTCAGATAATCAGGACCCAGTCACCTCTTTTCATAGAATCATGACTATTTAAGAATTGAATAATCTTTACAGATAACTTAACAGTAAAAGTCATCCATTGATGTCTAAATGCTGTCTACAACATCCTGGCCAAGCAGTTCAATGAGCAAACATGAACATCTCCAATGACAGAAGACCCGCTTCATTTATCTATCCACTTAGCATCTTTGAAAAAATGTTAGCAAAAAAGTTTCTCCTTAAGTGTTATACTCTGAATTTAACTTAAAAATTCCAAATCTATAATGAAAATATAATCATAATATAATCATACACATACACAGAAAAATTCAGTAATATAAAAGTTTACAATAGATAGGAAAGTGCCTCAACTAATGCCAAGTCTTGCTACTTGTAGGAAAACTGTGGGGCCTTACTTATCTTTGTTAACACCCAAATATGGAATACGTACTAGTACATACTTATTCAGTGTGATATTTCTTATCAATTTACATCTGGGAATTCATTTAGCCCTGTCATAAGTTCCTAGCAGTGATTAAACCCATCTTCTAGAATTAAAAACACCAGATCTGACCTAAGAAATAACAATCCAAACTATAAGATAAGTAGTTTGGAGAAGTCAAAACACTAACCATTACTCAACAAGGCAACTTTCAACTCAATCTAAGACTACCTGAATAATTAATCAGATTAACAAAAACACCTAAGTCTCAGTTCCATTATATGCCTGCATTCATTTGTTTCTGGTCATCGAAAGCTTGAGGCTAAAATTGAAGAAAATTACAATCCAGGACAAACTTCCATTGTACCCCCCTTCTGGGTCAAAATCTTAAAGAACTGAGTCAATCCTATAAATCAAATGAACCAGCACCTAGGATTCTGGTGACGGTCACTTTGGAAATTCTTTTTTTTTTTTTTTTTTGTCTTTTTGCCATATCTCGGGCCGCTCCTGTGGCATATGGAGATTTCCAGGCTAGCAGTCCAATCGGAGCTGTAGCCGCCGGCCTACACCAGAGCCACAGCAACGCGGGATCCGAGCCGCATCTGTGACCTACACCACAGCTCACGGCAACACCGGATCGTTAACCCACTGAGCAAGGGCAGGGATCGAACCCGCAACCTCATGGTTCCTAGTCGGATTCGCCAACCACTGCACCACGACGGGAACTCCACTTTGGAAATTCTTAATTCCTAGCCTTTCATTCTAAAAGATGGTGAAACTGGGGACCACAAGAATTAAGACACTTGACAAAATAAGCAGCAGACACCAAAACACTGGTCTTCAGTTTTCTGATCCATTGTTCTTACCAGCATATCACAGCCTCCAACCAAGACAGCATTTTTTAATTGGCCACACCTGTGGCATGTGAACGTTCCCAGGCCAGGGATCAAACCTGCGCCACAGCAGTGACTTGAGCCACAGCAGTGACAACCTGCTCAGCCACCAGGGAACTCCCAAGCCAACGTTTTGAGCACCCAGGCTAAGGAACAATTCTAAAGGCTATTAACTATGTCAAAAGGGCACGTACTTACACAACTATTTTTCCAGTTAGAACAATAAGTTCTCTAGGGATTGATCAATCCACATCTCTTCTAACACCCTTACAATCACTAGAGAATTTGAGAAAAAATGCGAAGTGGTTAAAAAATACCACAAAACTGTGTGGTAAAAATCTAAGCCACTCAAGCCTGCCCAATCCAGTGGTTCTAAAAGCTTTTCTTTCTCAACACACTCCTATCATTAACGCAAGAATAAGTTAAACTGAACTAACTGAAAATAATGGAGTCCACAGTTGGACTTCAAAGGGATCCATGCACTCCCAAAATCACATACAAACTGTACACAACCACACTGACCCTTTAATGACCTCAAAAAAGTAAAGTACCATTGTTCTAACTCCACTACCAGTCAATATGTACTGAAAATAAAGGTATTCTGCAATAAGTTAATCATACAGTAAGTCCTGTACCGTTTTTGACTAATCAAGAATACAAGTAGTATCCATAAGGACACAGGTTTGATCCCTGGCCTTGCTCAGGGGGTTAAGGATTTGGCATTGCCATGAGCTGTGGTATAGGTCACAGATCCCATATTGCTGTGGCTGTGGCGTAGGCTGGGGGCTACAGCTCCGATTCGACCCCTAGCCTGGGAATTTCCATATGCCACAGGTGCGGCCCTAAAAAGACAAAAGGAAAAAAAAAAAATCTTTGCATGTTGAGGAATTTCTGCCTCTGAAACCACATATAAAAGGAGTAACAGAACCTCAAAATCAACGTAACCACCCAAACCATTCTCCTCACCAACATCTCATTACCTGAATGAGTGAACTCTCAAACCCAAGACAATTCAATATAAAAACAACTAATATTTTCATATGACAAGCAGCCAAATTAGCAAAGCGTTTTAACAATTTTTATACAGTATAAACTCACTGCATTGGGAAAAAATACAACAGAATATACTTATATGTGTGTTGAAATATGAAGTTACTCAATAAATCTTTTATCAGTGGCTGCCTGAGAATAGGAAATAAATGACTAGAAGATGATGTGGGAGAGATTTTGTTCTCACTGCAACATCCTTTATGTAACTTTTCAATTTTGTACTATGTGCAAGTATACCTATTCAAAAAAGTTATATGAAGGTATTTCAAAAATTAAAGGTGGGATCATGGCTGCAATTAGAATGGTGGCAGTGAGGATGGAGAAAAACAGATTTGGAATTTAAGACATAGAAATGTCAAGATATGGTGACTATTAGAACTTGACAGGTTAAGAAAAAGAGAAGTTAAAAATGACTCCTAGTTCCCACTGTGGTGCAGCAGGTTAAGGATCTGGTGTTGCCACAGCTGTTGCAGTTCCGACTCAGATTCTATCCCTGGCCCAGGAACTTCCATATGCCATAGGTACAGCCTAAATAAATAAATAAGATTCTACGGTTTCTAGCATGGGTAGTGGTAAGCGCCATTTACTAAGACAAGGAATATCAAAGACAATGATAAATTCAGTTTACTGCCTCTATCTCCCACCTCTCATTCCTAAACTACAGCTTCACTTTAAAAACTGTCTTGCCCCTATGCTATACAGCAAGACCTCATTGCTTATCCATTCGCAGGAGAAAAAGAATGTATATATATGTATGACTGGGTCACTCTGCTGTAATAGAAGAATTGACAGAAGGTTGTAAATCAACTATACTTCAATAAAAAAAATTTTTAAATAAATAAAAACTGTCTTCCAAAATGATTGTAACATTTATCTTGCACTGAGCACATTCCACACCAGGCCCAATGCCAGGCACTTTACACATTTTTTCCCTAATGCAAAATCCAAAAGCCTGTAAAAAATCTGTTACCGCTTCCATTCTACAGATGAGAAAAGTGAGCCTCTGAAAGATAAAACAATTTGCCCAAAGATCATACATCTAGTCAGTGACATAAGAAGTCTACCCTAAAATCCATGCAGTGCTTTTAAAATCAATACTTCACAACTAGGTTCCTTTCCCCTCCATTTTATCCTTCTCACTGTAGCCAATAATATTCCCAGAATATCTACTTCTGGTCATGTCACTTCCCCTGACTGGAGAGTTGAGTTCAATGACTCCCTAAAACATCCTATGGCCTATTGTAATGGGGACCTTCACATGCTCAATTATCTCCTCCCAATCCCACTAAGACATCCCATCCTCTCTCCATACTGAACTATTCACAATTCCTCAAACACCATTTCATATCTCCAACTCTCAGCTCTTTTTCCTCTTGCTAAACTTCTATTTATGTTTGATAACCAAGACCGACACATTAAATCTTTGTGCAGTTTCTATCACTCACTTCTCTGGTCTAAACTAACTGCTCCAAAATGTTGGAAATTTGTGTGGACAGTTTAAACTACCCATAATCAAGTTTCAAATGTTCTGGAGTTCCCTAGTGGCTCAGCAGGTTAAGGATCTGGCATTTTCGCTGCTACAGCTCCAGCCACTGCAATGGTGCAGTTTCAATCCCTAGCCTAGGAACTTCCCCAAGCTGCAGGCACAACCCCCCAAAAGTTTCAAATGTTTTCACTCTTCCATCATTTGAGAGCTGATAGCCCTTTGCATATACCCAGGTTATTGTACTTACTACCTCATGTGGTCACTCACTCTCTCTATAGAATGCACAGGCAAAGGCCAGGTCTTACTTGTTCCCCCAGGACTTGGCACAGTCCCTCACTCAGAACAGTTCAGCAGTTCCACAAATCAATCAAGCCAAGTAGAAGCTTTTCTAGTTCTCATTCTGATACCTGAAATTCAAAAATCTGAAACACTTAGTTTATCTTAAAAACATATTTCCTAAAATATACAAACTATCCAAACAGACTAAAACAACAAAGACTCATAAAGTTCTCAGGAACAATTATCTCTTTTGACACACCTTATGTAAATATTCTATTATAGAATTCTACCACAATATTAAAATACAAAATCACATGTTTTCAGCTAAATGTTTTCTACTCATTTCCCAAGGAACTAATTCTTAACTTCCATAGGGCAAATAAATAAGTGCCCATGGATATCTGATATTAAGAAGTTATTTTTATGTGTAATAAGGACATTGTGGCTAAGTTTCAGAGACAAACAGAAATATCTATGGATTAAATGATGAGATTGATATTTGAGATTTCCTTCAAAATAATGGCAGTGAGGGGCAAAATATAGATGAAACAAGACTGGTTACGAGTTGAAAATTGTTGAAGCTGGGTAATGATCAGTGATGGTTGGTTGGTTTACTTTCTCTGCTTTTGAAAATATGGGAAATTTTCCCTGATAAACTTTTTTTAAAAGAGAAAGATTAAATGAACATAATGTACTAGATCTATAGTCTGAAAACAATCCTTTATCCAAAGAGGTTTCTTCCACTGTTCTAAATTAAATTAAATGACCTTATATAATACTCTTAACTATAACAAAGCCCAACCTTCTTCCTGAGAATAAACTTAGCAGTAGCATCTTTTACTTATGCTAACACAAACAAAATGTTACCACAGACAAAACCACATAAAGAATACAAGAACGCATTCATGGGAGTCCCCGTCATGGCACAGCAGAAACAAATCTGACTAGGAACCATGAGGTTGCCGGTTCGGTCCCTGGCCTCACTCAGTGGGTTAAGGATCTGGCATTGCTGTGAGCTGTGGTGTAGGTCACAGACGCAGCTCGGATCCCATGTTGCTGTGGCTGTGGCATAGGCTGGTGGCTGTAGCTCTGATTAGACCCCTAGCCTGGGAACCTCCATATGCTGTGGGTGCGGCCCTAAAAATAGAAAAAAAGAAGAAAAAAAAAAAAAAGAACACGTTGACATCAAAATGATGACAGTCTTAGTAATACAGAGAAGACAAAATAAAAGGAAGAAATGGGTAAGAGAAAATAAATAATTTTTATATAAATATTTATTTATTTTCTCATAGAAGTGGCAAACAGCCCATAATTTGGCTGAGAAACCTAAAACTGTCTATATAAGCAATTACGCCCACCCTTCCAGGTTATAATTTTTAATCAGGTCCCAAATGTCAGCCTGGGCCAAATCAGGACCAAAAATAGTCGTCAATGAAACAGATGCTGAAGATCAAAATGAATGAGTACAGCAACTATTACAAAGCCACATAAATAAAATGCAAAGAAATAGAATCAAATAGGATTCACATCTCTACTCCATTTGCCCCCACCTATCCTCACTGAAGGACGATCAAGATCAGAAGTATCCCAACTTGACAATAAGTCATTCACAGGTATACACAGTAGTATAAAAATCCATCTTTAATCAACTAAAATATAATTCTGGTACACTCACTACCAGTGTGCTTATGTTATTAACGTTAAGGTAATGCATGTCTATGGTTAAAAAAAATAACAGCAGTACAGAAATATGGTTTAAAATCACCTGCCCTCCTCACACTAAAGCTGTTTTGTACTCCAATATGATCATTACTTAATTAACTATTTCTTGAGCATCCTTCCAAAACTTTGTCAGAGAATTTCTTTTTCTTCTTATTCTTTTTTCTTTTTCTTTTTTTTTTTTTTTTTGCTCTTTAGGGCCAAACCTGAGGCATATGGAAGTTCCCAGTCCAATCTGATGAGCTGCAGCTGCTAGCCACAGCCACAGCAACTGGAAATCTGAGCCACATCTGTGACCTACACGCAGCTCACAGCAATGCCAAATCCTTAATCCACTGAGCAAGGCCAGGAATTGAACCCGTATCCTCATGGAGACCTGTATCCTCAGATCCCATGTTCCTCTTTGTATCTTCTACTTATTTTTTTGGCCGCACCTGTAGCACGCATAAGTTCCTGGGCCAGGGATCTAACCCAAGCCACAGCAGCTACCCAAGCCACAGCATTAACAAAGCCAGATCCTTTACCCACTGAGCCACAAGGGAACTCCCTCTCATTAAATGTTTTAAGGAAAAAATAAAATAAAATACATCAGGATACGGTGAGTCTCATGTGCTTTAACTCATTTTAAGCTAGCAACTGTCAGTTAACTTCTGAAATTAATTCTAATAATCTAAAATCCAGGGACTGTTAATTAACTTTTGAAATTCCCAAATCAGGAATATACAGTCCAGAAGAGTTAATAGTTAAATCTAAAAATGAGAGACATGAGGAGGACAGGAGCCAGGACAGCACTCCTACCTTTACTTTAGTCAGCCCTAGAATGTGTTAGGTAGCATAAGGGATGTCAGAAATAAGTTTTCGGAGTTCCCGTCGTGGCGCAGTGGTTAACGAATCGGACTAGGAACCATGAGGTTGCGGGTTCGGTCCCTGCCCTTGCTCAGTGGGTTAACGATCCAGCGTTGCCAGCTGTGGTGTAGGTTGCAGACGTGGCTCGGATCCCGCGTTGCTGTGGCTCTGGCGTAGGCCGGCGGCTACAGCTCCGATTCGACCCCTAGCCTGGGAACCTCCATATGCCGAGGGAGCGGCCCAAGAAATAGCAGCAACAACAACAAAAGACAAAAAAGACAAAAAAAAAAAAAAAAGAAATGTTTTCATCTGTGAAATGAATGACGTTCAAATTAATGTGCCTTGGCTAGAAATACTGTAAAAGCATCTCCATCTTTGCATGAACAAGGTCTAATCAGGATCCCAATACTCTCCAGAGTACACACACAGTCTATGGGTACCTTCTGCCCTGTGTTCCACCACTGACCAGGTGATTCTGAGGCTAATGCCTACTCCTTCTACCATATGCTACATGTGCCTCCAAAGCACCTTTCCAGCAAGGTCCTTGTTTAGACCACCTACAAGGACAAAGAGCTGGGACTTCCTCATGCTTCACGAACAGGCTCCTGCGACTGCTTTTTGTGCATGCTTCAACGTTTTCATGAATGGCAAAAAAAAAAAAAAAAAAAAAAAAAAGACAGAAAGAAGTTTTTTAACTTGTATAAATTGTTAACTTGACTTTTATCATAAACTTTCAGGATACTTCACACTTTGCTTCTGCCACTGATGTCTCTGTGTTAGTTATACTTATCTCACCCTTTTGGAATTTTAAGTTTTCAGTGCAAATAGGGGATATCTATGTTATCTTCCTCCATATTCCCTGCATAGAGGACTTGCATCTAAGATTCTCAAATATTTGTTGCTGTAACTTACTGTCCACAAATTACAAACCAATATGGAAAACTGATACAATTACATGCGAAGCTTCAGTGTGAGTACATTAAGACTATCAATTATGTATTTAATACATAAACTCCATTAATTAACTAGTCCACAAATAAATACGTGTGGGTCCTAAATAACCTAACCACTATTTCAATGCTTAGACAATCTGATGGTGTTTTGTAACATAAATTAGTTCTCTTGATACCACATTTCAAAAATATTAATAATCCACTGTCTTTAACATCAATTTCAAAGAGCTCAAAGCATAGCAATGAGTTTCAAAGTAAAAATAAACGCAACAACAACAAAAAAAAAAACCTTTTCAAACCTGCTAAATAATACTGGCATTACATAAATAAAAAATTAATGTTACATAACCAAATCAGAAAAAGATTTTTTATTCTGTAGCTATCTAGCCAAGCAGTGAACCTTCACTTTGGCTTAAAGTGTATGGCCCACCATTCCACTTTACAACCTACGTCACAAAAACTCATCTCTCAGGCAGTTTTTCTTCCCTAGTCATTTCTACTTGTAATTGATTTTACAGAAAGAGCTATCTGGTGTTTGTGTATGTGTATGTGGGGGGGGGGGGTCACAACTTAAAAAGCACTGGAAATAAATATATCCCTTTAAGTGCCAGCAAACAAAACACAGAACATAATATAGAATAATTTGAAACATCAACATTCAAATATCATGGTATAAGTAAGACACCTCTAGAAATGACCTAATAATTTTCCCCTACCATCTACATGCAGGCAAACCAAATTTAGGAAAATATATCCTTTAATGGACCTTAAACTACTTCCACTGCCCCCAAAATTTTAAATTTCAACTATTTTCATACTAACTAGCACCTAGTTTAAAAAAAAAAAAAAAGGCACATATATCTTAAAATGGTAAACAATCCATTACTACTTCTAGGTATTCTACATAGTCCTTCTATTGATCAACAGAATTACCCAAAAAAAAAAAAAAAAATCCCATTAAGAGTATTTAATACAAATTTCAAAATGATACAGATACTTCGAAAGGAACAACTCTGTATTTTAGCAATAGTTCCTTGACAAGGATTCACAACCCTTGATCATATTACTACTATAGACATAAATGTATAGTATTGCCATATTCATATACTATATGAATTATTACTATGTTATACTTTAACTCAAATCCTTATCAATTGAAAACAAGATTAACCCAAAAGATTTTCGAAAATGTACTAAAATGCCACCATAGCGTAATTTCTGTTAAAAATGTTTCACTTTTCAGTTACTTTTCAGTAATTCTACTGTAATTAAAAAAATAAGAATCCTGAACTACTATGTTTCCAAAAGATTAACGGTCAGCATTAGTTTAAAAAGGAAAGTGGTCAAGATAATGCCAATTTCAAGAACTCTGATTAAGCTACTACTTGCTGTTTACAATCTTTTAAAGGTCTTACTACAAAAACAATATACTGTATTACTAATTTATTTTTTAATCCAAAACCCCAAGCACTGTATATCAAATGACAATCATTCAAACGAAATTCTTTCAATGACTCCAACAGAAATTAATTTTTCAAAAGCATTCAGAGACTAAGAGAAATCAGCAGTTTGGACAAAGTATCCTCACACTTAGAAAAGGAATATACAAGTTTAGGGGCCAGTAAGACATACTTACTATTAAAAGTTTTAAACTTTCCAAAGCTTTAAAGTCAAGAGTTAATCTTCTTTAAAACCTACTAAGGAAAATTTAAAACCTTAAAAGAAAATCCAATAATATACAGGAATAAGAATTTTTGAAAGCAATTAGTTTCAGCTAAGTTTCTATCACAAAGAAAAAAAAGTTATACAAGATGCAGACTACATCTGTGGTGGGGGGGGGCGACAAAGATCATAGCTAAAAAGAGAATAATCCTGGTAGTTGTTCAATTCCAGTATCTGCCCTTAGGTAAGTAGCCTGAACCTACCCGACAAAGAAAAACCAACTCTTATTTTCAAGAATTTCAGAGAAAAAGAATCCTGAAACCAACACAGCTCAACACTCCACAAAAAAACACAGTTTACCAGGACTGTTCAAAAGATGGATGAAACTAAAAAATTCAATTACTTCCTACAGCAGGACTCCAGATCATTCATTCTATTCAAAACCCAGTTCGAGCACATGGTACGAGGTTATATAATATCAAGCTTTACATTACACATTTCACGGGTACGCTCACAAGGATGCAACCAAGAATTGTATGTGGTTACGAGCACATACTCTAGACTGTTTTAATGTTAAGGCTAATGAGTCTTGACCTAAATACACAGGACATCACAAGCATGGGGTCTGAAGCAATGAAGAATTTTTTTTAGCTTAACAAAATACTCAGTAGTTTATCAAACTACCCAGTACTTTATGAAGCCTTCCTTCTTCCACAAAACATAACACATGAAGCTTTACAAGTTTCTCATTTATGTTACTGTATTCAAACATCAATAAAGTAAAGCACACTTTCACAAAAAAAATTTGAAAATGCTTGCTTCTTTTATAATTTAAACTCAAAAGTGCATAATAACTGCAGGGCTCAATATTCGAAACTACAATCTGCAAAACAATGTAAAGCACGATCCACTGTCAATTCATCTAAATACAAGCATTCTGACACATGAAATCACCTAGCATTTTACATATTATCCACATAAAACATCAGATCCCATTTATTTCTTCATTACTGTAACCAAAAGCAAATAGATTTTGGCTAAACTTTTCCAAATGTATTATCTTTGCAAACAATTTCACCAACACCCTATTACATGGGCAAAAATCACTCCAAACTAAATGCTCCTAAGTTTAAATATTTTGCTTAATCTTTTGGGAGGACAACTTTGACAGTAGTCAAGTAATTTTAAATAACATACTTTAAATACTCAGGTTGAAAAAAATTTTTTCAAGGCTTCAAATCATTTGAGAGCTAGTCGCTATTCATTTTTCCGGCGATAATTTCAATGAAGCCAATTAATACCTACATAGTCAGTTTAATTCAACTTTTGTCCACCGGTCAAAGGGACTGGGTTTACTGAAAAGGATTATTCCTGTTTAGCTTTCTGGTCATTTACCTGTGTTTGAAACCCCTTACACTTAAGTTACACTGAAACAGAAACAAAAGTATAATTTCAAATAAAAGGAATTAGTGACTCTCCTAAATCAAACTACAGATAAAAATTCGGGACAACTAAATTACAAAAAAAAAAAAAAATCAACTTAAGAATATAACTCAAGGCTTTAGTCATTTCAAACTTCCTTCTCAATCGCAACAATAACGCCAGGTGTCAATTGCAAAGCTACTGATTTCAGCTGGGGAAGATAACGTCTAATGGATGCACCACCTATCCCGCACACTCCAAGTTTCACGGTCCCGATCAAGAAGCAAGCGTACAAGTATCACTTCGATCAGATTTTGGTCAAGAGACACAAACTGATGAACACAGATCGAGACTCCACTGCCTTTGTTCAATAGCTGACGGATGGGTAACTAAATGTGCTACAGGTTGATAAGCATTTACCAGGTTTCTGAATGCTGCTTTCAAGCCTGAGAAGGGTACAAGCATTCTGGATGCAAATAGTCTTGGGGAATTTTTATCAAACCTCACCGAGCTGCACACTCCGAAGGAGAGGCCTATTCATCGCTACTATTTATTTCCATGTTTACCTCTCCTCCCTCCCCCCAAACCCCCCCCTTCACTTTCTCCTCCCACCCTGTCCCGCCATCTTGGGCCGATAGGAGCAGCCATTACTTAACTAAATGACAGTGCCAACAACTTTCCACACAAATAAACAGAGACTACACCCCGAATTCTCCCCGGCCTCCCCTGTCAGACGCGCAGGAAGCGAGGCTCCAGGAAGAAAACACGTTCACAAATAAGTGCAGGATTTCTGCCGCCCAAACACCCCGAAAGTAAACAAGTCACCTAACTTCAGGTAGAAGACAGACCCATCGAGAGGCATGTCAACAGCCCCATGCAAACTCTTCGCCGCCCTAACCTACGTGCAACTTCCCCCTTCTGGGAGCGGGGACACAAGAAAGCCCCCAACGGTGGGTTAACAGGGGACTTCACCAACAGCCTGCCTGGAGAAAAAGAATAAAAAATAAAAATAAATTAAAAAAAAAAAACCCACAGCAGGCAAGTAACTCGGAAATGTGGGGGAAATCTACACGCATTCACGAGCCCTTGACCCTAAACTGCCACCTCGGAGAGATCGTGGCTCGACTTTCCAAAAGCCCCCAAATAACAGGCTCTTTGGTCGACCCGGGGGGAGCTCGGCCCCGAAACGCTGCCGTCTCTGTTCCTCCAGCTACGAGAGGAGAGGGCGATTTCACAAGGGAGCGAGCGAGGGATCCGGGGGTGGGGGGGTGGGGGGAGAGCAGAGGCAGGAAATAGTTTTCCGGAAGCCCCTCGGCCATCGTTCGCGGCCACAATGAGCGCCGGCCGGGCCGCCGGGCCCGGGGCGAGCGGGGCGCCGGCCGCGTACACCGTGTCCGCGCTCCGGCCCGCGGCTGCCTTACCTTGCCCAGTAGGGCCTTCGTCCTGGCGCCATCTTCATGAAACCTCACGAACCCGAAGAGGCGGCTGTGGGGAGAGACACACACGCGGCCCGTTAAGGCTCCGCCGGCACCACCGACCCATCCCTGCCCGAGCCCGAGGCCCCAGCGGCGGCGATCACGGCACCGAGAGCGCCAAGCCGAGGTGCCCGCCCCGCCGCCGCCACTGCTACCGCGGCCAGAGGCGAGCCGCGCTCGGGCCTCCCCAGAGAGCGGCGCCAACCCGTCCGGAGCCGACCGGGCGGGTGACGGCGGCCCGTACCTGTCCAGTCCGCCGAGCGCCTCCCTCTCCTCGGCTGTCAGGCTCGGGGACGCCTCCTCGCTCTCGCCGCTCGCTTTTCCCGCCGCCATTTTCTTTTCCTCATCACCGAAAGCGGCGGCGGCAGCGGCGGCGGTAGCGAGCGACACTCCGCAGGATTTCATGGAAACGCAGCGAATTCACAACTCCAACGCCGACACCCCCCCTCGCGGGCCGGGGCCCGCAACGACGCTCCCAATCTCCGCGCGGGACCGGCACACCAACTTTATCGCCGCCTCCTCCTCCGCCGCGGGCGGCAGCGACGAAAAATCCCAACGCGGCGGCGGTGAAGGTGGCGGCGGCAGGGGCTGCGGAGCCCCCGGGTCGGCAGCGACGGCGGCTCGGCTTGTAGGGTCACATCGCGGGGGCGGGCGAGGGGCAGCCACGGGCGGGGACGGCGGGGACGGCCGGAGCGCGCGGGGCTGAGGGACTCGGGGGGGATTCGTTGGAGACACAAACTTCCCCGGCACCAGCACAAAGTTGTTGTAATTGTGTCACACAGCGAACCCCACGCCGCCGCCGTGACCCCCCCCTCCCCGCCCGGCCAGCGCCGCCAATCGGCGGGGCCCGCTCGCCTCACGTGACCTTTGTTGACTCACGTCAGCCGTGGCTCCACTCAACTTGCTAGCTGCCCGAGCCCCGCCCACCGAGGCCGCCACCGACGGGGAGCGGGACGCACGCCAATTCCGGCCGGTGGTTGGCTGCTCGGCCCGTCTGTCGGGGCGAAGGGTTGGCACCGAGAGGGACTAGCTGGTTAGGTTGTGCCGGTTAAATACACTGGGGCAGAGAATGGAGGGTCCGGGCCGTGTCACCTCGGGAGTCGCGGCGGGCTCGGGAGGGGGAGGGGAGCGTTGGGGAAGGGCGAGGTCCGGCACCGCCCGCGGCGGGCGCGAGCAGTGAGCGAGGACGCCATGGACGGCCTCTGCCTGGCCGAGAGCCCCGGGCTGGGCCGGGATCGCGGCTCCAGCAGCATAGGCTCCGGGGGTCCCGGCCCCAGAGGGCCTGATAAGGGTCGCGTCGCCGGGAGGCGGTGCCTGGCCCCTGACCTCCGCCCTCCAAAGAAGGCGCACACTTTTGGCACCGCTGGAGATAATGGCCTCCGCGAGGAGTGCACTCGGGCAGCGACTGCCGGCCCCCGTGCTCCGCGCCTCGGGCGGCGCCTTAGGCCAGGCCTCCGCTGCCAGCCCCGATTCCCTCGCTCGCGCCGCAAGTGAAGGGAGAAAGGCCCCGTGATCCCCAGCCGGAGGGAATGAAGAGTCGCCCACGGGGGTCCGGCTCGCAGACCACGCTCCCCACCGCCGAAGGTCTGTTGGCGGCACTTTGGGGCCAAATTTTCGTGCTACCCGCGTTTTATCAGTAGTTCATTATAGTGTTGTAAGGAAAAGCGATGACGAAAAATTGTTAAAGCGACATCTCCAGAATGTTGGTTTGATCTCAGTGGGGCCCTCATGGAAGAGTTGGGGCTACTTGTAGACAGGCCTGAGAGAAGACATAATTCAGATCCTCATCGAAGCTTGCAGCCCAGAAAACCTTTTTCTGTCCACCGCCCCCCCCCCCCGCCCCATGTCTTTGGCAACAGTAACTTGTTCCGGCCATATGCAAATAAAAGTCACTAGTCTGCCTTTCTATCTACAGTATAATTGGGAGGAAAAGAAAACATGTGTTCGGTCCATTACGCTTTTCAAAAGACATTGAATAAGCTATGTCTCATATAACAGATCTGTTAGAGGGCACACCTCCAGTCATCAGGGATAGGACAAAATTAATGGACATATAAAGACAAGGTTTCCTTTATAAACATGGACTCTATATTTTCAACAATGTAACCAATAAGCGTGATATCTTTAACTTGTATTTCAAAATATAAGGAAGACAATTCAGTGCTGACTCAATAATCCTAGCAGTTTTTCAGTGAGAAGCTATGGAAATCCCAACTGGTTTTGCACACAAACACAGTTTTAAATAGTTCCCCTGAGACTAGTAACTAGACTAACAAACTATAGTTTTATATGGATTATATTTCATGTTTAATTACTTTCTCTGAAACGCCTCTCCCAGTCTTTATGCTAGTCCTTCCATTTTACTTGAATGAGTAAGTACAAGGCTGCATGTTTTTTACAGCTAAATTAATGCATGCATTAACTTTGTCAAAACAGATGACCTTCAAAGCCTGGGAGACTTTGACACCACTCTCTCCCCATCACCACCACACCACACACACTCTTAGACTTCCACAAGTAGAGAGAAATTCTGACAATTTTCCTGGAGCTGGTGGTTCTTGACTCAGGCCCTTTCCACGAATTTTCAGACTACCCACCTCCAGCCCCTCAAAACCTTCTTAGCAGCAGAATTGCATGGAGTGAGTGCGATGGGTGGGGTTGAGGTCTAGCAGACCTGGATGCAAATCATTACTCTGCACAGGCTGTGCATCCTTGGGAAAGTTATTTATCCTCTAAGCCAGAACTGGATGTCTAGTCCAACTACAGATATCCGTCCTCCATCATGAAGCATGAGACAATTTGTATGCAATAATATAGTCCTGATATCACTATACAGTTTTTTTAGATCTTGCACAGTTTATAATCTGTCAAGTAAATTTATGTAGGTAAAGTGCCAGGCACCTAATATGCATTCAAAGACCTCAAAAAAATAGGAACAGGAGTTCCTGTCATGGCTCAGTGGAAATGAATCCGACTAGCATCCATGGGGATGCAGGTTCGATCCTTGGCCTCGCTCAGTGGGTTAAGGATCCAGTGTTGCCGTCAGCTGTGGTATAGGCTGCAAACATGGCTCGGATCTCGCGTTGCTGTGGCAGTGGTGTAAGGCCAGTGTTCCCAGGCTAGAGGTAGCTGCGATTTGACCCCCAGCCTGGGACCCTCCATATGCTGCGAGTGTGGCCCTAAAAAAAAAAAAAAAGGAACAGAGTTCCTATTGTGGCTCAGCAGGTTAAAGACCCAACATAGTCTCAGGATTGAACCTGTATCCTCACAGAGATACAGATACAGGTTCAATCCCTGGTCTTGCTCAGTGGGTCAAGGATCCGGCATTGCTGCAAGCTGCTGGTGTAGGTCACAGATGCGGCTCAGATCGAGTGTTTCTGTGGCTGCAGCTTCCGCTTGCAGCTGCAGCTCCAATTCAACTCCTAGCCCGGGAACTTCCATATGCCGCAGGTGCGGGCCTAAAAATAAATAATTCATTCATTAAGAAAGTTAATCACCACTCTACCAATGACTTCCTCTTTATCTATCCCTCCCCTATGGAAAAGCCCAACACATGGGCAGTTCTAATCTACTTTTTATTGGGGGCATATAACCCAACATTACCACATCTCTATTCTAAAATTAAACCTTATATCATTGTAGTACTGATTCTTGTTTCATAATTATAACTTAATACATTAGGAGGTGGGGAGAGTAATTTGAATTTACCAAGTTGATATAACTAATATATGCATAGATAAATCAATGTTTTAAAATTATATGAAATTTGTATCATGCCGAGTTGGATTATGGACTAATCAGTGCATCATTTGTAGCCGCATTGTATTAATACTAATGTAAGTACCATTGATTAATATCAGAGGAGAAACCCACTCAATTATAGGAAAATGAATTTAACTTCCTTTCCAACAACTACTTAACCTGAACTCTTAAAGGATACATAGTTCTTTTACAATGTTAGTGCCACATAAGCTATAAGAAGTCACGTAATAGAGCCATGATTTATCTAGTCTTATATAGAACTATACTTATGCTTTAAATCAGGTTCAAAAATAAACTGAGTTTTTCCCACACTTACTGATGTCATAAAGATTATCCAACTGATGTCCAAACACGTTGATGACAAAAATAAATATAGGGTTAGAGTTCCGGAGAGGTAGCCAAGTACAGACAGATCTTCATCTATTACAAAAACTTTAGTTGTCAAAATAGTTTCCGGACTTCTTCTGAGAGAAGCCTTGACTCCCAAACCACCATGAGCCTAGATGTCCAGCTTTACCAAGCTGTAAGGAGGCACCTCAAATCCTACCCGCCGCCACCACACTGGGGAGCCTGGACTTCCGTCCCCACCTAGCAGTAATGAGGCATCAGTCTCCTTCCTTGCTGAGTTGGTGTCAGAGGAGGCCTACTGGAGAGTCAGAAATTTCACCCCTGCACAGTGATTACAAGGCTACCACTCTCATGGCATCAGTGGAAGCAATGTGACCAACAGTAAAGAGGCACTCCTATACCTCCAAGTATAGGGGCATCAATGGAGGCCTAGAGGGAAGCCAGAACTTCCATTCACACTCAGCAATAACAAGAACACCCCCCACCTCCACCACCGTCAACCAAGTTTAAGTGGAGAACCTGGACTTCCACTCCTACCTGGCAGTAACAAGGCAGTGCTTTCCCTTACCCAACAGAGTGAGTCAGAAGAGACCTGCGAAAGCAGAATATTTAGATAAGATTCAGAGTCTTATAACAGAATACCCAAATGGCCAGGTTTCTCTCATACCAAGAACCAGAATAATCCCAACATTAATTAGAAAGGACAATCAACAGATGTGAATGTTAAGGTGAACCAGATGTTCACATTATCTGACAATGACTATAAAGCAACCATAAAAATGTTTCAGTGAGCAATTATCAATTCATTCAAAACAAATGAGAAACGCAAAGGTCTTAACGGAGAAATAGGAAATTTCAGCAAAGAAATAGAAGATACAGGATTTCCCTGGTGGCTCAGTGGATTAAGGATCCAGATCTGCCACTGCTGTGGCTCGGGTAGCCACTGCGGCACAGGTTCGATCCCTGTCCCAGAAACTTCTGCGTGCTGCAGGCTTGGCCAAAAAAATAAAAGACGTAGAAGATATAAAGAGAAACCAAATGGAAATTTTAGAACTGAAAAATATAATAAGCAGGACTTCCTGTTGTGATACAGTGAATTAATGATCCAGCTCAACTCTGTGGTGTTGATGGTTCAAAACCCAGCCCAGCGCAGTGGGTTAAGGGTCTGGCATTGCCACAGCTGTGGCATAGGTTGCACATGTGACTCAGATTTGATCCCTGGCCCAGAACTTCCATATGCTGCAGGTGCATCCGAAAAAGAAAAGAGAAAAATATAACAACCAGGAGTTCCCATCATGGCTCAGCAGTCAATGAACCTGACTGGTATCCATGAGGACGCGGGTTCGATCCCTGGCCTCACTCAGTGGGTTAAGGATATTGCGTTGCCCTGAGCTGTGGTCTGGTTCACAGATGCAGCTTGGATCCAGCGTGGCTGTGGCTGTGGTGCAGGCCAGCAGTTGCAGTTCCAATTCAACCCCTAGCCTGGGAACTTCCATATGCTGCTGGCGCGGCCCTGCAAAGACAAAAAATTGTGTGTGTGTGTGTGTAGTAACCAAAATCCAAAATTCAATGTATATGGGCTTATCATCAGAATGAAGTGGGTAGAGGAAAGAATCAGAGAACTTCAAGACAGAACAATAGAAATTACCCAATGTGAACAAGAGAAAAAAAAGGTAATAATAATAAACAGAGCCTCAGAGATCTATGGGAAGATAACAAGGAACATAACATCTGTGTCATCAGAGTCCCAGAAGGAAAGAAGAAATAGGTCAGGGCCTGAAAGTTATGCAAAGAAATAATGGCTGAAAACTTTCCAAGTTGACACAGTTCCTGTCCTGAACTCTTGGAGAGTTGTATAAAAAAATTCTATACCATAAAATAGAATGACAAGTGCTATAAGCTTTGCCCAAATTTCTGCGGAGGCTCATAGAAGAGGCATCTTTATAAGCCTAGAGGTACCAGGTAAAGCTCCTAGAGAATAAAAGATGGATTGTTGGGAGCTTGGGGGTAGGTACAGGGGTGGATATCTTCCTGGCAGAGGCAGCAACAGATCTGCAAAAGCGCAGAAGCTAAGAATATGAGAGTTCTGATAAAGTCAAGAAGTTGAGTATGGCTGTGACCAAAAGGAAAGAATTGGGAGTTGAAGTTGGAAAATTAGGCAGAACCATGAAGAGTCTAGTAACAGCTTACTAAAGAATCATACCAATGTTTATATTATGATTTTAAGCACAGAAACAGTAAGGTTGCTTATTGGTATTAGTGCTGCTGCATTCAACAGAAGATTTCTTTTCACCTAACCTCACCAGCTGGCACCAAGCTCAAAGAATATTGACTTGCTCGCTGGTCTTGCCCTTTTGCTAGACCAGGGGCCCGAAAACCATCATCTACAGGCCAAAGCCAGCCCACCACCTGTATTTGTACAGCCATTTCATCACACATTAAAATTACGTGAAATTCAAATTTTGGTGTGTGTAAGTAAAGGTGTATTGGAACACAGTCATGGTCATTCATTTATGTATCATCTATGGCCACTTTCACAAAGCAACCCAGAGTTGAATAGATGCAACAGAGAATGTAGGTGGTGCTCTCATCTCTTCACACTGCTGCTTCGTGCCTCAAAAATCACAATGATGCTGTTATAACCTGGCGGTGTTTCAAGAACCACAGATACAATATCATGACATTTTTTTTTATTACCGGTATATACCTATCATGTCAACACCGGAAAAAAGAGCTTTAAAAAGGACTTCATATGTCATGCTTTTTAAGGCACCGTGTAGACTACTTTGTTATCAAATTCAATAGCCAAGCATTTATGATATAATAAGTATAGTTTTGCTAAAAGAATGTGTCAACATTGTCAGACCACACTCTTCACAATATTCCCAACTAACAGAAAAGCAACTGTGAGAACAATTAGAGAGTTTAAAACAGACTATTTTCTCACAGCAGAATTTCTTCACAAAAATAAAAAACGAATATGAGGCTGCACCCAAAGTAATCTTCTGAGTGGCTCATTTCTTAGGCAAATAAGGAAAGCTGTTTCATTAAATTATGTTGGATTGCAATAGCCAAAGTAATGTGTCCAGAGAAAATAAATTTAAGACTATTTCAGCTAGAATAGTTGTGTGAAGAGTTGAGGGTATTGGGAGCAACATCAATAGTCATTTAAAAAACAAAGCAGGAGTTCCTACTGTGGCTTAGTGGGTTAAGAATCTGACTAGTATCCATGGGGATTTGGGTTCGATCCCTGAGCTCGCTCAGTGGGTTAAGGATCCAGCATTGCCGCAAGCTGCAGCATAAGTTGAAGATGTGGCTCGGATCTGGCGTGGCTGTGGCTGTGGTGTAGGCCAGCAGCTGCAGCTCCGATTTAACTCCTAGCCTGGGAACTTCCATATGCAGTGGGTGCGGCCCTAAAAAACAAAAACAAAAACGCAAAGCAATTCCTGGCTCTTCATGAGTTAACAGGTAATACTGCTATTACTCAGTTGTTCATTTGAAGAGTCAAAGCCTTGTTTGAAATAACTAAAGAATTAGCTTCTGTGCATAGTCTGCATGGAACAACTACAAGGGGAAAATATTTTCAAAGAAGCTAAAAATTACTGATTCCATATAACATGAAGAGGAACCTGCCAAGATGTGTTATAAGCTATAGTAGAAAAAATATATGTAAAACAGAGAAATGCTTATTTGAACGGAAAACAAAACTTATGAAAATGTAAGGTGTAAATAACTATTAAAAATAATAATAATAATAAAAACTATTAAAATAATAATAAAAAGAAAATGTAAGGTGTTTAAACCCTTATGGCTATTTATTGTATTATTCACTAATAATTACTTTGTGGTAGCATTTGAACTCATCATGTGTTATTGAACCAGTCACTTCATGCATTCGCATGGCTTTAACCATCACTTCTGTGAATTTTTATCAGAAATAGAAATTGAATATCCTGACTAGTTCTATCACGCACAGTTCAATTGTGATTCTTTTCAGCTCAAGAACAAAACTGAAAATTATTGAATGAGAACAGTCTTCAACCACTATCATCAAACTATGAATGGCTTTGGAAATTAGCTTTTGTGGGAGACCTGATAATATGTCTTAATGAATTTCACCAATTCCAAGGTAAAACAACAGTTATACATGAAACTTATACTTCAGTGAAATCATTTTGATGATGAATAGCATTGCTTGAATTGCAAGTACTGTCAAGCCACTGTGTACACTTCCATGCTATGAAAAGTTAAAATAAGAAGCATATTATCCATTCTGATACAGATTTGCAACAGATACATTTTCTAAGCTCAAACTACAATTCCAAGCAACATTTTTTTAGGCCTCAAGGCAGGGCAAAGGAAGTTTCTATCTTTCAAAATTCATTTAACTGTTCAATTGAAGAGTTCCTACCTAACCATCAATTGAAAATGATTAATCTGCAATGTAGTGACATACTGAAATGCAAATATCAAACGAATCTAATAGAATTCTATAAATGCCTTCCATGCAATGAATATGCTCAATTAAAATCACATACACATGGATTGGTGTCAGTGTTTGGCAGGGCCTGTGTGGAAAGACATTCTCAAAAATAAAATACATAAAATCCTCTTACAGATCAGCATTAACAGATGAACATTTGCAAACTAATCTGATGATAGGGAATTTTGAACTTTAATTAAGCAAATAAATATATATTCCAAAAACAAAGACTCCTATTCTTTGCATTAGTAGACCTGTATTAACAAAAAAAATACTCAGTCATTACTATTATATTTTAAATGTCATCAATAAAATATTTGCGAAAACTTGTTTTCTCTCTTGTTTTATTTATTTATTTCTTTGTATTTTTGTCTTTTCTAGGGCCACACCCGAGGCATACGGAGGTTCCCAGGCTAGGTAGGGGTTGAATCAGAGCTACAGCTGCCGGCCTACACCACAGCCACGGCAATGCCAGATCCGAGCCGCCTCTGCGACCTACACCCCAGCTCACGGCAATGCCAGATCCTTAACCCACTGAGCAAGGCCAGGGATCAAACCTGCAACCTCTTGGTCCCTAGTCTGATTCGTTAACCACTGAGCCACGACGGGAACTCCTCTCTCTTGTTTTAAAAGTACCTACATAATATCTTTAACTTTGCCTCCTGACCTTCACAGTCTAAAATATTGATTATAGGAGTTTGTGTTGTGGCGCAGCAGAAACGAATCCGATCCCTGGCCTTGATCAGTGGGTTAAGGATCTGGCAGTGCTGCGAGCTGTGGTGTAGGCTGGCGGCTGCAGCTCCAATTCCACCCTTAGCCTGGGAACCTCCATATGCCGTGGGTGTGGCCCTCAAAAAAAAAAAAAAATGGACCGGAAAAAAAAAAAGGTAAATTCAGACCCTGTGTACATTGGTGTGCCCTCTGGCTACAAACTTGAGATGGAGATTCTTCTGCTATTACTTCCATCGACGAATGGTGGATCCAAGTGTAAGTGGCTCACTAATCACCTGTAGACAGATATTGAGGCCATAGAAACCCTTGTCTTTTTCTTATTTTTCCTTATTTATTTATGTATTTATTTTGGCCATGCCTACAGCATGTAGAAGTTCCGGGGCCAGGAATCAAACCTGCACCACAGCAGCAGTCTGAGCCACAGCAATGACAATGCTGGATTCTTAAGCCACTGAGCCCCAAGGGAACTCCAGAAACCCTTGTCTTATTTCAGGGTAAGGAGAATAATCAGCCCAGAGCTAGAGGAAGAGCACAGCATCTAGAAAAGCAAATGGAGGAAGTGAGAACTCTTCTCTGTCAGGAGGATCCAGGAGAAAATAGAAACCTGTTAGCATCCTTAAAGCTTCTGCAAAAAAAGAAGCAGAAAGAATGAAGAGGTGGGACCTAAGAAGATCCAACAGGATGAGATGAAAGACAAACAGGGTAAGGAAAATGAACAAGTACTCTAAAAAGGCAGGACCAAAATTAAAGTACACATTGGAGGCAGTAAAGAGGAAAATTTACCTGGCAGAAAATTGAAATTTCTGTCAAGAACAAAACTGATGCTAAGAAATTAAATGGAGTCTAAAAAGACAGTGACCATGAGGGGATAGCTATGGAGACAGAATGGAGAAAATGGAGAAGCAACATATGGATAACTTGCATTCTTAAAAGAGAAACAAAGGCAAATGGAAGAGCCATGATTAAAATAAAGCAGAAATTTTCTCTTTTGAAGAGCAAAGTATGTTGATTGAAAGAGCCTACTATGTTCTAGGCAGAGTCAATAAAAGGGGACACACAATTGGACACCTCATGGCAAAATTTTAAGTGGCCATATGAACAGGTCTATAATTGTTTAGGCAAAAAATGAAACCAGATTGCCCAGATAGGAACAAACATCGCCCTGTGTGACTTCTCATATCTAGAGTGATATTCATCTGAGTTGTTTTTCAGGTGTAAAGATGTCAGAAGAACACTGTCTACTATTTAAGGGGTCATACAATATAACACTTTCTTGAAAAAAATTGGTTTACAATATTTTTTCAACCAACTGAGAGATGAAGTTAAAAAAAAACAAAAAGCTCAAGAATGGGGACGTCATGAAGGGAAGCATTGTCAAGCCAAAATAGAAATGTACCTAAATAATTGCATCCTATTTAATTATAATGCAAAATCTAAATTTCAATATTTTTCTCCAAGTAGGCTCAGAATTTTTTAAAGAGGAAAAATGTATCCGAACCTTAAAACCTGAGTTAACATTTTCATGGGTTAGAATGGGGAAGGAGCTGAAGATAAAATGTGCTACATTCTATATCTCTAAAGTGTGATTCACTCTGGACCCAGTGATAGGGATAGAGCAGGATGATTAAATAGTCAGTTTAGGCGTTCCAGTCCTAGCTCAGTGGTAACAAACCCGACGAGTATTCACGAGGACGTGGGTTCAACCCCTGGCCTCACTCAGTGGGTGAAGGATCTAGCGTTGCTGTGAGCTGTGGCATAGGTCACAGATGAAACAGATCTGGCGTTGCTGTGGCTGTGACATAGGCTGCTGCAGCTCCAATTTGACCCCTAGCCTGGGAACTTCCACAGGCCGTGCGTGCAGTCGTGGAAAGCAAAAGCAAAGCAAAGAATTCAGTAACCTGGCAACAAACAATCTACACTACCTTGAAGGAAGGCCAGGTGCATCCAAGCACCAGACACTCTCAAGCGACAAACCCTGATAGTTAAAACACAAGACAGTAGATGGGGAGTCTGAATCTTGCTACATGAAATCAGGAAGTTCGCAGTCCTTGAAGAGTAGCATTTCTGCATGTAGCCAAGACAGAAATATAGGTGAAAGGGGAAAAAACTAGGTAAAAAGGGACCTTATATGGAAACCTAAGATGCATGACTACATTTTAGTATACGTTACCACTCTTTTGCTAATACCCATGTGACAAATGGCACGTGACAGTCCCAGTTAAACCATATGAGACTAATGATGTAAGCCTTGAAATCTATCCCAAAATGAGGAAGAAGGAGATCTTCTCTCCTTACCACTTTTTCTTTTTTGCTTTCTTTTTTGCTTTTTAGGGCCCCTCCGGAGGCATATGGAGGTTCCCAGGCTCGAGATCGAATTGGAGCTGCAGCTGCCAACCTACACCACAGCCACAGCAACGCAGGATCCGAGCCATATCTCCAACCTACACTGCAGCTCACGGCAACACCAGATCCCTAACCCACTGAGCAAGGCCCGGGATCGAACCCACATCCTCATGGATACTAGTCAGGTTCATTACCACTGAGCTACAGCAGGAACTCCCTCCCCACTTTTTCTTTGATTATAAAAATGTAGCCCTCTTTGTCCTTGGGGGCTGCTGCATTCCTTTGCCAGCCTGCTTGCATCTCTCACAGGCATTTTATACTAATAAACTCACTCTTTGCCTGCTACTTTGCCTCACGCTGAATTCTTTCTGCGACAAGACAAAAGAACCCAAGCTTCAGTTAAGTCCTGACACAAGGCAAGCAATTTCAATTAGAAGACGGTGGGTTCAAGTTCCAATCTGAGTTTTGGCTGGGTTCAAGGTCCACCCGAGAAGGAGCGTGGTTTCACCAGCAATTAGATAAA
Source organism: Sus scrofa (assembly GCF_054392235.1). Classification (NCBI taxonomy): domain Eukaryota; kingdom Metazoa; phylum Chordata; class Mammalia; order Artiodactyla; family Suidae; genus Sus; species Sus scrofa. Next base: position 43,560,309 of record NC_139401.1, on the reverse strand, counting down.
AATTAATTTAAAGAACAACTGAAAGGTCCATGCCAAGTTATTTTACTGTATTGGCGTTCTCGTCGTGGCACAGCGGAAACGAATCCGACTAGGAACCATGAGGTTGTGGGTTCGATTCCTGGCCTCGCTCAGGGAGTTAAGGGTCTGGCATTGCCATGAGCTGTGGTGTAGGTCACAGACTCGGCTCAGATCCCGCGTTGCTGTGGCTGTGGTGTAGGCTGGCGGCTACAGCTCCGATTAGACCCCTAGCCTGGGAACCTCCATATGCCATGGATGCGGCCCTAAAAACACGAAAAAAAAAAAAAAATCTTTATCAATTCAGGAAACAGGCGTAGTAAAAAGTACAAGTTTTGGAGTTTCTGTTGTGGTGCAGCGGAAACGAATATTACTAGGAACCATGAGGTTGTGGGTTCGATCCCTGACCTCGCTTAGTGGGTCAGTGGATCTGGCTTTGCGGTGAACTGTGGAGTGGGTCGGGGATCCCATTCCTCCAGGTAACTGCTTTCATTTCAATTAATAAATAAAGTTAAAACAGTGGAGAAGATAAAAACAAAACTGAAAATCAAGAAAACGGCAGCGAAATGTCAGTAAATAAGTCATAGAACAAAATGGCATAAAACCAAAGATTTCGGAATTTTAAAATGTAAATCCCCTATTAAAAGACTTGGTTGAGTAAGAGAGATTAAGTATAATCTAGTCACAGGAGACATACTATTTTAAAAATGACATAACATGTTACAAAGTAAAAAACAGGCAAAGATATATTAGATAAATGCAGACCAAAAAAAGGAAGGGGGAGTTGGTAATATTATTAAATCAAGACAAAAAGCATTAATCAGGCAAAGAGAGCTAATTTTTTTTTTTCTTTGGCTGCCCTGAGGCATATGGATTTCCCAGGCCAGGCTATCAAATCTGAGCCTCAGTTGCAATCTATACCACAGCTGTGGCAATGCCAGATCTTTAACCCGTTGTGCCAGGCTGAGAATCGAACCTGTGTTCTTGCCCCAGCAGAGACACTGTCAATCCCATTGTGCCACAGTGGGAACTCCAAGAGTTAATTTTATACTAGTAAAAGGATACAAATAAAATTCTCAGTGTCTTGACCTTCAATGCCAGACTATCATACTATCAAAATATATAAGAAAGGAGTTCCCTCGGGGCTCAGGGGGCTAAAGATTTGGCATTGTCACTGCTGTAGCTTGAGTTGCTGCTGTGGCACAGGTTTGACCCCTGGCCCTGGAACTCCCACATACCATGGGCATGGCCAAAACAAACAAATACAAAATATACACATATATGTTATTAGAAATTGCATTAGTCAAGGTTCTCCAGACAAACAAAACTAGCAGAGAGAGATTTATTTGAAGGAATTGGCTCATGTCATCGCATGCGGACTGGCAAGTCCAAGATCTGTAGATCTGTAGGGGGGCCAACAGGCTAGAAACTCGGATAAGAGCTGATATTGCAGACTTGAGTCCAAGATCTGCGGGACAGGCCAGCAGCCTGCAAACTCAGGCAGAGTTTCTATACTGCAGTCTTGAGACAAAATTGCTTCTTCTTTGGGAAACCACAGTCTTTGCTCTTAAGGCCTTCCCCTCATTGGATGAGGCTCCCCCACAAAATGGAGATAATCTGCTTTAGCTGAAGTCAGTTGACAAATCTTAATCCCATCCACAAATACCTTCACAGCAACATCTAGCCTAGTGTTTGACCAAACAAATGTGCACAACAGCCTAGCCAAGTTAACATTTCATCCCAGAAATATAGAGAGAAATTGACCCACAGACAATAGCAATATGAGACTAACATACCTCTTAGTTAATGGGCATATCAAGCAGATCGAAAAATAAATACGGGAGTTCCCGCTGTGGCACACTGGGTTAAGGATCTGTCCTTGTCTCTGCAGTGGCTCTGGCTGCCGCTGAAGCGCAGGTTCGATCCCTGGCCCAGCGAAGTGGGTCAAGAATCCAGTGTTGCCACAGCTATGGCTTAGGTCGCAGCTGCAGCTCGGATTCAACCCCTGGGCCCAGGAACTTCCATATGCTGCACATGTGGCCAAAAAATAAAAATTAAATAAATAGATAAAGGAGATCCTGTTGTGGTGCCACAACAGCAGCATCTCGGGAGTGCTGGGACACCAGTTCAATCCCAGCCCAGCCCAGTGGGTTAAGTATCCAGCATTGCTGCAGCTGCGCCTAAAGTAAGGACTGCCGCTTGGATCGGATCCCTTGGCCCAGGAACACCATATGCCATGGGGAGGCCACAAATGAAAAAAATAAATAAGAAATAAGAATATAAGGAATATGAATACTATTCAAATATACATTATGGATTACATAGAAACTATATGTGAATCGTTTCTTATATTTTCTTATATTATAAATTATATATAGAAGTTCCCATGGTGGCTCAGTGGTAACGAAACCGACTAGTATCCATGAGGATACAGGTTCAATCCCTGACTTCGCTCAGCGGGTTAAGGATCCGGTGTTGCTGTGAGCTGTGGTGTAGGTCCCAGACACGGTTTGGATCCTGCATTACTGTGACTGTTGCATGAGGATACGGGTTCAATCCCGCAGGTGTGGCCCTAAAAAGACAAAACAAAACAAAAAATTTGTATATGAATAAGAACTGTGGTAGCAATCTAAAAAACAAGTCATGTTGGGTTCATATCTCATACTTTGCACCAGAATATATTCCACATAGATCAAATATTTAAATGTTTAAATTGAAACCATGAAAGTACTTGGAGAGCCATGGTAGACTTTTTAGTATAATCTTAGGGTGTGGAAAGCCTTTTTGAAAATGACATCGAACCCAAGAGTCATAAAAATAAAAACATACATACATAAATTAGACTAAATAAAAGTTACCTCTGCCTGGCAAATGCATTCTAAGCAAAGTCAAAGGACACATGAAAAAATTGGAGATAATATTTGAAATTCTTATCACAGTCAAAAGCCTTATTTCTCTGAGTTCTTTCCTACAAATAAATAAGAAAAAAAAAAAGACTAACAATCTAATAAAAAATTGATATGAGCAGCCGGTTCATAGAAAGAAAAATTCAAATGGCTCTTAAAAGAATAAAAGGATGTTAGAATTCAAAGACAAACAAATTAAGTGTAAACTGAGATACCATTTTTCACTAGTCAGAATGGCCAAAGATACAAAATATAATACCCTATGCTGCTGACTCTGAGGAGCAGGTAGTTTGATACATTGCTGTTAGGTATTAATAACATCCATAGGAATTAATCTGGCCATGTTTATCAAAATTTCAAAGTAAGAAATTATTAGATAATAGAAAATACATACACTGGTGTCTGCCCTCTCCCTCCCCATTCTTGACACAGAGCTCCTAAAAAAACCTTGTCATTTCCTACTTGATAAGAGCACTAGAAGCATCTTTTGTTCTAATGAAGTGACTCTAGGGGGGCCTGGATGGTTCTTGAATGGGAAGGGTCCCTAGAAAGACAAGCCATGGTGAGAGGTTGGAATTTTCAACTCCCCCACCCCCACTGGCCCCATTCTCTAGAGAAGGGAGAGGGCTGAAAATGGAGTTAATGATGAATCATGCCCTAAAAATCCCGAAAGCATGGGGTTCCAGAAGCTTCCAGGTTGGTGAACCATCTCCATACCAGGAGGGTGCTGCACCCCAACTGCACGGAGATGACACTCCTGTGCTCAGGACCCTCTCAGACCTCGCCCCGTATATCTCTTCATCTGGCTGTTCATCTGTATCTTTTATCCTACCCTTTAATAAACTGGTAAACCTGAAGTAAGCCTTTCCCTACGGTGTGTGAGCCCCTCTAGCAAATTAATTGAACCTGACGAGGGGGTTGTGGGAACCTCCTATGTGTAGCCACAGTCGCTGTAGGTACCCTTGGGACCGACTACTTGCAGTTGGCATCTGAATTGGAAGGAACAGTCTTGGGAGACTGAGTCCTTAAGCAGTGGGATCTGATGCAATCCCCAGGTAGATAGTGTTAGAATTGAGTTAAATTGTAGGACACCAGCTGGTGGCACTGAAAATTGCTTGGTGGGAGGAAGAACCTCCATAAAATCTGGTGACCAGAAGTGTCAGTGGTGAAATATTCTGTGTGAATGTATGTGGTAGTTTTGTGAGTAGAAAAGGAGACACGAGGGTGGAAAATGAGGTTTTCTTGAACCACTATTTCCATTTCTAATCATAGCCCGTGGATGTACTTGCACATGAGTAAAATAATTTATGTACGGAAACTAAACTGCAAGAGTTGCCTTTTTTTTTTTTTTTTTTTTTTTTGTCTTTTTGCCTTTTCTAGGGCCGCGCTGAGTTTACTTATCGCAATATTATTTGTAATAGTGAAATTATGGCAACAGCCTAAATGTCCATCAAGGAGTTCCTGTCGTGGCGCAGTGGTTAACAAATCTGACCAGGAACCATGAGGTTGCAGGTTCGATCCCTGGCCTCACTCAGTGGGTTAAGGATCTAGCGTTGCCGTGAGCTGTGGTGTAGGTTGCAGATGTGGCTCGGATCTGGCGTTGCTGTGGCTCTGACATAGGCCGGCAGCTAGAGTTCTGATTAGACCCCCAACCTGGGAACCTCCATATGCTGCAGCATTTGAATGCCGAATCACAAGTATATTACCCATTCAATTTTTTTTTTTTTTTGTCTTTTTAGGGCCGTACCCGCGGCCTATGGAGGTTCCCAGGCTAGAGGTCGAATCAGAGCTGTAGCTGCCGGCCTACACCACAGCCACAGCAACGCAGGATCCGAGCTGTGTCTGCGACCTACACCACAGCTCACGGTAAGATCCTTAACCCCCTGAGCGAGGCCAGGGATCGAACCTGCAACCTCATGGTTCCTAGTGGGATTCGTTTCCGCTGCGCCACAACGGGAACGCCTTAAAATTTTTTAAGTGATAAAATATAATAAAACATATACTTTTTTTCTAAGTGCATATATATATACACCTATATATGTGTGTGTATATCTATCTATGTATATATACTTAGAATCCTACCAGTAGGTAATGCATGTGTCACTGCTCAAGAGATAGCTAATGAGAAAATCTCAGTGCTATTAAAGCAAAAATTAAACAGGCCATATTCTTTGACCATCATGCAATAAAGCTGGAAGTGAATACAAACTCTCGCTTTCCCCAGCACAGGTCCCAGACCTGCCTAACCTTGGAGCCTCCAAGTTTCAATCAAATTTATCACGCAAACTTTCTCACTTGGCCAAGTTCCATATTCATTTTTTATTCCCTCACCATCGAGGCTATTGAAGAAAGAAGCCAATTTTGAGTCCAGATTCTAATATTGTTAAGCCCTATTTCAGAAAGTCTTGTTACGTATACTTTCTGAGCACAGCTAGTGACGAGACCTGGATCCATCTCTCCGGATGGAGAGGATCTGGCAGGGAGTCTGGCCCAGGCACCAAAAGGCTACCATAAAATTCATGTTTTCTGGATGGAACCGGAAACTCTCATGCTAAGTGGAGTAAGTCAGAAAGAGAAAGACAAACACCATATGATATCACTTACATCTGGAACCGAATATGCGTCACAAATGAACCTTTCCGCAGAAAGGAAAATCATGGACCTGGAGAATAGACTTGTGGTTGCCAAGGGGGAGGAGGAGGGAGGGGGATGGATTGGGAACTTGAGGTTAATAAATGCAGTCTATTGCCTTTGGAATGGATAAGCAATGAGATCCTGCTGTGTAGCCCTGGGAACTATGTCTGGTCACTTATGATGGAGTCTGATAATGGGAGAAAAAAGAATGTATACATGTATGTGTGACTGGGTTACCCTGCTGCAAAGCAGAAAATTGACAGAACAACTCTAAACCAGCTACAATGAAAAAAAATGAAAAAAATAAAAATCATAAAAAAAACCTCATGTTTTCACTGCCTCCTCTCCCCTTATCAGGCAATCCCAAAATGTGGTCAAGAGGTCACCTCCCACATGCCTCTGTCCCTAATTAATAGGGAAACAATGAGGTGTATGGGAAGGAGACACTGAGGTAGCTGGAGATGCGTTCTCAGGTACCAGCAGGTAAATGTAACTCTCTTATTGTATATCTTTTTCTTTTTCTTTCTTTTCTCTCTCTCTTTCTTTCTTTCTTTGCTGCCCCCAAAGCATATGGAGTTTCTAGGCTAGGGATTGAATGCATGCCACAGCAGTGACCCAAGCCACAGCAGAGACAATGCCAGATCCTTAAACAACTGAGCCACCAGGGAACTCCAATATGTTTTTACCTCTTAACCTCAACAGTGTAGGTCAGGACAGATAATCATATGATGTCACAGATGTCTCGTTGGTAATATGACAGATATAATAGTAAATATTTTAGCAGGCAAAAGCTGTTTTCTAAACATTAAACTGTTAAGACTTGAATGTGTGTGTGTATACATTAAATTAAAATTTTCTAACGTTATGAGTCTTTAGGCTTAAGCTATACAAACCTCAGAAATATGATTCACACGTTACTGATCAAGTTTCACATCCTGGATCAAAGATCTTCTATTTGGGTAAATATGTAAAAACGTGTGTTCTATTTTTGCCTTTCGGTCCTCCAATAACTGGTTGCTTTCTATTAGATTTTCTCTGATAAAATAACTACCATGGTTTCTGTTTTCCTGATTCCGCCTTGACGAATACGCAAGAAAACAGGAATTCCAATCCAAACTGCCAAAGCTATGAAAATGGTTTCTTCAGAAGGAAGCTAACAACAACAACAAAAAAGCCTCTGAAAAAGAAGGGTTAACTGTGGGGGCATGGTGGGGGGATGTCCTTGCTCTACCAGATGTCACAGCCTGTTATGAAGCCTGCAACAATTTTAAGGAATGTGATAGGGCACAAGAAATTACAGACAATGTAACAAACCAGAAGGAACAAACACAGACACAAATCTGTGTATGGCGGTTTTGCACCATCTCGAAATTATTTTTAAAAATCAAGTAGCTCCAATTTATACCATATGCCAGGAGTTCCCGTTGTGGCGCAGTGGTTAATGAATCTGACTAGGAACCATGAGGTTGCAGGTTCGATCCCTGCCCTTGCTCAGTGGGTTAACGATCCGGCGTTGCCGTGAGCTGTGGTGTAGGCTGGCAGCTACAGCTCCGATTCGACCCCTAGCCTGGGAACCTCCATATGCCGCGGGAGCGGCCCAAAGAAATAGCAAAAAGACCAAAAAAAAAAAAAATCATATACCATATGCCAAAATTAGTTTGGGACAGATTATTACATGGTCCCCCATGTAATAATTAATTGAGGTGAGGTTCATCAATGAATGCTAATATGATTGGATAGAGCAGGATGTTCCCATAGGATAAAAGTATCGGCCTCCAGATTGCTTACCGGTTTTAAAGGCAAGTATCTGGTGGTTGGCACCTTAACTAAGTGATCAAACTTAGCATCATTGCTAATGGGACAAACAGGCATTTCTGCCTCCTGATGTGCTGCAACTTCTGAAGCATTCTAGGAAAAAAGTGCTTGACCCAAATTTAATCAGACCTCTAGACCGAACATCCAGTAGTTGTTGTCTTATTTTCAAAATATTTTGGTGGGGTTTTTTGGCCACGTCCTGGGCATGAAGTTCCCAGGCCAGGGATTAAACATGCACCACAGCTGTAACCAGAGCCACGGCAGTGTCAACACTGGAGCCTTAACCCGCTGAGCCACCAGGGAACTCCTAACATTCAGTTTAAAGAAAATGCAGGTAATAAAGGAACAAGTAAAGCAATAGCATGAGGAAATAATTGGACACATCCAGAGTGCTGGACATTATACCACAAAATTGTTTTGGACTCATCAAAAAGAAAATGTCAGAAGTTCTGGTGGCGGGGGTGGGGGACGGGTAAGGATCTCACATTGCCATAGCTATGGTGCAGGTCACAACTCTGGCACAAGGTTGGATCCCTGGGCCAGGATCTTCCACATTACCTGTACAGAGGAAAAAAAAGAAAGAAAAAAGGAAGGAAGGAGGGAAGGAAGAGGAAAATGTCGAGAAACAAGATCAGAAGCAGTGTTCTAGATTACAAGAAAAATAAATACAGTAATTAAGTACATTGTAGGACCTTAATTAGATCTGTTTGGGAAAGAAAAAATAGCTCTAAAAGACATTAAGGACATAGTGGGAAAATTTTAACTATGGATTAAGAGAGAATTGCTGTTACTTAACTGGCTTAGGTTTGATAATGATATTGTGAGTATGTAGGAGAATGTCCTTATTCTTAGGGGATGTATTTTGAAATATTCAAAGGTGAAGGATCATGCTATCTGAAACTTTCAAATGGATCAGGAAAAAAAAAAGCATTATATTGACAGAGAAATAACATATGACAAAAGGCTAACAATTGTCTAACCTATTTAAATATCTGAAAATTTTTTCTGTTTTTTTTTTTTTGTCTTTTCTAGGGCCGCACCCACGGCATATGGAGGTTCCCAGGCTAGGGGTCGAATCGGAGCTGTAGCTGCCGGCCTACACCACAGCCACAGCAATGCGGGATCCAAGCCGCGTCTGCAACCTACACCACAGCTCACGGCAACGCTGGATCGTTAACCCACTGAGCAAGGGCAGGGATTGAACCCACAACCTCATGGTTCCTAGTCGGGTTCGTTAACCACTGCGCCACGACGGGAACTCCTAAATTTTTGAATTACAAAAAAGCACCATGTCAAACCTTTAACACACTGAAGGCCAGGAATTGAACCTCCATCCTCACGGACACTCTGTTGGATCCTTAACCCGCTGAGCCACACGGAAACTCCTGCACTACCTTTTTGTTTGTCTTTTTAGGGTCACAGCTTCAGCTTATAGAAGTTCCCAGGCTAGGGGTTGAATCAGAGCTGTGGCTGCCAGTCTATGCCATAGTCACAACCACTCAGGATCCTCTGACCCACTGAGCGAGGTCAGGGATCGAACCTGGGTCCTCATGGATACTAGTTGTTTTCATTACCGCTGAGCCACATGGAAACTCCTGTCCTACCTTTTATGACCTAGCAGTCACACTTCCTTCACATTCTATGCATAGAAGTGCGTCACCACAGGCCAGCTCACATGCAAAGGGAAAGGGTAGATTCCACCTTGGTGGCTGTAGTGTCCAAGAATTTGTGAAAAAAATTTTTTTTAATGTAATTTATACTCATCCTTTCCCCCCCCCCTTTTTTTTCTTTTTTTGGCCATGCCATCAGTACATGGAAATTCCTGGGCCAGGGATTGAACCCACGCCTTGGCAGTGACCCATGCCACAGCAGTGACAATGCCACATCCTTAACCACTAGGCCTTCAGGAAACTCCCATGAAAATATTTTAAAACACCAGTTGGTGACTTTGTCTGCCTGAGGAAGGGACAACAGCAATTGCTAGGTCAGGCTTCTTAACATGGCAACCTTGGGAGTTCCCACTGTGGCTCAGTGGTAACGAACCCGACTAGTGTCCATGAGGATGAGGGTTTGATCCCTGGCCTTGCTCAGTGGGTTAAGGACCCGGCATTGCCATGAGATGTGGTGTAGGTTGTAGACGTGGCTTGGATCCCCTGTTTCTGTGGCTGTGGTGTAGCTGGCAGCTGTAGCTCTGATTCCACCCCTAGCCTGGGAACCTCCATATGCCACTGGTGCAGCCCTAAAAAGAAAAAAAGAAAAAAAAAGTTGAAGTCCTAACCCCCAGAACCTCAGAATGTGACCTTATTTGGAAACAGAGTTGTTGGAGTCATACTGGAGTAGATGGAGCCGCTAATACGATTGGTGTCCTATAAAAAGAGGGAAATTTGGACACAGATGTGCACAGAGGGAAGACAGATATGAAGACACAAAAAGGAATGTGGCCACACAGCCATTGGAGTGAAGCATCTACAAGTCAAGGAATGTCAAGGATTGCCTGCAACCACTAGACAGGAGGAAGAGACAAGGAAAGAGTCCCCCCCACCCCCAATCCCTCACCCCCGACAGCTTTCAGAGGGCTCCTGGCACTTCAGAGACCTTCATTTAGGACTCTAGCCCCCAGAACTGTGAGGAAAGAAATTTCTGGGAGTTCCTATCATGGCGCAGTGGAAATGAATCCGACTAGGAACCATGAGGTTGCGGGTTGGATCCCTAGCCTCGCTCAGTGGGTTAAGGATCCATTGTTGCCGTGAGCTGTGGTGTAGGTTGCAAATGCGTCTCGGATCCCGCGTTGCTGTGGCTGTGGTGTAGGCTGGTGGCTACAGCTCCGATTCGACCCCTAGCCTGGGAACCTCCATATGCCACAGGTGCAGCCCTAGAAAAGACAAAAAAGAAAAGAAAAGAAATTTCTGTTGTTTGAAGCCACCCGGTTGTGGGTATTTTGTTCCAGCAGCCCCTAGGGAGGTAATACAAGCCCAAATATCCTTCACAGGTGAATGCAAAACCACCTGGGGTACAGGGGTACATCCATACAATGGAATACAACAGGGGTGAATCGCAAAAATGGAGATAAGCCTGTCACCTTCTGTATGACTCCATGTACGGAATATTCTGGTAAAGCCAAGAATACTGGACGAAGAACACATCAGTGCTCGCCAGAGGTTGAGGTGGGGACGAGAGTTTGACTCGGAAGGGAAAGTATGAGGAAAATTTTGGAGTCATGGAACTGCTCCGTACCCTGCGTGCGGCAGCGGCTACACACATCTACGCATTGGTAACAGTGATAGAATTCTACGTCCCACGAGAGTTAATTTTATGGTCTGTTAATTTAGGTATTAAAAAAAAAATGAAAACACATGCACACATACATATACCCAAACACATTTCTTTTTAAGATGTTTGAAAAGAAATTTTCCTTCTGGGTTTCTGCCAGAACGGCTGCTTTGTGGGGGCTCTGCCACACTAGCCCTTGTATTCCGTGAGCCCGGTCTTCTATCTGTAAAAGGAGAGAATCCATCGAGAGCAGAGGTTTTCATAGAGACCCCTCTCCCACCCCTCCAGTCCCGCACATTGCATCCCAGGGCTCTCCTTTTGTGGAAGCAGGAGTGGAGGAGGGTTTGGAGCAAAAGGTCCTTCAGATGCTGAGCCACAACCGGAACTCCTCTTTCTCTCTTTGCAGGTGCCCTGGAGAAGGGGATTAATGTTCCTTTTTCACAAAGGCTGGTGAGGGTTGCCGAGAGCACCCTGAGACCCTGCCATATAGTACGGCACTGGCAAAAATATTTTCAGGAGTTCCCGTCGTGGCGCAGTGGTTAACGAACCCGAGTAGGAACCATGAGGTTGCGGGTTCGATCCCTGCCCTTGCTCAGTGGGTTAACGATCCGGCGTTGCCGTGAGCTGTGGTGTAGGTTGCAGACGCGGCTCGGATCCCGCGTTACTGTGGCTCTGGTGTAGGCTGGCAGCTACAGCTCTTATTCGACCCCTAGCCTGGGAACCTCCATATGCCGCGGGAGCGGCCCAAGAAATGGCAAAAAGACCAAAAAAAAAAAAAAAAAAACAAATTTATTTAGTGGGATGGGTTTTTTGGGAAACTATTTTATCTAATCTAGAAAACCAGAGTCGGGCCACCGTAGTTGAAGGTGGGGAGAGGGGCGGCCTGAGGCTCCCCCGAGGACTCCCAGAAAACCCCAAGAAACCCACTTATCCAGTAGCTTGGCACTTATAAGAAGCACATGGGAATGCCGCGATGTCTAACGCGCTGACTTTGAGTTGGGAAGAACGAGGAGGGATTGGGAGGGACTCACCCTTGGATTAGTCAGCCTCCGGCAGGTCCCAAAACACAGGTGCATCTGAACTGGGCACCACCTCCCCCGCCCCCATCCTCTCCCGCCAGGCCCCAGCAGCCATGCCCTGCCACTCACAGGATAAGAAACAGTCACCATTTTACATTGAATGAATTTTATTCTTTAAAGATAAAGCATCCTAAGCTAAAAACATCCCCCATCCCCCTTTTCACGTGCCCTTCTAAAAGGTGATGTCGTTTCTTTACCAACGAAGTTCAACGTTCAGTTCAGTGTTGGGGCAGGATCTGCAGCAGAGGTCAGGGGCTGGCCGCGAACGGCCTCTCACATGGGCATCGTCAGGCAGACTTCTTTCTCATAGATGTCAGGAATCAGACCCACCGGGGAATCGACCATGCGAACGGTGTTCTTACTAAACAGCTTGAATTCATAATGGATGAGCTGTTCCCAAAAGCCGCTGTTGGGCCGGATGATGGGGCGGCACGACTTGGTCCACGTGTGGGCGTCCAGCAGCGACATGGAGCGGTACTTCATGAGGTAGGCGAGGCAGAGAGCGGCAGAGCGGCTCACCCCCGAGGCGCAGTGCAGCAGCGTTCGGCCCTGCCTAATTTCCACGCTGTGGATCTGATCTGCGATAGGGTCAAAAAAGTCGTAGAGGCGCGAGGTGGGAGCATCCGCCACCGGCACGTGTACGTACTGGATGTCTTCGAAGAACACGTCGGTCACCTCCATGGACACACTGACGACGGTGGTGATGTGGTGAGCAGATAGCATGAGTCTGCTGTTGGCTGCCGCACCATTGCCAAGGTACAGACTGCTGGTTATCTGGGAGAGGCTGTGGACGGTGGGCTGCTGGACAGCCTGAGCCGAGATGGGACACGGCGGTGTCGTCATCAAGACAGCAGGACAGGGGTCTCTCTGGGCTGGTTTGGGGCACTGCTCCTGGGAGCGAGTTCAGGAAGCTTCAGCTCCGTGAAGTCTCTGGAGAGGGTCCGGGGGACAAGTACACCGGTCACTGGACACCACCTCTCACTGTACCCATGTGTCCCCCAAACCCCCCCCGGGCCCAGTGCAAGCGTCACAATCCCTCACTGCCCTTCCCACTGGTTTCCATAGCAATGACAGCTTGCTACAGGGAGGACTTGGCCGCAGGGTCGGGTCTTTAGAGAAACACCGGCTCCCTCTTCTTTTATCTTTCTTCAGAGTCATTTATGTTTTGAGCCGAATTCTTATCTGTCTTAGTGTTTTAAAATGTTCTGTTACCAGATATCTATATTATGCCTCAATTATTGGACCACGGTGAACACCAAATCTATGAATGCTTCTATCTTGTTGTTGAGCAGGGCTTACACTTTTTTCCTACAGAGTAACAGTATCATGTTTTAAATTGGGGGCACCGCATTTGGCTCATGTGATAGGCTAATCTCTATAAAACTGCAGCGAGATAGGGCTGTGGCTGGGCTTGGTGAGCTGGCCTGATACTTCTTTGTTGATTGTAGCCATAGAATTATGTCCCTGCTCACAGACACATCAGGACTATTTTTAAGGGAACATGGCTGATATACAGCCCTTTATCTATGAGTGAAGTTGGCCTGTGGTGAGCAGTTGTGACTAATTTAGCTGTGTCACTGTCCATTTGTGCATATGGCCCAAATGATTCATCACTTGATTCTACTTTATTACCTGAAACAACAGCTCAAATTATCTTGTGTACTTTCTCCAAAAAGAATGTCTGCGGGCTTTGTAAACTACAAGTCATTTTGACTACGCCAATGGCCTCTCCCTGGTAATGTTCAAAATTCTGGAACAAGTCAATGCTACATCATAACTGGGCCCAAAATAGATTTTTAAAACACTCCCTGAGATTTGCATTTCCTCTCGGCTAAGATTTTTGTAGAATTTGACTGAAGATTCAAAACAACTGTAACCTAAAACTAACAAATTCTTTCACAGAGCAGCTAAGAGACTCATTACCTTTCGCAGTACTCCTTGCCATTTGGGGTTGTGTGCAAAAGTGTGCTCCTGAAAACGTAAAAAATGGAGTTAAAAAAACCCCGAAATGATTCCATACGCCATTCTCAAAGACAAACATGGCTCATATTAAATAGATTTTTTTTCCCAGCCAATATCCTGTGATGCCCTTTCAGCTGAGGGATTTGGGATGTCTTAAAACTCCACTGTACAGAAACAGACTCACAGACACAGAGAACAGACTTGTGGTTGCCGAGGGGGAGGGGGGAGGGAAGGGAATGATTGGGAGTTTGGGATTAGCAGATGCAAACTAGCATATATAAGATGAATAAACACCCGGAATTATATTCAATAGCCTATGATAAACTGTAATGGAAAAAATATGAAAAAGAATACATATATATATATATATACCTGAATCACTTTGCTGCACAGTAGAAATTAACACAACATTGTAAATCAACTATACTTCAATAAATTTTTTAAAGAAACAAAAAGCCTCCACTGTAAAACTTTTCCTAGGTAGGAGTTCCCATTGTGGCTCAGTGGGTTACAAACCTGACTAGTATCCATGAGGATGTGGGTTTGATCCCTGGCCTTGCTCAGTGGGTTAAGGATCTGGTGTTGCCAGTAAGTTATGGTGTAGGTGGCAGACGTGGCTCGGATCCCACGTTGCTGTGGCTGTGGCTTAAGCCAGCAGCTATAGCTCTGATTCAACCCCTAGCCTGAGAACTTCCATATGCCACAGGTGCGGCCCTAAAAAAAACAAAACAAAACAAAACAAAACAAAAAAACACTAGTTCACATTCAGATTTCTCAATTTAGTAGACAAGGCTCTTTCCTTTCTGATCTAAGCCTACTTTTCCAATATCATTCATTCATTGACTCCCCAAATTTTTATTAAGGCCTGTGTGCTAGGCCATTCTGCCTACATAAAGCTTCAGTTCTGACCAAAGAAATCCAACGTTCTTGGTAATTGGCAAAATATACACGTGTGCTTCCTTACTTTTGCCCAAGCCGTTCCTCTCGATTGAGAAAACTTTCTCACTCCTGCCTACTTACTGAACGCTTTCCAAGCCTCAAGAATCAGCTGGTTAATTTTTAAAAAAGCATTGGAAGTTCCCATTGCGGCTCAGTGGTAACAAGCCCCAACTAGTATCAACAAGGATGGGGGTTCGATCCCAGGCCTCGCTCAGTGGGTTAAGGATCTGGAGTTGCTGTGAGCTCTGGTATGGGTCGCAGACATGGCTCAGATCTCCAGTTGCTATGGCTGTGGCGTAGGTTGGCAGCTCTATCTCTGATTCTATCCCTTGCCCAGGAACTTCCATATGCCACAGGTGTGACCCTAAAAAATAAAATAATATAAAATAAAGTAAAATTTAAAAAAAACACCATCTGAGCATCCAATCTGTGTCAAGTACAGTTCTAGCATTGTGTAGATGCAGCACAACACACACAGGCCCAGATATCAAAGAGCTTATAGTTTAGCCAGAGAGATACATAGTCATGAAAGAGTCCAGAAGAGAGGGTGATTCATTGTGTTATGTGTGCATGTGCTTGGGGACTGGGAGCCGTTCGGGGGATGTCATGAAAGGCTTCACTGAAAACATGACCTGGAACAAAAGCTTTTTATTCATTTGTTTGTTTTTATTATTTATTGTTTATTCTCCCAGCTTTTGTCCCAGTTTTTGTTCTGCAAAATTTCAAACCTACGGGAAAGCTGCAAGAATAAAATAACGAGCACCTGTTTCCCCTTCACCTATAACTTCTCTATTGTAAACCCTTCGCCATCACATTTCCTTTTCTCTCTGTTCAGAGGGACAAACACGCATCTTTATCTGTTAGCTCGTTTCTTTTTGCTGAGCCATTGTCAACTGCAAACATAGCAACACTTTCGCCCTTTCAGCCCCTCCTAAGAACAAGGACATTCTCCATAACCACAGTACAATGGCCGTATTCAGAAAATATGACATTGATCCAACATTTTTATCTAATATATAACCCATATTCAGAATTCACTAGTCCTCCCAATAATGCAATTTGTAGCTGTTTTCTCCCTCTTTATCCAGTATGGAATTAAGGATCACCCAATGCACTTAGTTGTTATGTCTCTTTAGCATCTTTTAATTTGGAACCGTTTCTGAGCCTTTTGTTTGGCTTTGGTCTCTTCTGGCTGTTGATGTTTTTGAAGGGTTCAGGCCAGTTTTGCAGAACATCTTTCAATTTAGAAGTGTTTGATCATTCCTCTGGAATATTTTTTTTGGCAAGAATAGTTACAAGATTGTGTCATTCTCAGTACATTGCACTGGGGGCATGTGATATGTTTGCCCCGTTAATGACGGTAATAAATTTGACCACCCTGCTGAAGGTGACGTGAGCTAGGTTTCTACATTATAAAGATAACTTTTAGAGTTCTCCTATGCTGCAGTGTGTTAAGAATCCAGCAGTGGCACTGCAGTGGCTCGGGTGGCTGCTATAATGAGGGTTCGATCCCTGGCTTGGGAACTTTCACATGCTGCAGGGGCGGCCAAAAATTTTTTTTAAATAAGGAAATAAATAAAAGGACACAATGGAATACTACTCAGCCATAAAAAAGAACAAAACAATGCCATTTGCAGCAACATGGATGCAACTAGAGAATCTCATACTAAATGAAATAAGTCAGAAAGAGAAAAGACAAATACCATATGATATCACTTATATCTGGAATCTAATATACAGCACAAATGAGCCTTTCCACAGAAAAGAAACTCATGGACTTGGAGAACAGACTTGTGGTTGCCAAGGGGGAGGGGGAGGGAATGGGACAGACTTCAGATCTGGGGTTAATAGATGCAAGCTATTGCATTTGGAGTGGATAAGCAATGAGATCCTGCTGTTCAGCATTGGAAACTCTATCCAGTCACTTGTGATGGAAGATGAGGGAGGATAATGTGAGAAAAAGAATATATATGTAAGACTGGGTTACTTTGCTGTGCAGTAGAAATGGACAGAACACTGTAAACCAACTATAATGGAAAAAATAAAAATCATAAAAAAATAAATAAAAGGAGTTGCATGTTATATTGTCCTATGGATAGACAGGGTAGGTAGTTCCCAGCAGAAGGCTCTAAGGCAGAGGTAGGAGTAGTGAGTACCGAGTACCGAGAGTCCTGTGTTGATTCCACTTCCCTGTGGCACTGAGGCAGTTGCACCTCTGTATGCAGCCAGCAGCAAACCAGAGTCCTAGGACTGGTTGCTGGGCTCAGTCTGGTGCTTGGTTTCTGGATGGTGAAGGGAGACAGATGGAAATGAATGAGGAAGTCTTTAAATAACACTCTCCGGGCCAGAACACAGATAATATGAGAAAACAATTGTGACTTATTTGTTAGGTGGAAAAAATCAGTTTATAAAATGTAGTCATTGGGAGTTCCCTTGTGGCACAGTGGGTTAAGGATCTAGTGTTGTCACTGCTGTGGCTCAGGTCACTGCTCTGGTGCAGATTCAGTCCCTGGGAACTTCCACATACTGCGGGCATGACCCAAAACAAAGTAATGATTTTTTTGTAAAGGTGAAATATATACATATGTATATTAATACATTCATATATATATACACACATGTATCACAAGTATATTAAATATCTATTAGTGAATCTTGTTTATGGAAATATTAGTATCACAATCTGTCCTAGGTATATACAAAGTAAGAATTCAACAGATGTCAGCTATTATTTGGTATTATATTTGAGTGATGAGATTAAAGGGTATGTTCTTTTTTTTGCTTGTCTACATTTTCAAATTTTCTAAAATAATTTGTGTTGTCTTTATAATTAGAAAAAATGGATCAAGATGTGTTTAGACATCATCAATAGGGACCTTTTTTTGCCTATAATATGAGCAAAGGTGAAAAATGGCTAATATTTCATGGGGACAGAATTCAGAGAAATGATTGCTTTCCTCCACGGCCGGGGTTGGAGACGGGGATGGTAACACCGGTCAAACCCTATGGAGAGGAGGATGTAGAGCAAAGAAAACTCTCACAGGAGCGATGCAGGGTGAGGTGGTACCATCTATTAGGAGACCAATGCAATAACGCTGAAGATGCGCACTGCCTATGGCCCAGCAATTCTAGCCCAGGTAGAAACTCTTGTGCATACACGTAAGAAGATATTTACGCTGATATTTACTGCAATGTTATTTATTTATTTATTTGTTGATTTTTAGGGCCACACCCGCGGCACATGGAGGTTCCCAGGCTAGGGGTCCAATCAGAGCTGCAGCTGCCGGCCTACACCACAGCCACAGCCATGCAGGATCCGAGCCGCATCTGCGACCTACACCACAGCTCACAGCAACACTGGACCCTTAACCCACTGAGCGAGGCCAGGAATCGAACCTGTGTCCTCATGGATGCTAGTCGGGTTCGTTAACTGCTGAGCCACGATGGGAACTTCACAATGTTATTTACAACAGTGAAAAAATGGAGGCAGTAAAAATGTCCACCAAGAAGGAAATGAAAATTTGACAACATCGTCATGTAAAGAATCCCACACACACAGCTATGAAAATGAATGAACTATAGCTACATGTGTAAACCTGGATCAGCCCCAAAAGTATAATGTTGTACAAAAAGGCAAGTTGCTGGAGAAAATGTGTAACATGAAGTTTAAAAACAAGTACAACACTATCACACATTGTTTACACATGCAGATACCTATAAATGCATATACATATGTATATATATGTTTTATATACATATATATACATACATACATACATACACACACACCTGTATGGAACTAAGAAACACCAAATTGAGGATAGTGATTCCTCCAGGGAAAGAACTGGATCTGGGTGCATGAGATAGGGTGTTTCAATGTCTTAATATTTTATTTTGTTAAGAAAATAGATCTGGGAGTTCCTGTTGTGGCTCAGACAGTTACCAACCCGACTAGTATCATGAAGATGCGGGTTCAATCCCTGGCCCAGCTCAGTTGGTTAAGGATCTGGTGTTGCCATGAGCTGTGGCTCAGATCCCATGTTGCTATGGCTGTGGGTAGGCTGGCAGCTGCAGCTCCGATTGAACCCCTAGCCTGGGAATTTCCATAGGCCACATCTGCGGTCCTAAAAATTAAAAAAAATTAAAAAAAAAAAAAGAAAAGAAAAGAGATCTGGAGTTCCCGCTGTGGCACAGGGGGTTAAGAATCCAACTGCAGCTGCTTGAGTTGCCGTGAACGTGTGGTTCAATCCCCTATGCCCATGGTGCAGCCATTAGAAAGAAAGAAAGAGAGAGAGAGAGGGAGGAAGAAAGAAAGAAAGAAAGATGGAGTTCCCGTCATGGCGCAGCAGAAACGAATCCGACTAGGAACCATGAGGTTGTGGGTTCGATCCCTGGCCTCGCTCAGTGGGTTAAGGATCCAAGGCTGCCATGAGCTGTGGTGTAGGTCGAAGACACGGCTCAGATCCCTTGTGGCTGTGGCTGTGGCTGTGGCATAGCCGGCAGCTGTAGCTCCGATTAGATCCCTAGCCTGGGAACCTCCATATGCCGCGGGTGAGGCCCTAAAAAAGACAAAAAGACCAAACAAACAAACAAACAAACAAGATTGTCTAGCAGATTGAGAAGAGGGGGGAGAGGAGGAACAGCATGACAATTTGCTGCTTTCCAACTTGGGCAGCTGACAAGATCATTCCCTGAAGTAGGAAGTACATGAGGAAGGTCAGATTCTGCCTGAAAGATAAGCAAAGAATATAGTTTGGAACAGGACGAGATTGACAGGCTCCAGGACCAGCATCCGCAGTGTGGGGCTCCTATCCTGCATCCCTTCCTTTCTGACTATTCCTCCCCAAGAGCCCTACCCTGTCTACACAACCACCTGCTTCAAGGGAAACGATCCCTATTCCCAGTTTCTAGAGTGGCAAGGAGAGCCTGCAGTGGATTCTGATCATTCTAAGCTAGTCGTGCGAATCCATTCCTCGTGCCAATGACTGGTTTAGAAATGGGCAACTTAAGGTAACTCTGGCAAATGATATGCTAAGGGAAGCCTACTGAGGGGTCTCCAAGAGAGGTTTCCTGGCTCCTAAGGAAGAGACAATAGTACTAGAGAGGGCTTTTCTTCCTCAGAATAAGCCACTTCCAGATGTGATATCCGGATCTCAGCAGCCCTCTTGCACCCACGTGGAGAAGCAGCCTGAGGGCAAAGCCAGCATCCTGAAGATGAGGGTGTGGAGAGGCAGAAACAGCTCAGATCCTTGATGGAGTAATCATGCTTTTTTTTTCTTTTTTCTTAACCAGCCCCACAACCCGCCTACCTCTAGACTTCTTGCTATGTGGGATAAGAAATTCTCTTACTGTTTAAGCATTTTGAGTCAGAATTTTCTGGCACTCACAGCATTCGTCTGAAGTAAGATGGATAATCCTGTGACGGTGTCCACGGTAAGAACGAAGGCTTTTGAGAGGAAGGCTTGCCTGAGGTTCTAAGTAGCAGAGTCTGGGTCCCACTGAAAATCTCAGGCAAGTTATTTGGTTGATTTAAATTGTCTTGAAATTGTAAATGCAGTAGAACATAGTATATGCATTATATTTCATTTGCATAACTCCAGGCTTATTTTAACTCTAACAATATAGGCGTTTATAGAATAAAAAGTGAAATTCTCCCTTTCATTTACACTTCAAGCCTAATTCCTTTATTCAGTGGTAACTGCTGAGAATAATATGATGAGTTTCCTTTCAGATCACACACACACACACACACACACACATTTTTACCAAAATTAGAGGGACTGTTCAAGATGGCCTAAGGTAAAACAAAGGCCCTGCATTACACTTGAAATTGCTCTGGGTACACAGAGATACGGTAGTCTTCTTCGGAAGAGAGGAAATAATATGTCAATGGGCAGGTGGAAATGCTGGGCAAGAAAAACAGACATATGGATGAAAATGGTGTGTTCAGAGAAAACGAACATATTTCCAGTCAGAAGTCTTGCCATCAGACTTCAATTTTCTGCCATTGATTTCTGAGAAAGATGCTTCTCATGTGGGCAATTCAACACAGCATGCTCTAGGAGGAGTTTTTTTTTTTTTTTTTTTTTTTTTTTTCTTTTTCGGCTGCCCCTGAGGCATATGAAAGTTCCTAGGCCAGGGATCAAATCCAAGCCGGAGCCATGACCTACTCCACAGCTGCAGCAATGCCAGATCCTTAACCCACTGGGCCGGGCTGGGGGTGGAACTGGCACCTCCACAGAGACAAGCCAGATCATGAAACCATTGCGCCACAGCAGGAATTCCCAGGCTGAGGTCTTTTGAGGCATTCTCAGGATTCTTCAGGATGAGTTGTAGTAGCAGAGATTTATTTTTTGAAGCGTGGGTAATATAAGAGTAATGCTGCGGAAATTAAGGAGTACCATATTTGTGTAATTACACTATACATATTAATTTGCAAATTTGTTTCACTTGACAATATATCTTGGGTATCTTTTGCTGTTGTTGTTGTTGACTTCGTTCTTTTTAAAGGCTGTGTAGTATTCCATAGTCTGGTTTCACCATATACTATTTACCCATGACCATCCTGATTGATTTGGGGATGTATAGAGGTTCAGTATTTGTTACCCCCAAATACTGCCACTTTGACATACTGATTATCTTGACTTAAAAGCACTTAAGAAACAGCTGGAGCACAAGGAACTAGATTCAATAGCCTATGATAAACCCGAACGGAAAAGAATACGATAAAGGGTATAACTACTGAGTCACTTAGCCATGCAGCAGAAATAAACACAACATTGTAAATGAATTAGATTTCAATAAAAAATTTTTTTCAGAAAAAGAAAGAGGAGTTCCCGTTGTGGCTCAGTGGAAAGGAATCTGACTAGAATCCATAAGGACGTGGGTTCCATCCCTGGCTTTGCTCAGTGGGTTAAGGATCCGGCGTTGTTATGAGCTGTGGTCTGTGGTGTGGGTCACAGACACCGCTCGGATCCTATGTTGCTGTGACTGTGGTGTAGGCCGGCGGCTACAGCTCTGATTGAACCCCTAGCCTGGGAACCTCCACATGCTGCAGGTGAAGCCCTAAAAAAGACAGACAGACAGACAGAAAGAAAGAGCTGATACAACAACACTCTGATGCTTTTTTGTTCCCCAGAAGGCAGGAGATAAATCTCCTATGTAAAAACTACCCTCCCTGCAGAGGTCTCTGCCAGCTCTTTCCTTGCTGGGCTGTGTGGCTGAAGGGACTTGGTGGGCAGCACTGGCCCTCTCCGGGATTTAGGGCCTTTCTGAGATTTCTCTGCCTCCCTTTTCTCAAGTGCCTTAGTAGTAGGGTGGGCTGTTTGGAGGAAGGGAGAGAGCAGTCTGGCTGCTCTCTAATCAAGAGGCTTGGTTTTTATTGAAGAATCAAAGCTTTTGGACTTTTGCTTTTTCTACTGCAAACTAATAAATTTGTCAAAAAAAAAGAAAAAATACCCTTCCTGTACCAGGAGGGTGGAAAGCATCTTTATCACTAGAGATAGGGAATTTAGGGCAAAAGGCTATATTTAAAAAAAGCATTGTTTTAACTTCATTTTATCACCCTTATTTACTAGTTAATATCCTTTGTACATATTTTTCCAGTCTTTTATTGACAATCTATAGGAAATCTTAAAATAGGGGTTTTAATTTATTCGTTTGTTTGTTGTATATGTTAAACATATTTTCTGCTAATCTTTTGTTCTTGTTTTTCAATTTTGTTTTTAGGAGCTTTTGCCATATGTAAACTTAAAATTGTTATTTTGTTTAATCTGTAAATCTTTCCCGTTGAAGCTTCTGGATTTTTGTTTTCCTTAGGAAGACTTTCCAACACCACGATTTAAACAAATGTTCGCTTTTATTTACTTCCCGTTTTTTTCATAGTTTTGTTTTTGATATTTAGGTTTTTTTTTCACTTAAAAGAGCTTTTTATCATGAAAAATTTTAAAATACTGTGATGTTGTGATTGACAATAAGAAATATATATTTGGTCTTCATCCTCCTTGCTGGCACTGAGCTCTTAAAACTCTTGGAATTTCCTAAATAATAAGAATGACAAAGGTGGAATGGGTGGCTTTTGTTATTCATAGAAGCGCACCTGAGTTTATGTTAATGAGTCAGCTTTTGGCAAATCCTTAGGTAACCTAAGGAGGAGGGCTTGGTTGCCAGGGGAACCAACCTGTGATTAGAGGGTTGTCATTTTCAGGCTCTCCACCGCCACTTCTGGGGAGGGGAGAGAGTTTGGAAGCTGCAGTGATCACCACTGGCCATTGACTTAATCAATTATACCTAGAAAATAAAGCTGCCATAAAACCCCAAAAGGATGGGTTTCTAGGTTGGTCAACACGTGGAGACTGCGACATGGTGGTGAGCTCAGAGAGGGCACTGAAGCCCTGCACTGTTTCCCTCTTCCTTGCCTAACGCACCTCTTCCATCTGGTTGCTCTTGCGTTATATCCTTTTATGATAAACCTGTCATCTAGTAAAGAAAATGTTTCTCTAATTTCTGTGAGCCTCTCGGGTAAATTAACCGAGCCTGAGGAAGGGGTTGTGGGAACCTCTGATTTATGCTGAGATGGTCAGAAACACAGGTGATAACCTGGACCTGTGATTCTTGAAATTCTCCCTGTAGCTCCCCCGACCAGTCGGAGGTAACTCTTGATAATAAGTTTCTGTTTAGATCTTTATTGGGCATTGATGCACACACAGACTTTTTACCAAAATCGGAGGGGATGTTTAAGATGGTTTAAGATAAAACCTAGGCCGTGAATTATCACCTTAAAGTGGATGTAATGTGTGTGTGTGTGTGTGTGTGTGTGTGTGTGTGTATCTGTAAGCAATTTACATTTTGGTTTTGTGTGTTTTTTAAAGTTTTATTTCTTTACATATTAATTCATTAATTATTTTGGTAAAATATGCATAACGCAATTTACCATTTTAACCTTTTTTTTTTTTGTCTTTTTAGGGCACGCCTGCGGCATATGGAGATTCCCAGGCAAGGGGTCGAATTGGAGCTACAGCTGCCAGCCTACACCACAGCCACAGTGATGTGGGATCATGGCAACACCAGATCCTTAACCCACTAAGAGAGGCCAGGGATCGA
The DNA here is from genome assembly GCF_054392235.1 of Sus scrofa. Lineage (NCBI taxonomy): Eukaryota > Metazoa > Chordata > Mammalia > Artiodactyla > Suidae > Sus > Sus scrofa. Next base: position 43,536,587 of record NC_139401.1, on the reverse strand, counting down.
ACCTGGGTCCTCGTGGATACTAGTCAGATTCGTTTCCACTGAGCCACGATGGGAACTCCCATCTTTTTTAATGGCCACACCTGTAGCATCTGGAAGTTCCCAGGTTAGAGGTTGAATTGGAGCTGCAGCTGCCAGCCTACACCACAGCCACAGCAACTCCAGGTCCCAGCTACATCTGCAACCTATACCGAAGCTTCCGGCAATGCCAGATCAATCCCGAATCCTCATGGATACTGTTGGATTCTTAACCCGCTGAGCCACAGTGGAAACTCCCCATGATATATTATTTTTACTACATGAAGCTTGGAGGGTGTGCAATTTGTAAAAATAATTAAAGCAAGCTTAGTCAGTGAAGGCAGATTATAGGATATTATTTATCAAGCAAGCTAGAGTTTAACAGATCTGATGACTGCCCTTTGTTTCATACTGAAGGAGAATGTTTTGCTTTTCTCCAAAATGTGTCATCATTAAACACATAATGATTTGGGAGTTCCCAGGTGGCATAGTGGGTTAAGGATCCGGTGTTGTCATTGCTGGAGCTTGGGTCACTGCTGTGGCAAGGGTTCATTCCCTGGCCCTGGAACTTCTTCATGCAATGGGTGTGGCCAAAAAGAAAAGGGGAAAAAAAATATATATATACATATATATATATATATGTATATATATATATATATATATATATATATATATATATATAAAATGGTTTAGAATAGTATACTATACAAACTATTTTACCAATATAGGCATATTTTCCTAGCCCGTTTAAACCAGTAGAATGACACAGCTCTTTCCCTAGGCAGCTGTGTGACCTTGAGCAGGTACTTAAAATAGCTTAGCCTTGATTTTCTTCTCTTTCCCTTTTTGTTTTGTTTTGGTTTTGTTTTTGTTTTCTTTGGTCCATTTCAGCCACACCCGTGGCATATGGAAGTTCCCAGGCTAGGAGTCGAATCAGCGTTGCAGCTAACTGCCTACGGCCACAGCCACAGCCACACAGGATCCAAGCTGCATCTGTGATTGTGACCTACACCACAGCTCACGGCAATGCTGGATCCTTAACCCACTGAGCCAGGCCAGAGGTTGAACCCACGTCCTCAAGGATCCGAGCTGGTTTCATTGCCGCTGAGCCACAACAGGAATTCCCTAGCCTTGGTTTTCTCATTTGTAACCTGAGAACATCTCTAGGATCTCATTCAACTGTAGTTAAAAACTACTGTAATGTTTTGGCAAAATCAGGTATCAAATCTTGACAAAGAAGATGAGGCCTCCAGGGTGGAAAAGTTGTTTACAGTTTGCATGTCGATAAATATGCAATGCTATAGCTTAGTCATCAGATAGAAGCTAGCCACCAAAGTGTGTAATTTCCTAAGCAAAGTGGTGAGATCTAGGGCGAGAGAGGCTTCCTTGCATCTCTGCATATTTTCCTAACAGAATGATGTATACATGTAGGGTTTTTAAAAATTATTTATTTATTTAATCATTTTAGGGCCGAACCCCTGGCATATGGAGGTTCCCAGGCTAGGGGTCGAATAGGAGCTACAGCTGACATCTTGGGATCTAAGCCACATTTGCAATCTACACCACAGCTCATGGCAACACCGGATGGTGTAGGTCACAGACGCGGCTTGGATCCCACATTGCTGTAGCTCTGGCGTAGGGTGATGGCTACAGTTCTGATTAGACCCCTAGCCTGGGAACCTCCATATGCCGCAGAAGCGGCCCTAGAAATGGCAAAAAGTATATACATTCTTTTTCTCACATTATTCTCTATCATATTCTATCACAAGTAATTGGATATAGTTCCCTGTGCTATACAGTAGGATCTCATTGCTAATCCATTCCAAATGCAATAATTTGCATCTATTAACCCCAAACTCCCAGTTCCATTCTACTCTCTCCCTCTCCCCCTTGGCAACCACAAGTCTGTTTTCCACATCCATGAGTTTGTTTCTTTCCTGTCGATAGGTTCATTTGTGCCACATATTAGATTCCAGATATAAGTAATATCATATGGTATGTGTCTTTCTCTTTCTGACTTACTTCACTTAGAATGAGAGTCTCTAGTTGCATCCATGTTGCTGCAAATGGCATTATTTTGTTATTTTTTATGGCCGAGTGGTATTCCATTGTGTATATATACCACATTTTCTTTTTCCCTTCATCTGTTGATGGACATTTAGGTTGTTTCCATGTCTTGGCTATCGTGGATAGTGCTACAATGAACATATGGGTACATGTATCTTTTTGAATGAAAGTTTTGTCCGGATATATGCCCAGGAATGGGATTGCTGGATAATACCGTAGTTCTATAGTTAGTTTTCTGAGGTACCTCCATACTGTTTTCCACAGGGGTTGTAGCAATTGACATTCCCACTAATAGTGTAGGAGGGTTCCCTTCTCTCCACACCCTATCGAGCATTGGTTATTTGTAGACATTAATTATAGCCATTCTGACCAGTGAGAGGTGGTACCTCATTGTAGTTTTGGTTTGCATTTCTCTAATAATTAATGATGTTCAGCATTTTTTCATGTGCCTGTTGACCATCCATATGTCTTCTTTGGAGAAATGTCTATTCAGGTCTTCTGCCCATTTTTCAATTGGGTTGTTTGGTGTTTTTTGCTGTTGAGTTGTATGAGTTGTTTATATATTTTCGAGATTAAGCCCTTGTTGGTTGCATTGTTTGCAACTATTTTTTTTAATGGTTTCCTTTGCTGTGCAAAACATTTGTATGGTTGATGTCAGAGAATATTTTGCCTATGTTCTCTTCTAGGAGTTTTATGGTGTTTTGCCTTATGTTTAAGTCTTTAAGCCATTTCGAGTTTATTTTTGTGCATGGTGTGAGGGTATGTTCTACTTTCATTGATTTACATGCAGCTGTTCAGTTTTCCCAGCACCACTTGCTAAAGAGACTGTCTTTTTCCAATTTTGTATTCTTGCCTCCTTTGTCCAAGACTAATTGACCATAGGTGTCTGGGTTTATTTCTGGGTTCCCTATTCTGTTCCATTGGTTTGTATATCTGTTTTTGTTACCAGTACTATACTTTCTTGATTACTGTAGCTTTGTAATATTGTATGAAGTCTGGGAGAATTATGCCTCCTGCCTTTTTTTCCCCCCTCAGGATTGCCTTGGCAATTCTGGGTCCTTTATGGTTCTATATACATTTTTGGATTGTTTGTTCTAGTTCTGTGAAAAATGTCATGGGTAATTTGATAAGGATTGCATTAAATCTGTAGATTGCTTTGGGTAGTATGGCCATTTTAACAATATTAATTCTTCCAATCCAGGAGAGTGGATATATTTCCATTTCTTTGAATCCTCTTTAATTTTTTTTTTTTCTATTTTAGGGCCATACCCATGGCATATGGAGGTTCCCAGGCTAGGGGTTGAATTGGAGCTGCAGCCACCAGCCTACCCCACAGCCACAGCAACAAGAGATCCGAGCTGAGTGTGTGACCTGCATCATAGCTCACAGCAATGCCAGATCCTTAACCCACTGAGCGAGGCCAGGGATGAAATCCACATCCTCATGGATCCTAGTAAGGTTTGTTAACTGCTAAGCCACAAAGGGAACTCCTCTTTGAATCCTCTTTAATTTCCTTGATTAATATTTTATAGTTCTCAGCATATAAGTCTTTCACTTCCTTGGTCAGGTTTATTCCTAGGTATTTAATTTTTGGGGGGTGTAATTTTAATAGGTATTATATTTTTATGTTCTTTTTCTAATATTTCACCACTAGTATACAGAAATGCAACTGATTTCTGAATGTTACTCTTGTATCCTGCTACTTCGCTGAAGTCATTGGTTGGTTCAATAGTTTTTATCTGGAGTCCTTAGGGTTTTCTATATATAGTGTCATGTCATCTGCCTTGGTGACAAATTCACCTCTTTTCTTCCAATTTGGATACCTTTTATTTCTTTTGCTTGTCTGATTGCTGTGGCTAGGACTTTCTGTTATTTTACTTTCTGTGTGACATTTTGGAACCCCATAACCCCATCTCTGAAACTTACTTTCTTTCTTTCTTTCTTTCTTTTTTTTTTTGGTTTCGCCCACAGCATGCTGAAGTTCTGGGGCCAGACCGAAACCATGCCACAGCAGTGACAATTGCCAGGCCACCAGGGAACTCCTGGAATTCACTTTCTTAATCTGAGTGATGTCTAAGGTCCTTTGCAGTGCTAACATTCTCTTTTATTATATCTCCTTTGTGCCTTATTTTGACAATTTGTGAAGTAAGGTTCTGCTCATAGCCAAGCTGAGTTTCGTTCAGATTCCAAAAAATTTCATCAGCATGATTTTTAAATCCTACATCATTATTACACTTTACATTTGCAAAACATTTTTAACTTTGCGAAACTCCTGTATAAATTATTTCATTTAAATTCTCCCAACACGAGGTGAGCAGGCTGGGTATTCATGAATGAGAAATTGAAAAACAAGAGGGTTAGGTAGAGTTCAGATGTTTAAATAGCACACTGGCAGAATTGGAAGGATCCTGAATGATAATTCCTTTGAAAGATAAGGAGACTGAGGTGTGGCGATTTTAAATGCCTTGTCCACATTCAAATAGGTAATAGGAAATTGGAATTAAAACTAAAATCATCTGGTCTTGGTTTAACTCATTTAAACTGTGCTAAATTTTGCTTTAGATTAATGCCCTGATTATGTCCAAATTTATTTTACCCTGAGACATGCTAAGCTGTATGGAGCTTGACAGAAGCCTGCTGTTCTTATGTTAATGCAAATTTTTCTCTCCCTTCCTTATTTGCTGTCTTTAAAACTTTGTTAGTGTCTAAAACATTTCACCAAAGTGTTTCATTTCAGTGTTAACTGAGACACAAGTGATGATAATTATGTTCCAAAGTTTAGAAAATTATGCACAAATTATCAATTAAGCAAATGCTTCAACAGTTATATGCCTCATCAAGAGAGATTATGCAAACTCTGGGAGAATGACAATTTTACACAAGATGTTTTTATTTATTACATTTCCTAAATTGTTGTGGATAATTTCCAATAACTTTATCAAAATATCACACCATTTACATCCCAGAGGAAAATTTGTGATCAGAGATTTTTCTCGAATGTTTATAAATATAACACCCCTATGGAAATGTTAGGCATACATGTGAAGTGTGCAAAGTTTCTCAAACGCAGTAAACTCTTGTTTCCTACACATCTGCTTTTTCCAAAGTTTTCACTGTCTTGGCCAACACTGTCATTAGATGCCTAATTACCAGAGTTAAAAAATCTTATTCTAGCGACTTCTTCCTCCACCATATCTAATATGTCAGCAAGTCCCGGTGACTCTGCTGTGAAATATTTCCTGAATCTGTCGTCTCCATTTCCTTTCTAATTGAAGTTTCTATTCAGACAGCAGTAAGGCAACACAATGGCTTTAGGAGGCTGGGCATAAGTGTTTAAAACACAGTTCTCAGGAATTCGTTTGAGGTCTTTGCTCCCTTCTATTCAGTTTTATAAAACAAACTTTTATCGAGCACCTACTCTGCACTAGACAGTCTGCTAGATTCCAGAGGGTCTAAAGACAATTATGAAACATGGTTCAGGCCCTTAAGAGAACAGATATCAAGACACATACTTACAATACAGTAAAGGCAGAGCAGAAAAATGTCCATGATATAGATGTAATATATCTAGAAAGAGTTTACAAGAAAGCGGCTTCAGAGCAGTTTTGACAGTCTGGAGGCAGACCAGTGCTGGAAGGTTATAGACAAAGGAACAACTTGTGAAAAGTTATAGAATTTGGCTTCCTGGTAAGATAGCACACAATAGACCCTCTCCAGTCTAAATTCATACTGTCAATAAGTAATATGTCATAGGAGTTCCTGCTGTGGCTCAGCGGATAAAGAACCCGACTAGTATCCATGAGGATGTGGGTTTGAGCCCTGGCCTCCCTCAGTGGATTAAGGGATCCACATTGCCGCAAGCTGCAGTGTGGGTTGCAGATACGGTTCAGATCTGGTGTTGCCACGATTGTGGCTAGGATGGGTAGCTGCAGCTCTCATTCGACCCCTAGCCTGGGAACTTCCATATGCTGCGGGTGTGGCCGTAAAAAGGGGAAAAAAAATGTGTGTGTGTGTGTGTCTTTGCATGTCATAAAAGTGAAAAAGGAAAAAAAAAAAAAAAAGCCAGACTTAAAAGCAAGATAAACAGCTGCTTGGGCAGAAAAAGAACAGATAGCAAATGATGGGGGTCATGAAGCCTCAGGATTTGGAGGCTCTGGGTCTGGAAGCGGATCGTTGTTCTGCAGAGTTAAGGGAGTTAATAGAACCCATACAAGAAGGAAGACGGTCAACAGGGTCTCCGCTTAAAGCCAATGGCTGGAGCGGCACCTCTTTATCTAGTAAAAAGACTGAGGGGGGAGAAAAGCTATTGCCAAAAAGTTTTAGAGGCTAGGACTTTTAGCAAGCTATAAATCTAGAATGGTGAGAGGACACAGATGCTGCCTTGGCACCTGGAAATGAATTATGTCACCCATTGGACACTATCTGAGAAGACCTTGAAAATGCCATCATAAAACCTGATTTTGTACTCCACTCCAACTGGGAGTGGAGTGAAGGGGACCTGGAGTGAAGGGGACATCAGAAATTCTAGAGAGGATAGGAAAAAGAAAAGGGAGGAGGCCCACCCACTGGCCATTCAAAAGATCCTACTGAGGAGTTCTCTTGTGGCTCATCGAGTTAAGGATCTGGGGTTGTAACTGCAGTGGCTTGGGTGGCTATGGTGCGAGTTTGATCCCTGGCCCCGGGAACTTCCACATGCCATGGGGGTGGCTAAAAAAAAAAAAAAAAAAAAAAAAAAAAAGACAAAAGATGCCAACGGCCAAAATGCCAAAAACACATCCAGAAATCCAGGCCAAGAAAGATGAACTATAAATCAACAACCTGATAAGAAATTTACTGCAGGCAATAATAACTTATAAAACAAAGACTTTAAACTAACAATATTAGGATGCCCGAAGAGCATAATGAAAGAATAATTTTTATTCAGAAGTGCATGGAATTAAAAAGAATGTATACGTGTATGAGCGACTAGGTCACCTTGCTGGACAGTAGAAAATTGACAGAACACTGTAAACCAGCTATAATGGAAAAAATAAAAACCATTATAAAAATAAAAGAAATGCATGGAATTATGACTAAAAATAAGCAGAAGAGAAATAAGAAGAGGTAGATATGAAAAAGAATCAATTATGCATTTTTTAAATTATAGTTGATTTACAATGTTGTGCTAATTTCTGCTGTATAGCAAAGTGACCCAGTCATATATATATATATATATATGCATTCTTTTTCTCATAATTGTGCACCTTTAAATTAATTTTTAAAATTATGCATTTTTAAGTAGAACTGAAACATTTTAAACATACTAGATGGGATAAACTCTAGATTAGATACAGTTAAAGGGACACTTTTCTGAATTGAAAAGTAGTTCTGACGAATTCCTCTAAAATAGAGCACAAAGAGAAAAGAAGATTAAAAATATACACGGAAGGGTAGTTACAAGACATGGAGGATTAAAAGCAGGAATTCTAGGAGTTCTCATGGTGGCTCAGTGGTTAATGAACCCAACTTGGATCCACGAGAACGCGGGTTTGATCCCTGGCCTCGCTGAGTTGGTTAAGGATCTGGCGTTGCCGTGAGCTGTGGTGTAGGTTGCAGACGCTGCTTGCATCTAATGTTGCTGTGGCTGTGGTGTAGGCCGGTGGCTGCAGCTCCAATTCGACCCCTGGCCTGGAAACCTCCATATGCCGTGGGTGGGGCCCTAAAAAGACAAAGGACAAAAAGTAAGAAATAGAAGCAGGTATTCTAAAGTAAGAGAGTGGGGGAAATGGCAGAGGGGTGCTCTTTCAAGATATAAAAGCTGATAAGTCTCTAAAATTGAAGACATGAGTCTTTACATCACAAGTGCTGAGTCCCAAACAGGATAAAAATTGCAAAGCATCAGCTAGAGAGAAAATATAGAAGGTTATTGCAGAGAGTAAAAGCTTACTTTCAAAGGTCCAGCAATTAATCGAACTAGCATATGCCTCCTGACATCAATAGATAATGGGTATTTTCAGGTTATTGACAGGACATAACTGGAACTTGGACATTTATTTCCTGTTAAAATATCATTTTAAAAAGCCGAGGATAAAACAAGGACCTTTTCACACCAACATGCGGAGTTCCCGTAGTGGCGCAGTGGAAACAAATCTGACTGGGAACCATGAGGTTGTGGGTTCGATCCCTGACCTCGATCAGTGGGTTAAGGATCCCGTATTACCATGAGCTGTGGTGTAGACCGGCAGCTACATCTCCGACCCCTAGCCTGGGAACCTCCATATGTTGCGGGTGCGGCCCTAAAAAAAAAAGACAAAAAGACATATCAATGTGCTAGAAGAATTTGTCGCTCACAGATTTTCACTGTAAGAATTATTACAGAATGTACTTCAGTGAGAATAAAAATGAGCCCAGAGGGAAGGCATGTGGTATAGGAAATAGCAATGAGAATAGAAATTGACAAAATATGTCAATAAATTTAATCACCTGATGACTATTACCTTAAGAAGAAAACAACTTATTGAATTTAAGAAGTAAAAATGAAACTCTAGATAACAACATAAATGTTATAGTGGGAGAGGTTTTTCAATAGAGTTAAAGATTAAAATCTGTGATGTGTTCAAAGGGGGATTAAAAATACCAACTAACTTTAGATTTTCTTGGAAAAGTATGTACTTAAATATGGATATAAACACTAAGGGTAACCACTAAAATCACAGAAATGCAATCTGTAATTCTCAAGCAAGCAGAGGCAGGAAAAGAAAAGAAGAGAAAAAGCATCTTAAAAAAAATGCTAGGATAAAATTGGTCCAGGTGTATCAGTAATCATCAGAAATGTTTGCAGATAAACTCAACAAATGACTGAAACTGGCAGATTGAGTAAATAAAACAAAATCCAGCTATATACAGCTTATAAAAGTCATAGCTAAACGAAGTAACATAGAAAGTTTTAAAGTGATGGAATCATTTCTTGAATTTTATTCAACCAACAACATAATTTTAAATGGATGGAATTATAAGGAGAAATTTATAATTAATGATTATATTGTGAAAATTTAACAAAACTCTTATGATTTATACTGATAGATTGCAAAAACCAAAAAAAAGTAAGAATATTAAAAACAAATATTTAGAACCTAGGGAGTTCCCTGGTGGACCAGTGGTTAGGGACTCAGGGCTTTCACTGGTGCAGCCTGGGTTCAATTCCTGGTCTGGGAATTGAGATCTCGTATTAAGCCATTGCACGCTGTGGCCAAAAAAAATGTGTGGACAAAAAATATATAAAATTAGACTTTGAATATAGAACTTAGAGCTTGAACTAGTATTCAATGTAAAACCTTGTACAAGAAATAGAGAATATATATTCTTTTCAATATCTAATTCATTGTATGAGAATTTATAACATTAATACCAAAACAAGATGGAGATTACAGGAGAAAGTGAGTTATAAACAAGTTTGATGTTATGAACAGTGATGTAAATATCCTAAGTAAAACACTAGCCTCACAAATCTAACAATATATGAAAATTATAATAATTCATGACCAAGTAGGATTTACCATAGAACTGCAAAGAACACATCATCAGAAAATCTATCAATGCAGTGCACCAAAATAACAGATTAAAAGAGAAATATATATATATATAATATATATAACGTTCAATAGATGCAGAAAAGTTATTTTATTTATTTTATTGAAGTATAATTGATTACCAATGTTTCTTCAATTTCTGTTGTACAGCAAAGTGACCCAATCACACACAGTTCAGAAAAGATATTTTAAAAATTGCAAAGCTAATTCATGATTAAAATCTTAGTTTTAACTGCATCCATCAAGTTTAATTTTCTTAAGAGAACTGGAATGGCAGTATTGGCAAAATGTTAATGATTATTGAAGCTGGGTGATGGATATTCATTACACTATTCTATCCACTTATGCAGATGTTCAATTTTTTCCATAATAAAAAGTTTTAAAATGCTCAAAAATTTGAAAAATAATCTAAAGTAAATAAGGCAAAATGGTAGGTGGGTATATGTTAATAATTCTTTATATATATATATTCTTTATATATATATGTATATATAATATATGTATATCTGCTATGTGCCTAGGCCTTCCTTGTTATGAATGCCTTTCACACACTGACCCTTTTTTTTGGTCTTTTTAGGGTTGCACCTGCAGCATATGGAGACTCCCAGGCTAGGGGTTCAATCAGAGCTGAAGCCGCTGGCCTATGCCACAGCCACAGCAACACAGGATCCGAGCCGTGTCTTCTACTTACATCACAGCTCACGGGCAACGCCGGATCCTTACCCCACCGAGCAAGGCCGGGGATTGACCCTGCGTCCTCTTGGATGCTTGTCAGGTTCATTACCAGATGAGCCACAACAGGAGCTCCAGGACTAACCAGGCCCGACCCTGCTTAGCTTCTGAGATCAGAGGAGATCGGGGACATTCACTGACTCTCTTAATGGGCACAACAATCCTTTAACCTCGGTCCTACCCTAAGTTCCCTTTTCCAGATGAGAAAATGAAAGCACAAAGGACTTCACCGAAGTCATAGCTGGTGATTGACCTCAAAGATTCACACAAGGAATCCATCTTTGAGTCTATGCTCTAGTCCTGTCTAGTATGGTAGTCACTAACCTTATTTAACTCGACTTTATGAAAATTAAATAAGCTAAACATTCGATACCTAAATGGCACTAGCCATATTTCAAGTGCTCTATACCCAGTCTAGGTAATGGCTAGTGAATAGCGCAGATAATGAAATTTTCCATCACTGCAGAAAGTTCTATTGGACAGCATTGCTTTAGTCTTATATTGCCATTATTACCATTTATATCTGACTTTTAGGGTCATTAAATTTATTAGGGCTTTCATCAAACCAGTGTTTCTCGACTTGAGTAACTATTCATATTTGGAACTAGGTAGTTATTCTTTTTTTTTTTAGGGCAGTACTCACGGCATATGGAAGTTCCCAGGCTAGGGGTCAAGTTGGAGCTGGAGCTGCTGGCCTGCACCACAGCCACAGCAATGCCAGATCAGAGCCGAATCTGTGACCCACACCACAGTGTACGGCAACGCCGGATCCTTAACCCACTGAGCGAGGCCGGGGATTGAACCCGCATCCTCATGGACACTAGTCGGGTTCTTAACCTGCTGAGCCACAACAGGAACTCCAGGGCTAGGTAATTAATAAAGGGAGGCATCCTGTGCACTGCAGAATGTTCAGCAGAGTCCCTGGCCTCTATCCGCTCGATACCAATAGCACTCTCTTCTCCAATTGTGACAACCAAAATCTCTAAACAGTACCAAATGTCACTTGTGGGATGTGCATGTGTGTGTGTTTTAAAATTGCCCTTGGTTGAATTAGTCTGAAATTTACAGAGACAATATTTTCTGAACTAATGTTACCTTTACTTCGATCCTTTTAAGTGTGTCCATGGAAACCGGTCTTAAAGAGGGCACAATGATATCAACAACACTGATGAATAAAAATCAGAAATTCTTATTTGTTGTAGTTGCCACATCTGTGGTCTAGGTGAAATTTTCTTTTGTGGTTTTAAGGACAAACTCATAATAGTATTTACAGATTTCTGGGTCCTCACTTCTACCAGCATATATTAACTGTGCCTATTTTTGAACATTGTATATTTTCTTTTAAAGAGCTAGGTAATAAATATTTTAGGCTTGCCAGCCAGATGGTCTCTGTCACAACTACGCAGTTCTGCAGTTGTAGTGCTAAAGCAGCTTATACATTCACGAATGAGTGTGACTGTGTTTCTATAAAACTTTAATTGCAAAAACATGTGTCCAGTCCATGGGCTGTAGTTTGATGACTCTTGCTTTATATAAATGGAATCACGTGGTACATATTATATTCTGCGGTCTGGCTTCTTTTGCTCAACCTTATGTTTGTGATATTCCGTCAGACTGTTATGCATTATTGTAGCTCATCATTCTTTTTTTTTGTTTGTTCGTTTTGTTTTTGTTTTTGTCTTTTCTAGGGCCGCTCCCACAGCATATGGAGATTCCCAGGCTAGGGGTCCAATCGGAGCTGTAGCCACCGGCCTACACCACAGCCACAACAACATGGGATCCAAGCTGTGTCTGCGACCTATACCACAGCTCACGGCAACGGCAGATCCTTAACCCACTGAGCAAGGCCAGGGATCGAACCCACAACCTCATGGTTCCTAGTCGGATTCGTTAACCATTGAGCCACGACGGGAACTCCCATCGTTCTTTTTTTTTTGGCCACACCTGTGGCATATGGACGTTCCCGGGCCAGAGATTGAAAAGGAGCCACAGCTGCGACCTACAGCAGCACTGCAGCAACACCAGATCCTTTAACCCACTGCACTGGGCTGGGGAGCGAACCCACACCTCTGTAGTGACCCGAACCACTGCAGTCGGATTCTTAACCTACTGAGTCACAGCTGGTTATTCTTGCTTTATAGTATTCCATTGTATGAACTCGTTAAGTAGATTTATTTAACTCTTCCACCATTGATGGACATTTGTGTTATTTCTAGTTGGAGGTTTTTATAGAAAATGATGTTATGAACATGTGTGGGTGCTTTGTTTGTTTTTCACTTTTGAGGGCCGCACCTGCAGCATATAGAAGTTCCCAGGCTAGGGGTCCAATCAGAGCTACAGCTGCCGGCCTACACCACAGCCACAGCAACGCAGGACCCGAGCCCTGCGACCTACACCACAGCTCACCTCAACGCGGGATCCTTAACCCACTGATCCAGGCCATCCTCATGGATCCTAGTCGGGTTCCATTAACAGCTGAGCCACGAAGGGAACTCCATGTGTTAGTGTTTTACCTGGGAGTGGAGTCACTGATATATGTTCATCTTTAGTAAATACTATCAAATGGTTAATCTGAAGTGGTTGTACCAGCAGTGCATGGGAGAGCCACGTGCTCCATATACCTATTAGCAGTTGATATTATCTTTTTTTTTTTTTCATTTTTTTCTTTCTGGAGTATAAGAACTGCGTTAGGATTTTTATTTGCATTTGCCTTAGACTATTTGTAATAGTGAAATTGGAATGTCATATCCAACACCTATAAACATTGAGAATATTAAAAAAACCAAACACCTTGCTCTCTGCTTCAGTGTGTCTTTGTTATATACGGCTGCACCTGTGACATATGGAAGTTCCCAGGCTAGGGGTCGAACTGGAGCTGCAGCTGCCGGCCTATGCCATAGCCACAGCAATGCCGGATCTGAGCAACGCCAGATGCTTAACGTACTGATCAAGGCCAGGGATCAAACCTGCATCCTCATGCATACTAGTTGGGTTTGTTACCACTGAGCCACAACGGGAACACTCTCTCTCTCTCTCTCTCTCTCTCTCTCTATATATATATATATATATATACACACACATATATAAATAAATTTTATATTGTTTTGGCCACACCTGTGGCATGGGGAAGCTACTGGGCCAGGGATTGAACCCGTGCTAGAGCAGTGACCCAAGTCACAGAAGTGACAATGCTGGATCTTTAATCTGCTGTGCCACAGGAGAACTCTGACTTTGTAATATTTTAATACTTCCTTCTCTAGTCCTTCCTAGGAGAGATTGACGCTTAAAAGTTATTCCTCAGAAAGAAAGATAATTTCATAAAAAGTCTTAAGTCTTAATCAGAACATTTTTACTATTTGAAACCATCCTATGTTCTTGAGTTAATTTAATCCCATGGTAATTACTCTTCATTTCACCAAACTAATTATTATCTCTGTCACACCTACTATAACTGCTGAATATTTTTTTTACTTTAGGTAATAATTTCCCCATGACTTTAGTCACTCAGACCAGAACGATCAGAGTCACATTTAACTTTTCTCAGTTTACTGTCACGCTGGTACCATCTCTGTTATGCAGTCTCTGACTTGGAGGACCTCTTTCGAGCTCTCAAAAAAAAAAAAAAAACTTTTTTTTTTTTTTTTTTTTGTCCTTCGATGGCCGCCTATGCAGCATATGGAAGTTCTCAGGCTAAGGGTCAAATCAGAGCTGAAGCTGCCGGCCTACACCACAGCCACAGCAACAGCAGATCTGAGCTGTGTCTGCTGCCTACACCACAGCCCGTGGCAATGCCAGATCCTTAACCCACAGAGCAAGGCCAGGGATTGAATCCGTAACCTCATGGTTCCTAGTCGGATTCATTAACCACTGCGCCATGACGGGAACTCCACAAGTATCATTTCTTATTTAAGCCCCTAAATCTTTAGGAGCTGGCAGTCTTGAGCTGTGTGAGGCTAGCTCAGAGAGTATGTCTTTTGTTTTAGAGTCTTCATATCATGTTCTCTTCTGTCCATTTCTTTCTTCTCTATGTAGGTCACCAATAGCTTATAGACTCCCTCGGCAATTTCGCCGTGTCGCAGTGTTGAATGCGAGACAGATGAGAATTAAGATGTCTAAAGAAAGTTAAGGCCACATATGGTGAGAAGCAGATCAATACAAAGAGAATTGTTAATTTTCCACTAACACACTAAGGTTATTTTGGGATGTCTCAGAGGACACCTTTATTTTCAAGTGAAAATTTGATATAAAGTAGATAACTAACAAGGACCTACTGTACAGCACAGGGAATTCTACTCAGTGTTCTATAAAAGCTTATGTGGAAAAAAAGAATGGATATATGTATAACTGATTCACTTTGCTATAAACCTGAAGATAATACAACATATACCCCAATAAATTTTTTTTTCTTTTTATGGCCACACCTGTGGCATATGGAAGTTCCTGGGCTAGGCATTGAATCAGAGCTGCAGCCGCCAGCCTACACCGTATGTACAGCAACACACATCCAAGCTGAATCTGCACCTATGCTGCAGCTTGCGGCAACGCTGGATCCTTCACCCACTGAGTGAGGCCAGGGATCGAACCTGCATCCTCATGGACACTATGTCAGGTTCTTAACCTGCTGAGCCACAATGGGAACTCCTACTCCAATAAATCTTATTTTTAAAGTAATAATTTGATGACTGTGTTTTATATGGAAATAGAAATAATCACCCTAGTAGGACCTAGCCATCAAATGTCACCTGATTTAGCAAATAAAAGTACCAGTCATCCAGTTAAATTTGAACTTCAGATAAGCAATCAAAAAAATTTTTTTTTTTTGTCTTTTGTCTTCTGTCTTTTTAGGGCCTCACCCATGGCATATGGAGATTCCAGGCAAGGGGTGCAATTGGAGCTGTAGCCACCGGCCTACACCAGAGCCACAGCAACTTGGGATCCGAGCCGTGTCTGCAACCTACACCACAGCTCATGGCAACGCCGGATCCTTAACCTACTGAGCAAGGCCAGGGATCGAACCTGCAACCTCATGGTTCCTAGTCAGATTCATTTCCATTGAGCCATGACGGGAATTCCAGCAATGAATAATTTTTTAAAAAATTTTTATTTATTAATTTTTGGGCCACACCTACAGCATGTGGAAGTTCCCAGGCCAGGGATCAAACCCACATCACAGCAGCAACCAAAGCTGCTCCAGTGACCATGCTGGGTCCTTAACCCACTGAGCCACCAGGGAACTCCTAATTTTTTAGTGTAAGTATGTCCCAACTATTATACTAAAAACTGAAATTCTTTGTTGTCCTGAAATTGAAATTTAACTGGGTATCCCATATTTTATCTGACACTCCTATCTGAAACCCAAAGCAAGTGGTAATATGGGCTTGCCTTGCTGTCTGGAATGAAGAAGTAGGCTTGGGTTGATGTGAAATCACTTCCTCAAAGCCGTTAGTCACAATTTCGTCCTGGAAGAGGACTGGCTTAGACTTCTTTCTGGCTCATCTCTTGCTTTTTCATTATATAGCTCCCCACACACACTTCATGCTGAAATATCTGCAGTCCCACCCATTGGCTACACGGCCATCCTTTTGTCCATGCTGTTCCTTATACTCTTCTTACATCCCTGTCTCATTCTCCATTTGACTAATTCCTACTGGTCCTTACAACAAGAGTTTCAGACTCTAATGTAATCGGTGAAGTCCAAATAGGAGTAACATGCTCACTCTTCTTTTTGTGAAAAAAGTGGCCATCTTGGTCTACCTTTCATTTTTCTTTTCTTCTTCTTCTTTTTTTTTTTTTTTTTTTTTTTGCCTTTTCTAGGGCCGCTCCCGCTGCATATGGAGATTCCCAGGCGAGGGGTCGAATCGGAGCTGTAGCCACCGGCCTACACCAGAGCCACAGCAACACCAGATCCGAGCCACGTCTGCGACCTACACCACAGCTCACAGCAATGCCAGATCCTTAACCCCCTGATCGAGGCCAGGGATCGAACCCGCAACCTCATGGTTCCGAGTCAGATTCATTAACCACTGAGCCACGAAGGGAACGCCTCATTTTTCTTCTTGATATAGAAAGATAGGTTCTGAGAAAGACCTCTACTACTAGGAAAGCCACAATTGAGGTGTACTGATGAATGGTGACTGATTCTCATTCCCAACATTGGCGCAGCAAGAAGTAGTAAGGATTGGTACTAGCTCTCGAACTAAAAAGGGATAGCTACTGCTCAATTCTACCAAACGTTGCCACATGGAAATGTGGATCTAATACTGTCAGATTGTTTGGGTTTTCAAGAAAAGCCAGAAAACTGAGTGTGTATGTGTGTGTGTGTGTGTGTGTGTGTGTGTGTGTGTGTGTGAAATCTTCCAATTGACAAATGTTAGCTCTTTAAAAAAAAAAGAAAACAAACAAACAGAAAACCCCTAAGCAGGCCCAGCTAAAACACCTTCAGGTTGGATGGCGCCTTAAGGCCACCAGTTTGAGATCTTGCATTAACTGCTCCAATGTGGCATCATTTTTCAGAGGTCTGTGTTAAGTGCACTTCCTATGGGTTGTACTAACTTCTTGTGCTTAACTCTCTCTGAGCTCTGGAGGACAGTTGTCTGCTTTCTTATCGTTCTCCCCGGAAACAGGACCTTTGCATTTTCTTTTTCTTTTTGCTTTTTAGGGATGCACCTAAGCACATGGAAATTCCCAGGCTAGGGGTCCAATCGAAGCTGCAGCTACCAGCCACAGCCACAGCAACGCTGGAGCCTTAACCCAGGGATCGAACCCTTGTCCTCATGGATACGAGTCAGGTTCTTAACCATTGAGCCACAATGGGAACTCTGCATTTTATTTTCTTAACCAACCTCAGCAACTAGTAGAATGTCTGAGACACAGGAGGCATTCAGATGAATGAATGAATGAATGCATCTATGTCACCCTTCTTCCCAGCCAGAAGGTAGAATTTTCAAGGGCAGAAGAACATTAATTGTCCTTTCCCATTCCAGAATGGGATAAAAAAGGTAAAATAATTACTTTGGACATAAACATTTTTAAATGAAGTATTTTGTAGTTGAAGGCTGGTAAACTGGAAGTTTAAGAGCTGATTGCATCTTGGAAACCACATGCGAAGCAGATAATTAAGCTTCTGGAATTTGGCACTGTTTATAGTTCTACTTGCAGTAGTTTTAAAATAATGTGACTTATGTTCAGTATGAATGCATTATTGTTAATATTTTATCAGAGAGTTATTATTTTCTCTTTGAATATGTCTCATTACAGGCACTGCTGCATTATTAAGTTTAAATATACTACATCCAAGCATCAATTCTCCCGCCCCTGCGGTATGTATTTCAGATTCTGTGATAGAAGTCAATGGCTAAGTCGGATTCATTTAAGCTAAATTTACTTTATAGCCCACTTTTTTGGAATGCACGCGCTCTTTCCTTTGAGGGATACCTGCATAATCGCGTCATATATTTTCTGTTCTGCAGCAGAATAAAGCAAGCACATGGAGCCAACTTCATTGTTAACAAAATGTAGCAGCTGTGTGGTGACTGCAGACACATCACTGGATTCATCACCAGGGGGCTAAGAGTCATTGGTACAATCAGAATGAATCTCCTTCCAAATTTTCACAAGGAAACAATAGAACACCTCCTATACACGCTGGTATGTATATGCTTCTTTCTGGTAAATGTTTGAAGTCAACTGTGATTCAACTCTGTCAAAAAGTAACGTTTCACCACTTCCTACAGAAATACTATCCAGGAGTTCCTGTTGTGGCTCAGCGGTAATGAACTTGACTAGTATCCATAAGGACTTTGAGTTTGATCCCTGGCCTCCCTCAGTGAGTTCAGGACCTGGCGTTGCCGTGAGCTGTAGTGTAGATTGCAGATGCTGCTCGGATCCTGCGTTACTGTGGCTGTGGCTGTGGCTGGTGGCTACAGCTCCAATTAGACCCCTAGCCTGGGAACCTCCATATGCCACGGGAGCGGCCCTAAAAATGGCAAAAAGACAAAAAAAAAAAGGCATTAGGAAAAGTTTGCCTTATATCGCATTTGAAATCTTTGTATTTCCTAGAGGAGAAATTCTAGAGAAGAATTTATTTATTTTCTTTCTTTCTTTTTTTTTTTTTTTGGCTGTGCCCACTGCATGCCCACTCATGTTCCTGGTCCAGAGATTGAACCTGTGCCATAGCAGTGACTGCTGATGCTTAACCCTCTTCACCATCAGGGAATTCCTAGAGAATAATTTCACATATAATTCATTGTTTGAGTTCCCGTGGTGGCTCAGTGGGTTAAGAGCCTGCCATAGTAGGTTGAGGATGCCGCTTTGATTCCTGACCTCGCTCAGTGGGTTAAGGATCTGGAGTTGTGGTGAGCTGTGGTGTAGGTCGAAGACGCGGCTCAGTTCTGGTGTTGCTGTGGCTGCGGCATAGGCCAGCAGCTATAGCACCGATTTGACTCCTAGCTTGGAAACCTCCATATGCCGTGGGTAAGGCCCTAAAAAGAAAAAAAATTTTTTTAATTATTTTTTAAATTAAATATATTTGGAGTTCCCATTGTGCCTCAACGGTAACGAACCTGACTAGTATCCATGTAGATACGGGTTCGATCCCTGGCCTCTCTCAGTGGATTAAGGATCCAGCATTGCCGTGAGCTGTGGTGCAGGTCGCAGATGTGGCTTGGATCCTGAGTTGCTGTGGCTGTGGTGTAGGCCTGTAGCTGCAGCTCTGATTCAACCCCTAGCCTGAGCAGTTCTATATGCTGTGGTGGGTGTGGCCCCCAAAAGCAAAAAAATAAAAATAAAAACAATCAAAAAACAACAAGAAAATTGAAGTATAGTTGATTTACAATGTTGTGGCAAATAAATTTTTAAATGTATTATGATTTTTTTTTTCCTCTAAGGCAGCTGGGCCTAAGAGATTCCAAGAATGGTAAAATGAAGGTGCCTCTTAAATCTAATATTATTTTATTTTCAAATTAATATCTAATAATCCTAATACCTCATAACCAATAAGCGAAATGCCACTATGATCATTTATTAAATTCCCATTTGTATAGAGAAAAAAAAATGTTCTGTCATGAACTGGTTTTTCATTGGGGAAGATATTTCAATTAAATCAGTTTTTTCCCAAATTGTGGTCTGAGATCTTCAGAAAACTGGCATGACAGTTGGGTTGAGGCTTGCTGCTGAAAATGAAAATTCCTAGGCCCATTCTAGCTCTTTCTTTCTTTCTTTCTTTCTCTCTCTCTCTCCCTCTCTCTCCTTCTTTCTTTCTTTCTTTCTTGCTTGCTTGCTTGCTTGCTTGCTTGCTTGCTTTCTTGCTTTCTTGCTTTCTTGCTTTCTTTCTCTGTCTTCTTAGGGCTGTAACTTTGGCACATGGAGGTTCCCAGGCTAGGGGTTGAATCAGAGCTGTAGCCACCGGCCTACACACCACAGCCACAGCAATGCAGGATCCCAGCCACATCTGCGACCTACACCACAGCTCATGGCAACGCCAGATCCTTAACCCACTGAGCAAGGCCAGGGATGCACCCCGCGTCCTCATGGATAATAGTTGGGTTTATTAACCTCTGAGCCACGACAGGAACTCCCTAGCTGTTTCTTAATGCACATCAGAGTTGGAGATCCACCGGGCTGGGTGAACCTCAGGGCCCTTCCTCCTACAAAATTTTATGAGGCTCAGAAGGTCTTTCCACGTTAAGCTTGTTGGTAATGAGGATTTCTTCTCCTTCCTTGCAATAGATCTAAAAACCCGAAAAGGGTCTCTCCAAATGGGATTTAGTTAACAGATGAAGTTTGGTATCTGGTGATCTACTCAATCTTGGGTTATCGAATAAATAGCACTTAAATATTTATTCAGGGAATTAAATTTAGACTAGACCAGTCAATGGGAGTTTGGGGTTAGTAGATATAAATGATTCCATTTAGAATGGATAAGCAATGAAATCCTACTGTACAGCACAGGGAACCATATACATCTAGTCTCTTGGGATAGACTGGGATGGAAAATAATATAAGAAAGGGAATGTATATATGTGTGTGACTGGGTCACTTTGTTGTACAGAGAAATTGGTGCAACATTGTAAATCAACTATATTTATTTGATTTTATTTTCTTTAGGTCCACACCTGCAACATATGGAGGTTCCCAGGCTAGGGGTCGAATCAGAGCTATAGCTGCTGGTCTACACCACAGCCACAGCAACGCCAGATCCGAGCCGCATCTGCGACCTACATCACAGCTCACAGCAATGCCGGATCCTTAACCCCCGAGCGAGGCCAGGGATCGAACCCACAACCTCATGGTTCCTAGTGGGATTCCTTTCTGCTGCGCCACAACAGGAACTCCAAACTATATTTTTTAAAAAAATACAAAATTTAAAAAAGAATAAAATAGACCCGTCAAGTAACTTGGGTCTATGGATGTCACCTGCCATATCCGTAAAGAAAGGAGATTGTGGCCACGAAGCCCTCAGCCACTGCAGCCCCCACCAATTGTGCTCCCTGAGGAGAGAGAGAGTCAGAATGGAGGAAAACAGGATACCGGCCCTAGATAGTTACAGTGCATAGCAAAGGAAAGATCTCAATGAGCCCAGACTCCGGCATCTTCCCATGCATAGAAAAGCACCATTTCGTTAACTTGAGTTTTTTTTTTTTGGTTTGTTTGTTTGTTTTTGTCTTTTTGCTATTTCTTGGGCCGCTCCCGCGGCATATGGAGGTTCCCAGGCTAGGGGTCTAATCGGAGCTGTAGCCTCCAGCCTACACCACAGCCACAGCAACGCAGGGTCCGAGCCGCGTCTGTGATCTACACCACAGCTCATGGCAATGCCGGATCCTTAACCCACTGAGCAAGGCCAGGGATCGAACCCGCAACGTCGTGGTTCCTAGTCGGATTCGTTAACCACTGCGCCACGATGGGAACTCCCAACTTGAGTTTTTTTTGTTGTTGTTTAATTAGCAGGCATTTTTTGATATTCAACTACCTGGTTTGTTTTTGCAAACTCCTCCCTTCACCTCTTCAGAACAGTCCCTCAGAGCCATCCCAAAGGCTGTCTCCTGGGCCTAAGTGCTCACGACGTTTGCCAAATAAGACATACTTCTCACCTTTTAGGTTGTGCATTTTTTGAGTCAAGTCTCGGTGATTCTCATAGTGTCTGGGAGGCTGATCAATTTTTGTTTTGATGCGTCTTCTGTTCAGTTTCGACAAATCCAAATTCAGGAGTTCCCGTTGTGGCGCAGCAGAAACGAGTCCAACGAGGAACCATGAGGTTGTGGGTTCGATCCCTGGCCTCCCTCAGGGGGTTAAGGATCCGGCGTTGCCGTGGCTGTGGTGTAGGCTGGCAGCTGCAGCTCTGATTCAACCCCTAGCCTGGGAGCCTCCATATGCCGTGGGTGTGGCCCTAAAAAAAAAAAAGGACAAAAGACAAAAAAAAAAAAAAAAAATCCAAGTTCATTCAGGTTATTTTCTCTCTGGGTAGAGCTAGCTTGTCTTCAACATCTGTAGGAGATCAAAGACGAGTTCTTAGAGAGCCATGTGAGGCCTTAAAATTCTAATGAGGAAGTTGACATTGAGAAGGAAGAGAGGCATTTTTGCTTCAGCAAATCCTTCCTTCTTTATGATGATTGGGTTGGAGCAACACCCACTTCCGGTTGGTGAGGCTGTGAAGCAACTGGAATGCTCATATATTGTTGATGGGAGTGGGAAATTGTGAAGTTAAAAATGTACCTTTCCTGTGGCCTAGCAATTTCACTCCTAGGTATTTACCCAAGAGAAATGAAAGCACAAGTTCACACAAAGACTTGTACTAGAATATTCTTAGCGACTGTACCCATAACAGGCAAAATCTGGAAACAGCTTAGGTGTGTATCAACAGAATGGCTAAATAAACTGTAGTGTATTCATGGAATGGACTATATCCACTATAGCTATACCTAAGACATAGATGGATTTCAAAATATTATGCTTCATGAAAGAAGCCTTGCACAAAAGATTACACACAGTATGATTCCATTGACGCTACATGTTCCTGCTTCTGTTTATTTGTTCTCTGTGCAGACATAGGTCCAGGCTGCTCCACAGAAGAGAATCTGGCTGAGGGCCTAGGCTGGAAACAGCACACACACACAGTTACAATAATAACCATCATTACTGAATGCCTAAGGGCCTGGCGCTGCTGTGACATTTCAGTATTGCTCCTATTTTATGGATGAGAAAACTGGGCCTCATACAGAGCATGTGACTTGCCCAAAGCTACGTAGGAAATGAGTGCTCTAGCTAGGTTTGTTTCTAGCTCAAGGCTTGTCTTCTTTCCAGAGCAGTAGAGTTTCACCCCGAGGGTGCTTTTTCAAGAAGAGGACATGGGTCGTGCAGGAAGAGGAATCAGCCTGGGTTCTCTCCCGGGGATGGGGGTGGGGTGGTGGGTGGGGGTAGAGGGGGGAGGGGGGCAGGAAAAAAGATCGGGGAAGAGCAAGAGGAGGAATATTACAGAAGATAAATTCCTGCCTAGTCCATCTTTCTGTCCAGGCTAGAAACTGCCTTCTCTACCCAGCATCACCATATATTGAACAATTATTAATTTGTTCCTCACAAAAGCCTTGAAGTAGATAAGGAAATTGTCCTGAAGAAGTAAAAACAGTCATTCCTAGGTATCCTCTGGGGCTTGGTTCTAAGACCACCACCTCCCTGTTACCAAAATCTGTGGATAATTGAGTTCCTTATATAAAATATATTTGCACATAACCTGCACACATCCTCCCATACACTTGAAATCATCGCTCAGTTATAATACCTAATACAATGTAAATGCTGTGTAAGTAGTTGTACATACTATGTAAATAGTTGCCAGTGACTGGAAAATTCAAATTTTGCTTTTTGAAATTTTCTGGAATTATTTTTTGGAGGGGCCACTATTTCTGATGTGCGTTAGTTAAATCCATGCTTGTGAAACCAAGGATGTGAGAGATCGCTGACTGTACCAGACTGTGCAAAACTTTAACTGGATTTTGAACTGATCTATAGATCCTGCTGCATACTTCCTGGTAGACTAAATTACTATGAGGGAAAAAGATGCAAAATGCTTTACGGGGTATTTGTTTGTTTGTTTGTTTGTTTTTCAATGGCTGCACCCAAGGCCTATGGAAGTTCCCCAGCCGGGGATCAAATTCAAGCCACAGCTCCACCACAGCTGCTGCAGTGTGGATCCTTTTAACCCTTGAACCGGGCTGCAGATTGAATCTGAGCTTCTGCAGGGACCTGAGCTGCTGCAGTCAGATTCTTAACCCAGTGTGCCACAGGGTGAACTCCTACAGATTTTTTGTTTAATGCATAATTGCTTCAGAGGGTAATAGACAAAGGGACGTGTTTTCTAGTCTCTCTCGGAGATAGCTGGGGAAAAGGATGGGGGTGTTATTGAGATTCAGATTCTGTCCATTCTGTTTTTCTGCCTTAACCAAGCCACTTTCCATGGTGGATACAAGTGATTCCAAAGCCAGCACTTCAGATTCCTTGACAAGCCTTCTGTCTAGCAAGATGAACTCTTTCATGGATGAATCTCAGACATAGGGACTCACTTGATGGGGGTGTGTCACAGACTCTTTGAGAAGCAGGTGAAAACCTTGGAGGCGTGCCTTACAGAAATGAACCCACATGTAAAATTCTCCATGCAACGTAGAGGCCTTGACAGGCCTGCTAAAACCCACGGAGGAGGTCCCTGTTAAGCATGTAAGCAGCTCTTTGCCAGAAGCCCACCTCAGCAGGAAGCCCCTTTTCTTTTCTTTTCTTTTTTTCTTTCCTCTTCTTTTCTCTTTTATTCTCTTCTCTTTTTTCTTTTCTTTTCTTTTCTTTTCTTTTTGTCTTCTGTCTTTTCTAGGGCCGCACCGAGGCATATGGAGGTTCCTAGGCTAGGGATCCAACCGGAGCTACAGCTGCCGGCCTACACCACAGCCACAGCAACACCAGATCTGAGCCGCATCTGTGACCCAAACCACGGTTCACGGCAACGCTGGATCCTCAACCCACTGAGTGAGGCCAAGGATCGAACCCACGTCCTCATGGATCCTAGTTGGGTTCGTTACTGCTGAGCCACCGAGGGAACGCCCCAAAAATATTTTAACTCTTCCAAATACTTAATTACAGTTGCAAAGAACAGGGACCAAACAGGAAGGAAAGAGCTCTTTCTGGAATTTTATTTGCTCTTCCCAACACCCGAAATGCTCTTCCACAAGATCTTTGCCTGATTATCTCCATGTTGTTCAGGTCTCAGTTCAATGTCGTTTCCAGCCCAATCCTTATGGAGCCGCTACCAGTATAAGGCACTCTTCTGGCTGGCTGGGGAGCTGGAAGACACCGCAAAGCCCTCCTACTCTCAGGGAACATTGGGGGAGACATTTAGATGTTAGACGTTATCGAACAAGCAAATAAAATAGATAAATTATCCCAGGTTGGGTTCCCTGGGAACAAAATCAGGTCTGAGACAAAATTAACACAAACTTCATTCACAAATTTGGGGCAAGGGAACTCATCTCACCTTACTTTCTTTTTTTAAAAAAAATTTTATAGGATTTCCCGTCATGGCTCAGTGGTTAACGAATCTGACTAGGAACCATGAGGTTGCAGGTTCGATCCCTGGCCTTGCTCAGTGGGTTAAGGATCCGGCGTTGCCATGAGCTGTGGCGTAGGTTGCAGACATGGCTCGAATCCTGCATTGCTGTGGCTCTGGTGTAGGCCGGTGGCTACAGCTCCGATTGGACCCCTAGCCTGGGAACCTCCCTATGCCGCGGGAGTGGCCCAAGAAATAGCAAAAAGACAAAAAAACAAACAAAAAAACCCCCAAAAAACAACAAAAAAAACCATTGCTTTCATTTCAGCCTGGTTCAAGGACGTTAGAGAATAAAAAGAGGAAATGCTGAGACAGTCTCTGACGGGTGAGCGTTCTGTTCTAGAGGGGTTTTGGGGTTTCTTGCCCTTTTTCGAGGTTGAAGTTCTTCTGCCAGCATTCAATAGATGTTCTATGTGAATCGTTCCATGAGTAGATGGGGGTTTTTTTGTTTGTTTGTTTGTTTTTTGTTTTATGCGTTTGTGGGAGAAGGTGAGCATCACGTCTTACTTCTCTGCCATCTTGATGCTGCTCCCTCCGGTTTTTGGACATGGGGGGCGTCTTTCTAATTTATCCAGGTATATTTGGCAGTCTTTGCTTGGAGGCATCTGGGGACATTTCAAAAGAGGAAGGACTGTTCATTGTTGAGGACTGAGGGTTTTCTGCGGCTGGTCCTTAGAACGTAGGCTGTTCATTAGGCGCCCTTGGGCTCCACACCCGTGGGAGGCAGGAAGAGCAGGCAGGTGTTGGCAGAGGAAGAGCCTAGCTGCCATGGGGCTCAGTAAAGGTCATTGTTTCTAGACTTCTTCTTTTTTTTTTTTTTTCCTAGAGGTCAAATCAGAGTTGGCAGCAACATCAGATCCGAGCTGCGTCTGTGACCTACACCACAGCTCATGGCAAAGCCTGATCCCTGACCCACGACCCCACTGATTGAGGCCAGGGATCGAACCTGCATCCTCATGTATACTAGTTGGATTCCTTTCTGCTGTGCCACGACGGGAACTTCCAGTCGTTTCTAGACCTTTTCAGTGACAGAGCTTGGAAATACATATGCTTCTTTTTTTCTATAAAGATAAAACATCGTGAATTCACACATAACACTTCTAATTCAAATTCAGGACTACAGAGTTTATTTAACCTCTTGCTACTCAATCTATATTTCTATTTATTTCCTCAGACCAAAAATTTTGGTTCCCAATTTCATCAACGTATACATGAAACAGTCTCATCATGCTAACGCCAGCACTACCACTAACATGATTTTGCTGAAAGGGGTTAAAGTGCTTTTGGATTTCCTGCCTTTAGAGAATATTCCTGGGGGTATAGAGACAAATTAATGTACTTAAAAATAGTACCTTGAAATAATTATCTTCTGTGTGTTTTTTCTGCCAAAGTGATGGACAGTTTGATTTTTTCGTTTCATGCAGTTTTTGGTTTTTAGGGGCTGCTTTTTAAAACTTAATCTTGTTTTCTAATGAAAAGAAATGGTTTCACAGTAAAATATACAAAATAAGATACATTCAGAGAAATCTAGCTTCCATTACTGTCTCTCCCACCCTGTTTCCTCTGTCTTTCCGTAACTTTACAAAACGTTTTTCATTCTTGGACATAAATCATACCAATATTTTCCTAGATCAGTCTCCCAAGGCAAAAGAAGTAAAAGCGAAAAAATAAATAAATAAACACATGGGACCTAATCAAACTTAAAAGCTTTTGCACAGCAAAGGAAATCATCAGCAAAACAAAAAGAATACCTATGGAATGGAAGGAAATACTTGCAAATAATGCGACCAACAAGAGGTTTATGTCCAAAATATACATACAGCTCAATCAACTCAATACTGAAAAAACAAACAACCCAATCAAAAAATGGGCAGAACACCTAAACTGACATTTCTCCAAAGACGTACGAGATAGCCAACAGGCGCATGAAACGATGCTCAGCTTAGCTAATTATTAGAGAAATACCTATCAAAACTACAATGAGGCATCGCTTCACATGGGTCAGAATGGCTATCCTAAAAAAGTTTACAAATTATAAATGCTGGAGAGGGTGTGTAGAAAAGGGACCCCTCCTATAGGTGGGAATGTAAATTGGTGCACCCACTATGGAGAACAGTAGGGAAGCTCCTTTAAAAATTAAAAATAGAGTTACCATATGATCCAGCAATCCTATGCTGGGGCATTTATTTGAGCAAAACTCTAATTTGAAAAGATACATGCACCCAAATATTCATAGCAGCATTATTTACAATTACCAAGACATGGAAGCAAACTAAATGTCCATCAACAGATGAATGGATAAAGAAGATACTTTTATATATATATATATACATATGACATACACACACACACACACACAATGAAATATTACTAAGTCATAAAAAGAATAACATTGCCATTTGCAGCAACATGGATGGACCTAGAGAATATTTTACTAAGTGAAGTAAGTCAGCAAAGACAAA
Organism: Sus scrofa; assembly: GCF_054392235.1. Lineage (NCBI taxonomy): Eukaryota > Metazoa > Chordata > Mammalia > Artiodactyla > Suidae > Sus > Sus scrofa. The sequence continues at coordinate 43,509,162 of NC_139401.1, read as the reverse complement.
TATTATATGATATTGCTTATAAATGGAATATAAAAAATAACACAATGAATCTATATATGAAACAAAAATAGACCCACAGACATAAAAAACAAACTTTTGGTTACCAAAGGGGAAGGTCCGTGTTGGGGGGGATAAATTAGGAGTATGGGATTAACTGATGCAAATTACTATACAAAAAATAGATAAGCAACAAAGATTTACTATATATCACAGGGAACTATATTCAATAAGTTGTAATAAGCTATAATGGAAAATAATCTGAAAAAAGATAACTGAATCATTTGCTTGTACACTTGAAATGAATGCAATATTGTAAATCAACTATGTTTCAATTAAAAGAAAAAAGCTTTTGTTTATCCTTCCATTTAAAAAGAAGTGTAAGCAGGAGTTCCCACTGTGGTGCAGTGGGTTAATCATCCCACTTGTCTCTGTGAATGTGCCGGTTGGACTCTCCCCTCCCCCCCTTCTTCTCCCCTCCCCCCCCCCCCCCCCCCCGGGCACAGTGGGTTAAGGATCTGGCATTGCTGCAGCTGTGGTGTAGGTCAAAGCTCTGGCTTGGATTTGATCCCTGGCCCAGGAACTTCCATCCGCCATGGGGGCAGCTGAAAAAGAAAAAAAAAGTGTAAGCAAATACATGTTGGGAGATAATTCTCCATGGTTCTTTCATATTTTTGCCCATCTTGTGAACAGAGTCACTGATTGCTTTTGTTCTAGACTGTCTTTTCAAGGATGTTTGTATAGCTAACAGCCTTGGAAGATAGAGATAGTGTCTCCCTTGGGAGCATAGAACAAGCAGGTTTACTGCCCATTATAAAATATTCAGGTTCCCGAAGTTCAGGGTTCCTTTCCTGTAATGTAACCCACTGCATGTGCAGACAATACATGATCCTTTTCATGTCACCACCCTTGGAATTGGAGCTTGGGGAACGGGCTCAAATGCTGATACTCTGACTAAGGCTATTTCCATGAGTAATAAATCCCTTTTGTAACTCCTTTGCAATCACAGAGTTTTGAGCATGGAACTGCCTTGATCTTACAGGGACATATCTTATATACTTTAAAAGGATCACTCTGGCAGCAACATGGATGGAACTAGAGACTCTCATACTAAGTGAAGTAAATCAGAAAGAGAAAGATGAATACCATATGATATCACATATCTAGAATCTAATATATGGCACAAATGAACTTTTCCACAGAAAAGAAACTCATGGACTTGGAGAACAGACTTGTGGTTGCCAAGGGGGAGGGGGAGGGAGTGGGGTGGACTGGGAGTCTGGGGTTAATAGATGCAAACTCTTGCCTTTGGAATGGATAAGCAATGACATCCTGTTGTATAGCACCGGGAACTATATCTAGTCACTTGTGATGGAGCATGATGGAGGATAATGTGAGAAAAAGAATGTATATATATGTGTGTGTGTGTGTGTGTGTGTGACTGGGTCACTTTGTGGTACAGAAGAAATTGACAGAACACGGTAAACCAACTATAATGGAAAAAACGAAAATCATTAAAAAAATTAAAAAGATCGCTCTGGCTACATTGTAGACAATCTCATGTAGGTATGCAAGGATGCAAAAAGGATGCTGCTGAAAAACTAATCCAAAGGAAACAAGAATGGGAATGGAGCAGGGAGATAATGACAAGAGGACTGATTCTGGATACATTTGGCACTCCTGAATTTTAGATATTACATGTACAAATTCAAAGTATAAAAATATATTTTAAATGTTTTAAGTTTAATTTTATCAATTTAATCAATAGGTCTGAAATAATATCAAAAGAGAGATGCATTGAAAAGTCTTCTCTCCAACCTTATTCCACAGTCATTTAATCCCATCCCAAAGGCAATTAGAGTTACATCAGTTAATTGTCAAATTAGTTAAACTGTTGAAAGAAATATGAAATGGAATTACAAGATACTAGAATCTTGAATCTTCTGCCAGAATCTGTGAAACTGCGGCAGTTAAACTTATTAGACTACAAGTAGGATAAAAGACACAGGCCTTCATGATTCTTGAAAGCACATATACTTTGAAAAAAAATTTTTTTTTACTTTTATTGGAATATAGTTGATTCACAATGTTATATTAGTTTCAGGTGTACAGCAAAATGATGGCCCAGATTCTGAAGTCTTTCTTAGCCAACATCTCTGAAAAACTCTGAAGTGGGGGTTCCCATTGCAGCACAGCAGAAACGAATCCGACGAACATCCATGAGGATGCGGGTTCAATCCCTGGCCTTGTAGAGTGGGTTAAAGATCCGGTGTTGCCGTGAGCTGTGGTGTAGGTTGAAGATGCGGCTCATGTCTGGCGTGGCTGTGGCATGCTGTAGGCTGGCAGCTGTGGCTCCGATTTGACCCCTGGCCTGGGAACTTCATAAGCCACAGGTGCGGCCCGAAAGAGCAAAAAACCAGAACAAAACAAAACCAAAAATACCCTCTAAAGTGGCATTCCACCCCCAGTTCAGTCCCTCTGTGTTTATAATCTGCTTTAAATACTTCGTAATATTTATAGCCATCCGAAATTGTTTATTTAACTGCCACATTAGATCTTCTGCTCCACGAGATCACAGACTTGTCTAAAAAGGTGACCACTGCATCATCAGCAATTAACCAGGGCCTGACACACAGTAGGCATTCAATAAATATATATGGAATGAGTGAATGTCTGTACGCATACGTGAATGAATGAATGAGCACTTCCTGGACGAAATTTACTTGGACAGACTCCTAGATGAGTCCACCCTTTGCCAACTTCCTCATAAATAGGCTCTTATAGCAGGAATCCAGCACAAAGTTAAACGAGCAAGGTTTGATGATATTTTCCTCAGGGAACTTAAAGTTTTGGTGAATTTCATTAGAGAACCCTGTGCTCTTATTTTCGAGAGTCCAGGAGCATCCCTACAGACAGAGAAAGGGCAAATTGTGTGTGAGTGTGTGTACATACGTGTGTGCGCATGTTTTTTTTCTTTTTTGGCCACACCCGTGGCATGTGGACGTTCCCAGGCCAGGGATCAAACCCATGCCCCAGCAGTAACGATGCCGGATCCTTAACCCACGGAGCCACAGGGAATCTCTTGTGCATGTTTTAAAATGGAAAACAAAAAGGGCGTTCCTGTTGAGGCTCGACGGTTAATGAATCTGGCTAGCACCCCTGAGGACGCAGGTTCAATCCCTGGCCTTGCTCAGTGGGTTAAGGATCTGGCATTGCCGTGAGCTGTGGAGTAGATTGCAGGCATGGCTCGGACCCTGTGTTGCTGTGGCTCTGGCATAGGCTGGCGGCTACAGCTCCGATTGGACCGCTAGCCTGGGACCCTCCATATGGCCCGGGTACGACCCCCCCCCCAAAAAAAAAGAAAATGGGGAAAGAAGAATAATCCAAGTCATTATAGACACTTTGATACTTGGGACAATAGCAGAACAAATTATAAACCAATCCATTTTCCAGCACTTAGGGAAGCAAAAATCAGTGTGTGACCAGCATTATGATTCCATGGTGAGCCAGTGTGCCAGATGGATTCTGTTTGCTGCCAGGAGTGCCATGCCACGCTGATCCTGGCGAGGGAGTAGATATAACCTATTCAGACTTCATTAAGGCCTACGTGTCCTCCAGCATGATTTTCTAATCAACAACCTAGACAGCTCAGGTCTACCTCTAACTATATCCAAGAAGGCTTTTCCTGCTTGCCAAAAGTGTAGCGGAGAACTTATCCTATTATTACTTACTCTTTAGAGCTAGTAGCAGCCTGGGGAGAGAGTGGTGGAGAAAATGATGGGCTCATCGAGAAAAGGTAAGCACAACAACATCAAGGGAAGGGAAGGTATGATAGCGCTTTGGCTCAGGTATTATGTATCATTTTTGCACAGGAGAATAGGTCTCTCCCTATGGTACTTGACAGATAGGATGGATGACCTTGGCCTAGCTAGAGGGCTTTGATAGCAGGGCTTCTCAGGTGTAATAAAGACATGCATTTTATAAGCAAGGGATTTTTCCCCCCAGTGGTTAGTACCCTTAAAAGTTTTAAGTTCATGTCATTTTTTTTTCTGAGGCTAGATATAATTAACCTCTTCTAAAAGAAGAAAAAGTCCACAAAGAAAGCAGAGTAGAGGAAGAGGCAATTGACCTTAGTATTTAAACAACCATATACTTCGGTGCCAGACAGTACTGGGTTCAAATATCTTACCTGAGCCTCAATTTCCACAATAATAAAATGGCAATAATAATCGTAATTTGTAAGGTTGGTGGACACTAGTTGGGTTCTTCTTTATTGGCTGGCCGTGGCTGTCATAAGTAGGTTGACGGAAAGTTAAAAGCCTCAAGGTGTGATGGATTTTTCTGACATGCTCTATTTTCCAACCTAAAATATGCTAGGAATGTACCCTTTCATTGACAACTATTGAGATACTGGTTCTACTATAAAAAATTCCATTCCCACTTGTGTAAACAGTATCCACGAGGATGTGGGTTTGATCCCTGGCCTCACTCAGCGGGTTAAAGATCTGGCGTTGCCGTGAGCTGTGGTGTAGGTCACAGATGCGGCTCGGATCCCACGTTGCTGTGGCTGTGGCGTAGGCCAGTGGCTGCAGCTCCGATTGGACCCCTAGCCTGGGAACCTCCATATGCCGCAGGTGCAGCCCTAAAAAGCAAAGCAAAAAAAAGAAAGAAAAAAGAAAGTAAAAAGACAAAAGCCGAATGGTTTAAAAATGAATGGGCATTGCCTTTGCTCTTGTCCAGATAGTGCCAACATTGTCATGTTTCGGCAGTAGTAATAACAGTGGCAAGAAGAGAGCTGAGTCACCAAGATTTCTTAATGTAAAGTTTGGTATAAGCTAATTTCTGGGGAGTTGGCAGGTATAAATCTCCATGAATGCATCCTGTTTCTAGGTCAGTTGCACTTGAAACTAGCACGGAAATTGGGGTGTAAACAGCTTGGTTTATGGGTGCATTTTATTTATTTATTTTTATTATTATAATCATTTTTTTGCTTAACCTTTCTTTTTTTATTTTTTAATTTTTTTGTCTTTTTAGGGCCGCACCCCTCTAGGGGTCGAATTGGAGCTGTAGCCGCCAGCCTACACCACAGCCACAGCAACACCAGATCTAAGCCCAGCCGTATCTGCGACCTACACCACAGCTCATGGCAACATCGGATCCTCAACCCACTGAGCAAGCCCGGGGATCGAACCTGAAACCTCATGGTTCCTAGTCGGATTCATTTCGGCTGTGCCATGACGGGAACTCCTGCTTAACCCTTCTTTACAAATTTTTTTAAAATGACAGTTGATTGACAATGTTCTGTCAATTTCTGCTGTACAGCGAAGTGACCCAGTTATACATATATGTACATTCTTTTTCTCACATTATCTTCCATCATGTTCCATCACAAGTGACTGGATATAGTTCCCTGTGCTACACAGCTAATGGGTGCCTTTTAACCCTGTTTGCCTAATTCGGTCCCTCTGGGTTGCTTTGAGGAAGTGCAAATCTCTCATCCTTCAGCTCAATGAGGTGTTTTCTTCTAGCAACACCCCTTGCATAATATTTGTTGGTGAGCATTTCCTGTCATGGCGCAGCGGAAACAAATCTGACTGGTAACCATGAGGTTGCGGGTTCGATCCCCGGCCTCATTCAGTGGGTTAAGGATCCGGCGTTGCCGTGAGCTGTGGTGTAGGTCGCAGACGTGGCTCGGATCCCACGTTGCTGTGGCTGTGGCGTAGGCTGGCAGCTGTAGCTCCTATTCAACCCTTAGCCTGGGAACCTCCATATGCTGTGGGTGCAGCCCTGAAAAAGCAAATATATATATATATATATTTGTTGGTGAGAAAACAAGGAAGACCTTGATAAGGAATCAACATTACTTGGTATGAAAAAATTATGAACAAATTTAACCCAAAGGTTTACACGGTTCGAGTTGAATTAACATTTGCCTCCTTGGGGGTAGGGTGTATAGTGGGACTCCCAGAGTTGTCACAACTGCAATATGTTTTTTAAGCTTATTTTTTCAATTATGTTTAAACGTTTTGCTTTGAAGTCATTTACATTTACTGATAAGTTTCATTCAGAAAACAAAATAGCACACAGGTCTTGGGTCCATCGTTCACTTAGGTTTCCCAGTCGACCTTTTGTAAATACTCGCTTTATTACTTTATTCCTCTTTCTCTCTCTCCCTCTTTCTGTGTAAATATTTGTGTATATATTTATACATATTCATGTATATATTTATAAATGTGTTTGTGTACATACATTGAATTATCTTTGTTATTACTATTTTTCAATTGACATTGACATTTAAAAATTAGAACTGGCCAGCTATTTCGTCCACTCTCCCTCAATTTAGGTTTGTCCAGTTCTTTACGCTTAGATGCAGGTTGTGTGTATTTGGCAGAAGGATCAGTGAAATGAAACCGTGCTGCTTCCAGGGCATGAGATCAGGAGGTCAGTTTGTCCCATTACCGATGATGTTACCTTGAATTATTTGGTTAAGGAAGCAACCTCCACATTTCTCCACACAAAAATCACTGTTTCCTTTTTAATGCAGCATGTCTTTGAAACTGCTACTTAATATATGACAATGGCTAAGGGTGGCCATGGAGATCAAAATGCATGCACAGTTATAAATCTGGCACAAAAGCAACAAAGGTCAAGTCTACTACTCCCAATAAAATTTCGAAATCTGCTTATAGCGCCAGCTGTTGCACACATGCTCTTAATAAGGCTGTGTTTCTTTCCCGTGGAATGGGACTATATGATTATTTGTCCTAACCCTTTGAATGCGCAGTCTACGTAACACGTTCCAACTTCATGTCTAGTCTCACTCTTGTTAAGAATACGCTCGGGGGAGTTCCTGCTGTGGCTCAGCAGTAACCAACCCAACTAGTATCCATGAGGACGTGGGTTCGATCCCTGGCCTCGCTCAGTGGGTTAAGGATCTGGCATTGCTGTGAGCTGTGGTGTAGGTCGAGGATGTGGATCCCTTGTTGCTATGGCTGTGGTGTAGGCTGGCAGCTGCAGCTTTGATTGGACCCCTAGCCTGCGAACTTCCATAGGGCCTGGGTGCAGCCCTAAAAAGAAAAAAAAGGAGTTCCCGTCGTGGTGCAGTGGTTAACGAATCCGACTAGGAACCATGAGGCTGCGGGTTCGGTCCCTGCCCTTGCTCAGTGGGTTAACGATCCGGCGTTGCCGTGAGCTGTGGTGTAGATTGTAGACGCAGCTCGAATCCTGCGTTGCTGTGGCTCTGGCGTAGACTGGCAGCTACAGCTCCGATTAGACCCCTAGCCTGGGAACCTCCATATGCCGCGGAAGCGGCCCAAGAAATAGCAAATAGACAAAAAAAAAAAAAAAAAAAAAAAAAAATACTCTTGGGTATACATAATACAAATATAGTTTTGTTACAATTTTATTTATTTATTTACTTATTTATTTTTAGGGCCATGCCTGTGGCCTATGGAAATTCCTGGGCTAGGGGTCAAATAGGAACTGCATCTGCTAGGCTACGCCACAGCCGCAGCAACACCAGATCTGAGCTGCATCTTCTAACTACACTGCATTTTGCAGCAACGTTGGATCCTTAACCCACTGAGTGAGGCCAGGGATCAAAGCCGCGTCCTCATGGATGCTAGTCGGCTTCGTTAACCACTGAGCCACAACGGGAACTCTGCTTTTTGTTTCTGGGAACCCTTCTTAACAACTCTCTCTATATGTATGACTGGGTCACTTTGCCATACAGCAGAAATTGGCACAACATTGTAAATTGACTATATTTTAATAAAAAAAGAAAACAAGAAAACCCCACTCTGTCTCTTAATTTCTGCCTGGCTCGAATTGCGTTTCAATAGGCTCTGACTTTGGTGGAATGGAGAGTAGGAAAACCTCCATCTTGGATAATGAGATTGGAATCTGAAACCTCTCTGGGTTTCACCGCGACCTCATAGTATCATGTAAAAATAGCTTTACATTTTCTTATCCCCTCCACATATGGGGATGGCCGTACAGAGAATTAGAATCTGTTCTCACTTTTACAAGACTATTGGTCCCCTTTTCTTATTGAAACGTGATAAATGTTAAATGCAAAACATCCACAACCCATTCCCGAAGGAAGAATGATCTCTAGAAGCAAGTAGGGAATTTACAAAGTGTTGAGCCCCATTTTGGCTGGTCTGAAGTCATGTAATAATTGCTTTGTTTTGGACTTTTCTGAATGTATTATAATATTATCACAATTCACATGTTAATATCCCCAGGTTAACAGTGCCCTATCGTTATCCTAATCATTAACCTTTAAAATGGCTCTTACGTCTCAAGAGGGATTTTGAATTTCAGGCCACGTATTCGTTTCTATTGCTACTATAACAGATCCCCGCAGATTACCACAGATCAGTGCCTTAAAACAAGCCGTATTTATTTATTTATTTAGGCTATGACATGTGGAAGTTCCTTGGCCAGGGATTGAACCCGCGCCACAGCTGTGACCTGTACCACAGCAGTGACAATGCTGGGTCATTAACCACTCGGGCACCAGGGGGTTCCTAACAAAGCCACAATGATCAATTCACAGTGCTGTAGATCTGAGGTCTGGCTACAGCATGACTCAACTTGGTCTTCTGCCTAGAGTCTGTCAATGCCAAAATCAAGGTGTTGGCAGGACCTTCCTGGAAGTTCTGAATTAGAATCTGCTTCCAAGCTCATTTCGATGGTTGGACAAATTTAGCTCCTTGTGATTGGGAGACTCAAGTCCCCATTTCCTTACTGGTTGTCAGTCAGGGGCTAATCTTTGCTCCTAAATGCTGCCCACATTCCTTCTCAGGCTTTCCATGTGACCCCTTACAGCGACAGGAGGTCAAGTCCTTCTCATGTTTCAGCTCTCTCTGGCTTTTCCTTCTGCTTTGAGCCAGAGAAAGTTCTCTGCTTTTAAAGACTCAATGTGATTAGACTTAGCCCTTGTGAATAATCTAAGATAATCACTTGACAGGAAGGTCTATAAACTTAATCACTTCGGAGTTCCCGGCATGGCGCAGTGGAAACGAATCCGACTAGGAACCATGAGGTTGTGGGTTCGATCCCTGGCCTCGCTCAGTGCGTTAAGGATCTGGTGTGGCCGTGGGCTGTGGTGAAATCGCACACGCGGCTCGAATCCTGCGTTGCTGTGGCTGTGGCGTAGGCCAGCAGCTGTAGCTCCAGTTAGACCCCTAGCCTGGGAACCTCCATATGCCGCAGGTATGGCCCTAAAAATAATAAAAAAAAAAGCTAAACTTAATCACATCTGTCAAGTCCCTCAAGCCACATAGTATAACATAATTACTGGTTCCAATGGTTAAGGTGGCCATTATTCCATATGCCAGAAAACAAAACAAAAGAGACCAGACAGAAGGTTTGTCATGAAAACGGAATTTTCAAAAACAGATATGGTTGCCGAAGCTTGGCCAAATAGAAACTCGGAGACAAGAGTTTTGAGTGAAGAAGAAAAAATAGCTTTATTGCTTTGCCAGGCAAAGGAGGGTCTCGGCAGCCTAAGGCCCTAAGACTGTGCCCCACTTTTGGGAGAGAATAGGAAGCGGTTTTACAGTTTAGGAGTGGAAAATAGGGCCACAGATAAAGATCAGGGTAGGTAGGTGCAAGCTTGCATTGTTTTTCCGAGCTGGTGTTAAATGGTCCCAGGACTGATTCTGGTGGCCCTTTTTTCTGGAATAAAGAAGGCTTCATTAACATCTTCCATGTGTGGGGGTCTGCAGAAGAACTCAAAGATATTGTTATCTATCTTCCTTGAGGAGGGACCAGGATCCTGTCCCAAGGCTGCACTATGGCCCCCCTTTTTTTTTTTTTTTTCCGGAGCTGTAGCTGCCAACCTACGCTACAGCCACAGCTGTGCCAGATCTGAGCCACGTCTGTGACCTACACCACAGCTCACAGCCTGCAACACTGGATCCTTAACCCACTGAGCGAGACCAGGGATCAAACCTGCGTCCTCATGGATACTACTGGGGTTCCTTACAGCTGAACCACAGCAGGAACTCCTGCCGTATTGTCTCTTGATTGCTCTTCCCTGGTCTTGGCATTTCCTCTCTTCGTTCATCAGCATCTGTTTGAACTCAGGGAAGGTCAAGGAGGCTGAATGGCTGAATGAGTCCTATTTCCTAAAAGGCAATGGGGGAAGTTCCCATCGTGGCGCAGTAGAAACGAATCTGACTAGGATCCAGGAGGTTGCAGGTTCGATGCCTGGCCTCGCTCAGTGGGTTAAGGATCCGAGTTGCCCTGAGCTGTGGTGTAGGTTGCAGATGTAGCTCGGATCTGGCGTTGCTGTGGCTGTGGTGTAGGCCGGCAGCTACAGCTCGGATTGGACCCCTAGCCTGGGAACCTCCATATGCCGCGAGTGCAGCCCTAAAAAGACAAAAACAAAAAAGAGCAATGGGGGACTTAGGTTTTTGTGCCCAGGAGCCCCACAGGGCCCTGCTCGGTTCCAACATCAGCAGTTTTCTTGAGTTATGTCATCGCACCTACTGTAAAGCACAGTACCTTTATATGTGATCGACCTTTTCTGTTTAGCACGTGAATATCAGAGTTAGGAGTCTCGGAGAAGAACCACAGACAGGCTCAGATATTGTTCTAAAATGGATCAGTCAGTCAGGGACTTTGGGGTGAAGATAAGGATGAATTTGTAGCACTCTAGTCCCAGAGCTTGACTTAGACCCTGACAGAGAGGCAAACCTTCTGGGAGAAATCTGTGTGCCTTCTTAGAACTCTTTAAGAACAAAACAGCAGAGTTCCCGCTGTGATGCAGCAAGTTAAGGATCTGGCGTTGTCTCTGTGTGTGTGGGGGGGTTCATCCCTGGCCGTGGAACTTCCGTATGCGATGGGCACGGCTGAAAAAGAAAGACAAAAAAAGAGAACAAACAGCAACAGAAAATCCATATAGGGAGATAGGACAAGATTTTTAAAATTTTTCTTCTTTTTTTTTGATAATGCTTTTTATTTTTTCCATTATAGCTGCTTGATAGTGTTCTGTCAATTTTCTACTGCACAGCGCGGTGACCCAATCACACATACATGTATGCATTCTGTTTGCTCACATTATCAGGCTCCGCCACAAGTGACCAGACAGAGTTCCCAGTGCTGTACAGCAGGATCTCATTGCTTATCCATTCCAAAGGCAGTAGTTTGCATCTATTAACCCCAGATTCCCAGTCCCTCCCAGTCCCTCCCCCTCCCTCTATTTTATGTCTCTATGAATCTGACTACTCTAGGTACTTCGTATAAGTGCAAGTATACAGTATTTATCCTTTTGTGACTGGCTGATTTCACTTAGCACAATGTCTTTAAGGCCTGCGCATGTTGTAACATGTGTCAGAATTTTACTCCTTTTTAAGACTGAATAATATTTTATTTTTTGTCTTTTCGTCTTTTTTAGGGCTGCACCTGCGGCATATGGAAATTCCCAGCTGCATTTGCAACCTATGCCACAGCTCACAGCGACACTGGATCCCTAATCCACTGAGTGAGGCCAGGGATTGAACCTGAGTCCTCATGGATACTAGTCAGGTTCATTACCACTGAGCCACGACAGGAACTCCATGTTGGACAGAATATTCTTTCACCATTGAATGGTGTTGGCATCCTTGTCAAAAAGCAGTTTACCAGACACATGGGTTTAATTCTGATCTCTAAATTCTATTCCATTCATCTATATGTCCTTATGCCACTACCACACTGTTCTGATCACTGTAGGTTTGATGCACTTTAGGAGCTGAGTGTTTGGTGTAAGAGGCCAATAGTCTCAGGTCTTCTCAGTTTGCCTCACCCCACATGGATCCTCTGCCTTATAAGTTGGGGCAGGTGCAATGGGGGCCCCAGTATTTTCGGCAGAGCTGCATCCAAAATAGAAGCTCCACCCCACAAATGGGAGCTGATGAAAGAAGAGCATCCTACCTCTTGGCTGAACTTAGCCTCAACAGCAGGTAGCTGGGGACAAGGTGAGAAATTCCCATGTTCTGCCCCTTCCAAGAAGCTAACGAGCCCTCTGACGAGGAGCCGGGGCGAATCCTGGACACTTGGCTGCAGCAGGCTAGAGCGGAGTTTCCATCTTGCTGTGCTGGGAAGGGGGAGAGTAGATTGTTGGTCTCTTGGTACTTGGAGGTACCACAGACTCTACCTGTCCTTACCAGGTTGGAGATTTTCTTTTCTTTTCTTTTTGTCTTTTTAGAGCCGCACCCGTGGCATATGGAAGTTCCCAGGCTAGGGGTCGAATCAGAGCTACAGCTGCTGGCTGACGCCATAGCAATGCAGGATCCAAGCTACATCACCAGATCCTTAACCCACTGAGCAAAGCCGTGGATCGAACCCGCATCCTCATGGGTACTGGTCGGATTCGTTTCCACTGAGTCACGATGGGAACTCTGAGATTTTCTTGAATAAATATTTCTTGATTTGCTCTATGCCCTCAACTATTTCCGGAGGCTTTGAATGAGTATTAAATACATACATACATACATACATACATTTCACCCCTTTTTCTGGGGAAGGGTCTGGAGCTCTTCACACTATCAGGCTAGAAGTGGTGATCTGCGCCTTCAATCTTCACATTAATTCATGATTACTGCTTTTATATATTTTTCCTTTAGGCGAAAGCTAAGGTAATGAATTGCATCCAGTGTGAAATAATACTATAGGCTCAATTACTTCGATGACTTGAAGAATTTCCATGACGAAGGAACCATAGCTAATAGGTTAATATGGAAAGAGAACCATACAGGGAACATGATATCTCGGTGATTGACTCTCTTTGTCACAGTGGGCTGCACTTTCTTTCCTTTTGAATAGAACATGTGCTTAAATATTAGAGTATGTGATTGAGGTGATTCAGACATTATTATGCCAAATGCACCTATAAGGGAACAGACCGACATTTGCTGGTTCAGCATAAAGGTTAAAAAAACTCAATCTTTTTACTTCTTACATAACCACCCGGTTTGGCATCCTTTTGTACCTTTTGTTTCTCTTCTTCTGAGATGAAACTTTAGTAACCAATTTATATAATGGTTTCCTTATTCCATGGACTGGTCGAATGGCCACATTTGCAGACATGTTATTCAGGAAGAATCGTTATTTTAATAACATTGATTCTTTCCAACAGTGATAATGGCAGGGCGCTCTTTCTGGACAGTGAGTTTTGAATAGTTTGCAATGGGGGAGCAGAATTGAACTTGTAGGATTTATTTAGCCTGAAGATTCGTAAAACTTACTGAGCGTTTACTCCTTATCAAAGATGATCCAAATGGCATTCAGTTTCAGTTCTCTTTCCTCTGAACAAACCTATTCCTCAGGTCTCTAATGTATACATTAATTTAAAAATCGGAGACTTTAATGGAGTTCCCTTGTGGCGCAGCAGGTTAAGGATCTGCTGTTGTCACTGCGGTGACTCGGGTCTCTGCTCTGGTGTGTGTTGGATCCCTGACTCCAGAGCTTCCACATGCTGTAGGAGCAGTCAAAAAATATTAAATAAGGAGTTCCCATCGTGGCGCAGTGGTTAACGAATTCGACTAGGAACCATGAGGTTGCGGGTTCGGTCCCTGCCCTTGCTCAGTGGGTTAACGATCCGGCGTTGCCGTGAGCTGTGGCGTAGGTTGCAGACGCGGCTCGGATCCCGCGTTGCTGTGGCTCTGGCGTAGGCCGGTGGCTACAGCTCCGATTCGACCCCTAGCCTGGGAACCTCCATATGCCTCGGGAGCGGCCCAAGAAATAGCAACAACAACAACAAAAGACAAAAAGACAAAAAAAAAAAAAAAATTAAATAAGATAAAATAAAATCAGAGGCTATAAAGGAAGGGCAGGATAACCATTTCTTTGGCTCCTGTGGAATGAGATCATAAGTTAATTTATCGCAAATGATAAGCAATTTATTATTGATCATATGTTTGAAGTAAATACCAACCAAACCATGTCTTAGCTATACTAGTAAGCATAATAGAATGCAAAAAATCTCCAAAGACAAAATTTCCTCTGAGACATAGCCCAGACGAAATGACAGTGTACAACTGGTCCTTTCTACCTGCAGGTTCCACATCCACGGATGCAACCAACCCCAGATTCACAGGTGGTTGAATCTGCAGATGTGGAATTCATGAATACAGAGAGCTGATTGTATGACTCCATTTTATTTTATCTTTTTTTTTTTTTTTTTTTTTACGGCCGCCCCCACAGCATACGGAAGTGCCTGGGCCAGGAATTGACTCTGAGCCACAACTGTCACCTACGTTGCAGCTGCAGCAGCACCGGATCCTCGAACCCATTGTGCTGGCCAGGGATGGAACCCAAGAATCCACAGGGACTTGAGCCTCTGGAGTCAGATTCTTAACCCACTGCGCCACAGCAGGAACTCCCGTGTTACTCCATTTCGTATAAGAGACTTGAGCATCCGTGGATTTAGATATTCGCCGGGGAGTGGGGAGTCCGGGAACCAGTCCCCTGTGGACACCATGAGATGACTGTATATATACATATTTTTTTTTTTTGGTCTTTTCTTCTTTTTGCCTTTTCTAGAGCCACTCTGTATATGGTTTTTTAAGATTGCTCTCCAGAAGGAAACAGTATAAGCATTAGCGACATCCCTTTCCCTGGGTAGTAAGAGTGCATACGAGGATGGATAGAGCAGAGCAGGTAGAAGACCTTCTACCTGTTGCTGATTCTGAGACTTCACCTTTGACACCTCAAAATCCCTAAGGAATTTCCTTCAGAGCTAATGCTCGTGGGGGTGGGGTGAGGCTCTATGTATATATTTATTTATTGCATATATAATATATATGTATATATACCTCCCATATAGATTACATAAATAATAAATAAATAAATAAACAAATCTCAGTGCAAAACCTTTTTAAAAAGTCACTTCCCTACTGGGAGCAAACTCCCTGGCGAAGTGGTTTGTAGGCCACAAAAGCCTCTAGAAAACTGCTACGTCCTTTCAAAGGTTTTTGTTGTTGTTGTTTTTCAGGCAACAAAAATCATCCTCTTAATGTGCCTTTGAAAAAATAGATTGGTAACCAATTTCAATGTTTTAAAATTCTATTAAAATGCCAACCGATTTCTTTCCGGCATAGCTTCGTTTGTTTAAGCCTCCGGAGCCGTACTAATTTTCATTATTTGCAATGCAAGCACTCACATTTACAGAGAATTATCAGCACGCAGTTATATTTAAAGCGAATATTATTTAAGTATAGAAGGGTATGGAATTATATTCATTGAAACATAATTAAAGTACAGAGACATATAATAATAAGTGGGTAGAAGTATGTGCAATAATAAGTCAAGGTAATCACTGCATTATGATCGGGCAGCAGATTAGAGCAGAATATAATGAGGTCTCCATTTAATTAGCGCATTTTAATTCTGAGCCAGATTAGAGGCAAAGGGTACTTTCGTCAAGTGCCAGTTCCTATTCTGACTATAGAAGCAGGTGAAAATGGTGTTCTGAAAAGATTCTAATTGAGCTTCGAAGCGGCCAGTGAAATAAGATATAGAATTTTAGCCCGTCACTCCATTACTTTGTTGTGTGTACACAGCACAAGACCCTATGTTAAGACTGTGCCAACAATTCCTGAGCGGAGCGCCCAGTTATCTCCCAGTGAACCCCATCTAGTCCTCCTTCCTTAGCTCACATTATTCCTCCAAGGAGAATCTCTGCTCTGGCCAAATGGCCTTGGCCTTGGCCCTGGAAATACCATGAACACTTCCCGAGAACGTGTAGACCAAGGCACCTGGTGTTGCTAAGACTTGGTGAAATGAGGAGTTCCCATCGTGCCTCAGTGAAAATGAATCTGACCCGTATCCATGAGGACACAGGTTCCATCCCTGGCCTCGCTCAGTGGCTTAAGGATCCGGTGGCATTGCCGTGAGCTGCGGTGTAGGTGGCAGACATGGCCCAGATCCAGCATGGCTGTGGCTGTGGTATAGGCCAGTGGCTACAGCTTCGATTTGACCCCTAGCCTGGGAACCTCTATATGTCATACATGCAGCCCTAAAAAGACAAAAAAAAAAAAAAAAAGACTTGGTGAAATGAGAGCCCAGGAGCAAGAGAGTTTATTGGTTGCTTCAGCGCTTCTCTGGGTCAGTCACCCCTGCATCTGGCCACATCCTCTGATTCCCAGGAGGTCTTGAATTCCAACTTGTTTCAGGCCAGCCAATCAGCTCTGCCAGCAGCTTTCCAGAGCTGTTGCCAGGATCTGCTTGCGTGAGAAAATGACACCCCGGTCTGGCCCTCGTAAACCAGTGCCCAGGCTGTTTCTCACCCTTTCCACCTTCTGGTTAAGGCTCTGCACAGCCCTGAAGTGCCCAGAAGCCAAACCAATTCTCCCTTCTAATTCTCTTGCTGGATCGGCTTCCTACCCTTTCCTCCTTGGGGAACTCTTAGGACTCAAAAGTTACTTTTTTTTTTTTTTTTTTTTGATTTTAGGGCCACACCCGCAGCCTATGGAAGTTCCCAGGTTAGTAGTGGAATAGGGGCTGCAGCTGCCAGCCTTCACCACAGCCACAGCGACGCCAGATCCAAGCCGCAGCTGTGACCTACACCACAGCTCACGGCAACGCCAGATCCTTAACCCACTGAGCGAGGCCAGGGATCCAACCTGCATCCTCATGGATATGAGTTGGGTTCGTAATCCGCTGAGCCACAATGGGAACTCTCTCAAAAGTCACTTCTACCTGCGAATTCCTCTGACTCTCACTGGGTGACTCAGAACAATTGGTGGATGGATGCTGAAGAAATATATCATGTGTGAGTCTTCCCAGTAACACAGTAAGCTCTCTGGAGGACAGTTTCTTCAAGGCTTTTTTTTTTTTAATCTTCCATGGCTATCTCAGTGCCAGCTGCCTAGAGTGGTTATTGATAGAGTAGAGTGGTTAAAAGTGTGGGTTCTGTCTGCCTAAGAGCCAATGCAAGGGGGGGGTTTGGACTGGCAGACGTCACCTTAACCCATTGCTCCTTTAACAGTGCTGGTAATGGAACCCACTGACATTATGCGCTTTCTGCTAGTAGGCACAGAGAAAGACACTGCATCCTTTTTCCCGTAGTCTTGCCAAAAATGGATAACCTGAATCTAAACGTTATGGAAAGAGCAGATAAACCAAATGGAGCCATTTGCTGTAGCATAACCGGCTTAGACTCTTCAGCTGTGTCAGGAACATGACCTACAGTGGAAAGACTGAGGAAAGGTTCCAGGTTAAAGGCAACTAAAGTAACGGGACAAGTGAACGTGATGTGTGATCAAAGATTGGATGCTGAACCCCAAGACTTTTTTGTGTAATAGACATAATTGAAAGAATTGGCAGAATTGAAATAAGATCTGAGGATCCGATGATAATAGTATGGTTTCAACGGGAATTGACAGCAGAGTGACAACTAGAACACGTTTTTGTAAGAAATGTCCTCGTTTTTAAGGAACACGGCAAAGTATTTAGGGGTAAAGAATGTGTGCGATCTGCTCTCAAATGGTTCCAGAAAATGATTATATATATCATATATGTGTGCATTATGTATTAACACACACCTGCAAAGATACATGTACACGCAGAAAGAGAAGGAAGCAAATTATGGTGAAATGCTAACATTTGGAGATTCTGAGAACAGGGTCTATGACATTCTCTGTACTGTTCTTGCTACGTGGAATCTGACATTATATCAAAATACAAGTTTTGGTTTGTTTGTTTTTGTTATGTTTTTGATGTGCAGACCCCCCCCCCACACCCCACCCCGTATCAGGCCGCTGGATTGGAATCCCAGCTTTGACACTTACCTGTCATAGGACCGTAGGCAAGTGAATGTGAGGATGACAGGACTGCCTTGATCAAACGGCTGGAAAGGGCTCAGCTGGTGCTTGGCCCAGAATACACTCTTGGTGAATGATAGCTGCCCTTATTAAATGGCCAATTCTGCATTCCTGCTGCTTATGACAACAGCCTAGCTGGCTGCTCTGAGTCCTGAAAACACATGTAGGCTCCCATCTCTGATTTTTAAGATTATTAGGATGTTAGATTAAAGAAGGCTTCGTTAGCTTTGGACCCCCCATCCAGGGCTCAAGAACAATAACACAGTCACCCTACAAGTAGGTGACGCGTGGCTCCCCATTGGGATACAACTAGGCCTATTCTCAGAATGGGCTTTAACCCAGTGCCAGGTGAATCAAGTGTGCTTTGGGCTGGATGCAGATATCTGTCCCTCTCTCTTACCCAACAGAAAGCCTTTTTTTTTTTTTTGTCTTTTTTAGGGAGCATCCATGGCATATGGATATTCCCAGTCTAGGGGTCGAACTGGAGCTACAGCTGCCAGCCTACACCATAGCCGAGGCAATGTGGGATCCAAGTCGTGTTTGCAACTTACACCAGAGCCACAGCAACGTGGGATCCTTAACCCACTGAGCGAGGCCAGGGATCGAACCCACGTCCTCATGGATCCTAGTCAGGTTCATTACAGCTGAGCCACAGCGGGAATACCCTCTTTCTTATTTTTAAATCAAGATTTATTGCCACTCTCTGTGGTTCTAATTTCTGCCATGCTGCTTCAGCAATCTTCCTAGTTTCTGTTTTGCTATGACCATCTTGGATTGAGATATTAAGTGTGGCTTTGGTGTCAAGTTCACAGCTGACCTTGACCTTGACTAATTCAGGGAGTATAGGACTACGGCAGAAGGGGAATTCAGAGTTTACTTTTGTTACTGGTTAAGAAATCTATTTCTCAAATCAACTTTAACATAGACTTCAAAAACCATAGACTCATAGGAGGTGGGTATTTCTTTAGAATTCATCCCACTCACTAAGAGAAATTTCTGCTGTCCCGGACACCTGAAAATAGGGACAATCAAAGTTTATCAAATTTTCCTGGAAAGAAGGCAGTACAATTAACATAGAAAATAAATGGAAAAATTGTTTCTTCTCTCCCTGTTATTCTGAGGGAGGGTCTCAAGGCTGAAGAGCTAAGTGGGAACCTGATGGCAACCAAATTCTAGAATGTACGAGAAAAGCAATCTGTTTTGACTAGAGCAGGCATTCATAAGAAAGCAAAGCAGATTTCTTTATTTTTTCTTTTTTTTTTTTTTTTTTTGTCTTTTTAGGGCTGCACCCCATAGCACATGGAAGTTCCCAGGCTAGGGGTCGAATTGGAGCTACAGCCGCTGGCCTACGCCACAGCCACAGCAACGCAGGACCCAAGCGGCATCTGTGACCTACACCATAGTTCCCGGCAACGCCAGATCCTTAACCCACTGATCGAGGCCAGGGATCGAACCTGTGTCCTCATGCATACCAGTCGGATGCGTTAACCACTGAGCCACGATGGGAACTCCAACACAAAACTAAATTTTAAAAGCTGAGGGCATGGAGTAAAACAGACATCTGAATATCTCCAAGAGCCCAAATGTCTTTTTTTTCCTGTCAATCTGGTTTGATCTATTCTGTTTTATCTCTTCTGCCTCCACCTGGAGTCAAGCTCTCATGCTTAGCCATCACCATACCTGGCTAAGTTGGTCTTGAGTCTCTCCCTCATCCAATCCAGACTCCATACTGCTGCTGGGGTTGCTTTAATTTAAAAAAGAAAAAAAATCCTGCTGAATAGCACAGGGAACAATGTCTCATCACTTGTGATGGAAAATGATGGAGGATAATGTGAAAAAAGAATGTATGTAAATGTATAAGTTTGGTCGCTTTGCTGAACAGTAGAAATTGACAACATTGTACACCAACTATAATAACAAAATTTTGAAAAGAAAAAAAAAAGCTTTGGGGAAAACTGGAGGCAGGCAGGATGTCCCATAGCAGGAAAATTGTTGGGAGGCACTTTGGTTCAACCATGTGAAGAAGTATTTATTGTGTAGCCATTGAACCTGAGCTTCGGAAGAGTCCTTTGTGACCTGGGGAATGGTCATGAGAGGGCACTGGGTGACCACAGTGGTGTGGCCTTTGTGATCTCAATCAGGTCACCCAGATTTGTGTGTAAACTTAGCTGTGCCTGTCACATTTGGAAAGGTGAGAAGACACTGTCTAGTACCAGAAAGAAAATCTTAGCATAGAGCCAACTTTCTCAGCTGGAGTCTTGTGAGAGAATTAAACCCTAAGGCATCAATTGCGTGTCATAAATTAATTTCTCTCCAATCTCTCTAGAAGGGAACTAGTTATGTACCATCTTTGGGAAAGCTGAGAAAATGATCTTTGGAATCCTTTTTCCTACATCGTATGATTTAGAAGAGGATTCCAGCTACAGACCATCCTACACAGAATCTAGACGATGGACCCAAACAATCTTTTACTTTTGCCATCAAGTCAACTAGCATCAGAATCATCCCCGGGGGGAGGGGCATAAGAGGCCCCCCCGTCCCAATTTGCTCACCCCAAATCTTCAACGCCATGATGCCCTGGGTGTCTTGTAATCCTCGGCCCAACATCCTTCCTGACCCCAGTTCTTTGTTTTCAAGCGCCAATTGACTGTGAACGTGGATCCTGGCGTGAGGTGGCAGAAACTGGACCAAATCCTGGGAAGAAAATATCAAAAGAAAAAAGAATCTCATGGAGTTGCCATCATGGCTCCGTGGAAACAAATCTGACTAGCGTCCATGAGGACGCAGGTTCGATCCCTGGCCTTGCTCAGTGGGTTAAGGATCTGGCGTTGCAGTGAGCTGTGGTGTATGTTGCAGACTCAGCTCGGATCCTGAGTTGCTATGGCTGTGGCGTAGGCCAGCAGCTATAGCTCCGATTGGACCCCTAGCTTGGGAACATCCATCTGCCACGGGAGCAGCCCTAAAAAGACAACAACAACAAAAAAATCCCATTAAGTGGATAGAAGCCGTGGGGTTGTTTAAGATATTCAAAATGGTGAGTAAGGGGAGGTGTCATTGTGGCTTGGTGGCTTAAGAACCCAACTAGTATCCATGAGGATGCTGGTTCAATCCTTTGGCCTCACTCCATGGGTTAAGGTTCCAATTCAACCCTTAGCCTGGGAACTACCATAGGTCACAAGTGTGGCCCTTACAAAAAATAAAAAAGCAAGAAAAAAATGATGAGTAAGGGAGTCAAAATGTGATACAAATACTATTTGTCCACTCATTCGTTTGTATGGATGACCATATATTCAACACATTTTTACTAAGAATCTACTAAGTGGCAGGCAGGCCCTGAGCCAAGCCCTGAAGATACAGTGGTGAGTAAGATAGATGCTATCCTCGGCCTGTTGGTGAAGAATTTACACACTAAGTGGCTAAACAATAGGAGAAATAATGAGGTTTTTTACAAATTCCAGAGCAAAACCACATTATCTAAGAGTTTGCAGACAGGCGAAGGAAAATCTTAAGTTTCGACCAGATTGCTCAGTGGACACCTGCTGATCTAGGCAACGCTCATTGACATGGTGACAAAAAAGAATAGTGTCCTTGAGGAGGAGGTGGGAAACCCCTCCACTGGGAAACTCTGGCCTCTGTAAGGAGCAGCAGGGCCAGGATGGGCACGTCAACTGTCTGCCACTGTGAACTCAGCAGATCTAACCACTTCCGGGTTACATGTGCTTGGCCAGCTAAGGCTGCATAGGAAGATGTCACAGCAGCTTTTTTCACCTTGGATCACATGCTCTTGGTCCTATCTGACTTCAGCTGCAGCTGACACTGTTGGGCCTTGAGCTCCAGGGCCTCTTAGCTTCTTGAAGGCTCTTTCCCAAAGCTTAGTGAATTTGGCTCAGCTCAAAGCATTCAGAAATTTGGAGGAGGTAAAACCCCAGCGGCATCCACCACTCAGTGGGAGATGGATGTCCAAGGATAAAACAGTCTCAGCTCTTGTCTTCTTGAGGGGCGATTCTGAGGCTCAGTTTGGTTTTTTGTTTGTTTATTTTTGTCTTTTTAGGACCGTACCTGTGGAATATGGAAGTTCCCAGGCTAGGGGTCCAATTGGAGCTGCAGCTGCCAACCTACACCACAGCCACAGCCATAGCAATGCGAGATCCGAGCCACATCTGTGACCTACACCACAGCTCACTTGCCGGATCCTTAACCCACTGAGCGAGGCCAGGGATTGAACCTGCATCCTCATGGATACTAGTTGGTTCTTAACCTGCTAGGCCACAGGTGGGAACTCCTCAGTTTGGCTTTTATTTTTACTTTTGGCTGCACCCGCGGCATGCAGAAGTTCTTGGGCCAGGGATTGAACCCATGCCACAGCAGTGACAATGCTGGATCCTTAACCCACTGAGCCACCAGGGAACTCCTTAACCTGCTGAGCTACCAGGGAACTCCTCTGAGGCTCCGTTTGTATGATTCATCAGTGGTTCCCCATGAGAATGGATCTGCAATAGTAACCAGCTCAACAAATACCCTTTTTCTAGCCTTCTTTTCCATCTCTCTCTCCTCACTCCCTCACTCTTATTCCTCAGGTAACCTTCCCAGGAAACTACCTGCAAACAAGTTCTTGTCTCAATCTCTGGGGGGACTCGAACAAGGACAAGTGTCACACCCCCTTCTGCCACCATTCCCTAACCCCAAGGAAAGAGACCAAGCCCTGAACTGGGGTCTACCTTGCTTATTGTGTCACCCACACACACGGGCACAGCTCATGCTATCTGTCCCCAGGTTCACATGGTTCTTCTCCATGCGTTTGCTGGTCTTCCCAGGCATACCTGTGGGTTTCTCTCCTCTGCTTCTGATGCCCCACCCCAGAACCGCATGTCCGGATGGACTACTTTGAATGGGGTTCCTTCCGGCTTTCTCGGGCTTTGAGACCTTCCTTCTGGGTCCCTTATGCTCCTGCATCCTGGCGTGGTCCCACCTCGCTGGTGTCAGCTGGCCACCTGGAAGGGTCCGTTCCGCCTGGGCACAGCATCTCTCTTGGTGCTCATGGCTCTCGAGATGTGCCCCACATCTGGAGTCTGACAAGCACCCGGCCAGGAATGGATGGATCAGGAGTTGACACTGAGGGGAGAGAGCCAGGGGAGGACATTCAAGGTCGGCCACGAGCAGGGCCCCTTGCGCTTCCTTATGATGGAATTTCCCAAGGGCCTTGATCTAGGTTTCTAAGGAAAAAGGGAGACACTGCCTGAGGTGGCGGTCCTCCGCCTCTAGGGTAGGGGCACTGGGCTCTGCCTTGTGCCCTTAAACAAAGATTCCCCAGGAGGAGATGGGCCCCCTCCCCACCTCTCAGGTGAAGCTGCAACCCAGCGAGGTTAGGAAAGCGAGAACCTAGGGGCCGGGAGGAATAACTGGGGCTTGGCCTGGCAAGGATCAGCTCGCAAGCCGTGAGACGACGGATCGTGAAAAGTAGCAAGGAGATGGGAACTCAAGGGATGCGAGTGGGGTCTCCAAGAACCGGCCACCCATCAGGGAGGGAAGGAAGTAGTGCTGGGATTCTGGTGAATTTTGAGCGTCTGGAGTCTGACTGTTACTCCTCACTCTAAAGGACCCTGTCTCTTCCTCTGGGGGGGGGGCATAGGTCAACCCAAGTCACAGGTGGAACAGCCCCTCACATGGAGGATATCGTCCCATTTTTCTTCTTTCTATTTATTCAGCGCCCCCCCCAAGGATGAAAAGGAATGACATCTGCTTTGCCCTCTCCCTTTCTTCCAGAAGGGCAGGCTTACTTTTGAGTAAAACCTGGGGTCCCGGAGTTCCCGTCGTGGCTCAGTGGTTAACAAATCCGACTAGGAACCATGAGGTTGCAGGTTCGATCCCTGACCTTGCTCAGCCGGTTAAGGATCCGGCGTTGCCATGAGCTGGGGTGTAGGTCACCGATGCGGCTCAGATCCAGCGTGGCTGTGGCTGTGGTGCAGGCCGGTGGCTACAACTCCGATGTGACCCCTAGCCTGGGAACCTCCATATGCCGCAGGAGTGGCCCTAGAAAAGGCAAAAAGACAAAAAAACAAAACAAAACAAAACAAAAAATTGGGTTCCTTATAGCAGGTAGGATCCTTCTGTCTACCTGGCAGTTGAGTGAGACTGTTTCTACGCCCTGAAAATCAGAAAGCAGACAGGCTGGCTCCAGGAGAGGGAGCTGGGAGGGCTGTGTGGGCCTACCCCACACGGAGCTAGAATGGCCATCACTGTGGTCCAGGTGCATGAAAGCCCATCCTCCTTCTTCCTGCTCCAGGCTACACCGGCGGGCACTCAGGGCCCCATTACCTTGAGTCAAACCCTCCCAATATTCTGCTTGTAGAGTGAGTGGCATTGTCCATCATGGGGCCCATAATTTGCTCTTTTAGTGGACGATCAACTCCTTGGCCATGATGTGAAGAGCTAATCTCATTTCATTGGTCTTTGAGTCATCTTCCCTCCAAAAGGTCATGGGGTGCCTGTCTTGGGTTTTGACAACAAGTCTGACTAAAGCCATTCCTTCACTTCCCATCTTACAAATCCAGCATTCCTGACTCTGGAAGGATTTTCTGGGTTCACTATCTTAGACTCATAATAACTGAGTTGGCAATACGCCAAGTCATTTACAGCCAAAGTAGGAGGAGGCCTCCTCTTCATCTGAGACCAGAAAATGTCTTCCGTAAATCCCGCTTCGTAAAACAATGAGTCTTTCCTAATATCTATGCCGTTTTCAATGAGAGGGTCATAAAATTGCTATAAAATATTAAAAGTCTGTTCTCTGTCGATGATAAGGATGCAAACATTGATGTGGACCCATGAAGATACACCAAGCACATGCTTATCAAAAAAGGATAGATGGTGGGAGTTCCCATTGTGGCGCAGTGGTTAACGAATCCGACTAGGAACCATGAGGTTGCAGGTTCCATCCCTGCCCTTGCTCAGTGGGTTAAGGATTCGGCGTTGCCGTGGGCTGTGGTGTAGGTCACAGACGCGGCTCGGATCCTGCGTTGCTGTGGCTCTGACGTAGGCCGGTGGCTACAGCTCTGATTCGACTCCTAGCCTGGGAACTTCCATATGCCACAGGAGTGGCCCAAGAAAAGGCAAAAAGACAAAAAAAAAAAAGGATAGATGGTGATTTTTTTTTCTTTTCCAGTATGGTTTATTATATGATATTGAATACAGTTCCCTGTGCTATACAGTAAGACCTTGTTTATCTGCTTTATATATAGTAGTTTGTATCGGCTAATCCCAAACTCCTAATTAATCCCTCCCACCCCCCTTCCCCTTTGGTAACCGTAAATTTGTTTTCTGTCTGTGAGTCTGTTTTTGTTCTGTCTATAAATTCATGGGATCGTATTTTAGATTCCACATATAAATGCTGTCGTATTATATTTGTCTTTCTCTGTTTGACTTACTTCACTTAGTATAATCATCTCTAGGTCCAAAGAGGTGGTGATATTAAACTACTTCTTCATACCACAAACAAGGTGATATGCTTTTATTTCATTTTTTCTTAGTCTTTTCTGGGGAGAAGAGACATTTTCTGTTTGGGGGAGTGTGATATTCATACATTTTCATGTATTTCATAGCTCTATATTTTGATTGAGATATAAATCACATACCATGCAATTCATCTAAAGTATATAATTCAGTGATTTTCAGTGCATTCACAGAGTTGTGCAACTCTTCTCGCAATCAATTTTAGAATGGTTTTGTCATCCCCAAAGAGGTCCCTCTTCTCATTAGGAGCCACTTTTCAATTCTTCTCAATTCATTCCCCTTGCCACCCTAACCAAACACTAATTTACGTTCTATCTCTAAAGACTTGTCTATTCTGGACATTTCATAAAAACTGAATCATGCAATGTGGGGTCTTTTGTGAATGGTTTCTTTCTTTTAGCATGAGGTTTTCAAGGTTCATTATGCTGTGGTGTGTAACAGTTCTTCATTCCTTTTTATTTATTTATTAACCAAGAAAGGTCAATTTTATTTAATTTTTTTAAACAAGTTTTTTTTTTTTTCCTAAATAAATTTTTGTGGGAGTTCCCATCGTAGCACGGTGGAAACGAATCCGACTAGGAACCATGAGGACACAGGTTCGATCCCTGGCCTCGCTCAGTGGGTTAAGGATCCAGCACTGCCGTGAGCTGTGGTGTAGGTCATAGATTCAGCTCGGATCCCATGCTGCTGTGGCTCTGGCGTAGGCCAGCAGCCGTAGCTCTGATTCGACCCCTAGCCTGGGAATCTCCATATGCTGTGAGTGCAGCCATAGAGAAGACAAAAAGACCAAAAAAAGAAAAAGAAATTTGTGGAGTATAGTCGGTTTACAAAGTCGTGTTAGTTTCAGGTACACAGCAAAGTAAATCAGTTATACATATACGTATATCCATTTCTTTTCCCATATAGGTTATTACAGAGTTTTGAGTGAATTTCCATGTGCTATATAGTAGGTCCTTGTTACCTATCTATTTTATATATAGTAGTGTGTATATGTCGATCCCAACCCCCTAATTTATTTCTCCCTCCCTCAGTTTCCCTTTTTGGTAACGCTAAGTTTGGTTTTAAAATTTTTGAGTCAGTTTCGGTTTTGTAAGTTATTTTGTATCATTTTTATTAGATTCCACACATTAGTGATCTCATATGATATTCGTCTTTGTCTCTTTCCTTTTTAGATTTAATAAACATCTTCACATTTTTTATGTGCTAAGGTTCTATATAATACATCTTCCTGACCATTCATTAACTCCCTCATACATTCACGCCTCAATGAACATATAAATGCAAGACATCACACAGGTACTTTAGAGAATAAAAATGGAACAAAATGGTTCTTTTTTTTTTTTTTGTCTTTTTAGGGCCACACCTACGGCATATGGAGGTTCCCAGGCTAGGGGTCTAATCCGAGCTGTAGCCGCTGGCCTACACCACAGCCACAGCCGCGCAGGATCCAAGCAGCGTCTGCGACCTACACCACAGCTCACGGCAACGTTGGATCCTGAGCCCACTGAGCGAGGCCAGGGATTGAACCCGCAACCTCATGGTTCCTAGGCGGATTCGTTTCCACTGCACGACGATGGGAACTCCACAAAATGGCTCTTAAGGCTCAAAAGTTCACAATTGCTAGTGAGGGTAGAGATGTGAAAAGAGCTAATCAAAATGATGCCCAGAAGAGAATAAATGTGAAATAAAGGTGTGAGGGTTGTGCTAGGAGAGAGTGAAGAGACAGGAGCAGTTACTTCCAACCTTAGTATCGAAAGAGCATCATGACAAAACTGGTAATTCACCCTGAAAAACGGACATCACCCCTGCAAGCAGTTACCCGAGCCTCCCCCCCACCCCCGCACCCTCTGCCCGCATAGAGAAAGTCATCTTTTCAAAGATTGATCCGAAGTCCTCCTTAAAGCTGAACTTGGTAGTGGCCTCTGTTGCCATTTGATAGAGGAGCAGTAATCAAATTTCTGCCACAACAGAGCAGAAGATGAGAGACTGGATGCGGATACACTTTATAAAGCCCACGGTAACTCCCACCTCTAAGGCGTTCACTGTGATTGCTCTGGCTTTTAAGAACTTCCTACGTTGTGACAGCAGATGACTATGAAGGGACCACTAGGAGCCTCTGAGGCTCTCAGAGTCCTGAGCTCTCGCACTTCCTCTCTGGGTTCTCTGAAATTGTCATCACTGTAGCTTCCATGCAGACCTTGTCTCTGGGGAGCTTGTTCTGCCGAAACCCAGGCGGTGGTGCTACAATGAGGCCACCTTGCTCTTGGTGAAGCTGCCTCTGGGAAGGGGTAAGTCACTAGCTAAGCCCAGTCACTTTTCTTCCTCTGTTTCAAAGTCATCCTCAAACAAGCACCTGGTCAGCACATACATGAAACTTGATGCGTTTGGGGAGATGCCAGGAAGAGCTGTTCATTGGCTAGAATTGCTGGGGACATGGCTCGGATCATCAGTGTCGAAAAAGGAGACACATGAACACGGGGAGATCTCGACAAGGCTCTTGACTTCTGCAGAAGGGGCTCAGAAAGCCCGCCCATTGGGCTTATCAGACACAACTTAGAATAGATTTACAAGGAGATCCTGCTGAATAGCATTGAGAACTTTGTCTAGATACTCATGTTGCAATAGAACAAAGGGTGGGGAAAAAATGTAATTGTAACGTATACATGTAAGGATAACTTGATCCCCTTGCTGTACAGTGGGAAAATAAAAAAAAATAAAAAAAAGAAACCCCACACAAAGAAGCAAAGAGCCTCCCTATTTCTCCCGAAGGCAGGTGATGGACCTGTCCCCTTCCCAAGGGTCAGGTCAGGGCGCACATTCTTACCAGTTGGCTGATGTGAAACGAATTGTTACTGGGAGAAGAGGGGTGGGGGTGGCAAGAAGGCAAAACCGGAGCAAAATGGAATCACCAAGATTTCCTTTGATAGAAAAGACATTATGTTACTTTCCACCACAGAATGATTATGATGGAATGGAATTAGGTCTAGGGTTGCCTTTTTTTTTTTTTTTTTTTTTTTGCTTTTTAGGGCCGCACCTGCAGCATATGGAGGTTCCCTTGCTAGGGGTTGAATCGGAGCTGCAGCTGCCCGTCTGCACCACAGCTCGTGGCAAGGCCGGATCCTTAACCCATGGAGCAAGGCAAGGGATTGAACCCGAATCCTCATGGATACTAGTCAGGTTTGCTACCACAGAGCCACAACG
The DNA here is from genome assembly GCF_054392235.1 of Sus scrofa. Taxonomy (NCBI): domain Eukaryota; kingdom Metazoa; phylum Chordata; class Mammalia; order Artiodactyla; family Suidae; genus Sus; species Sus scrofa. The sequence goes on along the minus strand of NC_139401.1, from coordinate 43,480,642 downwards.
GGAACTCCTAGGGTTGCCATATTCAGAAGCCTGACTTAGCAACTGCTGCTGTCCCCTCCTTAGACAGATAGAGTCGCCAACTAGTGTTTTAAAATATTTTCACGGGAGTTTCCCGAGGGCCTAGCAGTTAAGGATGTGGCATTGTCACTGCTGTGGCTCAGGTCACTGCCAAGGTGTGGGGTCGATTCCTGGCCCAGGAGTTTCTGTGTACTGTGGGCACGGCCAAAAAAAATAAAAAGGAAAAAAGCGAAAGTATGAGTATAAATTATATTTAAAAAAAAAAACAAAGTTTCACAAATTTTTGGACACTACAGCCGCCAAGGTGGAGTCTACCCTCTCCCTTTGAATGTGAGTTGGCCTGTGGTGACGCACTTCTAGGCATAGAATGTGAAGGAAGTGGTGTTGCGTGACTGCTGGCGCTAGGTCATAAAAGGTAGGACAGGAGTTTCCATGTGGCTCAGCGGTAATGAACACAACTAGTATCCATGAGGACCCAGGTTCGATCCCTGGCCTCGCTCTGTGGGTCAAAGGGTCCTGAGTTGCTGTGACTATGGTGTAGGCTGGCAGCTCCAGCTCTGATTCAACCCTAGCCTGGGAACTTCTATATGCTGAGGGTGTGGCCCTAAAAAGACAAAAAAAAAAAAAAAAAAAAAGTAGTGCAGGAGTTCCCAAGTGGCTCAGCGGGTTAAGGACCCAACATAGTGTACGTGAGGATGCAGCTTCGATCCTCAGCCTTGTTCAGTGGGTTAAGGATCACCATTACTATGAGTTGCATTGTAGGTCGCAGACCTGGCTCGGATTCTGTGTTGCCATGGCTGTGGGGTAGGCTTCAGCTCTGATTTGAACCCTAGCCCAGGGAACCTCCATGTGCCGCAGGTGCACCCTAAAAAGAAATAAATAAAATAAAATAAAAGGTAGTACCGCTTCTGCCAGGTTCTTGCTCTCTTGAGACATTTGCCTTGGGATCCTAGACCCATCACACAAGAAAGCCAGCTACCTGGAGGCCTCCATACTAGAGAGACCACGTGGAGAAGGAGAGCGATGCCCAACAAGAAACAGCTGTCCCAGCCCACAGCTGGTGAGTCTCCCCAGCATCAACCTTCAGACTTGTAAGTGAGTGAGCCTTGGATGGTTCAAGCAGCCCTTGCTAAGGCCAAGGGGAGCCGGCCTTCGAGTCACCCCAGCTGACACGGAGCAGAACAGTGATGAGCTGTCCGTGTGGAGCCCTGCTCAGATTGCACATTTGTAAGCAAAAGAAATGTTGCCGTTTTAAATTACTAAGTTTTGGGGTGATTTATTACACGGCCGAGGAACTGGAATACCTATTTAATTCTGTCATACAATCCGTTTTATTTTCCCCCGAATCCACCACTTGTTTAAACCACTTGTTTAGCTGAGTATAAACAGAGCCAGACTTGTTATTTTTGGATATGAAGTTTTCGAGTAGGTCTTCATATCCTGGACATGAAGCCATAATCCTTTCAATTTATTCTCATTTAGTGGCAGAGAAGTGGGCTGATTCCCTCCCCTCTTTTTATTTTTAAACGTGTTTTATTTTTATTTTTATTTTTGCTGCGCCTGAGGCATGTAGAAGTGGTCCGGCCAGGGGATCGAAACCACACCACGGCAGTGACAGCCTCAGATCCTTAACCACTAGGCCACCAGGGAACTCTCCCCACTCTTTTTATTATCTATGGTAAAAAGCAGTTTCTGTGTGTTTGAATTCGTATCTTTTCTCAATTCCATGTCAGTTTTGGTTGTTGCAAGCTCTCTTTTCCCACGAGGAAAGGTTTTCATTCACTTCCTGCATTCAGCCCTGCCCACTGCTTATTTTGAAATGACAGCAGTTAAGAGCGATGTATTTACAGAAAAGTCATCTCTATATAATTTTGTCTTTCCATGACAGGAAGCTGCTGGGTCAGTGTACATTACAACACTAATTTTTTTCCCTGACTATTCATTGGCTGATTTAAGTTGGGGTGGGGAGGTTGTCCATTCTTTCGACTTCTTAGAACGAGCCTAAAATATTTAGTGGAGTGAGGACTCAAAGACAAATAGATATTTAAAAATAGAAAGAAGAGAATGTAATCAGGAAGAAAAAAAGTCAGAGAAATGCCTCAGTTCTTCTAAAACATACCTTTGGTAACTCAACCATATAGTAGACATCTGTGAATCTGGGCAAGAAAATGACAAGTGTGTAGGCAAGCCTGCATGAGGGTTAAAAAGCTCTCATAATTGGAGTTCCTGTTGTGGCGCAGCGGAAACGAATCTGACTAGGAACCATGAGGTTGCGGGTTCGATCCCTGGCCCAGCTCAGTGGGTTAAGGATCCGGCGTTGCCGTGAGCTGTGGTGTAGGTCACAGACACAGCTCGGATCTGGCGTTGCTATGGCTGTGGCATAGGCTGGCAGCTGTAGCTCGATTGCACCCCTAGCCTGGGAACCTCCATATGCTGCAGGTGCGGCCCTAAAAAGAGAAAAAGCCAAAAAAGAAAAAAAAAGTTCTCATAATTTATTCATGGACCAGTTCCCCGGCTTTCTCTCAGAGACGATTTCTCCACAGAGTGGTAAAGTCGAGCTTCTGAATTTGCAAATATTTTATGCAATATCTTAGCATTTTTGTCATCTGATTTCCCAAGCCATGGTAGATTAGAATTAGCAAAGAAGCAATGGAGAAGAAGGTGCTTAAGGGGGAAAGAAGCTAGAAACAGGCACAGGTGACAGCAGTGGGGAATAACATCTGTGAACATGAGACCCCCCCCCCCAAACTGACAAATGACCTCAGAAATCAAAACATGTTAGTCTGGTGCCCACGGCATAGGGGCAAATAGCTCTACAGGTCTCAATAGTCCAGGATAACATGATTCATATCCTATCAGTGATAAGCTTTATTTAAAAAAATTTTTTTTGAAGTTCCCGTTGTGGCGCAGAGGAAACAAGTCCGATTAGGAACCATGAGGGTGCAGGTTCGATCCCTGGCCTCAATCAGTGGGTTAAGGATCTGGCATTGCTGTGGCTGTGGTGTAGGCCGGCAGCTGTAGTTCCGATTCGACCCCTAGCCTGGGAACCTCCATATGCTGTGGGTGTGGCCCTAAAAAGCAAAAAAAAAATAAAAATAAAAATAAAAAAAAAATTAAAACCTCATTGCTGTACAACAAAGTGACCCTGTCACACATATACTCATATCCATTCTCTTCAGCATCTTTTCCCACAGGGATGACCACAAAATACTGGGTAGCGTTCTCTGTGCTATACGGCAGGTCCCCATTGGCCAATCAGTCCATATTCCTCAGCGTGCATATGCCCATCCCAAACCCCCAGCCCATCCCTCCCACTCACATCCCCCCTCAGTGATAAGCTGGTGACAGGGAATGGTTACATTTTGCTTAGGTCACTCTTCTTATAAAAGCAGGAAAAATTGTTTTCGGCCTTGTTTTAGAGAAACTATAGGAAATGATCTGGGAAAACGGGCTTTAGCACTTAAAGGGGTAAAGTTCAGTTACCTAGAAAAATCGGGTAATGTGGAAATGTTTTCTCATATATTATTAAATCCGGACTTGCTGCGTAATGAATATTCATCTGAAATGATGGTGGAATTCATAGGGGGTTAGTGTGGGGTCTCATAAATTTTTGTCTTTAATGGGACTGTAAGGTTATGTATTCATTCCTTTGGCTCAGCGCTCCTCCTTCTGATGCAAGATTCTGCTTTCTTCTGGGACATGCTCCTCTAACCTTAGGGTCAAAGGGGAATTGTCATCTTCTGACAGACCCCATCTCCTCGGCCACAGTGATTGGTTAGGAGTGGCACCTGACTAGACTGGCCTGATCCCCAGTCACAGTGATGGGACTTAGGGATGAGCCTGTGACCTAAGACAGACCCGCGTCCTCCAGGAGATTTTAATTAGAACAAAAGAAAGAGGCCACTTTTCCTATTAGATGGTGACACCGAATGGATGTGAACTCCCAAGCTGCCCAGGCCTTTGGTGTCAGCCTCTGGGCAAAAGCTGGTCTGAGCTACAGACAGCACACTGGTTTTGAGGAACTTCTTTCCAATGCATGAAGTCCCCGGAGCTTGGCCTGATTCTGCCTCTGCGACTCTTGTTGGTTGAACAAATCTCTTGATTCTCGGAGCTACCCGCAGTGTCCTTTCAATAAATCCTCTTCGGCCTAAGCGATTCCAGTTGGCTTTCTGTCTTCTGCAGCTGAGACTCCTGCCAAGCGCAGAGAACTCTGGAAGCCTTGGGAGGCCGCTCGGAGCTGGCCATGGCAAGACTGAGGGTCCGACCTGGATAACCAGAGAGGAAAAATGGGAAGCAGCCCCCGTTTGTGTAACTGACAAGGAGCTGGTCTGTCTGTCTCAAGCCATGGGATTGAAAGACAGAGCTGCTGCCTCAGCGAAGGAGGAAAAGACCTCAAGGGCTGTAATCGGAGTCCGTGGAGAACTCTGCCTTATCAAATTTCCCTTTTCTGAGCAATTCAAGCCAACAGCTCAGCCTCACTCCCCGGCCCCGGCCCCGCCCCCTCAGGTTTGGAGAGCGCCCTAGTCCGCATGCGCCATCCCAACTCCCAGCGTGGGGAGGGCCGCTCCCCGGGACCTGTTCGAACTCCCCGAATCTGTGCGTCTCCTGGAATCTCTCCTCTTGTCCGCCACGGGCCTTTCCTTGCGACCAGGAGAGAGGAAGACAGCCCTGATTGCTCAAGGCCTGCCTCTAGGATGATTCAGAAACAAAGTAGAGACTAATAACGACCGCTTACACTTTAGAGTGCCGGGCACTCTTTTAAGTGGTTGACGTGCACAATTTCATTGAATTCTCGCAACTCAATGAGGTAGTACTAATATAATTGCCCTTTTCGAGATGGGCAGATCAAGGCTTGGCAAGACTAAGAATCTTGCCGTAGGTGATGCTTTGGATAAAACAAAGCCAGGTTTTAAACTCAGGCCGTCGGAATCCAGAAAGTTCTCCCCTAAACCCTACGCTACAGTGCCTTCTAGATGCAGGGCACTGGCTGGGGCCCTCAGGTGAAGTGCTCCATCCGTTCAGCCTCCTGGTGTCATCGGCGTTGTCCCTTTAAGTGGATGAGGCAGATTTGGGGACGTGGGGTCTACCACTCTGCACTCTGGGAATTTTCTATCATTTCTGTTTTCAAGTCAGGCCTGTTAACCTAGTCTCAGGTCCTTTATACACTGCTGGGGCCCTTAACCTCAGGAATGGATAACTCTGGGTAGTTACCATGAACTGCGATCACTCTGCGGACAAGCCGTCCTTCAGTAATAAAAACAGAAATAAGAAGGAATTTCCCTTGTGGTGCAGCAGGTTAAGAATTCTGCATTGCCACAGCTGTGGCGGGGGTTTGATCCCTGGCCTGGGAACTTCCACATACCCCAGGTGTGGCCAAAACAAACAAACAGGGAGTTCCCGTCGTGGCTCAGTGGTTAACGAATCTGACTAGGAACCATGAGGTTGTGGGTTCGATCCCTGGCCTTGCTCCGTGGGTGGAGGATCCGGCGTTGCCGTGAGCTGTGGTATAGGTCACAGACGCGGCTCGGATCCGGTGTTGCTGTGGATGTGGTGTAGACCAGTAGCTACAGCTCCCATTAGTCCCTAGCCTGGGAACCTCCATATGGCATGGGAGCGGCCCGCGAAAAGGCACACACACACAAAAAAAGACAAAAAAACCAGAAACAAGAGTAGCATCTAACTTTTTTTTTTTTTTGTCTTTTTGCTATTTCTTGGGCCACTATGGAGGTTCCCAGGCTAGGGGTTGAATCGAAGCTGTAGCCACTAGCCTACGCCAGAGCCACAGCAACGTGGAATCCGAGCCATGTCTACAACCTAAACCACAGCAACGCCTGATCGTTAACCCACTGAGCAAGGGCAGGGACCGAACCCGCAACCTCATGGTTCCTAGTCGGATTCGTTAACCACTGCGCCACGACGGGAACTCCGCATCTAACATTTATATAACACTCTCTAGGTGAAGTATTTTAGGTATGCTAATTGATTGATGCCTCAGCAACACCACTAGGGGGTAGGTACCATTATTAGCTCCATTTTGCAGATGAAGAAACTGAGGCACAGAAAAGTGAAACGACTTGCCTCGAGTTTCAACAGATAGCAATTAGAGAAGCTTGAGATTCAAACTTAGGCATTCTGGCTTCATAGTCTACTATTTCAACTTTTCAGTCCTATTGCCTCCAGGTATATCTGTCTGTCTGTCTATCCATCTCGGTATCAAGTATCCAGCTGTCTAACATGCACACACGCTAATGGATTTGGTTTGTTAATTTTCTTTTTGTAGTTCGGGATTTGTACACCAGTCTTTGTAAGAGTGATGGGCCTATACTTTTCCTATACTCTCTCTCTCTCTTTTTTTTTTTTTGTTATTTGTATCAAGATTGTATGAACTTCATAAAGGGAGCTGGGTAACTTTCACAAGCTTGCTGATTACATTGTTCAATTCCTCTATATTCTTACTGGTATTTTCTAGTTTTAACTTATTAATTTTTAATAGGCCTGTTAAAATCCTTCCTTAGAATTGTGTTTTACATACTTCAAACTAATATCAATATAAAAAGGTATGTAAAGCAGACTCCAAAACTGAAAATAAACGAGATAAATGAACCTAAGAGTATACCAAATCAGTAATATTTCCCACAGAGAAAAGAATTAAGTGACTTGAGCACAATACTCTGTACTGTCTTAGTGGAATTTATCATAAAGACATAAAAGACTGCAAAGAGGAGTTCCCGTTGTGGCTCAGCAGTAATGAACCTGACTAGTATCCATGAGGATGAGGGGTCGATCCCTGGCCTCGCTCAGTGGGTTAAGGATCCGGCGTTGCCATGAGCTGTGGTGTAGGTTGCAGACGAGGCTTGGATCTGGCATTGCTGTGCCCGTGGCATCGGGCAGTGGGTATAGCTCTGATTCAACCCCTAGCCTGGGAACTTCCATATGCCGTGGAAGCGGCCCTAAAAAGACAAAAAAAAAAAAAAAAAAAAAGACTGCAAATGTGTCTTAAACCTTCCCCGGTCTTTTTATTTTTAGAAATAATAGTGACATTGTAATTTTGAAATTATCTTTATGTATTATAGAGTAAAGCAAATTTTGTACCTATGTCCATGTTATGAAGAATCAAGACTTTCGGTCATGACAATAGAGACATGAATATAAAAATCAAAGGCGTTAAGAAAACACGAGGTGCAATTTGAATTAAATACATAAAACATTGAATGCTATTACTACAAAATATAATTCCTAGATGTTTATGCCAGGGTTAGTAAACTTTTTCTGCAATGGCTGAATAGTAAATAGTTTAGGCTTTGCAAGTCATAAGATCTCCGTTGCAGCATTCAACTTTGCTGTTATTGCATCAAAGCAGTCACAGATGAGGTATAAACAAATGAGCATGAGTGTGTTTCAATAAATCTTTATTTACAAAAAAGGCAGTGACTTAAGGGCCACAGTTTGCTATATTTTCTGACCCCTGGTGTAGAATTCATGCCACTGTCGCCAACAGCAATGAGAACACTTAGCACCTACATCTCGGTTTCTGAATTGCATTTCCTACTGAAAGGAATCAAGGCTTCCTGGAGAGATAGCTGATTCCAGATCAAGGGCAGGAAAAGTTTAAGCCTGGGTTGTCTTGTGTCAGAAAGCAAAACAAAACCAAAAAAACCCCTAAGATTTGAAAAACTTTTTTTTTTTTTTTTTTGGTCTTTTTAGGGCTGCACCCGTGGCATATGGAGGTTCCCAGGCTAGGGGTTGAATCAGAGCTGCAGCTGCTGGCCTATGCCACAGCCACAGCAATGCCAGATCTGAGCCTCGTCTGCGACCTACACCACAGATCACAGCAACACTGGATCCTTAACCCACTGAGAGAGGCCAAGGATCAAACCTGTGTCCTCATGGGTCCTAGTCAGATTCATTTCCGCTGAGCCACCAAGGGAACTCGCCTCCAAAAAAATTTTTTTTATGGCCGTACCTGCAACACATATGGACGTTCCCAGGCCAGGGACTGAATTGGAGCCTTATCTGCGACCTATGCAGCAGTAGCAATGCTGGATATTTTAATCCACTGCACCAGACTGGGGATTGAACCCTCCCCTCTGCAGTGACCTGAGCCATTGCAGTAGGGTTCTTAACCACGGTGCCACAGCGGGAACTCCAAAAAGCCTCTAAGATAAATGGATTCATTTCAAAAGGATATTGGCATCATATTGAAGGGGCTCCCATTGACCAATTTGACTGAGCGATTTGAGCATCGAAAAATGATAATGGTAATTGTTAGGAGGTGGAGATATTGAATAATATCCTCTGAAATGGGAAGGGACTTTGAGACTGCCTGCAAAGTGAAGCAGGCAACTCCATAAAGTGCAATCGTGAAGTTTATCCTGGGCAACTTATGCACAGGCAGGACTGGGCAGATGATGACCCAGAGGCATTCGCAGCTGCACACCACACTGATGAAAGGGGTACAAGGGACTTAAAGGGGCCAAAGCTAAAAGCAGAATCTGACTACCAGGGAGAAGCACCATCTGCATGGATGGGAAGCAGGGTCTTTCCTCCCCTCTGGGCATCGCATGACCATTAACCACCTGCATTAGCGAAAGGCACTTTTCCACTTTTCAGATCAGCTGAAGGCAAGGGTAAAAGTTGGTAGGGAACTAATATGGCTTGGGCTAAACTCCATCACACAGAAAGGGGAGGGGGTAAGATTTCGGGTCTAAGATGGAGCTGACAAAATGGAGTCAGTGTGGTTCCGCCACTCATTCGTGAAGATGATGATGATAACAATAATAAATTAATTGATGGTAAATAAATAAAATGAATAAAATTCATATTTATATTGATAATTAAAAAGACGAAAAGAAAGAGAAAGAAGAAATGTTCACTTGCCGGCACTGAAGATGATTTATTTTTTTGGCTATACCTACAGCATGCAGAAGTTCCCAGGGCAGGGATCAAACCCAAGCCACAGTGACTAGAGCCACAACAGTGACAATGCTGGATCCTTAACCACTAGGCCATCAGGGAACTCCAGAAGATGATTTTTACACCAACTTTTTCTCCGCATATTTGTATTTTAAAAAAATTAAGTATTTATCCTATTCTAATCGAAGAGAGAAGCCTATTCCTTACAGAAGAATTACAACTGATAAACGTAAAGGAGGATCAAATTAGAAAAATCGCCATTGTGCAAACTCTAGCGACACACCTGATTCAGGAAGGGAGTACCAATGGATGACAAAACCATTAGGTGTCAGGCTGCGAGTGAACAGGATGGTTGTATGGTGCCAAATTGTCACCTGAGACAATTTGTTCCTTATAAAGGGAAGATCAGTAGAGTGATCCGGTGGTTGTCACTTTAAGCCAGAAATCAAACTTAGCATCCCTCAGAGTATGATAGTCTGACTTTTTTTTTTTTTTTGCCATTTCTTGGGCCACTTCTGCGACATATGGAGGTTCCCAGGCTAGAGGTTGAATTGGAGCCATAGCCACCGGCCTACACCACAGCCACAGCAACGCAGGATCCCAGCTGTGTCTGCAACCTACACCACAGCTCACGGCAACGCCGGATCCTTAACCCACTGAGTGGCAAGCCCAGGGATCGAACCCACAACCTCATGGTTCCTAGTCGGATTCGTTAACCACTGAGCCACAACGGGAACTCCGATAGTCTGACATTTTGTCTTCCAAGTATGATACAACATGAAGTAAACAGCAAGATCTAGGAAATATTGTGGTCTTTCAAACTTTTGCATCGAATACAAAGCCTAGGAGAACAAGTTAAATGATAACACAAGGAAACAGTCAAATCCAGAATGACGTAAGACAGGCTACAAGACTGCAGGCTGACTTTGCCTCTTCAAAGTCATTGAAATGCAAATTGAAAAGACCTGGAGTTCTGTGTATGATCAAGTCCATTGGAATTTCATATGATTGGCAAAGAACAATACATGATTACAGATCCTCGAAGTTTTGCCGAAAGCCAATTAGGAATGTTAGAAAATATAAGCAGAGTAAGTAAAAATAAAATACAATTAAAAATTTAAAAATAACTGTAAAGCATGTCAGATGTTATACCTTTCAACCATACCCAAAATGTCACATGAAAAATTTTCTGTAGGTTTATGTAATTTTCAGATTATCTGAAACCTGTTAGAATCATAAGACACGAAATATGTACAATTATAACACAATGTAATTGCAATATACTGTCATTTAAATCCCATGTTTTCAGTCACAATTACATAATCTTTAGCTATTTAGTTTTAACGAGGAAATCAGAAGGCTTGCTGAAATCCAACATATCATACTCCAAATTCCCAACTTTGTATTCTGTATTTATCACTAAAACACAAAATTACAGTCTTTAAATTGATGTTAAGCTTATAATGTTTCCAATGTCATCGTATATTATGGCTTTGACGAATCTTTTGAAATTCAAAAGGCATTGAATAGGTGTTCCCTGGTGGCACAGCAGGTTAAGGATCCGGTGTTGTCACTGCTGTGGCTCGGGTTCGATTTCTGACCCAGGAACTTCTGAATGCCTTAGGCATGACCAAAAAAAAAAAAAAAAAAGACATGGCATGGAGACAGTTCTAGGTTAAAGGACACAAAAGATAAATTATGGAAAATACGTTTTATAAACTTTGGATTATTTTTTGAAATAAAAGTACTTACAGAAAACATATTTGGACAATTGGGGACTTTGGCGTATGGACGACAGAGTAGATATTTTAAGGTAATATCGTTAATTTTCTTAGGTGTGATAATGGCATTGTGGTGATATAAGAAAAATATCTTTATTCTTAAGAGATGCGTGTTCAAATATTCAAGAATATGATATCATGATACTTGTATTTAGGTAGATAGAAAACAGTAATATGGCCAAATTTTAACACTTGAATCTTGTTTCTAGATATATATGTGTTCTTTTCACTTTTTTATATGCTTACAAACTTTTTTTTTTTTTCTTTTTAGGGCTGCACTTGCAGCATATGGAAGTTCCCAGGCTAGGGGGTCGAATCAGAGCTGCAGCTGCCAGCCTATGCCACAGCCACAGCAATGCCAGATCTGAGCTGCCTCTGTGACCTGTGACACAGCTTGTGGTAATGTTGGATCCTTCACCCACTGAGTGAGGCCAGGGATCAAACTTGCATCCTCACAGACACTAGTTGGGTTCTTAGCCCTCGGAGCCACAACGGGAACTCCTATGTTTGCAAAATTTCTAAAGTAAAAAACTTGGAGAGAAAATTTTTCTCTGTGTGAGAATATTTCTTGCATTCAAACTTAGGCCAATCATTTTGCCAACAAACTGGCTTTCATTTAAGTAAGCAGGACTCCAAGAATGGTTCCTTCAAGATTCTATGCCATCATCCCATATCCTGTGACGACGATAAGAACGCTCCCCTAATTGTGTTATGTTATATGGCACAGTTGGCCCTAAATTAGGGAGACTGTCCCAGTGAGCTTAATCTTATCATGTGAGTCTCTTTATTATTTTTAAAATTTCTAGTATATTCATTTCACCCCATGTGTACAGAATTTTCATTTCAACATGCAATCAATATCAAATTGAAATAGTTTATGTTCCTCTTTTATAATCCGTCTTTAATATCCGGTGTGAATTTTACATTTCCCATTGCTATTTGAACACTAAATTACCAGAGTGAATAGTTGTCTTCTATTTAGACTTCATAAATTTACAGTTGAAAAAGTGGAGTCGGATACTCAAGTTATTCCAAAGGTATATGGTGTTCAATAACAAAAATATTGTTTTTCTTTCATAGTCACATCATATTGAGAAACTGATTTATCATGTTTAGAAGAATCACTTTGGCATTAAAGCAATAGCATATGTTTCAGAACTATTTGTACGAGTTAAATAAATTCTCTAACCCTTTAACCATTTGAAACATCAGTTTCAAAGGGGTATATCAGACATTGAAAAACATCTTAAAATTTTTTTTATTAAAGTATACTCGATTTGCAATATTGTGCCTATTTCTGCTGTGCAGCAAAGTGGCGAGTCTCTTTAAACAGAGGTTTTTTTTTTTCTTTTTTTTTTTTCCTGTTGGTGGCAAAAGAGGAAGTCAGAGAGACCCAAAGCACAGGAAGAAGTTGATGCACGAATGCTGGTTTTGAAAATGACCAAAAGAAAGCCGCAAGCAGAGTTCCCACTGTGGCACATCGGTAAAGAATCTGTCTGCAGAGGCTCAGGCTCACTGCCTGGTGCAGTGGGTTAAAGGATCCAGATCCAGCGTTGCCACAGAGGCAGTGTAGGGATTGGACTTCCTGGCCTGGAAACTTCCATATGCCATGGACCTTGGGTGCTGCCATCAAAAAAAAAAAAAAAAAAAAAAAAAAAAAAAGAAAAAAATTAAAAATAAAATAAAAAAAGAAAAGAAAAAGAAAGCCACAAGCCAAGAAATCCAGGGAGTCTCTAAGAACAGAAATCAGCCCCTAGGTGACAGCCAGCAGTCCTACAACTGCAAGGATCTGAAATCCACCAACCATATCAATAGTCTTGGAAGAGAAATATTCTTCAGAGCCTCTGGAGAGAAATGCAGCCTGGCCAACACCTCATCTCAGTTCTGTGCAACTCGGAACAGAGAAAATATCTGAGATTGCCTAGCGTTCTGACCTAAAGATTGGTGAGCACATGAATGGTGTTGTTGTAACACGCTAGGTTTGTGGTGGTTTGGTATGGCAGCGATAGAAAACAAATGTATGATCATTATACAACTACAGATGTGATAAATTCATTTGAGTAATAAAAAAATGGAAAAAAAAAACCAAAAAACAAATGTAGTGTCTTAGGAAGATCCAGGTGCTGCAGGGAAAATTTTCAGGGAGTCTGGAGTTTGGGTGCATTAACTTGTTGAAGTCTGTAAGGTACAAAATGGAAACATGGCTTGCTTTGCTCTACTGTTGCAAATGGCTCCTTTACTTTCTGAATTATGTGCAATTTATTCTCTGTTTCTTATTTCTTTGTATCTCCTAACTGTGCCTGCCTGCTATGGTGTTTTCAGTTTTATTTTTCCAGCACAGAAAAGTAGATAGATAGATGTTTTGAAAGTTCATAAATAAACATTTGACAGATTTTCCTTCATGGGCAGCTAGGTAAAAAGTAGATCTGGAAGAATGATATCTACGGGAATGGGGGAGTAAGGACCTCTGAAAATTCACTCCTCTATAGGAACAATGAGAATACTGATAAAAATGGTCAAAATCAACTTTTTTAGAACTCTGGAAAGTAAACAAAGGCTTGCAACCATTCAAGGACTATTGATTCAAGAAAAAAAAAAAAAAACAGTGGAATCTCAGTAAGAATAGGCAGCTTTGTGGTACTTGCCTCCTAACATCTTCCTCTTTGAAGCTCCTCTGAAGACTTTGAAATGCAACAGTGTCACAACAGAAGGAGCTGTGAAGGTGAGCAACCTAGCAGTCACTAGGGAGAGGAGAATTTTGGAGCTCTCCAAAAGCCCCATTCCAGTAGAACTGCCATTATTTGACTTTTTTTTCTAGTCGTTCCCTGGAAACGCTCTAATCAAAAGGTGGAGGAGTTCCAGTTGTGGCTTAAGAACCTGACTAGTATCCATGAGGATTCGGGTTTGATTCCTTGCCTCGCTCAGGGGGTTAAGGATCCGGCATTGCAGCAGGCTGTGGCGTAGGTTGTCGCTGGTGTTGCTGTGGCTGTAGTGTAGGTTGGCAGCTGCAGCCCGGATTCCACCCCTAGTCTGGGAACCTCCATATGCCACAGGTGCAGCCCTAAAAAAAAAAAAAAAAAAAAAAAAAAAAAAAAAGGGAGGTGGAGATTGGCAGAATGGATAAGAAAAACATTATGCACCTCTATGGTGTCTATGAGAGACACACATTAGTCTCAAAGACAATGTATTGTCTATTGAAAGTAAAAGAAAGGAAAAATCTATTCTGCACAAACAGTAATCAAAAGAAAGCTGGAGTTACTTTTTATTTTAATTTATTATTAAAAATTTTAAACTAAAAGTTGATTTACGATGTTGTGTTAATTTCTATGGTACAGACAAAAAAAAAAACTCTAAGGTACAGCAAAGTGACCCAGGCATACATCCCTTTTTTTTTTTGCTTTTTAGGGCTGCACCCGTGGCACATGGAGGTTCCCGGGCTAGGGGTTGAATCGAAGCTACAGCTGCCAGCCTACACCACAGCCACAGCAATGCCAGATCCAAGCTGTGTCTGCAAGCTACAGCATAGCTCTTGGCAACACCAGATCCTTAACCCGCTGAATGAGGCCAGGGATTGAACCTGCAACCTCATGGTTCCTAGTCGGATTCGTTACTGCTGCGCCACGATGGGAACTCCTACATTCCTTTTCTTATGTTATCTTCCACCAAAACTTCTAGGCTTTAAAGGACACAATCAAGAAAATGAAAAGATAATCCACAGAATGGGAAAAATACTTGCAAATCATATATCTGATAAAGGACTTGTATCAAGAATATATAAAGAACTCTCTTGTGCTTAGTGGGTTAAGGATCCAGTGTTGTCACCGCTGTGGCTCAGGTTTGATCCCTGCCCTGGGAACTTCTGCATGCCGACTGCATGCCCAAAAAAGGAAAAAAAAAAAAAGAAAATATAAAGAATGCCTCCATCTAAACAATAAAAAGAGACCCAATTAATAAAATGAGAAAGAATTTGAGTAGGTATTTTTTTCCAAAAAAATATACAAATGGCCAATAAGCACATGAAAAGATGTTTAACTCCATTAGTCCTTAGAGAAATGCAAATCGAAAACACAACAAGATACCACTTCACACCCACTGGGATGGCTGTAATAAAAAAGGCAGATAAATAACAAGTGATGACAAGGGTAGGAAAAAATTGGAACGCTCATACATTGCTGGTGAGAATTTTAACATGCTGTGACTGCTATGGAAAAACTTGGTGATGCTTCCAGAAGTTAAACACAGAGGTATTATGTGATTCAGCAATTCCACCCTTAGTTAAATATACAAGACAAATGAAAACATAAGTCCATGTAAAAAACTTGTACATGAATGGTCATAGAGACATTATTCATACTAGTGAAAAAGTGAAAACACCCCAAAATGTGCATCAACTTACGCATGAGAAGCCAAGTGTGGTCTAGCCATAGAATGGATCATGATTCAGCCATCAAAAGAAAGTACTGACACGAGCTACAACACGGCCAGGTGATGAAAACATACTAAGTGGAGGAAACCAGACACAAAAGGTTACATATCGTGTAAATCCGTTTATATGAAATGTCCACAACAGGCAAATCCATAGAGACAGGTAATAGATTCGTGGTTGACAGAAGCTAAGGAAGGGAAAACAGAGAGTGAACGCTAAGGGGGGTCTTGTTGCGGCGATGAAGATGTTCTGAAATTAGATAGTGGGAATGACTGCATAAATCTGTTAATGTACCAGAGTTCCTGTCATGGCTTAGTGGTTAATGAATCTGACTAGGAACCATGAGGTTGCGGGTTCGATCCCTGGCCTCGCTCAGTGGGTGAAGGATCTGGTGTTGCCGTAAGCTGGGGTGTAGGTCACAGACATGGCTCGGATCCTGCGTTGCTGTGGCTGTGGTGTAGGCCAGTAGTTGCAGCTCTGATTGAACCCCGAGGCTGGGAACCTACACATGCCACAGGAGCAGCCCTAGAAAAGGCAAAAAGACCAAAAAAAAAAAAAAAAAAATTAGTGTACCTAGAGACTAAAAGGATGAATTTTATGTTATGTGAGTTGTTTCTCAATTAAAAAAAAACTCTTGAAACTCCATAATAAGAAAACAAACAATTAATAAATGGGCTAGAAATTTGAAGAGACGCTTAGTTAAAGAAGACGGCAACTAAACTCATGAAAATAAGCTCAGGAGTTCCTGTCATGACTCAGAAGAAATGAATCTGACTAGTATCCATGAGCATGCAGGTTCGATCCCTGGCCTCGCTCAGTGGGTTGAGGATTTAGTGTTGCCGTGAGCTGTGGTGCGGGTCACAGATGCGGCTTGGATCTGGTGTTGCTGTGAGCTGTGGTGTAGGCCGGCGGCTACAGCTCTGATTGGACCCCTAGCCTGGGAATCTCCATGTGCCGTGGGTGCAGCCCTAGAAAAGGCAAAAAGACAAAAAAAAAAAAAAAAAAAAGGAACCCAGACACAAAAAGCTACACACTCTCTGATTATATTTCTATGACTGTTCAGAAAAAGCGAACACACAAGGGCAGTAAACAGGTGGGTACTTGCCAGAGGCTGAGAGTAGGGAGGGATTGACCACCAAGGAGCCTGAGGGTATCTTTGGGACAATGAGACTTGTCTATATTTCGGTTATAGTATAATTTCATAATTGAATGCATTTATCAAAATGCACAGAACTATACACCAAAAAAGAGAGAATTTTGCTGTATATAAATTATACCTTTAAAAAATATAAAAAATCAGAACCTGGCTTATACTAAATAAACAGATTTGGGATATTCCATCTTTGCAAATCCATTTCACCTAGACACAGAACAGCGTGTATTGCGTGGTAGATGGTATAACCTACATCAGATGCTGAGAAAGGGGAACTTTTTAGAAAACTTCTTCCCATCTTGGAGTTCCCTGGTGGCCTAGTGGGCTAAGGATCCCGCATTGTCACTTGGGTTCCATCCCTGGCCCAGGAAATTCTGAATGCTGTGGGCATGGCCAAAAAAAGAAATTCTTTTTTTGCCCATGCGGGCGGCATGCAGAAGTTCCCAGGGCAGGGATCAAACCTGCGCCACAGCTGTGACCCGAGCCACCCCACTGAGCACAAGAGAGTTCTTTATATATTCTTTTTTTTTTTTTTTTTTTTTTGTCTTTTTTGGTCTTTTTGGTCTTTGTTGTTGTTGTTGTTGTTGCTATTTCTTGGGCCGCTCCTGCGGCATATGGAGGTTCCCAGGCTAGGGGTTGAATCGGAGCTGTAGCCACCGGCCTACGCCAGAGCCACAGCAACGCAGGATCCGAGCCGCGTCTGCAACCTACACCACAGCTCACGGCAACGCCGGATCGTTAACCCACTGAGCAAGGGCAGGGATCGAACCCGCAACCTCATGGTTCCTAGTCGGATTCGTTAACCACTGCGCCACGACGGGAACTCCTCTTTATATATTCTTGATACCAGCCCTTTATCAGATATATGATTTGCAAGTATTTTTCCCATTCTGTGGATTGTCTTTTCATTTTCTTGATGGTGTCCTTTAAAGCCTAGATGTTTTGATGGAAGATAATATAAGAAAAGGAATATAATTCCTTTTCTTATATTATCTTCCATTCTTATATATATATATGGGTCACTTTGCGGAACGTCAAGAGTGTTACATTTTTTATGCCGTGTTGTATCCTTAGAAGAGCTCACTTCAGTTGTGCCCAGAAAGAGAAGGGGATGCTAATAAAGGACTTTATGAAGCAAAACCTACATAGCCAGTACGGAGAACAGACGACCAGCCCTTATCCAGTAGAGTAGAGGAAAATGAACTTCAAGGCGGTATGCTTTTTTTTGTTTTTTGTTTTTTAATTGAAGAAGTCTTCTGTTAAAATGACAGTTCGAAATGGATGTTTCACAAAGGGAAATATTTTCATTTCATTTGTTGAAGTTCTCAACAAGAATTTCAAAATATACAGTCACTCCTTGGTGATTTTAGAGTATAACGTAGATAATTACTAATAATCTAGAAATGTTTTTATTAATGATTTCAACAATTATTATATATTAAAACATGTGCCAGAGGACATTGAAAACAAATGAACAGGTATGTGTTAGTGGGTTTTCATTTGGTTGTTGGCGCTATCTTCTTTGGAATGTTTGAAGGGCCATATCAGCCTCTTCCGAA
Source organism: Sus scrofa (assembly GCF_054392235.1). Taxonomy (NCBI): domain Eukaryota; kingdom Metazoa; phylum Chordata; class Mammalia; order Artiodactyla; family Suidae; genus Sus; species Sus scrofa. The sequence goes on along the minus strand of NC_139401.1, from coordinate 43,462,792 downwards.
CCATCTTTCAAGAATAAGATCCAAATTCTTTAGCATAGAGAATTTGTCTCTGATTCCCACTTCGGGAATGATGGACTAAGAGATTTGGCCTACATACTTGACTTCGGGACAATTAAAGAAGATGGGTGAGGAGTGCCCTGGTGGCTCAGTGGATTAAAGGTCTGGCATTTGTCTCTGCAGAGGCTCGCTCGGGTCGCTGTTGTGGTTCGGGTTTGATCCCTGGCCTGGGATCTTCCACATGAGAGTGTGGCAAAAAAAAAAAGAGAGAAAAAGAAAAAAAGAAAAGAAATGGTGTGTGTAAGGGCACTAGAATGTTATGTAGCTCTACCTACCCAAGATCTGGGAGAAAGCCCAATAAGCTGTTTTGCCTCTGAGCATTCATGCTAATTCCAGTAGGGAAGCTGAGAAGTTGAAAAGCTGAGCCGAACTTTTCATAGCTTTGCCAAGCTAAGGAGCCTCTCAAGGAAATAGAAGACTTGGGTCTTTACACCAAAGGGTTACAGCCCATAACCAAAAGTAAACTCTCCCAAGAGCTATAGCTCAGCCTGGAACCATCTCAATCTCTAAACTTGGCCAGTGGTTCTGGGCATTCCAAACAGCTGGCATGCTCAGATACCACACTGAAATAAACATAAATCTTCTCTGGAGGAAGAGAACATCCATGCATCAAATAATTTCTATAAACAATTTTGCAAATACAATGTCCCGCATTTGGCAAGAAATAATGAGACCCATTAGAAGGAAAGATGTCACAAATGAACCTATCTACAAAACAGAAACAGACTCACAGACATAGAGAACAGACCTGTGGTTGCCAAGGGGGAGGTGGGGAGGGAGTGGGATGGACGGGGAGTTTGGGGTTAGTAGATGCAAACTATTGTATTTAGAATGGATAAGCAATGAGATCCTACTGTATAGTACAGGGAACTATATCTAGTCTCTTGGGATAGAGAGCATGATGAAAGATAATATGAGAAAAAGAGTGTGTGTGTGTGTGTGTGTGTGTGTGTGTGTGTGAGTCACTTTGCTGTAGAGCAGAAATTGGCACATCGTAAATCAACTATACTTTAATTAAAAAAAAAGAAAAGAAAAAAGATGCTATAAAAAAAAAACCCGGAGTTCCCGTCGTGGCGCAGTGGTTAACGAATCCGACTAGGAACCATGAGGTCGCGGGTTCGATCCCTGAGCTTGCTCGGTGGGTTAACGATCCGGCATTGCCGTGAGCTGTGGTGTAGGTCGCAGACGCGGCTCGGATCCTGTGTGGCTGTGGCTCTGGCGTAGGACAGTGGCTACAGCTCCGATTCCACCCCTAGCCTGGGAACCTCCATATGCTGCGGGAGTGGCCCAAGAAATAGCAAAAAGACAAAAAAACAAACAAACAAACAAACAAAAAACCCGCAGAAATTACAGAAAATAGGAGTTTCTCCATTGGCTCAGTGGGTTAAGGATCTCGTGTTGTCACTGCTATGGCTTGGGTCACTGCTGTGGCATGGATTTGATCCCTGGCCCTGGAACTTTCACATGTTTTGGGTGCATAGAAACAGACCCACACAGGTTATACCTATCAGAATTATGAGATACAGACTTTAATTACTTCTCCTATGCCCAAGGAGATAAAAGACAAGATTAAAAATTTGGCAGAGGAATTCGCATTGTGGCTCAGCAGTAACAAACCCAACTAAGAACCGTGAGGATGTGGGTTCAATCCCTGGCCTCACTCAGTGGGTTAAGAATCCAGCATTGCCGTGAGCTGTGGTGTAGGTGGCAGACATGGCCAGATCCTGTGTGGCTGTGGCTGTGGTGTAGGCCGGTGGCTGCAGCTCCGATTCAACCCCTAGCCTGGGAACGTCCATAGGCCGTGGGTGTGGCCCTAAAAGAGACCAAAAAAAAAAAAAAAAAAAAAAAAAAAAAAAAGAATTTGGCAGAGAAATGGTAACTATTAAAAAGGACCGAATAAAAATATAAAAATTCTAGAACTAAAAAACACAGTAACCAAAATTGAGAATGCAGTCATTGGACTGAATAGAAGATTAGACAAATCTGCAGGGAGAATTGGTGACCGGGAACAGGAGTCAATCAACTAAAACCTGTGGGCCAAATCTGGCTCATGGCCTGTTTTTACATGGCCCATGAACTAAGGGTTTTTATATTTTTAAAAAGGTTATAAAAAAAAGTGACAGAGACTATACTTGACATGAAAAACCTAAAATATTTACTATGAGGGCCTTTAGGAAAGTTTGCCAACCCCTGAACTGTGGGAATGAAAAATGTCACATGCCCCATCGGTAAACAGTGGATGTTGTGGCCATTAAGCCACCAGTTACTGCAGCCAATCCAGCTGTGCCCCCTGACGGGATCCAGGATGGAGAAAAAAAGGATACTGGCCCTAGATAGTTAAGGTGAATTCCAAAGGAACAGCTTCATGAGCCCAGGCTCTCGCATCTTCCCATACGAAGTTCCCGTTGTGGCGCAGTAGAAACGAATCTGACTAGGAACCATGAGGATGTGGGTTCGATCCCTGGCCTCACTCAGTGGGTTAAGGATCCGGCATTGCCAGGAGCTCTGGTATAGCTCACAGATATGGCTTGGATCCTGTGTTACTGTGGCTGGGGTATAGGCTGGCAGCTGTGGCTCTGATTCAACCCCTAGCCTGGGTATTTCCATATGCCGCAGTGCAGCCCTAAAAAGCAAAAACAAAAAGCTAAATTCACTACATCCAGATTTGTTTTTTTCTTCAATTAACAGTGAATTTTTGATGTTTCGACAACCTGCTTCCTGTTGCAAAAACTCCTGTGTATCCCGGCTCCTCCCTTACCTCTTCAGAGCAGTGCCTCAGAGCTACCTGAGAGGCTACTTCCTGGGTGTAAGTCCTCAGCAAGTCCCCCAAGAACCTGAGTAATATCCATGAGGATGCGGGTTCGATTCTTGGCCTCGCTCAGTGGGCTAAAGATCCTGCATTGCCGCCAGCTGCAGTGTGGATCGCAGATGCAGATGCGGCTCAGGTCTGGTGGTGCAGGCAGGCAGCTGCAGCTCCCATGATTCGACCCCTAGCCTGGGAGCTGCCATATGCCACAGGTGCGGCCCTGAAAAAAAAAAAAAAAAAAAAAAGAGAGAGAGAGAGAGAAAATTGTCAACTTTGAGGGTGTGCTTTTTTTGTTTGGTGGTTGTTGTTGTCGTTAGGTGAGCAGTGCATGGAGAGAATCGTTAAGAGGGGGACCAGGGAGAGGCCTGAGGAGGCAGCGCCAGCTAGCATCATGCCCAGCTGGTGAGCATCAGCTACTCTGAGTCTCCAGCTGAGCCCTTTCAGGCGTGTTTTGACCATTTATTTCTTCGTCCACTCGGGTATTGAACACCTATGCGGTCAATTCCCATCTTAGTGCCGAAGAGCAGACTTTAGGGTCAGACTTGGGTTTAAATCCCGAGTAAAGAGAGATAACAGGGCCTGGCTGACTGGCGGTCATGGGGACCAGAAGAGAGCATGCCTCTCGGGCATTTAGAACGTGTCTGGATATAGCCAGCCCGCACTGCATGCCAGGTGCTATTGTTAGCCTGGAGTGTGCTCAGGCCATGTCCCCGACTGGCTGTAACCCCAGAAGGATAACTTGGTGGCTGTAATGGGAGTGGGACTGATAGGGATGGAGTAGGATAGTTACACAGGGAGCCGTAGAAGTCCCAATAAGGGACCAGAGATAGAGCGGGAAACCTAGGGGCCTTCGGGAGATCACTGTAAGTTAATAATTGCTCAAGAAAGCCCTCAGAACAAGGCGGGCTTTCGGGACAAGTGGAGGTGCAAGAACTGCCTCAGGTCAGGGAGGAGTTTGAGGACCAGGAGTTTGAGGATCGCCCTTCTGCTGATTTGAATAAGCACCCGGACAGTCCTGGTCTGACTTTACGGGATCAAATACTCTCTTACCAGATACCAAGGAGCAGCTACTGCTGAAGAAAGAGGAAGAGTTGGTCTTTTCCCACCGCCACTCCCCTTGGATGATAAACCTGTAGCCCACTGGATCCTTGGGGCAGAGCCTCCTTGCTGCCCGCTTGCATCTCTCACAAGCATCCTATCCTAATAAATCTATTTCTTGCCTATCCCTTGTCTCTCGATGAATTCCTTCTGCACGGAGACATGAAGAACCTGAACCTCAGTGAGTCCAGACACAGAGTGAGGAATTCTAACTCAAAACTGTGTGTTTAAGTCCCAATCTGGGTTTAGGCTGGGTTTGAGTCCCGGCAGGCAGGCTCAAGTCCCAACCTGGGTTCTGGCTGGGTTTGAGTCCTAAGTGCTGTCAGGTTCAGCATCAGATGAAAGTAGGACAAGGACGGAAGGGAGGGCAGGACCATCCTGAATATGGGAGGTGAAGGCGCAGTGCAACTTTATACCATTTTTCTTCCACGTAGGCAGTTTGCCTACATGGGAACTATAGTTAAAAATGAATATCATCTCCCAAGGAACTCTAACTGATCACTTGTGATGGAACATGATGGAGGATAATGTGAAAAAAAGAATGTATATGTGTGTATAACGGAGTCACTTTGCTGTACAGCAGAAATTGACAGAACATTGTAAATCAACCATAATAAAATTTTAAAAATGAATATCCTGGAGTTCCCGTCGTGGCGCAGTGGTTAACTAATCCGACTAGGAACCATGAGGTTGCGGGTTCGGTCCCTGCCCTTGCTCAGTGGGTTAACGATCCGGCGTTGCCGTGAGCTGTGGTGTAGGTTGCAGACGCGGCTCGGATCCCGCGTTGCTGTGGCTCTGGCGTAGGCCGGTGGCTACAGCTCCGATTCGACCCCTAGCCTGGGAACCTCCATATGCCGCCGGAGTGGCCCAAGAAATAGCAACAATAACAACAACAACAACAACAACAAAAAGACAAAAGACAAAAAAAAAAAAAAATGAATATCCTCTATAGAGAATAAACCAGTGGTTACCAGTGGTGGTGGGGAGTAAGAGGCACAAATTATTACATAGAAAATAAGCTATCGGGAGTTCCCATTGTAGCTCAGCGGGTTAAGAACCTGACATTGTCTCTGTGAGGCTGGGTTAAGGGTTAAGGATCCAATGTTGCTCCAAGCTGCGGTGTAGGTCTCAGATGCAGCTTGGATCTGGTGTTGCCATAGTTGTGCTGTAGGCCACAGCTGCAGCTCTCATTCGACCTCTAGCCTGGGAACTTCCATATGCTGCAGAGGCAGCCATAAAAAGAAAAAAAAAAAGCTATAGAGGAGTTCCCCGATGGCCTACCTGTTGGAGAGCTGGTATTGTCACTGCTGTGGTTCGGGTCACTGCTGTGGTACAAGTTTGATCCCTGGCCTGGAAACTTTCACATACCTTGAGTGTGTCAAAAAAAAAAAAAACCTATATAAATTAAGCTATAGGATATATTGTACCTTATGGGGGATATAGCCAATATTTTTAATAACTACAAAAGTAGTATAACCTTTAAAAATTATGAATTACGGTTGTACACCTGTAACATATAATATTGTACAGCGACAGCAATATTGTACTTAAATAAAAGTATCTTTTTTTTTTTTTTTTGTCTTTTTAGGGCCACACCCACGTCATATGGAAGTTCCCCCAGGCTAGGGACTGAATCAGAGCTACAGCTGCTGGCCAACACCACAGCCACAGCAACGATGGATCCTTAACCGGCTGAGCGAGGCCAGGGATCGAACCCTCAACCTCGTGGTTCCTAGTCGGAGTTGTTTCTGCTGCGCCATGACAGGAACTCCCAAAAATATCTTTTAAAAAGTGAATATCCTCAGCAAAGCTTATTTATAATAGCTAAAGAGGAGAAAAAACCTAATCATAATGTATTTCCCAAATCCTTTAACATCTGGGCATGATGGAGTGGAATTAGTTGAAATTTCAATGCAGAAATGTGACGTTATGTCAAAGTACAATTTTCAAAAAAGTAAAAATTAAGCTCATGTAAATATAGAATAAACACGTATCAAAGATTGATTCTATTTATTGGCGAGGGCATCAGGGAGATGGTCAAGCTGGTGCAAAGAGCGTTTAATGAGCTGGGTATCCATAGACCATTTTTTTAAAAGTTAGAATAAGGGCTATGTAAGATGCAAAGCTCATTAAATAACTCACGGGGCAATAAAACCATAACCGTTGACACTGTCTTTTCTGCCAGACGAAAAGTAATCTCTGAGTTAACACATAACTTCACAGTGTTTGGGCTCTAATCAGATAGTAAACAGTGAAGTCAAACACGGGTATGTTCTAGAGAATTAAATAATTTTGTTACGCAGTGCTCCCAGTATGACATTGAAAGGACACATCCCCTCCCATGTGCCTTGTTTCCAACGTTTGGATCTTTTTCTTAACAAACAGCATGTTGACTATACAAAGCATGTCGTATGTCTAAGTCTTAGCCGGGGTCCTGCCAGGAAATTCATGCCCCATATCAAATGATTTAACTAACTACTTACACTGGTGTGGACAGGGTTAAAAAGACCCCCAAGAGATATCGAGAATAGAATTGTGGTTGCCAAGGGGGAGGGGGAAGGAGTGGGATGGCCTGGGAACTTGAGGTTCATAGATGCAAACTAGTGCCTTTGGAATGGATAAGCCATGAGATCCTGCTGTGTGGCACTGGGAACCATGTCTAGTCATTTCTCATGGAGCCTGATAATGGGAGAAAAAAGAGTGTGTACATGTGTGTGTGACGGGGTCACCGTGCTGTACCGTAGAAAATTGACAGAACCCTGTCAAGCAGCTATGATGTAGAAAATAAAAATCATTCAAAAATATAAAAATAAAAACCAGATGAACCAAAAGGAGATGCTGAGGTTTCCAGCACTGATCACAGTGGGAAAGCCTTTTCTCCCCCTCGGTCTGGAGTGACAAGGAGGGGCAGAAATAGAGCAGATAAATATCAACTCTCTCCCTCCTTCTGCCCTCTGATCTTCTGCCAGTGCCTCTTGTTGACTTAACCCAACTGGAAGCCAGAGGGAGAGGGGCCATGGATGGCCTCTGTAGCAGCCACCCCCTGTGGGCACGGAGCAAGACAGAGAGGTGGAAAAAGGGGGGTGAGCAGAGAATGATCAGCTCAGTCCACGTGTCAGGTGACGTTACACATTGACTTGAGGGCCCCCCCACCCGCCACCCCCACCCCCACCCCCGTCCCCAAATGATATGTTGGAGTCTTCAGTGGGGTCCTTCAGTGCCTTAGAATGTGATCTTATTTGGACAGAGAGTATTTACAGAGGTAACTGCATTATAATGAAGTCACTCGGTGGACCGTGGACCCATGACTGGTGTCCTTATAAAAAGGGGGACATTTGAGCACAGAGACAGACATGCACAGAGCCAAGATGCTGTTGAAGACACAGGGAGAAGACAGTCATCTACACGGCCAGGAGAGAAGCCTGGAACACATCCTGCCCTCGCAGCCCTCAGGAGGAACCAACTCTTTGGGCACCTTGATTTTGGACGTCTAGCCTCCGCAGCTGTGAAGCAACACATTTCTGTGGTCCGAGGCAACCAGTTTGTGATACTTTGCTATGGCAGCCCCAACAAACGAATGCAGGTGTATAAAAACTACCCACAGAAGGAAGACATATACCACGATACTGAGTGTTACGCTCTGAGAGGGGGTGTTATGGGGTGATTTCTATTTTGTGTTTTTCTTTATTTCCTAGCTCGTCTACTTTTGCATCAGAATGCATGGACAAATAGTTTTGTTAAAAGGAACCTCAAGGCAATAGAAGGAGGAAGGCATTGATGGACAGCTAGCTGGGCCTTTGTGACAGAGGCAACTCGAAGATGTAATATTGATACGTGAGCTCTCATTATTTGTGTTCCAAGGAGACGTTTCTTGCCCCAGACTGAATCCCAGGCTTTCTGTTCCCTTCATGTGACAGGCCTGGCTTTTGTCTCCTCTTCAAAGCTGCAGTCCCCCTGGTAGGTCCCCTGAGACTTGGTTCAAGGCCAAAGTTGAGCCTGTAAGACCACTTCATATAATTCTTTCGCTAATTGAAAGAATGAAAAAGAACACAAGTCTGGTCCTCCCAGAAAATGTTTGCTAAATGAATAAATGGCATAAGGCTTAAAGGCTCTTATCTAGTTTCTAAAGTTAGGGTACCTGATGCATAGGTTCTGTGACTCATTTCTGAGAAAAATAACTGAAAGTTCAGCTGGATGTCAGCCCACTGTCTTTATGCCTTAAGGTGGACCAGTCCCTTAAGGTGGAATCCCTTATTCTCTTTTCTCACTTTTCCTTTTTCTTTTTTTTTAATTAGGGCCGCATCCACGGCATATGGAAGCTCCCAGGCTAGGGGTCAAACCCGCCCACGCCGCAGGTCATGGCAATGCCAGATCCTTAATGCACTGAGAGAGGCCAGGGATTGAACCCATGTCCTCAGGGATCCTAGTCTGTTGGTTGCTGCTGAGCCACAAAGTTTTTCTCACTTTGGATTTTTCTCACATTTAGTCATAGGCTAATCTTAGCGGATCCTTCTAGACTGTCCCCCTGTCCTCCACTGACCTGTGTCCACTCTGCTCTCTTGCCCTCCCTGTCTGAGAATGTGACTTCCTTGAGGGGAGGGGACATGGCTTATCCCCACTTGGTGAACCCTGGTGAGTAATAACCAAAACTCCTCGAGCCTGAAGGATGACTCAAGTGATCTTTGAAAATGGGGACGGGCCAGGAGATAAGAGTTGTATCTTAGGAAATTGAATGACAACTTAAAAAAAAAAAAAAACAGCAAGTGAAAAGGAAATGAAGAGCTTTCAGTAGATCAGCTAAAGGAACCCAGGGGTTTCAATGAGAGGAGAAAGGATCTGTAACCAAATCTGAGACCCAAATATCCCCAGGTTATAAGCAATGCTCGCAGTGCTTCCCTTTCGCAGCAAAGGGAACAGAATAAGGGCCTGATAAAAGTCATTACGACATTGGTTTCTATGGTGATTGGGTTTTTTTTTTTTTTTTCCCCTCTTGGAAGCATGAAGGTATTTTTTTCCTTACCTCAGTAATTTTTCATTTTGTTTTTCATATTGAAGTTCTCTCTGATCTGCTTTCTTTCTCCCGAGGGTAGCCCAGATCCCACTTGCCTGTAGGTGGAGGTGGGAGGTGGTAAGTGGCACTAAGATAGACTTTTCAAAAAAGGTAAAAGCATGAGCCATGCCTATCTAAAAGGAGCATGGGCCAAAGGTTTCATTCAACTCTGTTCGTGCAGGAACCAGTAGGATAAGAAGACCGGTTTGAAGCACCTGTGAAGAGCTTGGTCTATGTAGGTAACTTTAAAAAAGGAATGTTCAGCTACAACGGCTGGGTTAGATAGAAACTTTTCCTGCAGGGTCCAAACCCTATAACCTTTGGGGTTATTTTTTTCTACTGGACAGAAATCATTTTCATGTCTCCTGGACAAAATTCTTTAAGTTTTTCTGTAACTTCATGAAGCCTTTGATTTCCAATCAATGATAAAATTGAACCAAGTACAGTTCTGTCTTGGGTGAGCCTTCTTCTCCATACTATAGTGAAAGGATGTGACAGCTATCTTTTCATCTGCTAAGTTTTGTGTGTGTGTGTGTGTGTGTGTGTGTGTATATATATATATTTTTTTTTTTTTTTGATTTTTGTCTTTTTAGGGCCGCACCCGTGGCATGTGGAGGTTCCCAGGCTAGGGGTCGAATTGGAGCTTTAGCTGCCAGCCTACACCACAGCCACAGCAATGTGGGATCCGAGCCCCATCTTCGACCTATATCACCGCTCATGGCAATGCCAGATCCTTAACCCGCTGAGCGAGGTCAGGGATCGAACTCGAAACCTCATGGCTCCTAGCCGGATTCATTTCCACTGAGCCCCGACGGGAATTCCAGTTTTGTATAATTTTTTATAACAGTGACAAGATAGAGGATGCAAATCATTTGGGGGCATATAAATTGAAATCTTTTAAAAAGAAGATGCAAAGTTTGCATGTAAGACAGGTTTTCAAATAGCCTTCAATGCATCAGATGCCTGGGGAGTTGACCCAATGGCAACTAAACAGCAAGGAAAAAGAAGATTCTTTTTGGCATTTACATAGTTTTTTGGTTTGTTTTTGTTTTTGGCTGCACGCGCAGCATGTGGAAGTTCCTGGGCCAGGGATCAAACCCGTGCCACAGCAGTGACCTGAGCCACTGCAGTGATAACACTGGATCCTTAACCCTCTGCGCCACCAAGAGAACCATGGTTTTACAATGAACCATGGTCCTGTCAAAGAATGAGGGACCCGTGATGGTGCTAATATCAGCAAAGGATTGAATTTCATTGTAAACTTGGAGTACAATCCAACTTAATAAAGCGGGGAGTGGAGGTGGGGGACTCAGATGACGTCAAATGCACAAACTTCCAGTTATAAGGATATAACTAAGACTAAGACTAAGGATGCAAAGTGCATGTTAACTGTAATGAACAGTCGTAGGTTATGTATGAAGGTTACGAGAGTAAATCCTAGGAGCTCTCATCCCAAGAAAAAAACCTTTTTTTTTTCTATTTCCTTAAGTTTTACATCTATTTGAGATGATAGATGTCCACTCGACTTGCTGTGATAACCACTTCTTGAGGGTTACAAAGTCTCGTGCTGTTACTTTAATATATAGAGCACAGTACGTCAATTATTTCTCAATAAAACTGGGCAAAAGTTACGAAACATGTTTCCATAGACTAATATAAATATTTGGTGTATGGGATAGAGAATCTATGGAATAAAATGACATAGCGAGGAACAAATTGCTCAACTCTCTGAATGATACCAAAACAGCATTTAAAATCACGGGGGAAGCCAAAAACATGTATGGCTTTCATATCTACTGACTCTATTTTCCAAAAGTCAGATATTTAGGAAACATCAAAGCCAGACGTACTGTTCCTTTTGCATTGAAAAGCCCTTTAAGCTCTTTTGGAAGATCGGCAATAATGAAGAACTTGTAATAAGCTCACAAAAGGCTCTTCTAATGAATTAGTCAATTTTAATACTCTTCAGAATTTCCCATAAGAGCATCATTTTCTCTTTTGCCCTGCACGGCTTAGTTCTCTCCTCTCTTGACAACCTCTCCAAGATATTTTAGACTTCTTTTAAGAGAGAGAAAATTTCCTTTATTAAAGGCAGACTTGTACTAAATTAAAATCAATCATTATCATCATTTCCTCTGCCTTAATACTGCCGAGCTGCTTCAAAGAGGATCGTACGAACTGGCTCCCATTTTTGTTAGGAAAACCCGTCTGAGTCCTTTATGTCATGATTTGGTTTCAAAGATTTATCTTCATCCTGCAGTTTCGATGCCATTACCGGTCACCCTACCTTAAATCTTCTACGAACAGAACAGGAACAAATTACATCTTTCTGTTTCAAATTTCTAGTAGCACCTTTCTCTTGCAAAACACCCTTCCTGTCATAATCCCTGGGATTTGAATAGGATCTGAACTGGCAATTGACTTATTTGACCATCAAGATATAAACAAGCAAGGAGACATTTTCTGCCTGATTCCTTTGTCCATATATAGCCGACAGTATTTTAATGTATTTGTCCACATAATCTATGAGAATAGTCTATTTTTGTCTATCTGACAAATATTTATCAAGCATGTCATCTGTGCCGGGAAACAGTTTTCGAGTTGAAACGATGAACAAGACAAAAGTTCATTACAAAAGGAAGAATAGGTTCCAGTGGAAAGAAAATGGATAATAAATAAAACAAGTTATTATTCTATTTTTAAAGTGTTGCCTATACATAAGTGGATAGGGCGTACTTTTTTCCCCTCAGTTACATCTAATACATGAACAATGCCAACTGAATAATGAGAGGTTGGAATTTTGTTTTGCTGCAGGAGAAGAGGTAGCCTGGCTGGATAATCAAAGAAAGGATCTGACGACAACGAAAAACCAGAGATTTCCTTCTCCTTTAGCCTGGACCGTGGTTCAAGTTCATTTTTCCCTATCGAATTGAACTCTCTGAAAGCTGTCAGACAAACTCCTCCTTGTTGAAGTACAGATGCCTGCAAAGCCTCATCTGCATACTTCCCAGCAAGGCTTTCATTGTATAGAAGACAGAGCCTAAGGCCTGGAAGAAGTTTATCTTTGTGGAAACCCAAGCTGTTCAGTTACGAGCTTGATCATCAAGGCTCTCCTCACTGTGTTCTCCAATCAATGTATTATGTTATAAACTCTGCCCAGGGAGTTCCCGTCATGGCTTAGTGGTTAACAAACCTGACGAGGAACCACGAGGGTGCAGGTTCGATCCCTGGCCTCGCTCGGTGATTTAAGGATCTGGCGTTGCCGTGAGCTGTGGTGTAGGTTGCAGACGCGGCTCGGATCCCGCGTGGCTGTGGCTGTGGTATAGGCCGGTGGCTACAGCTCCGATTCAACCCCTAGCCTGGGAACCTCCATATGCCGCGGGAGCGGCCCAAAGAAATAGCAAAAAAAAAAAGACAAAAAAAAAAAAAAAAAATCACCCACCCCAGACTTAAAACCCTTTAAGGGTGAGTTTAAAAACTCACTTCTGCTCATTTCCCCCTGTTGAGACCCTATGAAGACTCAGTAAGGATGGGGCTCATCCTCACTGCAGTGAGTCATCTTAGCTTTGATTAACCGACTCATGGTCCTTAATGGTGGTTGTAGTGGGTTGAACGGTGGCCTCTGAAAAGATATGACCACGTCTCCCACTCCGCTCCTCAGGAACTTGTGAATATGACCTTATTTGGAAAAAGTGTCTTTGTAGATGTAACTAAGTTAAGCGTCTTGAGCTGAGATTATTCTGGGTTTAGACGGGTGTTCTCACAAGAGACAGGCAGAGGGAGATGGGAGACACAGAGCAGAAGATGACATGAAGGTGGGAGTACAGATTAGAGTGACGTGTGTACTAACCAACGAAAGCCAGGGTTTGCCAGGAATCACCAGAGGCCAGGAGAGGGGTGTGGAACGAAGTCTCCCTTAGAGTCTCCAGGAGGAACCAACACACTGATTTCTAACTTCGGGCTTGCAGAGCTGTCAGAGAGGACATTTCTGTTATTCAAAGCTATCTAGTTGCGGTGGTTTGTTACAACAGCCCTAAGGAAGTAATACAGTGGTTTTCTTTTTTCTTTTCCTTTTTTATGGGGGGGGGGGGCTTTTTGCCTTTTCTAGGGCCGCATCCATGCCATATGGAGGTTCCCAGGCTAGGGGTCGAATCAGAGCCGTAGCCACCAGTCTACGCCAGAGCCTCAGCAACACCAGATCCGAGACGTGTCTGCGACCTATCCCACAGCTCATGGCAATGCCGGATCCTTAACCCACTGAGCGAGGCCAGGGATCGAACCCGCACCCTCATGGTTCCTCATCTGATTCGTTAACCACTGAGCCATGACGGGAACTCCCAATACAGTGGTTTTCTGGGGAGGGGGAGGTTGAAAGAACCAGATAATATAGGCAATAATTGCAGTGGAGGGTGCCAGAGGTGGGTGCTTGATGCTGCTTTGTCATGATGATAAATGTGATGATAACAATGCCAAGGATGAAGATGAGGATGCTGGTAATTATGGTAACTGTAAAATAGCCAGCCAAGTCCAACTTCCAGCTTTCCTGTAACATTTCTGTGTACCTCTCTCCTCAACCCTCTATCGAGACAAAAGCAGTGAAGGCGATCTTGCTAACAGTTAAAACAACAGCAAAACAAACTCTAGACCAGTACTCTCAGATTTTAATGTGCAAAAGAATTCCCCACGGGTCTTGTTAGAATGCAGATTCTGGGAGTTCCCGTTGTGGCGCAGTGGTTAACGAATCCGACTAGGAACCGTGAGGTTGCGGGTTCGGCCCCTGCCCTTGCTCAGTGGGTTAACGATCCGGCGTTGCCGTGAGCTGTGGTGTAGGTTGCAGACGCGGCTCGGATCCCGCCTTGCTGTGGCTGTGGTGTAGGCCGGTGGCTACAGCTCCGATTCAACCCCTAGCCTGGGAACCTCCATATGCCGCAGGAGCGGCCCAAGAAATAGCAACAACAACAACAAAAAGACAAAAGACAAAAAAAAAAAAAAAAGAATGCAGATTCTGATTCAGTAGGTCGCGGTGAGCTCTGAGATTCTGCATTTCCTTTTTTTTTTTTTTTTAATAGGGTGAACCCATATAATGGGCATATATCATATGGGTATTTAGGCTTTTTCTTTTTTTTTAAACTTTTGTTTAATTTCAGCTTTATAGGGGATAATTGACGTGTAAAATTGTAAGAAATTTAAAGTATACGTGGTGGTGATTTGATATGTGTTGTGAAAGAGTCCCTTCCATCTAGTTAATTGAGAGATTCTGCAGTTGCAGCAAGCTCTAGAGTGATACCATTGCTGCTGGTCTGAGGACCCACAATTTGGGGAGCAAGGATTCAGATTAAGGCTCGGTGGAATTTATCCGGAAGGGGCCAGATGGTAAATTTTGGGGGCTTTGAGGATGTATTTGTTTCCTGCTGCTGACACAAATTACTACAAACTGTTAAAAGAAAATTTTCCAGAAATAAATTAGGAGCGTGGGATTAATATATACATACTACTATATATAAAATAAACAAACAACAAGGACCTACTGTATCACACAGGGAACTATATTCAATATCTTACAATAACCTATAATGGAAAAGGATCTGAAAAAGAATATATATGCATGTATATGTATGACTGAATTGCTTTGCTGCACACCTGAAACTAATACACTATTGAAAATTAGCTATACTTCAATAAAAAATGGTTTGAAAAGAAAAGAAAAAGAAAACTTTCCACAAACAATGTACTGGAGGCTTTTATTCAATGACTCATGAATTAGGCAGCATTCCAATCTAGCAGATAGGAAAGAGCTCTAGAGAGCTGTACAAGGTGACAGAGTTTTATGGCCCAAAGTGGGCAGAAACAAGCAAGTCACAGTAGGCGTTTGCTGATTGGTTATATGGCACAAAGGGACCAGGTCAGGTGTACGTACAGGGCTCCACAGTGCTGATCAGCTGACCTAAGCCTTCCCTGTCTGGGAGAGCCAAGCATAGAAATCTAGTTAAGTTAGTTGGGTTTGCCGGCATGGGGCTTAGCATGAGTGACTCCATCTTGGGCCTAATATGGTTACTTTAACAAAATTTAGCAGCTTAAAGTTAACACTCATTCATAACCTCACGATGTTTCGGTTGAAAGACCAGCCCCATGGAGCTCAACATATTAGGGTCTCAAAAGACAGAAGTCATGGTGGTGGCTGCGCCTTGTTCCTGGAGGCTCTGAGGGCAGAATCTGCCTATAGGCCCATTCGGGTGGCTGGCAGAATCCAGTTCACTGTGGCGAGAAGTCCCCTCTTCCTTGCTTCTCTCAGCCCTTAACAGCCTACATTCCATGTCACATGATCCCTTCCAACTTCAAACCAGCAACACACCTCAAATCCTTCACCCCCGTTAAATCTCTCTGACTTTCCCTTCTGTCACATCTCTCTGACTCCAACGGGAGAAAATTCTCTGTTTCTAAGTGCTCATATGACTAGACTGGACCTACCGGATGATCTAGGATAATCTCCTACCTCGCAAGGTCCCCAACCTTATTTCACTGAACATAAGTCAGACAGAAACAGACAAATACTTAAGGATATCACTTATATGTGGAATCTAAAAAATACAGCAGTCTAGTGGATAGAGCAGAAAAGAAGCAACTTCACAGACAGAACAAACTAGTGGTTCCCAGTGGGGAGAGGGAAGGGAGGGGGGAAGGAAAGGGGGAAGGGAGTCAGAGGAACAAATTTTATTTACAAAATAAAGAAGATGTGAGTGAAATGAGCCAGAAAGACAAAGACAAATACCATATGATATCACTTCTAACTGGAATCTAATATCCAGCACAAATGAGCATCTCCACAGAAAAGAAAATCATGGACTTGGAGAAGAGACTTGTGGCTGCCCGACGGGAGAGGGAGGGAGTGGGAGGGATCGGGAGCTTGGGCTTATCAGACACAACTCAGAATAGATTTACAAGGAGATCCTGCTGAGTAGCATTGAGAACTATGTCTAGATACTCATGTTGCAACAGAACAAAGGGTGGGGGGAAAAATGTAATATATACATGTAAGGATAACTTGATCCCCTTGCTGTACAGTGGGAAAATAAAATAAAATAAAAATAAAGAAGATGTGGTATATATACACACTGGACTACTCCTCAGCCACAAAGAGAAGGAAATGTTGCCATTTGCAGCAACATGGATAGACTTGGATGGTGTGATGCCAAGTGAAGTAAACTAGAGAGAGAAAGACAAATGCTGTGTCATACCACTCATGTGGGGAATTTAAAAAATACAGCAAACTAGTGAATATAACAAAAAAGAATTAGACTCACAGATATAGAGAATAAACTTGTGGTTACCTTTGGAGAAAAGGGGAGGCAACGGGGCCAGATAGAGGTTGGGGGATTAAGAGGTACCCACTGTTATGCACAAAATAAACTACAAGGATATATTGTAAAACACAGGGAATAGTGTCAATATTTTGCAATAACTATAAATGGAGTATAGCCTTTAAAAACTGTGAATCACTATATTGTACAGTTGTAACATATAATATCATACATCAAACATACTTCAACAAGAAAAGAAAAAGATCCTTAGAGCTCCCATTGTGGCTCAGCAGGTTAAGAACCAACTTTGTCCCCACCAAGAATCGGGTTTGATCCCTGGCCTTGCTCAGTGGGTTAAGGATCCGTCCTTGTCGCAAGCTGTGGTGTAGGTCACCGACGAAGCTCGGCTCCAGGGTTGCTGGGTCTGTGGCGTAGGCCTGCAGCTCCACTTGGATAACCCCCTGGCCCAGGAACTTTTATATGCAGCAAGTGTGGCCGTAATGAGAATAAAAAAAAAGAAAAGGCAGAAAGGTCCATAACTTTCACTACATCTGCAAAATCTCTTTGGCATGTAAGTTCATAAATACACAGGTTCTCGGGATAAAGCATTATTTTGTCAACCACGGAAGGCCGCACTCTCTCCATCACAATTACTCCATTGAAAGCAGCCATAAATAATGTGGGAACGAGTCAGTGATGCAATATTCCAAGACAACTGTATTTATGGGCACTGAATTTCACATAATTTTAATCATAAAATAATATTCTTCTTTTGACTTTTTTCCAACGATTTAAAAATGCAAAAATTGTTCTGAGCTCATGGGGCTGTAACAAAAACAGGCAGTAGGCTAGATTTGGCCTGTAGACTGTGGTTTGCTGACCTCTCATCTGGAGGTTAATCCTTCACATTTCAGACCGCCAGCCTGTAAAAGGCAAGAATATTCTCTCTGCTTGCTCTACTGTGGATGCTTCTTTTTAAAAAAGCTTTATTTTATTGAAGTCTATTTGATTTACAATGTTGTGTTAATTTCTGCTGTACAGCAAAGTGATTCAGTTATACCTATATTACATGTATATATATATATTCTTTTTGTATGTATTTTTGTACATTTTCATATTCTTTTTCATTATGGTTTATTATAGGATGTTGACTATAGTTCCCTGTGCTGTACAGGAGGACCTGGTGGTTTATCCATCCTACACGTAATAGTCTGTATCTGCTAATCCCAAACT
Organism: Sus scrofa; assembly: GCF_054392235.1. NCBI lineage: Eukaryota > Metazoa > Chordata > Mammalia > Artiodactyla > Suidae > Sus > Sus scrofa. Next base: position 43,445,250 of record NC_139401.1, on the reverse strand, counting down.
CCCAGTGCAACCCTCCCCAGCCCTCCCTCCCTTTTGGCAACCACAAGTCTGTTCTCTATGTCTGTGAATTTGTTGCTGTTTCATAGGTACATTCATTTGTGTCATATTTTAGGTTCCACATATAAGTGATACAGGAAGTTTATCTTTGTCTGACTTACTTCACTTAGTATGTTAATCTCTCTCTCTCTCTCTCTTTTTTTTTTTTTTTTTGTCTTTTCTAGGGCAGCATCCACGGCATATGGAGATTCCCAGGCTAGGGGTCTAATCGCAGCTACAGCTGCCAACCTAAGCCACAGCCACAGCAATGTAGGAACCAAGCCGAGTCTGTGACCTACACCACAGCTCGCAGCAACGCCACATCCTTCACCCACTGAGCGAGGCCACGGATCGAACCCGCACCCTCATGGTTCCTCATCGGATTCCTTAACCACTGAGCCACGATGAGAACACCCCCCCCTCCCCCAGGCATTTCTTGATCTTTGCACAAGAGAGCACAGTAGCTGGAACGGCACAAGGGCAGGTCTCTGAAGGGTGTCAAGGGGCAGGCCATCATAAGCAGAGCACACAGAAGTTGGGAGAAGTGGGGGCTCTCAAAATGTAAAAGAGATCCCTAGGGGGTTTACACAGAGCACCAACAGGGGCGACTACGCTATGCTTATGTGCATGCGTTGGGATTTGGTTTCCTGGAAGAAAACAAATTTTAACACACACACACACCACACACACACACCACACACACACCACACACACACTGCTGAGAATGCCTTCGGATACCTGGGGCTCATGTTATCATATTTAGCAGAGAAAACGTTCTAAATACTAGAAAGTGGCCTCTGGCGTTCGTAACTCCGGGTAAACAGGAAAGGAAATATATATTGTGGTTTTGTTTTTATTTTACCATTTTCTGTTCATTTTGTTGATTTCTTTTTTCTTTTTCTATTTATTTTTTATTTATTTAATGGATGCGCCTACAGCATATGGAAGTTCCTGGGCCAGGGGTTGAATCAGAGCTTCAGCTGCTGGCCTACACCATAGTCACAGTGGATCTGAGCTGGATTCTAGTCAGGTTCATAACCGCTGAGTCACAATGGGAACTCCTGTTGATTTCTTTTCTTTTCTTTTTAGGACCGCACCAGCGGCATATGGAAGTTCCCAGGCTAGGGGTTGAATCAGAGCTGCCATAGCTATGCTGGATCCAAGCTGCATCTGCAACCACAGTTCATGGCAATGACAGATTCTTAACTCACTGAGGGAGGCCAGGGATCGAACTTGAATCCTCATGGATACCAGTTGGGTTAGTAACCACTGAGCCACAATGGGAATTCCTGATTTCTTTTATAATTTAGCTTTTGGGTAATGCACTCGTGCGGTTCAAAAACCCGAAAGTACCAAGGCTAGACAGTGAAAGCCTCTTGCTAATCTTTGTCCGCCATCTACCAAGCTCTCCCCTCGCTGGTGGACATAGAAATATGCATGTAGACCTCTTGTCCCCTCCCTTTTATACCATAAATAGCATAGTATAAAAATGGTGCTACGTATAAGAACTTGCTTTTTCTTGGCCACGATCTGTTTCCGTTTTTTGGTTTGTTTGTTATTTTTAGATAGGATCATCTGTTCCATATTTTAGATTCCACAAATAAGTGACATCACATGGTATTTGCCTTTCTCTTTCTGGCTTACTTCACTTAGTATGAGAGTCTCTAGATCCATCCATGTTGCTGCAAGTGGTATTAGTTCATCTTTTTTATGGCTGAGTAATATTCCATTGTATATATGTACCACATCTTCTTAATCCATTGATTTGTTGATGGACATTTAGGTTGTTTCATGTTTGGGCTATTGCGAATAGTCCTGTGTGATTGGGTCACTTTGTTGTAAAACAGAACTTGACAAAGCATTGTAAATCAACTATAATAATAATAATCAAAAAAGGACTTGCTTTTTTTAATTAATATATTTTAGAGCTCTTTCTAAATCAGTACCTAGAGAGCTTCCCCTCCACTACCCCTTTTTTGACATCTGCAGGGTAGTCCACTGGATGGGTGAATACACATTTATTTAACCAGTTCTCTACTGATGGACATTTCCATTGTTTTTAATCTCTTGTGATTATAAATGGTGCTTCACTGAGAGTAACCTTGTGCTTATATCATCTTCCATGTGTGCAAGTATAGCTGTAGAATAAATTCCCCCAAAGTTTAGTTGCTCATCGAAGGGCAAATAAATTTATACTTTTGATAGCTTTTACTAAATTACCTTCCAGAGAGGTTATATACTAATTTGTGTTCTCACCAGTAATATATGAGACTGTCTATTTCCCCACATCCTTACCCACACAGTGTGTTATTAAACTTGTAGATTTTTGCTAACCTCATAGGTGAAAGATGATATCTCGGCACAGTTTTAATTTGCACTTCGAAAATTTTGAGAAAATTGAGCATCTTTTCATGGGATATATAGACTCTTAATATATATAAAATTCCCTGTTGACTCACGGAATCATATCCTTGCATGCAATTAGAAAGTCAGAGTGACGGCAGCCATTAGCTTTCCTGAGACATGTATCAGGGTCAGAAGGTATCTTGGTGGTCATCTATCCAGCCTGGTCTGATACCCAATTGATCAGGAAGCCCTGCCTTCATTGGCAGAAGTATTTGGAGTTAGGGAGTTCAAAAAATTGAAAACATCTTTCCGTGGCCCTATAATTTAGAAAGCTTTTACAGAGTCAAAATCTTTCTGTAATTATTTCATGACAGTAATTATAGTATGATCTCGTTAAAGTGTACTTTTCTTCTAGATCACAATGAATATACTAATACTATTAATAATTAGTATTAAATAATACTGGCTTAAAATATAGTAGAATGGCTAACTTCGCCCTCTCTCAAATATAATTCTTCACCTGCTAAAATCTTGAAATTATATTGCACATTGTTTTCCTCACCATTAGAAATTGAACTTAAAATGCAAATGCCACCTGTGCAGCATTGTGGTTAAAAATGCATAACCCAGAATTCCCTTCGTGGTGCAGCAGAAAGGAATCTGACTAGGAACCATGAGGTTGTGGGTTCGACCTCTGCCCTTGCTCAGTGGGTTAAGGATCCTGCGTTGCCATGAGCTGTGGTGTAGGTTGCAGACGCGGCTCGGATCTGGTGTTGCTGTGACTGTGGTGTAGGTCAGCAGCTGTAGCTCCGATAAGACCCCTGGCCTGGGAACCTCCATATGCCGCAGGTGTGGCCCTCAAAAAAAAAGACAAAAAATAAAAAAATAAAAATAAAAATGCATAACCCAAATCTAACCGTGATAAAACCTCAGATAATGCTAAGTTGAAAGACATTGTAGGAAATAACTGGCCTGTACTACTCTAAAATGCCGATGTCACAAAAGCCAAGGAGGGGTAAGGAGCTTTTCTAGATTAAAAGAAACTAAAGAGATGTGCCAGTTAATTGCCATCATGATCCTGAACTGAATTTAGGGAATTCGAAGTAGGGGGAAATCTGCCATAAAAGGTATTCCTGGGGAGTTCCCGTCGTGGCTCAGTGGTTAATGAATCCGACTAAGAACCATGAGGTTGCAGGTTCAATCCCTGGCCTTGCTCAGTGGGTTAAGGATCCTGCGTTGCTGTGGCTATGGTGTAGGCCAGTGGCTACAGCTCCGATTCAACCCCTAGCCTGGGAACCTCCATGTGCCGCAGGAAGTGGCCCTAGAAAAGGCAAAAAGACACACACACACACACACACACACACACACACACACACACACACACAAAAGGTATTCCTGGGACAATTTGCTACAATTTGAATACAGATCGTATATCAGATTATAGCAACGCAGATCCCTGGTGGCCCATCAGGTAAAGGATCCAGTGTTGTCACTGCTGTGCTGTGGCTGGAGTTGCTGCTGTGGTTCGGGTTTGTTCCTTGACCCGGGAACTTCCGCGTGCCTTGGGTGGGGTGACAAAAAAGAGATTATAACATGACATTAACATTAGGTTTTTCTGATTTTATTAATTTAGCTGTGATCGTGCAAAAGAATGTCCTTGCTCTTAGGAAATACACATGGAAGAATTTAGGGGCAAGGGGGCATGATACGTACAATTAAATCTCAAATTGGTTCAGGAAAAGTAGAGAAAGGAAAAGGGACGATAATGTAAACGAGGCAAAATGTTAATTGCTGAATGTAGGTAAAGTCGTTTGCAATTTCATTGTAATATTTTGGCAACTTTTCTGAATATGTTTGAAATTATTTATTTATATATTTTTGTCTTTTTAGGGCCACTCCTGTGGCACATGGAGGTTCCCAGGCTAGGGGTCGAACTGGAGCTGTAGCTGCTGGCCTACACCACAGCCACCCACACCATATCCGAGCCGCTTCTGTGACCTACACCACAGCTCATGGCAACGCCGGATCCTTAACCCACTGAGCCAGGCCAGGGGTCGAACTTGTGTCCTCATGGATATTGGTCAGATTCATTTCCGATGAGCCATGATGGGAACTCCTGAAATTATTTAAACATAACTTGAGTGTAAATACTTTGGGAAGAGTGACTTAAGCACAGTATTTAGAAGAGTGACTTAGGTTTCCACCACAATGTACGTGACAGCCATGGGCACAGTTACTGAAAAGGGACAGGTGGCTTCTTGGACCAATCGGCTCCCCAGAGTCAGCCTCAAGGCGATGGCCATCAAAAGGAAAGCAGTGCGTGGCTGTACAGGCACATTTCAAGCCCCTGCCTGTATCACTCTTGCTAAGATCCTTTGGTCAAATTGAATCACGTGGCTGTGGCTAAAGTCAAGGAGCAGAGAAGTGGATTCCATCTCTAGTGAGAGTGGGGCTAAGCTACTACCCTCCACGCAGCCCTGCTAAAAGATTTTAAGTGTTTTTAAATTTTATTTATTATTTATTTATTTATTTTGCTTTGTAGGGCCACACCCACAGCATATAGAAACCCCCAGGCTAGGGGTCGAATCAGAGCTACAGCTGCTGGCCTACACCACAGCCACAGCAACTCGGGATCCAAGCTGTGTCTGCAACCTACACCACAGCTCACGGCAACACCGGATCCTTAACCCACAAGCAAGGCCAGGGATCGAACCCACAACCTCATGGTTCCTCGTCGGATTCGTTAACCACCGTGCCACGACGGGAACTCCAGACCTCATTAATTTCTGACTCTTAATTCGTTTACACTAATATGCTTATTCCCTGGATGGACAGTTTCCCTAGCTATAAAGCCGTGGTTTTAAGATTATTACGGGTTTGAACACGATCCTTCTAATGCCTTTCTTTGGCCCTCCTCCCGTAGGCTATGCTCTCTGACTTCATAAGCGGAAAAGCACAGCGCTGCATGACCATGGCATGGGGGCCTGCCACGGAGCCAGAGAGGAAATATGACAAACCCTCACTAATTGGGATCCCACTGACTTCGAACTTGTGATCATTTTGCCACGGGGTAAATGAGAAGCTATTTCGTGTTATAAGAGGAAAAAGGTGCTGCTCTCAAAAGTGGCCAGCTTATATTTGTTACAGGGAGTTCCCGTTGTGGCTCTGCGGGTGAAGAACTCCACATAGTGTCCGTGAGGATGCAGATTCCATCCCTGGCCTCGCTCAGTGGGTTAAGGCTCTGGTGTTGCCACAACCTGCCTCAGAGGTCGAAGATGTGGCTCGGATCTGGTGTTGCTGTGGCTGTTGTGTAGGCCTCAGCTGCAGCTCTAATCCAACATCTAGCTTGGGAACTTCCATATGCTGCAGGTATAGCCCTAAAAAAAAAAAAAAAAAAAAAAAAATTGCTATCTAGTTCTAGATCTGAAATGAGAAGATAAGAAGGGAAGCTTGAAAGAGCAGAATAGCCTCATTTCTTTGGGGAATACTTAGCCCAATTTCATGCTTGGACATACACACAGCAGGTAGAATTAGGAAAAAATAATGGTGAGATGAAAGCAAAGTAATGACTTTTAAAATTAAGACGAGAGCATTTATTATCTGATTGGCCCCATGAAGAGTCAGTGGGTTGGCAATTTGAGGACCAGCTCTGCCTCTGGACAGCCGAGTCTACTTGGGCACATTTTCTGCTTTCTCTGGCCTTGTTTCCTGATCAGGACAATGGGGATAATTTTACCCTGCAGAACTATTGGAAGGATTTTTTGGAATAATCTGAATAAAGTCCCTGGCATTGTGTCTGGTGAGAAGCCAGAGGCTCTTTCCAATAACACCGTCATTACTCAAATTATTTTTTGAAACTCATGTTCTTAAAGTGACTTCAAGATTTAGTTTGAGTTACGGGGAAAGAAAAGTTGCATTACCCGAAAGTCGTATTTCATTTTTGACATTAAAAAAATAGTCTCCAGGAGTTCCTGTCGTGGCTCAGGGAGAAACAAACCTGACTAGTATCCATTAGAATGCAGGTTCGATCCTTGGCCTCACCCAGTGGGTTAAGGATCCGGCATTGCCTTGAGCTGTGGTGTAGATCACAGATGAGGCTTGGATCCTGCACTGCTACGGCTGTGGTGTAGGCCGACAGTTACAGCTCCAATTGGACCCCTAGCCTGGGAACTTCCATAGGCCTGGGTACAGCCAAAAAAAGACAAAAAAAAAAAAAATTTATCCAGATTGGTGTTTTGACCTTATCAAACATGGGTAGCTTTTGGCTATTGCCAAAAATTAAATCACCATTAAAGGACAGAAATATATCACCATTCAGGATATTTTAAAAATCACATATGATTTGGAAGTGAGCCTAAAAAAATCAGAGTTTCAAAAATATTTGAGCAATGATTTCATCAATCTTGGCATTAATACAAACCATCCTAAAAAGACTCCCTGGGAGTTCCCATTGTGGCTCAGTGGTTAACAAATCTGACTAGGAATCATGAGGTTTCGGGTTCGATCCCTGGCCTTGCTCGGTGGGTTGGGGATCCGGCATTGCCGTGAGCTGTGGTGTAGGTCGAAGATGCGGCTCGGATCCCGCGTTGCTGTGGCTCTGGCATAGGCTGACGGCTACAGCTCCGATCGGACCCCTAGCCTGGGAACCTCCATGTGCCATGGGAGTGGCCCAAGAAATGGCAAAAAGACAAAAAAAAAAAAAAAAAAAAAAGACTACCTGGAAGGTGGAAGGTGCTAGACCTTAGAAGCGTATATTCTAGTGGGCTTGTTTCAAAAAACACATATAATTTTGTGGGCTTGTCTCATTTAAAGAATAAACTCTCAGTTTTTATCAGAAATACTTGGTTTCAGTTGTAAAAATCATGTCTTTCTCCCTGGTATCACATTTGGTAAGAAACCAATTTCAATTTCCAAGCACAAAGGAGAATTTGTAAAAGCACTGTTGTTTCCTTTTAATCACTTGATGCAGAAGAGAAGTCAAACCCTGAGATAGGTTACCAAGAATGTTCCGGAAGAGTCTAGAATCAAAATATGTGATCCAGGGAAAGTATAGAGGAAAATATGTGGCATAAAATAACAGCCACTGTACAGCCATTGGCGGGAGGATAAGACCTTCCTACCAGGAGGAAGAACCAAACTACAGAGCAAGAAAATGTGTTTTTTTTTTTTTTTTCAATCTTACTGGATTTATGTTTTTAAAACACCTTTATTGAGATATAAATCACATAATATGCAACTCACCCATTTACAATGTACAAGTCAACAGTTTTGAGTATATTCACAGTATGCAACCATTGCTAGAATTGAATTTTGGAATATTTCTATTACCTCCCCCAAAAAAACCCTTTGGCAAGTCATACCCTCACCATTCCCCCCCAAACTCCCTCTCCCCTCAGGCCTAGGCAACCACTAACTTACCTTCTGTCTCTATAGATGTTCCTATTCTGGACATTTTATATAAGTGGAATCATACAATATGTGGTCCTTTGTGACTGGCTTCTTTCACTCAGTAGACTGTTCTCCAAGTTTATCCCTGGGATAGCATGTATCAGCACTGCTTCCCCTTTATGGCTGGATAATATTCAGTCATATGGCTATACCACTTCTTTATCCATTCATCAGTTCATAGACATTTGGATTGTTTCTGCTTTTTTTTTTGTTTTTGGCTATGATGCATAATGCTGCAATGAACATGAGTGTACAAGCTGTTGGGTGGACGTATGTGTTCATTTCTCTTGGGTATATAGCTAGGAGTGGAATTGCTAGATCATAGGGTGACTCTGTATTTAATTTTTTTGGCCATGCCCACAGCAGGAAGAAGTTCCAGGCCAGGGCTCAAACCCATGCCACAGCAGCAACCCTAGCCACAGCAGTGACAACACCAGATTCTTAACCTGCTAAGCCACCAGGGAGCTCCTGTGTTTTACATTTTGAAGAACCGCCAAACTATTTTCCACAGCAGCTGTACCATTTTACATTCTTACCAGCAATGGATGAGGGCCCTGATTTGTCTACATCCCTTTGATTGTGTTTTTAATCAAACATTCAATACTGCAGACAGCAAATCCAGACGATTTAAGATGGAAAGAATTAGAAAGAGATATAACACACATATAGAGTACTTCAGGGCTGCTGACAGTGTCATGAGCCTGTTGGAGGAAGAATCAGGAAAAAATCCAATGTGAAATAAAATATTTTAAATATGATCAGCATCAACCAAGATTGCTTTTCTCTACCTGTTCCTCTGCGCTTACTGAAGAAGCAAGACCAACTGTGTCTTCCTCCTGGGCAGCCTACATATTCATATTTAGGGACTTAAATGAAGGACAAAAACAGAAAAGGGAGAGTGCTTGAAGGAAAGAAATAATTGAGGATAATTATAACTGAGGGAGGAAAATGAAGAACAATGAGATGTGTTATTAAACTAAATGTCCACCTTCGCCTCCCCCATTCCCCTCTGGAAAACTCCATTCTAGCCAGAACCTCAGCTTCCACTGTCCCATCCTCTGACCACTCTGTCATCCCATTAAGCCCAGATTCTTTGGCGGCTTCTCCATTTTTGCCTCTGAATACACAGCCTGTACTGCTCAGATTATTCCTTTGGCAGCTTGTGACATGTATTATCTGTTGTAGTTGTTTAATTTTGATGCCCATATGCTTTGCCTCCCTTCCTCACCTCCTGAATGTGGTCGGGGTATTAAACTTGTATTAAATTTCCTAACTCACCAAACACAGCTTTGGGATTATGATCTGAGAATTTCATAACAGCATCCAGTTTATCTTTATTGAGTGCTTTAACTCTTGAACGTGACATATACATCTCAGTGACGGCGCAAGATGACAAGGCACAAATTTTTCTTTTCGATTTCTGGACCCTGAAAATAAGCCCCCCCAGTTTAGTCTATTTTTAAAAACAGCATACCCATTTCAGAAGAGCAATGCACGCTAGCAGCCAAAAATAAATACTGATCATAAACTGACATCCAGTTGAATGTCTAACTCATTCTGTGTAGGACCCACTTTTCATCTGAGCACACACACACGCACACACACACACACACACACACACACACTCCATCCACACAACTACTTCGACAAAACTTCACTTGTCAATATCTGCCTCTGAGCACACAAAACTTGAGCAGCCACAAAAAACAGGAGTTGCCGTTTTCACAAAAGCTTGAAGATCTATTCCCAAGACTAGGAAGATAATGTCCATCCTCCTGAAAACATTGGGAGATTTTTATCTGCAACTTTTTATGCTGCAGAGCTTATGAAATAAAATGATAACGCAATACAGCATACTTTGCTTTTATATGGTCCCTTTCATCCAAGGAGCTTAAAGGAACTTAGAAACATTACTCATTCACCTTCATAAATTTTTTTATTGAATTAACAAGATAGTCAGCCGAGCAAAAGTTAAAAGCAATAAAAACAACCATATTTTATGTAACGACGGCTCCAAACATCTCCAATTTCCATTTTCTTGACTTACATGAAATTATTCAGCCTCTCATTAGTTTCAACCTCCAGGAGATAAGGCAACAATGAACTGCTGAAGTGTATAAATAAAAAAGAATAATTCAGAGCTCGTGTCGCATTTGTCTTCCCCCTGTCTAACTTAGAGCTTTAATTTTGAGGACGAAGGAAAAACCCATGATACATGGCTTTTCTTGCCAATCCTGGGTGTATTTTATGTTTTACGACAACCCCAGTGTCTGTAATGGGCTTGGAGCTCTTGTGGGGGAAACTGCTTACGCACATAGAGACATAGTCCTGGGACTTTACACCATGCTTTTATGGCCTGGCCATTTGTTCTTTGATCTTGATGTTGCAAAGCCAAAGTGTGCTTGGGTCACATGTTTTCATGGGGCGGGGGTGCGGGCTGGAACTTGCGAAGTGTGCGGGAAATCTTTCAGCAACCATGTTGGGGGGGCCCCGGGGGTGGGGAGACATAATGAAGCTACTTGAGGATGCTCATTTGTACAGTGTAGTGATTGCATTGGAGGTCTGTCTTCAGTCTAGAGGGGTCTTAAGACCTGGCACGGGGCCTCCAGAAATCTCCATGGGTGTTTTCTTCAAGAGGGGACTAGCCATGCTGGCGAATTCTCTCTTTTTTTTTTTTTTGGCCATGCCCATGCCATGGGGACGTTCACCAGGCCAGGGATGGAACCTGCACTACAGCAGCGACAATGCTGGATCCTTAGCTGCTAGGCCACCAGGGAACTCCCTAATGGGTTACTTCTTAAATTAACATAAAAGCAAGACAGTGCTCAAAATTAATATTAAAATAGAAGAGTTGCCTTAGAATTGCTCGCAACAGCAGTGAGAAAATGGATTTTTTCCCTGGGAAAGTAGAAGTCTCCACAAGTGAGTCTACCCTAGACATTTCCCCATCCACATTTTTGTTTGTGGTCTGTTTGTTGGGAAAACTTCTCACCTGTTTGGATGTTGAACTACGTGCTAAATCTAAGCCTGAAACTCGGAAAGGTTTTATAATCACACACTCAGGAGACTCTAGGCTCTTATAAATGCCAAGGGAAATATTTAGATGAAGACAAAGTAAAATATTGCTCATCGTTTTCTTTTTCTTTCATTTGTCCTTATAGGACCACACCTGCAGCATATGGAGGTTCCCAGGCTAGGGGTTGAATCAGAGCTGCAGCTGCCAGCCTACACCACAGCCACAGCAATTCGGGATCCGAGCTGTGTCGCTGAGCTACACCACAGCTCATGGCAACGCCGGAATCTTAACCCACTGAGCAAGGCCAGGGATCCAACCCGTGTCCTCATGGACACTAATCGGGTTCATTACCACTGAGCCACAATGGGAACTCCCTCCTAGCTTTATTTTTCTAAATGAATTATTTTTAAAAAATAATCCACAACATTCAAGTGTTCTTGCTGATGTGTGACTTCGGTCCTATTTATGCTATGCCAAAATAGCTATTTCAGTGGGAAACAAGACAAAAAATCCCACTTATCAATTGGCATGGTGTAAATCAAAAAGAATAAAGATGTATTGCTTTTAAAACATTTTATTCCAGAACATTAAAAACATGCAAAGAGACAGAATAATCAGCCATTACATACACTTTACCACAAAAGAACAGACATTAACATTGGCCTTGGTGATTTTATTCTCATAAAATGAAATGAAATAAAATAAGATTCTGCTTTAGCTAAGGCTTTACATGTTTCTTTTCCCCTCCTTTCCATTCCCTAAAGAAAACCTGGGTCCTAAAGTGGGTATGCAGTGTTTTCATACATATATAAACCCACTGAAAACGGACTGTCAGCTATTTATTTATCAATCCCTAAATCGGAGTTCTCACCGTGGCTCCGTGGTTAACAAACCCAACTAGCATCCATGAGGACGCAGGTTCGATCCCTGGCCCTGCTCAGTGGGTTAAGGATACGGCGTTGCGGTGAGCTGTGGTATAGGTCACAGACGCGGTTCGGATCCCGTGTTGCTGTGGCTGTGGTGTAGGCCAGCGGCTACGGTTTTGATTAGACCCCTAGCCTGGGAACCCCCATATTCTACGGGTGCGGCCCTAAAAAGACAAAAGACAGAAAAAAAAATCTATCCCTAAATTGCTCAAAGTGAAACTTATTTTCACCTTTCTCCGCAATTGCAGTGTTGCAATAAACACATGTACATGTTCTCTTGGTCACATGTGGGAGTTGCTCCAGGGTGGGTATGACACATGGACTCTTGAGTGGTTGGGCAGATACTTAAGCAACTTCGTTATGCACCATCAGCTTGCTCTCCAAATTGCACATCTGAAGGCTCTTAGAGCTCCAGATCCTCAGAGTTCTACACATGTTAAATTTTTTGCCAATCTGCTGTATGTGAAAAGATATCTAATTCACATTTTTCTGACTATAAGAGCAGTTGATCTTTAAAACATATTTCGTATGCTTATTGCCAATTCGGGTTTTCTCCTCTGTGAATTGTGTATTCAAACATTTTGGCCACAGTTGTATATATATGTATATATATATTTATGTATTTTATATATATTATATACAATATTATATGTATCTATTTATATTCTTTCTCAGATCATTTCCCATTATAGTTTATTACAAGATATTGACTATAGCTCCCGGGGCTATATAGTAGGACTTTATTGGTTATCTATCTTATATTTAGTAGTGTGTATTAGAAGTATTAATTTCAAACTTCTAATTTATCCCTCTCTCCTCCCCTCTCTCCCCTTCCATAACCATAAATTTGTCTCCCATGTCAGTGAGTCTATTTTTGCTTTGTAAATAAGTTCATTGACATCATTTTTAAAGATTCCACATATAAGTGTTATCATTGATATTTGTCTCTTTGCTGTTGGCCATTGTTTTAATGGGTTTTCATTTTTTTCCTTTTTCTTTTTACAGCTGCACCTGCAGCATAGGGAGGTTCCCAGGCTAGGGGTCAAGTTGGAGCTGCAGCTGCCCGTCTGCACCACAGCTACAGCAACACCAATTCTGAGCCGCATCTGTGACTTGCGCTGCAGCTTGCAGCAATACCGGATCCTTAACCCACTGAGCGGAGCCAGGGATTGAACCCACATCCTCACAGAGATAACATCAGGTCCTTAACCTGCTGGGCCACAACGAGAACTCCTGGGTTGTCACCTGTTTATTATTATGGTGGTGTTCTCTGTAAGTTAAGATCACTAATCCTTTGTTAGTTATATGGGTTATAAAAATCTTCTCCCAGTCTGTATCTTGACTTTTTCCACCTCATCTCTCTTCCCCTCTCCTTTTAAAATTTCTTTTAATGGAGAATTTCAAATATATACAAACTGGAGAAAATATTGTACCCTCATGTACCCATCATCTAGCTTTAATAGTTAATCAACTCCTGGCTGATCCCATTTGATTTATACACAACCTGCTCCCCAACCTTACCCCACCCCCCTCCACCAATTCCTCCTCTTACTTCCTGGGCTGTTTTGAAGCAAGTCCCAGATGGCATTATCATTTTGCTCATGCATGGTTCAGTGGGTTGGTTTGTTTGTTCGTTTTTGTTTGTTTGTTCTGTTTTGTTGCTTTTTAGGGCCATACCTTCAGCATATGGCAACGCCAGATCCTTAACCCACTGAGTGAAGCCAGAGATCAAACCTGCAACCTCATGGTTCCTGGTTGGATTCGTTTCCACTGTGCCATGATGGGAACTCCCCAGTTTGTATATTTAAAAAGGTGAAGACTTTAAAAAGAAAAATAATATGGATTCATTCGTCACTTTATTTTTGTATCTTTTTCATACAGAAGTTGCACTTTTAAAATATAATCTAATATGTCATTTCAGTTTTCTTTTTCACATTTAAGTCTTTAATCAACTGGGATTGCTTCTTTTGTATGGAGAGAGGTATGACTACAACATTAATTTTTTTTTTTTGCCATACTCAGCAAATGGTTCTAGCACCATTTAATGAATAGTTTGTCCTATCCACACCTATTTATAATCTCTCTTTTGTCAAATACCAGATTTTAAACTACATGGCCCTGTTTCTGTGCTCTGTGTTCACCGTCTCATGGCAGATGAATTTATCTTTGCACCAATAACAATACTTTTAATTACTGCAGCTTCATCATAGGCTTTAACATCTGAAAGACAAAATTCCCCCTCTCTTTAAGATTGCCTTGGCTATTCTTGGTCCTCTGCTTTTCTTCCGAATTTTAAGTTGAGATTGCCGAGTTCCATGAAAGATCCTATTGAGATTTTAGTTGAAATCACAGTGAATTTATACGTCAATATAGGGATACTTTACGTCTTTATGCTGTCACGAATTCCCATGTACAAGGAAAGTATATCTTATTTACTTGTCATCTTTCATGTCTCTCATTAAAATTGTATAATTTTCCTTTATGAATGTACTCTGAGTTTGTAAGATATATTTCAAAGAAACTTGGCTTCTATAGCTAATTTAAATGTTCTCTTCTTTTTTGGCTGCCCCCATGGTATATGGAAGTTCCCAGGCCAGGGATCGAATCTGAGCCGGAGCTTCGACCTACACCACAGCTGCAGCCATGCTGGATCCTTAACCCACTGTGCCACAGCAGGAACTCCTTAAATGTTATCTTTTTAAATATTACATTTCATATGTTTTTGATGCTGGTATCGAAGAAGGCAGTTGGTTTGCTATTTGAATTTTACACTCAATTTTGTCAAACAATGTCTTTAGTTCTAACAGTTTGTCAATTTCATGAAGATAATCATGTCATCTGCAAGTGAGAACAGTTTTGTTTCTAATATATATATATATATATATATTTTTTTTTTTTTGGTCTTTTTGTCTTTTCTATGGCCGTACCTGAGGCACATGGAGATTCCCAGGCTAGGGGTCCAATCGGAGCTGTAGCCGCCAGCCACACCACAGCCATAGCAACGTGGGAGTGGAGCCGCATCTGTGACCTACACCACAGCTCACGGCAAAATGCCAGATCCTTAACCCACTGAGCAAGGTCAGGGATCGAACCCTCAACCTCACGGTTCCTAGTTGGATTCGTTAACCATTGAGCCATGATGGGAACTCCTCTAATATACGTATTTTTTTATTGCATCTATGGCATGCGTAAATTCCTGGGGCCAGGGATCAAACCGGAGCCACAGCAGTGACAATGCCAGATCCTTAGCCCAATTGAGCCACCAGGGAACTCCTCTAATATATTTTAATTATTTTTCTTAATTCCCTGGCAAGAATAATTAATACACTATTAAATAAAATAGTGATAGTGGAGATTTTTTTTCCTTGTTCTTAAGTTTAAAGGAACTATTTATTATATTTTATGTAAGAGTCTGAGTTCAATCAGAGGAGGAGAACTACAAGGAGATACGTGTTTTTTACAGGGATTTGACTTTACACAATTGTAGAAGCTGTAAGGCTGCTGTCCTCCCAACTGATGCTGGAGCTTGAAGTCCAAGGGCAGACGCTGGGGGAAGGGAAGATGGATGTCAAGTGGAGGAAGATCAAGGACAATATTGAAGCCGCAAACACAAACTGGAGCCCACACGGGCAGACTGAAACCTTTGTCAGTTCTTTTTTTTTCTCTTCTTCCTTTTTAAAAAAAATTGAGGTATATTTGATGTACAGTATTATGTGTTTCAGGAGTACAATACAGTGATTTAAAATTTTTTGGGTTTTTTTTGCTTTGGATTTTTTGTTTGTTTGTTTATTTTTTAGGGCTGCAGATGTTGGCATATGGAGGTTCCCAGGCTAGGGGCTGAATTGGAGCTGCAGCTGCTGAGCTATGCCACAGCCACAGCAACGCCAGATTCAAGCCATGTCTGCGACCTACACCACGGCTTATGGCAACGCTGGATCCTTAATTCACTGAGCCTGGCCAGGGATTGAACCCGCATCTTCATGGATACTAGTTGGGTTCATTACCACTGAGCCATGACAGGAACTCCATGAATTACAATTTTTAAAGGTTATACTTCATTTATAGTTGTCATAAAATATTGGCTATATTTCCTGTGTTATACAATATATCTTTGTAGCTTATTTATTTTATACTTTACAGTTTGTACCTCTTAATCCTCTACCCCTATCTTGCCTCTCCCTGTTCCCTCTCCCCAGTGGTAACCACTAGTTCTCTATATCTGATCTGTGAGTCTGTTTCTTTTTTGTTATATTCAGTAGTTTGTTTTATTGCCTAGATTCCACATATAAGTGATGTATAGTATTTGTCTTTCTCTGTCTGACTTATTTCACTTAGCATAATGCCTTCTGAGTTGCTGCAAATGGCAACATTTCATTCATTTTTATGGCTGAGTAGTATTCCATTGTATATATATACCACATCTTCTTTATCTGTTCATCTGTTGGTGGACACCGAGGTTGCTTCTGTCTTGGCTATTGTAAATAATGCTACTCTGAACATTGGGCGCATGTATCTTTTCAAATTAGTGCGTTCATTTTCTCCAGTATGTACCCAGGACTGGGATTGCTGGATCATATGGTAATTCTGTTTTCAGGTTTTTTTAGGGCCGTCAGTACTCCTCCACAGTGGGTATACCCATTTACTGCCTCACCAACAGTGTACAAGGGTAAGCTTTTCTCCACATCCTCGCCAACACGTGTTGTTTATGGTCTTTTTGGTAATGGCCATTCCGGCGGGTGTGAGGTGATGTGCATTTTGATGTGCATTCCCTGATGATTAACGATGTCAAACATCTTTTCATGAGCCTGTTGTGTGTCTTCTTGGGAAAAATGTCTATGCACGTCTTCTACCCATTTTTAAATTGGGTGGTTTGTTTTTGGGATGTTGGTGTGTATGAACTGTTTATGGATTTTTGGATATTACCCCCTTCTCGGTCGTATCATTTGCAAGAGATTTTCTCCCACTTCGGAGGTTGTCTTTCGTTCTGTCAGTGGTTTCCTTTGCTGTGCGAAAGCTTTTAAGTTTAACTGAGTCCCTTTCATTTATTTTTGCTTTTTTTTCTTTGCCTTAGGGGACAAATCCACAAAAGAAAGAAAGAAAGAAAGGAAATCACTGCGATTAATGTCAAAGGCTGTTCTGTAACCTGTGTCGGTTCTTGTTGCCTCTGACCCTGATGGAGTAAAATAAAGAGTTATGAGTATTTTTTCCTTATTTTAATGTAAGTTTGTATATCTTAGCCAAATATTTTTCTTTTCTTTCTCTCTGGATCCTAGTTATCAGGCAGTTCAGATCCCTCTCATCCATCCCATAGTGGCCCTCATTATTGGCATTAGCTGTGGTCCTCCCCCTTTTTTTCTCAAATCGTTTTCCGCATTACTGCATTTGTTTCTTTTTGTTAACCAGTTCATAGCTTTTGGGGGGAAAAGAGGTACAGTAGAAATTAAATTAAATAATGATTGTAGTAGCAACCAGCTTGGGCTAGCTCATTTATTTTCCCTTTTATATAGTATAGATTTATATATTTATATAATATATATTTATAAATTATATTTATATAATATAGATTTACAGTACATTTTTTCCCCCTTTGGAACATATTATACATAACAGCAATGAAACAGTGGCTGAATGAGGTGTTTTGTTTTGTTTTTTTTATCCTAAAGAGGCTTTATCAGTCGAGGTTCAGATAGAGAAGCAGAACCTCTGGGAATGAATATATTTACATGTATGGATTTGTTACAGGGATTTAACCTCATGCAATCATAGGAGCTGGTAGAATAGACTCTATAAGGGTGTTGTCTTCACATCTCATGCTGGAGATTCAAGTCCACAGGACAAGCAGTCGGCAAGGGAAGATGGGTGAAAAGCAGGGGAGACCAAGAACACGCCAGAACAACCAACACAAGCTGGAGCCTATGAGGACAGACTGAGACTCAACGTTAGGTCTCGTGGCCACTGATCTTGATGGAGCGTTTGCTTCCACTGCCTTACTCCAACATGGAGTAGAAGACAGGCGACAACATGTGGGAATTACCAAAGCACTGCTGTTTCACGTCTGCCCTCCAAACCTCACCCAAGAACCTCTCTCATGGGCCACTCCAATGGGAAACACACAGCAAGGGGAATGCTGGAAAATGCACTTCAGCTCAGCTCGGTCGGTCAGCAAATGACAAACCCACCAAAAATCCTTCATTGGGATTTTTTTTTTTTAATATCAGCTTTATTGAGGTGTCCTTTGCAATCACATGTACCCATGTTAAGTGTACAACTTGATGTGTCTTGACAATTGTTACTGATTACATCCGTGTAACCAGTAACCACCAGCATAGTCGGGATATAGAATATTTCCATCCCCCTGCCTCCCCAACCAAAGTCCCCTCGTGCCTCTTGGTAGTTAATCTCCCCCTCAGCTCCAGGCAACCATTGATCTGTGTTGCGTCAGTATAGATTAGATTTGACAGGTCTAGAATTTGATGTTAATGGAATCATACAGAAGTGCACTCTGCTGTGTCTGGTTATTTTCACTCAGCCTAAGAATTGTGAGAATCAGGTATGCTATTGTATGTATCAGTAGCTCATCCTTGTTATTACTGAGTAGTATTCCATGGCATGGATATAATCTCAATTTGCTTATCCATTCCCCTATTAATGGCTATTGGAGTTGTTACACTATTTGGCTATCAGGAAAAGAGTCATTGCCTACATTCATGCATAAGGCATTGTATGGAAGTATTCCTTGTATAAATGCCTAGGAGTAGAACGCCTGGTCTAATTAAATATGTTGCCCATTTTTAAATGTGTTTTATTTTTCTTCTTACAATTGTAAAAATTCTTTATGTGTTCTAGATACAAGTCCTTTGTCGGGTATATGAATTGTGACTATTTCCCCCTAGTTTGTGGCTTGCCTCTTAACCTTAAAGATACCTTTCAAAAAGCAGTTTTAAATTTCAATGGATTACGATTTAACAATATTTTCCATTCGTGCTTAGTGCTTTTGTGTTCTAAGACCTCGTTCCTGCCCCAAGGTACACAAACGTTCTCTTCTACAAATTTTGTAGTTTAACTTTCACATTTAGATCTATCATCCATTTAATTTTTTTATGTGTGGAGAGTACTGAGGTCCACTTTTCAAAATATGGATACCCAATTTCTTCCAGGATTACGTTGTCACTTTTCCAAAGATTGATTGACTGTGTAGATCTATTTCTGGACTTCCTTTTGTGTTTCTTTAATCTATATGTCTGTCCTCAGGGCAATAGCACACTGTTTTGATGACTGTAGCTTTATCAGAAGTCCTTTAAGATCTCCAAGTTTGTTGCTCTTTTCCAAAATTGTTTTGGATATTCTTGGTCCTTTTACATTTTCATGTAAATTTTATAAATGTTTATCAGCTCCTAATGAAGAGCCTGCTGGGATTTTGATTGAGAGAGTATTGACTAGCTAGATCAATCTGGGGAGAAATTACACCTTAACAGTATTCAATATTCCAAACCATAATCATTTTATCTCATTCTATTTGTTTATCTTCTTTAATTTCTTACAACCATGTTTTATCATTTTCAATGTAGACATTTTGCACATTTCGTTAAATTTATCCCTACATATTTTATTTCTTTGTTGCTATTTATAAATTGTAGTTTTTTTTAATATTTTAATTTCCTTTTGTTTGTTGGTAGTGATCTCTTTTCTTTAGCATTTCTTTCCCTCATTACTTTGGATTCCATTTCCTCTTCTTTTTCTAGCTTCTTATGGTAGAAACCTAGATAGTTTATTCTGAACCCTTCTTTTTTCTAAAATAAGCACTTATACCTATAGATTTTTGTCTAAGAAATGCTTTAACAGTATCCCATATGTTTTCTTCTTTTTAAAAATTTTTGAAGTGTAGTTGACTTATGGTATTATATTAGCTTCCAGTGTATAGCATAGTGATTCAATATTTTTATAGATTATACATTTAAAGTTATTACAAAATAATGGCTGTTATTTCCCTGTGCTGTTCAATATATACTTGTTGCTTATCCATTTTACACATAGTAGTTTGTACCTCTTAATTCCATACCCTATCTTGCCCTCCCCACTTCTCTTTCCCCACTGGTATTCACTAGTTTATTTTCTGTATCTGTGAGTCTTTTCTGTTTTGCTATATCCATTTGTTTGTTTTATATTTTACATTTCACATATAAGTGATAACACAATATTTGTCTTTCTCTGTCTGACTTGCTTCACGAAGAATAATACTCTCTATGTCCTCATGGTTGCAAATCGTCAGCATCCCACAAATTTTACATTTTTAGTTTTATTGACTTTGAATTCTTGAAAATTTCTTCTTTGACCCATGGGTCTCTTAAAATTATGTTGTTTGATATCCAAATATTTGGGAAATTTTTCAGTTATCTTTCTCTTACTGAATTTTAATTTTATTCCATGGTGGTCAGAGGACACCCTCTGTGTGATTTCAATCCATTCAAATTTATTGACACTTTTTTATGGCATAGCATATTATTTGTCTTGATGACTCTTCCATGTGGACTTGAAAAGAAGGTAGATCCTGTTGTTGGGTCAAGTGTTCTCTAAATGTCAATTATGTTAAGTTGGTCAATGGCATTTAAGTCTTCTATATCCTTACTGATTTTCTGTCTACTTGATATATTAATTGTTGAGAAAAGAGTGTTGAAATCTTGAATAATAACTGTAGATTTACCTATTTCTCCTTAAAATTCCCTTAGGTTTTGCTTCATCTCTTTTGAAGTTCTGATGATTGGTGCATGTCCATTTAGGATGTATGTCTTCTTGATGAATTGACCCCCTTTATTGTTACAAAATGTTCCTATTCCTCTCCGATCACATTCATTTTCAGCAAGTAAACTGTTCGTAGTAAACTCAGTATGTCTGAAAATGTCTTGACTAAATGAAGGGTTTGTTGGATATTGAATTCCAACCTCAGAGCTATCATCTCTCAGCCCTTGGAAATGTTATTCTATTATCTGCTGGCCTGTAATATCTCTTCCCAGTTTCACTGTTGTGGTTGTTGGCTTAAGGTGCTCTGGTATTTCTCACTGATGGCTTTTAAGATCGTCTATTTAACTTGGCTATGTGGATGTTCCTTTATAATGTGTCTAGGTTCAGGGTTTTTTTTTTTTTTTTGTATTTTCCTGCTTGGTGTGGATGTACCTTTTCGAACTGAGATTTATGACTTTAATGAATACAGAAAAAAAATGTCAGCCGTTATATCTTAAAATATTGATTCTCCATCACCCTCCTATCCCCACAATCGTTCTATTCTCTCCTTGGGGAATTCCTTTTAGAGATATGTTTGCCTATTTAATTCTCTCCTTGGTATCTCATAACCTCTTTTTCATATACTCCATAATTCGTACATTCCATCTCTTTACCTTATTGTGCTGCGTTTTGAGTAAATTCTTCAGGTATATTATCCAGAGAGTTGAGTAATTCTCTTCAGCAGTGCTAAATCTGATTTAAAAGGCCGTTGAGTTTTGCTTTGTTTTTCCTTTTTGGCCACATCTGCAGCATGTGGACGTTCCCCGGGGCCAAGGACCGAACCTGTGCCACAGCAGTGACAGGAGCCACAGCAGTGACAGGAGCCACAGCAGTGACAATGCTGGATGCTCAGCCCGCTGAGCCACAAGAGAACTCCAAAAACCCACTGAGTTTTAAATGTCCATAATTGTATCTTTAATTTCTAAGAAGATTAGTTTGGTTCGAAATCTTGATATTTTAAATAGTGACTTGTTCGTATAGATCACGGTGCTTGCATTATGTCTTTCATCATTTTAAACATATTTTGTCTTCTGCATTAAGTTATTCTGGTACCTGAAGTACTTTAGGGATATAGATGTGCCCTTTCTGTGCCCACTTGTACTCAGAGTGAAATCGTTCTCCCTTATGTTTTATAATTTGAAATTTACACTCACTGTCAGTGGGCCTTTATCTGTGCAATCCTGTTCATCTCAGATTTGGGATTCAGGCCTCCAAAGCATTTTTGCATTTGTTTCTCCCAAGGAATAGAGACTGGGAAGAATTTTTATGTTAATTTCTCAGGTTGGGTGCTCCTGGACCACGATGAAGCACATGGGCAGACATTTTTCAGGGGAGATTTTTTTTTTATTTTTTATTTTATTTTATTTTTTGTCTACCCATACCCGGAGGCTGAGCAAAGAAAGAAAGAAAAACACTTCATTGTCAGTTTGTGCCAGGAGGTGGGCTTTTTCCTTTCCCACCTTTCACTGTTGGCTCATCCCTTCAAAGACCTGGATTTATGTAGCACGTGACAATTCCAATTCCTTGCCTCATGCAAGTCAAAGGAATTCATTATGCAATTAAACCATCCTTCAACCCGGAGCCCTAGATACAAACATTTAGAGGCAGAGACAAATCTACCACTAACAAATCACTGCTGAGAAAAGAAGCAAAGGACTTTCATCAGGAAGAAAGATTTGAACAAAGAAACAAGAATTCCAATGGAAAGCTGGAGAACAAAGAAATCGGTAAAATATAAGTAAAGCCAAATAAGCAGTGGGTACATATTTTTAATGATAATTATCTAAGAAGGCATTAAAATATAGTGGAACTAAAATACGAGACAATGACAGCATGTAAAATGGAGGAGGACATATCAAGTAAGATTAGAACGCAGCAGAAAACACAATCAGAATCGGTTCAAACCAGCCAGAACATTTTATTTTCCTATTAACAGGACATCCAGAGACAGGTGGCACTTGGGGTAGTTAAATTAGGGACACCTCAGTGCCATCAAGGACCCAGATCTTTCATCTTCCATCAGGCCTTCTTCTCTTATACCCGTGTGAATGTTAAAACCCAACCATTGTCCAGATCAAGCCTATCTTTAGAGCTCTTTTTTTCTGAGCATTTCCATCTCTCATCTTGTATTTTCTTCTGTGCCTATATATATATATATATATATATATATATATATGTATATTTTTTTCTCCCTAAATTGGAATCATGCTGTATATACCATTTTGTTATCTGTCTTTTAAAAAATATTCATCATCAAAACGTTTGGCATTATGAGGCCGGGAATTGAACCCACAACCTCATGGATACTAGTTGGGTTCATTACCACTGAGCCACAACGGGAACTCCTAAACTTTTTTTTAAAAAAAATTTTGATTTCTAATAGCCAAAAGGTGGAAGCATTATCAACAGATAATTGAGTAAATAAATGCGGTATATGCAAACAATGGAATTTTATTCAGCCTTAAATCGGAAGGAAATTCTTTTTTTTTTTTGTCTTTTTTGCTATTTCTTTTTGGGCTGCTCCCGCGGCATATGGAGGTTCCCAGGCTAGGGGTCTATTGGAGCTGTAGCCCGGGGCCTACGCCAGGGCCACAGCAACGCCAGATCCGAGCCGCATCTGCAACCTACACCACAGCTCACGGCAACGCCGGATCGTTAACCCACTGAGCAAGGGCAAGGACCGAACCCGCAACCTCATGGTTCCTAGTCGGATTCGTCAACCACTGCGCCACGACGGGAACTCCGGAAGGAAATTCTGATGCATGCTACCACATGGATGAGCCCTGAGAACGTTATGTTAGGTGAAATAAGCTAGTCACAAAAGAATAAATATGATCGTGAGTACAAATACCGTCCCACTTATATGAGGTAATTAGAATAGTCAAATTCAAAAGTAAAAAGAATGGGGACGTCCCATTGTGGCTCAGCGGTAACGAACCTGACTAGTATCCATGAGGATTTGAGTTCGATCCTGGCCTCGCTCAGTGGGTTAAGGATCCGGCGTTGCCGTGAGCTGTGGTGTTGGTTGCAGACACGGCTCGGATCCCGCATTGCTGTGGCTCTGGCGTAGGCTGGTGGCTGCAGCTCCGATTCGACCCCTCGCCTGGAAGCCTCCATATGCCGCGGGAGAGGCCCTAGAAAAGGCAAAAAGACAAAAAAAAAAAAAAAAGGATCTGGCATTGCCATGAGCTATGGTGTAGGCCAGCAGCTTCAGCTCTGATCGGACCCCTAGCCTGGGGAAATTCCATATGCTGTGGGTGCAGCCCTAAAAAACAAACAAACAAAAAGTAGAATGGTGTTTGCGAGGGGCTGGGGGGAGGGAGAAGAGGGGAGAGTCGTTGTTTAAGGGATGCAGAGTTTCAGATTTGCAACACGAAAATTTTCTGGAGTGCAACAACGTGAATACACGTAACACCATGGAACTGTACACTTAAAAATTGTCAAGATGACCAATTTTATGTTATGTGTATTTTGCCACAATTAAAAATTTTTTGATTTCTGTTTTGAATAGGTAATACAGGAGTTCCCGCTGTGGCTCAGCAGTAATAAAATTGACTAGTATCCATGAGGATGCGGGTTCAATCCTCACTCAGTGGGTTAAGGATCCGGTGCTGACATGAGCTGTGGTGAAGGTCACAGACATGGTTTGGATCTGGCATTGCTGTGGCTGTGGTGTAGGCCAACAGCTACAGCTCCGATTAGACCCCTAGCCTGGGAACCTCCATATGCCACGGGTGTGACCCTAAAAAAGACAAAAAAAAAAAAAAAAGGTAATACATACATGTGGCACCAATATCAAGTGCAAAGGGGTCTACTGTGTTTTTCTTATAAGCTTTGTTTGGTTCCCAGTCTTCTTACCTGTTCCCTAACCACCCAGCCTATCTCCCTTTGGGCATCAACTGATAGCACTTTTTTGTGTGTCCTTTATAGGTATTCTTTGATTCATTCTTTTGAATAGCTGCCTGGTATTTTTACTGTATGTACACACTATATTTTCACCATTCCCCTGACAGTGGTCACCTCAGTTCTTTTCAGCTTGAAATCTCATCTTCTAATAAAAAACGCACACTCCATTATGTGTTTATTTCATCTATTATTTTTATTTTTATTTTAATCATCTCGATTGGCAATATATTCACAGGGTTCAAAAATCAGAAAGCATAAGAGGATAAACATTTAAATGTTTCCCTGTGATTGCTGTCTCCCAGGTCAACACATTTCCTTCTCAAATCCATTCGCTGCCCTTTGTCTGCTCTGCTCTGTACTTCAGGAAACTACATTTCCCAGACTCCTTCGCCTGGTGGCTTATGGGTAACTTCAGGCAATGGGAAGAGAGGCACTGGTAAACTGGAGGGTGGGAGGAAGGCAGGGACAACTTCTTTCGCTCATCCTTCCTGCAGTTGCTGCAACTTCTCCTTGGCTTTAGCTCCCACATTGTGGTCAGAGGGTGACTCAGCCTCATCCTCTGTGGTCCTGGCTCCCTCTAGGCAGCCCCCGCCTTGGTTCTACCACTGCCACATTGGCCCAGCTTCTCGGATCTGGTAACACCACGTCCTTCCTCTATCTCTTCAGCCCCAAGAATAGTAGACATTTCTTGCTATTAATAACTTCTGGGTTACCTCCTAGGCTCCACTTTAGCCTCTAACTCTTTTTTACCCGTGTGACCAGATTCCTGTATTCAGTTCCTTCTAAATGAAATCCCTAGAATGGTTTTTCAGGCTGGATTCTGACTGCCAATCACCCCCAAAGATAGATAATATTGTCAGTTTCTTATGTGTGTCCCTCCAGAGGTATTTAATGTACATACAAGCAAATAATACCTATCCTCTCCCATTTTTTTTTTCACAAAGGATAAAATACATATTATTCTACACTTGGCTTTTTTCACTTAGCAATAATCCTGGAATTTGTTCCATATAAGGTTCCAAAAGTCTTCCTCATTCCTTTTATTTGTTTATTTATTTATTTATTTATTTATGATCTTTTTAGGATCACACGCACAGCATATGTAGGTTCCCAGGCTAGGGGTCGAATCAGAGCTATAGCTGCCAGCCTACACCATAGCCATACCAACACAGGATCTGAGCTGTGTCTGCGACCAACACCACAGCTCACAGCAATGCTGGATCCTTAACCCCCTGAGCGAGGCCAGGGATCGAACCCAGGTCCTCATGGATCCTAGTTGGGTTTGTTACTCCTGAGCCATGATGAGAACTCCCCTCATTCCTTTTAATTAATCATGTAGATCTACTACAATTAAATAAATTGTTGGAACACAGTGATGCCTATTTGACTATAGAGTGTCTATTACTGCTTTCCCACAGTGCCTTATTTATGAATGTTTAGGTTATTTATATTTTCCTGCTGTTATGAATAATTCTACAGATAACCTTGAACTGTATACCATATCATGAATTGGGGACCAAATTTGAGACCTGGAATTGATGGGTCAATAGGTATGTGTGTTTGAGAAATTTTTAAACATAAACTTTCAAAACTATATTCTTGATAGGCATGGGAACAGAATTTCAAGGGTTCTAGTGAAACAGGATGCTAAATTTCATCTTTGGGTTGTATTTTTGCATATGAAGACATAATCAAAACAATTTCTCATGGAGCAACACCATTTCACATTATTAAATGTTCTTTAAAATTAGGTATCTTCGGGGAGTTCCCGTCGTGGCTCAGTAGTTAATGAATCTGACTAGGAACCATGAGGTTGCAGGTTCGATCCCTGGCCTCACTCCGTGGGTCAAGGATCCAGCATTGCCATGAGCTGTGGTGTAGGTCGCAGATGTGGCTGGGATCCTGAGTTGCTGTGGCTGTGGCGTAGGCGGGTGGCTACAGCTCCGATTAGACCCCTAGCCTGGGAATCTCCATATGCTGCGGGAGCGGTCCTAGAAAAGGCAAAAAGACAAAAAAAAATTTAAAAATTAAAAATAAATAAATAAATAAAATTAGGTATCTTCGGAGCTCCCGTTGTGGCTCAGTGGTTAATGAATCCGACTAGGAACCATGAAGTTGCGGGTTCAATCCCTGGCCTCGCTCAGTGCGTTAAGGATCCGATGTTGCCATGAGCTGTGGTGTAGGTCACAGACACGGCTCAGATCTGGCGTTGCTGTGGCTCTGGCGTAGGACGGCAGCTGTAGCTCTGATTTGACCACTAGCCTGGGTGCCTCCTTATGCAGCAGGTGCGGCCCTAAAAGGAAATAAATACATAAATAAAATGAAATAAAATAAAATTAAGTATCTTAAAATAGTCTTTCATGTATACAACCAAATGAAGGCAAAAGGGTAGGCCTCTCTAATTACCTGGAGTTTTCCAGAAAGTTCAAGTACTACGAGGTTAAGGGAGTTTGAGAGCTCTGCTGGGTTCTCTTGACTGTGAATTGGTACAGTGATTATCCACCAAGGACGACCAATTTGCCTATTGAATTATTATTATTATTTTTTAATCTTTGAGCATAGGAAACCTACTGTAAATCTCTCCCCTGGGGAACAGTGTGAAGGCTGCATGGAGAGAGCGAAGCAGTGAAGGCTGGAGGACAAGTTCTAAAAGGGCTAAGGGCACAGATGGGTTTGCCTCAAAAGCATCCTGTAGATTTGCACCTGAAAATTCGATTACTGAAAGCTTTACATTTTCTTGCCTCTTCAAAGAATTGTATGGACTGGCCCGGGAACTGCCTATTTCTGCCAGTTAAAATGTAAACCCTGGGGTCAATGAAATTTCTGGTGACGAAATTAAAGAGTGAGAAAAAGTACTATTGCTGAAGCTTATCCCCAGTGACTCGGTTGCAAAAAAAATTTTTTTTTTTTTTTTCTGTAAAGGGCCAGACAGCATATATTTCAGATGTTACGGGCCATGGAGTTTCTCTCTTGCAACTACCCAGCTCTGCTTATTTCAGGGCCATAGATAACAGGAAAGTCATCAAGCATGATTGTCAACGCTCCAGTGAAACGATCTCCAAAAAGGGCTCGTGGCAGGATTTTGCCAGAGGGCTGTAGCTTGCCCATCCCTGCCTTAGAGTCAAACTGGTGTTCTCCCAGGGCACCAGCACCTTAAGCTGTGGGGTGCTTGGCTCTGTGGCTCCCCTGACCTGGGCCAAGCTCTCCCATGGGATCGCTGTGATATTGGAAATGATTTTCCCGGCTGACAACCTGGGTCTGCTCTCTCCTTAGCTCAGAAGCCTCTGGAATGAGAGTAAGTGCACGGAAGATATTGATGTGACGTCCTTCAGTGAATCTGGGGATCCGTGGACAGAATGTCATTCACTCATGGCAGAGCATTAGAGAGCGAGAGAACCAGAGCAACAAAACCACTGATCCCCGGGAGTTCCCGACATGCCTAAGAGATTAACAAATTCGACTAGCATCCACGAGGAGGACGCAGGTTCGATCCCTGGCCTTACCGTGAGCTGTGGTGTAGGGTCGCAGACACGGCTGCGATCCTGTGTTGCTGTGGCTGTATCATAGGCTGGCAGCTGCAGCTCCAATTCGACCCCTAGCCTGAGAACCTCCATGTGCCCCGGGTATGGCCCTAAGAAGACCAAAAAAAACCAAAAACAAAAACAAAAAAAACCCCACATTGGTTCCTGAAGCAGATTGTTTGCAAACATGACTGCCAATGAGCCCTCCCACCCCTGCAGGTGCCTCCTGCTGTGCCTCCCATCAGGAAGTGAGGTCTATCCCCTGCCTCTTAAAAACCAGGAGCCAGGATGGGAACTCTCAGTCTGCCTCTTATTAGCTGGCCTTAGGACTTGCTTTGGCCAATAGAATAGGGCAGAAATGATACGGTGCCAAGTCCCAAGCTAGGCCTTAAAGAGAAAAACCAGCTGTGCTGGACAGAAACTTGGACCAGACTTCCGAAGGATGAGCAACCCCATGGAGAGAGAGACAGAAGTTAAGATGGAGACGAACTCAAGGGTCTCTTGGAGCAAAGAAGGGTTATCTCTGCCAATCTCCAGCCAGATTGCAGAGCTGAGAACAAATCAATGGTTGTTAAGTCACTGATTTGGGGGATGGTTTGGTGGACAGTATTAGTTCCCTTCACCCCAATCTGAGGCTCTCCTGACTCTCAACTTTCTGTCCTTTACAGCACCCATAATTAGCATAATTAGCAACTCTTTTTTTTTTCCTCTTTTTAATGGCCCCACCTGCGGCGTATGGAAGTTCCTGGTCCAGGGGTCAAATTCTAGCTGCAGCTGCAACCTATGCCATAGCTGCTGCAAAGCCAGATCCTTAACCTGCTGTGCCATAGCGGAACCCATAAGTAGCAATTTCTTAATGTGGCCTCCAAGGCTCTCTACTGCCTGGCTTTTACCTTCTCCTCCCTCACTGCCTGTTCCACAGTAGGAAACGTTCCTTCTAGAAAGTAGTACAGCACAGATATGAGGAGTGCTGCCACTGTCTCTGGAGACAGACTGCCTCTTTTTTTTTTTTTTTTGTCTTCTTAGGGCCACACCCACGGCATATGGAGGTTCCCAGGCTAGGGGTCTAATCGGAGCTGCAGCTGCCGGCCTGCACCCCAGCCACAGCCATGCCAGATCCGAGCTGTGCCTGCGACCTACACCACAGCTCACGGCAATGCCGGATCCTTAACCCACTGAGTGAGGCCAAGGATTGAACCCGCATCCTCATGGATGCTAGTCAGGTTCATTTCCACTGAGCCATGACGAGAACTCCCAGACTGCCTCTTATTAGCTATGTGACCTTGGTCAAGCAGCTTAACCTAGCTGTGCTTAGTTTCTGCATATGAAAGGGGAGTGATGATAATCCCTCCTTAAGGTGGGGTGAAGGTGAACATTAATATGTTAATACATGTAAAGCCCTTAGAACGTGGCACTGCGCTGCAGGTGATTTTAGTAGTCTTTGCTCGCATGCTCCCTCCTGCCAAGGTGGTCCTCTTGGCTCCTCTTTTTTTTCTTTTTCATTGAGGTATAGCTGATTTACAATATTTTGTTAGTTTTTGGTGACCAGAAAGGTGGTTCAGTTATACATGTATTCCTTTTGTGTTCTTTTCCATTATGATTTATTATAGGATATTGAATATAGTTCCCGGTTCTATATTCTATACAGTAGGACCTTATTTATTTTATATATAGTAGTGTGTATATATTAATCCCAAACTGCTAATTTACCCCCCCACCTCACCTCTATCCCCTTTGGTAACTGTAAGTTTGTTCTCTATGTCCGTGAGTCTATTTCTATTTTATAATATGTTCATTGGTATCATAATTGAGATTCCACATAGAAGTCACATCATATGATATTTGTCTTTCTCTGTCTGACTGACGTCACTTAGCATGATAATCTGTGTCCATCAATGTTGCCGTAATTGGCATCTCATTCTTTTGTATGGCTGAATAGTATTCCGTTGTATATATGTACCACATCTTCTTAATCCACTCTCTATTGGTGGACATTTAGGTTGCTTCCACGTCTTGGCTATTGTAAGTAGTGGTGCTATGAACATAGGGGGCAGGTGTCTTTTTAAATTTTCTATTTTCTCAGAGTTCCCGTTGTGGCACAGCAGAAACGAATCCGAATAGGAACCACAAGGTTGTGGGTTCGATCCCTGGCCTCACTCAGTGGGGGAAGGATCCGGCGTTGCCGTGAGCCGTGGTGTAGGTGGCAGACACGGCTCAGATCGGGCGTTGCTGTGGCTGTGGTGTAGGCCAGCAGCTGTAGCTCCAATTAGACCCCTAGCCTGGGAACCTCCATATGCCTGGGATGCGGCCCTAGAAAAGACAAAAAAAAAAAAAAAAAAAGAGAGACAAAAATAAAAAATAAAAAGGGTAATCCTACTCCAATCCTTTTGTTAGGCTGAAGCAAGGTAAAAAGAAAAGATTTTTAAAATGCTGCTTAAGATAATTCTAAATCGACACCTTTTAAAAATAGGTGGCTAACACAAATACACATTCTGCAATTTTAGACATCATATAAGTTTCCCGTGAGTTTCTTTTTGGCTTTGAGTTTTTGAACAGTTGGTAAATAAAATGAAAAAAATATTTGAGCAAGGAAGTGAAAAAAATTACCCCCTGCTTCTTGCTCTCAGGCTCAAAAAAAAAAATGTATGGTTATAACATCTGTGATCACCGCCACAGCCACACTACCTGTGAGCATGGTGTATGCTAGGAATTCTTCCGGGTGCATTGCATTCATTATCTTATTCATGAACAAACAGGTGCCCTATTGAAAGCAGTCAACAAATAAAATATCTGCTAGACACACAAGTGCCGGGGGTACAGTAGAAGAAAGCCAGACAAGATCTCTGCTTTCATGGTGCTTTAGTGGGTCTTTCGTCATGACTTCATAACTGCTTGTCTTTGAGCACCTTGTCTTTGGGCTCTGAGCTCTTGGAGAGTTTTACGATGATAAGGAGGATGGTGCTGATGATGTCAGCTTACCTTTATTAAGGATATACTGGGGCGTTCCTGTCTCGGTGTAGCAGAAACGAACCTAACTAGTGTCCATGAGGATGCAGGTTCGATCCCTGGCCTCGCTCAGTGGGTGAAGGATCCATTGTTGCCGTGAGCTGTGGTGTAGGTTGCATACGCGGCTTGGATCTGGCATGGCTGTGGCTGTGGTGTAGGCCAGCAGCTGCAGCTCCGATTCGACCCCTAGCCTGGGAACCTCCATAGGCCATGGGTGCGGCCCTGAAAAACGAACAAACAAAAACGCATATACTGTATCCCAAGCGTTGTTCTAAGTGACTTTACATGTCTTAGCTCACTGAGTCCTCAGATAATCCTATGAGGTGCATGCTAGTGTTAACTCCATTTTATAGGTTAGGAAACTAAGGCACACGAGGGTTGTATTGGAGTTTCTGAACCTGCACACTGATGACATTTTGGGCCAGATAACTTTTTGTTTGTTTGTTTTTACAGTTGCACCTGCGGCATATGGAAGTTCCCAGGGTAGGTGTCGAATCGGAGCTGCTCCACAGCCATGGCAACACCGGATCTGAGCTGCATCTGTGACCAACGCCGCAGCTTGCAGCAAGATCAGATCCTGAACCCACTGAACAAGGCCAGGGATCGAACCTGCGTCCTCACAGAGACGTCAGGTCCTTAACCAGCTAAGCCACAATGGGAACTCCCAGATAATTCTTCGTGGTCGAGGGCTGTCCTGTGCATTGTAGGATGTCTAGCAGCATCTTTGACCTCTACCCATGACTAAATGTGCCCAGCCGTGGCAACCATAACATCTCCAGACATTGCCAAGTGTCCCTGACGGCAAACCTGCCCCCGGGGTTGAGAATCATTCACTGGGTTAAATGATGTACCCATATTCACACAACTAGTAGGCATCAGAGCTGAGAGTCAGGCCCGGCATTCTGGCTCCTGAACCCGAAATATTAACAACACTAAACTCTAGGTGTACTCACCTCTCTCATTATTAACCCTTTTCAGCAGTGGAAATGCAAACAACGTGCTTGGGCCTTCTTAAAAAAGCAGACCTAGCTTTGATGTTGAGATTTCTTAATTACTAGCATTTTAACTATTCTGTGTGTATCAGTCAGGCTCCCAGAGAGAAACAAAAGGCATCTTCAAATGAAGAGAATCTGAGGAGGGTTCAATAAGCCAACTGCCGACGAAGGTGTGGGGGAGGGAGGGGCGAGGAGGTGGAGGGAGATGACATCACGATCATGTTTCTTATGGGGCTTCCGTATCTTGGCTTTGAGGGTTTTTTTCCTTTTTTTGGTCACACCTGCAGCATACAGAAGTTCCTGGGCCAGGGAATGAACCAGCATCACAGCAGCCCCCTGAGCCACACCAGTGACAATGTCAGGTTCTTAACCCACTGTGCCGCCAGGGAACTCCTGGCTCTGAGAGTTTAAATGTTAAGCTATCAATTTTACTCATGTATGATTTTTTTCTTGATGAGATGTCAGTGTCATCCAATATGGGTGTAGATTTTCCGTGACCTCCAGCTGGCATCGTTGGTTAACCAGCTTGTGTAGAATTCAAGGGGAGAAAAAGAAAATTATTGTCATATCTGCTTTGGAAAGATGTCATCAGGCAGCATCTGCTGTAGAAACGTTGGACTCATCACTGCCTCTTCCCTTTAATTTTTTTAAAACGTTACCAAGACATAAGGTTCGTTATTATGTGTTTATGTTGGCAGAGCTTCAAAATGCGAAAATTCATCACTAAGCAGTTCTTTGAAATATTTGGATATTTGCTTCAAACTTTTTGTCATGCTTTCACTTGATTAAATTTTCATTTTAAAGCCTCTGCGTGATGTGCCTGGATTCGCAATCCTTCACCGGACTTTTAAAGATCACGTCTACATAATGGCCTGTCGATTCAGAGAAATCAAATCAACTCACAGAGAAAAAAAATACCACCACGATATAGCTGATTGTGTGGCATCTTCTGTGTGACACAGCGCTTGGATGGACTGTAATTTTTATTTTTCTCAGAGCAGATTTTGGCACTATTGGACATAGCTTGGCCAAGTCTCTTTCCTGCCCTCCCTTGGGTGCTTCGGTCCTCTGCTTCTCCATCCCTTCTGTTTTTTCCTTTTGGGGTTTTTTTTCTTTTTCTTTTTTTTCTTTTTCTTGTTGTGGGTTTGGCGTCTCCATCCCTTCTGTCACGTGCCTTATACAGCTTGAGTTTAGACCCTTGCTCTAGAATCTCGGCGTTGAAAGTGCGGTTAGTAGACACCCCGTTCCTGCTTCCTCCCAGTGAACACCCTTTTGTGTAATGTCTCTGAGAGACGGCCACTCAGTCTGTGTTGGAGCATCATCTGGGACGGAGAACCCTTGCTTTGCGAGGTCACTTGTTGCCACGTGGTTGACCAACTCTGTGTGCGGTTCCCGGGTGGAGCCAGGCTCTTTGGCAGGATCCCTGCATCTTCCAAGTTGGAGACTTAGAGATGGGGAGAGACCAGCAAAGCTTTCAATGTGAGACAAATAAGGCCAATGTGAGTTTGGGGATTTTTTTTTTTTTTTTTTTTTTTTTTTTGCATCATCTGCGCATGTGGAAGTTCTGGAGCCAAGGATCAAACCTGTGCCACAGCAGTGACTACAGTGATTCTTCACCCACTGAGCGAGGCCAGGGATCGAACCCGCATTCTCATGGATACTAGTCAGATTCGTTACCCACTGAGCCACAACGGAAACTCCTGAATCCACATATTTAAAACCATGTTCTTCCCCACTTCCACCCCCACCCCGCTGGCTGCACCCTTGGCACATGGAAGTTCCCGAGCCAGGGATCCAACCCGCACTGCCTCTGAGACAACACGGGATCTTCAACCCTCGCTGCCATAGTGGGAATTCCTAAATCCATATTTTTCAGGACTTTTTCTACATGGCATGCTCGGTCAAGTGAAACTTTATGATGGATGCTAAATAGCTGAACTGAGACACATCGTCTCATTTAATCCAAAAACTTTAGGAATTTTATAGGTAAGGCTGCTGTCTAGGTGACAAGGTGATATACCAAGAGGAATGGGTTTCACAGTACGATTTGAGGTTTAAACTTATATTTTTTGTTTTCCTTAAAGTGTTAAGTTCAATTTGTGAGTATTGTTAGTTATGCTATTTATAAATCTGGTAATTGCCTATAAAGGAAGGGCAATTACTTTCGTTTGTTCTGTGATGAATAGTCAACACAATTCAAAACGATTCAATTCAGTTCAAACAATCTCATTTATAAACCTATTTAATTCTCCTTTCAAAACTATAACCATATATTTAATATATTTGAACTTGTCAAGCCCTTCAAATGCCTGACAAGGCGTAAGGAGAAGCCTAACAAACAAAATCCTACTAAGTGGTTAAATTAAGCCAGTAAGTTTGTTGAATCTTGCGTTCTCTTAAACATTTCAACCCTGTTCATGCACTTAGTGAAATTCTCTTATACTTCTTTCACCTGAAACTACAAGTCAAAATAAATTGCTCAAGGCAGGTCTGACAGATTTCTTAAAAGGGCAGACGCTCTTCAATATTATAAAGAGAGTCATTTTAATTTACACAAAAGCATTCCTATGAGGGTTATTTACTTCATTGTATTATTCTAAACTCTCCCTAGGGTTGAAAAATCACTCAAATAAGGGTAGCAGCGTTACCATATCAGGTGGTTTGAACTGAAGTTAGAAGCCGGCTTTGGCCCGCAAGGGTATGTTTGCTTATTAGTCAGAGATTCAAGACCGAGATATAGGAATTGAGAGCTTCGTGCTTCCCAAATGAGTCTGCCTTAGCCACCAAGTACAAAGAGAACCGTTTTTATTTTTTATTTAGTTATTGCCTTTTAGGGCTGCACCAACGGCATATGGAGGTTCCCAGGCTAGGGGTTGAATCGGAGCTGCAGCTGCCGGTCTACACCACAGCCACAGCCACTCGGGATCAAAGCCGAGTCTGTGACCTATACCACGGCTCACAGCAACGCTGGATCCTTCACCCACTGAGCAAGGCCAGGGATTGAACCCGCACCCATCATTTCTGCTGAGCCACAGCAGGAACTCCCAAAAAGAACCCTTTTTTAAAAAGTCACTTGGGAGTTCCCGTCATGGCGCAGTGGTTAACGCATCCGACTAGGAACCATGAGGTTGCGGGTTTGGTCCCTGCCCTTGCTCAGTGGGTTAAGGATCCAGCGTTGCCATGAGCTGTGGTGTAGATCACAGATGCGGCTCGGATCTGGCATTGCTGTGACTCTGGCGTAGGCCAGGAGCAACAGCTCCGATTAGACCCCTAGCCTGGGAACCTCCATATGCCGCGGGAGTGGCCCAAGAAATAGCAAAAAAGACAAAAAAAAAAAAAAAAAAAGTCACTTGATTCGCGGGACATGTCATTGCCTCATCTTTCACTACAAAGTCTTAACTTCCTGATCGGGAGAGCGGAAAATCTGTAACCCCATTTAGGTGGCAGTGAATGCCTTTTGCCCCTAATTGGGTTCTGGATTCCTGAAATTTCTGTTTAATCCTGTATCTTCTATTTTGATCTGGCCGTAACTCATAGTATGAGCTGGGAGAGCTGGATTTGAACCCAGGTCTCCTCGAACCCAGAGCTTAGGCTGTGGATCACCATGATGTGCTGTTTTATGAATGCTCTCATCTTTTTTTTTTTTTAAATAAACTTTTTCCTCCAGTTTTCATTTTATGAATTGTCCAGTGTCGATCCATTAATTAAACCTTGTAGGTATCATTATTTGATCAATTACAAATTTACCAAATTCTTCTTGAATGCCAATGATAGTTCTACATTTTATCCATGATATTATTAGAGTCTGTCAATCGTCTTGCTGAAGTCAAGACACTTGATTTCCAGTGCTTACCACTGGCACATAGCAGGTACTCAGCTGAGGGTTAAATTAATGGATATACCATAGCAATTCAGGACCATTGAGTATATTCTGGAACACTTTATGCATTCTGTTCCCACGTTCTCATCTCTAAAATAAATTAAAGTATATCTACTGAATACTGGTTGGTAAGATAAGTGCAAAATGTGACAGCTATATCACTCTTAAGACTATAGAAGGTCTAGGGAGTTCCCATGTGGCTTAGTGGGTTAAGGATCCAGTGTTGTTACTGCTGTGGCTCAGGTCACTGCTGTGGCGTGGGTTAGATCCCTGGCCTAAGAACTTCTGCATGCTACGGTGTGGCCAAAAAAAAAAAAAAAAAAAATTCAGAAAGTCTACAATATACAGGGCAGTTATGGGTTCGAGTTGTTAACCACGGCCCTTTGACACATATTATTATTCATGTGTATGGTTTGTTTTGAGTATATGGTGATTCTTTGTTGCCCTCTAGTTTGCTGAGTTTGGAACTCAGAGAGAGTTCGATTCCAAGTCAAATGAGTTCTTTAGGTGGGTTTATTTTCTATTGTTTGTTTTTATTTGTTTTGTTAAGGGGAGGGACTTTTGCTCCTTAGTAAATTAGTTCAGTTCATTCTAGTTTTGGTGCACAGCTTATGTCAACCTAAGTTTTCTACGAAGTAGTTTTTAATCTCAGCATTTCCCCAGCACGCTTTAGGGCTTCACGATGCTTCCATTTGATATTTGACTAGAAATCCAGGTAATGTGCAGTGAAAACGTGAAACAAGTTTCAGGAAGAATAAAATTTGACTCAAAAATATTCATGGCTAAAAAAATATCTTTTCCTTACTCCGTTTGAATTTTCTTGATATTACATTGTGCATTTAATTAGCTAAATTGGGGAGTTCCCTTCATGGCTCAGTGGTTAATGAATCCGACTAGGAACCATGAGGTTGTGGGTTCAATCCCTGGCCTCGCTCGGTGGGTTAAGGATCCGGCGTTGCCATGAGATGTAGTGTAGGTGGTAGATGCGGCTCAGATCTGGCATCACTGTGGCTGTGGTGCAGGCTGGCAGCTACAGCTCTGATTCGACCCCTGGCCTGGGAACCTCCATATGCCGGCGGGTGCGGCCCTGGAAAAGACACACACACAAAAAAAATTAGCAAAATTGGCATTAAGTTGTCTTTGGCTAGCAATTTCTCAGTGTGGGTATATGTGGGGGAGAGGAGTGCACTAGTGGCATTTGAGGTAGGACAGTTTTTTTGTTTTTTTTGTTTTTGTTTTTTTTTTTGTTTGGTTTTTTTTTTTTTGCTTTTTAGGGCCATCCCCATGGAATGTGGAGGTTCCCAGGCTGGGGGTCGAATCGGAGCTGTTGCTGCCGGCCTACACCACAGCCACAGCCACACGGGATCTGAGCCACATCTGTGAACCAGACCACAGCTCACGGCAACGCCAGATCCTTAACCCACTGAGCGAGGCCAGGGATCAAATGCACAACCTCACGGTTCCCAGGCAGATTTGTTTCCGCTGTGGCATAAGGGGAACTCTTGAGGTAGGAGGGTTCTTTATTGTGTCAGACTCCCTCTGGTATTGGAGCATTTTCAGCATCCATAACCTCTAGTTACTGAATGCCATTAGCACCCCCATGTCATTGTGACCCCAAAGCATTCCCATCTACAGCACCTTTCCAAGTGTCCCCTAGGGTGGGCCCATCTGTTGAGAATCATTGAGTCATACAAAGAATAATACGCACTGAGAGCCAGTGTACCTGGTTTCTGATCTCCACCCTTGCCATTAGCTGTAAGACTTGATCTTCTTTCCCTGTATTTCTCTTTAGTGGAATTATGGGGTTGAATTACACCCCAGGACGCCAAATACTCAAGCCCAGGGACACACATGGCTTATTTGAATCTAGGGAGCAGCCCACTGGAAACTTTGACATACACATATCTTATCTAATTGAATAGAATTTTAAAGTAATTAGCGGGTAGTGTTAAAACACAAAATTCAACCAAGTACCCACGGCATATGGAGGTTCCCAGGCTAGGGGTCCAATCGGAGCTGCAGCCGCCAGCCTACACCACAGCCACAGCAACACCAGATCCGAGCCACGTCTGCCTTCTACACCACAGCTCATGGCAACGCCGGATCCTTAACCCACTGAGTAAGGCCAGGGATCGAACCCGCATCCCATGGATCCTCGGTAACCACTGAGCTGCAAAGCAAACTCCTCCCCCCCGCACCATCCTTTAAACCACCGATGTCGCTCTTACTGACTCTGGGCTCTTTCTTCAGTCCGCCTTCAGCTGAGCAAGTGCAGGGCTTGCAGGCCAGTGGGGTGCAGCCCAACAAGCAGGTATCCATGTTACTGAATGTCTCTTTGTTTTTCTCCTGAAATCTGTCTTTTATTGAAGGGGGCGTCTCAGCCAAGAACCTAGAAGGGTAGAAGGAAGATCATTTTTCCTCCCCTTCCGCAGCAAAATAGAAAGAACAGGAAATTGAATAGTTTCAACAGCTGTTCACCTTTTGCCCTATTTGCTTCATTTCTGAACTATTTTAAAGCACAGATATTATGATACTTCATTCCTAAAAACGTTCGCATTCACCTCTAAATAGATCTTTCTCCCACATAATCACCATAATACCATAAACCTAAGAAAATAAGCAGCAATTCCTTATTATCTTCTATACCCATTTCTTTTACAAATGTCTTCAGTTGCTTAAAAAATGATCTTTTATCAGAGTTCCCGTCGTGGCTCAATGGTTAAAGAATCCAACTAGGAACTGTGAGGTTGCGGGTTCCATCCCTGGCCTTGCTCAGTGGGTTAAGGATCTGGCGTTGCCGTGAGCTGTGGTGTAGGTTGCAGACGTGGCTCGGATCCTGGGTTGCTGTGACTGCGGTATAGGCTGATGGCTACAGCTCTGATTGAACCCCTAGCCTGGGAACCTCCATATGCTGCAGGAGTGGCCCTAGAAATGGCAAAAAGACAAAAAAAAAAAAAAAAACTTTTATCACCTTTTTTTAAAGAGTCAGAATCCAGTCAAAGATTATTATAATCATGACTCTTCAGTCTTTTCTTTTTCTTTTTTCTTTTTTTTAGCTTTTTAGGGCTGTACCTGCAGCACACGGAGGTTCCCAGGCTAGAGGCAGAATCACAGCTGCAGCTGCCAGCCTACACCACAGCCACAGCAACGAGGGATCTGAGCCGCATCTGGGACCTACACCACAGCTACAGCAATGCTGGATCCTCAACCCACTGAGCGAAGCCAGGGATCAAACCCTCATCCTCTTGGATACTAGTCAGGTTCATTACTGCTGAGCCACGACAGGAACACCTCTTCAGTCTTTTTAAATTTAGACCTTTGTTTGTTAGTTTTAAATTTCATGACATTGACTTTTGGAAGAGAATGCTCAAATATTTTGTATAATGTCTCACATTCCGACTTTGTAGTATTGTTCTCTTTTGTATCATTTAAAATGTTTCTTTTCCCATAATTAATCTGTAAAGGGGAAGTTAGATCTAAAGGCTTGATTAGATTCAGGTTAAACAGTCTTTTGAAGAAGACTCTATAGGTGATGTGTGCTTCATATGTATAACATCAAAAGGCCCATTTTTTATTGTCCATTGTTAGTGATGCTACCTTTGTTTGCCGAATTAAGATGGTTCTGCTTATTAAAGGATGATTTTTGGAAAAGGTAAACTCAAGACTCTCAGACAAATGTAAAATGAACATATGTCAAAGATTGTATTCAACTCCTTAATGAGGGAACCAGTAAGATGTTACAGCTGGTTCAAAGGAAAAAGCCAAAGAATAGAAAAATATACAGGCTGAATAAATGCTGAGATGAATTTGCTTATATTGATCAATATCCATAGGGCAACAATCAGATCTATATCTACCTGACAATTTCTTTTTTTCTTTTCTTTTCTTTTTTTTTTTTTTCCTTTTTGCCTTTTCTAGGGCCGCTCCCCCAGCATATGGAGGTTCCCAGGCTAGGGGTTGAATCGGAGCTGTAGCTGCCGGCCTATACCACAGCCACAGCAATGCCAGATCCAAGCTTCGTCTATGACCTACACCACAGCTCACGGCAACAC
The DNA here is from genome assembly GCF_054392235.1 of Sus scrofa. Taxonomy (NCBI): domain Eukaryota; kingdom Metazoa; phylum Chordata; class Mammalia; order Artiodactyla; family Suidae; genus Sus; species Sus scrofa. The sequence continues at coordinate 43,405,340 of NC_139401.1, read as the reverse complement.
CAGATCCTTAACCCACTGAGCAAGGCCAGGGATCGAACCCACAACCTCATGGTTCCTAGTCGGATTCGTTAACCACTGAACCACGATGGGAACTCCAACAATTTCTATTTTTATGGACAAGAATTATGTGCATTATTCTCAGTATTCTACAACTTAAAGAGTCATAAAAGACCCAAAGACCCAATGGAATCAGATAACTTTTACAACACCTAATTTTCCTTTGAAGAATAGAATCTTTGCTTCATTTCAAAGTCTTTCACAACTTTTTCCTACATTCTAGATCTCTCTGTTATAAAGCTAACTTTTTTTTTCTTTTTAACTTTTTCACGAGCCAGTTACCTGTGATGCCATGAGAATATCCAGTTCTCCATGAGGTTAAATCTGTGCAAGGCTCTTAGCATCCATTGATGATTTTTGTCTGAATCTCTCATTTCACTGAGGGTAGCAAAATGGTGATAGTTTTTGTTTGTTTGTTTTTTGTCTTTTTTTTTCCTAGGGCCGCACCTGCGGCATATGGAGGTTCCCAGGCTAGGGGTCGAATCGGAGCTGTAGCTGCCGGCCTACACCACAGCCACAGCAACTCGGGATCCGAGCCGCGTCTGCAACCTACACCACAGCTCACAGCAACACTGGATCCTTAACCCACGGAGCGAGGCCAGGGATCGAACCAGCAACCTCATGGTTCCTAGTTAGATTCGTTAATCACTGAGCCTCGACGGGAACTCCGATAGTTCTAATGTTATCATTCCTTCTCCATTTATTAGCAGACATTTTTCAGAAATGAAGAGCTTTCCCTTTATCTGTGACTATTTTATTACCCCTGAAATAAAATTTCTGCTGAAAAAGCAAAAAAGTGCTTAGATCTTCCTTATTATTATTATTATTAGCCATGCTTGAGGCATGCAGAAGTTCCTAGGCTAGGGATCAAATCCAAGCCACCGCGATAACCCAAGCCACAGCAGTGACAATGCCAAGTCCCTAACTGCCAGGCCACCAGGGAACTCCAAATCTTCCTCTTTACCAATTTTATTTATTTATTTATATATTTTTGTCTTTTGTCTTTTTAGGGCTGCACTCGCAGCGTATGGAGGTTCCCAGGCTAGGGGTCTAATCGGAGTTGTTGCTGCCTGCCTACGCCACTGCCACAGCAATGCAGGATCCCAGCTGTATCTGCAACAGCAGAGCTCACATCAGTGCTGGATCCTTAACCCACTGAGTGAGGTCAGGAATCGAACCTGCAACCTCATGGTTCCTAGTTGGATTCGTTTCTGCTGTGCCACAAGGGGAACTCCTAATTACCAATTTTAGTGTTAGAAGTATGTATAATAACCACAACTAATGTTGGAAAATAAAGTTTTGTTTTCCTTGGAGTTTTGGGTTTTTTTTCCCCTATATTTCATTCAATTATATTCATTTTTTAATGCTCAAATTGTCCCAAATTTTAATCAGTGGGCACTGCTTCAATCTAATTCCTTTATGCTTTGCACATGCCTTCATTAATCTTTGAGTTTCTTGCTTCTGGCACAAAAAGACACACCAGACTGATTAAGAAAAAAGGAGAAGAGGCACAACGCACCAATATCAGAAATTAAAGAAGGTTCATCACTGCAGATTCCACAGACATTAAAAGGCTAGTGAGGAGACATTATAAACAGTTTTATGCCAATAGATGTTTTAACACAGATGAAATGGAAAATTCAATATCATTAATCTTTTAAAAGCCCAGATCTGGTTTTATTGATTTCCTGTTTTTCTTGTATCGATATTTCTAATTAAAATGTATGATTTAGCCACTGTGGAAAATAGTATGGGGATTCCTCAAAAAATTAAAACTAGAATTACCATATGATCCAGCAGTCCCACTTCTGGTATATATTCAAGGAAAATGAAATCATTATCTCAAAGAAATATCTGCATCCTCGTGTTTATTATAGCATTATTCACAGTAGTGAGATATGCAAGCAACCTAAGTGTCCATTTACAGATGCATGGGTAAAGAAAATGTGATATGCGGGAGTTCCCATCGTGGCGCAGTGGTTAACAAATCCGACTAGGAACCTTGAGGTTGCGGGTTCGATCCCTGGCCTCGCTCCGTGGGTTAAGGATCCGGCATTGCCGTGAGCTGTGCTGCAGGTTGCAGACGCGGCTCGGATCCTGCGTTGCTGTGGCTGTGGTGTAGGCCAGCAGCTACAGCTCCAATTGGACCCCTAGCCTGGGAATCTCCATATGCCGCTGGTGCAGGCCTAGAAAATACAAAGGAAAAAAAAAAAGAAAATGTGACATGTGATATGATAGTACATGTGCCCCAATGTAAACAGCAGCACTTTTCACAATAGCTGTGACATGGAAGCAACCCAAGTGCCCCAACAGATAAATGATAAAGAAGATAAAAGATATATATATATAAAGGATTATAATATATAATCCATTATATACACATAATAATCCATATATACTATATATATAATCCATTATATATATAATAAACGAGTGTATCTATAATCGATTATTATTCAGTCATTAAAAAAAAGGAAATCCTGTCAATTGCAATAATATGGATGGACCTTGAGGACATTATGCTAAGTGAAATCAGACAATGCTGTATCATCCACTTAAAATTTGCTAAAGGAATCTATACTACATTTAAGATGCTAAGCGAATATATCTTAAGTTTGTGACCAACATCATAGCTGCAGCAATGTGGGATCCTTCGACCCACTGCACTGGGCCAGGGATCATGGAACTGGCTCTGCCAAGGACAATATTGAATCTTAACCCTCTGTGCCACAGCAGGAATGCCCTCATTTTTTTTTCTTTTAAATAACTGCATAATATCCCTTGTGTGGCTGTACCACGGTTTATTCAATTGCCTGTTGCTGGACATGTGGGCTGTTCCCAAGCTTTTGTTTGTACAAATAATGCTCAGTAAATAACTTTGGGCATATATTCTTTCAAATTTGTTTAGGTATAATTTATATTTGATTCTTAGAAGTGGGATTGCTGGGTCTAACCGTAAACACATTTACATTTTTGCTAGATATTGCCAAATTCCCCTTTGTAGGGGCCGTAATATTTTGCATTCCTACCAGCAATGAATAAGAATGCCTACTTTCCCACAAGCTTGCCAACAGAGTGCATTTTTAATCTTGTATTTTTACCAATATGATAAACAATACACGGTATTTCAGTGTAGCTGTAATTTGCATTTCTCTTATTACAAGTGAAGTTGAGTATTTTTTCATATGTTTGAGAGTCTTTGCTTTTCTTTTTCTAGGAACGCTCTAATCTTTTACCTATTTTACTTCTTGTTTTTTTTTTTCCTTCTCTATTGTTAAGAGCTTTTGCAATATATAATTTGCAAACATTTTTTATGTTTATTTCTTTTGACAATATCCATGGCTTTTTGTCATGCAAAACTCTTTTTTTCTCCTTCAATTTTTAACACATTAAGATTCTTGATGCTCTGAGCCGGAAGAAGCCTTCCTGAGCCACATTCTTCTCTGAGTCTTTGCTCACCAAAGTCTAATTCCTTTCTTTTTTCTTTTCTTTTTTTTTTTCTTTTTTTTTTTTTTTTTTTTTTTTTGGTCTTTTTTGCCTTTTCTAGGGCCGCTTCCCGTGGCATATGGAGGTTCCCAGGTTAGGGGTCTAATCGGAGCTGTTGCCGCCAGCCTACACCACAGCCACAGCAACGCGGGATCCAAGCCGCGTCAGCGAGCTACACCACAGCTCACAGCAACGCCGGATCCTTAACCGACTGAGCGGGGCTAGGGATCGAACCTGCATCCTCATGGATGCTAGTCAGATTCATTTCCTCTGAGCCACAAACTCCCTAATTAGCTAATTCTAATAAAATTAGAATCAGAGATTTTAGCTACACTATACCTCCTGTCACTCCTTTTTCTGTTTATGTCTTAGGTTGATTTCCCCAGAAAGCAGAGTCTGAGACAGGGGTCATATGCGCTGTTACCTCCTTGAGGGAGTGAAGCAGAGAAGGAGAGAGGGTCAGTTCAAGGGTGTGTTATCAAGCTGGTCACCTCTAAGTACAACACTTTGCTTGATTGGTGGGAGTGTGCTGCACCCCCCGGTCCCGGAAAGCCCTATTGACTGTGTCTTAGGACTTCCTTGCTTGGTGGAGGCAAGAGGAAGAGGGGAACAGCAAAGAAGAGGAATGAATTTATCCCCTTGCTGATTCATCAGTCATCAAATCTAAACTCTAAATAAGACCAACTCTCTAAAACAGTGTTCCGGTAGGATTATCATGAGTTTATTCAAATATGATCATGGAGACCATTCTTTCACCATGATTTGCCATGTTGTGGTAATTTCTGTTGTACAGCAAAGTGACTTAGTTATACACGTGTATACGTTCTTTTTTTTAATATTCATTTCTGTTATGGTTTATCCCAGGAGATCAGATATAGTTCCCTGTGCTGGACCTCATTGCTTATCCATTCTAAATGTAATAGTTTGCTTCTACTACCCCTAAACTCGTGTATATTTCTTTCCCTCCCCCTCCCCCTTGGCAACCACAGCCTGTTCTCCTTGTCTGTGGATCCATTTCTGCTTTATAGATATGTTCATCTATACCATATTTTAGATTCCACATATAAGTAATATCATATGGTATATTTCTTTCTCTTTCTGACTTACTTCACTTAGTATAAGAATCTCTAGTTGCATCCACATTCCTGGCATTATTGTGTGCTCTTTTTAATGGCTGAGTAGTATTCCATTATGTATATGTACCACATCTTTCTAATCCATTCATTTGTTGATAAACGCTTAGGTTGCTTCCAAGTCTTGGCTATTGTGAGTAGTGCTGCAGTGAGCACTGGGGTGCATGTATCTGTTTGAATCCTTCTTTTACTGCACCATATGATAATTTGATTTTTAGTTTCCTGAGGAACCCCAATCCTGTTTTCCATAGTGGTTGTACAAACTTACATTCCCACCAATGGTGCAGGAAGGTTGCCTTTTAAGAGATGCTTGCTGATGAAGTCTGAAGATCATTCTAAGTTACCAGAAAGAGGGCAGGATTGGAGGACGAGTCACCCAGGTTCCCTGGAGGGCAAGCACTGGGGCCTCACAAAGGTCCTGAAGAAAGTGACACTGCCTCAGTCTGCTGGGGCTGCTATAACAAAGGGTCAGAGTGAATGGCTTATAAACAGCAGAAACATATTCATCACAGTTCTAGAAGTTATAAATCCAAGATCGGAGTATCAGCACGGTCAGGTTCTGAGAGGGGCCCTCTTCCAGGTTATGGACGGCCATTTTCTCATTTTATTTTATTTATTTATTATGATTTTACTCCCATTATAGTCGATTTACAATGTTCTGTCAATGTCTACCGTACAGCAAAGTGATCCAGTCATATATATATATTTTTTTTCTTTTTCTTGCATTATGCTCCATCATGTTCCATCACAAATGACTGGATATAGTTCCCTGTGCTGTGCAGCAGGATCTCATTGCTAATCAACTCCCCGTTTTCTCATTTTATCTTCACATGGCAGGGGTGGGTATGGGGAGCTCTTAGGGGTCTATTTTTTCTTTTCTTTTCTTTTTCTTTCTTCTTTTCTTTTCTTTTTTTTTTTTTTTTTTTTTTTTTTTTTTGGCCACCCAGTGGCATATGGAGTTCCTGGGCCAGGGATTGGATCCGGGCTGCAGTTGCAACTTAAGCCACAGATGTAGCAATGCTGGATCCTTAACCCATGATGCCAGGCCAGGGATCGAACCTGTGTCCTAGCACTCCCAAGACACCACATTGTTGGGCCACATCGGGAACTCCAGGGGTCTCTTTTATAAAGGCACTGAACCCATTCATGAGGACTCCAACCTAATAACCTAATCACCTCCCAAAGGCTCCACCTCCTAGGACCACAACACTGGGGGGTTAGGTTTCAACATTTGAATTTTAGGGGGACACAAGTATTCAGTCCATAACAGCTGCTGACAGAGGAAGACAGAACCAGAAAAGAAGTGAAGGCAAGTGTTGACTACATCACACTAGGGGTGACATCTTCCTCTCCTTCTCAGAGAACTCCAACCTTATACCCTGAGTAGCCGCAGTGCTCTAGTCTCACTATGGAGCAGGGCAGAACAAGACACAGAAGTGTTGTACATGAGGCTTAAGGTATTAAAAAAGTACATATGTGTTGGGGATGGTGGTGGTGGGTAATACCTAGCAAAAATGCCAACGCATTTATAGATCGACCCAACAATCCCACTTCTAAGAATCAAATGTGAACCACATCGGAACAGATTTTTTTTTTTTTTTTGTCTTTTTGTCTTTTTGCCTTTTCTAGGGCTGCTCCCGCGGCATATGGAGGTTCCCAGGCTAGGGGTCCAATCAGAGCTGTAGCCACCGGCCTACGCCAGAGCCACGGCAATGCAGGATCCGAGACGAGTCTGCGACCTACATGACAGCTCACGGCAATGCCGGATCCTTAACCCACTGAGCAAGGGCAGGGACCGAACCCACAACCTCATGGTTCCTATTGGATTCGTTAACCACTGCACCACGACAGGAACTCCCCGGAACAGATTTAAAAGAACATATGCACAAGGTTATTCACTGAGCTTATTTGAACAAAAAAAGTTGGAGAGCAACCCACATGTCCATCAATAGGGAGCTGAGTGAATGAACTATTGTACAACCATGCAAGGGATTCGGATCAACAGCAGATATCCCACAGACATCGATCTGCGTATTCCTGAGCAAACTCCTTTGGAAACATTAAATCCCTTCAAATTAGATCAACAAGCAGGCATCATGTTGGAAGCTTTGGAAGTTTTAACCTTTTTCAGGACATGAATGACAATAAATGTGCACAAACGGGAGACACTTTTCATGCCAACCTTTGCCTCTGTCCCACAGCCTTTTGGGCTTTTAATGAGGCCAGAGGAACCTTAACCTCATCATATCAAAGGCTTAAGTCAAAGACTTAATATCGAAGTTATTTGTCAGCCATGACTCTAACTTGGTGACATCGCAATCCGATATACTGAGCTAGCAAAGTGATGGTTCAAGACAATAATACTCAGCAGTAGAAATAACAACAAAAATGCATGGGGCCTAATCAAACTCACAAGCTTTTGCACAGCAAAGGAAACCATAAACAAAACGAAAAGACAACCTGCAGAACGGGAGAAATTAGTTGCAAACGATGCAACTGACAAGGGCTCAATCGCCAAAATATACAAGCAACTCATATAATTGATGAAACAAAACAATTAAATTGAAAAATGGGCAGAAGACCTAAATAGACATTTTCTCCAAAAAAGACACACGGTTGGCCAATAGGTACATGAAAAGATGTTCAGCATCGCTAATTATTAGAGCAATGCAAATCAAAACTAATATGAGGTATCACCTCACACCGGTCAGAATGACCATCATTAATAAGTCTGCAAATAGGGAGTTCCCGTCGTGGCGCAGTGGTTAGCGAATCCGACTAGGAACCATGAGGTTGTGGGTTCCATCCCTGGCCTTGCTCAGTGGGTTGAGGATCCAGCATTGCTGTGAGCTGTGGTGTAGCTCGCAGACGCAGCTCAGATCCTGCGTTGCTGTGGCTGTGGCATAGGCCGGTGGCTGTAGCTCCGATTAGACTCTTAACTGGGGCACCTCCACATGCCACGGGAAGCAGCCCTAGAAAAGGCAAAATAAATAAATAAACAAATAAGTCTACAAATAACAAATGCTGGAGAGGGTGTGGAGAAATGGGAACCCTCCTGCACTGTTGGAAATGGAAATTGGTACAACCACTGCGGAGGACAGTATGGAGGTTCCTCAGAAAACTAAATATAGAACTACCATATCCTCTAGCAACCCCAGTCCTGAGCATATATCTGGACAAAACTATAATTCAAAAAGATACATGCACCCCTATGTTCATAGAAGTACTATTTGCAATAGCCAAGACATGAAAATAACCTAAATGTCCATGGACAGGTGAGTGGATTTAGAAGACGTGGTGTATATAGATACAATGGAATACTACTCAGCCACAAAAAGAATGAAATAATGCCATTTGCGGCAACATGGATGCAACTAGAGATTCTCATACTAAATGAAGTCAGAAATAGAAAGACAAATACCATATGTTATCACTCATATGGCCTCTAAAAATATAGCATAAATCAGCCTATCCATGAAACAGAAAGACACTCACAGACATAGAGAGCAGCCTTATGGTTGCCAAGGGGGAAGGGGAGGGAGTGGGATGGACAGGGAGTTTGGGCTTAGTAGATGCAAACTATTATATTCAGAATGGATAAGCAATGAGGTCCTAGTGGACAGCACAGGGAACTATATCCAGTCTCTTGGGATAGACCAGGATGGAAGATAATATGAGAAAGGGAATGTATATATATGTATGACCGGGTCACTTTGCTGTGCAGCAGAAATTGGCACAACGCTATAAAATCAACTATAATAAAAAAATTAAAAAATTTTAAAAAGACTGTGATATTCAGAAATCCAGGACCATGAGAACTAAAAATATGCAAACATTGAGGAAATTAAAGACTTTAGGATCTTCAGATGTAAGTCATTCTGGTGTGTATTCTAGAACTCTAGCTATTTCAAGATTTGAGAGCATAATATATGTATTCCCAAGAAGACCTTGAAATATTTTCAAAACAGCAGATGCATAAATTCTTTTTAAAGGGTAAGGAATACGTGTTTTGAAAGGGGAGAACTGCAAAAAGAATCCGAGAAATCTAGCTTGAAGAATCCTCAGAGGGATAGGCCTCTATCCCTTCGTTGGTTTCCTTACAAAAAGACGTCTCATGACTTTGTATTTAAATGAAATCTTTTCTTTGGGAAAATTAGTAAACGTGTTTCATAAGTAGTGTCAAAGATAAAATTTGTTACTAAACCGAAGAACAGTAAACACGTCTCAATGCTAACACTTATTTCTCCTTTTCTTGACAGTATGAGAGGGAAGCTGTTTTGTTTCGGGGTCTGACTGCTCTATAAGCATAAAATATAAAGACCATCTCCAACTTAGAACGGTTCCTCTGAACGACTTTTTGACTTTATGGTGGTGATGCGAACGCAGTATGCAGGCAGCAGGAATGGTTACTTTGAATTTTGAAGCTTGATCTTTTCCTGGGCGAGTGATAAGGGGATGTGATACTCTTGCGATGCTGGGCTGCAGGCAGCAAGTTATAGCTTCTAGTCAATGACGCCCTCAGAAGGGTAAACTGCTGATACACTTGCAACCATCCTACACCCATACAACTACTCTCTTTTTCACTTTAAGTACAGTCTTCAAGAAATTACATGAAATATTCAAATATAAACCAGGCTTTGTGTTAGATGGCTTTGCCCAACTGCAGGCATGTTTCAGGTAGGCTAGGCTAAGCTATGAGGTGCAGTATGTCAGGTGTATCGAATGCATTTCCGACTCGGGATATTTTCAGCTGACAGTGGGCTTACTGGGACATAAATCCTTTGTAAGTTGTGGAAGATCTGTAGTTTGATTAGCCTTACAGAGTGGCTATTATGCTCAGACTATGTATTTATAGGCTTCTCAGTCGCCAGGTTATATAGAGTGTCTAGCTCTATAATAAAATTAGTTTCTGCTTTATCTTGTTTTAGGCCCTGAATTTAACATTGAAAATAAATGGAATAAATTAAGTCGACATTTGGCACGGCTAAGACTTCAGTTATTGTCTTGCTTTTTTATCGTATTTGGACAGGCGATGAAGGCCTCTTGGGAGATGCCCTTTTTTGAACTCTTTCTTTTTTTCCTTGGCCACACCCATGCATGGCATGTGGAAGTTCCTGGGCCAGGGATCAAACCCCAGCCACAGCAGTGACTATGTTGGCTCTTTAACCCACCGAGCCACCAGGGAATGCCTTGAACTCTCATAAGAATAAAAACACTCCTATATGGGGTTTTGCTAATATGTGGCCTCTCTAATGACAGCACAAAACATCTATTCATCTCAAACACATTTAATATAACACATGAACAAATGATACGTGAGTGCTGCATGTTCCTGAATACACCCCAATGGGAAATACATATGTACCAGGCTGGATGGACTCCCAGAAATTATAGGTGTTGAAGTGAGGAATATAATCAGATAATGATGTATGTATGCTATTCGGGAGTCAACTGAAAGTTACCATAAATTATAAGCATGGAACTTGGGGCTGAAATTCTGAGAGATTCAGTCTTTTTTTTTTTTTTGTGACTGCACTCACAGCATACAGAAGTTCCCAGGCCAAGGATTGAATCTGAACTGCAGCTCGGACCTACACCACAGCTTCAGCAACTCAGGGAATTGAACCCATGCCTGGCCTCCACAGCAACCCAAGCCACTACAGTTGGATTCTTAACCCACTGGGCCACATCGGGAACTCCAGATTCAGTACTTTAAAAAAAAAAAAAAAAAAAAGAATGAGGAGTTCCCGTCGTGGCTCAGTGGTTAATGAACCTGACTAGTATCCATGAGAAGGCAGGTTCGATCTCTGGCCTCACTCAGTGGGTTAAGGATCCCGCATTGCCGTGAGCTGTGGTGTGGGTCACAGATGCGGCTCGGATCTGGCATTGCTGAGGCTGTGGTGTAGGCTGGCAGATACAGCTTGCATTGGACTCCTAGCCTGGGAACTTCCATGTGCCATGGGTGGGGCCCTAAAAAGACAATAAATTAATTAATTAATTAATTTTAAAAAGGAATGAGCATAACCACATTTAGTTTAGCACTGAAAACTCATTAGCCTCCCCTATAATGTTCTCTGCTTTTTGGTGAAGAAAATCCCATGACACAATTCTTCAGAGTTATCGTTTACTAAATCACCTTTTTTTTTATATTTAAAAAATTTTATTATGCTGTGTTAAGATTTACAGTTTAATACAGACTAATGCCTAGAGCCAGAAAGCGTAATTTAAAATTCAATTAATTTAAACTTTAATTTCCGAGTAAATCAATTTTATTCATTAATCTAAGGAGAAAACAGCAATAAGCTAGAGGTCATCTGCCTATTGTTGTCACAGGATCTTAAAAAGAAAACTTACAGAAACCATAAGCTAAATACATTCACGTTTTATATGTAAATAAGTCTTCGTAAATAGAATTAGACCTATATAAGCCACAGGAGTGTTCTTTCGTCCCACAGACCTATTTTAAATATAGAGGGTATTGGATCTTTTTCACAGGTGCACACACTGGTCTTGGCACCACGGCTTGAATAACTCATCTTCAGTTAAGTATACTTTTTGTGATCCAAAGAATTTAGGTAGCCATCAATAGTTTTCTGATCTCACCGGATCAAGAGTCCTTGCTCCTTTGCCCACTTAACTGTAGACTTTCAGCCTTGTGCTAGCTCACCCTTAGTCTTATTGCAAAATTTCAGGAACTTAGACGAGGGCCTGTTTCAAGATGATAGCATCTAGGCAGCTCCCTCTCCGACCCTTGCCCAACTCCGAACCCCATGCATTTAACCCACGCACAGTTCTTTCTCTCCAAGGCAAACTTCCTTTTTTTTTTTTTTTTTCCGCTATTTCTTGGGCCGCTCCCTCGGCATATGGAGGTTCCCAGGCTAGGGGTCGAATCGGAGCTGTAGCCACTGGCCTACGCCAGAGCCACAGCAACACGGGATCTGAGCTGCATCTGCGACCTACACCACAGCTCACGGCAATGCCGGATCGTTAACCCACTGAGCAAGGGCAGGGACCGAACCTGCAACCTCATGGTTCCTAGTCGGATTCGTTAACCACTGCGCCACGACGGGAACTCCTTTTTTTTTTGTTTGTTTGTTTTTTTTCAAACTTTCTATATGAGGTGGGGACTTAGGTGCAAGATCCCTGATTCCTATTCCCCACTCCCATCCTTACTGGAGAAAAGTAATGATCCCCCTGGGAAGTCCTTTGCCAGAGTGTCTGTGAGTCAGCAGTAACCCTCCAAAGCGCAGTAACCCTCCAATGGGCAGTAACCCTCCAATGCCGCTCCCCCTCTTGAACTTTTTTTTTGTCTTTTTGGGCCACACCCGCAGCATATGGAGGTTCCCAGGCCAGGGATGGAATCCAAGCTGTGGCCACCGGCCTCCATCACAGCCACAGCAGTGCCAGATCTGAGCCGCATCTGCGACCTACACCAGAGCTCACAGCAACGCCAGATCCTTAACCCACTGAGCGAGGCCAGGGATGGAACCCACATCCTCATGAATATTAGTCAGATTCGCTTCTGCTGAGCCACGACGGGAAGTCCCCGCTCCTGAACGTTTTGTCTTCAAGGATTGTCGCCACAGCTAGAAAATGATGCTTCAGTTCACTCCCTGCCCGTGGTCCTCTTCCAGCTCCCTCCAGACCATCCTCCTATAACCCAAAGATTATGCCACCTCCTTCAGCGCCCCACGATCCTGAAGGGATTCCACAGTGGCTCATTCTTTACATCTAACCTTGAGTTGGAGAAGGCTCTAAATGCCTCCTTCACGGCAGAAATGTGACACCTCTTTTGAGAGACGGAGACTCCACTGGTTGCTGGATGCTCTGCTTCTTGACCACATCAGCAGCCTGTGGTCTTAGGGTCACTTAGTGGGTGGAAGGGGTGGGAATGGGGGCACTGATACATGTCTGCCTACGCATCTCAGCCTACTTGTCTCTCCAAGCCCTGGGTCAACATCCTTGTCACTGCTGTCCTTCGCCACTCTCTCCCCATCTGCCATCTTTTAGGTCGTCTGCTAATCTCTCCCTTGTAGCCCCCGCTTTCCTGTGGGGCTCGCTCTATGAAAGTCCTCCCCACCACCTCTGCCCATGTCTGCAGCCCAGATCCTTATCTTTCCAAGGCTGCAGGCTCCCCAAGCTTCCGGACTTTCATCAGGCAGAGCTGACCTCCTGCTTCAATGGACCTTCGGTATTTGGTTAGTACCCCCCTCAAGATGAGCCTGTGCATTTATTTCACCCCCCTGAGCAGAGCTAAAGTCTGTGAGGGCAGAGATTATTCCTGATTAGGTTTGCTAGATTCCAAACCAGAATATCCTCTTCGATTTGAGTTTCAAATAAATAATAAATACTTTTTGAGTATATGTCTTGAATCTTAACGTTGGACTTTCCTTTCTTTTTCTTTTCTTCTTCTTCTTTTTTGTCCTTTTGCTTTTTCTAAGGCCACTTCCCACAGCATATGGAGGTTCCCAGGCTAGGGGTCGAATCGGAGCTGTAGCCGCCGGCCTACACCACAGCCACAGCCACTCGGGATCCAAGCTGCGTCTGCGACCTACACCACAGCTCACGGCAATGCCGGAGCCTTAACCCCCTGAGCGAGGCCAGGGATCAAACCCGCAACCTCAAGGTTCCTAGTCGGATTCGTTAACCACTGGCGCCACTACGGGAACTCCCAACGTTGGACATTCTTGTAGTAAAATATTATCATTGTTAGAGCTGCCTGGTCGCTCAGCATGTTAGTGATCCAGCGTTGTCACTTTAGTGACTCTGGTTACTGCTTGTGGCTTGAGTTCGATTCCTAGCCCAGGGAACTTCCGCATGTCAAAGGTGGGGCCAAATTTGTTTTTTTTTTTTTTTTTTTTTTTTTGAGTTCCCCTTGTTGGTGCAGTGGAAACGAATCCACCTAGTAACCATGAGGTTGCAGGTTCAATCCCTGGCCTCACTCAGTGGGCTAAGGATTTGGCGTTGCTGTGAGCTGGGTGTAGGTCACAGATGTGGCTCGAATCCCACGTGGCTGTGACTTAGGCCGGCAGCTGTAGCTCCAATTCAGCCCCTAGCCTGGGAACCTCCATATGCTGTGGATTCAGCCCTAAAAAGCAAAAAAAAAAAAAATTTTTTTTCATTGTTTATCTGAAGTTAAATTACCTGGGTGTCCTTTAGGTTTATTTGCTAAATCTGGTAACTCTAGGATTTATTTGTCCTTGACCTCCCAGGGTCATTATCTGTGAAGAGGGGATGGTTTTTGCCTAACTCAGCAAAGGCTAGGGGCTGTATTCCAGAACAATAATGTGAGGCCAGAGACCAGGTAGGCCAGCTTTAATGGGCTCAATGCTTCGACTGAGGGCCAGGTTCCCAGGCGCTGAGGACAAACATTCTGCCCAAAATCTGAGGACATGGCCAAACCTGGCACTTGGGATCAGAAATTTTATGGATGACAATAACTCTGGAATCTGTTATAATGTCCTGGCTACTCATCCATGTCCTTCGTCGATGGATCCCAAGGGATTCAAAGCCTTGGTGTGTTTTCTTCATAGAGTATTCTTCTGAGCACAACTCCTGTGGTTGCAGACATTATTAAAGGAACTTCGGCAAGACCAGGGGAAATATATTTACTACTTCGTGCGTTGATGTTTGATAATAATTTTTTTTTTTTGGCATTTTAGGGCCACCTGTGTGGCATATGGAAGTTCCCAGGCTAGGGGTAGAATCGGAGCTGCAGCTGCCGGCCTACACCACAGCCACAGCAATGTAGGATCTGAGCTGCGTCTGGGAACTACACCACAGCTCATGGCAACACTGGATCCTTAACCCACTGAGTGAGGCCAGGGATCGAACCTTCAACCTCATGGAAACTAGTCAGTTTCGTTTCTGATGAGCCATAACTGGAACTCCAATTTTTGATATTCTGATTCTGAATTCCCACTGGATTTCCCCTCCTCTAGGCAAGCAGACATTTGATAAATTATTTCAGAGATATTGTTTTCCATATTGACTGCCTATTTGTACTAGCCCATGTCAGTAAACCCTGAGCCCGAGCGGGCACACATCAATATACCTTCATGTGTTTTCTGAGGCTATGGTAATAGAGTGCCACCAATTTGGTGGCATTCACGGCAGGAATGTGTTCTCTCACAGTTTTGGAGAAGTCTGAAATGTGGCAAGGCTGTACTTGCTGGAAGGGCTCCAGGGGAGAATTCAGTCCTTGCCTCTCCCAGCTCCCAGTGGCTGCCAGCTTTCCTGTACCTGTGGCCACATCACCCCAATCTCTGCTCTCCTCTTCAGATCATCTTCACCTCACCTTCTCCTCTCTGTGTCTTCCATTAGCTCTCACACTTGTGGACACAGGCCCACCCTGATAATCCAAGGTTGTTGCTTCATCTCAAAATCCTTAATTTTTTTTTTTTTTGGGTCTTTTTGTCTTTTTAGGGCTGCACCCACCGCACATAGAGGTTCCCAGGCTAGGGGTCCAATCAGAGCTGTAGCTGCCGGCCTACGTCACAGCCACAGCCACGCCGGATCAGAGCCACATCTGCAACCTACACCACAGCTCACGGCAACGCCAGATCCACTTAGCGAGGCCAGGGATCGAACCTGCATCCTCATGGATGCTAGTCAGTTTCGCTAACCACTGAACCACGACAGGAACACCCCCAAATCCTTAATCTAACAGCATCAGCAAAGATTCCATTTCCAAATTAGGTAAGAGTTACAAATTCCAAGGATCAGGTCTAGGTATCTTTGGGTGACCATTCGTCACCCTACTAAAACACTGGATGAGTTAGTCCCTTTCTCTCTCACACTAGAGTTATCACTGTCTAGAAAAGTCCAGCTACAGAGACCCTTAGGATAAAAGGAGGAAAATGATCTAGAGGGAGTTCCCATCATGTCTCAGTGGTTAACGGATTCGACTAGGAACCATGAGGTTGTGGGTTCAAACTCTGACCTCGCTCAGTGGGTTAAGGATCCGGCGTTGCCGTGAGCTGTGGTGTAGGTCACAGATTTGGCGTTGCCATGAGCCGTGGTGTAGGTCACAGATTTGGCATTGCCATGAGCTGTGGTGTATGTGGTCGAAGACGCGGCTTGGATCCCATGTTGCTGTAGCTGTGGTGTAAGCCAGCGGCTACAGCTCTGATTAGACCCCTAGCCTGGGAACCTCCATATGTTGAGGGAGTGGCCCTAGAAAAGGCAAAAATACAAAAAAAAAAAAAAAAAGAATGAAAAAGAAAATGATCTAGGAAAGTTCATTGAGAGAAGAAGAAAGTGGGAATTCTTTGTAGTCTATGGGAGAGGTTTATATAAACTCAATGCAACTGAAGTCCTGGGAGAGAAATACATTTTGAATTCCTCAGCACACCTCACACATTTAATGTCAGCCAGTGTATGAAATTTTCATTTCTAAAATATCCCCCAGAGGGAGGAAAAAAGGGAGTTCCCATTGTGGCTCAGTGGCTTAAGAACCCGACATAGTGTCCATGAGGATGCAGCTTCAGTCCCTGGCCTTGCTCAGTGGGTTAATGATCTGGCATTGCCACAAGCAGAGGTGTAGGTAACAGATGTGGCTCAGACCCAGGTATTGCTGGGGCTGTGGCATAGGCTGGCAGCTGCAGCTCCAATAATTCAACCCCTAGCCTGGGAATTTCCATGTGCCACAGGTGCGGCCGTAAAAAGAAAAAAAAATAAATAAAAATTTAAAAATCGCCCTGGATATTAATTAGACTAATCATGGTGGTCATTTTGTAATATATGTACATATCGAATCATAATGTCATACCCTTCAAAATAATATAATGATGTATGTCAATTACATCTCAATTTTTGCAAACATCACCATACAAGATACTTCAAGATTTTAAATGATTTTGGAGTTCCCGTCATGGAGCAGCAGAAACGAATCTGACTAGGAACCACGAGGTTTCGGGTTGGATCCCTGGCCTCGCTCAGAGGGTTAAGGATCCGGCATTGCCGTGAGCTGTGGTATACGTTGCAGATGCGGCTCAGATCCTGCGTTGCTGTGGTGTAAGCTGGTAGCTGTAGCTCTGATTGGACCCCTAGCCTGGGAACTTCCATATGCCATGGTTGAGGCCTTAAAAAGCAAAAAAAAAAAGAAAGATTTTAAATGATGTCATCAACTCATTTTTATCCTATCACTTTATGTTGGCTTTGGAAACATTTATATTTTGGCTTTGTCTAGATGTGAACATTTTCAGGAAGACAAATCATTATGTCATGTTGACTAAAAATAAGCATAAAAAGGTTTACTTTCCTCTTTAAAAGGTCTAAAAGAGGATATTTTTAGTATGTACCAAATTCTGTTAGGCGCTAAGGAAAATAAAATCAAAATTTAAAGTGAAAACATTCTGTGATTGGAGCACTCTCAAGCCTTGATCTAAGCTTTGAAGTTGGTTCTTTGACCTTGGGTGAACCACAGAAGCCTCTGAGTCTTTGTTTCTTGGTCCGTAAAGTCAGAGAGCTTGATTTTTGTTTTCATTTACTTAAATTTTTAATTGTGGTATAAAAAAGCACATAGCATAAAATGGACCATCTCAACCACTTTTTAAAAGTTTTCTCATGTTAACTACATTCGTATTTTTATACAGCAGATCTTCAGAACTTGTTCATCTTAGAAATCTGAAATTCTGTATCCATTGAACAATCCCACCCCTTTCACCCCTCCTTTCAGCTCCTGGCAACCACCATTCCATTTCTGTTTTTAAGAGTCTGAGTACTTTAGATGCCTTATGTTATTGGAATCATACAGTATTTACCCTTTTGCCACTGGCTTTTCTCACTTAATATAATGTCTTCAAGGTTCATCCATGTTGTAGCAAGGGTCAGGATTTCCTTCTTTTTTATGGCTGAATAATATTCCATTGTATGTATAGACCACATTTCGTTTATCCATTCATCTGTCAATGGAAAACTTAGGTCACTTCCACCTCTTGGTTATTATGAATAACATTGCAATGAACATGAGCGTGCAAATACCTTTTTGAGATCCTGCTTAGGTTGGATATAAACCCAAAAGTAAGATTGTTGGATCACACGGTGGCTTTGTTTTTAATTTTTTGAGAACTCTCCATACTGTTTTCCTTTGTGGTGCCACCATTTTACATTCCTACAGACAGAGAACTAGGATTTCAATTTTTCTGCATCCTTACCAACACTCGTTAGTTTCTGGGGTTTTGTTGTTATTGTTTTTTTAATAGTGGCCATCCTAATGGGTGTGGGATGATATTTCTTTGTGGTTTTGATTTAAGAGGGCCTGATTTTTCAAAAGTAATTATCATCACAACAAAGTTTTTGAGAATGCGCATGAAACGCTTGGCACAATACCTGGAATACAGCACTTGCTCAGTGAGCGGTGGTTGTTGATAATATCGTCTTCTGTCATGGTCCAGGCATTGTGCTGGAGGCTCGAGATTCATAAACAGGAAGACCTGAGGCCCTCGCTCTGAAGAAGCTAGGACATGGTACATAGAGAGTATACTGGGGTTCCAAAACCAAAAAAGAGAAATCTGAATACTTTGGAGATGCAACAAAATAGCTACATTAAAGACAAAATTAATTAGGCGTTCCTGATGTGGCACAGTGGGTTAAGAATGCAACTGCAGTGGCTCAGGTTGCTTCGAAGGAGTGGATTTACTTCCTGGGCCCGGTGAAGTGGGGAAAGGATCCAGATTACCACAGCAGTGGTGTAGGCTGCAGGTTCAGCTCAGATTCATTCCCTGGCCCGGAACCTTCCATATGCCGAGAGTGCAGCCATTAAAACAAAAAAACAAAACAAAACAAAAAAAAGGACAAAATTGATTAAAGTAAAAACTAATAGGTTTAAGAGTAAAATGTGAACTATTATTAAGACAATCCACCAGTTCCCTGGTGGTTCAGTGGGTTAAGGATCTGGCAATGTTACTACTGCGGCTCTCTTCCACTCTGGCTCGGGAACTTCCACATGCCATGGGAACAGCCAGAAAAAAAAAAAAAAAAAAAAAAAAAGTCCAAGAAAAAGGAAGTCTTCTAATATACATACCTGCAAGTTAAAATGGCAGAATTAAATTTTTATATTCAGTGTAGGATTCATCTTTTTTTTGTCTTTTTAGGGCTGCACCCACATCATGTGGAAGTTCCCAGACTACGGGTCGAATTGGAGCAGTAGCTGCTGGCCTATGACCTACACTATAGCTCATGGCAATGCCAGATCCTTAACTCACTGAGACAGGCCGGGGATAGAACCCATGTCCTCATGGATACTAATTGGGTTTGTTAACCACTGAGCCACGACAGTAACTTCAAGATTCATCTTGAGTATAATGTATTGGTCAAATTAGAGGTTAATGTCTACAGCCAAAATAAGTTAGCAAATTCAGTGTAGGCTGGCGGCTACAGCTCTGATTAGACCCCTAGCCTGGGAACCTCCATATGCTGTGGGAAGCAGCCCAAGAAATGGCAAAAAGACCAAAAAAAATATATATATATATAAAATATATAAAAAAATATATTAAAAAAAAATATATATATATATTGACCAGGAATTACTTTTTAATTTAGAAAACAATAATAAAGATACTGAAAAATAGGAGTTCCCATCGTGGCAAGCAGAAAGGAATCTGAGTAGGAACCATGAAGTTGTGGGTTTAATTCCTGGCCTTGCTCAGTGGGTTAAGGATCCGGCATTGCTGTGAGCTGTGGTGTAGGCCAGTAGCTACATCCCCAATTAGACCTCTAGCCTAGGAACCTCCATATGCTTTGGGTGCAGCCCTAAAAAGACAAAAGACAAAAAAAAAAAAAAAAAGATACTGAAAAATAACAAAATTATTTCCTGGGAAAAAAACAGATAATATTTATATGCAAAACATGAAAAACAATTTAAAGACAAATCTACAGTAAAACTGATCCATAAAATAATGAATGAAAGAAAATTAGATATAAAAAGTAATTATTAAGTTACTATAGAATTTTTTAAATAGTAAGATAATACAGTTAACAAATTTGTGCCAATAAGTTAAAGAACATATAAAATGAATAATTAAAAATATATATACACAAAGTTGATTTAAGAGGAAATAGAAAATTTGACCAGACTACTAACCAGTTTAACTGGTAATAAATTATATCTGCCTCCACCAAAGTCCCAGGTTAAGACAATTTTACAGGTGAGTTTTATGAAATCCTCGAAATTTATTTTATGTAAATTCTATCAGAGAATAGAAAAAGAGAATGCTACATTATTTTTTGGGGTGTAAGACAAATTACAGACTAATCTTACGTCTAATTGTGGATTCAAAGATCCTAAATAAAGTAATAGCAACTTAAATGCCACTCTGCTTAAAGAAGTAATATATTATGACTATGTAGGCTTTATCCCAGGATTGCAAGTAATCAATAGAAAATCAGAAAATGCTATCAATAGAATTCACATCAACAAAGTGAATTGGGGAGTTCCCATCGTGGCTCAGTGATTAACGAATCTGACTAGGAACCATGAGATTGTGGGTTCAATCCCTGGCCTTGCTCAGTGGGTTAGGGATCCGGCATTGCCGTGATCTGTGGTGTAGGTCGAAGACGTGGCTTGGCTCTTGCGTTGCTGTGGCTGTGGTGTAGGCCGGTGGTTACAGCTCTGATTCGACCCCTAGCCTGGGAACCTCCATATGCTGTGGGAGCAGCCCTAAAAAGACAAAAAGACAAAAAAAATTAAAAAAAAAAACTGCTTTAAAAAAAAAAGTGAATTGGAAGAACTATTGGTGATGTTAGTAGAAAAGGTATATGATAAAATTTAACACTGATTCAGACTAAAATTTACAGCCAACTGGGAATATAAGGGAATGGCCTTAACGTGAAAAACCTAGAGCAAATTTCTTGTTTAATGGCAAAATTTAAGAAGCATTAACTTTTTTTTTTTTGTCTTTTTGCCTTTTCTAGGGCCGTTCCCAAGGCATAGGGATGTTCCCAGGCTAGGGGTCGAATCGGAGCTGTAGCCGCCAGCCTACACCACAGCCACAGCCACGCGGGATCTAAGCCGTGTCTGCGACCTACACCACAGCTCACGGCAATGCCGAATCCTTAACCCACTGAGCAAGGCCAGGGATCAAACCCGCAACCTTGTGGTTCCTAGTCGGATTCGTTAACCACTGAGCCACGACGGGAATTCCAAGAAGCATTAACTTTTCAACAAGACAAACATGTTCATTATAACTACATCTATTTCAAATTGTATTAGTGTCCTAACCAATGAAACAAGAAAGTAATTAGGAAGCATAGACTGCCACAGGAGAAAAATGGTACTATCATTTGTAGACAACATGATTTGCTAGATGGAAAATCTAAGGAAATCTGTAGAGTTAGTAGGAAAATGTAGAAGGTTTGCTGAATACAAAATCAGTGTCTAAAACAACAGTAATATTTCTAAACCCCAAAGCAACTATCAAGTGCAATTGTATAAACTATAGCATTTATAATAGCAAAAAATTATAAGAAAAAATACTAAACATTATTAAAGACAAAAAGAAAAGACACATATTAAATCTCTGCTTATGATATTTGAGAATTCTAGAAGTCTTTTTCTTTTTGGCCACACCCATGGCATATGGTTTTAAGAAAACAATTCTACTACAAATACCATAATTCATCAATTATATACATATTTTTTCAAGCATCTCTAAGATTTGGATGTCTTACAACAACAGTTTCTTTCTTCTTTTTTTTTTTTTACATTTTAGGCCCGCACCCGCAGCATATGGAGGTTCCCAAGCTAGGGATCAAATCAGAGCTACAGCTGCTGGCCTACACCACAGTCACAGCAATGCAGGATCCCGACACAGCTCACGGCAACCCCGGATCCTCAACCCACTGAGCGAGGCCAGGGATTGAACCCATAACCTCATGGTTCCTAGTCGGATTCTTTTCCGCTATACCACGACGGGAACTCCCTTACAACAGCTTCTCACATAGTGTTCCCCAGGAGAGACTGTGATGCAGCTGTCATTGCCTGAGCATGAGTAAACTTTTGTTTGTAGCCGTTCATATTCTTGTCACTTCAATTGAGATATGTGCATTTTTGAGTTTAATGGCTGTTTAAAATGTCCTAAAATGGTAATATTATTATGTAGCATTAAAACGAAAATTTACTGTGCATGCGAAAAGGCACAGAAACCGAGCAGGGGGCATGAATTTGATATCAAGGAAGCAAACCTCTTTTATTAGAAGAATGACTGAAATTGCATATTTTCTTGCAAAGAACAATCAAAGACCTAGGAAAAGGGGATACTCACAAGTAGGTGAAGCTGAATTATGTGTTGATACTATGGCTGGAAAGAACATTTCAGAGACAGCAGCAGATGGACTATTCTTAGAACAAATACCGCATTACCAGTGTCCTTGATGGCCCAGAAACGATCATTGTGTGAAAAAATGCAGATATTTAAATTTTATAGTGATTCAGAAAAGTCAGACTCTGAATGCCAAAAAGTTTTAGGGCTATCTTAACCAATTTATTTCACTTATATTTTCATTTTTATGGACTCACAAGAAAAAGCAGACAAGAAAAGTATGCATCTAAGTCGAAGGGAGCTTTCTCAATAAATATAAAATAAAAAGTCTAAGTAATATGAAAGCATTATGACATAGTTTAATAAGCAGCAATGTTTTAATAGTGGCATGTAAAATAATGATGGGTCTTACAATCTATGGCATGGCAGAATATATGAAATCTACATATATGACACAATTTTAACCAAAACTAAACATGAATTTACTTGGAATCTGACAACTCAATTCTAAGACTTATATGAAAGATTAGAGGTGAAAGATAGACTGTATTGGAAGACAGACCACAGAGGGCTTTGTGGCTCAAGGTAAGGGATTTAGACATTTTTCCAGGTGTGAAGAAAACTGATCGATGCTTTTTAAGCAAGTAAGTGCTCATTTACAACCAAAGAAAATTACAATAAAGAGAATAAATTCTCCTGCCTGCAATGAATCAATTCTACAGAATACCCCCGATCTCCTGAAGAAAAAGGTGAGATTTGCCCTACCAAATATTAAGATTTACTACAAAGCTCTAGTAAAATAAACCAGTGTGTTCGTAGAGAGATGAATAGATAGATTGAACATAGTAAACATTTAGAAACAGACCTCCAAACAATTACGGAAACTTGATATATGACAGAGGTATCATTATAAACCAAAAGTGAAAGACTGGGCTGATACTGGGGTAAGTGGGACAAATGGAAATAAAAAAACCAATTTGATCCTTAAACGAAAATGAATTCCAGGTGAATTAAAGGCTTAAATGCAAGAAGAACACTTTTGAAACTTTCAAAAGAAAACATAAGGTTTCTTCCTATCTGCAAAAGGGAAACAGACTCACAAACATAAAGAACATGTTTGTGGCCGCTAAGAGGCAGGAGGAAGGGAGTGGGATGGACTGGGAGTTTGGGCTTAGTAGATGCAAATTATTATATTTAGGATGGATAAGCAATGAGGTCCTACGGTACAGCACAGGGAACTATATCCAGTTTCTTGGGATAGAACATGATGGAAGATAATATAAGAAAGGAAGTGTGTATATGTATGTATGACTGGGTCACTTTGCTGCACAGCAGAAATTGACACAACATTGTAAATCAACTTTACTTTAAAAAAAAAGGAAAAAAAAGGAAAATGCAAGTTTTCTTTATTAACACATAAAAATAAATACAAACTGGGAGTTCCCATCGTGGCTCAGTGGTTAACGAATCCAACTAGGAGCCCTGAGGTTGCCAGTTCGATCCTTGGCCTCGCTTGGTGGGTTGAGAATCAGGTGTTGCTGTGAGCTGTGGTGTAGACCTGTGGCTACAGCTCCGATTAGACCCCTAGCCTGGGAACCTCTATATGCCGTGGATGCGGCCCTATAAAATACAAAAAGACCAAAAAAAATTTTTTAATTAAAAAAAACCACAAAAAACTGGAGTTCCCCGGTAGCCTAGCAGTTAAGGGATTTGGCATGGTCACTGTTGTGGCACAGGTTCAATCCCTGACCCGGGAACTTCCTCATGCTGCAGCCCCCCACCCCCCAAAAAAAGTCAAAGAAAAGATCAATAAATTTGACCTGTGTTTTATTAAAATTAAAATAAAATTAAAATAAAAAAAGGAGTCCACAAAGTGAAAAACAAGTCAGAAACTAAGTAAAATTTTGACCATTTTTATAACTGACTTTCAGTATGCAGATATACAAAGAATTCCTATAAAGCCAACAAAAAAATAAGAATAAAAAAGAGCAACAGGCTTTTCACAGAAGAGGAAAATTGAATTGTCAATAAACATGTGGAAGGGTATGAGAAGATGCTCAGTAAGTAAACTAAAATGAGATATCATATTCTTACCTATGAGGTTGATGAAAGTTAAACAACCCGACAACACCAAGTAAGGTCATGATAAAACAGGAATTCTCATTCATTGCTAATGAGTCTATAAATGAACACACTCACTTTAGCAATTTCTGCTTGAATATGTACATGCCCTCTGACCTTACAGAATCCCTTCATTGATAGAAACCTAAAGAAATACCCATTCATGATACAAGAAAAAATCCACAAGGATGTACATTTCTCATATTAGGTAAAATCAGAAACCTCGATTAACTTATCAGTCTCTCTTAAACCATCAGATATCTGACTTTATGTAGAGTATTAGAACCTTACATTTTCTCCCCTACAGGCTTATATGTTGTTGTTGTCATATATGTGTCTTTTACATGTTATAAATCCCACAACATACTTTTTTTTGTCTTTTGGTGGCCCCATGGTATATGGCGCTCCCGGTCCAGGGATCAGATCTGTTCTGCAGTTGTGACCTACGTGGCACCTGTGGCAATGCCGGATCCTTAACCCATTGTGTGGTGCCAGGATCAAACCCATGTCCCAGAGCTCCAGAGATGTTGCCAATCCACTGCACTGCAGTGGGAACTCCATATTGTTTTTATTTTTGCTTTAAACAATCAAGTGTATATATATATATATATATATATATATATATATATATATTTTTTTTTTTTTTTTTTTTTTTTGTCTTTCTCTCTTTGCTAGGGCCGCACCTGCGGCATACGGAGGTTCCCAGGCTAGGGGTCCCATCGGAGCTGTAGCCGCCAACCTATGCCAGGGCCACAGCAACACGGTATCCAAACCGTGTCTGTGACCTACACCATAGCTCATGGCAACACTGGATCCTTAACCCACTGAGCAAGGCCAGGGGTCGTACCTGCATCCTAATGGATGCCAGTCAGGTTCGTTAACCATTGAGCCACGATGGGAACTCCCAACAATCAAGTATCTTTTAAAGTTATTTAGACAATAAGAAAACAGTCTTTTATGTTTACCACTGTGATAGGCAGAATATTGGCCCTCCAAATATGTCCAAGTCCTAATGTCCAGAACCTGGGAATCTGTTACCTTCCATCGTGAAAGAGACCTTGTAGCTATGCCTAAGAATAAGAACCTTGAGGAGTTCCCGTCGTGGCTCAGCGGAAACAAATCTGACTAGTATCCGTGAGGATGCAGGTTCGATCCCCAGCCCTGCCCAGTGGGTTAAGGATCTGGCATTACCCTGAGCTGTGGTGTAGGTCACAGATGCAGCTCCGATCCCGCATGGCCGTACCTGTGGTGTAGGCGGGCAGCTGCAACTCCAATTCAACCCCTAGCCTGGAAACCTCCATATGCCGTGGTTGTGATCCTAAAAAGACCGAAAAAAAAAAAAGAACCTTAAGATAGGAAAATTATCCTTGATTATTAGGTGGGTTCGATCTATTCACAGGCGTCTCAGAAGCGGAAGAGGGAAGCAAGAGTGAGAGAAATGTAGATGTAGAGGGGATTCTGTGCAAGGACCAGAGAACTCCAAGAGCTAAGGGAGTCCCTTGCTGCTGTCAGCAAAGAAATGGATTCTTCCCTAGAGCCTGCAGAAAGGAATGCAGCCCAGCCAATGCTTTGATTTTAGCTCAGGGAGACACAAGTCAGACTTCTGATACACAGAGCTGTTAAATAACACATTTCTATTGTTTTAAGTCAAGTATATGGTAATTTGTTACAGCAACGATGGAAAATTAATACAGCCCCGTCTCTGTGTGTGTGTGTGTATTCTATGTGTTTGTATATATATATGGGGTTTTTTTTTAATGGCTGAACCCAAGGTATATATAAGTTCCCAGGCCAGGGATTGAATCCAGCCACAGCAGTGACCTACAAGGCAGCTGCAGCAACGTGGGATCAGCACCCCCACAGTCACATTCCTAACCCACCCGGCCACAGTAGGAACTCTACATATACATTGTATTTATAGTGTTCTTCACGCCTTTGTATAGATCCAAATTTTCATCTAGTATTATTGATTTCCATTTTGCCTAAAGGACTTTTTTCTTGTAGTGCAGATCTGCCGGTAATGAATTCTTTCAGGTTTTGTATGTTCAAAAAAGGCTTTATTTTGCCTTAGCTTTTGACAGATATTCTCAATTGATATAATATTCCAGTACTTTAAAGATGTTCCTCCATTGTCTTCTATCTAATATATAACCAACCCCTGCCACGACAGATAAGTAGGTAAAAATATTTGTGATCTTGAATAAAGGAAAGCTTTCAGAGATACAGCACCGAAAGCACAATTCAAAATCGAAAAAAAAAGATGATATACTGTACTTCATCAAAATTAAGAAGTTCTGCTCTTCAAAATACATTGTTAAGAGGATGAAAATACAAGACAGACTGGGAGAAAATATTTGGAAATCACATATCCGATAAGGACTTGTATTCTGAATATATAAAGAACTCTCAAACCCAATAATAAGGAGACAAACGAACCAACTAAAGAATAGGCAAAAGCTCTGAACAGATATTTCACAACAAAAAAAAGCCCATATAGCTAGCAAATAAGCACATGAAGAGATGCTCAAAATCGTTAGGCATTAGAGAAATGCAACATCACAATGAGGAACCACTATTACATGTTAAATTGTGTAAAACACACAAAAACCCCCCAAACTGTCCATACCAAGTTTTGACAAGGATGTGGAACACTGCTGATGGGAATGTTGAATTATAAAAATGCTTGGAGGCGTTCGCGTTGTGGCTCAGCAGTAACAACCCGACTAACATCCATGAGGATGCGGGTTCCATCCCTGGCCTCACACAGTGGGTTGCGAATCCAGCATTGCCATGAGCTGTGGCGTAGCTTGTAGACGTGGCTCGGATCTGGTGCTGCTGTGGCCGTGGCGTATGCCAGCAGCTGCAACTCTGATTTGACCCCCTATGTCATGGGTGTGGTCCTAAAGAGACAAAATAAAACAAAACTGCTTAGAAAACACTTTGGTAATTTTTTTTTTTTTTTTTTTTTTTTTTTTTTTTGGTGATGCCTGTGGCATGCGCAAGTTCCCGGGCCAGGAGTTGAACCTGAGTCACAGTAGTGACGATGCCAAATCCTTAACCACTAGGCCACTGGGGAAGCCTAGTGTTTTTAAATAAAATTAAACCTACGCCTACCATAGGACCCAATAACACCGTTCTTAGGTATCAAAGCTTATGTTCACCCAAAGACTTGTGCATCGATATCAAAGCCCAAAGCTAGAAACAACCATCAGTGAACATGTGAATGGATAAACAAATGGTAGTATAACCATGCAATGGAATACTCGTTAGTGATAAAAAAGACATGAATTACAAGCAACATGAACGAACCGCAAAATAACTATACTGAGTGAAAGAAGCAAAACTAAAAAAAAAAGTACGTACTGTATAATTCCATTTATATAAATTCTAGAAAATGCAAACTAATCAACAGTGATATCAAGCAGATCGGTGATTGATTGACTGGGGCTGGAGGCAGGGTTAGAGAGATGGTTACTCATCAGATTGGTTTCCACTGCCCCACAACGCGAACTCCAAGAGTTAGAGAGATGGAAGGATAACAAAGGAGCACAAGGAAGCGTTCCGTGACGACAGATGTGTTCATTATTACCTGTCACGATATAGAAATGTTTCTTTTGGGGGGGTTGTCTTTTTTTTTTTTTTTTTTTTGGCTTTTTAGGGCTGCACGCACAGCATGTGGAAGTTCCCAGGCTAAGGGTCGAATCAGAGCTACAGCTACCAGCCTACACCACAGCCACAGTGACTCAGGATCCGAGCCGTGTCTGTGACCTACACCACAGCTCAGGACAACTCCAGATCCTCAACCCACTGAGCAAGGCCAGGGATGGAACCCGCACCCTCATGGTTCCTAGTCGGGTTCATTAACCATTCAGCCACGACGGCAACTCCAGCTATGGTTTTATGAGTACCATGCTTATCAATGAAAACATCCATTTATATACTTTACATAACACCATCATATGTGATATATATACATATGTGAGATATAGGTTAATTATATCTCAAAAAAGAAGTTAATTATAAAGCCAAACAATTATACCATTTCATTCCCATTAGTTTGACAAAAATAAATAGCAAATGTTGGTGTAATAAACTTTTACACTAGTAGTGGGAAGATAAAATGGTATGAACATTTTCTAGGACAATTCCACAACATATAGTAAAATTTTAAATGTTAGTATTTTACTTTCTTATGTATGTATGTATGTATTTATTATGGCTGCACCTGTGGCACATGGAAGATCCCGTTCCAGGGACTGGATCTGAGCCACAGCTGTGGCAACGCCAGATCCTTTCACCCACAGCAGCAGCCCAGCAAGCAATCCAGCACCTCTGGAGTGACACAGGCCACTGCAGTCAGACGCTTAACCCACTGCGCCACAGTGGAAACTCCAAAATGTTATTATTTTAAGATTCAAAAATTCGCCTTCTAGGAGTACAACCTAGACCTGCTCACACAGGACATGCAGTAGTATGTTGGTCAATACATAACCACGGGCTGTCTGGAGGAATAAAAAGTCCTGTTTCTAACACCGCAGATTTCTCTGGGGTAAATACACTGTGATTGATTTCTAGCTCTTGACATTAGTGGCTGCAGAGTTCAGAAGGGACACATAAACCAATGAAATGTCCATCAATAATGGAATGAATAAGCAGAAGTAGTGTCCTTGTACAGTGAAGCATATAGATGAATCTCAAACATATAATCTTTCTTTGTTTGTTTGCTTTTTAGGGCCGCACCTGCAGCATATGGAGGTTCCCAGGCTAGGGGTTGAATCGGAGCTACAGCGGCCAGCCTACACCACAGCCACAGCCATGCCAGATCAGAGCCGCGTCTGCGACCTCCACCACAGCTCACAGCAACAACGGATCCTTAACCCACTGAGCGAGGCCAGGCATTGAACCCACAACCTCTTGGTTCCTAGTCGGATTCGTTTCTGCTGCACCATGACAGGAACTCCTCAAACATATAATTTTGAGAGAAAGATGCCAGTTGTTACACTGTACCATTTATGTAAATCTAAAAATTCATGAAACAATAATGTCTTAGACCTTTCAGAATACCATAGACCGAATGGCTTATATACAACGGATATTTATTTCCCACAGTTCTGGAGGCTCAGAAGTCCAAGATCAAGGCAGGGTAGATTTGGCGTCTAGCAAAATCCTACTTTACATTAGGGGTTAGGATTTCAACATATGAATCTTTGGAGGACGTAAACATTCAGTCTATAGCAAATAGAATACATTATACAGTAAGCATATGTGTGAGACAGTTACTTGAACACAGGATCAAGGACATAGCCCAAATTCACGAAGGCGCTTACACTTGGGGTGGGAGGAGATAGGATAAGAATGGCAGGTTAGTTATTTATTGCTATATGACATGATCAAACAACATGTTTTTTGTTTATTGTCTCCCAGTTTCTGTGGGTCAGAAGTCTGGGCACGATTTAGCTGGGTCCTCCACTCGGGGCCTCACAAGCTGCAATCAAGGTGCTTGCTGGCAGGGTCTGAATTGGAGAGCTGACTCTGGAAGCATGCCCTCCCCACTCACCTTCCCCGTGGTGTTGATAGCATTTCTACCTGTGTGGCTGTAGGATTTGTGGCAGCTTGCTTCTTCAAATCTAGCAAAGGGAAGGAGTTCCCGATGCGGCTCAGCAGGTTATGAACCCTACTGGTATCCATGAGGATGTGGGTTTGATCCCTGGTCTCACTCAGGGGGTTAAGGATCCGGCGTTGCTGTGAGCTGTGGTGTAAGTCGCAGATGCGGCTTGGATCCCATGTGGCTGTGGCTGTGGTGTAGGCCGGTGGCTGCAGCTTTGATTCGACCCCTAGCTGGAGAACTTTAGGTGCAGCCCTAAAAAGCAAAAAATAAAATAAAAATAAAATCCAGCAATGGGAGAAAGAGAGACAAGTGTAGAGAACTGGCTGCAAAATGGAATTACATGAAACAATGTCATCACGGGAGGGACGTCTCATCATTACATTTGCCATAGGATGCCAGTCACAGGTCCCACCCCCCCTCAGAGGCAGGGATGTGTGTAAGAGGTGTGATCACGGAGACCCATCCTAGAGTCTGCCACAACTGGGGTGAAAAACACAGACCTTCAACTTTCTCTGCAAAGATTCACTTCTTTTATTTAAAAAAATAAATTTGAAACACAAGAAGAAAACTGAACAGTAATATACAGTGTGCAAGCCACAGGAAGCAAAGAAATCAAATATCATAGGAATGAAAGAGTAGGAGAGCATCTAATAGAAAATGTAAACCTTTTATGTGGGCTAATTAAAAAAAAAAGTCTTCCATCATAAGCTATTGCTATTTAGGAAGTGATCTTGTACAATGATAGAAGGTTTGCAGTTTAATTTTCTAGCTTATTAATAAGCTAGAAAAACATTTCTGCTTACATGGTTCAGACTCTAATCCCTTCAGGGCAGAGTCCATCTCTGTTTTTGTCTTTGTTTTAATTTGGCTGGAGAGTCACATTAAGCCATCTTTCAGTAGGTGACCCCGTAAAGCACGCTTTATTTTGGATGGGTTTCTATAATTCCTTCCAGCTTCTGGATTCCCAGCTCTTGCAGCTGCTGCCTGATTTGTAGTTATAGCTCTGTGTAGGTTTATTGGCATAAAATATAGAATCAATGTTACATGTATTTTGTCGTTGTAGTTGAGCTTTAATTTCATTTTTTCTTTGGATAGGAATGAAATTCTTCATCCTAATCAACAAAGGGTTACAATTGCCTTCTCAGGAGCCAAATACAGCGTTCTTTTAATTTGTTTACAATCTGAAACTCACAATGACAAAATGGATCTTTGTATTTTCTATGTTTATTACATCTGTTGTCACTATGCAGTCTGCGTTTATTGAAAACACCAAGCATTGTGTTGCATTCGAGGCAAAACAGGATGACACACAATGTACGTTCTGATTTAAAATTCTATTGTTGTTCAATTTGCCTTCATTAGTATGTTAGTATAATCTTGTCTTTTTAGAGAAAAGAAATAAATTTTTACCTGTCCATATTTGAATTGGTTCTTATATAAATTGGATTAGACATAGAAATATAAAAGGCATCACACCACATTATAGTTAGAATATAGCTCCACTGCCCCGAAAGGAAAATTAATAAATTTATACTTCTCTGATAAAGGAAGACAACTGTGGATTGGATCAGCTAGGAGTTTCAGCAAACATCTACTTAATTAAGTACAGTATTTTCTACTGCATTAGAGGAAGGCCAGAAGGGACGAGCCAAAGGAAACACAACCTTCCTTGTAGGGAAGGTTGCTGTTACAGACTGAAGTTCGCTTGTGACACAGCAGGTTGGGGATCCGGCAGTGTCACTGATGTGGCTTGAGTCACTACTGTGGTGCAGGTTCAGTCCCTGGCCCAGGAAATTCCACCTGCTATGGGTATGACCAAAAGAAAAAAGATAATATTTCCTCACGGTATAATACTCTTTGGCCACAGAATGTGTTATGATCAATGGCCTATTTTGCAATCATTTAACACGTCAATCTGGAGAGTCAGAGTTCCCGCTGCGGCTCCACAGGGTAAGGACCTGATGTTGTCTCTCAGGATGTGGATTTTTTTTTTTTTTGACTTTTGTCTTTTTAGGGCCACACCCACGGCATATGGAGGTTCCCAGGCTAGGGGTCGAATTGGAGCTGTAGCCGCCGGCCTACACCACAGCCACAGCAACTCGGGATCCAAGCCGTGACTGTGACCTACACCACAGCTCACGGCAACACTGTATCCTTAATCCATTGAGTGAGGCCTGGGATCGAACCTGTGTCCTCATGGATGATAGTTGACCTCATTAACCCCTGAGCCACGACAAGAACTCCCAGGATGCTGATTTGATACCTGGTCTTGCTCAATGCGTTAACGATCCGGTGTTGCCCCAAGCTGTGGTGTAGGTGGCAGATGTGGCTTGGATCTGGTGTTACCATGGCTGTGGTGTAGACTGCAGCTGCAGCTCTGATTTGACTCCTAGCTTGGGAACCTCCATGTGCCATGGGTTCGGCCCTAAAATGACAAACAAAAATTTTAAATTTAAAAAATAAAATAATGTCATAAATATAATCTACACGTTCCAATTTAATTTTTACTGTGAGGCTGTAAATGCCAGTACAAAGGATGCTGCTAGTGATGATTTCCAACAAGTAGTTGCAAAAGAAAAGTTTGAACTGGAAGTATTGGAAGATTGGGCAGTATCTCAAAATTGGATTTTATTGACCCCATGATCCGTTTAACCCCTGGCCTCAACCAGAGCACAATCTATTACTTAACTTTATTAAATAATGGAAAAGAAGACATTGAAACTCTGTCATTTTCGAATCAGCGTGACCTCCCTGTAAATGTACTGTATTTATTCAAAACAAGCATAAAATAATGCTTCCTATTATGTAAATTATAAATTTTATACCTCAAGAGTGAAAAGACCAACCTTAAAGAGACATGATTCAAAGTTGCCCTTCTTCTGCTGGGTGGCACTAGGAACTATGTCTAGTCACTTACAATGGAGCAGAATAATGTGAGAAAAAAAGAATGTATACATGTAAGTGTAACTGGATCACCATGCTGTACAGTAGAAAATGGATAGAACACTGTAAACCAGCTATCATGGAAAAAATAAAAATCATTATAAAAAATAAAAATAAACAAACAAACAAAACAACCTTGCCCTTCTTGTGGCCAACACACACAGAAATCGCATTACTTCTGGAAGCTCGTAAGAGCAAATTCAAAACTGGTGATATATATGATGCTCAAAGAAAAAGCAAATTTTTTGAGACTACTGGCAAAACTAATATCATGTACCAGGTTGCTATTTTGCTTGAAAGTGAGGTGAAACCACTGAAGTGTCAAGTATGACTCAGTGCTGAGCGAATATGTAGCCCACACAGGAAGAGAAAGAGCTGGCTGACAGCCTGCTCGGGTTCTAGCCGAGAAGTCACCCTATCAGAGGAGGGAGGTTTTGTGCACTCGTGGTTACTGGATAAGCCACGATGTAGCCTGGCAAAGCGAGAGGTGTGCCTGGAGCAGGTGCAGCCTGATGCCAATCCACACCCTGCTGTATTTCCAGAAAATAATCCCCAGGAAGCCACCAAAGCCCCTGACTTTGGTTGTGTGTTTGTAAAAAAAATCAAAGGATCTGCATGTGATTAAGTTATGGGTTTTTTTGGTTTTTTTGTTTGTTTGTTTTTGTTTTGTTTTTGCTTTTGTTTTTTGAGCATCCTGTGGGAAAAAATGAGCAGCATGGAAAAAAACCAGAAGCCTGCTTTCCCAGGCGGAATTACACTCCCTTGTGAGGGGAAAATTCCCCACATGAGTTTGGGAAAGAAGGAAGGTGATTACCAAAAAAAAGTCTTTGGCACATTGATAATATTAATCAAAGGCTATTTCGATGACTTCAAACGGCTCGTACACGTAGTGTACTTTGCTCAAATAATCAGGGTCCTAAATAGACAGAACTTGTCACTTGAAAGCCTGTGCTTAAATCATTCATTCTACAGCTGCATGTGAGTAGGGAGCGCTAGCACCGTGCTGGGTGGATGGTCTGTCTCAAATTCCCAGTCTTTGAGTAAACAGCGTGTATAGATGAACTCCCTACATTTCCAAAATGTAGGCCAGTGTAAACATTTTTTTCCCCTCAAATCATAAAACAAAGAATATCAGTTTTCTATATACCAGTAACACACAAAAGAGCATGCTTAAGGGTCACCAGGATTTATATAGTCACAGGCATGTACATACCGAAATGGATCTAGCCTAAATGACAATGTGACTATATTAAGAGAATGACCATAGGGGGGTGTGGAAGTCGTGCCTGCATGAAAGAGGTAAATCCTTTTCTACTATAGAGGGTAGTTAAGAGATAGGGCCTGAAACCACAACATCAAGAATCTTTGGGAGTTCCCGTCATGGAGCAGTGGTTAACAAATCTGACTAGGAACCATGAAGTTGCGGGTTCGATCCCTGGCCTTGCTCAGTGGGTTAAGGATCCGGCGTTGCCGTGAGCTGTGGTGTAGGTTGCAGACATGGCTTGGATCCCGCATTGCTGTGGCTCTGGCGTAGACTGGCAGCTACAGCTCTGATTTGACTCCTAGCCTGGGAACCTCCATATGCCACGGGAGCGGCCCAAGAAGTGGCAAAAAGACAAAAAAAAAAAAAAAAAAAAAAAAGAATCTTTGGAGAGGAGTTCCTGTTGTCAGCAAGTTGAGAGCAGACATGTCAGTGAGGATGTGGGTTCGATCGCTGGCCTCGTTCAGTGGGTTAAGGATCCGGCATTGCTGCAACCTGTGACGTAGGTGGAAGATGCAACTCGTGGCTGTGGCATAGACCAGCAGCTGCAGCTCAGATTCGACTCCTGGCCCTGGAGCATCTACCCGCCACAGGTGCAGCCCGAGGGAAAGAAAAAAAAAAAAAAAGAATATTTGGAGTTCCCGCCATGGCTCAGTGGTTAACAAATCCGTCTAGGAACCATGAGGTTGCAGGTTCGATCCTTGGCCTCGATTAGTGGGTTACGCCTCTGGCGTTGCCGTGAGCTGTGGTGTAGGTCACAAACACAGCTTGGATCTGATGTGGCTGTGGCTGTGGTGTGGGCCAGCAATTGTAGCTCGGATTGGACCCCTAGCCTGGGAACCTCCATATGCCGCAGATGTGGCCCAAGAAAAGACAAAAAAAAAAAAAAACCCAAAAACTCAGAATATTTGGAGATATTGAGGTAAATTCTTAAACCATCCGTTAAAAGAGTTAAAAATTGTTGCCTCTGGAGATATGAGGATTGCTGTTCTTTACAACGATCTTTATGTAACTATTAAATTATAGGAATGTAAGCTTTGCTTTAAAATTTTTTTAAAAAGTAATGTCACAGCAAATTTGAAAAATAGAGAAAATCATAAATAAGATAAAAATCCCACTTCACCCAATCATTTAAATCCCATACAATAGCTTCAAAATGGTTTTAAAACAACTTTAAAATTGCTTTCAAACAGCTTTTTAAAATCAGCAGATTGGTATGTTTATCTTTTTCATTTTTCAATGATAACAAGAATGATAACTTGCATGGCAACATTTGAAATTTTTTTAATGCAAAAAGAATCATAAAGCTGCCTCATCATCAAAGTACAGTTTATCTGTTAAAAAGAAGCGCTAAGTACCCTCTTATGTGAAAGTAAAGCATAACAGCACCGTTAGTTTTTTTAATGCTTGCAAAGATTTTTTAAAAATTAATTAATATTTCTTTATTTTTGGCCATGCCCGAGGCATACATAAGTTCCTGGGCCAGCAATCAAACCCATGCCACAGCAGTGACCCAAGCCACAGCAGTGACAATGCCAGATCCTTATCCACTAGGCCACCAGGGAACTCCTTGCAATGATTTTAAAAATTCATCAATACTAGAATGAGCATGAGACAATAGAAGTGACCTCTACTAACTGCACCTTGCAAAACTGAGGGATCTGTGTTTCTTCCAATATGATTTTTCAACTGGGAGAATAAACATGTACAGCTCTCTTCCTCCCCACCCCTCCCCGCCTCCCCACCTCCAT
The DNA here is from genome assembly GCF_054392235.1 of Sus scrofa. NCBI lineage: Eukaryota > Metazoa > Chordata > Mammalia > Artiodactyla > Suidae > Sus > Sus scrofa. Next base: position 43,369,719 of record NC_139401.1, on the reverse strand, counting down.
TTGCAGAATGTTTGGATCCAACCAAAAGTGAAACCAAGACTCTGAGTTTGTTTCACTTTTGTCTTTAGGCAAACCTCCTTAATAGCTGGTTTTCCAAGTGTAGATAATAATGGCTTAAAATACACAAACACAGGAATGAACCCGCCAATTTGGGGAAGGATTCAAATTCAGAGGAAGTGAATTGGCTGCCTGCCATGGTTGGGGTGTGATCCCATTTAGCACCTAGCCTTGGAGATACGGCCAGGTGGTTATGGCACAGCAGACTGCCGAAAAGACTGGTCTTTTTCTGTTTCGTCTTCTACGTTTGTGTGTGTTTTTGTTTGTTCTGTTTTGTTGTTGTTTGTTTGTTTGTTTTTGGCCATGCTCAAGGCATGCAAAAGTTCCCAGGCCAGGGATCAAACCCATGCCACAGCAGTAACCCCAGCCACAGCAGTGACAACCCCAGATCCTTAACCTGCTATGCCACCAGGGAACTTCTTATATGTTTGTTTTTCATGGTCGGATGTTCCAGATGATTCTCCATTGAATGCAGGGTCTCAAAACTTTTGCAAGACATGTGCTCTCAAAACACCCTCAAAGAACAGACCCACTTGTACCGTTCCATGAACTATCAGAATGAACTAGAGATTCTGGAGTGAGAAATGTTATTTTGAAATCTGCTTCTGAGCAGGAAGACTTCCATCAGGGAATGGGGCTTTTGGCAGTCTTCCCATCTCCTGACATGTTCAGGGCTGACTGCGCCGTCACATGCTTGCTTTTAGTCCCCTCAGGAAGCGTGTTGAGTTATAGAGAAAACCAGCCAGAAAAGCTAAAGCCGCAGAAGGAGTTTTCCTGGGACCCACAAACAAGCTTTGGGCAGCAGCCTCTGGTTAGCCCGGCACGGCAGCCAATTTTGTCTGTGACTTAAAGGATTCGCATCTGATGGAGCATTTATTTTTTCCTTACTCCACCATCCCGGCGTCATGTGAAAAGCGTTCTCTGCTGTACACGCCTTAACAATAGCGTGTTTACTGATCTGGGAAGAGTGCGGCTTTCATTTGCCTTTTGTTAAATAATTGGGTGACATGATGACGAAACTTGTCCTCTTTCTGTGCCTTTCTTTGACCAATGAACCATTCCTCTCTTGCTGGACGCCTTTCTGGTTACAAGAAAGGATGGTTTTTCCCAGTCGCCTTTCTCTGGTCCCGGGCCATTAGAACCTGACATTTTTGGAAGGAGGTTTGAGTCGGTGTGAGGTTTAATTTCTCCAGCAAGGCTATCTACTCCAGACAGAACCAGGGAAATTCAGCTGTACGTTTTATTTCATTTATTTCCTTGGGCAATTGGCTCTCGTCAACCCCTGTTCTCCTCCTACGGAGATTTAATTTTCCGTCCTGGGATCCTGTCACTTGCAAAAGAGCTAGATAACATTGTTAGAGAGGAAAACCATAGGTCCAAAATGGCATCACTTGTGCTCAAGCCCATGAAACTGAACCTGGATTTAATACCTAAACTAATTGCACTTTCCACCTTCCCCACCAATGTAATCTTGATCAACCAGTCCGTAATTTTCTGGTCCTCACCAATGAGGTAATCCGCCAGCTGGGCCCTCTCCATCTCCCAGAGGAAAAAGAGGCAGTCTGCAGGATAAAACCCTTGCCATTCCCCCCTCCCCAAAGAAGTCCCGGCTTAAAAATAATCCTTTCTTTTCTTTTGCTAATAGCTCCCTTGCCCCACCCTTCTTACTATGAAAACCTCCCATTTCGAACAATCCCTCTGAGCATGCTCCTAATTGCTAGGTGGGAAGAATCATTAAACAAAGCCAATTAGATCTTCCAATGTACTTGGTTCGATTTTGGTTGGTTTGTTTTTTTTTTTTCCCACACTATTCTTAGCAATGCCGCCAGTACTGTTTACAAGTATCATTGTTTTAATATAAACATGAGAGGTACAAATAATCAGCATTATTTGTCATTCCTGTCCTTCGCATAAAGGAAAAACAGTAAACATGGTTGGCATGAATTATTTAACTAAATGATCCTTTACTCAATTTCAACTTTGTAGGAATAGTTCTCTAACTGGAGAGTGGATAACTTGACCATAGGGTGACTTCCCCATATTTAGGTTTCTACCATATTGATGGGTCTCTTGGTGTTAGTAACTTCAGAAGGTCAGAAGATTTGAATTTTTTGCTTTGGCCATATATCTTACATAGCTGAAACTCAAAAACAATATAAAAAATGTACCTAGTGAGAAGTGTCACTCTCCATATCTAGCTACCCTTTTCCACACTCTCACCACTTTTATTACATATATAATAAGATACCACCAGCAGAATGTACCACCTCCGAGTATGCCTCTTTAGCCTACAGATTATTTTAATCTGATTATTTTTGGGAAACTGCAGACACAGAAGCAGCTCTGAAAACAAAGCAGAATTCACCCTTTTGTAAAGGAAATTTACATTTAGGAGGAATATCTCCATATGTAAGCATGTCTCACTCTCTGTACCTAGAAGAGAAGGATGACTATGAAATTACAAGAAACTCAATGGAGGAGTTCCCATCGTGGCACAGTGGTTAACGAATCCGACTAGGAACCATGAGGTGGTGGGTTCGATCCCTGGCCTCGCTCAGTGGGTTAAGGATCCAGCATTGCCATGAGCTGTGGTGTAGGTTGCAGACATGGCTTGGATCTGGCATTGCTGTGGCTGTGATGTAGGCCGGCAGCTACAGCTCTGATTCGATCCCTAGCCTGGGAACTTCCATATGCCGTGGGAGCGGCCCTAGAAAAGGCAAAAAGACAAACAAAAACAAAAACAAGACAACAAAAAAATAAACTTCTACTTTTCTCTTAATCTTTTTATCATGGGGGGTTGTCACCCAAGAACCTAGAAAGCTAGAGAAAAATTATTCACACACATACCCCTACAGTTGTGGCAACCCAGGTGGGACTCACCAAGATATCCTACTTGCTCCAGAGCCTGCAGATGGAGTCCAAGAAAACTGGAAAATGCCAGGGAAGGGTAAGAATTCTTACAATAGTCATCTCTCTCTCTAGTGCCCAGTCAAGAGAGGAAGGTAAACATTTGCCTTCCTCTCCAAATTCAGGTTAGCAGGAGAACTACATTTGTAAGAATTAATCCTTTGGATTTTGATTCTGGTTGATGGTTAGTTTGGGGGTACCCATTCGTTATGGAGTCTTTCCCTCTCGGGAGCAGCCATGTTTCTCCTGTTAGTCTCATTGGATGTTCTGAGAATTTGGCTTGGCTTTCTGCCTGCCCGGGGCATGGAGATTTTTGGTTCTGTGTCTCTAAGTGGCTCGACGGTCAGGTTGGGTGTTCTGAAAAGTTGGCCAGACAGAAGGTGGGGTGCACCACCTTTGCAGCTAGCATGTTACTGACTTGCTAGCTCTCGGGGGTTTGGTAATCTTTGGGAATGGCCCTAGATCTTGGGAGGGTGGGTATCTTTTGCATTCTCACTGGGGATACCTCTTGCATGGGTGAGCCACACAAAGCTAATTGGTTTCGGGGTTGAGTCATTTTGATGGGATGGAGTAGTTGTCGAAGTCCCAATAAAGGACCAGAGATAGAGCCGGAAACCTAGGGGCCTTCGGGAGATCACTGTAAGTTAATGACTGCTCCAGCGGGCCATCAGAACAAGGCAGGCTTTCTGGACTAGTGGAGGCATGAGCTATGCCTCAGGTCATTGGGTAGGGGGTGGGGGGAGGCCTGCATTCAGGGTCAGACCAAGGGCAGGGGTTTGCGGACCACCCTTCTGCTGATTTGAATAAGCACCAAGCCAGTCCTAGTCTGACCTTATGGGGTCAAATACTCTCTTACCAGATACCAAGGAGCAGCTACTACGGAAGAAGGAGGAAGAGGTGGTCTTTTCCCACCCCCACTCCCCTTGGTTGATAAAACTGTAGCTCACCCGATCCTGGGGGCAGAGCCTCCTTGCTGCCCGCTTGCACCTCTCACAAGCGTCCTATCCTAATAAATCTATTTCTTGCCTATCCCTTGTCTCTGGATGAATTCCTTCTGCACAGAGACATAAAGAACCTGAACCTCAGTAACTCCAGACACCAGGTGAGTGATTCTAATTTAAAACTGTGGGTTCAAGACCCAATCTGGGTTTTGGCTGGGTTCGAGTCCCAGCTTGTGGGTTCAATTCCCAATCTGGGTTCTAGATAGGTTCAAGCCATTAATGCTGTCCCTTTCAACTTGATAGATATGCCTTTGGTTTAAAAGAAAAAGGGAAAAAAAGAAAAAGGGAAAAGAAATTGTTCAGTAAATATCTTAGTACTGCTAGAGATATTTAATGTTTGTCCTGATGGAAGTGTGATAAGATGTTTGGTAGGTTTTTGGTTTTTGTTTTTTTTTTAAATAGCTCTAGGGCCAGAAGTTAGCCATATTGGAAACTGATACTCAGAGTTTGATAGGAACCGTTTTTTGGTGTTTTTCTTTTTTTAGACCTTCTACCCTAGGATAAGAATCTTTTGATTACCATCTTAGTTGGAAATCTCCCTGATGTAAAGAAGCAAACTGAAGAGAATATAGTAGTATCAGTCCCTTATATCGCTCAGATTGCAATCCAATTCTTTGAGGAATTAAAAACAACTCTTTCTGTCTTACAAATTGAGTCTCTCCAAGAACAGAAATGCAGCTCTTAAAGCCCATCTTAAAGCCCCTTTTTACCAAACCCCCAAACCTCCCCTATTCATCTGAAAATGCTTGTAGATACTGTGAAAGATCTGGACTTTGGAAACAAAATCTTTCTTGGCAAAAACAAACACCCTTCTTCTGTGCCTTTGAGATATAAATATTCTACCTGGTTTTATCGGGGAACTCAGAGCCGTCTCTTTGAAATGGAAACTCAGGGAGGCAATTCTTATGGGAAGGGGGAGAAAAAAGGAGCTGTTTGGATGTCAGGGAATGAAAAAAACTTAATGTAGTTTTTTAACCATTAATGTAGTAAAAAACTTTAACCATCTGAGTAGGTAAACTCAACTTAAGCCATCTGCCATAAACACAATTTGGATCCAACTCTTCTTTTATAAATGAGTGAGTTTTGGATTATTGGACATGTCCAATGGCTAAAAGTTTACAGCAAAAGCTATATGATCTCTGTTTGCATCTGTCTTTATGTTTCTGTGTGTCTTTATGGGTGTATGCGATTTCCCCCCTCTGGATGGTATTGCCAAAATTACTTTGTAAAGAGCTTTGCTTTACGGCTTAAAGAAAAAGAAGCACTTATATAAATCAAGTACGCCTAAAGCTCTCAAAAATACAGAAACTGGAGTTCCCATCGTGGCGCAGTGGTTGGCGAGTCCAACTAGGAACCATGAGGTTGCGGGTTCGATCCCTGCCCTTGCTCAGTGGGTTGAGGATCTGGCGTTGCCTTGAGCTGTGGTGTAGGTCGCAGACGCAGCTTGGATCCTGCGTTGCTCTGGCTCTGGCGTAGGCTGGCGGCTACAGCTCCGATTCAACCCCTAGCCTGGGAACCTCCATATGCCACGGGAGTGGCCCAAGAAATGGCAAAAAAAAAAAAAAAGACAAAAAAAAAAATACAGAAACTAACCCAAACGTTTTTTTGTTTTTAAGTTTAGGTGATTTAGGACAATCTCAGGTAAATAAATGCTGGTTTAAGTTTGTCAGTCCAATTAAAATAGGCATGTCTTCAGATGTATCAGCATTTACTATAATGCAAACACAGAACTTTGATTCTACCTGAATTTACTAGTAAAATAATTTCATTTTATCCCTGTTACAGAATTTATTAGCAAGAAACAAAAAACCTTAAGATGCTAGTTACCTGTTCGATGTCTCATGAAATTTTCATGAGTGATCTAAATATAATTGTGAAGAACAAGTGAATTAGCGGTAAGATAAATGTTTATAAAGAATTTAATAATAATTATGCTTTATGTCTACTTCAAAATAATTTCTAGGAGTTCCTGCTGTGGTGCAGCGCGATAGGCATCTGGTGTTGCCTCTGCAGTGGCTTGGGCTGCTGCTGAGCTACAGGTTCCATCCCTGGCCCAGTGAAGTGGGTTAAGGATCTGGCATTGCTGCAGCTGAGGCATGGGTTGCAGCTGCTGGTCCAGGAAAGTCCATATGCCAAAGGTGTGGCTAAAAAAAAAAAAGGTTTAATCTTTTTGGTAACTTGAAATGGTACTGAGGCAGACTGCTAACTCAGGTAGTCAGTGGAGGAGCATGGGCTTCGATGCTTTCTTTGATACGGCCACTGATTCACATGTGGGGCTTAAGGGCTCCAGGGAGTAACATCCCCACAGGCCTTGTTTAGTATAGGGATGGACATTAATCTCTGACCCCCTGTGACTCAGTTTACAGGAAGAAAGGGGCAAAGAAACCATGAGACCTACGGGACATTTCACCCCTAAGACCCTATTGGATAAGAACTGATATAGATAACTGAGCAAGGCCAATGGGAGAAAACTACATCTTTCGGGACCCCATGTTGCTACCCCCCCCCATCTTTAAGGGATTAAAAATCCCCATAAGACAATAGAGAAGGGGGCTCTTCTCCTCCCTCCCAGCTGTCCCGGGAGCTATTTGCTTTCCTGTAATAAAGACTTTGCTTGTTTGCTGCCTGTGTGTTCCCGAAGTTCATTCTTCAGCTGCGTGAACAAGACCCAGATTCCAGTAACATCTTTCCGGTATCAGTACTAAGTTAAGTTAAATGATGGCTGTTCATTGAGTTTATAGATTATTTCCATATAAGATGAAATATCGAAACATCATTATTGTTCAATAATGTTGAACATGTTTATTTACTTTTGGCTTTTTACAAAGGAACTAAAGATAATTTGAGTCTGTAAACGTGTTTTGTAACTAATTGAAAAATTTACGGAGTTCCTGACGTGGCACAGTGGAAACGAATCCCACTAGGAACCATAAGGTTGCGGGTTGGATCCCTGTCCTCGCTCAGTCAGTTAAGGATCCGGCGTTGCCCTGAGCTGTGGCATAGGTCGAAGACACGGCTCGGGTCTGGCATTGCTGTGGCTGTGACATAGGCTGGCAGCTGTAGCTCCGATTAGACCCCTAACCTGGAAATCTCCATATGCTGCAGGTGCAGCCCTAAAAAAACAAAAGATCAAAAAAAAAAAATAGTAAAGGAGGAAAACATGCTTCTAAAAATTATGAAATGTATTTGTAAATTTGCCAATCTATAGAGTGCTGGTATAACAGACAGTTCACAAGTGCTTACTTAGTTTTCATTAGCAATTAAGTTTTCTAAAGGTTAAGAATTCTAATTAGCATTTGTAATTAAAACTACTAGAAATAAACGCATAACTTATTTTATTGTGCTTCACTGTTATGGCTTCTTCTTCTTTTTTTTTTTTTTTTCCGTCTTTTTGAGGCTGCATGTGGAGGTTCCCAGGCTAGGCGTCCAAGTGGAGCTGCAGCTGCTGGCCTACACCACAGCCAGATCTGAGCCACGTCTGTGACCTACACCACAGTTCATGGCAATGCCAGGTCTTTAACCCACTGAACGAGGCCAGGGATCAAGCCCACATCTTCATGGATACTAGTTGGGTTTGTTAACCACTGACCCACAACGGGAACTCTTTGTTTTTGCTTTTTTTGCAAATTGAAATTTTTTGGCAATCCTGCATCGGGCAAGTGTATTGGTGCCATTTTTCCAACATTTCCTCACTTCATGTCTGAGTCAATATTTCAATCTTCTTCATTATTATTATGTTTCTTAGGGTGATCTGCGAACAATGATCTTTGATGTTACTATTGTAATTGTTCTGGGAGCCACAAATCAACAATGAACTTAATCCATAATCATTGTGTATGTTCTGACTGCTCCATTAAATGGCTGTTCCACGTTTTAAGTGAAAGGAAGAGTCATACCTTTCTCACTTCTTTTTTTTTTTTTTTTTGTCTGTCTTTTGTCTTTTTTAGGGCCGCACCTGCGGCATATGGAGGTTCCCAGGCCAGGGGTCTAATCAGAGCTATAGCTGCCGGCCTATGCCAGAACCACAGCAATGTCAGATCCAAGCCTTGTCTGCGATCTACCCCATAGCTCATGGCAACGCTGGATCCTTAACCCACTGAGCGAGGCCGGGGATTGAACCCGAAATCTCATGGTTCCTAGTCGGATTCGTTTCCGCTGAGCCACAATGGGAACTCCCCTTTCTCACTTTAAATCAAAAGCTAGAAATGCTTAAGCTTAGTGAGGAAGGCATGTCAAAAGCTCAGATAGGCTGAAAGCTAGGCTTCTTGCACTAAACAGCTAGCCACGTTGCGAATGCAAAGGAAAGGTCCTTGAAGGAAATGAAAAGAGCTATTCCAGTAAACACGCAAATGACAGAACAGCTACGCAGGCTTATCACTGATAGGAGAATGCTTGAACCAGAAGCTGAAGAGAAGCTGAAACCAGTCTGAAGAGAAGCTGAAACCAGCCACAACATTCTGGTAAGCCAAAGCCTGACCCGGAGAAGGCTCTACCTCTCTTCACCCCCTACAGAGCTGACAAGGGATAAGAAAGCTGCCGAAGAAAAGTGTGAAGCCAGCAGAGGTTGGTTCATGAAGTTTAAGGAATGAAGCCATCCCCATAATATAAAAGTGTAAGGTGAGAAACCAAGCGCTGATGCAAAAGATGCAGCAAGTGATTCAGAAAATCCAGCTAAAATAATTCGTAAAGGTGGCTGCAGTAAACAACAGATTTTCAATGTATAAGACAGCTTTATTTTGGAAGAGGATGCCGTCTAGGACTTTCATAGCTTGAGAGGAGAAGTCACGTATATCCATACAATGGAATATTACTCAGTCATGCAAAGAAATGAACTTTTGACATGTGATACGAAGTGGATAAACCTAGAAAACATTATGCTGAGGGAAATAAGGTAGATACGAAAGGTCAAATACTGTATGACTCCGCTTATGAGGTATCCAGAATAGGCAAATTCATACAGATAGAAAGTAGAATAGAGGTGACCAGGGGCTGTGGGGCGGAAGAATGAGAAATTATTGCTTGATGATTACAGAGTTTCTGTGTCGGGAGATGAAACTGTTTTGGAAACACATCGTGATGATAACTGTACAACCTTGTGAAGCTAATTAATGCCATTGAATTATACCCTTCCCTCCCCTTTTATTTTTGGCCGTGCCCATGGCCTGCAGAAGTTCCCCGGCCAGGGATCAAACCTGCACTACAGCAGTGACCCGAGGCACAGTGATGAAAATGCCAGATTCCCAAACCACTGAGCCACCAGGGAACTCCTGACTTATACTCTTAAAATGGCTAAAATGGAAATTTTAATTTATATATATATATTTACCACAATTAAAAAAATTAATAATGTAATATACTAAAAACACTGAATTGTAAAATTTACATGGGTAAATTGTATGATATATGAATATATCTCAATAAAACTGTTTTTGCAAAAAATTAGCACATCGTTCTGCATCTTGCTGTTTTACTTTAACAACACATCTTAGGCAACTTTCCAAATCAGAACATAGATAAATCCCTTCTTATTTTTCTCTCTTATTTTTTAATTTTTTAATTATTTTTCAATAGTTATTTCCCCATACAATTTTTTTTTTCTACTGTACAGCATGGTGACCCGGTTACACACACATGTGCACATTCTATTTTCTCCCATTATCATGCTCCATCATAAGCGACTAGACAGAGTTCCCAGTGCTACACAGCAGGATCTCATTGCTCATCCATTCCAAAGGCAGCAGTCTGATCTATGAACCCCAAGCTCCCAGTCCATCCCACTCTCTCCCCCACCCTTGGCAACCACAAGTCTATTCTGCAAGTCCATGATTTTTTCTGTGGAAAGATTCATTTGTGCCTTATATTAGATTCCAGATATAAGTGATATCATCCTTATTTTTTTTTTAAATTTACTTATTTATTACAGCTGCAGTTGTATGGCTCTACTATGGTTCAGTAAGCAGTCCCCTAATGCTGGACACTTGGGTTGCTTCCAATCTTTTGCGATGCCAGACAGTGCTACAACGAATAACCTTGCACACTTGTGAAAATATCAGGTGAACATATCAAGTCTGTTGTCACACTTACGGATTTTAGTTAATCTGTTAAGTAAGAATCATTAACTGGAATCTAATATACAGCACAAATGAACCTTTCCACAGAAAAGAAAATCACGGACTTGGAGAATAGACTTGTGGTTGTTGGGGGGGGGAATGTGGAGGGATAGGGAGGGAGCTTGGGGTTAACGGACACAAACTATTGCTTTTGGAGTGGATTTACAATGAGATCCTGCTGGGTAGCATTGAGAACTATGTCTAGATACTTAGATCGCAACACAACAATGGGAGGAAAAATTATGTATACATGTATGTGTAACTTGGTCCCCATGCTATACAGTGGGGAAAAAAAAAAAGAATTACTATGTTCAATTATTATAATTGGGATTGAGAGATTTTTGTGTGTTTTAGGGCCATTTGTATTTTTTCTGTGAATTGTTTATATGTCTATTGCTGTTCTATTAGGGTGGTTGGTCTTTTTTAAGTTCTCCTTTTTGTTTTTTTGCTTTTTAGGGCTACACCCAAGGCATATGGAGGTTCTCAGGCTAGGGGTCGAATTGGAGTTACAGCCACCATTCTACACCACAGCTCACGGCAACACCGGATCCTTAACCCAAGGATCGAGGCCAGGGATTGAACCCACAACCTCATGGTTCCTAGTTGGATTCCTTAACCACTGAGCCACGATGGGAACCCCTAAGTTCTCTTTTTAAGGAGCTTTTATATATTAGGGAGGTTAGTCCTTTGCCTTTGATAAGAATTGCAAACGTTCTCAGTTTGGAATTTGTTGACTTGGCTTGTGTATTTTATGCTTAGGTTTTAAGTTTCATGAAATCAAACTCATGGGTTTTTTGAGTCATTGATAAAAGGTCATCCCTGCTGCAGTTATAAAGGAATTTGCCCAGTTTTCTTCAATGAGTTTTAATATTTTAATTCCTAAATCTGGGTATTTGAGCTATTTAGAATTCATATGGGTACATGTTGTTAAGGTTTGAATTCAGTTGTACATTTCTCCAGATGGCTGATATCAGCCTTGGGTAATTCAACAACAATTTTAAAAATAAAGTTCATATTAACCTGACTTGAGATTCCACTTTTATCATGTACTCCATTCTGGTATATATTGTTTTTATTTCTAGACGTTCTATTCCAGTCCCTTTGTCTGTCTGTTCATGTACCGGTATCACACTGTTTTAATGGGTAGCTTTTAAAAAAACCATATTTTCACATGTGGTCAGGGTACTTCTCTTTCTTTCCAGAGTTTTCCTGGCTATCTTTGCTTATTTTTCCATCCAGCAGTCATCTATCACTACTGTAGGCAAGCAGAACCCCAAGCAAAATCTATGGGGTCTTCTCGGGACAGACTCCTTCTTCATATCCTCTTTTTTAGCTGTTCTCCTAAGTACCTGGATAACAGTATCTGATGCACATTTCCCAAGTTGTTTTACAGATGCAAACCCCCCACCAAATGAAGACGTGAACTACCTGACGACCATGAGCACACAGCTCCCTGACCTATAGGCGCCCAACGATTCATGTTAACCCCTGTGACCACACCCTGTGACCTCACTATCAACCAATCAGAGAAGTGTGTATGAGCTGATGTTATACCCTGGGATTCCTCTGCCCTCACCTGGCCTTTAAAAATGCTTTGCTGAGTTCTCGTCGTGGTGCAACGGGAACGAATCCGACTAGGAACCATGAGGTTGCGGGTTCGATCCCTGGCCTTGCTCAGTGGGTTAAGGATCCAGCGTTGCCGTGACCTATGGTATAGGTCGCAGACACGGCTTAGACCCCGAGTTTCTCTGTGAGTTAGGCCGGCAGCTGTAGCTCCGATTCGACCTCTAGCCTGGGAACCTCCATATACCACGGGAGTGGCCCTAAAAAAGCAAAAAAAAAAAAAAAAAAAAAGTGCTTTGCTGAAACCCATTGAGGAGTTTGGGCATTTTTTTTTTCATTTATTTTTTTCATTTTTGGCCACCCCTTGGCATATGGAGCTCCCGGGCCAGGAATCAGCTCCAAGCAATAGTTGAGACTTAAGCTGTAGCTGTGGCAACACCAGATCCTTAACCCACTGTGCCAGGCTGGGGATGGAACCCTCGCCCCAGAGCTCACAAAATGCCGCTGATCCTGTTGCGCCACAGCAGGAGCTCTGAGTTTGGGCTTTCTGAGCATTAGCTGTGCTAGACCCTTTGTATGGTGCCTTACAATAAACAGCTACACTTGCCTTCACCAAAGCCTGGTGTCAGTAGATTGGCTTTACTGTGTGGGGGCAAGCCGACTCAAGTTTGGTTCAGTAACAATACCTTATAAACTGTTGAGTTCAGCAGAACACAGAGATAAATGCCAGTGGGCTAGAATCAAGTCTGTAACATAATCCATTTCAGTTTATCAAGTCTTAATGCATTTTTAGCAGACACTGAATCAATCATTTGCAATAAAACCGTAAATACACTTGGGTAAACAATATTTTTCACTTAAGCACTTTCCTGTTATTACAGTCTTTTTAAACGTAACATTCAGTCATTTCCATAACTAATCATCTGCTGTTGGACGCTTTCCACTTTCCCCTATTGTTTCTATTCCTTTTCATTACGAAAAACCAAACCAAACCAAACAACAACTCTGTAGCGAACATCGGTAAGAATAAGAACTCTTTATATTGTCTTTGGCACTGATTGTTAGTGAAGTGGCCTCTTTAAGATTGTGGATTCACATTATCAAAACTTGTACCTGTTTGCACTCCCGCCAGCTCGTACACAAAGCATCACCTTTGCCACATTTTTCTCAACAGCAACTGATACTCTCAGTACTTGGAAAGGTCACTGAGACCATTTTAAGTGTGTAAACGTGGGGTGAGTGGGCTCCATTGTGTTGGGATTAGTTTTAGCCAGGGGGAGGGTTATCTTGTCCAGGGAGTGTGAATTGTTCGTTTGTTATTTTGTCTGCCTTTTGTTTTTCTCAATTCTGACGAAATTGTTTTTAACAAATGAGGTTTTCAACGACAATGAGGAAAGATGGCGACGAGGAAGGACTAGTTTCATTACAGTTTCATTATGGATGAAATAGAAAATGTTCTCTGTTTCAAGTAAATTACTCATAAACTTTTGGAACCCTACCCATTGAAAAGCTGGAGACTACCTGAATTATGTTTTGGTACAGCCGTAGATAAGATATCGGTGTTCACAATGAAAATGTTTATTAGGACTAACTGAAAAAAAAAAAAAAACCGCATCACTATTCACTATTCAAAATGGGAATTAAAAAATCACCCTCTTGAACCCACCAGGAGGATCCATAGCTCCGTTTAAACTCTGTGTACACAATTCACACATTCAGCTGTTCATCACCGAGCCAACAAAATGACAGCTTTTTCAATACTGGGAAAGAAAAAACCTCACACTAGAAAAATATATTAAACAACCAACTTCCTTGAGGTAATGGCAAGGGCGTACTGCAAGAAAAAGGGGAGAGCATTAAAAAGTTCATTCTAGCCCTCAAGTCCTTTAGAGAAATGACTGCCTTTTAATTCATTTTTGGACAGGTTTCAGATACGTTTTGGATACAGAGATCTCTTCTTGGGCATCATAAGAGCAGTGTTTTGTTCCCATTTTCTCCCTCATTTCTCCATAATCATTTAATTTGAAACACTATTGCTTTGATAGGAAAGCTGCTTCTTCCTGTAGTTGGTAGCTACAGCTAGAAGCATGTGACAGTGTCATTTGGGCGTCATTGGCCCAGTCAACCCTCTTCCAATTTGTAATTTTTTTCCTTTCTTCTCCTTTCTGTTCTTTCAGTGGCCCATCACTTGCGATTTCTCTTATTTGTTAGCACCTCATGAGGCATAGATGGGCAATGAGGAGGAAGGCGTGTATGAACTCAAATCTGTTAACTCTTGGAAGAAAATATTTCAGTGGGGACTTCTGAAGTTACGTCCCTTAAAGTGATTTTGTTTCCAAAAAGAGTCACCTTCCACAAAGTGATCACAAACATCTCCAGGCAGTCTTAGAATTGCATTTTGAGTGGCACAATCAGAGGAGCTTGAGAGAATCAACCTTTGCATTTAAAGCACCAGGATTTGAAAAGCCAAGTGCAATTATGTAAGTCAATATTTTAAGGAAAGCAACTTCTACCAGAATTTCTTGTTTTTTCCTTCATATTCATATTCTCGGAATAGGAATACTGATAGGGCTGTGTTAATTGTACAACGAATGGCGGTGCAAAGCAAATTCAAAACAAGTTTGGGGTTGAGTTAGTGACTGGGTGATTAACACAGCTTTTCATTCAACTGAAACCCGTAGGGCTTCTGGGAGAAGAACTTGACCTCGTTCCCTCTGTCAGATTCAAATAATAAAAATGATGCTCAAAAATTATGTCCTCTTGAATAACGCGTGTCAGGTCAGTTCCTAGGCCTTCCTCTTCCTCCCTTGGGTTCCTGGCAGGAAACGTGTGGAGAAGGAGAGGATGAAAAGGTTCCAATTCCCAGCAGCAGCGCGTTAGAAAAATTTTCCATCTGTTAGCCCTTGACTCCTCAGAAAAGTGTGGCTTGAAACGGGGTTTCTCTTACCTCTTTTCAAAAGCCTCTTTCTGGTACAGCGCTACAAACGGCAAGCTGCTTTTCGACGTAACCGCCCTGTGACACCCCCTCCCCTCCAGACCTGAGGCCCTTTAAAACAAAATAACAAGATTCTTGTTCTGGAAATTCTAGAGGGGGAGGGGTGGGAAACCAGGTTTGTAGATGGCAACGGACTACAACTCCCACAAGCCCTCGCGGGCTGCTAGCCGCGCCCCCTCCCCTCCCCCCTCCCCGCACCCCCTGAGCCTGACGCTTGCGCAGAAGGCCCTGCGCTTGGAGGAGGAGGCGGGGACAGGACAACGCGCCAGGAGGAAGAGGAGGAGGAGGAGGAGGAGGAGGAGAAGGAGGAGGCGCAGGCGGAGGAGGGAAAAAAAGAGACCATAGACTTCCACCTGGGTCTAGAGCGGCTCTTAAAGTAGTAGGGAGAGGAGGGAGGGCTGGGACCACCTTCAGTACAGGCCGCCGGCGGTATCATGGCGACCCGGAACCCCCCTCCCCAAGGTGAGCGGCCGGGCCCCGAAGTAGTATTTTAGACGCGGCTCACAGCTCTCGACCTTGCTTTGGGGGCGCCTCTTCCTTTCCCTGACCTAGGGTTCCTGGGAGCTCTGTGGTTTTTTTTTTTTTTTGGAGGTAGCCTCTTTGAGTACCCCCTCCCCGCAGGCGAAGAGGGGCTCCCTCCCCTCCCCCAACATAGCCCCACCTCCCGCCTTACCTTCACCTACGGCCCTTTCTAGCTGTCTTCTAATGTTTTTAAAAATTTTGGCTCTGAAGTGATTAATGCTCCACTGACAGACCCGACTCTGTCAGTGGAGGATCCCCCTTTTTTTCTCCCACTGAGAAGAATGGACCCTGCGCTGACCCTGAACCTGAGACTTGAGGGTAACCCTTCCTGCTGTGGAACTCTGACCGGACCCTATTGAGACTGGGGTGGGGGTGGACCCGGCTGTGAAACTCCGACCTGACCCTACTGAGATTTGGGGGCGGGTGACCCCTCTGCTGTGTAACTGACGTTGCCCTGACTCCCCGGGCTGGTTCCTGAGCCTTTAAAAGCGAGATGCTCTCGAGGCCCTAGTCTCAGGGATTGGGTTTAACAAAGTTTGTTACCATCTGGGCGTTTTTAGCTGTTTGCCAAAAGTAGCAATGAGTTGTAACAGATGAAAAATGTATAGGGCATTTTTAACTTTCGGTTGACTGTAAATGTGTTGCTTTCGTTTTCCGTTTTGAAGACTATGAAAGTGATGATGACTCTTACGAAGTGTTGGATTTAACTGAGTATGCCAGAAGACACCACTGGTGGAATCGAGTGTTTGGCCACAGTTCCGGACCTATGGTAGAAAAATACTCAGTGGCCACCCAGATTGTAATGGGTGGAGTGAGTGGCTGGTGAGAACATCTTTTTTCCTTGAATTTCATTGGGAGCCTGACTACTGTCCTTTTGTATCTGGGCCAATTCCGTGCTCAGTCAGTGGCTTTACACTGTTAATCCCTAAAGAGCTGTACCTTGAGGCTTTTCTCTGCCCTAAGATGAGTGTAATCTACTCTCACAGACTCTTGGGTTTTGATGATCCTCCTCCTCCATGCCCTCCCCTGTGCCCCCTCCTCACCCTTCCTTTGGTTCTTTGTAGATTTCCCCCCTTCTCAGCTTTAGCAGATGTTATTGGATCCGATTCAGTGACAGTGGCTAAAGAGAGAAAAACATAAAGGAGAAGAATTCATTATATGTAAATAATTTCTTCCTTGTGCTCACATCTGGAAAACGCTCTGAACTCCCACAGTAAAACTGATCCTCAGGAGTATCAGCCCCGTAGAGAGCAGTGTAAAATTCTCAGTAAAAATGACTGATTCTGTCCATTTTTAGGGGCTAGTTTGGATTGTGCTAATACGCTGAGGAAGAGCTGTAGAGCATTGGGTCTACATTGTTGGGAATAAAGGACTGATTGCTTACACAGTAGTAATGTTATGGAGGTCGTTAAGGGGGAGAGGTTAATAAGCATTAACCTAACATTAATTAGGTTAACATTTCAGACCACATGATTGTATCATTGCCACTATGGATCCAATTCTGTTAGTCTTAGACTAAAAGATTAGCCAAATAACACAGGTCAGAAACAAGTTTGACCCTTTGTTTTGAAAATGTTTATGACCTTGAGAGAATCTTTGAAATTAGTGTGGGTGCATAACTTGTGAATAGTCACTTTTTTTCTTACATTCTAAGTTAAATTCATCTTACATGAATTTAAATATGTACAAACTTGATAAGTATAAAAGGAAATGTTTTGATTTGTGTTGTACACTCACCTTGGAATAATGGGGCACTCTTTTATGCTTTTTTTAATAAATGTCATTTTATGGTAGAAACACTCATTGTGAAGATTCTGTAATGAAGAGACGCTGTATTTATTCATAATGTGTACTTATTAATGCTGCTTATGAACAAAGCCTACAGTTCGAGAGAGGCCTAGTCAGAGCCCTGGTTCTTCAGATGATCCTTCACAGGCTGGTTGTACCTCGATGCCCACAATTCAGGACCTGGCCTTCTGCTTAAATAAGGCCACAGTTTGGTGCCATAGGCTGATTGGTTAATGTGAGTCACGGTCTGAAGCCCCATCTTAAAAGAGACTGAAAAAAAATAATTGAACACTAGAATTATATCATTGTGTATTTTCTCTTTGTAGGCCAAACTGGGTGAGAAGCCCTGTAATTGACAGAAGTTTGCTGGGAAAGCCTAGAGACAGAACAGGGAAATTAAATTAGTAGGTTTCCTGTAGTGGCTTGTATGCCATAGCAGGCAAAGGATAGACATGCTTGTGGAGCATACTCTCTGGGATATAGTTAAGACCTGGCTGTTGCTTCTCTCCTCTGCTCCCTTTTCGGAGTCTTTGCTGCTGTCTCCTGTACTGAGGGCCACATGTGTTTGGACTAGAGCCAGATGTCCATCCAGGAGCTGTGTAATAGACCTATAATGTTAAACAGGTGATTTGTTGTGCTGACTCTAGATTCAGTGTAATCTGTTTTTGCAGTTTTCTTAGGGTATGGAACTGTTGAACTGTTGTGGCATAAGTTAAGGAAGAATGGCTAACAGACTAATCCGTTAACAATTCAGACCAATTCAGGACATGAATGGGAAGCTAAGGAGATTATATTTAGCTGTCGGTAGCTATAGGTTCTTGAGCATGATGAGAAATTAAAACTGACAGCGGCATGGGTGGCTGCCGGGTGAGCTGGGAGGTGTGAAGATTAGTTAGAGGGCCCTTAGTGTGATCTGGAGGCAAGGCAGTGACACCCTTCAGGATGGAAAGAAGACAGAATCAAATACTGTTTTGGAGATCCCCGAGTGTAGAGAGCTGGCAGTCAGTTGGACCCCAAAGGCGATGAAGAAGGTGATCTGAGATGAGCGAGAGGAGGTGAGCCTAGAGAACGGTACTGTCGCTTACACACCGGCACCTTAGCAGCAGTTTTCTTGGTTGGAAAGATGGTGTTTGCTTTGGGACACTTTGAACATGTGGATCTGGGTGCAAGAGAAGCTCATCAGGTAATTGGAAATGTGAGATTTCCATTTATGAAGGTGTATTAGTTTCCCAGGGCTGTTGTGACAAAGCATCATGACTGGGTGGCTTAAAATGAAACTTATTCTTTCACGGGTCTGGAGGCCAGAAGTTTGAAAGGTGTCACCAGGGTTGGTTCCTTCATGGAGGCTCAGGGAGACTTTGTTCCATGCTTTTCTCCAGGCTTCTCTTGGTTGCCAGCAATCCTTGGCATTCCTTAAGTTGTAGACACATCCCTCCAATTCTGCCTCTGTCATCACATGGCCGCCTTCCCTCTGTGTGTCTCTATGACATATGGGATTTGGGGCCCATCCTACTCCAGTTTGGCCTCATCTGAACTAATTAATCTGCAATGACCTTAGTCCAAAGGTTCGGGGAAGGTCAAGGACTTGGGGAAAATCCAGTACAGAAGGCTCGAGTTAGAAATTTGAGATTCTTTTGCACACCGTGGATCTGGAACACTGAAGGGAATAATGAGCTCACAAGAAGTATGGGTTGACATCCTTACGGGATAAATGAGACAAAACAGGTTTAATATAGGCATAGAAATGGACAGGGAACCCATGAGAAATGAGGTATAGTCCTGAAGGTGGAACTCCAGCTGGACCTTAAAGGGTAGAAAAGTTTAAGACAGGTAGAGCTAGGTCAAAACCTCTAGAAACAGGGAGATGAATAGCTTGAGCAACAGTGGTGTGACCTGTATGGAAACTAATTGGGTTGGAGCAGAAGGTTTGGGTAGAGAGAGGTGAGGGTCGGCCAGGTGTGCAGAATGCCTTGACCGTGTTAAAAAAAAAAAAAAAAAAAAAAACCAGAACAAATCAATTTTATGATGGGGAATTCGAACTTAACACGTAAGTGTAGAAGAAGAGTACAGTGAACCCGTGGGTACTCAACATGCAGTTTCAGTAGCTAGTTCTTTTCCTATAAATTCCCCTGTCCTGCTCTCCATCCCTTGTTTTGAAACACATCTCGGGTAGTTGAGATTGTGCCCTTTTGACTAGTCTAACTGAAGGTAAACACGGAGCACTTCTGAGTAGCTAAGGGACATGATCAAGAGAAATGGGAAGACATTACGATTTTGATTAGAAAAGCAATGAAAGTAGAAGGGAGAGGTTTAGTATATCATTGGTTGGTCTCATCCTTTGTCATTTCTGTCATTAAAGGTGTGCAGGATTTTTGTTCCAGAAAGTTGGAAAACTTGCAGCAACTGCAGTAGGTGGTGGCTTTCTTCTTCTTCAGGTATGTCAGAGCTTTAGGTCAGGTTTTTTTAAAGCACGGTTTGATTCTAGCTATTAAAAAGACAACTATAAAAATTTGAGGTGCAGCATTTTTTTGGTTACTGCTTTACCCAGATTTCCCTTGAAGCATCTTCCTAGCAAAATAAACATTTCATCAATGATGTACTTACTCATCATTACCATTTAAAATAAATTTCAGGAGTTCCCATTGTGGCGCTGTGGAAATGAATCTGACTAGTAACCATGAGGTTGCGGGTTCGATCCCTGGCCTTGCTCAGTGGGTTAAGGATCTGGCTGTGGCTGTGGCGTGGGCCGGCAGCTGTAGCTCCGATTTTGACCCCTAGCCTGGGAACCTCCATGTGCTGCGGGCGTGACCCTAAAAAGCAACAAATAAAAATAAATAAAATAAATTTAAAGTTCACACGCAATACATACAAAGTTCAAAAACTCTCTTTCCTTCCCTACTTAGTCATAGAGTTTTCCTTCCCAGAGGAAATTGCTGTTAGCAATTTCTGACATTTTTTTTTAAACTAGGGAACCAAAATAATGTAGAAAGTGGAAAATCGAGTTTAAAAAATCATTCACAATCCTATTTCTGAGGCAAGTGGATTTGAAATTTTGGTCTTGTTCATGTTCCTGTAAGTATAAGATTTAAAAATGCCTTGCTGTTGGAGGATGTTTATCAGGATATTATCTGGCATTCATGTCTGTTTGGCATATATTTCCCCCCAAATAACATTCCCTGAAGATTAAATATAGTAAATCCTAAGATTGAAAATCTCTGGGAATGAATGTTTATAACAATTTAAAGATACAGAGAACTGTCAGATTTTAAAAATGATTAATGGTCATAGCAACCAAAATCTGACTTCAGCACCTAAGCCATTGATCATGTAATAACCAGTGTCATTGCCTGAAGTACAAAGGAACTGGATTCATATGTGTTAAGCAGATTTTGAGTTGTTTACTCAATAATTTAAAAAGTATATATATATTTTTCTTTCTATTGATGGCATTATTAGGAGTAATTGCTTCTTACCTGTGGTAAGATGTAAAAAAAGAATATGGTTTGTATCAGTTTAGTCTTGTGGATGAATATGCCAGTATTTCTACAAAGGAGAATTTTATTTAAGCTGATTTTGACTTGGGTTTATATAGAACCAAGAATTTAAGTTATTTATATAGTTATCAAGAATCAAAATATTTAATTTTGTAACTGTTTTGAAAACTCTTGTCATTTCTGTTTAGTAGAAAAGGATACTAGACTGAAGCAGTTCCCTAAAATGTTTTCAGAATTATACATTTCAATCTACTTTGCATGTCCTGAAGTTTGCTGATGTTTTGATTTTAGTAGGCAGTTAACTTGGTTAGACTCAAATTGCAAACACCATTTCCCTGTTGTGGGTAGTGGCTCAGATCTCAGTTTATTTATGGTTTTTTTAGCCTTAGCCAGGGTGCCTCATTATGCCACATGAATATGTGGTTCAGGACCTGGGTAGAGTTTACACATAGAATTTGGGGCTCCCCTTCTCTAGCTGTGTTCTTTCTGGCAGCTGTTACTGTCCTGGGCTCTGTCCTTGGGTTCTTCAGGCTAGAAAAAAGGCATGTTTCCTATTGAACTTGTAGCCACCCTGTAACTGCATCTTGTCCTCAGGATAAAGCCAAAAAAAAAAGACCACTCACCTTATGTTGGTCCCTTCAAAATCCGCTTGCTTTTGTTAATTTGGGAGCCCTTGTATTTTAACTCCTCTTCAAAATCTGCTTGCCTTTGTTAATTCTTGCCCTTGTATTTTAACCTCGGTTTATAGTTGCTGTCTGTGGGAGGGCCCTTAAGGCTCATCACCACCTCCATGTCTGCGACCCAAATTAGTCTTGTCAGGAAAACCTTTCACTTGCCATTTGGTTTGATCACCACTCTGTTTTGCTGAGGGTGGACTTTGAAGTGATAGTAGGTGAATAAATACAGGAAGAAATGCAGATAAATGCGTTCTTCTATGGGGTCATTCACATGAAAATGAAACCTAAGATTCCCAACCTATTTATATAAAATCAGATATTTTTATGATTTGAAGTATTTTGTATATGGTTCATAGTTAAAATGATGTATTAAAAGATTACAAAGAAAGCATAAGCTTGGTAGAAGTGATTTGTAATGATATATAATGATATACTTGGCCTAATTGTTTACTACTGTTGTGGTTCTTTATATGTTAATTGTGTTATTCAGAGGGACTGACCTTACTGGCTTACACACACACACTATTCCCGTTCAGACTTTGTAATGTCTCAGTAGCACCATATGAGAGTTTTTCTTAGGGTAGTAGGCATTTAGCTGTAGTTTTATTAAAAGGGTTTATGGCATGAAGCTTGTGTAGAACGTATTCCACTTTCAGAAGCAATTACCAGAAAATATTCTTTTTTTTTTTTTTTTTTTTTTGTCCTTTTGTGATTTCTTGGGCCGCTCCCACGGCATATGGAGGTTCCCAGGCTAGGGGTTGAATCGGAGCTGTAGCCGCTGGCCTACGCCACAGCCACAGCCACAGCCATGCGGGATCCAAGCCGTGTCTGCAACCTACACCACAGCTCATGGCAGCACCGGATCCTTAACCCACTGAGCAAGGCCAGGGATCAAACCCGCAATCTCATGGTTCCTAGTTGGATTCGTTAACCACTGCGCCACGACCAGAACTCCCAGAAAGTATTTTTAATTTAACTAAAGAGTCAGAGTTAGTGAAGAGCCTTTATCAAGCTACTTTAGTGACCTAACAACTAATTGGCTATTGATCTCTTATAATTGAATGTCTCTTTAATTAAAAGGTACTATTTTATTAACTAATTTCAGTAGTCTCTGTCCTTTTAGCTAATTGTCAAATTCCAAAACTTATGATACAATTATAGAATAGTTATAGTAAAAAAAAAAAAAAAGAAGGAGGAAAAAAAGGAGTTTCCATCATGGCACAGTGGAAACGAATCCAACTAGGAACCATGAGGTTGCCGATTCCATCCCAGGCCTCGCTCAGTGGGTTAAGGATCTGGTGTTGCCGTGAGCTGTGGTGTAGGTCGCAGACACAGCTCAGATCTGGCAATGCTGTGGCTGTGGCGTAGGCTGGCGGCTGTGGCGTAGGCTGGCGGCTACAGCTCTCGTTCGACCCCTGGGAACCTGGGAACCTCCATATGCCAGGGATGTGGCCCTTTAAAAAAAAAAAAAAAGATTAGTTATAGTATGATTTCTGAAATCTTTCCCCATTAAGTACTATTCTTTTCTTAACATAGTGTTCATCACATCTAAGTAATTATTTATGCTTACATCTCTTTTCCCTAATGGACTGTAAGCTCTCTAAGGGTCAGGACTTCTGTTTCCCTTGTCCTTGGCCGTAGCTTGGAGCCTTAAAACAATGCTTGGTGCAGCATCAGCACTCAGTATCTGTAAATGAATAAATTTGAATAAATTGTGATTTCTTTCCTATAAGCTTCATACATTTCTTGAACTCTAAATGTTCATAAATTGTATTAGCAACCTAGTTGGTTTAGAATTAACCGTTTTTATTACATGTTTGCAGATCGCCAGTCACAGTGGCTATGTGCAGATCGACTGGAAGAGAGTTGAAAAAGATGTAAACAAAGCAAAAAGACAGATTAAGAAACGAGCAAATAAGGCAGCACCTGAAATCAACAACATAATTGAAGAAGTAAGACATTGTACATTTTTTTTGTTCCTTTTTTTTTTTAATCTCAGCAGAAAATGTGACTAAGGACATCTTATTTTTAAAAAAGAATTGTTATTTTTAAAAAAGAATTGGTGTTTCTGGTCATGTCTAGAGTGTTAAGTAAAATTTGGGACCAAGCTACCATTTAAATCACTCATTTTTTTTAAGTTGTTAATGAAAACCATCTGTTTTTTATGGTGAAATAGTTTGAAAATGTGTGTATTTTAATAACAGATTAGGTTCATCAATGTTTTTATGTGTTTTGTCTATTTTCTTCTTGTATTCTGTTTAGAATTGAATCGAATGCTCCTTTTGCCTTTGTTTTTTTCCTGTCCTTTTACTTCTCCCAGCTTTTATTTTGAAAAATTTCAAATCAGGTGAAAAGTTGAAAGACAAAAACAATGAATGCCCAGATGCCCTTCCCTTCTTTAGCAAATTGTTCATGCTTCGCAACATTTGCTCTGTGTGTGTTTTATACTTTGTTTTTGAACTGTTTAAGACATCATTTTTTTTGTTCTTAAATACTTTAGCACATATCTCCTAAAAGTATGGATATTCTCCTATACGATTAGTTACCCTTATCGATTCCCCAAATTTAACTTGATACAGTAATATTTCCTAATACACAGTTCATATTAAAATTTTTTCACAAAATAGCTTTTACGCCCCCCCCCACCGCCAATTAAGAATTAAGTATTGCATTTGGTTGTCATGTCTAAAGTCTCCTTTAATCTTAAATGGTTCCCCATCTGTTTTTTTGTTTTTGTTTTTCTGTCTTTCATGACGTTAACGTTTTTGAAGCATTTAGGCAGAATATCCCGTAGTCTGGCTCTGTCTAATTGCTTCTTGATGATTTTATTTGATTTAAACATTTCGTCAGGGTATTATTTTTTTGATTGTTTATGTTTCCTACTGGTTGAGTGGACTGTTAATAAATATCATTGGGAGTTCCCTGGGGGCCTAGTGGTTAAGGATCTGGTGTTGTCACTGCTGTGGCTCAGGTCACTGTTGTGGCGTGGGTTCAATCCCTGGCCCAGGAAGTGCTGCATGCTGTGGACATGGCCAGTAAATCATCCTTGTGCGTGCTGCAGGAATTTATTAAATCATCTATGTTAACCACTTGCTGAATGGACCACTTATGCCTACATTACAGGGAGATTTCTTTGTACCTGTGAGAATTTTGCTTCCCATGTGCCTGTTATCTCAGTAGCAAGAAGCTTACCGGGCCTGTCTGGGGCTTCTAGGCTCCCTCAGTTTGTGATGGACGGCCTTGGCATCTTGCATGGTGCTTGGCACCTGCAATAGTAGGTACACAAGAATATTTGCTGAATACTGAATTGAGGAAAACATCTGAAAATGATACTTAGCTCTGGATTTAATAATTAAGAATATTTTAAAAATTTTGCATCTTTTTTTCTTACTATAAAATATACATAACATAAAATTTACGATTTTAACTATTTTTAAGTGCACAATTCACTGGCATTAAGTACATTCACACTTTCATGAAGCCGTTAACACTTTCATGAAGCCGTTACCACTATCCACTTCGAGAACTTTTTCATCCTCCCAAATAGAAACTCTTAACCATTAAGCAGTAAATCCCACAGTTAACCCCTCTCCCTGGTCCTTGGTAACATCAGTTCTGCCTCTGGTAATCTCTTGGTAACCTCTGTTGATGAATTTGACTATTTCTCTATGTGGAAATCATAACAACATTGGGGTTTTTTTGTCTGTCTTATTTCACCTAGTATAAAGTATTCAAGATTCATCCATGTTGTAGCATAATTAAGAGTATTTTTGTTTAAACTTTGTTTCAGGCAACAGAATTTGTCAAACAGAACATTGTCATATCCAGTGGATTTGTGGGAGGCTTTTTGCTAGGCCTTGCATCTTAAGGATATGAATGATCTATCCCAGTGGAGTCACCTATGAGAAGAGAAGTGGTGACAAGATGCTGTCAACATTGCATACTAGCAGATTCTCCAGGATGACAAGAAACAATTAGCTGGACGATACCAAACTCACTGCTTAGCATTTTGCCATCTGAAATTTGGCAGACTACTATCTGCTATAAAACAACCTATATGGTATATGTATAATAGTATTCCTAAGCAAAACATGGCTTTTATTATTTTTTAAAAATTTGCATTTGTTTAAAATTTGCCTATAAAACACCATCATTGGAAGTAGAAAGGGAGAGAGAAGCAAAATCTGTTGGATCTATTCCCCAGTGAAATATTTTCCTCATTTTATTTTAATAAGATGTTCTCCATTGTGCTTTTTAGTATAGTGCCAATAATTAAAAATTTGTACTATAGCTTCAACATTAGGGCTGACTTTTTTTGTCTAAAGCTATGTTTGCAATAAACTGAAGAACTGTGATGCCCTTTTGTGGAAGGCTTTACAAATAATAGAGTTATTAAAGATATTAAATTTAATACCCATTTTTAGGTGGTTTTTTCCCTGCAACTCTTTCTTTGCTTATGTAGTAAACATTTTCAAGGAATGCTCTTCTAAGGAAATACTACACATCTAAAGCTCTTTTTCTTTTTTTGATGTCTGTACTTGTAAAAATGTCTCCTTGTATATAAGCTAAATTTTTTTTATTCATTTATTTAGCCTGACAGCCCGGGTAGAAGTAATTATTTGGAGGGTACATGTAGTTGGGTCACTGATTCATTTTATTAACTCTGAGTGAAACTCGTTTTCTTTTTTAAAAATCCGAATTATTTTTACCCTCTTTGTCACAAAGAGGTAAAAATCACTTGAAAATACGTAGTCGTATAGTATTGTCTGAGAAGCAGTGATATTCTATAAAATCATGAGATTGTAGCTTAAAGAGATCCATCTCTTTCCTCCACTCTAAGATATAAGGGCTAAGCCTTCAGGTTTTTAGGTAGCATTATGTTGGTTGACTTGCTTCTCAGGGCTGATGTCACACTCCCTCAGAGGCTCCTTTGCCCGGAAAGCTTTCGGTATTGTTTGTTTTGTTCATAGAGTTGTGGAGCAGTATTGGGGAAAAACAGCAGAACGACGCGTATCAGTGTCTTCAGATCGGAACTGCTTTGCAGATATCAGACCACCTCCTGTTGATAGGAAGTCACCATAGTATATTTTGTGTATTGTAAACATAAGGCATTTCATACTTTGAAGATTCTTATGGTCTGTGTGCTTTCACTATCGTTAAGACTCCTTAAAATTAAATGTGAGATTGGTCTTTGTTTTCTTCCTTTCCTCTCATTAGCGTGTCAGATAAAATGCTAAATAAAACTCCAACTTTCTCAATATGAAGTGATTTTGCTTACAAATAATTATTTTTTCTTCTTTGAGCTTCTCTCTGTTTCTGCCTTGCCAAACTTTTCATTACTGTGGAATTAAAAGGAAAAAATATTCTCTGCTAGGGAGAACCTTGGCCGTGCTTGTATGTGCCGTATCTGCCTGATAGCATTCGTCTGATACAGTGAGGCAGGGTACTGTGGGGAGCTCAAGTAGCTGGCTCTGTTTGTTCATTTTGGAAATATTTATAGTGTCTGTTCTGTGTGTGATACATGGGGTGGGGGGGGCACAAAAATGTCTGCCCTCAAGTAGAGACCAGATATTCCTCTATGAGAAGTTTGATCATAATGTTGGAGAAGCTGGCCTACGATTTGGTGGCAAATGAGTTGTAGGGATAACTACGTTGAGAGCGCAAGCATGAATGAAAAAGTGAAAAAGACAGCACGGTATTTGTTTGAAGATACTTGTATCCAAAATGCAAACTATTATCAGCACTTTTCATACCGTCTCCTCTCTGTTAGCGCCCTTGCTCTGCCTCATGTCTCCACCGTTTTTCCCCTCGAGGTTGTATGCTGCTTGAGGCAGTCGTGTGTCGTTCACCTTTAACGTGTGACACATCCTGTGTCGTGCTTTGCTCATGGTAGGTATTCAGCCGATGTGAGTGAATGGGTGGAAAACCGGTGACTGTGCTAGAGTTGGTGTCAACCTGTAGGAAACCTTCCCTGTATGGCAATTCAGGGAATCAGAAGCTCCAACAGAAGTGCCTTGGTGGGGCTTGGCACAAACGAAAAGCCTCTAGCCCACCTCTGCCTAAAATGGGGATTTTTATGTCTGAGGGCATAAAGGTGGTTTGCAAGATTTACTAAAACAAGTGTAAGGAGTATTAGTGTTTTGTGGCTTAGACTCTGACAGATCTATAAGGACATTCTGACTGATTTTTATTTTTAGAGCCCTCCCAAACTGCCTTCACAAAAAAAGATGAGTTTTAATGTTTTCTTAGTTCACATGCAATATGAATGAAATGTTCGTTATAGAAAAATACAGCATAAAGAATATATAGAATGGTGAACATATGATATACGTAGAGATAGTAATTGTCTATTTTGGTACATAGACTTTTGAATTTTTTCTACATATATATGAATACATGTGTGTACTTTGTATAAAAATTGAGTCATAGTTGATGTACTCTTATAAATAGCCATTTTCACTTCTATGTTATGAATATACTTTAATAATAGGTACCTTTATAACTGAAAGGTATAAATGCTCACCTTCATCCCCCTTTATGAGACAACCATTGTGGAAAGTTTTATATATATATATATATGTATGTATGTATATGTATGTATATATATATATATATATTTGAATACATTTATGCTTATATTATTTGTATTGTCCAAGTTTGAATAGGAATTATTGAATGTTCACTCTGAAAGGTAAGGAATTTTGTGCACATCCACCACTGTTTCCTCTTTTTTTTTTTTTTTTGGCTGTGCCCTTGGCATGCAGAAGTTCCCGAGCCAGGAATCAAACCTGCGCCACTGCAGTGATAATGCCAGATCCTTAACCCACTGAACCACTAGGGAACTCCACCCCCCTCTTTTTTGGGGGGGATTGCTAATATATTTTTAATTTTTCTAGTGTCTACTAGAAAAACATTATTACTTTTTCTGTCCCTTAGTTACCAGCTTTAGATGATATCTGCTAACTCCCTATAATGAAAGATGAGGAAAATGAGCATACCTCTTTGCTGTCATCCTCTGGCCTCCTGATTTTTGTTAAATTATGATTACTTTTAATGGTTTATTCAAATGATAGAATTCTTAACAGTTATTAAGAGGAATGTAGGGCTATGTAAATTGATCTAGAGAGATCCATATGTTAATGATAAAAATCAGGTTACAAAAAATATGACCCCCACATTTTTAAAACTATGCAATTAAGCATAATTGTGTGTACAAATATTCATAGTGGCTATCTCAGAGCTGTTGCTATAAAGGATTTTCACGTGGACCATTTTTGTGTCATCTGAAGCTTTTACAATGAGTGCACATTATAGGTAGCAAACGTTATTTTTTTAGAATCACGAGTAGGAATGAAAAATTAATAGATTATTGCTATTTTATTTTTATCTCTGCTTTATTCAGTGAATTTATTTTTTAAGAGGTTTTTGTCAAAATAATGCATGCAGTTCAAGAAGTCAACTAGTATTTGACTACAAATAAGGCTTCAAAGGAAAGGAGCACTTCTCTGTTGTGCCTTTCTTCGACTTAGTGACTTTTTCCCCCACAGAATTTTCAACTAGTTGTTTTCTCGGTATTTACTACAACCACATTTCTTGGACTTCCTATTATGGCAAATGACTTGACTTGGACTTCCTATTATAGTAGCTGTGGATTTAGCTGTGTAACACCTTCCTTTTCACATCTTTGTAGTAACAACTTACTACATTTCTATAAAGTTTTATATGTTATTATGACAAATATCGGACACAACTTCCTATAGGTCCTTTTACATGGGTTCAGCTAGACTCTAGCCTTAGCGTGATCCTGCAGATAGCTCTAGAGCATGAAGGGCACTGTGGCTGGCAGAATAATCCCCCCTCTGTCCCCCAAAGACGTTCACATCCGAATATTCTGAACCTGTGAATAGCCAGGTTACATGGCAAAGGAGAATGAAGGTTGCAGATGGAGTTAAAAGCTGCTAATCAACTGATCTCAAAGAGGTTATTCTGGAGTATTGGTGGGCCCAGGGTGATCACTAGAGTCTTTAAAAGAGGAAGAAGGAGGCAGAGGAGAGAGTCAGAGAAAGAGATGTGACAATGGAAGAAGAATGTTCAGGAAGGTGCTGTGTTGCGGCTTTGACGATTGAGGAAGGGGGCTGTGAGCCAAGGAAAGCTGGTGGCCTCTCAAAGCGAGAAAGCAGACTACCCTATTGCTTCCAGAAAGGAGCCCAGCCCTGCTGACACCTTGATTTTAGCTCAGTGAGACCCATGTTGGTTGTCTTACCTCCACATCTGTAAGATAAATTTGTGTTATTTTCAGCCACTGTATTTGTGATAGTTTGTTAACAGCAGCAATAGAAAACAGATACTGGCTCCACTGAGTTGTGTCCCCTTGGGGCAAGAGAGCTGGCTTTTTGTATTCCCCTAGCAATATATTGGGCACTGACTGCAGTCTGCTCTTAGGGCGCTGGGGTGGGTAAACTCCAGGCTAGGGAGGCATTCTCCTGCTGAGAGCAACTCTTATAGGAGAATGGGGTGATTGTCAGCGATCTGCAGTTAATATACAGCTGCGTGGTGGGCACACTGGCCCAATAAAAGGGATGTGGGTGGGACACCAACAGTCTCCACCACGGTGGGTAAATCTAAGCCGGTATTGCACTTGCAAAATGATAGTTAGGTCTACAGGAGTTGGGGTCGTAGTGGTGGAAGGGCAATAAAACAAATGTCGAACTGAAATATTTGGAATATTAAAAGTCCTTGTGTTGTTCCAAAGCACATGGGTTAGTTAACCTCACACTAAATTGAGTACGCACACATGGTAAAACCTTAAGAGCAATCCCTAAATGAATGACTGGTAGTTGTGAACAGATACATTTCAAATATACAAATAAACCATTCAGTCTAAATGAAGGCAGGAAAGGAAGAAGAAAGCATAGAGAAGGCAGCGTAAATAGGAAGCATAAGAAGTGGTAAAAATAGGAGTTCCCGTTGTGGTGCAGCGGAAACGAATCCGACTGGGAACCATCAGGTGGTGGGTTCGATCCCTGGCCTTGCCCTGTGGGTTAAGGATCTGGCGTTGCCGTGAGGTGTGGTGTGGGATCACAGATGCAGCTGGGATCCTGCGTTGCTGGGGCTGCAGCATAGGCCAGGGGCTGCAGCTCTGATTCAACCCCTAGCCTGGCAACCTCCATATGCCACGAGTGTGACCCTGAAAACCAAAAAAAAAAAAAAAAATTAAAAATGGTAAAAATAAATCCAAATATATCAGTAATCACCCTTCAAAAGGCAAAATGAACAGAATTCACAATGTGATTCTGCCTAAACCTCATCCTCTGTAGACTCAAACGGTGGTCGGCATTAGAGCCACAGAAAAGGAAATGTTTGTAAAACGTCATCCTCCAAGCTTCATGATAGAATAAAACCTCTTTTAATTTGCCTTCTAATCCTCCACCCTCACCCCAACCTGGGAGAAACTCAGCACCTACTGCTTCTTTTACCTCATATGCTCTTTCCTGGATTACTTATATTTTTGGTTAAACTATTTTCTTGAGTAATTCTTATAGGTGTGGGAGGTAAATTTTCCAAGTTCTTGTTGGCTTAAAATGTCTTTTGTTCTCATACAATTGGAGACTGACAATACTTTTCCTTTAGACTTTTGAAGACATTGCTCCATTGTAGTCTACTATCTGGTGTCAGATCTGATTTTGCACCTTTCTAGGTAACCTTTTCTTTTGTATTTTTTTTTTCCTTTGAAAGCCTTGTAGTTTGTCTTCTTTTAGCTTGGAGTTTTGAAATATCCTAAGTTTTTCTCTAAATGTGAGTTTTTAAGAACAATTAGAGAACTTGAAAAATGCATGTTAGGGTCCTCTTGCTACGTGTTTTTGTCATTACAGAGAAAATACACAATAGCTAACGTCAAAAAAACCAAAGCTAGTGGGAGGGTCTAAATTCTAGATTGGGAGATGGATGGAGAGCCCCCAAGTAAGTGCTCAGTAAATATGAGACGGAGGGATTCAGAATCATGGAAATGAAACATAATATTTTTCTTTCATTATACACAGCATTCTTTAGGTCCTTTCATTCCAAAGATTCATGTTTTTGCCTCAAGCTAGTTGTAATTTTTAAATAGACTTGATTTTTTTAGAACAAAAATTTTTTTTTTTCGGACTACACCTGTGGCACGTGGAAGTCCCCATGCCAGGGATCAAACCTGCGCCACAGCAGTGACCCGAGCTGCTACAGTGACAACACCAGATCCTTAACTCACTAGGCTACCAGGGAACTCCAAGAACAGATTTAAGTTTCTTTTTTTTCTTTTCTTTTATAGGGCCACACCCACAGCATATGGAGGTTCCCAGGCTAGGAGTCCAATTGGAGCTGTAGCCACTGGCCTACACCAGGGCCACAGCAACTCGGGGTCGGAGCTGCATCTGCAACCTACACCACAGCTGCAACCTACACCACAGCTCATGGCAACACCAGATCCTTAACCCACTGAGCAAGGCCAGGGGATCAAACCCTCAACCTCATGGTTCCTAGTCGGATTTGTTAACCACTGAGCCACGATGGGAACTCCAGATTTAAGTTTCAAAATTGAGCAGACAGCACAGAGAATTCCCAGATATCTTCCCCAGACCCACACCAGTTTTCCCTATTAACATCTTGCATAGGTATGGTACATTTGTTACAATTAATGAAGCAGTCCTGATATATTGTTATTAACTAAATTCTATATTCAGATTCAGATTTAGTTTCGTTTTATTTTTTAATGCTTTTTTTTTTCTTTTTTCCTTTTTATGGCTGCACCTGCAGCATATGGAAGTTCCCAGGCTAGGTGTCAAATCAGAACTGCAGCTGCTGGCCTGGCATGGCCACAGCAACACAAGATCCGAGCCGCATCTGCAACCTACATTGCAGCTTGTGACCATGTGGGATCCTTAACCCACTGAGTGAGGCTAGGGATCAAACCTGCATCCTCATGGACACTATGTCGGGTTCTTAACCTGCTGAGCCACAACGAGAACTCCCAGATTTGGTTTTTACCTAATGTTCCTTTTTTTTTTTTAAAATCCGGGGTCCCATCCAGGATATCATGTGACATTTAGTTGTCATGTCTCCTTAGGCTCCTCTTGGTGTGACAGCTTCTCAGACTTGCCTTGTTTTTGATGTCATTGACAGTTTTGAGGAGTAGCAATCAGGTATATTGCAGAATGCCCCTGTATTGAACTTGTTCTGATGTGTTTTCATGATTAGACCAGAATTACGAGCTTTGGGGAAGAAGATCACAGAGGTAAGGTACCATTTTCATCCTCTCCCATCACAGTACATACCATCCACACGACTTTGCACTGTGGATGTTCCCCCGATCACCTGGCTGAGCTATTTCTCTTTTTTGTTGAGTTCCTCTTTCTCTCCACTTTCCAGTACTGCACTTTGGGAAGGAAGTCGTTATGTACAGCCCGTACTTAAGGAGGGAGGAATGACACTCCCTCCTTAGCTACGTAAATTATTCGGAATTCCACACAGGAGAGACTGTGTTTTTTCCTTCATTTATTCATGTATCCAGTCATCTCTATCAGTAAGGACTCATGGAAATTTATTTTGTGCTCTGGGCTATAATCCAATATGACTTTCTCTTTTTTTTTTGTTGCCCTTATTGTTCCAGCTTTGTCCTTTGGAAGCTCTGTCTCTTGGCTCCTGTGTCCCTTTAACATATCCCTATCCATGTGTTTAGCAAACTGTATTTTAGTAATCATTTTCATTATTTCTTCCCTGACATTGTGTCTATCCTCTGCTTCTGGACCATTGATTAGTGAGATGTTGGAGCGTCTAGGTTTTTCCTTTATAACTTTTTAATATTTTTCATCTGGCTTTTTTTTTTCTTCTCTATATCGTAGTATAGTTCCTTAGTTTTACTTCCAGCCCGTGAATTTGGTGTCTTAGGCTGCTTTTTTTTTATTCAGCCTATTACTTAAAATACTTAGGTCAATAATGATACTCATTCATTCATTCTTTTGCTAAGAACCTTTTTTTTTTTTTTAATCCCTGTTGTTTCTCTTTCATTATAATCTGTTTTCCTTTTTTGTATTTTACTTTGCTGTTGTGGGATTGGTTTATCTCCAAGATCTAGCAACTTTTGGCTTGCAGTTTATATTTATGAATAAAAGGATTGTTTTAGTTAACATAGATACTTGGAGTGGGTTTTCTTGGCAGCCCTGCAGGTCTGCTTTCCTGACCGGCGGCTCCTTTGAAGAAGAGGGCTGAGTGCAGGTTCAAAGTGAGGACAGGCTGTAGCAGCAGGAGGCCTTCCTTATAGACAGGAGGTCGTAGGCAAGGGCCCTTTCATGGAGGACTTACCGGAAAGCTGGAAAGATGGAACTTATTTTGTTTTCTATTCCCTGGAGCTGGGATAGTGCCATTGCTACTTTCTTGAGATTTTATGTCCTCCTTGGGGCTGGTTTTTCTCTAGAGAACATTCTTGGACTTTATCTACCATCCGTTCTGTTCAAGTGAGGGGGAAAAAGGGCCAGCGGAGAGAAAGGACCCCAACTGTCCCCATTCATGCCCATACATTTTGAAAATACATGACTCTGGGAAGCTCGATGTCCTCACCTCCTTTTCTCAAGGCTGCTTTGGCAAGAGCCCTTGTGAGGACTTGATCCGGAGTTTCCTGTCCTCTGACTTCCCTTCCGATCCTATCTGCTTTCAGAGGTCTCAAATTTCACAAAATGTTTGCTCTGTGAATGGTACCTTTGTTTTCCAGCACTGTTATGATTTAAAAAGAAATGTTTTATTATGGGAATTTATAAATATATATAAAAGTAGAGGGAATAATATAACAAAACCCCATGTACCCATTCCTCAGCTTACACAGTGATCCACAAATGGCCAATCTTATTTCAGCTACACTCCCCCACTATCTTTAACCACCTCCCCCAATTATTTTGAAATATATCCCAGATGTATAATTTTACAAGTAAATACTTCTGTATGCATCTCTAAGAGATAAGGACTCTTTAAAGACAGCTATGTTGACACATGTAAAAGAATGAACTTGGAACACTCTCTATCACCATACCCCAAAATAAACCCAGAACAAATAAAAGACCGAAGCAAAAGACCAGATACTATAAAACTCTTAGAGGAAAACATAGCCAGAACACTCTGTAACATAAATCTCAGCAATATCTTTTTTGATCCACCTCCGAGAGTAATGAAAATAAAACAAAAATAAATAGGCCCTAATTAAACTTAAAAGCTTTTACACAACAAAAGAAACCATGAAAAAAAAAAAAAAAGACAACCACAGAGTGGGAGAAAATTTTTGCAAATGAAGCGACTGACAGGAGATTAATCTTCAAAATATACAAACATTTCATACAGCTTTAAATTAAAAAGAAAACCAATTAAAAAACAGAAGATAAATAGACAGTTCTCCAAAGAAGACAGGCGGATGGCCAAAAAGCACATGAAAAGATGCTCACCATCACTAATTATTACAGAAATGCAAAACAAACCTACAATGAGTTATCACCTCACACCAGTCAGAACAGCCATCATCAAAAAGTCTGCAAAAAATAAATGCTGGAGAGGGTGCAGAGAAAAGGGAACCTTCCTACACTGTTGGTGGGAATGTGAATTTGGTGCAACCACTATGGAGAACAGTATGGAGATTCCCTAAAAAACTAAATATAGACCTACCATGTGATCCAACAATCCTCCTGGGCATCTATATGGAGAAAACCATAATTCTGAAAGATACATGCACCCCAATGTTCACTGCAGCACTACTTACAATAGCCAAGACATGCAAGCAACCTAAATATCCATCTACATTTAGGAATGGATAAAGAAGGTGTGGCAGCTGTATACAACGGACTATTACTCAGCCATAAAAAAGAATGAAGTAATGCCATTTGCAGCACCATGGATGGACCAGGATAATCATACTGAGTGAAGTCAGACAGAGACAAATATCATATGTGATCACTAATATGTGAAATCTAATAAAGAATTATGCAAAAGAACTTACAAAACAAAAACGGACTAAAAAATTTCAAAACCAAACTTATGGTTACCAAAGAGGAAACTTGGAGGGATAAATTAGGAGGTTGAGATTGATGACTGTAGATAAAATTGGTAAGTAACAAGGACCTACTGTACAGCCCAGGGAAACCTCGATACAGTGTAATAACTTATATGGAAAAAGAATCTGAAAAGGAATGGATATATGTATGTATAACTGATTCACTTTGCTGTACACCTGAAACTAACACAACTTTATAAGTCAACTACATGCCAATACAATTTTTTAAAAATGGAAGCTATAGGAGTTCCCGTTGTGGCGCAGTGGTTAACGAATCTGACTAGGTACCATGAGGTTGTGGGTTCAGTCCCTGGCCTTGCTCAGTGGGTTAAGGATCCGGCGTTGCCGTGAGCTGTGGTGTAGGTCACAGATGCGGCTCAGATCCTGCGTTGCTGTGGCTCTGGCGTAGGCCGGTAGCTACAGCTCCAATTAGACCCCTAGCCTGGGAACTTCCATATGCCGTGGAAGTGGCCCTGAAAAGGCAAAAAGACAAAAAAAAAAAAAAAAAAAAAAAAGCTATATTACTATTATCACACCAAAGAAATTAATAATGATTCCATAATAGTATGAAATATCTTCTTAGTATTCAAATTTCCCCAATTTTCTCAAGTTTTTTTCTTTTTATTACGGTAGGTTTTTTCAAATCAGTGTCTAAACAGGCTCTATACATTATATATGGTTGCTGCTAAATTTGTTAATTCTGTTAATTTATTGGACCCGCTTCCATTTTTTTTTTCCTTGTAATTCACTGAAGAAGCCAGATTATTTTCCTATAGGGCTTAACTATGTTTTGAGTGTTGCTTATTTTCTCCTTATGGGGTCATTTAATACATTCTTTTGGCCCCTATGTTATCTGTCAACTGATAGTTAAATCAACTTTGTGTTTTGGTTTGGTTTGGTTTGGTTTGGTTTTTTGTCTTTTGTCTTTTTAGGGCTGCACCTGAAGCATATGGAGGTTCCCAGGCCAGGGGTCGAGTAGGAGTTGCAGCTGCCAGCCTACACCACAACCACAGCAACACGGGATCCGAGCCTCGTCTGAGACTTACACCACAGCTCACGGCAACGTCGGATCCTTAACCCATGGAGCAAGGCCAGGGATCGAACCCGCAACCTCATGGTTCCTAGTCAGATTCGTTAACCACTGAGCCACGACAGGAACTCCTAGAGGTATATACTTTATACGGTATCGCAAGAGGTGACACATAATGTCTGAGTATTTCTCTTTGGAAAACATTAAAACTGATCAGTGGGTTCAAGTGGTGTCAGCATAAATCAACCATCATCAAAATTTACATCGGCTTCTCACCTGATGTTTTGAGCAGCTATTAACAATGACTGCCTGGATCCATGATTTCATTGGGGGTTACAAAATAGTGATGGTCTAAGTTAATTATTTGTTCTTAAATAATTTATAAGCTTGAATTCTTTCAGAAAAAAAGAATATTTTCCCATTAACTCTCTTTATTTTATTTTTGGATTCAGTTAGTTATAAGAAAGGCAGGATAGGAAAATTTACATGAAATGGAAAAAGTTTTCAAAGAACACAATTTATCAAAACATAATAAGATATAAAGAATCTGAATAAAACCCAAAGATTCTTATACCTATTAAAGAAATTGAATCCACAATTTAAAGACTCCCATAATGAAAACTACAGGCCCAGGTCACTTCAGTGGTGAATTCTTTAAAAATTTAGAGGAGTTCCTGTCATGGAGCATTGGAAACGAGTCCAGCTAGGAACCATGAAGTTGTGGGTTCGCTCCCTGGCCTCGCTCAGTGGGTCAAGGATCCAGTGTTGCCGTGAGCTGTGGGGTAGGTCACAGATACGGCTTGGATCTGGTGTTGCTGTGGCTGTGGCGTAGGCCGGTGGCTACAGCTCCGATTGGACCCCTAGCCTGGGAACTTCCATATGCCACGGGTACAGCCCTAAAAATAAAAAAAAAAAATTTGGAGAAGAAATAATGCCATTCTTACCCAAGCTTTTCCAAAGAATAAATATGGCAGAAACACTACCAGACTTATTTTAGGAGGCCATCATAACTTTAAGACCAAAACCCAGCAAGGAAATTACAGGAGGAAAATGAAATTTTAATAGCTCTCATGAACATCGACTCCAAAATCCTAGGAAAAAACCTATTAGTCAAATCCAGCAGTATGTAAAAAAGACGGTCTATCATGCCTAAGTGGGATTTATTTCAGGAATGCAAGATCAGTTTAGCATTGCAAAATCAATGTATTTCACCTCATTAACAGATTAGAAAGGGGAAAAAAACTACATTATCACTTCATCAGATGCTGAAAAATCATTTAATAAAATTAAACAATTATAAAAAACAGACTTTCAGCAAACTAAGATGGGAACTTTCTCGGTTTGGTAAAGCATATCTACAAAAAATCGACATCACACTCAGTGGTGAAATATGGAGATCACAGGACTAGAAAGTTGATTTTAACCACTTCCTTTCAACTTTGTACTGGGGCTCCAGCCAATATGTCATCAAACTTTTGAATTTTGCCGATCTGATAGGTGAGAAATGTATTTCTGTGCAACTTAATTTGCATTTCTTTTATTACCAGCCAGGCCGAGCATCTTTTCATGTTTAAAGACTATTTGCATTTCTTTTTCTTGAAAATGTGTTCTTTTCTCTTTCCCATTTTTCTATGGGGCAGATGGCCTTTTAGTTCTCTACTGTTAAACAAAAGTTAAAGGAAATTAAACCTTTATCTGTGATGCAAGTTGCAAATATTTATTGGCATGCAGTTTTCCTTTTTCAATTCTATGTGGTCAAACTTAGCAATATTTTTCTCTTATTGCTTCTGGATTTCGACTCCCAGTTAGGAAGGATTTTTACATCCCTGAGTTGTAGAAGAATTCACATATGATTTCTTCTAGACATGTGTGGTTTGATTTTTTTACTTTTAAATCTTTGCTCTATTTGGAGTTTGTCAAGTCCCATTTTATCTTTTTCTACATAGCTAACAAGTTACCCCAGTACCATTTATTAAAAGTCCATCTTTTCTCCATTGTTTTGAGATGCCACTTTTATATGCCAAGTTTCCATATGCTGATGGGTCCATTTCTGAATACTCTGCTCATGTGCCAATACCCCACTTTAAAATCTTGAGGCTTTATAACATGCTTTTGAAAATATACTTCATTTATTTTTTTCAGATGGAAATATAGGATAATGCCTTATTATTTCAATAGGATAGATTTGTTTTTTCTTGTCTTTTGTCCTTTTAGGGCCGCACCTGCGGCATGTGGAGGTTCCCAGGCTAGGGGTTGAATCAGAGCTACAGCTGCCGGTCTACACCGGAGCCACAGCAACGCCAGATCCGAACCAAGTCTGCAAACTACACCACAGCTCACAGCAGGGCCAGATCCTTAACCCACTGGGCAAGGCCAGGGATCAAACCCACAACCTCATGGTTCCTAGTTGGATTCATTTCCGCTGCGCCACAATGGGAACTCCTCAATAGGATAGATTCTTTAAAGGAACAACCGAATGTATATACCAATAAAGAAAAAAAAGATAAATTTAGCTATGTCGACATTTAAGTTTGCTGTCATGAAAGACACCATTAAACAGGTTTAAAAACATTCGACACACATATAATATTACAAATGTTCTAAACTTAATTTAGAGCTACTAATCGCAACGTAAAAGACAACAGGCAACTCACTAAATAGGAACCTGGTCAAAGTTAATGAACATGGATATACAGAAGGGAAAAAGCCTAATGGTCAAAAAACAGGAAAAGGTAATTGATCTCACCAGCAAGCACAGAAATACAAGTTGTTATTACAACGATTCACGTCATGTTTCCACTCAGGCAATTGTAAAACATTAAGTCTGAAAATATAAAAATCAAAGAGGGCACAAGTGCTACTGGGGAAAAGGGGGTGGAATTAGATTTCTGATACACTGAGGATGGGGATGAAAATTGGCTTAAGCATTCTGAGATCAATTTGACACTCTTTAGCAAAGCTGAATTCCATGACCCAGCAATGTCACGTCTAGGCGTATTCTCCGGTTAACCTATGGCCAAGGCCCCAAGGTGACATCTACAAAACTCTTTTGTGCAGCATTTTTTAAAATAGCCTCTTTTTAAAAGACACTTTCAGATTTACTAAAAAACTGAGACGATTGTATACCCTCCACCCAGTTTTTCCTATTCTTCACATCTTCCATTAGGAAGGTACCTTTGTTACAATTAATGAACCATTCCTGATACATTATTATTAACTATAGTGCATACTTCACTCACATCTCTTTAGTTTTTACCTAATGTCCTTTCTCCATTCCAGGATCTCATCCGAAATATCACATTGGATTTAGTTGTCGTGTCTCCTTACGTTTCTTCTGGGTGAGACAGTTTCTCAGACTTTCCTTGTTTTTGATGCGCGCAGCAGTTTTGTGGAGCACCAGTCAGGTGTACCGTAGAATACCTCTCTATGGGGGCATTTGAGGTTTTTCTCATGATTAGATTGAGGTTATGAGCGTTTGGGTGGAAGGGCACAGGTAAAGTGCCAATTTCTTTTTTGTTGGTTTGGTTTTTATTTTGTCTTTTTGCCTTTTGTAGGGCCGCACCCACGGTATATGGAGGTTCCCAGGCTAGGGGTTCAATCGGAGCTGTAGCCGCCGGCCTATGCCAGGGCCACAGCAACACCAAATCCAAGCCGTATCTGCGACTTACACCACAGCTCACGGCAACACCAGATCCTTAACCCACGGAGCAAGGCCAGGGATCGAACCTGCAACCTCATGGTTCCTAGTCGGATTCGTTAACCACTGAGCCACAATGGGAACTCCAAAGTGCCCATTTCATCACATTATGTCAACAGCGCATTTCAACAGGATTTGCCACTGTTGATGTTGACCTTGATCACTTGGCTAAGGTGGAGTTTGTCAGATTTTTTTCACTGTAAATTTATTCCTTTTCCACTCTGTTTTCTATTTTGTCCTCTTTGGAAGGAAGTCACTATGTGTGGCCCACGCTTTAAAGAGTGGGGAGGCTCTACTTTCTTGAAGTCAGAGTATCTACATCAATTAAACAGAATAATGCATGAAAGATTTGAGTCTTTCCCATTTAGTTATTTATTCAATCCCTTATTATATCACCATGAGCTCTTGGATGTTTATTTTCTGCTTTGCTAGAGCAAGGGCCCATCATTGTCTATCCTTCTCAAGTGTTTCCTGGCTACTCTTACTTTTTGGTCCTCCCTAAAGTGCTTTATAATCAACTTTAGGAAACAAAAATCTGATGATATTTTTTATTCGATTGTATTAAACATATATGCAGTTGACCCTTAAATAATGCAAGGATTAAGGGTGCCAACCCCTCTCAGAGTTGAAAATTTGTGTGTAACTTTTGACTCTCCCT
Organism: Sus scrofa; assembly: GCF_054392235.1. Classification (NCBI taxonomy): domain Eukaryota; kingdom Metazoa; phylum Chordata; class Mammalia; order Artiodactyla; family Suidae; genus Sus; species Sus scrofa. Next base: position 43,329,155 of record NC_139401.1, on the reverse strand, counting down.
GAACGTAATGACTAATAGCCCACTATTGATTGGGAGCCTTTCCAATAACATAGTCAATTAACACATATTTTGTATGTTATACATATTAGATATTGTATCCTTTTTTTGGCCACGCCCACAGCATGTGGAAGTTCCTGGGCCGGGAATCGAACCTGTGCCACTGCAGTGACTGGAGCCACAGCAGTGACAATGCCAGCTCCTTAACCACTAGGCCACCAGGGAACTCTGAGATATTGTATTCTTCTTTTTTTTTTTTTTTTTCTATTTTGGGTTACACCCGCAGCACACGGAAGTTCCCAGGCTAGGTGTCAAATCAGAGCTGCAGCTGGCAGCCTATGCCACAGCCACAGCAGCGCAGGATCCTAGCCATGTCTGCTATCTACACCACAACTCACAGCAACCCTGGATCCTTAACCCACTGAGCAAGGCCAGGGATCAAACCCGCAACCTCATGGTTTCTAGTCAGGTTCGTTAACCACTGAGCCATGACAGGAATTCCCAAGATATTATATTCTTAAAGTAAGCTAAAAAAAAGAAAAATGTTATTAAGAAAATCTTAGGAAGAAAAAAATACATTCAAAGTAGTGTACTATATTTATATCATCTGCCTATAAGATGTCTGCCTGTCAGTACTTAAATCAATATTATCATATACAGTATGAAACACTGAGCTGTAATTTGTATTACTAACGCTGAACATCAAAAATGAAAAGATAACATAAAAAAGAAACTGGTAAAATAATTCATGCATTGATAACAAAGAAGCACTGAGCTTATAGGCTAATGAAGGAATCATTATAAAATTTTATGGCATACAATATTAGAGTCATATTCCTAATACGCTATTGGGAAAATCATTAACGCTTTTTAAAAAACCACTTATCTCTGATGATAGGCTGATATGAAGTTTCTCCCATTATGAGAGGGAGAGCTATACTGTCCAATAATGTGCTTCTTTGAGAGCAAAGTTAAACAATTAGAAAACTAACATATTATTAATTTTATATTCAATATCACTCAGCTTCATGGCTGTGTAGGGGTAGGCTGTCCACTGCAATACACCTTTTGCAAATGATGTTCTACCCGTGTATTTTGTTTGTTTCTTGAAAAAAAAACCCACTTATAAGTAGACGTGTGCATTCAAGCTTGTGTCGTCAGCTGTACTTAGAATTAGTTGACATCTTTTATGATGACACGTCTGTCTATCCCCAAATAATGGCCTTTTCCATTGCTTGAAGTCTTCGTTTTGGGGTCTTTTGGGAGTTGTGTTATTTTCCTGATGTAAGTTTTGAAGCTTTCTTGTTAAGTTTATGCCTAGCATTCTTATTTATTCTTTCAAAAAATGTCACTTCTGTCATATCAATGGAATTTGGGTGTGATGGGATGTAGTGTTACGTGTGTGCTCAGTCTTTCCCACTGGACCGAAAGTCCTGATACATTTTTTCCTTGCCTTTTAAAATTTTATTTATTTATTTGTCTTTCTGCCTTTTTAGGGCCGCACCTATGGCATATGGAAGTTCCCAGGCTAGGCATCGAATCAAAGCTGTAGCTGTCAGCCTACGCCAGAGCCACAGCAATGCCAGATCCTTAACCCACTGTGCAAGGTCGGGGATTGAACCTGCATCCTCATGGATGCCAGTCAGGTTTGTTAACTGCTGAGCCACAACAGGCATCCTTCCTTGCCTTTTCTTAACATTAAGTTTTTTATTGTGATAAAATATACATAACATTTATTATTTTAGCCATTTGTAAGCATACACTTCAGAGGCATTAAATACGTTCACAATATTGAACCGTCTATACCCTAAACATTTTTATTTTTACCTACTCAACAATAACTTCTCCCGCCCCTGGTAGCTTTTACTTGTTGGTTTGGTTTTTGTCTTTTTAGGGCCACACCCGCAGCATATGGAGGTTCCCAGGCTAGGGGTTGAATTGGAGCCGCAGCTGCCGGCCTACACCACAGCCACAGCAACGCCGGATCCTTAACCCACTGATCAAGGCCAGGAATTGAATCCACGTCCTCATGGATACTAGTTAGGTTCATTAACAAACTGAACCAGGATGGGAATTCCAGCCCCTGGTAACTTCTCTTCTACTTTCTGGCTCTATGAATTTGGAATCATACATTATTTGTCTTGTTTCTGGCTTATTTCACTACACAAAATGTTTTCAAGATTCATCTATGCTGTAGCATATATCAAAACTTCATTCCTTTTTATGGCCTAGGTATAGTGTTCTCTGATGCATTTTTATCATAAAATATGTTCATCATTCTTTTACTTGGTGAATAGCCGTTCCCTTTTCACTCAAATCCTTACCTGAGCTTTTCTCTTTTTTAAGACTGTCATCTAACACTGTGGATTCTCAGTCAATGTGGACTGGGGCCGTGTTTGAGTGTAACAAAAGTATTGCAGCATAAAACAAGTGAAAAGTTAGGGATGAGGAAGAAAAAGAGCCTTCTCGGTTTACGAATTTTCAAATCTTTATAATGTATCAGATAATTCAGAAATAAAATAGAATGTCCTTTCTGTTTCTTTTGATTGTTAAACCCAAGGAAACGTACTGTGTTGCTTTTCTTGAAAAATTTCATAATGATTTTTATTTTTTCCATTATTACTGTTTTTTGTTTGTTTTTTTGTGGGTTTTTTTTTTTTTTTTTTTTTTTTTTTTTTGCTTTTTAGGGCCTCACCCGCGGCATATGGAGGTTCCCAGGCTAGGGGTCCAATCGGAGCTGCAGCTGCCGGCCTACACCACAGCCACAGCAATGCAGGATCCGAGCCACGTCTGTGACCTACAGCACAGGTCAGGGCTCCTTAACCCACCAAGCGAGGCCAGGGATCGAACCCACAACCTCGTGGTTCCTAGTCGGATTCATTTCCACTGCGCCACAACAGGAACTCCCATTATTACTGTGTTTTTTATAAGTGAAACTTGAGTGTAGGAAAATGCAGTCTATTACTGGTCACCATTCTTCAAAATCTTCACATTATAAAACAAAGGGTACTTATGAATATGAAGTAATATTTAAAAAGAGAACAGAAAGAAATGATTTAGCAAGTCAAGGCCTGTTATGGAGTGACAAGCGTGCCTCAGCTTAATTTGTCCACAGCACTGCTTTTGGTTTGATCAATAAACATCTAAAAGCAAATTTTGGAGTTCCTGTCGTGGCTCAGTGGTTAATGAATCCGACTAGGAACTGTGAGGTTGCAGATTCAATCCCTGGCCTCACTCAGTGGGTTAAGGATCCAGCATTGCTGTGGCTGTGGTGTAGGCTGGTGGCCACAGCTCCGATTAGACCCCTAGCCTGGGAACCTCCATATGCTGCCAGTGCGGCCCTAAAAAGACCAAAAAAAAAAAAAAAAGTAATATATGTTCATTGTAAGTTTAGAAATGGAGAAAAGGATAATGAAAACAAATTCACAATATTAGTTCCCAGAGATAAGACAATTGCTGTTATATTTTCTTGGCATATATATCAGGTTATTTATTACAGCATTGTTTATAATAGCAGAAGGTTGGAAACAGCCCAAGTGTCCATTAATCAGAGATTAATTAAAGAAATTATGATATATTCATACAGGGGAGTATCATTTAGTTATAAAAGTGTTTTGTGTTCGGAGCTAAACATCAACAGGCTCTATTATTAAGTGAGAAAAGCAAAGGAGTAGTGGATGCTACCTACCTTTTCTGAAAGAGGACTATATGAAATATATTCATATTGGTGTGGAGGTATTCGGAAAAGGAAAGAGATAAGAAATAAATAGAAGTGGTTATCTATATAAAGTGGGAGAGGAAATACGTTTAAGGAATCACATTCGGAGTGAGACTCAATATCCATACTTTTATTTTGACTTTTGAATCATGGGAATGTATAACTTTTTTCCATTTTTTAAAGTTTTAGTAAAGCATAGTTGATTTTCAAGGCTGTGATCGTTTCTGCTGTACGACAAAGTGCTTCATTACATATGCACACACATCCATCAAGCCTTTTTTTTCTTAAGCTAAAAGAATGTTAGCTGTAGAGCTGAAACACAGCCTCGCATTGCTGTTCAGATTGAGGAAGTGCAATAATTTATTACAGCCAACACTGGAGAAATTTCATCTTTTTGAATGGATACTTTTATTTTTAATCTTATGTATTTATTTGTATTTCTATTTTTTTTGTTTTTTTTAGAGCCACACCTGTGGCATATGGAGGTTCCCAGGCTAGGGGTTGAATTGGAGGTACAGCTGCCGGTCTACGCTGCAGCCACAGCCACGCAGGATCCGAGCCGTGTCTGAGACCTACACCACAGCTCATGGCAACACTGGATCCTTAACCCACTGAGCGAGGCCAGGGATCGAACCTGCGTCCTCATGGATGCTAGTCAGATTCGTTTCTGCTGAGCCACGACGGGAACTCCAGGATACCTTTATTTTTTAACAAAGACAGGGTGGTGGGGTGTAGAACATGCTACCCCAAAATATATTGCCTTGGCAGATTGAATATTTTAAGTTGAGGGAGTTGGAGAAACTCTGACGGCTCCCCCCAACCCTGCCAGGTCACACCCCCCCTTGGAGCAGGTCATAAAACCTCCTGTGAGCGGTACCCTCCCACATCTGGAGAAAGGGAGCATCCTTATCTCTGAAAACAGAGACCCTGAAAGAATCTGAACAAACCGGCCTTGCCCAGGTTCCCCCAGGAAACCACAAGAAGGAGTTCCCGTTGTAGCTCAGCAAGTTTAGAACCCGACTAGTATCCATAAGAATGCGGGTTTGATCCCTGGCCTCGCTCAGTGGGTTGGGGATCCGGCGTTGCTGTGAGTGGTGGTGTCGGTGCAGGATGCTACGTGTACCTCACACTTCTTGCCTCCCCTATTTCTGCACAACGGTCCACTCTTCACCCAACCTAGTGTGAAAGTCCTCCGGGCTGACTACTTCTTTGGGTCTTCATTTTCTTATGGACGCTTCTTGTCATGTAAAACTTACAGTAAAGAAATTTGTATGCGTTTCTCCTGTTAGTCTGTCTTGCTCAGTTTACCTCTCAGACCCAGCCAGGGACCCTAAGAGGGTGGAGGAAAGCTTTTTCCTCCCCCACACTGGAGAGTGTCTGGTTTATGGTAATCCAAGAAACAGATTACCTGTTCATCTTTATTTTATTGTACTTTATTTAGTCTTTTATTAGGGCCGCACTCGCGGCATATGGAGGTTCCCAGGCTAGGGGCTGAATCAGAGCTGCAGCTGCCGGCCTACACCACAGCCACAGCCATGCCACATCTGAGCCACATCTGCGACCTACACCATGGCTCATGGCAACACTGGATCCTTAACCCACTGAGTAACACCAAGGATCGAACCTGTATCCTCATGGATCCTAGCTGGGCTCCTTAACTGCTGAGCCATGAAGGGAAGTCCAGCTTAACGTTTTGGAGATGAATCAACGTTGTGAGTATTAGTGAGTTTGTTCATCTTCGTTGTTGACTAATGGTCCGTTGTATGAATATACCCACAGTTGGTCCATTTGCCGGTGGATAGATATGGACTATTTCTGGCTTTTGGCTGCCAGGTTAAGGCGGCTAAGAACATTTGCATACAGTTCACTGTGTAGACAGATTTTCATTTCTCTTGGGCCAATACCTAGGAATGGAATTTCTGGGGTGTATGTTTTGTTACGTATAACTCTAGAACAAAATGCCATGCTGTTTTCCAAAGCGCTTTTACCATTGTGCATTCCTATCAGCTGTGGATGAATCTTCCGGTTGTACCGCATCCTTGCCAGCACCCTGAATTATCATGTGTTTGAATTTTAGACATTCTGGGAGGGGGGACTATATAGTAATCTCCTATTGTGTTTTTATTATCTTTATTTTTTATTTTTTTTTTAAGGCTGCACCTGCGGCATATGGAAGTTCCCAGGCTAGGGGTCTAATTGGAGCTACAGCTGCTGACCTCCACCACAGCTCAGGGCAATGCCAGATCCCCAACCCACTGAGCGAGGGCAGGGATCAAACCCACATCCTCATGGATACTAGTCGGATTCTGAACCTGCTGAGCCACAACGGGAACTCCTTCTTGTGGTTTTAATTGGCATTTTTCTGATGACTTCTGAGTTTGAGCATCTTTCATTCCATGCCTGCTTTTTAAAAATTTGCCAAATACTAAACTCAAAGACCCTAGTCTATACCTATGGAGTCGTCTGATTCCAGAGTCTTAGGATAGCACGACCACAGTACTGCCTTTTTACCTCGGTATGACTCTACGAATCACAACGCTGTCAGGGTCCGTGCGGTACATACACCCAGTTCCTGACATACGATAGTTTGAATAAACATTGGCTGAATGATGGTCTAAGGAAATGCTTAAGGCAACAGTCACCATAAGTAAGGGTAGGAAGGGTTTTTCAGAAGGTGAAGTATCTGATTTAGCTTGAATATTTCAGTATCTCTTATCTTATTAGACCATGAGGCTCCTAAGGGAAAACGATGTTTCAGATTATTTCAAAATAAATGTTCAGAATAATGACAGAGTCCTTGAAAGGAGAAGACTAGAAAAAGACTCCTGTGTGAAGCAGTTGTTTAAAAATACAGGGTGTGGAGTTCCCACTGTGGCTCAGCAGTAACAAACCCGACTGGTATCCATGAGGATGTGGGTTCGAGCCCTGGCCTCGCTCAGTGGGTTGGGGATCCGGTGTTGCCATGAGCTGTGGTGTAGGTCACAGAAACGGCTTAGATCCCACGTGGCTGTGGCTGTGGTGGAGGCCGGCGGCTGCAGCTCCAATTAGACCCCTAGCCTGGGAACCTCCATATGCTATGGGTGTGGCCCTAAAAAGCAACAAACAAACAAACAAACAAAAATACAGGGCGTGCTCTCTCCTGGACTTAGTTTCTTCATTTACAAAATTAGACAGTTACAAACTATTGCCTTCAGAAGGGATTAGCAATGAGATCCTGCTGTGTGGCACTGGGAACTCTGTCTCGTCACTTAGGATGGAGCCCAATAATGTGTGAAAATAGAATGTCTACATGTATGTGTAACTGGGTCACCATGCTGTACAGTAGAAAAAAAAATTGTATTGGGGAAATAACTATTAAAAAATAATAATAAAAAAAAGTCAGACAGACAAAATTAGACAGTGAATCTGAGTCCTCGTTCAGCTATAATCAATGCTTACTATTTGGACTGCCCCGTGACTATTAGGTAGGTAGTTAGATTTCTTAGATCTTACGACATGGTTTAGAGGAGAAAGAATACTCCTGTAATACTGACAGTGAGATGCTTTCCTTTTTTTCTAAGATAATTAAGTAAAAGGAACCTCTTGATTTTCTAGCTGATCATCAGATATTTGTAAAATCTTTTCCTTCAACATTTTATTAGGGGAGTTCCTGTCACAGCTCAGCAGAAATGAATCTGACTAGTATCCGTGAGGACGCAAGTTTGATCCCTGGCCTCCCTCGGTGGGTTAAGGATCTGGCATTGTCCTGAGCTGTGGTGTAGGTTGCAGAAGCGGCTAGGATCTGGTGTGGCTGTGGCTGTGGTGTAGACTGGCAGCTACAGCTCTGATTCAACCCCTAGCCTGGGAACCTCCATATGCCTCGGGTGTGGCCCGAAAAAAAAAAAAAGACAAAAAAAAAAAAAAAAAAACCCACACATTTTATTGTGGAAAAATTTCAAAGATATGGAAAAGCTGAAAGAATATTATGATGACTACTTATATACCTACTGCCTGGATTCTACAAATAAGATTTTACTGTGCTTGTTTTATCACTTACCTGTCCATCTATTACTCAGATCCATCTCTCTTTTTTTGACATATTTCAAAATAAATGGCAGACACCAGTCCACTTCCTCTTAAAAGCTGACAAATTCTTGTTTAAAGATGAAGTCTGTGGGAGTTCCCATCGTCACTCAGGGGAAAAGAATCTGATTAGGGAGTTCCCGTCGTGGCGCAGTGGTTAACGAATCCGACTAGGAACCATGAGGTTGCGGGTTCGGTCCCTGCCCTTGCTCAGTGGGTTAACGATCCGGCATTGCCGTGAGCTGTGGTGTAGGTTGCAGACGCGGCTTGGATCTGGCGTTGCTGTGGCTCTGGCGTAGGCTGGTGGCTACAGCTCCGATTGGACCCCTAGCCTGGGAATCTCCATATGCCGCGGGAGCGGCCCAAGAAATAGCAAAAAAAAAAGACAAAAAAAAAAAAAATAAAGTAATAAGAATCTGATTAGTATCCAGGGGAAAGTAGGTTCGATCCCTGGCCTCGCTCAGTGGGTTAAAGCTCTGGCGTTGCCGTGAGCTGGGGTGTAGGTCGAAGACACGCCTCAAATCCTGCGTTGCTGTGGCTGTGGTGTAGGCCGGCAGCTACAGCTCTGATTTGACCCCTAGCCTGGGAACCTCCATATGCCACAAGTGCGGCCCTAAACACACACACACACACACACACACACACACACACACACACACGCATGATCCAGACCAAAATGTCAGTAGTGCTGAGGCTGACAAACCTGTTTTAGGAAATGGTAAATTTATCTCTAGAGATACCTAGAAACAAATTGGAGTATAAAGTTCCTTTGACATACTGTGGGGCAACTCAGTAAAATTAAAAGGAAACAAGGGCTTCAAGAAAGTTTTTTTTTTTTTTTTTAATGATCTTTGTTTTGCTTGTGAAATTATTTTACTGAGGTATCTTATGCTCATCATTTAATTTCTTCTGTCTCTCATTTTTCTCTTGTAGAGCTAAATTAATCATGCACTCTTCTTTCAAAGTGGTCTGAAATCTTCTGATAATAAGGGACAAATAAGTCACCTTTTCAAGATGACAGTTGCCATACACGAACCCCTCCTGAGGATTGAATAAGCCATCCTAGGAGGTAGGGGGAAATGGACAAGTCGTTTAGGAAGAAGGGTCTAAACGAGACACATGGATTGATCTCTTTTTCAAATTTTTGTGTACATCCTTGTTTCTTTGCTTAACCCCAGTGGCATCTCAATTTATGTCATCTCAACAGAGATTGCTCCAAATGTCTCATCTCTACTTTCTATGACAGGCACATACTGAAGAAGAATAAAAATAGAAGGAAAGCAACGAGTTGAAAGACAAAAGCAAACATTTAAAATCATACCCAGCAACAATTATTCATTCATGGCCATTATCAATGCAAGTTTGCCTCTGAATAAGTTAGGTCTTCTTTCTTTTTTTTTGCTTGCTTTGTAGGGCTGCACCCGTGACATATGGAGGTTCCCAGACTAGGTGTCCAATCAGAGCTACAGCCACTGGCCTACACCACAGCCACAGCAACACCAGATCTGAGCCACTTCGACCTACACCACAGCTCACAGCAACGCCAGATCCTTGACCCACTGAGCGAGGCCATGGATTGAACCCACATCCTCAAGGATACTAGTCAGGCTCATTACTGCTGAACCGCAATGGGAACGTCCACATGAAATTTTATATATATAAGTGTACATCTGTGAAACCAATCAAGGTAGAGAATGTGGAGTTCCCATTGTGGCTCAGTGGTTAACGAATCCGACTAGGAACCATGAGGTTGAGGGTTCGATCCCTGCCCTTGCTCAGTGGGTTAACGATCCGGCGTTGCCGTGAGCTGTGGTATGGGTTGCAGACGTGGCTCGGATCCTGCGTTGCTGTGGCTGTGGCGTAGGCCCGTGGCTACAGCTCTGATTAGACCCCTAGCCTGGGAACCTCCATATGCTGCGGGATCGGCCCAAGAAATGGCAAAAAGACAAAAAAAAAAAAAAAAAAAAAAGGTGGAGAATGTTATCAGTACCCCAGAGGCTCCAAGGTATCTAGTGAAACCAGGGATCTTCCATCTAAAAGAGACCCCCTGGGGAGTTCCCTGGTGGTCTAGTGGTTAGGACTTGGTGCTTTCACCACTGCAGCCCAGGTTCAATCCCTGGTCTGGGAACTGAGATCCCACATCAAGCTGTCATATGCTGCAGCTAAAAATAAATACACACATACATAAATAAAAGAGACCTTCTCTTCTGAATCTTTGAAGTGGCAGTGAATTTTTTTAAGTACGTAATTTTTTTTCTTTTTTTTTTTTTTTTTGCTGCACCTGTAACATGCAGAAGTTCCCAGGCCAAGGATCAAACCCACACCACAGCAGTGACCCAAGCTGCTGCAGTGACAATGCTGGATCCTTAACCTACTGAGCCACAAGAGAACTCCAAGTGTGTGTGGGTGTATATATATATATATATATATATGTATATTTTGTCTTTTTGCCTTTTCTAGTGCCACTTCCTGCAGCATATGGAGGTTCCCAGGCTAGGGGTCTAATCGGAGCTGTAGCCGCGGGCCTACACCAGAGCCACAGCAACACAGGATCCCAGCTGCATCTGCAACTTACACCACAGCTCACAGCAACACCGGATCCTTAACCCACTGAGCAAGGGCAGGGATCGAACCCGCAACCTCATGGTTCCTAGTCGGATTTGTTAACCACTGCGCCACGACAGGAACTCCTAATTTTTTAGTGTGGGGGATATTCTGTTTCTGTTGCCAGAAGGCTCACAGCTCTTAGCCATGTAACCTTCTTATTGAGGGAATTTGGAGAGATGAATGAGTTGTTATAAAAGGAAGCAGTAGGGATGGATAATCGGGAGAGATGCGGTGAGTAAGCTCGATAGCTTGTTCATCCTGGCTGTGCGTGTTTCTTCTCAGCTAGTGTAGGAAAAACATGGCTCGTTTCGGGTTTCTGGGCCTCTTTCTAGTCTGGGGCCTGACCCTGCATTTTGGGGGCCATCCTTTCTCCAAACAAGTGCAACTGAATTTAGCTTCCATGTGGTCTTTTTCCTTTCTGAGATTATAATCAGGATTCGGAGACAAATCTTGGAGTGTGAGTATGTGTGTTTGTGTTTGCGTGTGTGTTTGTGTGTGTGTGTGTGTTGGAGGTGGTGGTGAGAGCTCATATTAAGAAAAAAATATCTGAAACTAGATTTCAGTGTGAACATTTATTTAGAAATAAATCCAATTTGAAGTGAATATTTATTAAGAATGTCCACAGAGGGGCGTTTAGGCTTAGTGGCTGCAAACTTCAACATACAGAATAGATAAACCACCAGGTCCTACTGTTTAGCACAGGGAATTATAGTCAATATCCTGGGATAAACCATAATGGAAAAGAATATGAAAAAGAATGTATATGTGTATAACTGAGTCACTTTGCTGTACAGCAGAAATGAACACAACATTGTAAATCAACTAGACTTCAATAAAAAAATCGTTAAAAGAAAAGAATGAGTTCCCACCATGGCTCAGTGGTTAACGAATCCAACTAGGGACCATGAGGTTGTGGGTTCGATCCCTGGCCTCACTAAGTGGGTTGGGGATCCTGCACTGCCATGAGCTATGGTGTAAGTCACAGACGAGGTTCGGATCCCGCGTTGCTGTGGCTGTGGCATAGGCTGGTGGCTGCAACTCTGATGCAACCCCTAGCCTGGGAACCTCCATATGCCACAAGTGTGGCCCTAGAAAAGGCAGAAAGACAAAAAAAAAAAAAAAAAGTGTCTGTGGCCACCCCACCACCACTTTAGAGGAGGGAGAGTGTGACTAAGAGTACATTGGAGGGAGTTCCCGCTGTGGCACAGTGGGTTAAGAGTCCGACTGCAGCAGCTCAGGTCACTGAGGAGGTGTGAGTTCAGTCCCTGGCCCCGGGCAATGAGTTAAAGGATCCAGCACTGCTGCAGCTGTGGGTGTGACCACAAAATTTTAAAAAAGAGTACACTGGAGAGTGATAAACAAGGTCCTACTGTACAGCTCAGGGAACTGTATTCAATATCTTGTAATATTATAATATCTTATACTAACTTACAATGGAAAGAATCTGAAAAAGAATATAGGTAGATTGGAGTTCCTGTTGTGGTGCAGCGGAAACGAATCCGACAAGGAACCATGAGGTTTTGGGTTCTATCCCTGGCCTTGCTCAGTGGGTGAAGAATCCGGCGTTGCCGGGAGCTGTGGCGTAGGTTGCAGACGCGGCTTGGATCCCGTGTTGCTGTGGCTGTGGTGTAGGGGGCAGCTACAGCTCCGATTAGACCCCTAGCCTGGGAACCTCCACAGGACTCGAGGGCAGCCCTAAAAAAGACCAAAAAAAAAAAAAAAAGAATATAGATAGATAGATAGAGATATATACCTAAATCTATATATATATATATATGGATAAGTTTCCTGGACATTTGAAACTAACACAATGTTGTAAATTAACTATATTTCAATAATTTTTTTTTTTTTTTTTTTTTGCCTTTTAGGGCCACACTTGTGGCATATAGAAGTTCCCAAGCTAGGGGTTGAATTGGAGCTGCAGCTGCCGGCCTACACCACAGCCACAGCAACACAGGATCCAAGCTGCATCTGCGACCCACACCACAGCTCAAGGCAACACCAGATTCTTAACCAGCTCAGTGAGGCCAGGGATGGAACCCAAGTCCTCATGGATACTAGTCAGGATTGTTACTGCTGAGCCACAATGGGAACTCCCAATAAAAATTTTAAAAAGAGTATTCTGGAGTGGAAAGAAACAGTAGTTTAGCTCTTTGGAATTTTGGTATCATACTGCTATTAACCCACAATGTTTGTGTCCCTGCTTCCCCCCCCTCACGAACTCCCTGCACATTCGTATATTGAAATCCTAATCCCCCGTGTGACTAGGAGGTGAGGCTTAGTCCGTAGCCTTAAGGGCTCTGAATTATCCACCCCCCACCCACCGCATGAGAGAGCTTGCTTCCCCCCCCCCCCCCCCCCCCCGGTGCTCTGAGCCCCTTGAAGATACAAGGAGAAGAGAGCAAAGCAGGAAGTGGGTTCTCAGCACACACCGGATATGCCGGCACCTTCCTCTTGCCTCCAACACTGTGAGAAAGACCTATTTGTTGTTTAAGTCATCCAGTCCGTGCACTTAGCAGCCCAAACTAAGGCATGGACTTTTCCAAATGTGACAGAAGTATCTGACTACGGGGAGACAAATCCGACTAGGAACCATGAGGTTGCGGGTTCAATCCCTGGCTTTGCTCAGTGGGTTAAGGATCTGGCGTTGCCATGAGCTGTGGTGTAGGTCGCAGACGCAGCTCGGATCCAGTGTTGCTGTGGCTCTGGTGTAGGCTGGCAGCTGTAGCTCTGATGGGAACCCCAGCTGTGACAACCCTATCAGGTTCCTCCTGCACGTGGTCTCTTTACATTTCCCTGTGGGTTTTTGCTCGTTTTTTCTCAAGGCTCCCACATGAGTTTTACAGAGGAAGCCGTATGTGTTAAATGGCTCCATAATGGATATTTTATTTATTTTTTAAAAAAATTTTTTATTGAAATGTGGTTGAAGAACGGATATTTCAAAACCATATTTTAACCAGTCCAGGGACCATTTAATTTCTTTAATACTTTCTGTACCTGCTTGGAGTGTTGCAGGCTGGGGAAGGGGATACAGGCTGCTAAAAGAGGCATAAAAGATTCTCCAGGCTACGCTAAGACATCACTGCTTTTATGAAAATGCTCGAGGCTTTAAGAGCTGCCCATGGGGACGTGCGCCCTTTAGCCAAATGAGCCGTGATTCTCTCCGGCAGACTTTAGGAACGAATTAACCGCCTGAAGTGGGTAATACTGAAGGAAATGACAAGCTGGCTGTCCACTCTCTCTGTAGAAGGTGAGTCAAGAAGAAATGGGTTTAAGTAGTAGCAAGAGATGGAGATTAGCCATAAGGAAAACCAAATTTATTTTGAGTAGAGCGTGGATTATTAAGGCAATTATGGATCTGTCTTTCTTGTCACTCTTAGTGGGTCATCAAATCCCCATCTTTCCGAGGCAACTTCGACATAGGTTTATTTCACGTTACGAGAATGGGCAAAATTACTGCTTCAGATTCCTTCCAGAGGAAATGACATTCAATAGGTGTTTACCTTGTTTAAAGCAAATCCAATATTCTAAATGCAATTTACCAAAAAAAAAAAAAAATTGTGCAGGGCAGGGGAACAAGGGGAAGAAAGGACTTTTTCATGTAATAAAGAACTCCATGCAAGTTTAGTTTACAGATCAAGCTCTCCTGCTGTGTGTCAAATGGAGGGGTCAGTGAACTACAGCCATGGACCAAATCTGCCCTGCTGTCTGTGTTTTTGCAAGCAACAGAAATGAATTCTCGCACAATTTTGGAGGCTTCCAGTCCTAGATTATGGCATCAACAGAGCTGGTTCCTTCTGAGGCCTCTCTTTGGCTTATAGATGGATGTCGTCTACCTGTATCTTTACACGGTCTGCCCTCTCTCCTGCTGTCTGTTTTCGTAAATAAAGTTTTATTGGAACGCAGCCACACCACCCGTTTGTTTATGTATTGTCTGTGGCTGCTTTTGTGCAACAACAGCAGAGCTGAAGAGTTGCCACAGAGACCATATGGCCCACAAAGCCCAAAACATTTGCTATCTGGCCCTTGACGAACAAAGCTTGCCGACTCCTGGTTCCTATTATGATGAGGCTGACAAAAATTCAATCACACACATAGTGTTTGATACGAGATCCAGTTTGGTTTTACTCACTTGCACGGTCCATGAAGAATTTAACCAGGGTACATGGTACAGACTGAGGATTACATTTGCACATTAGTGAAAATAAATAGACCTCTTCTCTCAACTTCCATTCTTTTCTAGTCATGGCAGCTAAATGTAGTGCTGACTAAATAATCTCGATGAATTATTTGGCATTGAATCCGATGGTGTGGACCTATAACAATGTTCGTTCGGATTCTGTGATGGCTTGAGAAAGGAAGTGCTCAGATGCTCTTCTCACCATAAATGAAGTAAGTGGTTTAGTGTGGTAAACTGCTTGAAACCACAAGATGGTCTGACACTAGACTATACTAGCTACGGCTTCATTTTCTCTGTTACTGGAATACACTGCTTTCCATTTTTGCTGTCACTTTGTCAGCTTTTTAATTTGTATGCTAATATGCTCCTTTCCATCAACTGAATGGAAGATTCAAGTTGCCTTTGAATTCTTTCCACAAAACTTTAATTTTTTTTCAAACATCTTACATCTCACAACAGCTTAGGGTGTTTTGAGTTTGGGTTTTTCCTTCCGGGTAGAAAGATGTACTTTGGCTCCTCTGTGCAATTTCTGGCATGAGTTGCTATTCTTTGATCGTGTTGTGGATTGAATTCTCTCTCCCCTTCCTCCACCTCCCCCAAGAAAAAAGGCTATCTTGGGAGTTAGCACCCCCAGTAGCAAAGAATGTGACTTCATTTGGAAATAAGGTTGTGGCAGATGTTTAGTTAATATGAGGAAGATGAGGTCATTTTTGAGTAGTATGGATCCCTAACCCAGTATGACTTGTATCCATAAAAGAAGACGCCATGTCAAGACAGGGAGACATGGGAGCTCCCATTGTGGTGCAGCAGAAGTGAATCTGATTAGTATCCATGAGGTTGCAGGTTCGATCCCTGGCCTCGCTCAGTGGGTTAAGGATCCGGCATTGCTGTGAGCTGTGGTGTAGGTTGCAGATGCAGCTCGGGGCTGTTGCTGTGGCTGTGGCATAGGCTGGCAGCTGCAGCTCCGATTCGACCCCTAGCTTGGGAATCTCCATATGCCGCGGGTACAAAAGAAAAAGAAAGACAGGGAGACAGAGGGAGAATGCCATGTGATGACAAAAACAGATATCGGAGTTGCATAGCTGCAAGCCAAGGAACATCCGAGATTTCTGGCAAGCCAGCCGAAGCTAAGAAGAAGCAAGGAAGACTTCACCTACATGTTCTAGAGAGAGCATGGCCCTACTGACATCCACATGTCAGACTTTTAACCTCCAGAATGTGAGACTATACATTTCTGTTTTTGTTTTTGTTTTGTCTTTTTGCCTTTTCTAGGGCCGCTTCCCACGGCATATGGAGGTTCCCAGGCTAGGGTTCCAATCGGAACTGTAGCCACCGGCCTACGCCAGAGCCACAGCAATGCAGGATCCTTAACCCACTGAGCAAGGCCAGGGATCGAACCTGTGTTCTCATAGATGCTAGTCAGATTTGTTTCCACTGAACCATGATGGGAACTCCCTGAATTCTTATTTTTTGACTCCCAAAGGCGATAAGTCACATTCTACGCTGAGCTCCTGCGAGAAATTCTGTGGCTGATTGAGGCAGGAGAGCCCTAAGATGAGAGTGAGCTTTATGAGAAACATGAAATATTGGGATGTTTGATTACCTCACAGCAACCTGGAGTGATTACAGTTATCAAAAATGAGACTATATTTTAAGCACGTAATATTAAACAAATCACAGCCAGGAGCAAACATGTCCCTGAAAAAAAGATTACTGTTTTCCCTTAATATTTGATTTCCGCATTATTTATTTTGTTGACTTCTAGCAGATAGGCAGTAGCAAGCCCCAAAGAGAGAACAATTTATAAGAAATATAAGTTAGCAGGAGTACCCTGCTGGCACAGCGGGTTAAGGATCCCGCATTGTCACTGCAGCTGCTGGGGTCACTGCTGTGGCGAGGGTTCAATTCCTGCCCTGGGAACTGTCTGCATGCCACAGTATGGCAAAAAACAAAAAGAAAAAAAAATGTAAGTTAGCAACTTGTTTTTGCGTGCGCACGCTCGCGTGCGTGCGTGCGTGTGTGGGTGCATGTGTGTGTGTGTGTGTGTGTGTGTGTGTGTGTGTGTGTTTGAGAGAGAGAGAGAGATTGGGAGGGAGGGAGAGAGAGAGAAGGAGAGAGAGAAGTGGGAAAAGACCATTCCTGCTGGAAGTGGTTAGAGATAACCCTGGACCCCTTCCCAGGTCCACCCACACCCCTCAGGGGTGTGACAGGCATGGTTTGTCTCCCTGGTTTTAAGTCCTACAGAAGCAGGGCTGTGCCCTTCAGCTCTCTGTGTCCTGTGTGTCTGATGCAGCAGGTGCCCAGCTGTTATCTGCTCTATGTACCCAAGGATGTGGCCCAGTCTTTGGGCTCATATAGACCACCTCTCCTACACTGTGGAATCCTAGACAGGTTAGCTTCTGGGCCTCATTTTCCTCATCTGAAAAATGGGGAAAACAATGGCTGTGTCAGCTTCAGTGGGTTAACATTTAACCCATTTAAGAGATAAATCTCCACAGGTCTCTTGCACATCTCCAGGTTTTGTCAGCAGAGGCACTGCTTGCAAGAAACAGAGAGCTTTTGTGCCAGACCATGCTTTCCAGAATGTTTGTCTGCCAAACAGCCTTGCAAGCTAGAGATAGTATCTCTCTCTGGAGCAGAGGGCAGACTGTTTGCTGCCATGTGCAGTAAAGACCGTGTCTCCTTCTGGGCCAAAGGTCAGGCAGACTTACTGTCTATTATAAAAGCATCGGGTTCCTTAAACGTGGGGTTCCTCTCCTGGAATGCAGTCCTCTATGTGGGCAGGCTTCACCTGGCCTTTACTGCATCACCTTTAGGGAGTTGGAGCTTGGGGAACCTGGGTAAGTGATGATACATTGGCGACTGCTTCTGTCATGAGTAATAAACTCTGCTTTGTCTCTGATCCTTTGTCTTTTGCATCATCCATGGAACTGTGGCAGCCTAATGTATTAGCTTGCAAAGAGGGTAAAACCTCAGACCTTTCGTAGTTCTTGAGAAATGTATGTAGATTCCTTAATGCCGTTCTTGCCATGTGCACAGCAGGTTCTCACTAAGTGGCAACTAAATGTACAATAATGGCTGATGATGGACGGTCAGAAGAATGCCATTGACGGTTGTACTCCACCCTTCCAAAAATAAAACCTGGAGAAACCTCAGAATGGCTAGTAGAGGGAAAAAACACAGGGACAGCCAAGCCAAGGCGCTCTGGTAATAGTTTCTCCCACTGACTCTTGTTTGTTTTCTGATTTCCAGGGTTTGGGATGAAAGTAAGGGAGTGAGCAGCAGTGATGGTGAGCAGCTAAAGAACCATCTTTTTTTTTTTTAAATTATAGTTGATTTACAATGTTCTGCCAAGTTCTGCTGTACAGCAAAGTGACCCAGTTATATATATATATAAAACATACATTCTTTTTCTCACATTATTCTCCATCCTGATCCATCGCAAGCGATTGGGTATAGTTCCCTGTGCTATTCAGCAGGATCCCATTGCCCTTCCACTCCAAATGCAACAGTTTTAATCTACTAACCCCAGACTCCCAATTCATCCCATTCCCTCCCCCTCCCCCTTCAAGAAGGAATTTCTTGAGAGCACCAGAGGAATCAGGCAGTGCTGAGAAGGGCATGGGACTTGCTCTCCCAGCCACCACCCTGTACCACTCCAGACCCTTTATCTGTTTTTGCTAATTCCTACTAGAAAGAAATTAGTGTGTGACAACACAAAGGGCTACCTCTGCAAGGCTCTGTCTTTCCTCCTAAGGAGGGAGGCTTCTATTCCCCCTTTCAGAATCTTTTTGTCTTGTAAGCTTGCTAAAGATTTTATATATTTGTTGTTTTTAGGAGAGAAGTTGAGCTCCAGTCCTTCTATTCCGCCATCTTAATCCCATCTCCCATGGATTTTATATATTTGTTCAGCATATCTTTTTCCCACTAGAATGCAAGGTCTGCAAGGCCACTTTTTAATGTAAATTTAAAGTTTTAATTTATTTTTCCAGTTTGATTGATACAGTTGACATATAACATTGTATTAGTTTAAGGTGTACCAGTTTAATGATTTTTTTTTCCTTTTTGTCTTTTTAGGGCCTCTCCCGCATCATATGGAGGTTCCCAGGCTAGGGGTCGAATTGGAGCTGTAGCTGCAGGCCTACACCACAACCACAGCAACACAGGATCCGAGCCACATCTTCAACCTACACCACAGCTCACGGCAACGCCAGATCCTTAACTCACTGAACAAGGACAGGGATCAAACCTGCAACCTCATGGTTCCTAGTTGGATCCGTTTCCACTGCGCCATGACGGGAACTCCCCAATATAATGATTTGATATTTGTATACGTTGTGAAATGATCACTACAGTAACATCCATCACTTCACATAGGTATAAGGTTTTTTCCTTCTGATGAGAACTTTTAAAATTTACTTTCTTAGTAACTTTCAAATATACAACATAGTATTGTTAATTATATCACCACAGTGTACATTATATTCCCAGATCTTATTTACCTTATAATTGGAAGTTTGTACCTTTTGACCACCTTCACTCATTTCTCCTACCCCCAACCCCCAGGCCTCTGGCAACCACCAATCTGATCTCTGGTTCTCTGAGCTTGATTTTTAAAATTTCCACATGTGAGATCATGCAGTACTGCATTTGTCTTTCTCTAGCTTATTTCACTTAGCATAATGTCCTCAGGGTCTATCTATGTTGTTGCAAATGGCAGGAGTTCCTTCTTTTTCATGGCTGAGTAATAGTCCATTGTGTATATACACTGTATTTTCTTTATCTGTTGATAGACACAGGTTGTTCCTATGTCTTGGCTATTGTAAAGAGTGCTGCAATGAAAGTAGGGGTGCAGATATGTCTTCAATTTCATTTTCTTTGGATGTATTTCCAAAAGTGGAATTTCTGGATCACATGATAGTTTTTTAACTTTTTGAGGAAGCTCCTTACTATTTTTCATGATGGATGTACCAATTTACATTCCTACCAACAGTGGACCAAGGTTGTCTTTTCTCCACATCCTTGCTAATAATTATTTCTTGCCTTTTTGATGACAGCCATTCTAACAAGTATTAGGTGATAATCTCATTGTGGTTTTGATTTGCATTTCCCTAATGGCTAGTGATGGTGAGCATCTTTTCATGTACCTGTTTGCCATATGTATATCTTCTTCTTCTTCTTCTTCTTTTTTTTTTTTTTTTTTTTTTTTTTTTTGTCTTTTTGCCATTTCTTGGGCCACTCCTGCGGCATATGGAGGTTACCAGGCTAGGGGTCGAATCAGAGCTGTAGCTGCGGGCCTACACCACAGCCACAGCAACGTGGGATCCGAGCAGTATCTGCGACCTACACCACAGCTCATGGCAACGCCGGATCCTTAACCCACTGAGCGAGGCCAGAGATCGAACCCGCAACCTCATGGTTCCTAGTCGGATTCGTTAACCACTGAGCCACGACGGGAACTCCTGTATATCTTCTTTAGAAAAATGTCGGTTCATAGAGAAAAGATTTGTAGTTGCCAAGGGGGTGGGAGAAGGGAGTGAGATTGACTGGGACTTTGGGATTAGTAGATGCAAACTATTATATTTAGAATGGCTGAATGACGAGGTCCTACTGTATAGCCTAGTGAACTATATTCAGTCTCTCGGAATAGACCATGATAGAAAAGAATATTTTTTAAAAATATGTATGAGAGGTCCTGTCGTGGCTCAGTGGCTAACGAATCCGACTAGGAGCCATGAAGTTTCAGGTTTGATCCCTGGCCTCACTCAGTAGGTTAAGGATCCGTCATTGCTGTGGCTGTGGTGTAGGCTGGCAGCTATAGATCCGCTTCGACCCCTAGCCTGGGAGCCTCCATATGCCGCAGCAGGTATGGCCCTAAAAAGACAAAAAGACAAAAAAAAAAAAAAGGTGTGTGTATGTATTATATATATAAAACAGAGTCACTTTGCTACAGGACAGAACTTGGTACCATATTGTAAATCAACTATACTTTTATAAAATTTTTTATTTTAATTTTTTTAATTTATTCTTTGATTTTTTAATTTTTATTTTTAATATAGAATTTCCAAACATAAACAAATGCAAAGAGAAAAATTTACTTACTCCTTATGCACCCGTAACCAAACTTCATCAGTTACATTTTGTCAATTCTTCCCACGCCTCCACCACCAGTAATTTTTATTTTTTTGTTCATATGTTTTGCTGGAAGTGTATAAATATAAAAGAATTTTTTTTAAAAAAAAGAAAAATATTTTTCACTGCCTCTGCTCATTTTTTAAATTTTTTAATTTTTTGCTGTCGAGTTGTTGTTTACATTCTTTACATATTTTGGATATTAACCTCATCAGATATATGATTTGCAAATATTTTTTTCCATTTTGTAGATTGCCTTTCATTTTGTTGGTGGCTTTCTTGGGTGTGCAGAAGCTTTTAAGTTTGATGTAGTCCCACATATCCATTTTGGGTTTTCTGTCTATTTAGTTTACTGCTATGTAAACAGTCAACAATGCCACGGGAAATGCTGAGTAAAGAGTCTCTACTTATGTTCTAGCCCCACCTCTGCCCTCTACCTGTAAAATAGCTCCTCCTGTTTCTTAACTTTCTCAGCACCTTCTGGGTCAGCTGCCTCGCCTTAACCTACCTCCTAACCAAGCTTTTTAACTTCTTGTTCGGCAAAGAGACTTTATTTATTTATTTATGCTTTTTAGGACTGCATGCATGGCATATGGAGGTTCCCAGGCTAGGGGTCAAATGGGAGCTACAGCCACCAGCCTACATCACAGCCACAGGAATTCGGGATCCAAGCTGTGTCTGAAACCTACACCACAGCTCATGGCAACGCCAGATCCTTAACCCATTGAGTGAGGCCAGGGATTGAACCTGCAACTTTATGGTTCCGAGTCGGATTTGTTTCCGCTGAGCCACAACGGGAACTCCCATTGTTCTGCAAAGAGACTTTAAGCAACCCCCAGAAATCTTGGAAAACACTTCCCTCGGATTCTCAAAAATTCTGTATTCAAGCTCTTCTTTCCTACCAAGAAAGACTTTTTTAAAAAAATATATATTATTGGAATATAGTTGGTTTACCATCTTGTGTTAGTGTCAGATGCACATCAAAGTGATTCAGTTATACATATAGCCATTCTTTTTCAGATTCTTTTTCCAAATAGGTTGTTACAGACTATTGAGTAGAGTTCCCTGTGCTATACAGTAGGTCCTTATTGGTTATGTTTTCTTCTGGGCCAGAGAGAAATAGCAAGACATTGAATTTGCTCCCCTGGGCATGATGGAATCCGTTCCCACCATCTACCTCAGAAAACCCAAGTCGCTTCTGAATACTTTGGCCCAACTGAATTATCTAAGAGAACAGAAATTGGTATGGACCCCACGCGGAGGCTGCCAGAAAGGAGGTGACAGCCAACATCTTGGCCACATGATGGTGAAAGGTGAGCTCAGGCTCATGTGAGCAGGGGCCTGGCCCAGAAAAGATGGCTACCATGAGCGGCCCCTCCCGTTCTTGCACTGACTTCTTAGGGTATGATTTCCCCAGTTCCCCCTGAATATCATGTAAACGGTCCCTTCTAGGCTGAATGTCTAGGTTCTCTCCAAATTCATATGTTGAAACCTAACCCCCAAGGTGATAGTATTAGGAGGCGGGGCCTTGGGGAGGTGATTAGGTCACGAGGGTGGAGCCCTCAGGAATGGGATTAGTGCCCTTATAAGGAGACTCCAGGGAGCTTCCTGGACCCTTCCGCCAGGTGAGGACACAGTGGGAAGATGGCTGTTTATGAACCAGGAAGGAGGTTCTCATCAGACACTGAATCTGCTGCCATCTTGATCTTGGACTTCCCAGCTTTCAGAGCTGTGAGAAATTTCTGTTGTTTACAAGCCACGAAGTCTGTGGTATTCTGTGACAGCAGCCCAAACAGACTGAGAGAGGGTCTTGTTTATTATTTTAATCTCCCATCAGTTTATTATAATGAGACCCTCTATTGCCCTGTGCTTACTGATTGCTTTAGGCAGTAGAGCCTTCCTTGGCCTGATACAATCGTCATCATGTTGAGAGTCGTTAGGGTTGGAATCGAAGAAATCTAGAGCCCTTGCTTAACACTTTGACTTTGCAATTACATTTTTGATTTTGCACACTTAGGTAAATGGGAAAACACTCTGAACTCACTTTTGGAAAATGAGCACAAAGAGAAAACGGCTTTGCAAGTCACAAAGTGCAATGGTTCAAACTGAGCAAATGAGAACAAAAATCAACACTTCGATATTCATACAAACCTTCTGCCGCAAAGAATTTTTGTTTAAAGTGATAAATCTGGGTGATTATGTGATACGATTATTCATAAAACTGTTAATCAAACTCACATATATTGTGTAGCATCTCATATGTAACGCTGCAATTGGAATATTTTAGGAACATATATTATATGGATTTTGAAATATTACTTCATTGTAACTATTTATCAGCAAAAATGGAAAAATGTAGCTTGGCTAGTTCTGTTTCGTCAATTACTCCAATGGAAAGTGTTACACAGCATCCAAGAAACACCATTATAAATAATACAATATGTATCTGCTGCCAATGTGTGCTCCCTGATAAACATCCAATATAAATAAAGAATATAGATTGGCTCTAGAATGGATATAAAATATGCTTTAAAAGTAAAAGTTTGCCATGAACAGATAAAAGACAAAAAGCCCTTTCCCCATTTTTGTTATTTTGTTAAATCCATACCTAAGTATTTCTAGAGGGTCTCTAATGCTTTTTCTAACAAGTACCTTATTCAGACTTTTTTCCATCTGAGATAGGAAGGTATACATAAAAACAAAATAAAGGAGTTCCCGTCGTGGCACAGCAGAAACGAATCCGACTAGGATCCATGAGGACGAGCATTCGAGGGTTCGATCCCTGGCCCTGCTCAGTGGGTTAAGGATCCTGCGTTGCTGTGGCTGTGGTGTAGGCCGGTGGCTACAGCTCCGATTTCACCCCTAGCCTGGGAACCTCCATTTGCCGTGGGAAGCGGCCCTAGGAAAGGCAAAAAGACAAAATAAATAGATAAATAAATAAAGATGGAGACTCTGGAGGTGATAGAAAAAGCTGGATGTGTTCTAAGCAGCAGAACGTTCTATCTCGTGCTAGTACTTTTGGAGGAAGCCAGATTGCCTTTTATACACTCAGCTTTGCTCATGCTCAGCCTCATTAAATGAAATTAATTCTCACATGATTTGGGGGCACTTTGCAGAAGCATCTTCCCTTTTCAGTAGCATAGAAGCATTCATTTGCCTCCCTTGGCTTAGCCATAGTCTTTTTTCAGCTCCGCAGTTTCCAGCTCACTGTAGAAAGTCATTTCATCCTTGGGTGGAAGTGCCTTTCCAGATATATTGGGCGCTTTTGATCCCCGTTGGCTCAGAGGCCTTCTTTGAAGATCGCAGTCAGTGAAAACAGTTTTTCTGTGGATGACAACAATTGAGAGAATTACGAGTAGCTCTTGGAACCGCTGAAAGAAGGCGTTCATTTTCAACTGCGGCGGTGCGCTCACAGATTAGCAGACGCGTTGGCCGTCAAGATCAAAGGGGAATATTGAGGATTGAAAAAAAATGAAAATTTAATTAACATCTGCTTTCCTGTCCACGGACATTGAGATTGTCTGCGGCATTGCAATATTACCAATGATGTTGTAATGATACTTGTGGACATTTCCTTGGGCCTACGTATAGGATTTTTTCTCTAGACTATATTCCCATAAGTAGAATTGCTGGGTGGAAGGGCATGTGCTTCTTCAATTTGACTAGATATTATCATATTGCTCTCCCAAATGCCTGTACCAGTTTACACTCCCATCAGCAGGACCCGAGAGCTTCCGCGACTCTACAGCCTCACCAAAACTCAGTGTGATCTGAATTTTTAATTTTTGTTGGTCCATTGGAGGTAAAATTGTGTTCAGTCTGGTTTGTATTTTTCTGGTGCGTAGTCATCTGGAACATCTTTTTGCATAAGTGTTGGCTTTTAAGCTTCCTTTTCTGTGAGTTAACAATTCATATTCTGTTGGCTTCTTTCTTGTTTCTTCCCCTGTTGATTTGGAGGAGTTTCTTTAAAAATATGCTTTGTAATTTGATGCAAATAGCATCTCCTAGCCCATGGATTTTCTTTTCACTTGATCTTTTGGTACTTATTTTCTTTTTAGGGCCGCACCCGCCCTAAAAATTGGAGCTGCAGCTGCCAGCCACAGCCACAGCCACAGCAATGCCGGATCCTTAACTCACTGAGCAAGACCAGGGATCGGACCTGCAACCTCATAGATACTAGGTGGGTTTGTGACCCACTGCACTGCAATGGGAACTCCGTAACATTTTATGGTTCAGAAGTAAGTAATTTTAATACAGTTGAACTGATTCATCTTGCCTTCTGTATGTTAAGAAATCCTTCCCTGTACTGTGGCCACGAATGTATTTTTCTAAATTTGGCTCAAAAAGTTGTCAAGGTTTATTTTCACAACTGGAATTTGTTTTTGTTGATTGTGTGTTTTAGTTCTTTACTGCTGTGTAACAAATTCCCACGAACATAGCAGCTTGCGGCAGCACAGACTTATCAGCCACAGTTCTGTAGGTCAAAAGTCTGGTACAAAATAGCTGACTTCTCATCTGAGACTCTCGCAAGGATGAAATCTAGTTGTTGACTGTCTGTGCTCATGTGGAACTTAGAGTCCTCTTGAAAGCTCACATGGTTGTGACAGAATTTTGTTCCTTGCAGCTGTTGGACTGAGGTCTCCATTTCTGTGTGGGCTGTGAGCCAGAGCCAGAATCACCCTTGTATGGAACCCCTCTCATGCTTCCAATCTCTCTGACTGAGGGGAGTTCCCATCATGGCACAGCCGAAATGAATCCGACTAGGAACCATGAGGTTGTGGGTTCGATTCCTGGCCTCGCTTAGGGGGTTAAGGGTCTGGCGTTGCCATGAACTGTGGTGTAGGTCACAGACATGGCTCAGATCCCGAGTTGCTGTGGCTGTGGTGTAGGCCAGCAGCTACAGCTCCAATTAGACCCCTAGCCTGGGAACCTCCATATGCCATATGCCAGGGGTGTGGCCATAAAAAGGACAAAAGGACAAAAAAAACCTCTCTGACTGAGAACTTCTAAGGGAAGTGTCCTACCCACCTTAAGGTGTCACCTGATTAGGTCAGGCCCACCCAGGATAATGTCTCTCTCTTAAGGTCAACCAATTCGGGATCACAGTTACATCTGCAGAACTCCTAAATGGCATTACTTCAATTTGTGTTTGATTAACCAGGGGAAGGTGTGTGTGTACCGAAGGTGTATGTGTCTTGGGGGCCATCTTGGATTTCCACCTACCACGTGATATAAAGTAAGGATCCATATTTTATCCATATAGATCACTACTTTCTATTCATTTTGGAAATTTTGAAACATATACAAAAGAAGAGAAAATAATTTCACGAACCCCAGTGTTCCCAGCATCCAGCTTTTGTGGTTTCACATGGCTAGTCTTGTCCCGCCTATCTCTCGGCTCCCTTCTCCCCATTCCTCCAGATTATTTTTCAGCACATCCATGACATACCAGTCAGTTCATCTATAAATCTTTCCATATGAATCCTAAAGACAGGGACTTGTTTTCTTTTCTTTTTTTTTTTTTTTTTGTCTTTTTGCCTTTTTCTAGGGCTGCACCCAGAGCATGTGGAGGTTCTCAGGCGAGGGATCTAATCAGAGCTGTAGCTGTCAAGCCTACACCACAGCCACAGCAACGCAGGATCTGAGCTGCATCTGCAACCTACACCACAGCTCACAGCAACGCTGGGTCCTTACCCCACTGAGCAAGGCCAGAGATCGAACCCACAACCTCATGGTTCTTAGTGGGATTCGTTAACCTCTGAGCCACCATGGGAACTCCAAGGACTTCTTTTCTTTCTACCTGTGGCTAGCCAGACTGGAGGTTAAGAGCATCATCTTGCGGACTGCCAAGTCTTCCCAAGACTTCTGACATCAACTTCAAGTTCAGTGGTTCTCCAAAGCTACCCTCGGGTTTGATTATCCGGTAGAAAAACACAGAGGACTCACAGAAACCGATTATATTCACATCCACTTTTATTACAGGCAAGGGATGCAGATTCGAAGATACACAAAGGGCAGATTCTTGGACTGGGGAGGTGCCAAATGAAAAGCTTCTATGTCCCTAGGGATGTGTTTCCTTCCTGGCATTGCTGTGTGGCAATACCTGCATGGAGTATTGCCAACCCAGGAAGCTCACCAAGCTTTGGTGTCCAGACTTTTAATTGGGATCTTACTACGTAGGCATGATGGATTGAGTTATCACCCATGTTGAACTCAACCTCCAGTTCCCTTCTGCTCCCAGAGATCAGGCTGATGCCTTGACACTCACAGCCTCAACCCTCTAATCACATGATTGGTTTATCTGGCATGGCCAGCCCCTACCCTGAGTCAACCCATTGACATAAACTATCAGGTTGGGTCTTAAGGACCCACCATGAATAACAAGACAGTTCCGGTCACTTAGGAAATTTCAAGTGTTTAGAGGTTACCTCCCAGGAACTGGCGACAAAAGCCAGCCAAAGTCTTGCTTTCTTCCTTCCTTCCTTCCCCACTCCCTCCTTCCTTCCTAACCACAAATTAAAACAATTCCTCTTTTCATCAAACATCCAATAAATGCTCTAATTTTTCCCATTGTCTCATTAAAACAAAACAGTTGATTTCTGTAGCCAAACAAGCTTCACACACTGCAATCAGTTGACATGTATCTTAAGTTCCTTTTAGCTTAAAGTTTCCCTTCCCTCTTTCTTACCCCGTCTGTAATTTATTTATGGAAGAAAATGAGTCATGTGTTCTATAGAAGCTACCACGTGATGGATTTTGCATACATGACATCAACTATAAAATTCACCCAGATACCATTTACACTTTGACGCATTCGAATTCACTTAGCTAGAGCAGGCACACCTTGTGGTACAAATTTCACGAGCACAAGTAAGCACTCGAAAGACCTTTGCGAAAGTCATTAGTTTAGTGAAGATCTTGGTGGCTTGGGAACTCTGGAGTGTCTAGCTGTTCTCAACACATCTTCCAGACCTAACCGCATGTTATCTTTGTGCTTACATATACCCCTGTGCTTGCACAACTCTGGGACTTCACGGCTTATTTCTATGTGACAGATACTTCATAGAGGCCTGTACTATAGCCCTGCCTAAGAGGATTTCTTTTTTTAAATGTATCGTTAATTAATTAATTTTTATTGATGAGTCGTTAACTTACAATATTGTATTAGTTTCAGGCGTACAGTGCAGTGCTTCAGTTATATGTATATAGATATATTTCCTTTTTCAGAATCTTTTTCCGTGTAAGTTACTATCAAATATTGAGTATATAAGAGGATTTCTAAGGATAAAACAAACTGGCCTGTCTATCTGTGACTTGGAACCCCTCATGACCTCTGTCCATAAAGAGATGAAAATTTGACCAACAAGGCCTTTGCAGCCCTAAGGTCTACCTGTATAAACTCTGGGGGAAAAACCCCAGCAACACCTGTAACTCCGGCTGGATTGGGAATAGAGTTTTCTGGGCTCAGATGATCTGTAAGTCAGGATGGCACAGATTTCAGAATTCAACTGCAAAAAAAGCTCACCTAAATAAAGCTGACTCTGTCTCAAAAAGAGACATGTCTTTTTAAAAAGGTCTTTGAGAAGTTTTCAGAGGGCTGAAATGGAAGATGTGAGTTTAATTCTGCTCCACTCTAAAGGCGCTGGAATTATGTCTTCCTATAATGTGACATGCCATGAACAGGCCTATTCTATCCAATGCATTTAATGGTAATGGTAAAAGCTGAGCCCAACATAAGTGCCTTTAAAAAGCCTATCACAATTGTCTTGAGGTTGATGGATCTACAAGTCTTTAAAAGAACGTCACTGTCATGTTCAGAGGAGAAATTGGCCCCCCTACAATGAGTATGTCTTAAGTGCTCCGAATATATCTTCAGAGACAAAGCTCCTTTTCTCAGTTGTGGCTCTAGTCCAGATTTTTGTCCTGTTAATCACGTCTTCTGAGGATGGGATGGATACCATGACGATTCTATGGACCCTCTTATGGCCAGAAGGAGCCCTGGATCTATGGGGATCCATGAGATACTCTGACCAAATGCCAGTGTGCTTGGTAGACTGAAAAGGCAGTTGCTTGGGAGGTCCTGTTGTGGCTCAGCAGGTTAAGAACCTGACTAGTATCCATGAGGATGTGGGTTCGATCCCTGGCCTCGCTCAGTGGGTTAAGGATCTGGCGTGGCCGTGAGCTGTGGTGTAGGTTGCAGATGCAGCTCGGATCTGCAGCTCCAATTTGATCCCTAGCTTGGGAACTTCCATATGCTGCAGATGCAGCCCTAAAAAGAAAAAAATTAAAAAATAAGATAAAGTGCAGCTGTTCAAACGGATCTGCCACTGTGCCAGAACTCGGAACCATGTATGCTCCCATAATTCCAAACCCAAAACTCGCTCTGTCTCCATCCAGCAACAAACGTGAAGCCCAGAGCACCAGGAAAGTTTCTTATGAGGAGCATGGGCTGCTAAGCATGGTGGGTTTCGAGGATGAGATCAGCCCCTTTGTTTCTCCCTGGCTCCCATCACTAGACTCTCCACTGGACCACCAAGGCCAGCTTCCTAGGAATAGAAGTTCGTTCACTGTGAGCTTGGGACCCATCCACCGACACACTGTCCCATGCACAGAGGCTGTACACATGGGAGCAAGTATTTAGGAGGACCGGGAGCCCTGGAGTGTTATTCTAGAGGGGAGCTGCCAGAAGAAAGCTCGTGTTGGGAGCTAGAGCCAGCAAGAGGAGACTTGTAAGACAGCCCCGAAGAGGTGGCAGAATATCCTTTTGCCCTGTGTGTCAGGGAGGTATAGGATGAAGCTGGATTCTCCTGAAAACTGTGGCTGCGGACGGCAGTGCCTCCCGACAAGGATGCGGTGGAGGGATGGATGCTGAAGGACCAAAAAGATGTTGGGAGGCTGCTGGCAAATGGCATTAGGCGGGGTGCAGGAGTGGTGATTTGAGCCGTTCAGCGACAGCACACAAGATTGACTCGGGTTCGGGTTCTGTGCTGCTGCAATTGAGACCGCTGTTGCATGGGCAAGCGCTGCTGAGCAGAGCCTGGCAGGAGAGCTCTTTGTAGCCAGAACTCTGAGGCGTGTTCTCCTCAGATCACTCAGGGCCACTGTCCATTCGGCCAGAAAATTGAAGGGCTGATTCTAGAGCGCTAGAGAGGGGTGGTCTGGAGAATCGGGCTTTGGAAAATTCCTTTTTTACGTTCGTACCTAAAGACCTGTGACTTTTACACAAAGCAAGGGGGCTGCCCATTTGGACTGATAGGATGGAAACCTTTTCAGGAGGCTTAGTTTATGGTTCCTTCACCTCGACTTTGGAGGAGGCATTATCTCCTTCTCAGTCAGTGTCAATGTCAGGGAGGCACGGTGAGGGGGTGGTCTGCTCTCCTTACCCAGGGATCTGGTCTGCACCCAGTCTTGGGGCCAGAGAGGTTTGTTTGTTTGTTGTTGTTTGGCTTTTTAGGGCCACACCTGCGGCATGTGGAGGTTCCCGGGCTAGGGGTCGAATCAGAGCTGCAGCTGCCAGCCTACACCACAGCCACAGCAACTCGGGATCCGAGCCATGTCTGCGACCTACACCACAGCTCATGGCAACGCTGGATCTTTAACCAGTGAGTGAGGCCAGGGATCGAACCTGCATCCTCATGCATACCCGGTTGGGTTTGTTATCGCTGAGCCACCCCGGGAACTCCAGGGCCAGAGAGTGTGGACTTCAGCATCCAGAAAAGCTTTCATGCAATCCTCTCTAGACTTCTTCTTGTTCCTTTTCCAGATCATAGCCCGTCGGTTCCCACCTTCACCACCTGAGAGAGCACCTTCCTGATTTCAGCATTCTGCTGAAATATCTTCTGGCTCTGCTCCCTTTTCCTCCTTCCTCACCAGCACAAATCTGTTCTCTCTGCTCCTTGCCTTTTTCCTCCTGCAGCATCTCCGCGATCTTTGCTTGTGTGTGTGTACCTGGCGTTCATCCTGGTACTTGGCCATCTGCTCTGGCGTTGTCCTGCCAATAGCTTCTTTAAGCTTCTGTGGAAGCTCCTTCAAACGCACACCCCCACCCCCACGTTCAACCCCCAGAGATGCAGTTTGGGGGCAAGTGTGACCAGGATGTGCCTGCTGCAGGGCAAGGAAGCAGTCCCATGGCCATGCCCTTTAGAACAGATCTGGCTGTTCAGCTCCTAGGCTTGGACCTCCACGCCCGGTAGGATCCTACAGACATCCTGGGTGAAAAACTTCCTTTTGTACTGCCCCTTAGCAGTTCTGGCAGCCCGAACCCGGTCCTCAAGGCACTTCTCCAGGGGCACTGGCAGGCCTTTGGGGAGGGAAGAAATGAGTGTAAATTCTTTGTCCAATCCCACTCGTGGGAATCTCTTTTATTATCCATCTCACAAAAGGGGCTTCCTTCTGGAGACTCACGGAGCAGCTGCTTCAAGTCCCAATCCGTCCGAGAGACCATAACAGTGACCTCCTGGAGCAAATCATTATCAGGAACAAAGCGGAAGATTGAGAGCAAGGGGTGTTCCCTCATTCTCACAGGCTTATGATCCTCGTGCCTGTTTTTCCTGAGCCAATTCCTCAGTACCAGTACTCAGTACTGAGTACCAGTACTCGGAAATTTCTTTTCTTTTCTTTCTTTCTTTCTTTTCTTTCTTTCTCTTTCTTTCTTTCTTTCTTTCTTTCTTTCTTTCTTTTCTTTCTTTCTCTCTTTCTTTCTTTCTTTTCTTTCTTTCTCTCTTTCTTTCTTTCTTTCTTTCTTTCTTTCTTTTGTTTGTTTTAGGGCTGCACCTGCAGCATATGGAAGTTCCCAGGCTAGGTGTTGAATTGGAGCTGCAGCTGCCAGCCTACGCCACAGCCACAGCAATGCGGGATCTGAGCCATGTCTGTGACCTACACCACAACTCACCGCAACCCCAGATCCTTAATGCACTGAGCAGAGCCAGGGATCGAACCTCCGTCCTCATGGATACCTAGTTGGGTGACTGCTGAGCCACGATGGGAACTCTTCATCCTGAAATTTCTTTAACTCTATCACTTGGAGCCTCCAAAACATTTCTTTTTCTTCTCGTTACCAGTGTTGAGAGCTCTTGAAGCCCATCTGGGAAAATCGGGGTTTTGTTCCTTTTTTCTCCCTGTTGAAAGTGTCATCTTTTTTTCTTTTTTCTTTTTCCCCTTCTCACTACCTTCCTTCAACTTCTTCTTCCTTGGTGATTTTTCCCTCTTCTCATCAGTGGCGTCCTTGTTGGATTCTGGCGTTTGCTGGTTTGTTAATGGCAGGGTTCTTGGGTTAATGTTAAATCCCCCATACTTTGCCATCAGAGAAGCCGGAAGAAGCTCATCCTATACTTCATGTCACATCAGCTGGTGGAAGAATCAGATTCATCTTGCTCATCCCCATGTCAATCAAGTCCCATATTTGGTTTGGTTTTTTTTCCTTCTTTTGGCCGTGCTCAAGGCATGCAGAGATTGAACCCATGCTGCAGCAGTAACAAGACCGAAGGCAGTGACAGGACCGGATCCTTAACCCACTGAGCCACCAGAGAACTTCAAGACTTTTCTATGATGCTTTCCATCCTTGTTTCCAGGTTGAAGACCTCCCGCTTCATCCTGTGAACTCTTCACCAGCTCTGGGTAGCACTCGCTTTCTGGGTCAGAAGAACAGTTGCTGCAGCCAGCTTAGGATATCGATGCTCTTCTGTTCTCCTCTTGCCTGGATTTCTTTAAGAACGTGAGTTTCGGAGTTCCCGTTGTGGCGCAGTGGTTAACAAATCTGACTGGGAACCAGGGGGTTGCGGGTTTGGTCCCTGGCCTCGTTTAGTGGGTTAAGGATCTGGCATTGCCGTGAGCTGTGGTGTAGGTCACAGACACGGCTCGGATCCCGAGTTGCTGTGGCTACAGCTCTGATTAGACCCCTCGCCTGGGAATCTGGATATGCTGCGGGAAGCAGCCCTAGAAAAGGCAAAAAGACAAAACAAAACAAAACAAAAAAACCCAAAGAACGTGAGTTTCATGGAGTTCCTGCTGTGGTGCAGCAGAAACAAATCTGACTAGTAAACATGAGGTTGCGTGTTCAATCCCTGGCCTTGCTCAGTGGGTGAAGGATCTGGCATTGCCGTGAGCTGTGGTGTGGGTCGAAGACACAGCTTGGATCCCATGTTGCTGTGGCTGTGGTGTAGGCCGGTGGCTGCAGCTCCAATTCAAGCCCTAGCCTGGGAACCTCCATATACCTCGGGTACGGCCCTAAGAAGCAAAAAAAAAAAAAAAAAAAAAAAAAAGGAAGTGAGATTCAGTAGTTCCCTGGTGGCTGAGTGGGTTAAGGATCCAGTGTTGTCACTCCTGTGGCTCTAGTCACTGCTGTGGCGTGGATTCATTCCCTGGCCTAGGGAACTTGCGCATGCCACAGGCGTGGTTAAAAAAAAAAAACAACACTAAAATTAGAAAATAAATAAATAAAAATATGCCATTCGGAGGGGCTGGGAGAGGGGTGATTTGGATCTTCTGGGATCCTGACATGACTGCAACCAAGTCTTGGTAGTTGCTACTATTTAGGTTCTCCGTCACTTGTCCAAATGTTCTCTCGCCGGTAGGATGGACCAGATGCACTGGCCACAGCTCTAGTTAGCCCGTGAGTCTTGAAGCAGATCCAAACACTCTCATGAGAGTCAGAAACTCCCACCTCAGGGTCTGTACAACATCTCAGGGACCGCAGGATGGCTTTTTGAAACCCACTGAAGGACTCACTGAAAACTCAACCATGAGAAAACAAGCCACCCAATTAAAGAGTGAGGAAAAGATCTGAACAGACACCTTACCAACGACGATATACAGATGGCAAAGAAGCCTGTGGAAAGACGCTCCACATCGTATGTCACTGGGGAATTGCAAAGGAGAACAAGAACGAGGTACCACTGTCCATCCAGCAGCGTGGCCAGATCCACAGCACTGATAATCCCGAAGGCTGACAAGGTTGTGGAGCAGCAGGAATTCATTCCTTACTGGTGGGAACATAAAATGGTACAGCCACTCTGGAAGATGGTTTGGCAGTTTCTCACAAAGCGAAACATGCTCTTGCCTTAAGATCCAGTTCCTTGGCATTTACCAAAAGGGGTTGAAACCTTACATCCACACAGAAGCCTGTGCATGGATGTTTAGAGCAGCTTTGTTCATCATTGCCAAAACTTGGAAGTTTTGGCACACCCACCTGTGACTGGGAAGGCAAAGCAGTTTGTTTTTCTCATAACTTCGGCTGCACCAAACAAACCATCCCTCCCTCCAATCCTTAGCCATCTCCCGTTGATCCTGCCCCCTGACTGTCGTGCAGTTACCTGCCAAAGAGGATGTGCTCTCCCGCCCCCACTGACTGCTCCGTGCTGATCCCTGAATGGTGTTATTATTCCCAGTGTGGCTGGAGGGGACAGAAGCACTTTTGCCCCCTCTGTCTCCTGGACTAATTTGCTTAATCAAATGTGAAAGGACCTGAGACAAAGACCCGAGACAAAGACCCATACCTTCTTCCCACTTAAAAAAATACCCCAGAGTTCCCATTGTGGCTCATCGGATTATGAATCCAACTAGTATCCATGAGGATGTGGGTTCGATCCCTGGCCTCACTCAGTGTGTTAAGGATCCAGCATTGCCCTGTGGCATAGGGTGCAGACACAGCTTGGATCCTGCATTGCTGTGGCGGTGGAGTAGCCTGGCAGCTGCAGCTCCAATTCAACCCCTAGCCTGGGAACCTCCAAATACCGCAAGCACAGCCATAAAAAGCAAAAAAAACAAAAAAACAAAAAACAAACAAACAAAAAAACAAAAACATGGAAACAACCTAAATGTCCATCCACAGAGGAGTGGATCAAGATATGGTACATATACACAATGGAATATTACTCAGCCATTAAAAAGAACGAAATACCAGCATTTTTTGCAACATGGATGGACCTAGAAACTATCATGCTAAGTGAAGTCAGCCATACAATGAGACACCAACATCCAATGCTTTCACTGACATGTGGAATCTGAAAAAAGGACAGACAGAACTTCTTTGCAGAACAGACACTGACTCACAGACATTGAAAAACTTATGGTCTCCGGAGGAGACAGTTTGGGGGTGGGGGGAATGTGCTTGGGCTGTGGGATGGGAATCCTGTGAAATCAGATTGTTATGATCATTATACAACTACAGATGTGATAAATTCATTTGAGTAATTAAAAAAATAAAAAATAAAAAGCAAAAAAAAAAAAAAGGAAAAAAATCCCTTTTTCAAACCTGTCCTTCAGTCAGCCAGTTTTGCTCACCGCTCTTCACTGAATATGTAAAAACTTCCTTGCACATTAAGAGATTGTGAAAGATTGACTGGCCTTAGTCACATGATTTTCAAAATGTGTTAATTACACCTTATTTACATACTCTGGGCTTTTGCTGCTAATGTCACCTTATTGGACTGGGAGAAGGTTCTTGTAGTGGTTACATAATCCTCAGACTTGCTGATGGGGCATTTCGCCACCAAAATATGCTTAAGTGGGGTCCTCGATTTTGATTCATTGTCCTGATGAAGTAAAATCCTTCTGGTATTTTCTTCCTTGAGTCAGATGGTAAAGGAAGTCAGCATTTTCTTTATCTAGATGTTCACTGCACTTAGGGGGACAAATGTCGTTGAAAGATTGAAGTAATAATGAAGGTCTCAACGGGGAGCTCCAAATTCCTGAAGATGAATGGGTTTTCATATTTTTTTGTCCAAGTAAACCTTAGTGCATTATTTCATCCCCTAAAATTTTAGTTTCGAAACGATGCACATTCATGGTGAAATTTATTGATCAGAAATGCTATGAAGAAATCTTGGTATGCTTTGGTGTGATTATCCGACATAGACTATTTGACAGCTCTTTCTTACACACTGTAATTAATCTTGAACCCAGTCTTATTTCACAAGTTAAAAAAATGAGCCAGTGAAACATGCAGTTGACACATGGCATGATTCTACGACAAAGAGACATGAGTCACAGTCCAGAGCAGGTCCGTGCAGAAACCAGTTTGCTTTTGTGGCAATGCGTGTTGATACAGCATCCTTCGCGGACTCAAGGAAACCCTGGATTTGCGACTGAAATGCGTATACCACCCCTTTGTCCTTTCAGCAGCATGGGGTCAGTTGTTTTTGGTTAAATACATTTTGGGGATCCCATCTGTACAATCAATGCAACTGTGAACTGGGGCAGTTTTAAAATTCTTTGTCCACAGTTTCTTTGACGCTCTCCCCAGGTGAGTTCTGCAGCCTTTCCACCTGAAGCTGTATTGATCTTATAGACTGATTTGTAATCAACAGAATCAGCAAAGCGATCCATGTAATTTTTGAGGCAAGTTCACAGAAGGCCATGCAGCTTCTGCTTGGTTCTCTTGGGATACTTGCTGTGGCAGAAGCCAGGTGCCATGTCAGAAATCCAGCCATTTGGGACCCTCACGTGGAAGCGGTCTGGTTGACAGCCCCACCGCACTCCCAGCCAGCATCCAAACTGCCAGATGTATGAGTGAGCCATCCTGGCTTATATTTACTTAGCCATGGAACCATTTTGCCTTGAGACATCTATTAGGAGACTGATTGATAAAATAAACCCTCTGATTAATACGGATTTCACTTATAAAATTTTTTAGTTATAGGTTGGCTCAGAATTCAGAAAGAGAACTTGTTGCAGTTGCAATAGTTAATGGACCTCATCTTGATAAAGAAATCACACTTCCATGGGGAGGCATGAATAACAGGGATGGGTGGAAGTTCTGAAATATCATATCAGAACATAAGACGCTGGAGTTCCCATTGTGGCTCAGCAGGTTAAGAACCCGACTAGAATCCATGAGGATGTGGGTTCGATCCCTGGCCTCGATTGGTGGGTTAAGAATCCGGCATTGCCGTGAGCTGTGGCCTTACGTCACAGATGTGGCTAGGGTCCGGTGTTGCTGTAGCTGCGGCGTAGGCCCGCAGTTGCAGCTCCGATTGGACCCCTAGCCTGGGAACTTCCATATGCCTCAGGTGCTTCCCTATAAAGAAAAAAAGGAAAAAGAAAATAAGAGGCTCTTGGTTTAAACCAGAAATTACACACACGTGCAGGGAATACATCAGCAATTGGCAAAAAGCAAAGTTACTTCTGGATAGGAAAACAATTGGATTTTAAAATGTCCCTGGGTTCATTTTCTTTTGGTGGTCAAAGACCTGGCAGAAACTCCTGGCTCAAGTCTCAGAGCAAATCAATTTATCGATCTACCTACCTACCTATGCATCCATCTTCGTTCATTTCATTCGAATAGGTAATGTATTCATATCGTAAAAAAAATCACAAGGCACAGGGTGATATACACTGAAAACTCTCCCTCTCACTCTGTCTTTCAACCACAGCGTTTCCAGGTTCAAGTCTATCCTTCCAGGGTTATCTTAAGCATATGTAAACAAATGCATATATATGTTCTTAAAGAAAACATATATAGCAGCAAATTACATGTATTGTATTCTGTACTTTGCTATTTTTCAGGTAAAGACATAAATATTCAAAGTCATTCCATATCCATACATGGAGAGTTTCCTTGTTCTTACTTTTCTCATATCCACCCAATATTCCATTGTAGTGGATGTACCTTAATGTAATGAACCAGTCACTTATTGGTAGGTCTTTTCCTACTATAAACGATGTCACAAAGAATAAATTTGGACATGCATCATTTGGCATGTGAGCAAAAGTATCTGAGGATAAATTACTAGATATGCTATTGCTGGGTCAAATGATGGCTGGTGTTGTCTGTGCCTGGCCCAGATTTCTTTTTATGGGACTGCTGTACCCATTCACCCACTGCTACGTAGAACAGGGACTTATACTCAGTATTTTGTAATAATCTATAATGGAAAAGAATCTGAAAAAATAATATACATGTAGATATAGGTATACATATATACATATACATATATATATGAATTATTTTTTGTACACCTGAAACTAACATAACATTGTAAATCAACTATACTTCAATAAATATTTTTTAAGTAAATAAAAGAAAGCCATTGTATACATGTGCCATATCCTCTTTATCCAATCTTCTGTTGATGGACATTTAGGTTGCTTCCATGTCTTGCTTACGTAAATTGTGCTGCAATATTGGAGTGCATGTGTCTTTTCAAAGTATGGTTTTCTCTGTATATACGCTCAGGAATAGGATTGCTGGATCACATGGTAATTCTATACTTATTTTTTAAGGAATCACATGGTAGTTCTATCTTTAGTTTTTGTTTTTGTTTTTCTTTTTTCCTTTTAGGGCCACACCCACAGCATATGGAGGTTCCCAGACTAGGGGTCTAATCGGAGCCGTTGCTGCTGGCCTGTGCCACAGCCACAGCAACGCGGGATCCGAGCGGCGTCTGCGACCTACACCACAGCTCACGGCAACGCCAGTTCCTTAACCCACCGAGCGAGGCCAGGGATCAAACCCGCAACCTCATGGTTTCTAGTCGGATTTGTTTCTGCTGCGTCATTTCAGGAACTCCTATATTTATTTTTTTAGGGAATCTCCATATTGTTCTCCATAGTGGCTGCAGCAATTCATATTCCCACCAACAGTATAGGAGGGTTCCCTTTTCTCCATACCCTCTCCAGCATTTATTGCTTGTAGATTTTTTGATAATGGCCATTCTGACTAGTGTGAGGTGATACCTCATTGTAATTTTGATTTGCATTTCTCTAATAATCAGTAGTGTTGAGTATCTTTTCTTGTGCTTTTTAGCCATCTGTCTGTCTTCTATAGAGAAGTATTTATTTAGATCTTCTGGCCATGACTTAATTGTGTTGTTTGGGTTTTCTTATATAAAGTTATATGAGATGTTTGTATATTTCAGAGATTAATCCCTTATTGGTTGCTTCATTTGCAAAGATTTTCTCCCATTCTGTGGGTTGTCTCTTTGTTTTGTTTATGTTTTCCTTTACTGTGAAAAAGATTTTAAGTTTAATTAGGTCCCATTTGTTCATTTTTTATTCTCATTACTCTATTAGGTCATTCAAAAAAGATATTGCTGCGATTTATGTCAAAGAGTGTTCTGCCTGTTTTCCTCTAGGAATTTTATAGTATTTGGCCTTACATTTAGGTCTTTAATCCATTTTGAGTTTATTTTTCTGTATGGCGTTAGAGAATGTTCTAATTTCATTCTTTTACATGATGCTGTCCAGTTCTCCCAGGACCACTTATTGAAGGGACTGTCTTTTATCCATTGTATATTCTTGCCTCCTTTGTTGTAGATTAATTGACAATATGTGTGTGGAGTTATTTATGGGGTTTCTATTTTGCTTCATTGATCTATGTGTCTATTTTTGTGCCAGTATCATGCCATTTTGATTACTGTAGCTTTGTAGTATAGTCTAAAGTCAGGGATCCTGATTCCTCCAGCACTGTTTTTCTTTCTCAGTTCATATAGTATGTATATGTGTGTGTGTGTGTGTGTGTGTGTGTGTGTGTGTGTGTGTGTGTGTGTAATGGAATATTACTCAGCCATAAAAAAGAATGAAATAATGCAACATGGATGGACCTAGAAATTGCCATACTAAGTGAAGTAAATCAGCAAAAGACAAAGATATGAAATACCTAATATGTGGAATCTAATAAAAATGATACAAAAGAACTTAGTCACAAAACAGAAACAGACTCAGATTTCAAAACCAAACTTATGAATACCAAAGGGGAAACACTGGGGGAGGGATAAATTGGGAGGTTGGGGTTGACAGATACACACTGCTAGATATGGAATGCATGAACATCAAGGACCTACTTATAACATAGGGAAATCTACTCAATACTCTATGGTGACCTACATGGGAGAAGAATCTGAAGAGGAATGGATATATGTATATGTATAACTGATTTATTTTGTCATACACCTAAAATTAATCTGACATTGTAAGTCAACTATATGCCAATAAAATTGAAAAGTAAATAAATAATTAAAAGAAAGCCAGAGCATGTAGGTGGCAGGCTTTTCTCTGCTGGTAAACCCAATGACCTGTACTCAGGAGAAAGGTCTGACTTCCTATATGGCAAGAGGTTTGTTTTAATGGTGGGAAATTTTCCCATTTCCACTAAGGACAGCATTAAAGCCAATGGAGATGCTGGAGCAGAGGGGGTTAGGATGGAATTAAGCAAGATCTTTCAAACTCTTAGTGCTAGAAAATTTCATACTGTGAACACATTGCCTCTGGGTTTAGTTGAGTGTAGTCTAGCTTTATGGTTCAGCATTGGCTTCGTATTATCTGAGGCGCCCAAAGGAACCCCCACACATAATACAAAATTCGCACATTAAGAACAAAACCAAGGATTGGTGTGTTTTGTTTTGTTTTGTTTTTAACCCCTCATTATGTTTAAAATCATTTTAGGAGGAAGTTTCAAATGACCCTCTTTCATTGTACTGTGCACTGTTGTCCTGCTCATAAGTGTTGATGATGTATAATGAGTAGGCTTGTGAACAACTTTATTTGCTTATTTGTTTGGGAGGAGGAAGGGGCGCCTTTTTTGAGAAAAGGAAATTGGGACATTTGTTAAAGAAAAGCTTATGCTGAAAGTGTTTTCTCTGTTTTGGAAAAAAATAAGAAAGGCATATCTGTTTTGGGCCTTTCATGTTGGGTATATGTCCACATCTTATAAAATAATCATCGCATAAATGATTTATCCTCTTTTCCAGAATAGTACTTCTTGGTACCCACACTTGAGAGAACTTACAGATGCAGATTGGGGTGGAGTGTGCTTTTAGCTTTTTTTTCTTCTGCAGTAGGGAAGGCAGATTGGGCAAGGGCACAGGCTTCGGGGTCTAGGCTGCTATGTTGCACAAACCCAAAAGACACTATTACATTGCATCCTGTGTGAATGGCGCCCCCTGGAATTCAACAGTGTAAATGGTGAGCCCTGGGATTGGGCATCACTTAATGTCCACATTTTGCTTCTCATGCCACTTTGGGGGTCTTGCCTCATCTAGTGTTTCTAGGAAGTATTATGTACAGCCCGAGTTACAACAACGTGAGGTCAGTGTTGTCAGAGCAGAAGCTGGCAATCAAATCAGCTTAAGATACCCTCTTTCTTCTGAGCACGGCTGGCATGCGGAAGAGGGACTAAGGCTTGGTCCTTCTTGGTACTCACAGCACAGGGGTGTGACCCATCAAAGCCAGAAGATTTTGGTCTTCTAGTCTATGAATACAAGGGCCATATTTTTTCAAACAAAAATCAGGACAAATGCAGCAACATAGATGGACCTAGAAATTATCATACTAAGTGACGTAAGTCAGACAAAGACAAATATACGAAATCACCAATATGTGGAATCTAACAAAAAATGATACAAAAGAACTTAAAAGACAGAAATAGACTCAAAGATTTTGAAACAAAATTTGTGGTTACCAAAGGGGAAACAGGGCATGAGAAGGATAATTAGGAGGCTGGGATTGACGTGTACACACTTCTGTATTAAAATAGATAGGGAACAAGGACCTACTGTATAGCACAGGGTAATCTACTCGATACTCTGCAACAACCTATATGGGAAAAGAATCTGAAAAGGAACAGATATATATGTATATGTATAACTGATTACTTTGCTGTGCACCTGAAACTAACACAACTTTCTAAGTCAACTCTATTGCAATAAAATTTATTAAAAAAAATAAAAAATACAGAGAAAAAAATCAGGACCAATGGTCTGGCATAGGATTTTTTACAGTCTGTGAATATATTTCCAAGGAGTCTTACCAATAGCTTTTAGTGATTTATGTGACAAATCATTGTGCAGAAAAGAATGAAACTGTGAAATTGATGTCGCCTCAGGAATTTTAATGCCTCCTCACTACCTATAACGTGAATAGCTACCATGTATGGAAGGTTTATTATTGACGCTTAAATTAAGTGCTTTGCAGAAATTATGTCATTTTCTTCTCAGGACAACTCCAGTCGGCGGGTACCATCAATCCGTTTCATAGGGGGGATAACTGAAGATGAGAAGGAGCTTCCCATGATCGTGTAGCTAGGAAGTGAGGGAGGTGACATTCCCACCCAAGTTGGCCAAACCCATACTCTTCAACGACACAATCCCATCTCTCCTATTTAAGGAGGGATTTTTACTCTTTTATTTGCCAAGTTTTACTCTTTTATTTGAGGCTGGAATATATAGCAAAAGGCCAGGAGATTTACAACTCTCTCCTGTTGGTGGAGAAAAAGATATTTCTTATCTCCTCCACTTAGTTCAGGGTAACAAACATTTCTTGTCTCCTGGATACCAGCTATGGGGCCAATCGTGATGAAACATAAAGATTAATGAATATCAATACTGTACTCTTCCTACCCTCAGCTCAAGATATGTGGGTTAGAGGGAAAAGGAAAGCATACAAATAACGGCTATAAAGCCAACTGTAATAAGTGACATGTTTGAGAAGCTAATTGATATGAGAGTTTCAGGAAGGTAGAAATTCAATCAGACTAGGGAAAATTCCTACAGGAATTTGCATTTAATGAGGGCACTGGAAGACTGGGGGGCTCTCATGGTTACTATGGTCGTG
Source organism: Sus scrofa (assembly GCF_054392235.1). Classification (NCBI taxonomy): domain Eukaryota; kingdom Metazoa; phylum Chordata; class Mammalia; order Artiodactyla; family Suidae; genus Sus; species Sus scrofa. The sequence continues at coordinate 43,286,913 of NC_139401.1, read as the reverse complement.
TGACAATTTACCCCCAAACTTAGTGGCATTAAATAATCATTTTAACATTTCGCTCTGTTAAAAAAAAAATGTATGTTCAGGAATTCAGGAAAGTCCTAGCTGAGCAGTTCTTGCTTAGAGTCTCTTAAGTGGCTATGATCAGATGTGACTGGGGGTAGGTCATCTGAAGACTGGACATCCAAGATGGCACACTCAGCGGGCTGGCATTGATGCCAGCTATCAGTGGGAACTTAGCTGGGAGCTCAGCTGGGCTGCCACTGGAAGGCATACGCAGGGCCTCCGTAGCATGGTGGTCTCAGGCAGAAGTTGTACGGACCTTTCTGACCTAGCCTTGGAAATCACACAATACCGCTTCTGCCACGTTGTGACATAATAAGAGATTATGTCTCATTCTCACATAATAAGAGAGTCACTGTGGCTAGCCCAAAGGGAAGAGGGCACGGCCCCACCTCTCAATGGGAAGAGGATCGAGGTGCTATTGTCAAAGAGAATGTACAGTCTCCCACAAGGGTGTGACAAGTGGAGGTATGTGCAAGGGGCTTTGCAGTCAGATAAAACGGCAGGAGTCAGGGAGTTCCCTGGTGGCCTAGAGATTAAGGATATGGCATTGCATTGTTACTGCTGTGACTCAGGCTCAATCCCTGTCCCGGGAACTTCCGTATGCTGCGGGAGCAGCCCAAACCAAAAAAATCAACCAACCAAACAACAACAACAACAACAACAACAAACAGCAGGAGTAGGAAAGAGGATGCTGAAGGAATGTCAAGTTGTCTAGTGCAGCTGGGGAAGAGAGTATGATGAATTAGGGGAGATAAATTTGAAAAGCTGTTTTGAGTCCTGTCCACAAAGGCAGAATGCTGAGTCTGGATTTATTGAGATGTAATCTGATGATGAGATCAAGAGCACGGCTTTGGAGTCAGAGCTCTTTCCAACACCCCTTTGCTAGTTGTGCGACCTTGGATAACTTCCCTACCCTTCCAGAGACTCAACTGTTCTTCCTATAAAAGAAGGCAATTGTAACTCTGTTGCCATTTTCCTTGCCAGGATTAGAAGGTGAATGTAAGTCACTTAGTATCTAACAAAGGGTGGCAGTTATAGTTACTCTGCCAGTAATGAGGTAGCCTATGACCGTGTTTGAGGATAAGGTCACATAATCACATTTGTCACTCAGGAAGATTCCAGCAGGCAGCTAATCAGCCTTAAGTCAGGAAGACCAGCTAGGAAGAAATGATATTAAGCTGGTCTAGAAGCCATGAGAGCCTGAACTGTGGTGGCGACTGAGATATGGGAGTTCCCACTGTGGCTTAGCGCTAATGAATCTGAGTAGGATCCATGAGGATGCGGGTTCGATCCCTGGCCTCGATCAGTGGGTTAAGGATCTGGCGTGGCCGTGAGCTGGGGTGCAGGTCGCAGACGGAGCTCGGATCCCACGTTGCTGTGGCTGTGGTGTGGGCCGGCGGCTGTAGCTCCGATTTAGCCCCTAGGCTGGGAACCTCCATGTGCTGTGGGTGCGGCCCTAAAAAGCAAAAAGAAAAGAAAAAGAGAAAAGAAAATTCCTTTAGGATGCAAGCTGTACTAATAACTGACATCTCCAGTGTTTGGGTGGTCATCTTTTCTTCTTAAAGGATCCTGGCGTATGGAAGTCAGCAGCCAGTTCCCAGAGCCTTTCAGATAGAGAGAGAGGGAGCGGGAAAGCGAGAGAAGCCCATAAAACAGCACGCGGAGATGTAATCATAGCATTTACTGAAGAACTTTCCCCCTCATAATTTAGATACCTCTCAGAGGACACAGCAGGTGCTATTTATTTCATCCCGGGCTCTGTGATCTTCTGTTCTATGCACACTGGATTTGATTGAGATGAGATAAATCACTGTTTTCTTCGAAAAAGGGAAACTTCTGAAGCACTCTCTGAATGTACTGCATGATAAATTCAACTTTTCATATCGTACTGTTTGCTTCTTTCAAGTCAGTCTAACTTTTTAATTTTTTATTTATTTTTACTTTTTATTTTTTGCTTTTTAGGGCTGCACCCGCAACATATGAAGGTTTCCAGGCTAGGGGTCGAATCAGAGCTATAGCCACCAACCTACACCACAACCACAGCAACGCCAGATCTGAGCCACGTCTGTGACCTACACCACAGCTCACAGCAACACTGGATCCTTAACCCACTGAGCGAGGCCAGGGATCGAACCTGCATCCTCATGGATCCTAGTCAGATTTGTTTCCACTGTGCCACAACGGGAACTCCCTCAGTCCAACTATTGTGTATGGAATGGATTGTCAACAGGGACCTGCTGTGTAGCACAGGGAACGCCCCTCAATATTCTGTGATAACCTATATGGGGAAAGAGTCTGAAAAAGAATGGATATATGTATATGTACAACTGAATCACTTTGCTGTACACCTGAAACTAACACAACGTTGTAAAGCAACTATACTTAATAAAACTTTAAAAAATGGGAGTTCCCACTGTGGCTCAGTGGGTTAAGAACCCAACATAGTGTCTGTGTGGATGTGGTTTTGACCCCTGGCCTCGCTCAGTGGGTTAAGGATCTGGTGTTGCCACAAGTTTTGGCCTGGGTCACGGGTGAGGCTTAGATCTGGTGTTGCCATGACCGTGGTGTAGGCCGGCAGCTGCAGCTCTGATTTGACCCCTAGCCTGGGAACGTCCATATGCTGTGTGTGAGGCCATAAAAAGAAAAAAAAAAAAAAGCTTAAAAAAATGAGAAATCAGTGTAAATGATTAAATGGGAATAACTTACATAATTCAAAGCAAACACATATACACATACCAAATCTTTAGATGAATGGTTTGGCTGCCCGCCACCAGAAATCTCCCACTTCCCTTTTATTATTTGAAGCAAACACAAAACCAAATCAACGCCATCAAGGGTTTGCCCACTTGGAAAGGATACTGCATTCCAGAGCCGTCCAAAGGTTACACTACTCATAACAATTGTATATTGTTTTCCCTAAAGTTCACGGGAAGATAATAGTTGTTATTTTCTGCCTTCATACCAGATTTCCAACACTCATTGTCCTTCTAAAAGGGAGAAGCACAGCTTTTGTGCATTTTGCAAAGTGGCCCTCTTTGGGCAGTCCTCCCACTGGACTGAGACGACCTATTTACCGCTATGGTTCTACCGTGGTTTGTTACAGGAGCCTGAATGAACTAAACCATCCTTGATTTCAGGAGAGAAGACTCATGAAAATCACTCAGACTATCACCATTCCTGTAATGGGCACATAACTATATAAGAATGAGCTACTGGGGGCGTGAGTTCCCATCGTGGTGCAGTGGAAACGAATCCGACTAGGAACCATGAGATTTGGGGTTCGATCCCCGGCCTCACTTAGTGGGTTAAGGATCCAGCGTTGCCGTGAGCTGTGGTGTAGGTGGCAGACGTGGCTCAGATCTGATGTTGTTGTGCCTGTGGTGGAGGTCGGCAGCTGTAGCTCCAACTGAACACCTAGCCTGGGAATGTCCATGTGCTGCGAGTGTGGTTCTAAAAAAAAAAAAAAAAATGAGCTACTGGAGGTCAGAGATTATGTTTTGACCAGATCACCACAAATAAATGATTTGCAACTATGTATTAGATGCCATCACATTGAGTGAGCTAATTAAGTCCTAAAGATTAAATAAATGTTAGTGGGGTTTCTCACTTCTATCAAGATTAATAGGAGTTCCCGTCGTGTCTCAGTGGTTAACGAATCCGACTAGGAACCATGAGGTTTCGGGTTCGATCCCTGGCCTTGCTCCGTGGGTTAAGGATCCGGTGTTGCTGTGAGCTATGGTGTAGGTCACAGATGTGGCTGGGAGCTCGAGTTGCTGTGGCTGTGGTGTAGGCCGGCGGCTATAGCTCCAATTCGACCCCTAGCCTGGAACCTCCACGTGCCATGGGTGCGGCCCTAAAAAGAAAAATAAAGAAAAAAAGAAAGACAAGTGAAGTGTGCGGTTGGCAACCTGCAATGCAGAGCTCTTCCGATGAAGAAGTTTATTTTCTGCCTTTTTTAAAGGAGAATTGTCACTTTAAATGAACCAAAAGAAAACAGCATTAAAAACTATAATCAAGGCAAGTTAGGAGAAGGTTGAGAAGGAAAGTAATCACAGCAAATAATAAGATTGAATCAGTTGAGTGGCCTTACCTTGTATTAAGGAAAGACTTTTGGCATAGAATTAAGTAGGCGAGCATTTCCTCCTTAGAGTGGAGCATGAGGATAGAAGAAGAAAGGGATTAGAATGTGAACAGTTAAGGGATAGAGGAAAATATATATCTAATTGATTCAGAATTTATACCAGCTTTGGCTCAGTCTTCATCTTTTTTTTTTTTTTGACTTTACTTTTAGTTGTATTGAAACATTTTGATAAATAAATTGATTCCTATAGAGTAACGTTGGAGAAAATGCACGGTTTAATTTGGGGGAGTCTGGCCAAAGGAAGTCCTTGGCTTTTTGAGCAACCTTAATGTAGTACCTGGCACCTGCAACTCAACTAATTGATACCCAGATTTATAATATGGACTTTCCAGCTAAAATATGGCACAGATGAACCTATCTGCAGAACAGAAACAGACTCACAGACATAGAGAACAGACATACGGTTGCTAAGAGGGAGTGGGGAGGGAGTGGGAGTTTGGGGTTCGTAGATGCAAACTATTCCATTTAGAATGGATAAGCAATGGGGTCCTACTGGGACCTGTGTCTAATCTCTTGGGACAGACCATGATGGAAGATAATATAAGAAAGGGGATGTATGTTTATGTATGACTGGGTCACTTTGCTGCACAGCAGAAATTGGCACAACACTGTAAATTAACTATGTTTTAATTTTTAAAAAAATACGGATTTTCCATGTTCTGGGACTGACCTTTTGACCAGAAGGATATTTAAAAGAAGTTCTGCCCAAGGCAGAAGTCACTTTAATTTAGAGTCAGCCTGGGTGCCTTTTTTTTGTTAATCCACCACCCCCTTAATGTCGTACTTTCTATTCACTTGTTACATTTCTATGGTGGTTTTGTTGTTAAAAAGAATAATAAGCAGCGATTACCTCTTAGGTACTTGTGTTTTCATGGGTAACATTTGATGTTCATGACTCTCTTGGGAGGTACCTAATACCATCCCTATTTTACACACAAGGAAGTCAAGGGACTGTGACACTGGAGGTACAGGGTGATGCGTGGAAGTCAAATGGACTTGGATTTGATTTCTGGCTCCATGTTCAGAAATAAGCCACGTGACTTTGGACCGCTAAGTGATACAACCGCTCTACGCCTCAGTGTTCTCATATGTAAAATGGGCTAACACCCGATTTTCTTGTGTTCTAAGGAGCCCTTTATATGCACTTCTTATTTTCATGTTTGAAATTGAAGTGTATCTTATAACTGCTAGATCTTGTATTTTTCACCCTCTAAAGCTGCTTTTACATTGATGATGTCTTACCATTGATAGCATTTGATAATTGGGGGCTTTAGTAATGCCTACTCTCCCCGGTTCTTATAGGGCCTAAAGATTATGCTTAGTGCTGAGTCAGAGCTTAAGACATGTTGGTTTTTATTATTTTTAAGTAACTTGTCCATAGGCTATATACTAGGAAGCGGCAGAGCCTAGATTGGAAGCAAGTTTGTAGCTGTAGTTAGAGAACTCCTTTTCTAGACCCCAAGTTGTGAGGAAAGCAGTTCATTATATTAGCCATGAGTCAGTCCCCATATCATGAGCCAGACTCTTCGATTCTTATAACTGCTTGCTCTCCCTAATTCCTAATATCTCATCAGGTGTAAATTATGGTGAACCCCTTTTTTTTTTGCTTTTCAGGGCTGCACCTGTAGCATATGGAGGTTCCCAGGCTAGGGGTCTAATTGGAGCTGTAGCCGCCAGCCTACACCATAGCCACAGCAACACAGGATCCGAACCTCGTCTGCAACCTACACCATAGCTCTCAGCAATGCTGGATCCTTAACGCTCTGAGTGAGGCCAGGGATCGAACCTGCAACCTCATGGATGCTAGTCAGATCCGTTTCCCCAGAGCCATGATGGGAACTCCTTATTATTATTATTATTATTATTTGCCTGCCCAGCCTCCAATCCTTCCTCTTTTCCATTGGAGAAACTCTGTCCTCTCTCCATCCTTATGATTTATTGGGGGTAGGATTCATCCTAGGGGCCATTGAGAAACCCGGGCCCAGACAATCCGCACACTTTATCCCCCTGGCCACTTATATTTGGTTCAGGGATGAGCGAGTAACTTACATTTTTTTGCCTAATCTAGTTTGAGTTTTAACTTTCCGATACTTTTGATTGAATGAATTCATCTTCACTAACATAATTGGAAATCAAGACCGATCGGCGACTGGGGACACCCCCAGTAGCCACAGGCCAACCCTGGAATGAAACCCTTAATGAGGAGTTGATGAGGATAGTTTTTCAGGGTCCCCTGGCACCATCAAGGAAGAGGCTTTTTTTTTTTTTTTTTTTCTGATAGACGGACCCAGGTGTAAAATCTACCAGGCAGATATTTGTATTAGCAGTGAGGTTACCGTGGTTCCACAAATCAATAAGCTTTATCTAAACCACACTGTTCCCTCGTCTTGAATCCAGCGTTTGTCGACCAATCATTTGGACTTAATTTGGCCTTTCTTTTCTGGGAAGGGAGTACACAGAGCAAGTGAAACCGCTGATGTGGGAGGTATTTGGCAGGGCGGTGTAAATGAATAAACTCGTGGTCTGGTTTGTAAGTGAACCTCCTGTGACTCTGATTGTCAGGAGGCAGTTCAATTGGTGAGCTCAACCTCAGAGAATTTAACACATTCGATGTTCTGAAACTGCGCATTGGAAAGTCACATCCAGGAGTTCTCACTGTGGCTCAGTGGGTTAAGAACCTGACATGGTGTCTGGGAGGATGCAGGTTCAATCCCTGGCCTTGCTCAGTGGGTTAAGGTTCTGGTGTTGCCAAAAGCTGTGGGCTGCAGGTGCAGCCATAGAGAAAAACAAAAAAAGGAAAGAAAGAAAGACAGAAAGAAAAGGGAAAAAAGAAAGAAAGAAAGAAAAGGGAAAAAAGAAAAAAAGAAAATCCATCCAAAACAAAAATGATAATGGCCAAGTAAAAAATTACCATAAAATTTACTTAAAAACAAGCAATTTAAAAAATCACCTGTTTGTTGTTTTCTCTTGGGGGAGGAATGGGGTTGGTGTTCATTCTTTAAAATGTATCTCACTCATCTAAGATGCTGGATGCACTGTGTGGGCAGTCAATGGGGGTTGGAGGGATGATAGATTTACCTACTTTTTCCCCAAGACCTCAGCCACACAACTTTGTGATCCTTTGTGGGGTTGCTGAGATGTTAGCTTTGATCAGTAGCCATTGCAGCCCCAGTTAAGATGTTCTAAGATCTCAGAGTTCCCCTGTGGCATGGCAGGTTAAGGATCCGGCGTTGTCACCACTGTGGCGTGGATTCCATCCCTGGCCTGGGAGTTTCCACATGCTGTGAGCACAGCAAAATATATCTATATCTATATCTATATCTATATCTCTTTATCTATCTATCTATCTATCTATCTATCCATCTATTCTAAGATCTTACTTGATAAAGTGATTTGATTTTTCAGAAAGTTACATCCACGACTACCTTGGTCAGACATGAATTTCTAGAGAAAGGGGCGGAATGGTGACTGTCAAATTTATTTTACAGTAGAGCTTACTGCAGCATCTTCAAGATAAAGAATGCCATTCCGAGGATATTTCTCTTCATTGAGAAGACTTGATATTCCTAGGTAATTTGGAAATACTAAACTATTAATAGACTTGCTGGGATTTTTCCTTATTAAGTACAGCAAATGCTGACTATCTACTAGGTACATGGCATGGGTTAAGTAAATGTTCCTTTTTACACAACCTAAGCGCAAGATACCGTCCAAGAAATTTCATAATCATTTCATAAGCCAGATAAAGGCACTTACCATAAAGGTTGTAATGTTTTTTTAAATGTCAGCCCAGTAACTGAACAATTAGAAGAGGGCACATTTTGTTATTAATTTGTCAGTCTTACTATGACATTTACTTCCTTCCTCCAAATTGCTCATTTGACATTTTTCCAATCCGGATTCTGTGAAGAGCTTCACAATGGACATTGCCTTCTTTCTTCCTCCTCTTTTTTCCCCCACTATGTTTTCGCAATGTTTAAAAAAAAGCCCACAAATTAAGCACAAATATCTTCTTGTCATAAAAAATTCTCCAATGATAAGCAAATGCCCCCTTTCTTCCTACCTGATCTTACCTTCCTTCCCAGAAGTGACACTGTTAAATGTTTAGTGTATCTTTGTCCAGCCCCTTCTCTATGCATTTATGAAAAATTTGTGCATATATCAGTGTATAGTTTTATTTTTAGTGTGCTTTTTTTTTTTAAATTGGATAGTAGTGTACGTATTTCTTTGCAACATGCCTTTTTCACTGAATGGGCTGTATCTGGGATCTTTCTGTATCAGTACACGTGGGTTTATTTACACAACTGTTCAACAAATATCTCTTGAGCATCCCTGGGGATTTTATGGTTGTTCAGCAAATATGCACTCTCTTTTCCAAGCTCCTCAGAGGAGGAGTATATTTCCCTGGTCCGTTGATGCTGAGCTCGCGCATATGACTTGCTTAGGGCGATGGAATGTGGACTTGCCAATGGACCAGATCCTAGCAGAAGCTTTTAGAAGTACTGCAAGTTCTGCTACCCTTCTTGAGCTCCTGCCTTTCACTAAAAAATAGTATGTTCCCTATATTCTTCAGCCAGGTCCCTAGCACAAGAAGATGCATGGAGCCGACCCGAACCCAACCCACAGCCCAGAACAGCGTTACAATGGATGGCATAGAACCATGAGCAATAAATAAGCACTAGTTGCTGTACGCCTCTGAGATTTTGGAATTTTTGTAACCCAGCACAATCACAGCAAAATCTGACTGATACAAATACTTGCTATTGGCTGGGCATTGCTCTAGATGCAGGGAAAACAACAAGAATCCCTGCCTACATGGACTTGACACTGAAAGGCTGGGTAGTATTCATGGAAAGGTTGAACAGTGCTAAGGTACTGTCGCTTTTTCAGTCTTCCGGGCCTTTTGTAGGAAGTGCTTAGCATGCGACGTCTGTGAGTCCCCAAGGCTTCAGCTGCCTCCATCCCCTCCTTTCCATCACCACTGCCACCTGCTTGGTCATCCCCTCTTGACTTTCCCATTGGCTCTCCTCTAGGTTCTCCCCACTCTCAGATGCTCCAGGCATCACGACAAGTGTCTTTTCTAGCCATGACTTTGCCTCGTGCAAAACTCCGTGTGACCCCTTTTCCTTCTTCATGAAACACACAGTCTGGCCTTCCCTTTCCAAATGCATTCTTCCCTTCGTCCTGTACGCTCATGATCTGCCAGAGCAGCGCCTGCTTACTGCCCAGGGCACACATCCTGTAGTGAACTTCGTGGCGAGCCACCCAGAATTTCCCCCTCGGGACGGAGGTACCTTCTCCCCCAGCTGCTGGGCGTGTTGGTGGATGATGGCTCCCATGCTGTCAGAAGAAGGGACCCACCTCACCCACGCCTTCATATTCCCTTCTCGGGGACAGCCTACATCCAAAGACTGGTCAAAAGTGGTGGTGGGGGGTGGAGTAAGGGTTGGAGTTTCTCTAGTGGCCTGGTGTTTAAGGATTCAGTGTCGTCACCTCTGCAGTACAGGTTCGATCCCTGGCCCGGCCCGGGAACTTCCACATGCCACTGGCATGGCCAAAAAAAAAAAAAAAAAAAAAAAAAGGGAGGGGTTGCTACAAAGACCTATCCCTTGTGTCTCCAGGCAAGGCAACTCTGAAAAGTTATTCCAGCTTCAGAACAATCCATGAGATTGGCTAAGGCCTTGGTGTGTGTGTGTGTGACTATATTACAGCCTAACACCTTCCTTTGTCACATCCTACTTCCTTGACTCCTCCACAGGGGGAGATCCCAAGGATATGCCTTAATACATTTTCAGAACATTAAACTCCATCTCAGAGTCTGCTTCCTGCAAAACCCGACATAAAACACATCCTGTAGGTCCCTTGAGCCTTCCCCATTCTTTGAGACCTTTGATCATGCTGATCTGTCTGCCCCGTAATCCTCAGCTAGTTAAAACTCCACCGGTACTTTGTGGCCTCCCCCTAACATCGCCTATTCCAGATAGGTTTTCCTGACTTTTGAACCCGGAAACTCTTGCTTTCCCTTTGAAACCCCACCAGAAGTGGTTTTTTTGTTTTTTTGTTTTTTTGTTTTTTTTTCATCTGTCCCTTATGGGGCTACGGGAGCTGGCAGGTTGTAAGGGAAGAGATTGGACTTTGGAGTGAAGCAGGCTGGAACTCCTCTACTTACTGGCTGTGTGACCACAGACGCTTCAGGTTTCTCATCAATAAGATAAAAAGGAGTTCCCACTGTGGCTCAGTGGGTTAAGACCCTGGCGAGTATCCATGAGGATTTGGGTTCGATTCCTGGCCTCGCTCCGTGGGTTAAGGATCCAGCACTGCTGCAAGCTGTGGCTTAGGTCATGGACGTGGCTCAGATCTGGTGTTGCTGGGGCTGTGGTGTAGGTTGCAGCTGCAGCTCTGATTCAACCCGTAGCCTGGGAACTTCCACCTGCTGCACAAGTGCAGCCTTAAAAAGGAAGAAAAAGCTACCTCGTAAGATTGTGGTTAGCATTAAATGGAATAACACAGATGAAGTGCCTGGTGCATGCGAGGTGCCCAAGTGTGAGATCCTCCTGCTCTCCTTTCTGCTTCCCTTCGCCGTATCTGGTATCTTTACTGATGATACCAGTCATTTGCAGACTTGTCTCATGGGTCTGTGGGCTTGGGAGAGGCTGGAATATGCCTTGCGTATCCTTGTATTCACAGTGCTTAGCACTAAGAGCTTCTTAAATGTGGTTGAACTGAGTGCCACTTCTGGGTAAAAAAGGTCTAGTTTGGTTTTGGTACCAAGAATTTCCATGTTGTATCCCATAATTCATAGATAGATCACACGGAGAAGGGAGTCCAGTTTTTTGTTTGTTTGGCTTTTTAGGGCTGCACCCGTGGCATACGGAGGTTCCCAGGCTAAGAGTCAAATCAGAGCTGTAGCTGCCAGCCTACTCCACATCCTCTGCAACTCCAGATCCGAGCTGTGTCTGCCACCTACACCACAAACGACGGCGACACCAGATCCTTAGCCCACTGAGTGAGGCCAGGGATCGAACCCACATCCTCATGGATCCTAGTCAGGTTCTTTAACCTCTGAGCCACAATGGGAACTCCTGCTGATGGGTTCTTAATAGGCACCATAGCTGCAGAGAGTTCTGAGGGCCCTCTGGTTGGCCCTGGCTCTCACTGCAAGCACCCTATGGGAAGCCAAACCCCAAACAAAGGTGCCCTTAGAGAGTCTGGACTCAGATAACAGCTAAGGAATTTCAAGGCAAACCATACACATCACTGCTCCAATGACTAAAGTTTCTTTTAGTTGAAAGAAAAAAAAATTTTTTTTGGTCCTGGCGTGCAGAAGTTTCCCAGCCAGGGATGGCACCCCCGCCACAGCAGTGACAACGCCATATTCTTAACCTGCTAAGCCACCAAGGAACACCAGGGAATTTAACTGAATTTTTTTAATGACCATAGCTGAGAATTCTGAAATAATCTTAAAGACCTCTGGGGAAAGAGGTGTACAGTGCCTAGCATATGTTCAGTACATGTTTCTTTTCTTTTCTTTTCTTTTTTTTTTCACAATCCAATGTTATAGCATTTCCAGCCCAACCCCTAGCGCACCCCCCAACCTGTTTCATTTGGAAACCGTAAGTTTTTCAAAGTCTTTGAGCCAGTATCTGTTCTGCAAAGAAGTTCATTATGTCCTTGTTTTAAGATTCCTCATGCAGGTGATAGCATTTGATGTTGGTGTCTCAAATACTACAGGAACTTCTCTAGGCAGAAAAGAAAAGGCCACAACTAGAAACAAAAGTTCTACAAATGACAAGGCTCACCAGTAAAGGCATATATACAGCAAAGGTAGGAACTCGTCCATGCACAAATATGCTACCAAAATCAGAAATCGTGAGAAGAGGAGGGCACAAATGCAGGACACTGGAGGTACACTTGCAATTAAGAGACCAACAGCTTAAAACAATCTCATATATATATATATATAAATATATAGAGACTCCTATATCAAAACTTCAGGGTAACTGCAAACCAAAAATCTACACCAGATACACACACAAATAAGAAAAACAGCTCAAATGCAACACTAAAGATAGTCATCAAACCACAAGAGGAGAGAACAAGAGAAGGGAAGAAAAAAGAGCAACAAAAACAAATCCAAAACAGGATGTGTTTCTTAAAGAAATAAACAGATGGATGGGTATGGCTGAGCCATGGGTGAAGTTCTATAGAAGGGACTCGCCCACCTTCTCAGACACACTCAGGTCACCTTCAGGGAAAACTGAAGGGCAGAGTGGGACTCCTAGGCGTGGTTACCGGCTAAGTGAAAGACGCTTGCCTCTGACAGCACAGATCATGAACGCTTATGGTGATAACGCTGTAGTATTGGAAGTGAAATTTCTTGAATACCCCAGCATAACTCTAAGTCCAGGTTTCTTTCTTTTTTTTTTTTCTTTTTAGGGCCCAACCGGCAGCATATGGAGGTTCCCAGGCTAGGGGTCAAATCGGAGCTTCAGCTGCCATCCTACGACACAGCCACAGCCACGCCAGATCCAAGCTGCGTCTTCCACCTACACCACAGCTCCAGGCAACGCCAGATCCTTATCACCCACTGATGGAGACCAGGGATAGAACGCACAACTTCATGGTTACTAGTCGGATTCGTTTCTGCTGAGCCACAGGGGGAACTCCCCCCAGGTTTCTTAACAGACATCCGTGGCCTGTGTTGCAGGTTCAGTTCCCTTCCGAAGCAGACGGAAGCGGAGACTGACTGAAGCGTGCAGGGGGTTCAGGAGGGAAAGCCCTTGAGATGCTTGTGGCAGCGAGGCGACTGAAGCAAGCGTGGGCAGAGGGAAGCCTCGAGCTGCCGCGCAGGTCCCAAGACAGCTTCGGGACCTACCCTGCAGGGGGCGCTAGAGCTAGACGGCCCTTCAAAGCTGTCCCGGGTGGGGCTAAAATGATTGGGTCTTGGAGTTCCTGCTGCGGCGCATGGGGATTGGCGGCTTCCTGGGAGCGTGGGGACGCAGGTCCCATGGGCGTTGCCATAGCTGCCCTTGGGCTGCAGCTTTGGCTCCGATCCGATCCATGGCCCGGGAACTGAGGGGTGGCCAAAAAAAAAAAAAAAAAAAAGAAAAGAAAAAGAAAAAGAAAAAGATGACGCGTCCGTAAAGCCCTTGCCTCAATCTCTCACGGTATGTGGGTTGTCCCCAGAAGAGGGTGTTTTTTGGATTTGGGGGTTCTCTGCAGGGGAGGCAGACCCTGGGGTGGGGGGTGGGATGCTGAAGGCTGTCTGCCCGCTGCTGGGGTGTCAAGTCCTTCCTTGCAGGGGGTGCTGGGAGGCACGGTACCATATTCTCAGTCCTTTCTGCACTATTCCTCCCCGCCCCCCCCCCGCCATCCTCGTCTTCCCTTTATTCCACGCCTTTGCTCTGTGCTGCCTCTTTTCTTAGAATGTTCTTCCGCTCCTTTCTTGGGCTAACTTCTGCTTCTTCGCTATGGGCATTGTCTCCTCTGGGATGTTTTGCTGGGCTCCTCAAAACGAGATAAGACGTTTCTCCATAGCCCTTAACAAAGTATCCTGCGCCTCATGTATCTTTACCACGCTATGGGTGCGTGTCTGTCTCTCGTTCCAGATGGGGAGCCCCATTCAGGGCCCAGGACCTGGGAATGTCTGACTCGGATAATGGGGATTCTACTCCTGTTTGTTAAGTGAATGATTGGGTGGAAGAACGATGGGGTTCATTAACAGCACTGGCAGGTGCGTAGTCCTGTTGGCTTAGAAATTATTAAGTAGGTCCATTATCACATCGCATGTTTTTGTTCAGGCTCTTAGAACACTGGCAATCAACTGTCTCAAATCCTCGGAATCCTTTTTTTTCATTTGGCTGGCTGGCCGTTTTGCAAAACAAAGAGCACATATGGTGCTTTTTCTGAGCTGCTGTTTCCCAACTGGCTAGTTGGGACACTTCGATCGGTGGCAGAGATGCTCTTGAGGTGTCACAGTACCCTTGGTTTCCTCCTTCTTCGTCATCGATTTCTGACTGCGGGTAGGTGATGTAGAGAGAGGAGGTGGGACAACACAGGCCGGTATGTGAGCATGTAGAGGTCAGGTGTTTGGGCTGTGGGTGGCCATGGAGCTGGACCAGCAAAGGGCCGGATGGGGTGAAGCAGGAGGCAGGAGGCAGCACTCGCCCACCCTGCCTTGTCTCTCTATCCTGCTTTGCACAAGGTTGGTGAACAGAGAGCTTTCAGATGACTGCAAACCGTGTCCCAACAGCAGCCTCCTAGCGTGGAGTCAGGTATTAAGTCAGGCAGAGCTGAGGATGTAGATGACTCGGAGGGGCTTTTACTTAGTAAAAGGAAAAATTTGCTCTGGGTACGTCTGTGCAGAGAACGCTCACACGTTAGAACCTTTGTGGTTGCCAGTGACAGAACCCCACCTGCAACGACCTTCGGGAAAAAGAGGGATTAGTTTATTGGCTCATGTAGACAACCCTGATAGAGGCTGAGACGCAGCAGGCTTCTGGCAGTAGAGTGACAGAAGCTAGTCCCCCACTAGGGTGGAGTGTGCTGGTTTCTCTGTGTCACTTTTCCTCTTTTAGACAGATTTGCCCAGAAGACTTGTCCATGGATGTCAGCTGCCTGCTCTCATCTTCCCAGATTTCATTCATTTGATTCGTAAAACAAATATCCATGGAGTATCCGTGGCATGCCAGACCTTGTTCTAGATGCTGGAATAGCAGGGAAAGAAAGATGAGAAAAAGCCCTCTTTTTATATTTTAGGGGAGGAAATTCAGACAGTAAACAAAAGGAACGAGGAACACGTGATAGTATATCAGGAAGACATAAGTGCTATGGAAGGAAAAAAAATCAAGCCTAGAAGGGGGATAGGGTGTCCTGGCGGTGGGGGGATGTTGCAATTTATTTTATTTTATTATTTTATTTTATTTTACTTTGGTTTTTAGGTCCATGCCAGCAGCACATGAAGTTTCCCAGGCTAGGGGTCAAATTGGAGCTGTAGCTCCCAGGCTATGCCACAGCCCCAGCAATGCCAGATCTGAGCCTCGTCTGTGACCTACACCACAGCTCACTGTGATGCCAAATCCTTAACCCACTGAGCGAGGCCAGGGATCGAACCTGCATCCTCATGGATACTAGTCAGATTCGTTTCCACTGAGCCACAACGGGATCTCCGGATATTGCAATTTAAATAGAGCAGTTAGGAGTTCCTGTCCTGGCTCAGTGGTTAACAAACCCAACTAGTATCCATGAGGACACAGGTTCAATCCCTGGCCCTGCTCAGTGGGTTAAGGATCCGGTGTTGCTGAGATCTCTGGTGTAGTTTGTAGACGTGGCTCGGATTCTGTGTTGCTGTGGCTATGGTGTAGGCCGGCAGCTGCAGCTCCGATTGGACCACTAGCCTGGGAACCTCCATAGGCCGTAGGTGCCGCCCTAAAAAGACAAAAGACAAAATAAAACAAAAACAAATAGAGCAGTCAGGGAAGGCCTTAAGAGGGAGAAGACTTTTTTTTTTTGGCCACACCCACAGCATATGGAAATTCTCAGGCCAGGGATTGAATCTGAGCCACAGCTGCGACCTACACTGCAGCTGTGGCACCTCCGGATCCTTTAACTCACTGCTCTAGGCCAGGGATTGAACATGACCGGAGCCACTGCAGCCGGGCTCTTAACCCACTGTGCCGCAGTGGGAGCTCTAGGAGGTGATGTTTGAGCAAAGACTTGAAGGAAGAAAGGGGGTGAGCCATGCGAATAACTGGAGCTGGAGACAAGAGCAAGTGCAGAGGACCGAGGTAGGCCTGCACTGGGCATGTGCGAGGAACACCAGCGAGGCCACTGAGACTGAACCAGAGTGAGCAAGGGCAACGGTACTGGGCCATGAAGCCAGGGAGGCAAGGCAGAACACAGGGGGCTTTGTGGGTCCTGATAAAGCCTTTGACTTTGAATGAGTATGAGATGGGAAACCACTAGAAGGTTTTGCAAAGCAGAGTAACAGTATCTGATCTGCATTCGGTTCTGGCTTCTGTGTGGAAAATGAACGAGAGACAAGCATGGGAGTACAGAGACCAGCTGCCTATTGAAAGAATCCAGATGAAAGGGCTTGGACCGGGGTTGCTCGCCAAGAGGGACTGCTTCAGTTCAAGTTGGAATGGGATGGAGTTCCCTCGGTGACCTAGCGGGATAAGGTTCCGGGGTTGTCAGTAACTGCTGTGGCGCAGGTTCGATCCCTGGCCCGGGAACTGCCGCATGCCACAGACACTGCTAAAAAGCAAAAAGGGGCGTGGGGTGGGGGATGTAAGGTCACAGGGGTGACATGGCCACACGTATGGCTGGTCGCCCCAGTGAGAGCACCTGGGTGGGGAAGGAGTAGTTTATCTTAAATGCGGAGGGCTCTTTCTAGAAGAAGGGAACGCGGGAGGCACATCACAGTGGCTGTCTGCCTCTGTCATTGTTTCCTCAAGACTGCTTAAAAATTTTAGAAGCGTTAAAAATTGTAGAAACGCATAAGCCTTCGCCTATGCGTTTGACTAGATGTGGGAAAAATTCTGTGCCTACAACTCCCGCCGTATATTCCACTACGCCCGTGAACCAGCCTGCGAAAAACAGAGCCCAGGCTTTTGTGAAAACCTGAGCCACGCGTAGTTTTCATCCTCACACAATGCGAGTCCTTGTTCTCCTTAGAAACGTGTTCTTTTGTGGAAATATCGCTAACTCAATTTCTTAGTTACTGTCACAACAAATGACCTAGATCGTTCCGTCTGCGTGCGCCTGGCTTTCTCAAAACCTACCTCTTGCCGAACGCCGTCCCGATTCTCTGAAAAGAGAGGGACGCGTGACAGACACTGCATTCCTCAGGTCCTCTTTGCTTCTGAGTGACTCTTGAGAATGCGGGATGGAAATTTAGGAGTTGAAAGAGCACAATAGGCTCTTCCCATGTGATTGCTGCCGTTACAATGGAAGCGGCTAAACACGGAAATGGTGTCCCTTTCACGCGGCTGGGTGATCTTTTACATTTAACCACGATACAAACACAATGAGTGGTCTTTGAACAGTGGACTCTTTCTTCTCCATGTTTTCTTCCCACACAGGTAACGATAGGATGACATCTGCCACCGTTTTCGATGATACTCAGTGCAAAATAGATTTCTTGCCATTGTGATGCTCTCCCACTTCAACTTTTCTATTTAGTGCTCTTGGTTTAGATGGAGTTTAACGTTATCATCTTGTATCCTGGAGGGAGAAGCTGAGTAGGTCTTTCTGCTTTGTTGGCAAGCTTACCTACGGCCTTTCTAGAATAAGTTTAGACGTTGCCTCTCTTGTATATTCTGGGGTACCACGAGGTCTCCCCAGATGGGAATAATTCTTGTTAAGGCCCCATTCTGTTTCCTGCTGATTCTATGGTAGACATCATTTCCGAGCCATAAACAAAAGGAGGTGTGTAATCAATTTATAAAGTATAAAGAAAAATGTGAGAAGTACTTACCAAGACAACGTAATAAATACTGCTGGATTCCCAATAGCCTCTTCTTCTCATATCCCTTTTCATTGCTCCAGAGGCTGCTACTGTCCAGCATCAATCTTTATTTACTTTTTCTATTTTATTATATCATTTATTTGTTTTCCTTCTTAATTTTGTACCTACAAAAGAATGTCGTATAGCTGACAAATACTCACGTAGCTACCATCCAGCCGAAGCGACAGGCTATTACCAAGACCACTCAAGTGTCTGTATCTTCTTTGCTCTTAAAAACCACATCCTCCAGGCCTTTCTTCATTTTTGTGTTTGTAATTTCCTTGCTTGTCTTTACAGGCTAATTATATTTTTCTGTATCCTGAAATAATACGTTTTTCTATTTGACATTTTGCTTTTTTATTTTTATTTCTTTTTTTGTCTTTTGTCTTTTTAGGGCCGCACCCGCGGCTTATGCAAGTTCCCAGGCTAGCGGTCAAATTGGAGCTATAGCTGCTGGCCTGTGCCACAGCCACAGCAACGGCAGGTCCGAGCCGCATCTGTGACCTACCCCACAGGTCACGGCAACACTGGATCCTTAATCCAATGAGCGAGGCCAGGAATCGAACCCACGCCCTCATGGATACTAGTTGGGTCTGTTAACCACTGAGCCATGATGGGAACAACCTGTTTGACATTTTGAACGTTGTGCAAGTGGTGTAACATTGTATGTACACATCCGTGACTTACTTTTTAATGATCAACATATGTGTGTGAGTGTCTAGGGCTGTGGAGACCCATAATGCTGGTTGTATACTGCTCAGCTCTATTTACTTTGCCGTCTGGGCAAATGGTACATTCTGGAACTGTGCAGTATACAGCTTGTTTGCGGCACTTGATGGCTGTGATAGATTGTATTTCCAAAGATGGCCACAAAACCCTCTCCTATCCCATGAGCTCTTTTGCACTGTGACCTGGTCACAACTCTATCAAGAAGAGGAGTCTTCCCCTGCCCCCGCCCCACCTCAGACCTGGGTTGGCCCTCTGAGTTATTTTGACTAATAAAATGTAGCAGAAGTAATGCTGGGTGGCTTCCAAGACTAGGAATGAAGACATCTATAGCTTCTGCCTTTACTACTTTTTTTTTTTTTTGTCTTTTTGCTTTTTCTTGGGCCACTCCCGTGGCATATGGAGGTTCCCAGGCTAGGGGTCGAATCGGAGCTGTAGCCACCGGCCGATGCCAGAGCCACAGCCACGCGGGATCCGAGCCATGTCTGCAACCTACACCACAGCTCATGGCATCACCAGATTCTTAACCCACTGATCGAGGCCAGGGATCGAACCCACACCCTCATGGTTCCTAGTCGGATTCATTAACCACTGAGCCACGACGGGAACTCCTGCCTTTGCTACTTAGAATGCTCCCTGCATGTAAGAATTCTAATTACTGTGAGACCACCATATTGTGAGAAAGTCCTCTGCCATTTAAAAAATAGGGGTACTTGTCTTTTCTTGTTGCTGTTAAATTATAAGTTCTTTGTATATCCTGAATACAAATTCTTTATCAGAGATATGACTTGCAAATATTTTCTCCCATTCTGTTTGGTGGCCTTTTCACTTTCGTGATAGTATCCTTTGATGCACAAGTTTTAGATTTTGATGAAGTTTCATTTATCTATTTTTCCTTTGGTTGCTTTTGCTTTTGATGTCATGTCTGAGTATCTATTGCCAAATCCAGCGTCACGAGAGAAGTATGTTTTCATCTAAGAGCTTTACAGTTTTTGCTATTAACTTTAGTTTTAGGATTGATGTTGAGTTAATTTTTATATGTAGTGAGAGGTAGGGATGTAGCATAGGTTTTTTTATGTTGTTGTTTTTTTTTTGCATGTGTATATCCTGTTGTTTCAGTACCATTTATTGAAAAGAAAATTATTTTCCTTGCCCAAAATCAATTGACTATTGGAGTTCCCTGGTGGCTCAGTGGAATAAGGATCTGGTGTTGTCGCTGGTGTGGCTCAGGTTTGATTCCTGGCCCTGGAACTTCTGCATGCTATGGATGCAGCCAAAAAAAAAAAAAAAAAAATCAACTGACTATAAATGTGAATGTTTATTTCTGGACTTTTATTCCCTTGGCCTATCCTTATGCTTGTACCACACTGTCTTGATTGCTGTGGCTTTGTGGTAAGTATTGAAATTGGCAGGTTTCATTCCTCCAACTTCGGTCTTCTTTTGAAAGCTCGTTGTGGCTATTCTGCATCTGTTGCATTTCCATGGGAATTTTAGGATCAGCTTGTCGATTTCTGCAAAGAAGTTAATTAGCATTTTGATTAGGATTATGTCAAATCTAGATCAGTTTGGGGGGGATCTATTTTGATCTTAACGATATTAAGTCTTCTGACCCATGAACACAAGATGTCTTTTAATTCAATTAAATATGCTTTAATGGGAGTTCCCGTCGTGGTGCAGTGGTTAACGAATCCGACTAGGAACCATGAGGTTGTGGGTTCGGTCCCTGCCCTCGCTCAGTGGGTTAAGGATCCGGCTGTGGTGTAGGTCACAGACGCGGCTCGGATCCCGCGTTGCTGTGGCGCTGGCGGAGGCCGGTGGCTACAGCTCCGATTGGACCCCTAGCCTGGGAACCTCTATATGCCGCGGAAGCGGCCCAAAGAAATAGCAAAAAGACCAAAAAAAAAAAAAAAAAGCTTTAATTTCTTTCAATGATGTTTTGTAGGTTTTGGTGTACAAGCCGTGCACTTCTTTTGTTAAATGCATCCTTAACTATCTTGTTCTTATTGATGCTGTGGTATGAGATGTGCTCTTGAACCCGGAGGATGAGGGTCATAGCCTAGGAACGGCAGACCCAAAGCTGGAAGGAGTCAAGGCACCCTACATAGTGGAGTATCCCAAGAGCTTTGTTTCATCTGCTCAGACAACTATGCAAGAGAAAAACACACTTCTGTCTTGGGCAAATATGGATGATTTTACCCGATCTGTCACTCACAGATGAACTCATTTTAATCAGTCTAACCCCTGATGCCAATCATTCATTTATTTACTCATTAATCAGTTATCCTTCGAACATCTAAAATGTCATAACATTGTGCTAAGCCCAGAATGAGGCGAAAATGACATGTAAATCCAAGCTATTTAAGAACCTCTTGATGGTACCTACACCCCCCCCCACATACAATTTTCTGAGTAATGACGGAGTGCCATTCGTTCACTCAAGGCAAGAGCACAGACCATGCTTGCCTCAAGTCGGGCAAGAGAGTGGGGAAAGCGTGGAAAGAGAAGAGATCCCGGAGCACTGGAGTCTTGGAGGAAGATGGGGGAGGTGGGTGGTTCTTGAGCTGGAAGAGGCAGATGGTTGAGCATTTCAGATGCAACTCTGGGTGAGAGGAAACAGTGTTAACAGAGCCTGGCGATGGGAGCAGGGATGGAGAAACGGGGCAAGGACCCCATGACAGAACCATGAACGTCCAGCTGAGCAGTCTGTGGGCAAGGTGAGGACCCTCCAGGGGTGTGAGCTAAACTAGTTTGATTTAGTGGCATATCAAGGGTAGAGGAGGGGAGACATCAGACCTTGAGTGCGAGCAGTAAGTGAGTGCCTTGTCTATAGGAAATTTTAAAACAATATTAAAGTGGCGTAGCCTTCTTTCGGCTTTCTGTTTTCACCTTGAATGGACAAATAATGTCCTTGCACTAAATGAGGTCAGTCCTAAAATACCCCTCCCTCCCCAAAGCTATGGTCAGTCTAGGGCAGTGCTGTCCAAAAGAAAAGAATGCAAGCCACGTGTTTTGTTTTATTTTTTTTTTCTATTTTTGCTATTTTAGGGCTGCACCTGCAGCATATGGAGGTTCCCAGACTGCCACAGCAACGCGGGATCTGAGCCGCATCTGCAACCTACACCACAGCTCATGGCGATGCCAGATCCGTAACCCGCTAAGCAAGGCCAGGGATGGAACCTGTATCCTCATGGATCCTAGTCAGGTTCGTTAACCTCTGAGCCGCGAAGGGAACGCCACACATATGTTATTTTAAATTTCCCAGGATTTACATTTTAAAAATAAAAATAAATATATGAATTAATGTTATAAATATGTTTTATTTACCCCCAATCCATCTGAAATATTATTTCAATATGTAATCAATATAAAAATTATTTAATAGTTTATATGATTTTTTTCATGCTAGGTGTGTTTTTTCCACTTACAGTACAGCTCAGTTTGGACTAGCTACATTTCAAGTGATCAGTAGTCACATGTGACTAACGGCTATAGCACTGCACATGTTTTATATCTAAACAAAAGCTTTGGTTAGAGTTGCATTGTAATAATAAGTTAGAAGCTCCAAATTAGCCCACCGTTATTACTTCTCATTTAATAAATGTTGTATGCTACACGGAAGTCAGTTTGGAGGACTCCTGGTTATCTAGTCAGCCCCTAAAATGTATGGATTCAGTTATACATGAGAAGAAATACAAACGTTAACAATAATTATCTGTTGGAGTTCCCTGGTAGCTCAGTGGGTTAGGGATCCAGCACTGTCACTGCTGTGGTGCAGGTTTGATGCCTGGTCCAGGAACAAACCTGGACATGCTTGGGGGAGGGGGGCGGTGGCCAACCTCCCCAAACAATAATTATCTGTTACCATAACAATTAAGTTTATGAGGTGACGCCTATCCTGGTGTATCTAGCATGTCTATTTGTCATCTTCGTATTCGTATAAAAAACTAGTGTTTCATTTGGTTCCTTTTGGTTTGGCTTGGTATTCTGTTTTACTGGTTTCTCATCTTCCTTTTAAAAAATTCCTTCCTTCTACTGGTTTTATTTCTAACTTTTTGAGTTACTTTTTAGCCTTTTACCTTTTCTGTTCTTCCCCGCCCCAGCTTTACTGAGATGTAATTGACACATTGCGTAAGCTTGAAGTGTACGTATAATGTGCTAACTTGGTACAGTTATGTATTGTAAAATGATTAGCACCATAACATTAGCGAACACCTCCATCCTGTCACATAATTACCATTTCTTTCTTGTGGTGAGAACATTTAAATTTTAGTCTCTTAGCAACATCTAAGTATATGATGCGATATTATAAGCTACAATCGCCATGCCGTACCTTAGTTCCTGGGAATTGGTTAAGCTGCTAGCTCTGAGTTTGGATCCTTTGACCAGCATCTCCCCATTCCCCCCACCCCCAGCCTCTGGCAACCACCATGTTACTCTCCGGTTGTATATGTTTGGCCTTTGGGGGTGCCACACCTAAGTGATAAATTCATACTGTATTTGTCTTTTTTCTGTCGGACAGGAGAGGACGTTTGTAATGGTTCATAAGTCATAGAGCTCTCGCAGGAGCAGTTTTTGTCTCTAATTCCCGTGGTACTGCATATTTCTGAGAATAAAGAGCAGATTAGAAAAAAAAAAATATCACAGGGAGTGTAAACCAGAAGAAACAGAACATGCGATGCATCGATCTCTGTTACCACTTTGAGTTTGTATGTTTTTAAACTTTAAGACAGTGAAGGGAGTGCCCACTGTGGTGCAGTGAGTTACAGACCCCACTGCAGCAGCTCGGGTTGCTGCACAGGCGCAGGTTCGATCCCTGGCCCACTGTGGTGGGTTAAAGACCCAGCATTGCCGCAGCTGTGGTGTAGGTCGCAGCCGCAACTCAGATTCAGTCCCTGGCCTGGGAACTTTCATATGCCATGGGTGCAGTCAAAAAGATAATAATAGTGACAAAAGATAAAAATAAAACAGTTAAGGAGTTCCCATTGTGGCGCAGCGGAGACGAATCCAACTAGGAACCGTGAGGTTGCGGGTTCGATCCCTGGCCTCACTCAGTGGGTTAAGAATCTGGCATTGCCATGAGCTGTGGTGTAGGTTGCAGATACAGCTCGGATCTGGCATTGCTGTGGCTGTGGTGCAGGCCGGCAGCAACAGCTCAAATTGGACCCCTAGCCTGGGAACCTCCATATGCCATGGGTGTGGCCCTATAAAGACAAAAGACAAAAAAAAGTAATAATAATAAAAATAAAATAAGATAAAATAAAACAGTTAAGCAAGGTGCAAACTGTGATATTTAGTATTCTTGCTGGTAAGTGAAAATATTAGATCATACATGAAATTTTTTTAGTTATTTGAATAATACTGTTAAACTTGACATGTATTCTTTGTCGTCATTAATTGTTCATTTCCAAACTAAAGAATCAAGAAAATAATGATACATTTTCTCATATAGAAATGAGCGTGCTAAAAGATGCTCCACTCTGGGTACCAGATTCAATAGGTTTGTGTATTAGTCTGGATTTTCTGGGAAAACAGAATCGGTATAGTTATTATAAGGAATTGGATCACGTGATTAAGGAGGCTAAGAGCCAAGATCTACAGTCAGCAAGCTAGAGACCTAGGAGAGGCAGTAGTGCAGTTCCAGGCTAAGTACCAACTTCTGAGAACCAGGAAAGCCGGTAATAGAGTTTCAGCCTGAGTCTGAGTTCAAAGGCAGAAGACTGATGTCCCCGTTTGAGGAGAGTCAGGCAGAGAGAGTGCTCCCTTATGCAGCTTTTTTGTTCTAATCAGGTCTTCAACTTATTAGATGAGGCTCACCATATTGGGGAGGACAATCTGCTTTCTTTAGTCTACCAATTCAACTGTTAACCTCATCCAGGAGTTCCCAGCCTGGCTCAGTGGTTAACGATCCCAACTAGCATCCATGAGGACGTGGGTTCGATCCCTGGCCTTGCTCAGGGGGTTAAGGATCCAGCGTTGTCGTGAGCTGTGGTGTAGGTGGCAGATGCCATATGTGGGCTCGAATTCCGCATGTCTGTGGCTGTGGTGTAGGCCGGCAGCTGTAGCTCCGATTGGACCCCTAGCTGGGAACCTCCATATGCCACAGGTGCGGCCCGAAAAAGACCAAAAAAAAAAAAAAAATGTTAACCTCATCCAGAAACACCCTCGCACCCTCGCAGACACACCCAGAATAATGTTTAACCGAATATTTGGGCATCCAGTGGCTCAGTCCAATTAACATATAAAATTAACCATTGCAGGTGTAGGTTACTGGCTTTACCAGAGAACATTTCTTTATCCATTCCTCCACTCCACCCCACACATATCCTCCTGCTTTTTAAAATAAACAATACCGTGCCCTCCACCCACATACTTAAAAGTAGTTCACACCATGGACTGTGTCCAAATTAACACCGAAGAGGTTTTGTTATTGCTCTCTAAAGCAAAACGTCCACAGCCTCTGAGAACATTACTCTTGGCGAACTCCCCTCATCCACTGCAATTTTGATAATACTCGTTCGTATGTAAAGACTTAACCAGAGCAAAAGAATGCATTTCAGTGCCTTACAGAAAAGGTACGGTCTCAATGCAAATGTGTTCAAGTCAATAAGTCTAGCCTAGGAGTTCCCATCGTGGCTCAGTGGTAACAAACCTGACTAGTATCCATGAGGATGCGGGTTCGATCCCTGGCCTCGCCCAGTGGGTTAAGGATCCAGTGTTGCTGTGAGCTGTGGAGTAGGTGGCAGAAGCCGCTCTGATCCCGTGTGGCTGCGATTCAACACCTGGCCTGGGAACTTCCATATGCCGCAGGCACGGCCCTAAAAAGACCACCACTGCCGCCACCAACAAAAAGTCTAGTCTAGAGGATGCTTGTCCTAAAGTTAAGAAAATGAGAAATTCATGAGGCCGTTTGTAAATTCTCTGACTTGGAGGACAAATACCATTTTGTGAATCAGAAATTGGACATGCGACATCCTAATTCTGTGAGCTTGGATATTGTACAGGACACATCTTTTGGCCTAAAGCCAAAGCATATATAATAACAACCTGCTATACCATGGTCAGGTTATGGGATGGGTGTCACTCTTACCCTGTCTCTATCTCAGTATGAAGAAGGTCCTGCTGTGTGACTGAAGAAGCAGGTTCCCTCTGGAGCACACAGAGTGCAATTTCCTTTCCATTCATGAACAGTTTCTTTGCTCTCAGTACAAAATACGAGCTTCATTTTGTTCGTGCATATATCTGACTTCACTGGTTTCTTTTTTTCCATTTAGTTATCTTGTGCCATCATTTACTGTGGTATCGCATGTCTATCTCGAGTGGCATTTGTTATAGTCTCTAACCTACAGATCTTTATATAGATCCTTCTGCCTCAAAATTGCTTGAAACCATAAAAAGCATCAGAATGTAGGTACTCATATCACATCATAAATCTTTCTTTTTTATTCCTAGGCAGCTAGAATTCCAAACTAAATGGATAGAGTTCCATCTAAAATAAGATGACAGTTTGGTATCTGCAGTGATTAATCTGTTCATTCTTTACACTAGCTATATGTATGAAATTTCGGCTTTAAATAGACCAGTTATCAATAGGTGCGAACCTTAATACACGAAGAACTCATGGCAATCTGACTCCCTTCTTTGGATCTGTGATCTTATGATCTTTCAGCTGCCATTCTCTTCATCTAGAAAAAAATGGTTCACTTGGGATAGGCCCTTGGGCATGACATGACATTTATGATGTGCAGAATGTGCATTTCATGTTTATTTCTCTTGTATTTCCTTTGGTTAAAATCTAATATGCAGTCTACAACATCCAAATAAATGATTTGACATATTTTATACAACACATGTTCAAGTAATTAATTTTCCCATGGAAATGTCATACCATTTAACTCATAGTTATGAGCCAAATATTTGTGCAGTAGTTTGTAATGAATATATGCATAATCACAGATTGCCCTATTTTCTTTGTACTCAATGTAATTTAAAGGGACAGAATCAGGGTGCAGCGGATTTCACATTATTTAATGCCTGATGCATATTTGCCCCTCAATAACTCCTTGTTGGATGAATAAATACATGACTGGCCAGTTTGGCCCGTTCGATCAAATCCTGTGAGTGTAGGATTTTGGTTAGTCTTTTGGTGCCTTATTATTATTATATTACTAACACAATTGACTAAGTATGATATGTTTTGAAAATACTTGGTTGCCAAAGAGTGCAGCAAAAATAATTATAGATATATGTGAACAAAAGATGATATAAAAACCAATTTATATGCAGCAAGTAGGGAACCTCTGTATCAGGCAGGTTACTTCTAGGGGCAGGTAACAAAAATAAGGCTCAAATTGGCTTAAAAATAAGGAAATCTATTACCATGTCCAAAGGTAATACAAGCCTCAGGCACTATTCTCTCAATTCTCTTGGCTCTGCTTTCCTTCATGTGTTTTTTTATTTTTATTTTTTGGTTTTTGTTTTGGTCTTCAGCTTCCCTCATAGCTGCAAAGTGGCTGCCAGTGCCAGCAGCACCTCGGACAATGTGCTTCCTTGCTTACGTTCAGTGGGAGAGAGCAAGAGAGCAGCTTCCGCAACCATGGCCTAAAAGTCCTTTCCTACAGTGTGATTGGGGGTGGGCAGGGTAAGGTCATGTGACCACAGTTGCTTGGGGAATGCCCTGCCCTGATTGCCCTTAAGCCTGGGTTTCTGAACCCATCCCTGGTAAGAATGATGGGGTAACCCTGAATAGCTGAGCCTAATCAAGACCTTTTCCTGGAGCTGACGAAGGAGTCAGTTTCTCCTGAGTCAGTGGGGCTCTGGGGAAGTGAGCAGGATGCTTGAACAGAATTGGCTTCTGTTAGGAAGGAAGAAAGGGGAAATGGATACTGCGTATGCAAATAACGGTGTCTACTCCAACACCACACTTCTTTAAGAAAATTTATCATTATTATTTCTCTTTCTTTAACATTTCGTTATTAAAGGAGTTCCCTGGCGGCCTAGTGGTTAAGGATCAGGTGCTGTCACTGCTACGGCACAGGTTTGATCCCTGGCCCAGGAACTTCTGCTTGCCGTGGGCACAGCCCCCCCGCAAAAAAAATTCTTTATCAAAGACTTGATTTTTGTACAGCAGTTTTAGGTTCACAGCAAAATGGAGAGGAAGGTACAGAGATTTCTTGTATACCAGTTGTCACCATGCAGGTATAGTCTCCTCCATTATCAACATCCCCATAGAGCGGTAACATTTGTTACAGTTGATGAGCCTGCGCTGACATATCATTATCACCCAAAGTCCATGGTTTACATTAGAGCTCATTCTTCTTATTGTACATTCAATGCGTTTGGACAAATGTATAATGACGCGTATCCATCATTATGGTGTCATACAGAATAGTTTCACTGCCCCAATAATCATCCGTGCTCCATCTCTTCACCGCTTCCTCCATCTTTTTTTAAAATTTTTTTTATTTATTTATTTTTTGTCTTTTTCCAATTTCTTGGGCCGTTCCCGTGGCATATGGAGGTTCCCAGGCTAGGGGTCCAATCGGAGCTGTAGCCACCGGCCTACACCACAGCCACAGCCACTCGGGATCCGAGCTGCATCTGCGACCTACACTACAGCTCACGGCAACGCCAGATCCTTAACCCACTGAGCAAGGCCAGGGATCGAACCTGCAACGTCATGGTTCCTAGTTGGATTCGTTAACCACTGAGCCACGACGAGAACTCTGCTTCCTCCATCTTCACCCCCGCAACGCCACCCTTCCTCAAAACAGGAATCGAACTAGTCAAGCAAGGAGAACTATTCCTATATCACCACAAAAATGAGAATTGATTCTCCCCTAAAGGTACAGTCATCAGTGAATTAAGAAAAGGAGGAGAGAATGGGAAAATGTAGTCCGTCCTTCCCAAGTTTTTATTCTTTTTTTTTTAATTCACTTTCTTCTTGATTGGTATCTATCAAGACCCTGTCATGCTTTAGTTCCTTTTACCTGCTGCTTAGTTTCTTTTTCTTTTCAAGAGTGATCAGCTTCTTCGTATCATCTCTGAAAAAAAAAAAAAAAGTCTAAGAATCACCAAGATAAACCCACTATCATCTCTTAAAGGTTTTGCACTTTCTTCAGCTAAACCGATCTGGGAAAAAAACAAAACAAAAAACAAACCTGCCATTCCCATCAGATGCTTATTGAAAGGAATGTGGCTTATCAGTAGCATTCTTTATGGATCTCAGCTTTCTCACAGTTATTTTGCTTTTTCGAAATTACTGAGGTTGGTAGCTTGGATAGGAAACCCTGCACCGACAGCTTGGCTACCGTAATTCACCGCATGTGATGGTCATTGGCCCTCAGCAGCGTAGGCTTACAGGGCTCTGGCCACTTGCACAAAGGGACAGAAACCAAATGAGAGGTCTGCTGAGCCAAACACTGGGACTTTGGGAAGAAAAACAAAGCAGACTTCCAAGATCCCTTCATTTTCTGGCCAACCCAGTATGAACTTTCAGGGGACCATACTAAATAGGCACAGCTTGCGGTTTTCTGGAAGAATTATTTAAGATCCTGCTTTGTGTAACCATCAGAATCAAACATTCGAGAAGGCGCTATCTCTTAGATGGAAAGCAGAGGAATGCTCTTGCCTTTTCATTTTTAAAAAACTCCTCGTCTTACTCCATGCATATGCTGTGTAAAACCGTTTCCTATGAAGAAAAGGGCCATTCTTACGGATGATTTCACATCCTGCCTTTTTCACATTTAAGCATTTCCCCATTATTAGTCTTCAGAAAAATGATTTTTTGGGGGGAAGATATTGGATATTGATTTTCTTCTTCCAGCTTTATTGAATATAATTGACATACAACACTTATGAGTTTAATGTGTACAGCATAGTGATTTCACTTGCATACATCATGAAAGTATTATTGCAATATTTAGTGAATATCCATCATCTCATATAGATATAAAATAAAAGAAAAATAAAGAAAGGTTTTCCTTGTGATGAAAACGCCTAGGATTTATTCTCTTAACCCTTGTATATAACACACAGCAGTGTTATATTTATCACCTTGCATATTATATCCCTAGTACTTATTTATCTTATAACTGGAAGGTTGTACTTTTTGACCACCTTCATCCAATTCCCCCTTCCCCCCAGCCCCCACTTCTGGTAACCCTAACCCGGACTCTTTTTTGTTGTTGTTGTTGTTTTTTAATGGCTGCACCCATGGCACATGGAGGTTCCTGGGCCAGGGATCGAACCTGTGCCTCTGCAGCACCCTGAGCTGCTGTGGAAGGATTCTTAACCCACTGTGCCACAGTAGGAACTTCTGAACTCTTTTTCTGTTAGATCGTTTGATATCTGATTATTACAGATCTCACCCTGTAATATCAATACTAGCATGTTTGATGCTGTACCAGGGATCTCTTAAATGCTCCTCATTTAAAAAAATTCTCAGAGTTCCCGTCATGGCGTAGTGGTTAATGAATCCGACTAGGAACCATGAGGTTGCGGGTTCAATCCCTGGCCTTTCTCAGTGGGTTATGGATCTGGTGTTGCTGTGAGCTGTGGTGTAGGTTTGCAGATGCGGCTTGGATCCCACGTTACTGTGGCTCTGGCATAGGCCGGCGGCTACAGCTCTGATTCGACCCCTAGCCTGGGAACCTCCATATGCCAAGAGAGCAGCCCTACAAAAGGCAAAAAGACAAAAAAATAAAAATAAATAAATAAATAAAAAATAAAAAATTCTCTTTTCTGCTCAACTTGGGTGATTTCCACTACTCTGTCTTCCGGTTCACTAATCTGTTATGTATCATCTAATTTACTGTCAATTCATTCTAGTGTGTGTTTAAATTCAGTTTTTGTGTATTCAGTTCTGTGTGGTTCTTCTTTATATTTTCTAACTGTTACACTCACTGTGTTCATCCAGCTTTTCCTTGAGTTCATTGAGCGTTTTTATGATTATTACCTTGAACTCTTTATCAGGTAGGTTGATTATCTCCATTTTGCTTTGTTCTTCTTCTGGAGTTTTATCTTATGTATTTTTTTAACATATTCTTTTGTCACGTCATTTTGCCTAATTCTCTGTATATTTGTATGTATTTGGTCAATTGGTTACATTTCCTGATCTTAGAGAAGTGGTTTTATGTAGGACACAGCCTATATGGCCCAGCAGCACATCAGAGCTGTATGATCTAGTGGTGCCTCTTATGTGGGCTGAGGTGCCCTTCTGTTGAGGGGGGACTGCATACTCTGGGTGAGCGGGTATGCGGGACTTGTCCCCAGCCGGTTGGCTGCCAGGCCCTACCTCATGGAGAGGCTGCCACCTGCTGGTCGGGGGGGGGGCTCCTGGACTGGTGCCGACTGGCTGGTGGGTGGGTAAGCCCCTGGTGGTTATAAGCTAAAGGGAGGATTCCAAAATAGCACTTGCTGGCACCTGTGTCCTCGTGGTAGAATAAGCTCCTACATCCTCGGGGAGAGTCCTAGTTACTTCTTGCTTTTCTGGAAGGTGCCTCAAGATCAGCACATGGGCCTGACCCAGGGTCCTTCCAAATGACTCCTCCACTGGAGTTCCCGTTGTGGCGCAGTGGTTGACGAATCCAACGAGGAACCATGAGGTTTCGGGTTCGATCCCTGGCCTTGCTCAGTGGGTTAAGGATCTGGCATTGCCGTGAGCTGTGGTGTGAGTCGCAGACGAGGTTCGGATCTGGCATGGCTGTGGCTTTGGCGTAGGCCGGCAGCTACAGCTCCGATTCAACCCCCTAGCCTGGGGGGTTGAATATGCCACGGGAGCAGCCCAAGAAATGGCAAAAAGACAACAAAACCCCAAAAAACAAACAAAAAAAACCCAAAACAAATTGACTCCTCTACTGGGTCTTGAGGTGTGCGAGATTTTGCAGGCACCCTTTAATAGCAGAGTCTCTGTTTCCTGCAGCCCTCCAGTTCTCCTATAGGCAAATCCCGCTGGCCTTCAAAGCCAGGCGTTCTGGGGACTTGTCTTCCTGGTGCAGGACCCGTAGGCTGGGGAGCCTGATGTGGGCCTTGGACCCCTCACTCTTTGGGAAGAACATCTGCAATCGTGATCATCCTTCTCTTTGTGGATCACCTGGGGCTACATGTCTTGACTATGTTGCATCTGCCCCTTCTACCCATCTTGTTGCTGTTCTTTATATCTTTAGTTGTGGAAAAAATTTTCTGCTAGTTATCCTGTTGCTTTCATAGATAGTTGTTCTGTAAATCATGGCAATTTTGGTGTGCCCATGGAAGCAAGAGAGCTCAAGGTTTTCCCACTCTGACATTTTGGCCACACCTCCGGTATCAAATCAGAAAAATAATTATAAATAGTCACATTATAAGCCATGCTATGCAAATACCACAGTTAATAATTACCTCCTTTATTTATTCTTTATTTTTTTTTTTTTTTGTCTTTTTGGGCCGCTCCCGCGGCATATGGAGGTTCCCAGGCTAGGGGTCGAATTGGAGCTGCAGCCACCAGCCTACACCAGAGCCACAGCAACGTGGGATCCGAGCCGCGTCTGCAACCTACACCACAGCTCACGGCAACGCCGGATCGTTAACCCACTGAGCAAGGGCAGGGACCGAACCCGCAACCTCATGGTTCCTAATCGGATTCGTTAACCACTGCGCCACGACGGGAACTCCTATTTATTCTTTAAAACATTCCCTTAAAAATCAAGATATAGGAGTTCCCGTTGTGGCGCAGTGGTTAACGAATCCGACTAGGAACCATGAGGTTGCGGGTTCAGTCCCTGCCCTTGCTCAGTGGGTTAACGATCCGGCGTTGCCGTGAGCTGTGGTGTAGGTTGCAGACGCGGCTCGGATCCAGCGTTGCTGTGGCTCTGGTGTAGGCTGGTGGCTACAGCTCCGATTCAACCCCTAGCCTGGGAACCTCCATATGCCGCAGGAGCGGCCCAAGAAATAGCAACAACAACAACAACAAAAGACAAAAAAAAAAAAAAAAAAAAAAATCAAGATATAGGGAGTCCTGTTGTGACTCAGCAGATTGCAAATCTGACTAGTATCCATGAGGGTGTGGGTTCGATCCTTGGCCTTGCTCAGTGGGCTAAGGATCCGGCATTGCCGTGAGCTGTGGTGTAGGTCGTAGATGCGGCTCGGATCCCACATGGCTGTGGCTGTGGTGTGGGCCAGCAGCTGCAGCTTCAATTCAAGCGCTAGCCTGGGAACTTCCATATGCCAAGAGTGCAGCCTTAAAAAGCAAAATAAAAATAAACATCAAGATATAATTGACAGACTGTAAAATGCACAGATCTAGCGCATATATAGTTTGATGAGTTTCAACAAATGCAAACACTCCCTAATCAAGATAAAGAATATTATTCCCATCACCCCCCAAAGTGCCCTCATGTTTCCTCCCATTCAATTCCCTATCTGCCCAGAACCGCTGTTGTGATTCCTATCACCATAGATTCGTTTTGCCTATTCTTGAACTTCATCTAAGTGGAATTATGCAGTATATACCCCTTTATGTCTGACTTCTTTTTGGCTCAACAATTATTTTGAAATTCACTCATGATGTTGTATTTATCAGTAGTTCATTCTTCATTATTGCTGGTAATATTTCTTGTATGGATATATCATAATTTGTTTACTTATCAGTTGATGGATATTTGGGTTGTTTCCCATTTGGGTCTATTATGAATCATACTACTTTGGTTGGTTGGTTGGTTTTTTAGGGCTGCACTGGCAGCATATGGAAGTTCCCAGGCTAGGGGTTGAATCAGAGCTACACCTGCTGGCCTACACCACAGCTCATGGCAACGTGGGATCCTTAATCCACTGCATGAGGCCGGGGATCGAACCCGCATCCTCATGGATACTAGGCGGGTTTGTGAACCGCTGAGCCACGGCAGGAACTCCTGAATCACACTACTTCTAACAATTTTTTTCAGATCCGTTTTAGAGGGGATGAGAAATGGTATGAAATAACAGATGAGTCAGTGATGCTTTGTTTTCTTTTTAAAGAGAAGATATGGAGAAGCAGAGGATGCAGTTGAAAGACTGGGGATGAAGGGGTGATGAAAAGTGAAACAAATGGGATTTTTGAGAAAGAACATCCAAGGGGGGGAATTAATTTAAAAAGGAAAAAAGAGAAGAATCAATCAATCAAATAATAAATGAGAAACAAGAAAAGCCCATACAATTAGATAAGTAAAAAGAATTAGAACCATGAAACATATTTTTAATCACGTTCTTTGAGAACTCCTGGAATGAAGACAAACAAACTTTCGAGCTTCCTCCACGTGGACTTCCGCCCCTCACATGGTCCTGATGCTCTAATGCTTTACATGGGCGTTTTCTACAGGCAACGTCCTTTCTCTTGCCTGCCAGAGCAGAAGAGCGTTCAAAGCGGCTTTGATCAGGGCAGCATACTCCGGACAGTCTGTAAGGGAGGAAGCCAGGAGGCTTTTTAATTTAAAAATAAGTGCTGCTTTGTCTCCCATGTTTCCTTAATTGAGGCAGAAGCTGAATCTAGGACACAGCCTGGTGGGAGATTGGCTATGGCCCAGTCCCATGGAGACTGGATTCTGATCGAGAGTGGGGTGGTGAGCAGCAGAAAGGCAGAATGGCCCAGACGTGGGAGTGTGTGTGTGTGTGTGTGTGCGTGTGCGTGTGTGTGTGTGTGTGTATGTGTGTGTGTACAGTTACAGGGAACTATTCTCAACTCTCAGGCCTGTCAGATTAAGATGTCTAAATGGCCTATGAGGAAGAGAAATCCCTAAGTCCACATTAGCTGTATTATTTCATTTTGTAGGCATGGTACAGAAGGATTTAAATGCCTTCAACCAGAAATGGAGGAAAGCAAAGAAAGGCAAGGAAAGCTGAGATGGCTAGAATTGGTTTTGTCTTTTTTTTTTTTTTTCTAAGAAAGTATGCACTTTTATTTATTTTTTTTTTATTTTTATTTTCCCACTGTACAGCAAGGGGGTCAGGTTATCCTTATATGTATACATTGCAATTACAGTTTTTCCCCCACCCTTTCTTCTGTTGCAACATGAGTATCTAGACAAAGTTCTCAATGCTATTCAGCGGGATCTCCTTGTAAATCTATTCTAAGTTGTGTCTGATACGCCCAAGCTCCCGATCCCTCCCCCTCCCATCAGGCAGCCACAAGTCTCTTCTCCAAGTCCATGATTTTCTTTTCTGAGGAGATGTTCATTTGTGCTGGCTATTAGATTCCAGTTATAAGTGATATCATATGGTATTTGTCTTTGTCTTTCTGGCTCATTTCACTCAGGATGAGATTCTCTAGTTCCATCCATGTTGCTACAAATGGCATTATGTCATCCTTTTTTATGGCTGAGTCGTATTCCATTGTGTATATATACCACATCTTCCGAATCCAATCATCTGTCGATGGACATTTGGATTGTTTCCATGTCCTGGCTATTGTGAATAGTGCTGCAATGAACATGCGGGTGCAAGTGTCTCTTTTAAGTAGAGCTTTGTCCGGATAAATGCCCAAGAGTGGTATTGCAGGGTCATATGGAAGTTCTATGTATAGATTTCTAAGGTATCTCCAAACTGTTCTCCATAGTGGCTGTACCAGTTTACATTCCCACCAGCAGTGCAGGAGGGTTCCCTTTTCTCCACAGCTCCTCCAGCACTTGTTATCTGTGGATTTATTAATGATGGCCATTCTGACTGGTGTGAGGTGATATCTCATGGTAGTTTTGATTTGCATTTCTCTTATAACCAGACATTCTATGATGCCACCATCACCCTCATTCCAAAACCAGGCAGAGATACCACCAAAAAAGAAAACTATCGCCCAATATCATTGATGAATATAGATGCAAAAATTCTCAACAAAATCTTAGCCAACCGAATCCAACAACATACCAAAAAAATTATACACCATGACCAGGTTGGGTTCATCCCAGGTTCACAAGGATGGTTCAACATACGCAAATCAATCAGCATCATACACCACATTAACAAAAAAAAAGTCAAAAATCATATGATCATCTCAATAGATGCAGAAAAAGCATTTGACAAAGTTCAACATCCATTCATGATCAAGACCCTCGCCAAAGTGGGTATAGAGGGAACATTCCTGAATATAATCAAAGCCATTTATGATAAACCCACAGCAAATATAATCCTCAATGGGGAAAAACTGAAAGCCTTCTCACTCAAATCTGGAACAAGACAGGGATGCCCACTCTCACCACTGCTCTTCAACATCGTTTTGGTTTTGTCTTAAAGAGACTCTGCAGGAGTTCCCGTCGTGGCTCAGTGGTTAATGAATCCGACTAGGATCCATGAGGATGCAGGTTTGATCCCTGGTCTTGCTCAGTGGGTTAAGGATCCGGCATTGCTGTGAGCTGTGGGGTAGGTCATAGACGTGGCTCGGATCCCGCGTTGCTGTGGCTCTGGCATAGGCCGGCGGCTAAGGCTCTGATTCGACCCCTAGCCTGGGAACCTCCATAGGCTGCTGGATCGGCCCTAGAAAAGACAAAAAGACAAAAAAAAAAAAAAAAAAAGAGAGAGAGAGAGACTCTGCAGGCCTGAGAGTTGAATTTTTTTTTTTTCCTCACTGTGATGTGGCTGACATTTTGACCTAGGATATTTGTTTTCTCTTGAAACCAGAGAAGAGGCACAAAAATAACTAAAGAAATGGCAGGCAAGAAGAATGAGGAAATAGACAAGGTATATTGAAGACACTGCCGATGGAGTTTTATGGTGCTTTCTGGCACTCTTTCTCCCCCCCCCCCCCCCGACTTTCAATAGGCTTGAAGTGAATTTGATGGATAAAAGCATGAAAGGAGGGAAAGGAATGGGCTATGGCTGCGATCTACAGCTATTGAAAGGTGTTATCACGAAGGAGGGAGTTATTTGGTCTATAAATCCCAAGGGAACAGAGAGATACGGTGTGGTTGACAAAAATTCTGATTGAAAAAGAGGAGCAATTTCTTGATGGGAGAAGTCTTGGAAAACAAAATAAGACAAAATACGACGTATTAACACACTTAAAGGAGTAAAAGTGCTATGCAAATTCACGGCATGGTTATTATCCAGTCCTTAAGGGAGATGGTGGTACCTCCACGATTCAAACACACCAGACCAATCCCAAAATACAGCCTCTAAATACCCTGGGGACCAGATGAAACCACACATTTGCTGGGGTCCCTTGGGGAAGTGAAATATTCTGTCAACTTGGCCAAATTCCCAGAAGGTTACCGCTTTCGTTTAATGGGCTTCGTTGCTGCCCTGATGTAAATGGCTACTGTGGAAAAATCTCAAGTGATGTTTGTGACTGAGGACCCTCTGCTTGGTTTCAGGGGATGCGTTGGGACAGACACTAACCTTTCAAGAAACTTGGGGAATTTTCATCTCTTAGATGTTAGAGCATATTCCTTGCCCGGATCAGGCTGGAGTAGGGGACACCTCCACATTGGGATTCTCCCAGAGGCAGTTCTGAGACAAGGATTTGGAAAGCAGGTAGTTTATTCTGAAGGCGATCCCAGGAAACACTGGTAGGGAAGGGAGAAGGGAGGAGCAGGTAGCCGGTCCATGGTCCATTCTTGAGCAAGTTGCCACTGTGGGCAACTGGGGTTCACTCCCGCCGAACTTTAGAAAATGAGTTATCCTGCCTGGAAGGCAAGGAAGCTGATGCCTTTGCATATCCTTTACTCCTGACCGACTTTGGTTGAAGGTTGCTGTGGTGGGGGTGGGGCATGAAATCCTGGCAGGCAAAGCTGGCTCTGGTGGCCAGAGAATGCCTTCGAGCCTAAGAAATGGAGGGACTGAAGGCAAGGTCAGGCTGGCGGGCCCTGAAGTGAAACAGGTGAAGCAAGCGAGGTGTAGACACTTGGGGAACCACGGGCGTCTTTGGTGCCCAGGGTCCTGGCTCCTGGATGTTGCATAACATTTGGCAAGGCTCTCCCAGGTCTCTTAGCAATTAGCATGTCATTTAAATCTCATCTGCAGTTCTACTCTCCAGTCTAAATTCTAGCTTCGACTTCTGCCTGATCTGTTCTTCCCTGTGCACCTGAGTTCAGAGGCCTGTGAAATAGACAAACCCTATGGAGGATCTGCTCTTCCAAATCACACTGAATATTTTACTGAGAGGGTACAACTTTAAAACGAATCCCTGGGAGTTCCCATCATGGCTCAGTGGTTAGTGAACCCGACTAGCATCCTTGAGGACGCGGGTGTCATCCCTGGCCTCGCTCAGTAGGTTACGGATCCGGTGTTGCCGCGAGCTGTGGTGTAGGCCGCAGATGCAGCTCGGATCCCGAGATGCTGTGGCTGTGGTGTAGGCCGGCGGCTGCAGCTCCGATTGGACCCCTAACCTGGGAACCTCCACATGCCGCAGGTGCGGCCCTAAAAAGACAAAAAGACGAAAGAGATTGAAAAAATAAAAAATACAATGAAACCCTGAAAGGTAGTGCTCCTTTACATTGAAGCTCAAGCTTAGAGGTTGATAAACTCTTACTGTTAAAGAGTTTGGTCAACACTTCTATTTTAGTAACAGAAAACTGGCCCTGAAAATCAGCCAGAGAAGTAATGGGTCTCAGTGATAGGATGAGAGGGTCTGTCTGAAGCCATCAGAGCCACCTTTGGGACATAGACAGAAGGATACTTTCAGAGAAAACAAATTGTCTACATTTCTTGGACTGTTAAGAAAAAAACCTGAGGATTCTAGTATTTGAGTATTTGAATATGCAAATTAAAATTAGCATTCTCTATGGGGAACATTGTCTGACTTGTCAAAATGAGAAGTTAAGGTGTGCCACTTAAAGATTTGATTTTCTTTCTAATAAAAATCCAAATTCTTAACCATATAGGGCATACTCATTGAGTCAAACGCTCTCTGGAACTCAGCTTCACAATTGTAAATGAGATGTCTTGATGATTTCTTAAAATCTTCCAGGACATTTAAAAAAAGTTTTAAGTCATCTCCTCAGGGAACAAAGTCAACTCTTTGTCTGAAAATGGCACAAGATTCACCTAAGTGGGAAGTAGTTGAGGCCCTCAGAGATCTCTGATCCATGAAAATGATGTTTCTTTTTATACTAATTTCACTCCTCTGAGTATAATTTTATATAACAGGGGTCATAGTTTCTGTATTGTCCTTTACCTGGTTGTATCCACTGAACAATATGTGGTAGATCTTTCAGTGCCAATCACGATCCGTTGACATCTTCATGGCTACCTAGTATTTCAGTTGGGTCAGTGGAATGCTCTAGACTGAATGTACCTATCAAAATCTAATCCCCACTATGATAGTATTTGGAGGTGAGGTTTGGGAGAAATGAGGTCATGAGGGTGAGGTCCTCAGGAATGAGATTAGTGCCCTGATGAAGAGACTCCAGTGAGCTCCCTGGTCTCCTCTGACCTGTGAGGACAAAGGGAGAAGATGGTCATTTGTAAGCCAGGAAGCAGGCTGTTCACCAGACACTGAATCTGCCAACACCTTGATCTTGGACTTCCCAGCCTCCAGAACTGGGGGAAATAAATTTCTTTTGTTTACAAACCACCCATTCTATGGTATTCTATCATAGCAGCCCCAAACAAAGACACACTTATTGACATAATTGAGCCTGTTGTGATACACATTTTGGTTATGTTTTATTTTTAAATAATATCTACCACAATCAAGGACTTCCTAGGGTCTAGGCACTGTTCTAAACATGCATCTATGATACCTGACTTCATACTCACAGCAAAACTTATGAAGTAAATGTTATTATTATACCCAGTATTGATGAGAAAACTGAGGTGAGACAAGGGTGTAATCTGCCCAAGACCGTCCAGGTCGTAAGCAGCTCCTCTGGTTAGCAAACTCAATGCCTGTTTCCAACACTTTCTCCCTTGTCTACCTTCATCATTAGATGAGAAAAGCCATATTCTGCTTCCCCAGCTTTCTTTGCTGTGAGGAGAGGCCAACGAGACCTAAGCAGAAGTTTGCGGCTTGTTTCTAGCAAAGACTTCGTAGATCATCCCCTTGAATACAGAAAAGACAAATACGGGAGAGACAATTTAAGGTTATGCAGCCATCTCACCATCTTTCAAGCATAAGTGAAAGGTCCAAAGAATTGCAGAGATGCTAGACCTGACACTTGTGGAAAGTAACATAATGTCTTTTCAACCTAAGGAAATCTTGGGGACTCCATTTTGCTCTGGTTTCAGCTGAATCGCCTTCCTGCAACCCCCCCCTTTCCCTCTTCTCCCAGTAACAATTCGTTTCAAATGAGCCAACCGAGAAGAATGTGCGCCCTGACCTGACCCATGGGAAGGGGACAGGTCCATCACTTGCCTTCAGGAGAAATAGGGAGGGTCTCTGCTTCTTTGTGCGTGCTTTCTGAGCACCCATGCCCTTCTGCAGAAGTCAAGAGCCTTGTCGAGATGGCCTCATGTTCACGTGTCCCGTTTTCTGACACTGACGATCTGAGCCATGTCCCCAACACACTGTGAAGCCTGCAAAGCAATGCCAGGCCCCGCCTGTTTTTAGACTTTGTATAATGGGAGAAAAACGAACTGTTTCTTTAAACCACTGCTGGTTTGCTTTTCTGTCACTTGCAGCCTAAAGCATTCCTGGGAGATACAGTGGCAGGGCAGGCATTTGGGCTAGGTAGTCTGGGTCCAGAGCCCATAGTCTTAATCTCTGCACTATTGTGCACATTTGTGTCTCTAAATCGGCCGGGACAAACATCACTGTATGCATATATCACTTTTGTTGTTTTGTTAAGGAAGACAGGTTGACCCCGTTGACCTGTCTGTTTTCCTGCTTGTGTCCAAAATCTGACAGCTAAAGGATGGGGGAGGCGAGGCTCAGCAGTAACATGCATGACAAAGTGACATTTGCATGATTCACAAATGTAATGGCAAGAGTGAGATCATCCTTCCTCTCTTCCCACTGGACTGAGAATGGGGTTGTTGACCAAAAAAACACACAACCTGAAAGTTGAGAGTTAAGTTTTATTTGGGGTGAAATTAGGACTTAAGCCCAGGAGGCAGCATCTCAGGTAGCCCCCAAGGTGGTGAGGGAGGAGCTGGGATATATAGGAGTTTTTGCCACAAAGGGCAGGGAGCAGGAACAAAAGAGGCCCGGGCTCGCTGAAATCATTCCTTTGATGTGCACCTCCGCTACCGGGCCAGCATCCTGAGTTTTTGCAGGACTCACCGGCTCTCACGCTTGGAGGTGACCGCATTCACAGATGTGAATCCTTGGGTGGTGTTCAGACGGGGCTGTAATAAGACCCAAGGAGGAAGAGGGGGAATATCAGGATAAGATCAAGGTGGGAGGGAGGGGCGTGCAGCACACACGCATTTTGCAAAAGTTTGTGGCTGATCTCCTGAAGGTCACTGGCAGTCCCAAGGAGCAGACGTCACCATGAAGGATTCTAGTGGTTTTCTAGATAGGAGGAGATGCAAGAATTGGGCACATAAAATCTTCTCCTAAAACGATCTGACTTTCTAAAGGCCTGTTCTTCCAGTTTCCCCAGAGCACAGAGGGGCTCACTCCTGAGGTTCCCCTGCTCAGTGGGTGTTGCAGGTTGGCAGCTGCAGTGGCTCATAGCTGAATCCATGTAGAGGCTGCTGGCGAGTGCCAGAGCTCAGTTCACAGGGTCAAAGGCAACCATTGGTTGAGAAAGTAAATAAACCTTTCCACTTTCTTGTTTCAAACGTTGGGGTTTTGTGTTTTGTTTTTGTTTGCACCCGCAGCATGTGGAAGTTCCTGGACGAGGCATTGAACTTGAGGTACAGCAGCCTGGAACCACTGCCGTGACGATGGCGGATCCTTAATCTGCTGTGCCACAAAGGCACTCCTCAAAAGTTTTGATCAGACCCGTGGGCAAGTAATCACCAAAGCAGCCCCCAAGATGAGCCACCAAGGACTCATCAGCAGGGTAGGGGGACACTTAAGTCTTTGCTCCTCTTCTCCTCAGAGAGCAACAAATGAATGGGGAAGAGGCTGAGGGTGAAGGAAGGTAAATATTATTATTACCACTGAAGGGGAGCAGAATTTCCCACCCCAAAATATGCCTCTGGCATAAGGATTCTCTGGAGCTGGTTATCTTATCTTATCTCATCTTATCTTATCTTATCTTTTCTTATCTTATCTTATCTTATTATTTTATTCTGTGGCTGCACCTGTGGTACATGGAAGTTCCCAGGCCGGGGACTGAATCTAAGCAACAGCTGGGGCAACACCAGATCAAACCAGCACCTCCACAGTGACCCGAGCCACTGCAGTCAGATTCTTAACCCACCGTGCCACAGCGGGAACTCGAAGCTAGTTATTTTTAAGAAAGGTAAGAAATAGGAGAAGATCTGAAAACCAAGCAGAAGTTACCCTCTGAAAGAGAAATGTATATTTATAAGGGAAACCTCCATTTGTCAGCCTCTCTCACTGTATCAGGAAGAGAGAGAAGCCTTAACCTCTAGGCACGCTTATCAGTGGAGGAGGCAAGGATCTAATCTGCATGGCAGATTTATCCTCGGGGTAAAGGTTACCGGCTTTTCCTGATAACCTCCCATAGGCTTGGTAAAGATAAAAAGGTAGACCTCATTCTCTGGGCACCACTGCAGTGGGAGTTTTCAGTGTGCGATTAGGCCCCAATCTGAATACAAATGGACCTGATGGGATTTCTGTCTTCAGGCCAGACTGGCCAGAGTGATAAGATATGGAAAGTGAGAGAAAAGGACTTTGGTATGGAGAGTGGGGATTTTTGCTAAACAGACCCAGCAGGATTCTTGCTAACACTGGGGGCCAAAGACAGAACCCAAGGTTGGGGCCTGGTTGAGAAGAGGACTCGGAGGAGCCTGATTCAGGTTTGGTTAAGGAGAGGCTTTGTCAGAAGGAGGGGAGGCTGGAGTTCCCGCTGCGGCACAGCGGAAACAAATCCAACTAGGAACCACGAGACTGTGGGTTCGATCCTTGACCTCGCTCAGTGGGTTAAGGCTCCGGCGTTGCCGTGAGCTGTGGTGTAGGCCGCAGACGAGGCTGGGATCCAGTGTTGCTGTGGTGTAGGCGGGCAGCTGTAGCTCTGATTGGACCCCTAGCCCAGGAACTTCCATATGCCACGGGTGTGGCCCTAAAAAGCAAAAAAAAAAAAAAAAAAAAAAAAAAGAAGAAGAAGAAGAAGAAGTAGGGGAGGCTGAAGAGTTGGGGGTGGCATAAATACTACTTGGCACAATTTTCATATAACTTCTCATTCCAGAAGGAAAGGATAATCTATTATCTCTCTTTTAAATGCATCTAAATGCTTGAACCAGAACGAAAGGTTGCTTTAAGCAATGCGATAAATCTGTCTTTATGTGTAATTCAAATCTCTAAGTGACTCATTCCTGGTGAAAACCGACAGCAGCTATTGATTCTTCTCCATGCTGTTGTGTTTCCTGTGCTTGGAAGCTATTTTAAAAAATATCCCCAGCTTCCATTTTTCTCTCTTCTTAGATGATTAGTCCCAGTTTCTGAAGTTTGGTCCTTTCTTTTAGATCTTGGACCTTTGAGTTCTAGGAAAGTGCATTGACCCTTGACGTTCAAGTTTCTTTTTCAAGAAAGTCACAGAAAGATTCGATTGCTTGTCTGAAAGTTACAAAAAGGGGTGAAACCGTCTTTTTGCCTTTTATGTCCAGTTTCAGGTTCCCATCTTATTGAAGCCATCTTGCTGTTTTGTCTACTTACTTTTTTTGTATATAAATATTAACATTCTTTTTTTTTTTAAATTTTTTTGTCTTTTTAGCTATTTCTTGGGCCTCTCCTGCGGCATATGGAGGTTCCCAGGCTAGGGGTCAAATTGGAGCTGTAGCCACCGGCCTAGCCAGAGCCACAGCAACATGGGATCCGAGCCGCGTCTGCAACCTACACCACAGCTCACGGCAACGCCGGATTGTTAACCCACTGAGCAAGGGCAGGGACTGAACCCGCAACCTCATGGTTCCTAGTCGGATTCGTTAACCACTGCACCACGACGGGAACTCCCAATATTAACATTCTTATTGATGAGTTTTCAGAAAAGTCACCTGCAGTATGGGGTTGGGACGAGGATGAAGCGAGGGAGGCACTTAGGCTCTAGATGGTTAAATATGGTTTGGACTAAAGGCCTGGACATGAAATAGAAAAACTCTTGGGTTCTCTCCTGCTTCGTCCACCATCACAGACTTATTCTTTTGAACCAGGAGGTGTTCACATTAAACGATGTTGACTCTGGGGGAAAAAAAGAGGTGCTTCTTGAAGAATACAGGGCCAGCGAATATTAAAGGAGTGTTTTCTCTCATAGGGTTTGTGGCCAATGCCGCTCTCTCCAGTGGAAAGTGAATTAACTCAGAGCATCAGTCTCCTAATTAGAAAAGCCAAAGCAATGGTCCTCAAGAGAGGAAGGCATGGAACAAAATCACCCAGGGAACTGCACATACCGTTTCCCCCCTTTCTCTAGCCGCTGGAGTCTGGCGGGGGTGAGCATGTCAGGATGGTCCAGGGGGAGTGGGCGCAGTTGTTTTTCACAAATTTCCCTTGTAACACAGAAGGGCAACTGTCTCTAATTCAGGTGGGAACCCCTGGGCAAAAGAGATGCAATGTTATTCGTGAAAGTTGGAAATACCTATTATTGACTCTACTTCCAGGAACCTATTATTCAGAAATACGTATACACTCATTCAAAGATAAATACACAAGGTTGGAAATTATAGCACTTTGCAGTAGCAATTCTAGTACCGATAAAAATAATAGCAACTTGAAAGTCCATCAGTAGGAGCCTGGTTAAATGTATGATTTTTTTTAAAGTTTTATTATAGTTGATTTACACTGTTCTGTCAATTTCTGCTGTTCAGCAAAGTGGCCCAGTTATATATTTATATACAGTCTTTTTTTCGCATTATCCTCCATCATGGTAAATGTATAATTTCACCACACTCTGAAATTCTGTGCCTTGGTTAGAAAGGACAAA
Source organism: Sus scrofa (assembly GCF_054392235.1). Lineage (NCBI taxonomy): Eukaryota > Metazoa > Chordata > Mammalia > Artiodactyla > Suidae > Sus > Sus scrofa. The sequence continues at coordinate 43,242,554 of NC_139401.1, read as the reverse complement.
GTTTCATGTGCTAAGATGATCCCCAAGGGATACATTTGGGTGGAAAAAGCGAGTTGTACAACAAAAGGTATAATGTGATTTTTTTTTCAAACAAAACAATCAACAACCCCATCTTGCACATACATGTTCAAGTGTATTAAAGAAATTTGGAAAGAGACAGTTTATTTAAATTTTATTGGCATATCGTTGACCTACAATATTGTGTTAGTTTCCTGTGTACAGCAAAGGGACTCAATTGTACCTATACATATATCCGTTCTCTTTTCCTACATAGGTTATCACTGACTGTTGAGTAGATTTTGCTGTGCTATGCAGGAGGTCCTTCTTAATTATCTATTTTATATACACACACATTCGTAACACTGGCTACTTAGGAAGATGGGAGTAGACTAGAGCAGATTTTTCAGTTTTTTAAAATAGACTTTGGCACGTCGCCTTTTTTTACAACTCACCTTTATTCACGGATTTGTTTTTGTCCCATGAAAGAGTTAATTTTTTAAAACGCCCATATCAGTCTCCTTGGCGTCCCGTGGTCCTCAGTCTCCTGTCCATTGCAGGCTCTTCCGTCAGGTTCACCATCACCAGCTCGTCTCACTCACGCCCACACCACCGCCACGACGGTCACGTGACCCATGAATCTAAGGAAGTAAAAGCAAGATGTTTTCCGTACTTTTCTTTCCATTTCCTTTTTTTGCTTTTTAGGGCCACACCTGCAGCATATGGAAGTTCCCAGGCTAGGGATTGAATCGGAGCTATAGCTGCCGGCCTACACCACAGCCACAGCAACGCAGGATCCTTAACCCACTGAGGGAGGCCAGGGATGGAACCCACGTCCTCATGGATCCTTGTTGGGTTCTTAACCTGCTGAGCCACAACGGGAGCTCCTTTCCTTACTTTTGAAAAGGGGAAAAGGGAAGTGTTGCAAAGCACCTCTCGTGTGACTGGCCACTCTGCTAGACAGTGGGTAGCTGTTACTCAGGATGATCCCGAGAGATGGTCTTTTACAGATGTCTAAGCCCCTCAAAGTCGCTTTTTTGAAGATAGCGTAAAGATGGCCTTGAATTCACAAAGAGACTTGTGGTTGCCAAGGGGAAGTGGTAGCGGGAGGGAAGGACTGGGAGTTTGGAATTAGCAGATGCAAACGCTTACGTGCAGAATGGATAAACAACAGGGTCCTACTCTATAGCACAGGGACCTGTATTCAATATCCTCTGATAAACCATAATGGAAAAGAATATGAAAAAGAATGTATACATATGTATAACTGAGTCACTTTGCTGTACAACAGAAATTAACATTGGAAATCAACTATACTTGAATAAGTAAATGTTTAAAAAAGATAGTCTGGAGTTAGGAATAAGTAATTCTCTCTTGAGGTTGAGCCCTCCGAATTCCCTATTGGGATTAGCCAACTTCTTCCTAATTGGACTCCATCGTGTCTGCTTTAACCCCCTTCAGTCTGCCCCGAGAGATATTTTTTCCTAAGATAATCCTTATTAGATCTTTTTCTTGCTTAATATTCTTGAAGGATTAAACATTGCCTACAGGACATCAACATTCACAAGCCTAAGTGTTCTGGCCTCTAATAATCTTTTCGGTTCTATCTCTTGTCACATGCCTCACCCCTTGGCAAGCTGGTAGTTCCTGGAACATGCCATTCTTTGGGTCTGATGGGATTCAGGGCAGGCCACCTCTAAATATGCCACTTTGGCACATTCATCCTTTTGAATTAAAGTTACTTAAGGGGAGTTCCTGTTGTGGCTCAGTAGTAATGAATCTGACTAGCGTCCATGGGGACGAAGAATTGATCCCTGCTGTTGCTCAGTGGGTTAAGGATCCGGCGTGGCCATGAGCTGTGGGGTAGGGCGCAGATGCAGCTCGGATCCCGTGTTGCTGTGGCTGTGGTTTGGGCTGGCAGCTATAGCTCCGATTGGACCCCTAGCCTGCGAACCTTCATATGCTGTGGGTGCGGCCCTTAAAAAAAAAAAAAAAAAAAAAAAGACGAAAAAAAGGCTTAAGAAACAGCTGGTGCAAGAAAGACCCTCTGACTCTTCTTTGTCTCCCTGACATCAGGAAATAAATCTATCATGTGAGAGGTACCCTCCCTGGTACCACGAGGGGAGAGAGTATCCTTATCACCAGAGACAGGGGATTTAGGGCCGAGAAGGCTCTATGAACTCACATTGTTGCTTCTTCATTAACTTACTATCCTAAGTCCAACAAATTCTTTGTTTTGTAAATTCTTCACAAATGTATTATTTCTTTGTCTAAAAGGTATGAAAGCTCCTTATTTTGGTCATTTTTGTGAGCTCCAGTAAATCTGAATTCCATTTGTTTTTCTCCTGTTAATCTGTCTTATGTCAATTTAGTTATTAGGCCAGCCAAAGATCCTAGAAGAGGGAGTTCCCGTTGTGGCTCAGCGGTAACAAGCCTGACTAGTATCCTCGAGGACGAAGGTTCGATCCCTGGCCTCTCTCAGTGGGTTAAGGATCTGGCATTGCTGTGAGCTGTGGTGTAGGTCACAGATGCAGCTCGGATCTGGCATTGCTGTGCCTGTGGTGTAGGCCAACAGGTGCAGCTCCAATTCAACCCCTAGCCTGGGAACCTTGGGTGCAGTCCTAAAAAGCAAAAAAAGAAAAAAAGAAAAGAAAAAAGATCCTAGAAGAAAGTTTTCCTCCTCTATAAGTATTGTATATGCGGAATATTGGAGATTCTCTAATGAATTCCTACTTATCTTTCAAGACTAAATTCATGTGTCTGAAACCTTTTCTGACTCTACCTTCTCGGTGCCCTGTTTTCTAGATTTTTGGATTTTTTAAGCCTTTTTGACTTTTATTAGACTTTTAATGCCTTGAGGATAGTGACCTTGTTTTCTTCATTATGTGTATACCTGACACCTAAAAGCCATGTGATATACATTTAATACATCATTATTCCATGAAGAAATAAAAATATATACATAATCAATTGAAATCAGTGTTGGGGGGATAAGGGTTTGAAGAAGAATGTATCTAGGAGGGTCATTATTTGAAATAATCATCTGGGAGTAAAAAATTAAAGGTAACCGATCTATGAGATTTGGGCATCAGATGATATAGAACAATTCTCAGGAAGTGAGAGTTTTATTTGACTAACATGTGATTATCACTGATTTCAAATATTTCCCAGCTTGGGAAGCTTTGACCTTGCTTTGTATAGGATCGTGTGTCACATACATGTCAACCACACAGTAAACGAAGAAAGAGAAGTTAAAATCAGACTCATAAGCAGACTCAGTGCTAAAAATGTAATTACCATTTCATATGACAAATGAGTTGTCGACATTATAGGAAAAAAATGTGACCAAAATGAAGACGACGCGTTGCTCAGAGGTGTATTTTTCTGTTCTCTCCACAAGCAACTGTATATAGAAAACTGATGTTAATTAAGAGCAAGTGTAGCAGGGAGTTCCCACTGTGGTGCAGTGGGTTGAGCATGCTGCTTTGTCTCTGTGGTGGCGAGGGTTCAATCCCTGGCCTGGTGCAGTGGGTTAAGGATCTGGCATTGCCGATATGATCCCTGGCCCAGGAAATTCCATGAGGTGTGGCAAAAAAAAAAAAAAAAAAAAAAAAAAAGAGCAGGAGAAGCAAACTTTTAAAAATTTATTTTATTTTCATAAAGTATAGTTGATTTACAGTGTGTCAATTTCTGCTGTACAGCCAAGGCACTCAGTCATACATGTATATACATTGTTTATCATCTTATCTTCCATCATGTTCTATCCCAAGAGATTAGATGTAGTTCCCTGTGCTGTCCAGTAGGAAGGTGAAGCAAATTTTAATGACTGAAGGATGATTTTAAAATAGAACATTGGTAGTAGGCCACAGAATGCTTGCTTGCTTTGTTTTTGTTTCTGTGGGTTTTTTTTTTTTTTTTTTTTTTTCAGGGCCACACCTGAAGCATATGGAAGTTCCCAGGCTAGGGGTCAAATTGGAGCTGCAGCTGCCAGCCTACACCACAGCCACAGCAACACCAGATCCAAGCTGCATCTGTGTTCTGCGCCACAGCTCACGGCAACACCAGATCTTTAACCCACTGAGCGAGGCCGGGGATCGAGCCGGCGTCCTCATGGATACTAGTCGGGTTTGTTACTACTGAGCCACGATGGGAACTCCAAGAATGCCTTCTTCTATTTTCTCATCTGGATGAGGATTTCAAAATGGAGTAGCCATAAAGGAAAGACTCCAGACAACATTTGCAACCCAAAATGTTTAGGCTGACTCAGGTACAATGATTATTTTACACACACACACACACACACACTCACTCAAAATACAAATATATGTTGATCCGTTCTGCTAGTATGCTGGTGCTTTAGATCTTAAGAGAATGAAATGATGATACAACCCAGGAAGAAAGAAAACAGGTACTCATGAGACAAATCTTACCCTTAGGGTAGAAAAGAGTTAACACAGAACACCTCATTGCCTATCCTTGGAAAGGACTGCTTACAAGATTGGGCCTTGGCTGGAGTCTGGGAACTTGGATATCAGGAGAGTTCCCACCATTTCCAGAACTGATAAGAGCGGCTGGTCGGGCCTAAACTGTTTGTGCAAACATTAAGGTTTATGCTGAACACCTGCTTGCCTTGTGGGAGTGTGGCATTTGGGTATGTGCCAAGCAAGGGATGCCTACGTGACCAGCCCCCAATAAAAACCCTGGGTACTGTATCTCTAATGAGCTCCCATAATTGGCAACATTTCATGTGTGTTGTCATAACTCATTTGTGACCCCTCTGGGAGCACACTCTTGGCAAACTGCCCCTGGTCTTCCCTGGACTTTGCCCCACGCGCCTTTTCCCTGTGCTGATCGTGTCCTTTCACTGTGACACGTCTTAGTTGTGAGTACATCCATATGCTGAATCCTGGGAGCCTTCCCTGGGACGCCTGATAACACCCTCAAGTACAAAATCTGAGTGCTTTTATGACCTTCCTTGAAAAGCATTCTTTTTTTAAAAAAAAATATTATCTTTATTTATTTAAAAAAATTTTTTGGGGGGGAAAGCCCACACCCGCAGCATGTGGAAGCTCCCAGGCTAGGGATCGAACCCGGGTCTCCTGGCACATCTTCCTATTTGATGTGCTACAAGTATCTGGTTAAAGCCGAGTCTGCTTTAACAAAAGTTCATTGTTACATACAGAATTCTAGAAAACGAAATAGAGTTAGAAGTTGAAATCCCCCCCCCCCCCACCATAAGCCAGCTGATTCTTTCTAAACTTAAAGCGTCTGCGTGCTGTAATTGACAATGAAACATCTCCGCGCAGCTTTCTGGGGATATTCTGTTTTGATGTCAAGACACCTGTGATTCACTTTCCCCCAAAGTGAGATCCTCCTTTTCTCTCCTCTTCACCTGGAAAATCCTTGCTCGGCCTTCAAGATTCACTTCAAATGTCACCTCCTCAGTGCAGCGTCTAAGATCCTCCAGGCCAAGTGGGGTCCTTCCTTTGTCAGTTTGCACATCATATTTTGTGCCCACTGCTTCCATAGACCGATCATGTTCCATTAAAATTGTTGACCTCTCTCTCCTGAACTTTGGGTTTCAAGACTAGATCTAACCATCCACCAATTCCCAGAGTGTACCTTAGCATGTGACAAAAAGCAGAAATGTTCAATGAATTGCTAGGCATCTATTTGATTCATAGATGATTTCAGATATATGTTTGCAAGACCGTTCATTCATCGTGGTACTCTGAGATATAACTGAGTGAGATCGTGCCCTGGAAAATTTTCTGAAAAGTAGAGCACTACCTTACTCATTATTATTCATCATCATCACCTAATGATGAGTTTGTATTATTATAAAAAATACAAGTCCTGGCATTTTGAAAATGTGAAGTTAAGAATCATTGGTTCAGCTCTTGCTAGAGCCAGTATGGAGCCAGACAGTCTCTCATGACACACAATTTCATCTTTTTTTTTCTTTTTTTGTTTTTTTTTGTTTTTTGTTTTTTGTTTTTTTAGGGCTGCACCCGCAGCATATGGAGCTTCCCAGGCTAGGGGTTGAATTGGAGCTGCATCTGTTGGCCTACACCCCAGCCACAGCAACGCCAGATCCGAGCCCCGTCTGCGACCTACACCACAGTTCACGGCAACGCTGGATCCTTAACCCACTGAGTGAGGCCAGGGATTGAACCCGCAACTTCATGGTTCCTAGCTGGATTCATTTCTGCTGCGCCACCACGGAAACTCCCGTATTTCATCTTTTACGACATCGACCAACTATGATCACAGAGGAAGCAGCAAAGGGCTAAGAGTTGTACTACTTCAAAGCAAACCAGATAACAAGGAAGCAGTACTGGCCAGTGGTGCCGGTCGCTGAAAGATCAGCAAAGACCTCCTACTTCCCAAATACAATGGCCTTTTCTCCTTCAACTGCTGTGTCTGAAGCTGTTGGCTTCCTGTTTCTCGAGACTCTCTTTCCTTGTTTTCTAGAGCACCGCAATCTGTCATCTCCCTTTCAGTTTTTCTGTCCTCTGGCTGCTTTCCTCTCTGGCTGTCCATCTCCCTCCTACCCCATAAGTGTGCTCCTTCACTCGTATTTTATCCATGGCCCTCTATTCTTTCCATTTCCTCACTTGGAAAATAAGATACTTAACAATTATCAAGCTTCTGCTATTCAATTTAAGCCTCACATTTTTATATAGGCAGTATTGTTATCCCCATTTTAAAGATGAGGAAACAGAGGCACAGAGAGATTTAGTCAGTAGTCCATGATCACATAGCTTGCGAGGGGTCGAGAGGCTGGGATCGAAATCAGACAGCCTGGTTCCAGAGTTCAGACCCTTATCAGTTCTATCCCTCTTTCTGGAAAGCATCTACGAAGCAGGACCCTTATGTTCAGGGTCTGGAAACCAATTGCAGTAGAGTTCTGAGCTGGCGTGAACTGAGCATTGACAGTTTTTTTGATGACGTCCTCAGATGGGTCTCAAAAATCTGTTTACTTAAAACAGACACCATCTGGGAGTTCCGCTGGTGGCACAACCGATTAAGGATGTGGCATTGTCACTGCAGCGGCTCATGATGCTGCTGTGGCGGGGGTTCAGTCCCCGGAGCCAGAACTTCTTCATGCTGTGGGTGCTTAAAAAAAACAAAAACAAAACCCCCCAAAACAGACACCATTTGCTCTGAAGTTGTGAGACCAGGCAACTGAAAAAAAATCTTGGTAACACCAAACCTCATCTAGTTGCCCTCATGAATTTCCTCTCTGTTAATGATGCTACCCCAATGGCAGAGACCTCACTGATGAAACGCTTGAGCTCTGTGACTATCAGTCCAAAGCCATCTCTTATCTCATCATTTACCCCCGGTGTGACGGAACCATCACAACCACTGTGTATTGTACAGCGCTGAGCACATTGTCATCTTTTGTGGAAAATACTTGCGGAATGAATGAACGCATTTCTACCGGACTGCAACGTCCAGAAAAGCCGGGGGCGGTGGCTCTCCTACATTGTATTCTGTAGGTAAGTACAGAATCTCACTAAGTAATCCTTCAATTCGGTGGCGCATCTCTTAAATTCCATTGATTGGAATCACCCTTTTCAGATGGGTGCTTTTGGATGCAGTAGAAGCTTATTTCAGGACTTAAGAAATATTTGCATGACTTTTAAGGAGCTTATTAAATCCTAAAAAGAGCCAATTTAAAAGCCTTTTCATTGAACCAAGAGTGAAAGTAATGAAAACCAATTTTGCAAAGTTTAAAAAAAACAGTGAAGCTCTTAATAATAATTGTTTTTGAACTCCCTATTGCTTAACTCAATACATTTTGTTTCTGAGTAAAACTTTTCTTTCCTCTTGGGAACTCCTTAACCAGTTCCCAAATGACACAGTAATTGAAGTTGTTAACTACTTCCCCAAATGCTGATCATCTGCCTGGGAGTTTGAATCACTTTTAAAAGCTCCCTAATACCGTTCATGGTGCAGAAACATTCATGGATGGTTCATAAAATTCCTGCGGATTCACTTCAGGTTTTCTTTCTCAAGTTAAAATATTATTAAATTTCATATGTTGTATTACACTTAGCGGGCTAGTCCAGTTGTATTCTTATGCACTTATTTCAGAGTATATTGCCTGTTACATCCTCTGTTTCCATCATATTCTGTAGATGCTGGATCTTGCCATGTGCTGGGGACTCTAGGGGATGGGCAGCTTTCTTCTTTGCACTTTGATAGATTCCTTGAAGTTTTTTTTATACAGAGCATTTCTCATTTGTATAAAAAATCAATTTGTCATTGGTTGATTTAAAAAATGTATTTTCTGTGTTTCAGGTTCAGTTCAGGCAAAAAGGGATATTGAGCTTCTACTGGGCTACAGGCTAAGATGATTTTTTTTTGTCTTTTTGCCTTTTCTAGGGCCGCTCCCGTGGCATGTGGAGGTTCCCAGGCTAGGGGTCGAATTGGAGCTGTAGCTGCCTGCCCACGCCACAGCCACAGCAACTCGGGATCCGAGCCGCGTCTGCGACCTACACCACAGCTCACGGCAACACCGGATCCTCGACCCACTGAGCAAGGCCAGGGATCGAACCCGCAACCGCATGGTTCTTAGTCGGATTCGTTAACCACTGCACCATGACAGGAACTCCTAAGATGATTTTTTAAAAAATTTTTTACAGCTGCGCCTGTGGCACATGGCAATTCCTGGGCTAGGGGTCAGATCAGAGCTACAGCTGCAGACCTATGCCAGAGACATGGCCACACTGGATCCAAGCCACATTTGTGACCTAAGCCTACAGTCTGCTTCAGTGTAGGATCCTAGACCCACTGAGTGAGGTCGGGGATGGAACCCACATCCTCATGGACACTATGTCAGGTTCTTAGCCCACTGAGCCACAATGGGAACTCTGCTAAGATGGTTCTGAGTCAGATGGGGTCTCTACCCTTATGGACCTTTCAGCTCAGTTGGAGAGAAAAACACATCTATGGACAAGAATATGTATGCTGGTGACCCGTGCAGGAGACTTTGCAAATGGAGGAGTTCTCTTGGAAGAGAGAGGCTAGGTATGACAAGGACAAGTGGTAACTGACCAGGAGGTTGGGGGCAGGAAACACAGAGGCCCAGAGATAAGAAACACCAGGGATTTTGTGTATTACTGAGAGCCTCACTGGGTTTGCTGGTGAATAATATGTTGGGCACAGTCAGTGTGGAAAGATACTAGAGAGGTATCCAAAGTCCAGCTCAAGAAAAGCTTTCTTGCTATTCCAAGACTTTATATAGATATAGAGATAGAGATGAAGATAGAGATAGGGATATGTAGGCTTTATATATGTCCCCTAGTGGCGGATTTTAAAGAACATCTACTGTCTTTTAAATGTCCATCAACAGATGAATGGATGAAGAAGATGTGGTACGTATGTCCAATGGAATACTACTCAGCCAGAAAAAAGAACAAAATAATGCCATTTGCAACAACATGGATGCAACTAGAGATTCTCATACTAAGTGAAGTCAGAAAGAGAGAGACAAATACCATATGATATAACTTATATGTGGAATCTAAAAAAGATGATACAAATGAATTTATTTCCAAACAGACTCAGACTCACAGACATTGAAACCAAACTTATGGTTACCAAAGGGGAAAGTTTGGGGGGGAGGGGTGGATTAGGGGTTCGGGACTGGCTTCTGCACAGTGTGGTATATGGAATGGATGGTCAATGGGGGCCTGCTGTTAGTAGGAAACTCTACTCATTCTGTAATCACCTATATAGAAAAAAGAATGGATATACGTATATGTATAACTGCATCACTTTGTTATACAGCAGAAATTAACACAACATTGTAAATCAACTGTACTTCAATAAAGTAAAAAGAATATCTACTGTCTAATATCGCCTGCAATAGAAACACAGATCTTTTTCTGCACATTTCAATACACTGCATATACATAGCGTCTTCCCTTAGCCCCATACCTGTCTTATTTTGTTCCTTTATCAACTTAGCTTGAGCTTTTGTTTTATTGAGTTCTTCTACAGCCAAAAATACTCTTTAGGGATTTTCTTTTGTTCCTTGTCAGGATGTGTCTTTCGTTCAATATGTTGGTAGGTTCCATTTTCTTTTTTCTTAAATTAAAAAAATTGTTTTATTAAAGTACAGTTGATTTACAATGTTGTGTCAATTTCTGCTGTACAGCAAAGTCATCCAGCCATACATACATACATAGATATACATTCTTTTTCTCATATTATCTTCCTTCATGGCCTATACCAAGAGATTGGATATAGTTCCCTGTGCTGTACAGTAGGAGCTCATTGCTTGTCTATTCTAAATGTAATAGTTTGCATCTATTAACCCCCCAAATCCCAGTCCATCCCACTCCTTCCCCCTCTCTCTCCCCCTTGGCAACCGCAAGTCTGTTCTCTATATGTGAGTCTGTTTCTGTTCTGTAGACAAGATCATTTGTGCCATATTTTATTTTATTATTATTTTTCCTTTTTTTTAAGGCCACACTCGCAGCATATGGAGGTTCCCAGGCTAGGGGTCTAATCAGAGCTACTACAGCTGCCAGGCTTATGCCACAGCCACAGCAATGCCAGATCCAAGCCGTGTCTGTGACCTACACCACCACTCATGGCAATGCCGGAGGATCCTTAACCCACTGAGCGAGGCCAGGGATCGAACCAGCAACCTCATGGTTCTTAGATTCATTTCCATTGTGCCATGAGGGGAACTCCATGTGCCATATGTTAGATTCCACATGTCAGTGATATCATATGGTATTTGTCTTTCTCTTTCTGACTGACTTCATTTAGTATGAGAATCACTAGATGCATCCATGTTGCTGCAAATGGCATTATTTTGTTCTTTTTTATGGCTGAGTAGTCTTCCATTGTGTGTATACACCATATCTTCTTAATCCATATATCTGTTGATGGACATTTAGGTTGTTTCCATGTTTTAGCTATTGTGAATAGTGCTGCTGTGAACATATGGGTGCATTTATCTTTTTGAAAAAGTTTTGTCCAGATATATGCCCAGGAGTGGGATTGTTGGATCACATGGTAGGTTCCGTTTTTGAAGTTTTCTTTCTTTCTTTTTTTTTTTGGTCTCTTCAGGGCTGCACCTACAACATCTAGAGGTTCCCATGCTAGGGGTCAAATTGGAGCTGTAGCCACTGGCCTATGCCACAGCCACAGCAATGCCAGATCCTTAACCCACTGAACGAGGCCAGGGATCAAACCTGTGTCCTCATGGATACTAGTCAGATTCGTTACGGCTAAGCCACGACGGGAACGCCTCAAAGATTTTATTTAGGATTTTAGCATCTGTGTTCATAGCGATATTCATTTATAGTTTTTTCTTAGTCTCTTTTCCTTTCCCTTCCTCCTTTCCTTTTTCTCTTCTTTCTTCTTCACACTCTTTTTGTCTGATATCAGCATTAGCGTTTAGCATAATAAAGAGTTGGAAACAATATTTTTAGAAGTTCATGATCAGTGTGACAAGGAGAATATCTCTTCTTTGAAGGGTTAGGAGTCATATCCTATTAAACCCTTTGGGCCTGGTGATGTTTTAACAGTAGATCTTAGATTGTCTTTTTTATTTCTTCAAGGTTATTGATTTATTCAGAGTTTCCGCTTCTCATTGTTAAAATTATCATATAGTAAGACTGACCTTTTTTGATGTATGGTTTCTATAAATTTTATTTTTATTTATTGCTTTTTAGGGCCACACTGGTGGCATATGGAGGTTCCCAGGCTAGGGACTGAATTAGAGCTGTATGCCACAGCCACAGCAACATGGGATCTGAGCCACGTCTGCAACCTGCACTGCAGCTCACAGCAACGCCGGATCCTTAACCCACTGAGTGAGGCCAGGGATCGAACCTGCAACCTCATGTTTCTTAGACTTATTTCCGCTGTGCCACGTTGGGAACTCCTGGTTCTATAAATTTTAATACATGTCAATTTATGTTATCCCCTACCACAATCAGCATAAAGAACAGTTGCAACACCCCAAACCTTCTCATGCTCCCTTTTATAGTCATACTCTGCCCCTACCTCTAAGCCCTGGCAACCATGGATCTGTTCTCCATCACTACGGTTTTGTTTTTTTCAGGAAAGTCATATACATGGACTCATACCATATGGAACCTTATGTCAAATTTCCTTCACTTAGCAAAATGCATTTGAGATTTATCCAGCATGTTGCATGTATGGGCAGTTCATTTTTATAGCTGAGTCGTGGTCGATTTTATGGATGTATCACAGCTTGTTTACTCATTGAAGGACATTTGTGTTGTTTCCAGTTCTGGGCTATCGCAGCTAAAGCCATGATAAACATTTGCACACAAGTGTTCGAGTGCACACAGGTTTTTCAGCATATAAGTTCATTTCTTTAGACACCTAGGAGATGCATTTCTGGGTCACATGATAAATGTATGTTTAATCTTATAAGAAACTGCTGAATGATTTCCCAGAGAAGTTCTACCATTTGATCTTCTCACTGACAACATATGAGTTCCAGCATCACTCGTTTTTGTTCACTGGTCTTTAACTATGTTTCTCTACAGTGTTGATGGTGGCTTGTTGATTGCATATTTTGATGAGTTTTCATGGTGAGCTTTTGTGGCTGGAATTTATTTTTATTTATTTGGATTGACATCTGCTGTTTTCCTGTAACTAAAAGATTCATGTCTTTCAAGCATGGTGGAAAATCCTTAGTCATTACAACTTGGAAGTTTCTTTTTCTTTTTCTTTTTCTTTTTTTTCTTTTTTTATTATTATTTTCCCACTGTACAGCAAGGGGGTCAGGTCATCCTTAGATGTATACATTGCAGTTACAGTTTTTTCCCCCACCCTTTCTTCTGTTGCGACATGAGTATCTAGACATAGTTCTCAATGCTATTCAGCAGGATCTCCTTATAAATCTATTCTAGGTTGTGTCTGATAAGCCCAAGCTCCCGATCCCTCCCACGCCCTCCCCCTCCCATCAGGCAACCACAAGTCTCTTCTCCAAGTCCATGATTTTCTTTTCTGAGGAGATGTTCATTTGTGCTGGATATTAGATTCCAGTTATAAGTGATATGGAAGTTTCTTTTTCCACACTCTCTTTAATTTCTCTTTCTGGAACTCTCTTAAGTGTATGTTGGACCTTTTCATGCTTTTCCACATGCCTCTTTTATCTCTCACTCATAGTTTCCAGCTCTTTGTCTCTTTGTGTTGCATTATGGGAAATTTCCTGAGAAATATCTTTCCAGTCCTCACTTCTCGCTTCAGACAGATCCAATTCCTTAACCTGTCCATCAAGGTTTTAATTTTAGTGATAACATTGGTTATTTCTAGAATTCATATTTCAATTTTTCCTCATCCTTTTTGATAGTTTACTGGCCTTTTCTCAATTTTTTTTAATTTTAAAAAGAATTAACACATTTCTTTTACGGGGTTTCTTTGTGGTACAGTTCTCAGATCTGCTCTATTTCCTTGCTTTCTCACTCCTGTGATTCACCTAGAGAAGAGAAAGAAAGGAAAGAAGGAAAGGGCATCTCTACTTAGAAGGGAAATAATAAAATGATGCATGATTTGGTAATTGGGAGGCAGGAGAGAGATTAGCTTGTGATAGGAAATGGAGAACTTTTATGAAAATATCAGGAAAAAGAACATTTCTTTAGAGTTTCAACAATATGTTTATGGGGAGTTCCTGTTGTGGTGTGGTGGAAACAAATCTGACTGGTATCCATGAGGTTTGATCCCTGGGCCCACTCAGTGGGTTAAGGATCTGGCGTTACCATGAGCTGTGGTGTACTTCGCAGATGCAGCTCGGATCCAGCGTTGCTGTGGCTGTGGTGTAGGCCGGCAGCTACAGCTCGGATTTGACCCCTAGCCTGGGAGCCTCCATGTGCCGAGGGTGTGGCCTTAAAAAGCAAAAAACAACCCCCCCCCCCAAAAAAACCCAACAGTATGTTTACATGTCTAAATACTACTTTCTCAGCCTCTGACCTTCCTGTTTCTAATACAAAATTAGAATACAATACAAATCTAATACAAAATAAGTAGCACTTATTGAGCACCAATTATGTGGCTGCTACAATACTAAGTACATCTATTTTCATGCAATTCTCATGACCACCTATTTTACAGATGAGGAACTACAGCACAGAGAGGTTAAGCGGTTTTCCCCGAGATCACCCAGCTGGCAAGTAGCAGAGCTGGGATTTGAACTTGTCTTTCTCGAAATCTTGTCTTTTCTCTCAAGTCACTTGACTTTGTTAAGATAATAGTAGCAGTAAAAGGGTCAATTTTCCAAGATCTCTTCTTCGGTTCTCTGCTTTGCATTATTTATAATCTCTTATCAGAGAACTCATTTTCAATTTCAACAGCTATCTCTATGTAAAATACTCCCAAATATTCTGTCCTTAGTGATAACCTCTTCTTTAAAGTCCTTTGACCACTAATATCAAAGAAGCGGAACTGGACACTGCCTAATGGATATCAAGAAGTACAGTGTTTTCAATAAAAATTTTAAAAAAATTTTTTTAAGTTAAAAAAAAAAAAAAAAGAGGTATGGCTGTATAGCAGCCAAGCCTTTGGATGTGCATGGCTGGGATTCTGCTTCTACCACTCGTCAGCTGAGTAACTTGGACAAGTTGCTCAAATTCTCTGTACCTCTAATTTCTTTTTCTTTCTTTCTTTCTTTTTCTTTTTTTGTCTTTTTTAATGGCTGCACCCACGGCATATGGAGGTTCCCAGGCCAAGGGTCTAATCAGAGCTACAGCCGCCGGCCTACACCACAGCCACAGCCACGCCGGATCTGAGCCGCGTCTGCCACCTACACCACAGCTCACGGCAACCCCGGATCCTTAATGCTCTGAGCAGGGTCAAGGATGGAGCCATTGTCCTCATGGATACTCATGAGTTCGTTAACCACTGAGCCACAACGGGAACTCCAATATATTTTCATTTATAAAAAGAGACCATAGTAAGTTTGCTATTTTGTCTCAGACATATAATTTCTACCTCCCCCAAAAGCACATCTTCCCCTCTTTCTACCACACCCCTGAGATTTAGGGTCTTTCCCTTTCTTTCTGGCCACGCCCATGGCATGGGATTGAATCAACAGTAATCTGAGCCAGAGCAGTGACAATACCAGATCCCAAACCCGCTGAGCCACCAGGGAAGTCCCTAGGCTCTTTCTTTCTTTTTTTTTTTTTTTTTTTTTTTTTTGCTTTTTCTAGGGCCGCTCCCATGGCATATGGAGGTTCCCAGGCTAGGGGTCGAATCGGAGCTGTAGCTGCCGGCCTACGCCACAGCCACAGTAACGCAGGATCCGAGCCACCTTTGCAATCTACACCACAGCTCACCGGCAATGCTGGATCCTTAACCCACTGAGCAAGGCCAGGGATCGAACCCACAACCTCATGGTTCCTAGTCGGATTCGTTAACCACTGAGCTACGACGGGAACTCCTCTAGGCTCTTTCTTGTTTCACTGCCCCTAACGCCCTTCCATGAAGCAGTTTTGAATCTAGCCCTTTCTTTTTAGTTCTTTGGCCACCCCACTTGACCCCATGCCTAGGTTACTTCAAGAACCCACCCCCTTGTTGATTTTTGCTTTGCTTTCAGGATTTTTCTCTTTTAATTCATGAAGTCTTTTCTCCATATAATATACTTTGAATACATCCTGCAAGTCTGTGATTCTTTGTGACTACATTTTTTCTTTTTTTTTTCCTGATGATGAATTGTAAAAATTCTAGCTCCCACACAAGAGAGTAAATTAAGGATTACCAAACTTCCCCTAGGACCTAACCACTGTTAATTTGGCACACATTTTATTTAATATTATACATAACCATTATTAAAATTAGGTGCATATTTAATTAACATACATAACCATTATTAAAATTAGGTGCATATTTTATGTAATATACATAACATTTTGGTGCTTATTTCCACTAGCAACAATTTGTAAATATTCTATGTAATATTTTGCATAGCCGCTATTGAGATTTTGGTACATACTTTATTTAGTATTGTGCATAAAGGTTTTTAACATTATCACTTAACCATATATACTTTTGACATGTCCAGAGTAGCGTTATAGGTGTATCTCATCATTTTTTAGAAATTAGTTTTTATTACATATTGATTGAACACCAAAGAATATTTATAACACATCTGTAAGGTATGAAGAATTTTCATATAATGAGCAGTCACGTCCACATCGCCCTGTTTAAGAAATAGAACTTTAGGAGTTCCCGTCGTGGTGCAGTGGTTAACGAATCCGACTAGGAACCATGAGGTTACGGGTTTGATCCCTGGCCCTGCTCAGTGGGTTAAGGATCTGGCGTTGCCGTGAGCTGTGGTATAGGTCGCAGCCGCGGCTTGGATCCGGTGTGGCTGTGGTTGTGGTGTAGGCCGGCAGCTACAGCTCTGATTTGACCCCTAGCCTGGGAACCTCCATATGCCATGGGAGCGGCCCAAGAAATGGCAAAAAGACAAAATAAAATGAACAAGAAAAAGAAAGAAATAGAACATGAGCATTACCTTTGAATTTCTGTTCTCTTCCTCCTCAGTTGTAACTCTTATGTATTTCTACTTCTCATATTCTTACTTTTCATTATTGTTTGCATATATGTTTGCACAGCTCAACACTATATAGTTTGCTTTCCTGTGTTTTTGAAATTGATATCCCTGGAGCGTTCTCTCTGTTGTCTTCTCCAACTTGATTTTTTTCCCCCTCCACTTTATGTCTCTTGGGATTGTGACTAGAATGACATTAAGGAGAATTGATATCTTCATGATATTGAATTTTCCAGCCCATGAATGTAATATATCTCTCCATTTAGTTAGGTCTTCTTTAATGCCTTTCAATGCAGTTTGTCATTTTCTTCCTAAATGTCTTGCTGATCTTTTGGTAGATTTATTCTTAGATACATATTACTTTTGATATTATTCTAAATGGTCTCATAAAAAGTTAGTTTTCTAGCTGTTTGTTGTTGGTAGATAGAAATGCAATTGATTTTTTTTAAAAAAAGAAACTTATTTAAAATCTGGAAACAGGAAAGCAATACATTTATTGTTTATGAATACATATAGCTGTAGCGAAAGTCTGTAAATTTGGTTGGAAAGGTGGGCACAAAGTTCCGGATAGTGTTATTTGGAGAAGCAGAGGGAATGGGATCAAGGAGAGGCAGAAAGAGGACATTAATGGTATCTAGAACATTTTATTCCTTTGTGAAGCAAATATGGCTAAATAGTAAATTTTGTTCAGGCTGCAAAACAGGCATATGAGTGATTATTTTATTATTCTTCGTACCTTTTTGAAATAGGTCATAATTTTTAAAAATGAGGTACACAGTATTAATTATGTGCTCCACATAAAATCACTTTCATGATGGATGACCTCAGAATCCATTAATTTAATTCTATTGATTATTCCAGATTGGACCTTGTAGAGTGTGGGTTGTATGCTGAACCCAAGCTCCAGATATGATTGTTTTTTTGTGCCTTAGGATTAAGCAAATGAACCAGCAATGAAACGCCAAAGGTTTTATATAAGAATCTGGATTTCTGAATTCTTTCAAAAAATTAGAAAATATGACAACACTTTTTTCATGACATAATAATCAATTAGATATAAATAAGTAGTGGCTGCCTTTTTGTTTATTGACTGTTTACTATGAGAATTTTTAAGCATTTTCAAAGATAAAAAAGAAGAGCATAAGAAGCTCCCAGACACCTATTGTTGAAATTCAACCATTATTGGTTCATGGCCAGTTTTGTTATATCTATTTTTGCTGATCTTCTGACCCCTGGGTTATTTCGAAGCAAATCCCAAACACTGTATCATTTCATCCATAAGTACTTTAGTATTTATCTCTAAAAGATAAGTGCTTCCAGAAAACATAACCATGATATTATTGTCAAACCTAAAAAAAGTAACAGTAATTCCTTAATATAGCCAATATTCACTCAATATTCAAATGTTACCCATTTTCGCAACTTTATTTTACTGTTTGTTCAAAAAAGAATTCAAATAAGACCCTTACACTGCATGTGCCTGATAATTTTCTTTCTTTCTTTTATACATTTTATTTGTGTACAGTTGACTTAACAGTATTGTATCAGTTTCAGATGTATAGAAAAGTAAATCAGTTATACCTATATACTTGCTGTATTTTGTTAACTCTCAGGGATAACCAAAAATGTTCTGTATCTGTGTCCCCAGTATGGTAGCTGCTAGCCATATATGGCTATTGTGCTCTTGAAATGTGGCTAGTGCAACCAAGGAAATGAATTTTAAATTTAATTAATTAAACTTTAAATTAATTATTATTTAATTTTAATTAATGTAAAATGTTTGCTTATAGCTTTATTGAAAGAAAATTCACATACCCCAAAGTTCGCCTTTTATTTACTTTAATGTATATATTTTTTGGCCATGCCTGCAGCATGTGAAAGTTCCCAGGCCAGGGATCAAACCAGCAACTGAAGCCATTGCAGTGACAACACCAGGTCCTTAAACCACTGCACCGCAAGAGAACTCCCAAAGTTCATGTTTTAAAGTGTACAATTTAGGGGCTTTTAATATATTCACAAGTCGTGGATTGATCACCATTTGTCACGTAAAAGAAACTAACAATTGCTCCCCATTACCCCTGCCCCAACCCTTAGCAACCACTAATCTACAGTCTTTATGTATTTGCCTATTTTGAATATTCCATATGAGGAACTTATACAATAAATAGCCTTTTGTATCTCTTGTTTGTCACTCTGCATGATGTTTTCAAGGTTGCTCAGCTGATGCATTAATATGTATCAGTTAATTTATATAAATTTGTGGCCAAATAATGCTCCATTGTATGTACATACCACAGTTTGCATATCCATTCATCAATTGATGGACATTTGGGTGAATTTTACTTTTTAACTCTTATCAATAATGTTACTATGAACATTCACATACAAGTTTTTGTGTGGATATATGTTTTCAGTTCTCCTGAACATATACCTCAAGATGAATTTTCTGGGTCATATGGTAACTCTGTGTTTAACTTTTTGAGAAACTAACAGATGTTTTTCCAAAGCAGATGCAATATTAACATCCCCATCAGGAATGTATGCAGGTTCAAAATTTTCCACATCTGCACCAACACTTGTTATTGTCCATCTTTTTGAGTATAACCAGTCTAGTGGGTGTTAGGTAGCATCCCATTGTGATTTTGATATTCATTTCACGAACAGCTAATGATATTGAACATCTTTGCATGTGTTTACTGGCCATTTTGTATATTTTCTTTGGAGAAATGTCTTATTCAAGTCCCTGGTCCATTTTTTTTTTTTTTTTGTAATTTTAATGACTGAAATAAGACAGACCTAAAACTGCAGCTTCTGGAAGAACCATTTGTTTTTGCTGGTTTTGAATCTTTCCTAGAACTTGATCTTGGCCTCTTGCCGAGCCTTGAGTTTGAGAGCATGGTCTCCGAACACCTCCTTATGGACAACAGTTTTGTCTAAGGGGATGTACCTTGTGGGCATGATGTGATTATAAACTTTCACAAAAGACTTCATCTTTGACCTCTTGGCAGTTTTCTTCTTGCCCATGGCAGCTGTCACTGTGTGGGACAGCAATCAATTCCAGTCACCAGAGCGTGGCTATAGGGTTGGTCTGAGGTGCCATCATCAATGTTTTTTACAATGACCGCTTTGCATCTGGAGTAGCAACCAGCCAGGACCAGCACCACCTTCCCTGGTTTCATGAACTTGCCCATTTGGGCAGCAACCATTACGGCCTAGAGCAAAAAGCCTTTTGCCCATTTTTTAATTGGGTTACTTGTCTTTTTTATTGAATTGTAAGAGTTCTTTATATATCCTAGAAACAAGTTCCTTAGCAGATATATGATTTTCAAGTATTTCCTCCTTTTGTCTGAATTGTCTTTTCATTTTCTTGAGAGGTCCTCTGAAACATGAAAGTTTTTTTTTTTTTTTTGTCCATTTTTTAGCTTATGGAGGTTTACAGGCTAGGGGTCCAATTGGAGCTATAGCTTCAGGCCTACACCATAGCCACACAACACCCGATCCTCAACCCACTCCGTGAGGCCAGGGATGGCACCTGCGTCCTCATGGTTACTAGTCAGATTTGATTCTACTGAGCCATGACAGGAACTCCATGAAGCATGAAAGTTTTAAATTTTGATGAAATCAATTCATATTTTTCTTTTGCTGCTTGATACTTTAGGTGTCATAACCAAGAAAACCATTGCCTAAACCAAGTTCAAAAAGACTTACTCCTGGAGTTCCCATCGTGGCTCAGTGGTTACCGAATCCGACTAGGAACCATGAGGTTGCGGGTTTGATCCCTGGCCTTGCTCAGTGGGTTAAGGATCCGGCGTTGCCAGTGAGCTGTGGTGTAGGTTGTAAACACGGCTCAGATATGGCGTGGCTGTGGCTGTGGCTGTGGAATAGGCCGGCGGCTACAGCTTCAATTAGACCCCTAGCCTGGGAACCTCCATATGCTGAGGGAGCGGCTCAAGAAAAGGCAAAAAGACAAAAAAAAAAAAAAAAAAAAAAGATTTACTCTTATATTTTCTTCCATGAATTGTATAGTTTTTGCTCTTACATGTAGGTCTCTGGTCCATTTTAACTTAATTTTTGTATCTAGTGTAATGACCACATATTGGCATATAGCAGGGATACAAATTCATTCTTTAGATATGGATATCCAGTTGTTTCAGCCCTCTTTGTGGAAAAGCTTATTCTTTCCCTCAGTGAATTATCTTGGCACCCTTGTCAAAAATCAGTTGACCAAAGATATGAGTTTATTTCTGGACTCTCAACTTTATTCTGTTGATGTGTGTGTAGACTTTATATCGGTAGCACACTGCCTTGATCATTGCAGCTCTGTAGTAAGTTTTGAAATTGGGAAGTGTGCGTCCCCCAACTTTGTTCTTCTTTTTCTGTTTTGACTATTCTGGGTCCCTCGCATTTCCATATGAATTTCCAGATCAGCTTGCCCATTTCTGCAAAAAAAGAATTTTAAATTTTGACAGTGATTGCGTTGAATTTTTAGATCCATCTAAAGAGCATTGCAATCTTACCAATATTTCTTCCAAACCATGAAGCGGATATCTTTCCATTTATTTAGGTCTTTCTTTAGTTTCTTTCATTGATGTTTTGTAGTTTTTAGTATAGGAGTCTTGTACTTCTTTTGTTAAATTGATTCTTCAGGAATTTTATTCTTTTCGATGCTATTGTAAGTGTTCATTTAGTTTTCAAATTGTTCATTGTTAATGTATAGAAATACAGTTGATTTCTGTGTGTTGATCAGATATCCTCCAGAGCAATGTTGAACAGAATGGCAAAAGCGAACATCTTTGTCTTATTCCTAATCTTAGAGAGCAGTTGTGATGTTAGCTTCATTTTTTTTCATGTGAGGCTTATATTAGGTTGAAGACGTTCCCTCTATTCTTAGTTTGTTGAGTGTTTTTATCAAAGAAGGGTGTCGGGAGTTCCCCTCGTGGCGCTGTGGTTAATGAATCCGACTAGGAATCATGAGGTTGCGGGTTCGGTCCCTGCCCTTGCTCAGTGGGTTAACGATCCGGTGTTGCCGTGAGCTGTGGTGTAGGTTGCAGACGCGGCTCGGATCCTGCATTGCTGTGGCTATGGTATAGGCCGGTGGCTACAGCTCCGATTTGACCCCTAGCCTGGGAACCTCCATATGCCGCGGGAGTGGCCCAAGAAATGGCAAAAAGACAAAAAAAAAAAAAAAAAAAGAGGGTGTCGGATTTTGCCTAATGCCTTTTCTATGTCTGTTGTGATGATCACATATGGGTTTTGTCCTTCATTCTATTCATGTGATATATCAGTTAATTTTCAGATGCTAAACCAGTTTTTCATTCTTGGAATAAATCCCTCTTGGTCATGATGTATAATCCTTTTTATATATGGATGGATTTGGCTTGCTAGTATTTTATTGAGGATTTCTGTGTCTCTATTCATGAGGGATATTCATAGCTTTTCTTGTGATACTTCTGTCTGGTGTTGGTGTCAGGGTAACACTGGCCTAATAGGATGTGTTTGGAAGCGCTCCTTTCTCTTGTATGTTTTGGAAGAGTTTGTGAAGGATTGGTGCGAATTCTTCTTTTAAATGCTCAGGTTGAGGACTTGAAATGTGGATGTCACCCAAGTGAGCACAAAATAATGAAGAGGGTCAACTCTCAGGCGCTCAGAGGAATGGGGCAGTGATATTTATGAGAACATAAGGACAAGGGAGATTTGAGAGGCAAGGCTTCAATGGGGGAGAAAAGGAAGTTCCTGCAGAAATATTGTCAAAGGCACGCCCTCCTGCTGCCAAGGGCTCTTGCATCTTGTGGAAAGGCTCTAGATTGCAGGGTGACCTCATTCCTCAAAAGAAATTCTCCAACTGGGCAACTATGTCCTCGCTCATAGGCTGGTTGGGGCTTGCTCAGAAGTGTTAGCTCTGCTGGCCTCCCCTGCGCTTTCTTGATCCACGGGTGTATGTAACACAGGTTCTTTGAACATCAATAACAGCGCTTTGCAGCGCTGGTCCTGACATGCCCCCAAGTGTCTTCAGTTATTTCAGGGGGTGTCTTGGAATTCTCAGAGCTAGGTACCTTCAATGTATTTTAAAAAGAGATACATGCTATTTCAGATATTCCTTTGTGGTAGATGTGTCACAGGAGGAGGAGTGGCAAGACAGGTGTTGTGGAAGAAAAACAAAGCAAGAAGAAAAGTTGCAAGTTACAGAGGACTGAGAATCTCCCATCTGGGCTGTTGAGAAGTGTTCACTCTTGTCCTAATGGCTGGTTTATCCCATTGTTTGGAAGCAGGCATGGAACATCAGAGTAGATGCTCAATAAATCTCTGCTAAACAAAACATTATTGAATTAATGCATATAAGGCTCTATGTGTGTATGGGACACAGTGTGTGGGAGTGTCTCCAGATGTACAAAAGTGGGGGTGTCCGTGTGCTCAGAGGAGATAGCATGTGTGAACAACCAGGGCAACAGATGGGTGTGTGTGGCAGCCTCAGGCCCTAGATGAGTTTCAGAGAGTTCTAATATATGATATTTTGTTCTGTGACTCTCTTAAGAAAGTCATTCTTCTTACAGATGCTTTTCTGGTTGGCAACTATCCCTTGCAGCAGGCAGAGGCTTTCTGCACGTGGAGTGTGGCTGTGACTGTGCAGTGGTCAGTGTGTGAGCTGTGGCATATGGAAGAGGACAGCGAACTTGGAATCAGAAGGTGGGAGTCGCAGCTCTGCTTCTTGCCACATGGATGGGATCATCATTTATAAACACACGAGGGAACAATCTGCCATGAAGAAGAGTCAGCCAACACAGGAAAGAGGGGAAGTGGAATAAAAGGGTAGACTTGTTGGTTAAGAACCCTGAATTAAGTATTTTTAAAATGATTAAAGAGAAAATATGCAAAAGAAATTGTAAGACGAGGACCCTATTTAAAGGAAAGAACATACAGACTTAAAAAGAAGGAGGGAAACTTCTAGAAATCAAAGTATGTTTATTGAAACGATAAGTTCAGTGTGTTGGCTCTAATCACTGTTAAAACATTTAATACTATTTGGTAACATTGAAGATGTTCAAGTCTCTTCAAGAAGTTAATCAGGAGTTCCCGTCGTGGCGCAGTGGTTAACGAATCCGACTAGAAACCATGAGGTTGCGGGTTCGATCCCTGGCCTTGCTCAGTGGGTTAACGATCCGGCGTTGCCGTGAGCTGTGGTGTAGGTTGCAGACGCGGCTCAGATCCCGTGTTGCTGTGGCTCTGGCGTAGGCCGGTGGCTACAGCTCCAATTCGACCCCTAGCCTGGGAACCTCCATATGCCGTGGGAGCGGCCCAAAGAAATAGCAAAAAGACAAAAAAAAAAAAAAAAAGTAAAATATTTTCAACATGGCTCACAAAGCAAGACCCAAATATGCGGTGTATGGAGGCTACATCTAAATCAAAATGATTCAGTCAGGCTAAAAATAAAGGCATGGGCAAATGTAAATAATAAGTAAGTGGAGACTGTGATCTTTTATAGCAAACAAAGTAGAATTCAGGACAAAAAAAATAATTAAACCTGACAAAAAAGTATATCTTGTAATGCTAAAATCCGATTTCACTATGTAGGTATAAGAGCTATGAAAATCTATGCACCAAATTCTTTAAAAAGCAGAAACTACAGATGCAAGATGATATGGACAGAAACAGATTGCTAATAGGAGACTGTTAACAGGGCATCCCCAGTGCAGAGCAAATGGCAGAAATATAAGTAAGGATATAGAGGAAGTAAATAACATAATCAAAAAATAGATCTCATTGATCTATAGTGAACTTTAGGACCCAATAATAGAGAGTATGCCTTCCTTCTCAGAATAGTTACAGAAATCCATCAACTATTAGGTCACAAAGAATGTGACAATAAGTTCTATACAACAGAAGTATTGCAAGCAATACGTTATTATCACAAGGCAACAAAAAAGATTTTTCAACTAGAAATGTAAATGTCTTCTATTAAACAACTCTTGAGTGACAGGGAAAATACAAGCCAACATTATAGAGTAGCTTTAACAAGCAAACACGCAAGTAATGAAAACACTGCATAGCAGAGACTATGGGAGGCATTTAAAGGAGGGATCGGAGGAAAATGTCATACCTGTAAACACATATCAATAAAAATAAAATGAATGACATATCAACTTAAGAAGCAAGAGAAAGAACCACTGATGCGTCAACAGAAAGTACAAGGAAGAAAAACACAAAGGTAAAACCGGAGAAATAATGAAGATTAGGCATAGGAAACAGTAGGTCCCACCAATAAATAAAAATCCTGGTTCTTTGAAGAAAGTAACAAAGTATATAAACCACTAGCTCAATTAATCAACCCCGAAAAGGAGAAAAACAACTACAAAATAAGAAAGACAAAGAAGAAATAGACAAGGATGGACAAAAAACTTGGTGTGGGCTAAAAATGGGAACAGAATGAGCCAGACTGTTTTCCAAAAGAGTAACAGAAGTAACATAATTACTCTAAACAGGGAAGGGAGGATGAGAGGCATTTTAGAACCCAGGATTTGACTATATACTTAAGACTGAAGGGAAAAAAAACCCTGAAAACATACATTGAACTCTCTCCTTCATAGGTTTGTTTTCACAATGGCATGAGTTTGATATTCTGGAACTGCTTTTGGGGGGTCTCTTAGTATGGAGCAAATAAGTCCATGTTTTCAGGGTAGTTAGAATCAGGTTTCCTGCAGTTTGAGAAGCGCATGATAGGCGTGAAAAGGGAAACTGGAGCATGGACTCTATTGTGTTGACTGGAATCAGACTTATCAGTATAAATTCATGAGTTTTATTACATCCATTTTTACATATATCTATATCTGTATCCATCTATCCAAAGACAGAAATGGAAAGAGACAGCGCTATCTCTGCCTATCTATATTTACCTGTATCTATAGATATCTCAGATATCTTGTTAGTGACAGAGCTCAAAGAAGTGCTTGAAAAATGGTGGGGGCAAGAGTTCCCACTGCAGTGCAGTAGGTTAAGGGCCTGTCATGGCTGCAGCTGTGGCTTGGATGTGATCCCTGGCCCAGGAGCTTCCATATGCTGTGGGTGCGGCAGAAAAAAAAAAAATGGTGGGGACAATCAAAAGGACAAAGGAGTCAGCTTAGCGGTTCTTCCACTGATCAAATGTAGGACACTTTTAACACCCAAGTAAATAATAATAGTAATGGATTATGATCTACTGAATGAAACAGTAATCTCTAGACCATTCTGATATAAGTTAATGAATAAATAAATGTATGGAGAGAAGGAACAGTTCTTCCTTATCTTATGGTAGAATGTCAACTAATATATGTGCAAGGAATGATGGCGTTAAGAAATCACCCTTTGGCAACCACCATGGAAATAACTGATTTGGGCAAAATCACCAATTGATGCTAGTGGTTTAATGAGGAATTTGGTATTTACATAGTTCCCCATGATCTCCTCACAGAATTCTTACTGATTAGAAAGGCCAAAAAAAAAAAAGTCACTATAGTGGAGAAACTTGGCATGCACTCTCTGAACCAAGCAATCAAGGTTAACTTCAGTACTGAAGGTTAAAATGGACATTTTGTACCTGCTCTTTTGATGAATGAGAAGGACATAGCACTTCTTTTGGGGAGTTCCTGATAAAATGCCTGAACAAAAAGCCAGTAGTCTACTCGGGAGAACACACTGGTCAAACCTAAACTGAAGGACATTCTGCCAAATATCTGGCCTATTCTCTTCGACAATATCAAGGTCAGAAAGACAAAGAAAGATGGAAGCGCTGTTCAAAGGAGAAGAAAGAGACACGACAATTAATATGTGATGTTAGATGAGATTCTGGACCAGAGATACGTATATGTTTTTGGCTGCACCTGTGGCACGCGGAGCTTCCTGGGCCAGGGATCCAACCTGTGCTGTAGGCCCCACCTGAGCTGCAGCTGCAGCAATGCTAGATCCTTAACCCACTGTGCCACACGGGACCTTCCTGAACCAGATTTTTTAAACTGTTTTCTTGTTGTTGTTGTTAAAGAGAACATTTTGGGACATTAGACAAAATTGGAATTAAATATTTTAGATTAGGAAATAGTACTTTATTGATACCAATTTTCATATTTTGATTATCATGCATATGTAGGTTACATAAGAGAATGTCCTTGTTATTAGGAAATATACACTGTCATATTTAGGGGTAAAGGGGCATGGTGTCTGCTACTTACTCTAAAATGGAAAAATTGTGTATATTAGAGGGAATGATAAAACAGATATGGTAAAATATAAACCATTGGGGGAATCCGGGAGAAGGGTAAACAGGAGTTCTTTGTACTTTTCTTGCAATTTTTCTATTGGTTTGAACTTATTTCCATTTAAAAAGTAAGAAGAAAGAAACATTGAAAATATTTGTAAGAACATGTAGGGGAATAATTTTGTTCTATAGGATTTTTTGAATTCACATACAAAGCACAAACCATAATGGGAAAGAATGATGTATTTGAATAGAGGTAAAATGATATAGTCACGTACAATAAAGAAATCTATAAATGGAAAGACAAACTACAAATGGTGAGAAGATATTTGCTATGCCTAGGATTAGCAGCCAGAATATATTTTCTTTTTCTTTTTCTAGTCGCACCCGAGGCATATGGAATTTCCCCGGGCCAGGGGTTGAAACAGAGCTGCAGCTGCCGGCCTACGCCACAGCTCCAGCAATGCCAGATCTGAGCCACGTCTGCGACCTACACCACAGCTCATGGCAATGCCGGATTCTTAACCCATCGAGTGAGGCCAGAGATCAAATCCGCATCCTCAAGGACACTATGTCAGGGTCTTAACAGGAGAACCCCCAGAATATATTTTTAAAATTACACATGTTCAAATAGAAAAATCAGCGAAGGATATGAATGAACGAGTCCCAGAAAAAAGTAACAACCACGTGAAAAGATGACCAATTGCACTAGGAATTGGGGAGAAACAAAATACAATGGCATACTGTTTCACATTTATTCAGATGATTATTCAAAATTATACAATTTGATAATACCTGTTGTTGAACGGATGAAAGTGAAAGAGGAACTTTCTTAACTGGTTCAAAGATTCTGGAGTTTGTTTTGCAAAATCTAGTTTAGTACAGCTGAAGGTGTGAACAATTCTGCCTTTAGGTATGTAGCCTAGATAAGCCCCAAAGAAGCAGGAGAGGATTGCTCTCTGCAGCATTGTTGATAACAAGTGAAAAATTGGAGCAACTTCATTGTCATCAACAGATGACATCAACAGATGACAACAGATGGATGAGTAATTTGTGCTATAACCATACAATTCATTTACAATGAATGAAATGGATCTACATGTGATGACATGTAGAAATTTCAAAAACAAAATCTTAGGTGAAAAAAGGAGGTGCAGAATTTGACAGTGTAAAGGTTACAAACACAGGAAAAACAGTATTGTACGTTTTTATTACGCCTACAAAAGGAGATAGAGTCCCTGCCCTGGAAGTATTTGGGGGCATTTGAAGGGAGTCAGGCACTGCGTGCTGACAATGCAGTGCACCAAATCCACCGTAGGATGGGCACCTAATACCGATGGCAGCGGGGTGGGGAAGGTGGAGGAACATTTTTCCAGAAATGGCAAAGCCTTCCACACCTCTCTCCCACGCTGAACCAAGTTTCTGAAAGATAAGAAGGGGCTACCCAGGTGACAGATAGGAAGGAAGGGTGTTTCTTGCAGATAGTGACAGTTGCAAAATTCCGGAGGGGAGAGACCGCAGAGCCTGGGTTAGAAACCGCCAGGGGTTTCTCAGAGCCGGAGTCGGGGGTGGGGGGCAGAGAAAGGGATGGAAGGCGTCGCGGGCGCCCCCGACAGAGGCTCTGAGTGGGCTCCGGAGTTGGCCTGCCTCGGGAAGGCGGCAGGAAGGCTAGAAGAATACTGAAGCAGAAGAATAACAGATGCATCATGAATTATAGAAGAGGATGGCCCTGGAGGCAAGATCAGTTAGTTGGAGTTTTTGTTTTCGGTTTTCATTTTAAAAGAAAACCAGACAAGAAATAATGGGGTCTCGACTGACACAGAGGAGGTGGTGGCTGAGAGAAACCTCAGTCCCGTGTCCAACCAACAGAGGAAGACTCAGGGAGGGATTAGCTGGAGGATTCCTGGGAGAGGAATCCAGGAGCTCCTGCCTTGGCCATCTTGGGTGCATGATGGAGTGACAGAGGGCCACTTTTTGTGCCACCTGCCCCTGCCCCCTAGGATTGGACCGGAAACGAGCATCTTACAAATGTTTAGTTCAACTCTAAAAACGTCAGAGGAAGGCCTGAGCATGATGGTTACCGCCGAGTGGGTTTTCTTGGTGATGGGGGTGGGAGTGAGGGCGACGGATGGGGTCCAGGTGGCTTTGGCTTCATCTGGAACGTTTTAATTACAAAATAAATGCTGACGTAAATTAACATTAACTGGTGTTGCATTTCAGGGAGCACAGGGGTGATATTATTTTTCTGGACGTCTCTGTGTGTTTGAAATAAATTTAATAACCAAATGGCGAGAAATGTGCAAGAATCAGAGGAGCTTCAGTACAGGAGAGGCTTAGCCCTTTCAAAGGGTTAAACCCGAAAGCGGCGGCGGGGGCGGGGGACGGCATGGTTGTCAGCCTTTGTGTGTTCACAATGCGTGTGGAGAGAAAACCCTCAGGAGACCGGTACCCGGCCGAGAGGGTGGGGTGGGCGGGGGGAGGCGCGCGCGGGGAACTTTCCGCCTGGCCCCGCCCCGGCCCCCGAAGCCCCGCCTCCTCCCGTGACACCGCCTCCCGTCTCTAGGTAACGTGGTGTGTGTGTGGGGGGGGCGGCGGGTCAAACAACGCTGCCGCCAGCTAGCCGCTGCCCGCAGGCCCTTCTTCTCGGACCCTTGACCCTTGGCCGCTCAAAGCCATGGCCCTGCCGCTGCTGCCTGGCAATAGCTTCAACCGCAACGTGAGTAGTGAGGGCGCCGAAGTCAGTGGTCCCGGTTGGAGTCTGGGGTCCAGGCGTGGCCACTTCCCAGCTTCTCCTTGAGGCTTCCTGACGCAGCTTCGCCTTGTGTGGTTTGGGCGCAACTTGGACTAAACTTTGTAGGCTGGTGGAACCCTTCCTCTCTACCTTCCTCCGCGCCTCTCTCCAACTGCATCCGGATGCTTTACCTACTTTAAGCATATAAGTTGAATCTTTATGAGGTGGTGGCAGGACCCACTAGCCATTGGTAGTGTCGGTGATAATCATTGTTGAGTATTTAAGGTGTGCCAGGCACTGTGCTTTAATCTCCTTACACGGTATTAGATGCGCCCAACAGCTGTTTGTATTAGATACTATTTTAAATTCCAATTTTTACAGTGGAGGAAACTGAGGCACAGAGCGATGCGTTATTCACGCACTGGCCAGAGCTACACAATTTCAGCGGTAAAGCTGGGTTTCTTCCAGGCAACCGGTCTTCACAGCCCGGGAGCCTACTCACTATCCTTAATACCCTTTGTGAATGAGTTTCTGTTGCTAAAGTGAAGAAATCTGGCATTCTCAAGGCTGGTAGGGGCCCCGGTAAGTAAGGGTTCCACTAGCCTATAGAGGTGGATCCTAAACTTGATAGAAGGATCCACACTTGGAGGAGTTTTTTCTTCATTTAGAATTGGGAGTGGTTCATTTCAGAACCAGGTGAAACCACAGCAAAACAACTCAACACAGCAACATTAAAAACCTGAGCATGAAAGAACTTTTGCCAGTAAAGAGCATCTTCTGAAAATGATTCAGGTTTTTGTTTGTGCTGGTTGCGCCTCTTTGCTCGGGTTTCCAGTTGTGTCTGTAGGAAGAAGGTAAGTAATGCACAGATGGGAGGCAACTGCATGGAGCTCCTCAAGGTATTTGCGTAAATCTCGGTTGAGAAAGCAGGCAGCAGATTGAAGCGCTGGACATTATGGATGCTGACCAGTGTTTGTATCCAAGTTGTTGTCCCTAAAGTACCAGTTTTCCTGACAGCTTCAGGCCACTGCATCCTGACCCCCCCCCCCGCCACCCCCCCCCCCCCCCGGCTAGGTTGGCCAGTCCAACTTGCTTCGTGAACACTGGCATGTGCATTGCTTGGCCGATGGGTAGAGGCTGGCCTCCCAACCTAGTGTTGCCCTTTGGCAAAATTAAGTCAGCCCCACAAATGAGACTCCTGAAAGGCATGGCATGAAAAACGATTCCAGAAGTGAAGAAGCGTGCTGTGTAAAAGTAATTGTAATAAAAATTGAGTGTAGAGCCCACCGCTTTGGGCCCAGCAACACTTCAGCTTCCCAACGCCCATCTCCTGCAGAAGTACCACAGCTCACACGTACTGATGAGGAGTGGGAAGGGAAAACAGTGGTTGGATGAGATATTTTAAAATCTGCAAGGCTGTTCTGAGTGTACTTTTGCTTTTTTTTTTAACCTTTTTTATTGTGAAGTATAACAAATGTATAGAAAAATGCACAGTGGATGATCACAGAGCGACTATCCAGAAAGAAAATATTGGGAGTTTCCACTGTGGCACAGTGAGTTAAGAATCCCACTGCAGTGGTTCAGGCTGCTGAGGAGGCGCAGGTTCCATCCTTCACCCGGTGCAGTGAGTTAAAGAATCTGGCGTTGCTGCAGCTGTGGCATATGTCCCAGCTGTGGCTCAGATTCATTCCCTGCCCTGGGAACTTCCATATGCCACAGGTGTGGCCATAAAATTTAAAAAAAAAAGAAAGGAAGAGAGGGAGGGAGGGAGGAAGGAAATATTACCAGGACTCCAAAAGCATCAACCTAAGGATCTGGTGGTGTTACTGCTGTGGCTTGGGTTGTCACTGCTGTGGTGTGGATTTGATCCGTGGCCAAGGAATTTCTGCATGCTTTAGGCATGCCCCCTCCCCCCAAAATAAACCCCCCACGAAAAACCATGTCCCAAAGATTGGCATGGGACCTACTTATATGAAAAGATTCTTTGTTCTTAATCTGAAATTCAGATATCACAGAGCAGCTTGAATTTTACATGGCAGCCTTACCTATGACCCTTTGTGGTCATTACCCCTTCCGCACTCTCCAAAGGCAGCCACTCTGCTGGCTGCTGCTGCTATAGTTAGGTTTGGTTTGCTTTTGAACTTTGTATCAATGAAAATGTCTGGTGTTTATTCGTTTGTAACCCGCCCTTTTTTTTTTCTTTTTGGCCCTGCCCATGATGTGCGGAAGTTCCTGGGCCAGGGATCGAACCATGGTGGTGTCCATGCTGACCTGAGTCACAGCTGTGACAACGCTGAATCCTTAACCAGCTGAGCCACCAGGGAACTCCAGTGACTGGCTTTTTTTTTTTTTTTTTTTTTTTTTAGCTCAGCATTGTTTGTGAGATTCATTCATGTGGCTGTGTGTAGAGATAGTTTGTATATTTTTATTGCTCTGTAGTATTCCATTGTATGACATTTGTATACACATTTTACTCTTGATAGAGATTTGGTTTGTTTGGGATTATTAAGAATAGTTTGCTTTGACTGTTTGTGTCTCTCAGTATAATTGTCAGATCAAAAGGTAATTTTTTTTTAGTAAAGTTCTTTTTTTAATATATTTTTAAAATTTTCAAATGATATTCTTTTTTTGTCTTTTTAGGGCTGCACCTGTAGCATATAGAAGTTCCCAGGCTAGGGGTCCAATCAGAGCTGTAGCTGCTGGCCTATGCCATGGCCATGGCAATACCAGATCCTTAACCCACTGAGTGAGGCCAGGGATCAGACTCAAGTCCTCATGGGTACTAGTTGGGTTTGTTCCTGCCGAGCCACAATGGGAGCTCCTCAAATGACATTCTTATGTTCAACTTTGGTGGATGCTGTCACAAGGCCTATACCAGTTTAAATTCCCACAGCATTTTAAGTTCTGTTGCTCCATATTCTAACACGCAAAACTGTCTTTTAAATTTTCGTTATTTTGATTACTGGGTGTAGTGTGACTCTGTAGTTTAAATGTCTGATTCCCTGCTTCCTAATGAAATGGAGCACATTTCACCCATTTATCAGTCATTTATGTTCTCTTCTGTGTCGTGCCTATTTATTTTTTGTTTAATTTTGATTGGGTTGCCTGCATTTTTCTTAGTGATTTATGGGAGTTCTGGATTGATTTGGGGTATGACTCCCTTGTCAGATGTGTGTTGTGAATATCTTTTGAGTCTGCCGTTGGCCTTTTTATTCTCTAATGGTGTTTTTGATGAAGAATTTTTCCTTCAGATGAGTGCTTTCATGTTTCCTATTTAAGAAATAGTTCCTTACACCAAGTTCGTGATGCTGTTTTCCTGTGTAATATTCCAGAAATTGGGTTGTTTTTTTCCTTTCACTTTTAGATCTATAATCCAACTAGAATACGTGTGTGTGTGTGTGTGTATGAAAAGAAGTAGGGGTCAGGTTGTATTTCTTCCCATATGGATATTCAATTAACCCAGAAGCATTTAAAGAACAAAATTGAGTAAATTTTATTTTATTTAATGAATTAATTTATTTTTTAGGGCTGCAACCGTGGCATATGGAGGTTCCCAGGCCAAGGGTCTAATCAGAGCTACAGCTGCCGGCCTACACCACAGCCACAGCAAGGCCAGATCCTAGCTGCATCTGCGACCCACACCACAGCCCATGGCAACACCGGATCCTTAACCCACCGAGCAAGGCCAGGGATCGAACCTGCAACCTCATGGTTCCTAGTCAGATTCATTTCTGCTGCACCATGGCAGGAACTCCCTGAGTAAATTTTAAAGAGCTTATTGGATTTATTCAGTGGTTCATGAGTCAGGTAGATAGAAAGGAGCTCTGAAGAGCTATGCAAGGGAAGAGATTTTATAGGAAAGTTGTAGTAGGCAAAAACCAGATTGGTTATTGTAAGGTTACTTTCCTTATTAGGGAATGATAGGGGTTTATCAGACGGATTACCTAACTCATGCTGATCCAGATTCATGGTTGACTGGTTTGAGATTCTGTTTCTGGGAGAACTAAAACTGTAACTCAGTTAAGTTTCAGTTTGGTGACCTGGGGCTTAGCATAAGGGACTCCATTTGGGTCCTGTTGTCTTGTCATTAACACAGATTTGGAAATGGCCACTCTTACTCCACTTCTCTGTGAAGCTGCTTTTGTCATAAATCAAGTATCCAAAATATAGGCGTGTCTGCTTCTAGACGTGTGAGTGTATTTAAAATAGTATTTATTTACTTTATGCCTCAGACCAATAGAAGTGTGTGTGAGTGTGTGTTTGTGCATGTGCGCTGGGGAATCAGTATACTTATTAGATACCTGGGGCTATCATTCAACAAATCAATATTTATATATTGAGTATCCTAGTATGTGCCCAAAGCAGGTGGCTGCATTAAAAAAAAAAATTGTTACACTAGCCTGGGGACTAAATGTGCCATGTGTTGCCAGAAAATTAATATTTTTTTAAAAAACTTGCGCTTAGTTAAAAGATGGGATGCTCTCTGGCACCGAATGGTCAGAGAGCCAAATCTGGCCTTTTTATCTCCACCTCCCTCCTACCTATCACAGAGCATTGCTTGCTGAATTAAATTATCAAGAAAGCAACCTTGGCCTCCTGGAGTTAGCATAATTGCTGGCTGTTTGGGTTTAAAATTATAACACAGGCTGACTAACTTTTACTTCTACTGCTTTTTTTTAGAAATTGAAAAAGGAATTCGCTTTCCTCCTTCATTAGCTGCTGGTCGTCAGTCATGAGCAGTGGATTGATTTCTTTCCACAGCTCGGTGCCATGTGACCTCTGCTTTTATCTCTGAACTACAAGCAGCAGCCCTGTGCTTTCCAAAATATAAGCATTTGTACCACTGATGACATTAAAATCATTTTTTCTGTGAATTAATTGAAAACCTTAGGGAAAGCGTCACAACTGAATTCCAGACACGAGGTATCTTTTCCCCAACAATTTACATGCTGGATTTGTACTGAGCTAAGAGAATCTCAGGCATATTGTCAAAAATGATAGGATATTAGAGTTGAAAGGGACAGTTCCAGCCAAAGCTGAAAATCCTTTCGACAGCGTTTTAGACAGATGGTTGTGTAGCTGATCCTGAACGCCTCTAATGAATAATGAGGAGCACACTTTGTTTTTTTTATGACGCTACCTTGCCACCGTTTTAGGGGGGTTTGTTGTAAAAGGTCCATCATCTAATTTATGGTGAAGCAACTGCTTCCGTAAGAAGAAAAAGAGATTATTTGAATTCACTGTGCTAAAATACAACAGAAATTTAGAATCTGTCTCCCTTATAGAAATACCTTGAAATTTATTTTTATCCAGACTAATGTAAGCCTCTGTAGTAATGTAGGAAAAAAAAATTCACTCTTTGGGAGATTTACCAGCAATTTAAGTGATAAACAACTGAGAGAGAAAACCTATGAGTAATACATAGTAGTATATGTAATGACTTCATCATGTGATGTTAGATAATTCAAATTTATATGATCATAAAACAGTCGCCTTACTCACAAGGTAGAGGGTTTTCCAGCCTAAAATTCTGCCTACAGATTCCTCGCTAAGTTCTTAGTGGTCAGTTCCATTGCCTTAAAGTAACCTGCCTCAGGTCCCAACCCCTTCACCTCAAACCCCAGGCCATTAGAGTTTTGTGAGATCAATCTAATAAATCATGACCAGCATTTAGGGGAAAAAAAAAAAAAGAAGAAGAACAAAAAGAAGCAGGATAGACTAGAATAGAATAAAAAAAAAAATTCAGTGTTTTGTGCTGGGAAGAGTCAGAATTGTCTCATGAAATTTTGTTGCTGTCACGTGTACCCGAACTGCGTGGCACTAACACCTATTTGTGACTGTGGTTTACCCTCAGCCTTTGAAAAACACTCTCTTTAGAGCCATCTACACCAATTCTTATTTCAGTTCTGATCTTCAGCATCCTTCAAGGCCAAATCTAGCCACTCACCCTTCAGGAAGCCTCAACAGATCCTAATCAGCCTTTCTTAGGTTTTACTTTTTTTTTAATTAATTTATTTAATTAATTTTACTGTTTAGGGCCGAAGTTCCCAGGCTAGGGGTCGAATCGGAGCTGCTGCCGGCCTCTTATCATAGCCACAGCAATACCAGGTCCGAACCACATCTGTGACCTACACCACAGCTCACAGGGATCAAACCTGGGTCCTCATGGATACTAGTTGGGTTCATAACCCATTAAGCCACAATGGGAACTGTTTTTTTTTTTTCTTGTTTTAAAATGTCCTACTTGATTTTTTCCCCCCTTTTTCCCCTTAATAATTGGTTTAATCCAAGGTGGGATTTACTTTTTCAAAAAGTATGCTCAGTTGATTTAATTTAAATAGAGGTTACAAATTTATTTTGATTAATGGTGTTTCAAACATGAAAATAGGAGTTCCCGTCATGGCTCTGCAGTTACCGTACCCAACTAGGATCCATGAGGATGTCTGTGAAACCCCTGGCCTCGTTCAGTGGGTTAAGGATCTGGCGTGGCTGTGGCTGTGGCTGTGGTGTAGGCTGGGAGCTGCAGCTCCTATTCAGTCCCTAGCCCGGGAACTTCCATATGCTTGGGGCAGCCCTAAAAAGCAAAAAAAAAAAAAAAAAAAAAAATATATATATATATATATATATATATAGGGAGTTCCCTTGTGGCTCAGCAGGTTAAGGATCTCATGTTGTCACTGCAGTGGCTTGAGTTGCTGCTGTGGCGTGGGTTTGATCCCTGACCTGGGAACTTTCACATGACATGAGTGCAGCGTAAAAGCACCCATGAAGATATAGACAACGTTTAATAAGCAAAGCTACTAAAATCATATTGACAAAGCAATATGAATAAAAATATAGCCTAAGAAAAATTTTTTTCAAGATCATGAGTTATTAGTCTAAAATAGTATGAAATACAAAATTACAATTGAACATTATTTTTGAATTTATGTATCAATTTTCTTGCTTTGTATTTCTTCCTCTCTTTTTCCCTTCCAGTTGTATGGAGATGAAATTTACATATAGCACTGTATAAGTTTAAAGTGTACAGCATATTGATTGATTGGACTTAGATATCTCATGAAATAATTATTACAATAAGTTTAGTGAACAGCCATCATCTTATAGAGATATAAAATTAAAGAAATAGAAAAAGTATTTTTTCCCTAAGGTATAGTTTTATGTGACACCTAAAGATTAAGATTTTTTACTGACTGACATGATCAGGCTCAAATATAGGTCATAATCTTGATCTCCCTATGCACTGATGTTCCATAGGAATCTGATTTCTTAAAAATTAAAAATAAAGTAAAAATTAGCTCTTCATTGTGAAACATACACTTGTGCCACATAGACACACAATTCTGAGTCAGAGATAAGCACACACAGATTTCATTTTCACCTGAAATGAGAAGATTTCTCGCCTTTCTCTTGATACCTGTTAAACAAGGAAAGCTTTGCTTATATAGGTGAGAAGGTGAAAATTGCAGCAAAATGCTTGCTACTTTTCTATGAACGGCAGGATACTTGACTTCACATATGTAAAGTATGGAACTGGCCATAAGTAAAGAAATTGCTGCACTGTCTTTAGAGTGGCTGTACCATTTTGCATTCCCACCAGCAACGAACCCAAATTCTTGAGAGCATTTGGCATCACCAGTATTTTGGATTTTGGTCAATCTCATAGGTGTATAGTGGTAACTCATCCTAATTTAAACTTTTATTTCCCTAATGGCTTATGAATGATGTCGAATATCTTTTCATGTGCTTATTTGCCATCCCTATATTCTCTTTGGTGAAATGTCTGTTCATGGCTTCTGCCCATCTTTAATTGGATTGTATGTTTCCTTACTGTTGAGAGTTCATTATACATTCTGAGTACAAGTCCATTTTTGGCTACGTGGTTTACAAATATTTTCTCCCAGTCTGTGGCTTGAATTTTCATTCTCTTAAAACAAGGCTAGAGAACGTGTATACATTTTTAAAGATAAAATGCCACTTGAATCCAAGCTGATATTTCAAATGCAAATTAAGGACTGTAGAATTTTTATTTAACTTCTTTGAAAATGTTGATTCATAAGGACATTAGCATAATTACCTTCTCCTACTATAAATAAAAATACTTACCCCTATAATAGTTTTTGATTATTAATAACATTATTATTAGCAATTTGAGTTTTCAGAGTCGTTTAAGATTTCTTCGTAGTTAAAAAAAAAAAAGATTTTTTTGTGGTTAAGGTTTTTCGGATCTAACCCAGAATGTGTGGTCACATTATTGGGTTTTAATTTCATTTAAATGATTCCAGACAGTACGGTTAAGTCACTAACTTGATACTGAGTTACTTCCATTTGTTTCACTTTGCTGTAAATTTTTAACTTAAAAAAGTTTTGTTTTAATATAATGTAAAACAGTTGTGTGGTTTAAAAAGTCAAATTTACAAAGTGAGTTACATTCAGACAAGTCTGGCTTTTCTCCCTATCCCATCAGTCTTGTTCCCTCCCTCCCTCCCTCCCTCCCTCTGTAAGTACCATTATAAAGACTGTTGACCTTTGGGTTATCCTTCCTTTATTTATTTTTGGTTTTTAAAACAGCAGATTCTTAAATATATTCACATGGTCTCTTATTAAATAAGAGCATACTCTACATATTCCCTTGCACCTTCCAGTTTTCCTTTTAACGGTATATCTTAGAGATTTCTTCCTAGTAGTATATGGAGCTACCCTTGTTCCATTGGCATGCGTAGCTACACAGCATTCCATTGTGTGGACATAGTATATATAGTTCATTTAACCCATCCCCTTTTGATGCATAGGTGCGCTATTTCCAGTCTTTCACTATCACACCTAATGCTGAAATAAAAAGCCAAAAATACAGTGGAGTATTATTTAGCCATAAAAAAGAATGAAATAATGCCATTTGAAGCAACATGGATAGACATAGAAATTATCGTACCGAGTGAAGTAAATCAGAGAAAGACAAATATTTTATCACTTATGTGTAGACTTTAATAAAAGTGATACAGAAAAACTTATTTATAAAACAGAAACAAAGTCACAGATTTCAAAACCAACGTTATAGTTACCACAGAGGACCAGGGAGGAATTAGGAGGATGGAAATAATATAGACAGGACTGTGAAAGAGAGAATTAACAAAAACCTACTGTATGGCACAGGGAAATCTACATAGTTTGTAATAACCTATATGGGAAAAAAGAATGTGTAGCTATCTACCTATAATTGATTCACTTTGCTATACACCTGAAACTAATACAACATTGTGAAGTCAGCTACAATAATGTTTAAAAAAATTAAAATTAGGGCAAAAAGTATATTTCTGAAATGTAAAAAAAAAAAAAAAAATGAGCAGAAGACCTAAATAGACACTTCTCCAAAGAAGACATACATACAGATGGCCGACAGGACCATGAGAAGTCTGCTCAACATCAGTAATCATCAGAGAAATGTAAACCAAAACCACAGTGAGACATCACCTCATACCTCTCAAAATCGCTATCACCAAAAAGACCACAGATAACAAGAGGAGAGGATGCGGAGGAAAGGGAACCCTTGTACACTATTGATGGGAGTGTAAATTGGTGCAGCCACTGTGGAAAACAATATGGAGGTTCCCCAAAAAAACCCCTTAAAATAGAACTACCATGATATATAAATTACACCTCAATGCAACTGTTAAAAGAAATAAATATCCAAAGAAAGCAATTGGTGGTGCAGAATTTCTGGACAGAGAAAAAGTAGGTGTTTACTGTGCCAGATCGCAGGATGGTTTTGATTTAGACTTCTGTAACTCGTTCCTGGTAACCACTGAAATGTCCTTGAAATTGCACAATTTCAGACTGGGCCACTTCTTAAAGCTGCTGTTCGTACTTTGGAAATGATGGACAACTCCATTGCTATTCCTAAATGTTGGCTTGCATTTTGGAAATTAGAGTCACTCTGCCTATTCGGGAATCAAACACCTAACTTTA
The DNA here is from genome assembly GCF_054392235.1 of Sus scrofa. Taxonomy (NCBI): domain Eukaryota; kingdom Metazoa; phylum Chordata; class Mammalia; order Artiodactyla; family Suidae; genus Sus; species Sus scrofa. The sequence continues at coordinate 43,203,086 of NC_139401.1, read as the reverse complement.
GTCACTTTTGTTTTTGTTTTTTGTGGGGTTTTTTTTGGGGGGCCACACCTGTGGCATGTGGAAGTTCCTGGGCCAGGGATTGAACCCGTGCCACAACAGCAACCCAAGCCACTGCAGTGATAATGCTGGATCCTTAATCTGCTATACCACAAGGGAAGTCCTGACTTTGGTGGCTTTTGTATTCTGTCCTAAACTTTATGGCTGTGTCACTTAGGGTACGTTTGCCTGTAAGTAACAGAATACATGACTAACAGTGGCTTAAGCCAAATTAATTGTCTCATGTATTAAGAACTCTAGAGAAGTGGCTGATGAATGTCAAAGTACTCAGATTCTTGTTATCTCTCCATTCTGCTGTCTTCTGAATGTTGGTTTTTCTTTCTTAGGCTTGTGACCTCATGGTTGCAAGATGGCTGCCTCAGTTCCAGACGTCACAACTTCTTACAACCATGTTTTTCCTCTGAGCATTCATCAGGCAGGACCGTTTAGGAGGCCAGTCTCCTGAGAACAGGCTTCCAGATACACACTAATGCAAATGTAAAGGAATTTCTTGAGTCATTTCCTGAGTTTATCATGTCCCTACAGCTGGAGAAAGAGCAGAGACAACTTTGCAGGGGGGAGGGGGTTCCCCAAGGTCAAAGGAAAGGAGAGGTGGGAATTTTCACTCCCTCATTAACCAGGCCCCAGGATGCCTGAATTTGGCCCGGGACCGCCACAGTGACCAAGTAACAAGCATGGCTAGTTGAAGGCCAAACAAATTCTTTGCTTTCCTATGTGTTTGGCATCCCAATGCTCACAGCTGCTAGAATTTTTTTTTGGGGGGGGGGTGGGATTCACATGGCTTAATGGTTAATTTAGAGTGCCTTTCCTTCTTCACTTGAGTGTGGTAATTGAAACAGAGATGTTTGGTCATTTATAAGACTATTTCCATATCATTTCTGTGAGACTCTTGGCATTCGTTGCTCATCTGTACTCATGTTCATACTTAACATCTTATAACAGGCACCTGAGTAGAGCCTCTCCTCGTTACTGAGGAGGGGAAACCCTCTCTTTTATTGTTAATTGAAATTTTTATGGAGATAATTGTAGATCTACATGCAGTTGTAAGAAATGACATCGAAAGATCCTGTATGTCCTTTATCCAGTTTCCCATTGGGAATGTATTGCAAAACAATAGTATAGTAGCACCACCAAGATATTAACATTAATGTAATCAACCAACCTTATTCAGATTTTTCCCAGATTTACTTGAACTCATTGGTGCGAGTGTATTTCTCTCTCTCTCTCTCTCTCTCTTTTTTTTTTTTTTTTTTTTTTTTTTTTTTGTCTTTTTGGGGCCATACTCACAGCATATGGAGGTTCCCAGGCTAGGGACTGAATCAGAGCTGCAGCTGCCGGCCCACATCACAGCCACAGCAACGCAGGATCTGAGCCTCGTCTGTGACCTACACTACAGAGCTCACAGCAACGCCAGATCCTTAACCCACCGAGTGAGGCCAGGGATTGAACCTGTGTCCTCATGGATACTAGTTGGGTTCATTAACTATTGAGCCATGCATGAGGGGAACTCCTCTTCATTCATTTTAATTGCTGAGTAGTATTCTGTCTATCTACCACAGTTTCTTTGAAGCCCCCAACTATAATTGTGGTTTTACCTATTTCTCTTTTCAGCTCTATTGGTTTTGTTCCATATATTTTGAGGTTCTGTTGTTTGCTGCATGCACATTTAAGTTTGTTGTGTCTTCCTGGTAGATTGATTCTTTTATCATTAGGTAATGTCCCTCTTTTCTCTAGAAATTTTCTTTGCTCTGAAGTCTAGTTTATCAGATACTGACATAGCCATTCCTACTTTTTAAAATTAGTGTTTCCCTGATTATCTTTTTCTATCTTTCTACTTTCAACTGACCTATATCATTGAATTTGAAATGAGTTTCCTGAAGACAGTATGTTATTTGTCATGTTTTTAAAACCCACTCTGTGGAGTTCCCATCATGGCTCATTGGAAACAAATCTGACTAGCAGCCATGAGGATGCAGGTTTGATTCCTGGCCTTGCTCAGTGAGTTAAGGATCTGGCGTTGCCATGAGCTATGGTGTGGTCGCAGACACATCTCAGATCTGATGTTGCTGTGGCTGTGGTGTAGGCCGGCAGCTGTAGCCCAATTCGACCCCTAGCATGGGAACCTCCATGTGCTGCGGGTATAGCCCTAAAAAGAAAAAGAAAAATCCACTCTTCAAATCTGTCTTTTGATTAATGTATTTATATCATTTACATTTAAGATGATTATTGGTTTGTTAATGCTTGTATCTGATATATTATTATGTTTTCTGTTTATTTTTCTTTCCTTCCTGTGGGCAACTGGAACATTTTTTTTTTTTTTTTGTCTTTTTAGGGCCGCACCCATGGCATATGGAGGTTCCCAGGCTAGGGGTCTAATCAGAGCTGTAGCTGCTGGCCTATGCCACAGCCACAGCAATGCCAGATCTGAGCCATGTCTGCAACCTACACCATAGTTCATGGCAACGCCAGATCCTTAACCCACTGAGTGAGGCCAGGGATTGAACCTGCAACCTCATGGTTCCTAGTCAGATTCATTAACCACTGAGCCACGACGGGAACTCCCATTTTTTTTTTTTTAAGGATCCTATCTTGATTTATTTATAGTGTTTTTGAGTTTCTTTCCTTTTTTGTTTTTTGTTTTTTAGGGCTGCACCTGTGGCATATGGGGGTTCCCAGGCTAGGGGTCAAATGGGAGATGTAGCCGCTGGCCTACACCACAGCCACAGCAACGCAGGATCTGAGCCACATCTGCGACCTACACCACAGCTCACGGCAACACCAGATCCTTAACCCACTGAGTGAGGCCAAGGATCAAACCCGCAACCTCATAGTTCCTAGTCAGATTCATTTCTGCTGTGCCATGACGGGAACTCCTTGAGTCTATTTCTTAGTATAGTTTTCATAGTGGTGGTTCTGGGTATTGCAGTATATATACATGATTTCCATAGATTATGGTCTGTTGCTATCAGTGTTGTATCCCTTCAAATGCACTGTGGAAACCTCACTTCCATTTAGGTCCCTATGACTTTACCCACTTTTAAATATCATTGTCAGGAGTATCAGATTATGTTACAATTTTTGCTTTAATCTTGATCTTGTGGCATGAGGGGCTGTTGATGCAAATGTTCAGATTCCAGTCCTAAAACACACTCAGCACAAGGACACAATCACCACCCTCTCCTACCCTTGTGCCTCCATCATCCACTGTCCTCGCAGCTATGGGAAAAGGCTTCCTCTGTCCCTGAAAGTCTTTAGCAATTAATGAAGTATATTTGGAAGTTGTGCTGCCCTTGTATCTCACCCCACCACTCTGACCCAGGGTTTTTGAATCCTTAGGCCTTACCCCGAGTGGCCCATGGTACTTAAAGCCCACAGATTCTTTGCTGGGGGAGAGGGAGGTCAGATGTGATTGTTGTACTGTGTTGCAGGTACTTTTGTGTGTGTGTGTGTGTGTGTGTGTGTGTGTGTGTGTGTTTAGGGCCACACCCACAGTATATGGAGGTTCCCAGGCTAGAGGTCAAATCGGAGCTGTAGATGCTGGCCTACACCACAGCCACAGCAACGCTTAGATCTGAGCCGCATCTTCGACCTACACCACAGCTCATGGCAACGCCGGATGCTTAACCCCCTGAGCGAGGCTGGGGATTGTACCCGTGTCCTCATGGATATTAGACAGATTCATTTCCTCTAAGCCATGATGGGAGCTCCTGCTTTGTTTTTTGATGCTCAAACTTTAACTATCAACTTGCACCAGATGCTACCACAGCCAGTATGTTATTACAGGAGCTTACTTCAGCCTCCCTACTCCTAATACACATACACTCTCATACTCATGAACCTCGATTCCACGTACAACTCTCTGGTTTGACCTTGACATAGATTTTCTTCCATAATATCTATAACGAAGGTACTGGGACAGATCATAAACTCCTGGTTCCATCTCCAGATGCACTGCTCCTGTGTGTACAGCTCACTGCTGCCTTGAGATTGTTCTTATCAGTAGTTCTTATCATAAATTCTAGAATTAATCTCCAAGCCCTTATGTCAGTGAAGGTGATAAATTGTGCTAATAGTTGTTGTGCTCAAAGTTTGAGAAGATAATTTGTTTTTCTCAACATATAAAGAAAATTACCCTTTAGACCCCTTAATAATCTTATTCTGCTTTTTTAAAAAAAGGTGTTAAAGCACAGTTTGTCGAGACTAAATGCATTAATTTGTAATGCTTCACACTGCAAGTAATGGAATCCCTGACCAGTAGAGGCTTAAACAAGCGGGGATTTATGTATTTATTTATTACGAAGCAGCACATCTGAAGGGAGGTGCTGTTGGCATACATTTAAAGGCTCAACTTTGAGTCAGCCTCTCTGTAATCCCCACCTCCACCTTCCTGCCAGGATCCCAGTGTGGCTGCTGTGTAGACATCTCAAGGCCAGAAGAGATGACCTAGGGGCAGCATCACCTGCATTTGTCCCTTGGCTCAAGAGGACAAGAGCCTTTTCCAGAATCCCAGGACAGACTTCTGAAAAGGAGGCTGAAGAAACACATGGATTTTTAGCCTTTTCTAGCTTCTAAATGGATACAAGGGGCCAGGGAGAAGGAATTTGGGAATGAATGAACTGATCAGCTGTGGTGAGCCAGTGATGCTAACCGGCTTTGGGCAAAGTCTTTAGCATTCTTTTTATGGATCAGTGCTTTGAGTTGAATTATTTAGAGAAAAAATATGTAGCATTTTCTGAGGAAGGGGCTGTACAGCTTTCTAGATCTTACTGGTTTAACTTTATCTGTCCCTCTCCTGATTTAAATATATTATTAAAGACATAAACCCACTCATATTGTTATATTGAGTCGATGGCTAAGAATCGGGAGCACAACATTTTTGCAAGTTGGGTTTGGAAAGGGGAACATTAGCTTGAAAAATGTTAGAAGGTTTCTTTTGTTTGACTTTCTTAAATGAGATTTTTACATTTGGGGTTTCTTTTTGAGTGATTTAGCTTCATTAATAAGTAATGATAGCTTTCGTGTTCTTCTGGTTCCAAGCGCTAAGATCCCGCTCTACCCGAGGCAATTTTGTTGTTATTTTCTCTGGGAGGGTCACAGTATTTGCTGAATGACTTTTTTGCTCCATAAAACTACAGAAAATAAGAAAAGAGAGAATGAATTTCTAAAATAAATATGCTCTGAAGGGAGAGGAAAAAAAACTATTCATGAAGTAGAAGCAAACTAGTTCCCACCCTGATCAGGCAGGAATCTCTAAGAACAATAGTTTTAGGTAATTCTATGTCATATTTTCCATCAACCTTAAAAAGTAGTTGGAAAAATAAGTGCTGTTGATATATATCGAAATATTAAATCTTTAACTGGCTCTCTTCAGGCCCCACCGTTTTAGTGACTTTTGGTGGCTACAAAAGGGTTTCTCCAGCACCCTTTACTCCGTGTTCTGCTTTTTAAGGGATTGAGTCCAGGTCCAGTTATCTGACGTGTTCCCTCCCTTCCAGGTCACAGAGGTCATTTCCATTACTGTATTTGTCAAAAGCAAAAGTCGTCATTCCATCCAGATGACTTTGAACAAAGGGAGGTCTATTCCTTTTCTGGACGGGGGCTCCAACAATGCAAGGCCGATTGCTTAAGGGCTCAGGCACTGAGTTTTCATCCTGGATTCAACTATTTATACCGGTGGGCTGACCTTGGGCAAATTACCTCTTTGTGCCGGAGTGTCCCCATCTGTAAAATGGGGGTCATAATAGCATATTCAGAGATCTGCTCTGAGAATTAAAAGAATTTAGTGCTTCTAAAGTACTTAGAGGAGTGCTACACATGTCAGCTCTGATGGCCCCCGGAGTGATAGTCACATCTGTAGACATTGGCTTCTAGCTCCTGGTGACCTCAGTGAGCACTTGGGTTCTTACCAAGTACCTTATTCTTCTTGCCTTTGTCGTATAAGGTTGTGAAATATCTGGCTTTTAAGATATTATGCAGTTAAGATAGAAGCAAGGAGACTCTGATGTGCTGGAGCTCTGAAAGAGAGATTATACAATGGATAAACAACTCCCGACGCTGTTCGGGTTAGCTTTACTGTTTCCATAATGGCCTTGGCAGCTTATTGATTATTCATTAATCCACCCAATCATGTGATAGACTTGCTCTTCCAGTCTTGAGCAACAAGGAAGGGATGGTGGTATCAGCTATTTATTTGCTGGGAAACATCAAGGAGAGTCTGGATTTGGCTGCTGCCTTTCCAGCAGTGGTGCCATCAGTGGAATAGGACCCAAGGAGGTAAAGGAATACTGGATCTGAGGCTAGTATGTTCCCGATTTTATCATTTGCTAAATTTCTTTGGACTGAGATTGAGTACCATTTCACAGTCACTAGCAGGTTGACAGGTGAGCCAAAGAGATTATAATGGCAAATCTCAAGTTTGTATGTGTGCATGCGTGTGTGTGTGTGTGTGTGTGTGTGTGTGTGTGTGTGTGTGTGTGTGTGTGTCTTGGGAAGGGCAAACATTTTTGTTTTTGTTTTTGTTTTTGCTTTTTAGGGCCACACCTGTGGCATATGGAGGTTCCCAGGCTAGGGGTCGAATCAGAGCTGAAGCTGCCGGCCTACACCACAGCCACAGCAACTCAGGATCTGAGCTGTGTCTTCGACCTACACCCCAGCTCACGGCAACGCTGGATCCTTAACCCACTGAGTGAGGCCAGGGATCGAACCTGCAACCTCATGGTTCCTAGTCGGGTTTGTTCACCACTGAGCCACGACGGGAATTCCTAGGGCAAACATTTTGAAACAGGTGTGCTATGTATTTTTGCATCGTACCAAACAAATCGTCAAGCAATTACTTTCTGAGGTATAGAATTAGAACAAAATTTATTGGAGTATAGTTGATTTAACAATGTTGTATCAGTTTCAGGTATGCAGCAAAGTGAATCATTTGTATTTATATGAGATATATATATATATATATCCATTTTTTTCCCATGTAGATTATTACAGAATATTGACTAGATTTCCCTGTGCTATGCAGTAGGTCCTGGTTAGCTACCTATTTTATATATAATGGTGTGTATATGTCAATCCCATCCCCCTAACTTACATGCCCCCCTGCCCATGGTTTCCACTTTGGTAACCTGAGGTATAGAATTTTGAACTGAAATTTCAAGTTAATACTCCGATAGTGCAGAAATGGAATTTTGCATGTTGTGCTGATGAGAATAACCATAGAAATTGACATTACTGAGCTTTAAGGAAGCCTGTGTGTATTGTTGCTGTGTTGAGTTTGAATGTGTGAATTCGCAACTCACAAACCAAGAGTTTTGGCAGGGTTTTTGTAATAGTTCTTTTCATATTAAACGTATTTAAGACTTTGGTCTGGCTGACTTCATTTTATTTAGCAAAAGAATTGGAAATATTTAACAAATATCTAGCTATTACTCTTTGGATAGAGAATTGCTCATCAGTTTAGCAGGGACTTGGTTGAATTACCTTCTGAATTTTGCACATTGTGGTTTCTTTTCCCTTTTCATAGCATTGGTAGATCTTTTTTTTTTCTCTTGAGTGTTTATTTTTTAAAATGTTTTATGATTTTTATTTTTTCCATTATAGTTAGTTTACAGTATTCTGTCAGTTTCTGCTGTATAGCAGTGACCCAGGAAAAGAATATATATATGTATAAAAGCATATATTCTTTCCCTCCCATTATCCTCCATCATATTCCATCACAAGAAACTAGATATAGTTCCCTGTGCTGTACAGCAGGATAGATCTTATGTTTAAAGGCAGAGGTCCCATTGTATAGTATACCTAGTCACTGGCACTAGCTGGACAAAAATGTACTGACACGTTCCCAGCAGTTGTGTATGTGTATTATTGGGGGGCCGGGAAGCAGGTACACCTCCTTTGATCTTTGCTTCTACCAGTCTCTTCTCTTCCCCTTGCTGCTGTGATGGTGACCAGGAAAGGAAAGACCAGCCGCCCTGAGGGCACTTCATCCCTAATCCACTGCTTCAGTTTCCTTCAGAAATGAGAAACTCAACCAGTGCTGTTATAACCATGTTTGGAAGCTGCAGTGAGATGTAGGCGAAGGAGCCAGGAGATAAAAGTACTTTTGTCCTCCTTACTGCTTTTTTTTTTTTTTTTTTTTTTTTGTCTTTCGTCTTTCTAGGCCTGCACCCATGAAAGTTCCCGGGCTAGGGGCTGAATTACAGTTCAGCTGCCGGCCTACACCAGCGATAGCAATGCAGGATCCAAGTCGAATCTGTGACCTAAACTACAGCTCTTGCCAACGCTGGATCCTTAACCCACTGAGCGAGGCCAGGGATCAAACCTGCGTCCTCATGGATACTAGTTGGGTTCATTACTGCTGAGCCACAATGGGAACTCTTCTCCTTATTGCCTTTTCTGTTCTCCCCCTCCCCTTTCCAAAGCGGAAGTGAGGCTGGCATGAAACTTTCAAGTCACCTCCCATCACTCTTCCTTTCTTAACACATCCAATCACAGATGTTGGCTTTTTTCCCTGATGTCTAGAGTAGCAACGCTACTCCAAGTATGGTGTGTGTTTGCGATATTGGGAGCCTTTAGAAACTTATATAGCAATTTGATATTGCCATGATATCTGAGGGTGTGATCACTGGGCTTAGAAGTTTTTATATCTTTGTTTTTTATTTCATTTTTTTTTTGGTCTTTTTGTCTTTTCTAGGGCCACACCCGTAGCATATGGAGGTTCCCAGGCTAGGGGTCCAGTTGGAGCTGTAGCTGCCAGCCTATGCAGAGCCACAGCAACTCGGGATCTGAGCTGCGTCTGTGACCTATACCACAGCTCACGGCAATGCCGGATCCTTAACCCACTGAGCAAGACCAGGGATCGAACCACAACCTCATGGTTCCCTGTTGGATTCGCTAACCACTGAGCCATGACGGGGACTCCCTATTTCAATTTTTTATAATTAATTTTTTTGCATTGTACAAATGTACTCATCTGAAAAGATCAAACTTGTACTTCTTCAAGGTCAAGTTTCAAAGGTCCCTGCCCTGTAGGAAGTCCCTTCCTTCCCATTCCCATTGTCTTCACCCTTGTGCAGGCCTTTCTCACCTTGTGCTTCTCAGCTGCACTAGCACCTTGCTTCGCCTGCCTACCTCTCACTTCTCATTCCATCCATCATTTTTTAAAATGTCAGGTGCAAAGAGGTGAATTAATTGTGTCCCTCCATTTATGGCACAATATTGTCATTGATCTGTGCAAGGTCTCTTGTTTTAGGTATTTTTATTCCTTGTCATTCTCAATCCCTAATCTCACTCCCTTTCTACTTTATACAGACTGACTTACAAACGTCTTGGAGGCACATTCTTGAATCTGTATGTGTTCTTGTGAAATATGTAGCATTTTTTTGGTTTGTAAAAGATGTATAAATGATACTGTATGCTGTAGCTACCATTTTTCACCAACGATATGTTTTCAGAATCTGCGGTGCTGTTTGTACATCTGGTGCTGTGTGTCTTTCCTAAATCCATATCTTGAAGCCCCAGCATGATGATATATTTGGAGAGGGGGCCTTAGGAGGTCATTAGATTTAGATGAGGTCATGAGGATGGGGCCGCCATGATGAAATTCATGCCCATGGATCTGCAGAAGGTGTTTATAAATTTTGGAGATTAATCCCTTGTCAGTCAATTAATTTGCAAAGATTTTCTCCCATTCTGTGGATTGTCTTTTCGTGCTATTTAGAGTTTCCTTTGCTGTGCAGAAACTTTTAAGTTTAATTAAGTCCCATTTGTTTATTTTTGTTTTTACTGTCATTACTCTAAGAGGTGGATCTGAGAAGATGTTGCTGTCGTTTATGTCAGAGAGTGTTTGGTCTATGTTTTCCTCTAAGAGTTTTATAGTGTCTGGTCTTATATCTAGGTTTTGAATCCATTTGGAGTTTATTTTTGTGTATGGTGTTAGGGAGTGTTCTAATTTCATTCTTTTCCATGCGGCTGTCTAGTTTTCCCAGCACCGCTTATTGAACAGGCTGTCTTTTCTCCATTATATGTTTTTGCCTCCTTTGTCATAGATGAGTTGGCTGTAGGTGCGTGGGTTGAATTTTGGGCTTTCTTTCCTCTTCCACGCATCTATAGGTCTGTCTTTGTGCCAGTACCATATGGTTTTGATGATTGTTGCTTTGTAGTATAGTCTGAAGTCTGGGAGCCTGATTCCTCCAGCTCCATTTTTCTTTTATGGGATATCTTTGGCTATTCTGGGTCTTTTGTGCTTCCAAACAAACTTTAGCATATTTTGTTCGAGTTCTGTGAAAAATGTCTTTGGTAATTTAATAGGGATTGCATTGAATCTGTATATTGCCTTAGGTGGTATAGTCATTTTGATAATATTAACTCTTCCCATCCAAGAGCATGGTATGTCTTTCCATCTATTTGTGTCCTCTTTGATTTATTTCATCAGTGTCTTACAGTTTTCAGAGTACAGGTCTTTTGTCTCTTTTAGGTAGGTTTACTCCTAGGTATTTTATTCTTTTGGATGCGATGGTAAATGGGATTGCTTCCCTAATTTCTCTTTCTGATTTTTCATTGTTAGTATACAGAAATGCCATCGATTTCTGTGTTTAATTTTGTATCCTGCGACTTTGCCAAATTCGTGGATGAGCTCTAACAGTTTTCTGGTAGAGTCCTTAGGATTCTCTAGGTATAGTATCATGTCATCTGCAAATAGTGATAGTTTTACTTCTTCCTTTCCAATTTGGATTCCTTTTATCTCTTTTACTTCTCTGATTGCTGTGGTTAGGACTTCCAAAACTATGTTGAAGAGTAGTGGTGGGAGTGGACATCCTTGTCTTGTTCCTGATCTCAGTGGGAATTCTTTTAGCTTTTCACCATTGAGAATGATGTTAGCTGTGGGTTTGTCATATATGGCCTTTATTATGTTGAGGTAGGTTCCCTCTATGCCCACTTTCTGAAGGGTTTTGATCAGAAATGGGTGTTGGATTTTGTCAAAGGCTTTTTCCGCATCTATTGAGAGGATCATATGGTTTTTATTCTTCAGTTTGTTAATGTGGTGTATCACACTGATGGATTTGCGGATATTGAAGAATGCTTGCATCCCTGGGATAAATCCCAGTTGATCATGATGTACAATCCTTTTATGTATTGTTGGATGCGGTTTGCTAGTATTTTCTTGAGGATTTTTGCATGATGTTCATCAGTGAAATTGGCCTGTAGTTTTCTTTTGTTGTGGTATCTTTGTCTGGTTTTGGTATGAGGGTGATGGTGGCCTCATAGAATGAGTTTGGGAGTATCCCTTCCTCTGCAATTTTTTGGAATAGTTTCAGAAGGATGGGAATTAGCTCTTCTCTAAATGTTTGATAGAATTTGCCTGTGAAGCCCTCTGGTCCTGGACTTTTGTTTGTTGGAAGTTTTTTAATCACAGTTTCAATTTCAGTACTCGTGACTGGTCCGTTCATCTTTTCTATTTCATCTTGGTTTAGTCTTGGAAGATTGTACCTTTCTGAGAATTTATTTGTCCATTTCTTCTAGGTTTTCCATTTTATTGGTGTATAGTTGCATATAGTAGGTCTCTTATGATCCTTAGTATTTCTGTGATGTCTGTTGTTACTTCTCCTTTTTCATTTCTAATTTTGTTGATTTGAGTCTTCTCTTTTTTTCTCGATAAGTCTGGCTAAGGGTTTATCAATTTTGTTGATCTTTTCAAAGAACCAGCTTCTCATTTCATTGATCTTTTCTATGGTTTTCTTCATTTCTATTTCATTGATTTCTGCTCTGATCTTTATGATTTCTTTCCTTCTAGTAACTTTAGGTCTTGTCTGTTCTTCTCTCTAGCTGCTTTAGATGTAACGTTAGGTCGTTTATTTGAGCTTTTTCTTGTTTCCTGAGGTGGGCTTGTATTGCTATAAACTTTCCTCTTAGAACCGCTTTTGCTGCATCCCATAGGTTTTGGAATGTTGTATCTTCGTTGTCATTTGCTTCTAGGTATTTTTAAATTTCCGCTTCTATTTCTCTTCCATTGGTTGTTTAGTAGCATGTTGTTGAATCTCCACATGTTTGTGTTTCTTGCAGTTTTTTTCTTGTTGTTGATTTCCAGTCATATAGCGTTGTGGTCAGAAAAGATGCTTGATATGATTTCAATTTTCTTAAAGTTACCAGGGTTGGATTTGTAGCCCAGGATGTGATCAGTCTTAGAGAATGTTCCATGTGCATTTGAGAAGAATGTGTAATCTGTTGCTTTTGGATGGAATGTCCTATAAATATCTATTGAATCCATCTGGTTTAATGCTTCATTCAGGGCCTGTGTTTCCTTATTGGTTTTCTGTCTGGATGATCTGTTCATTGCTGTAAGTGGGGTGTTAAAGTCCCCCACTATTACTGTGTTATTGTCGATTTGTCCTTTTAAGGTTGTTTGCAGTTGCCTTATATATTGTGGTGAACCTTTGTCAGGTGCGTAGATAGTTAAAATTGTTATATCTTCTTCTTGGATTGATCCTTTGATCATTAGGTAGTGACCTTCCTTGTCCCTTAAAATATTCTTCATTTTAAAGTCTATTTTGTCTGATATGAGTATTGCTACTCCAGCTTTTGATTCCCGTTTGCATGGAATATTTTCTTCCATCCTCTCACTTTCAATTTGCATGTGTCCCTAGAAGTAAAGTGGGTTTCTTGAAGACAGCATAATTATGGGTCTTATTTTTGCATCCATTCAGCCAGTCTATGTCTTTTGGTTGGGGCGTTGAGTCCATCCACATTTAAGGTAATTATTGATATGTATGTTCTTATTGCCATTTTATTAATTGCTTTGGATTTTTTTTTTTTTTTGCTCTTTTTTCTTCCCTTCTTCTCTTGTTCTCTCCTCTTCTGGTTTGATGACTATCTTTAGTGTTGTATTTGCGTTGATTTTTCTTATTTGTGTATCAATTGTAGATTTTTGGTTTGCAGTGATTCTGAAGTTTTGATATAAGAGTCTATATATATAAGAGATTGTTTTAAGTTGTTGGTCTCTTAATTGCAAGTGCATCTCCATTGTCCTGCATTTGTACCCTCCTCTTCTCACGATTTCTGATTTTGGTGGCATAATTGTGTGTGGATGATTTTGTACCTTTACTGTATATATACCTTTACTGGTGAGCCTTGTCATTTGTGGTATTTTTGTTTCCTGTTGCTGCCTTTTCTTTTCTGCCCAGAGAAGTTCCTTTAGTATTTGTTGTAAGGATGATTTAGTGTTGCTGAATTCTCTCAGCTTTTGCTTCTCTGTGAGGCTTTTGATTTCTTCTTCAAATCTGAATGAGAGCCTTGCTGGGTAAAGTAATCTTGGTTGGAGGTTTTTTCCTTTCATCACGTTAAGTATATCATGTGACTCCCTTCTGGCCTGCAGAGTTTCTGCTGAAAAATCTGCCAGTAACCTTATTAGGGTTCCTGTATATGTTATTTGTTTCTTTTCCCTAGCTGCTTTCAAGATTTTCTCTTTGTCTTTCATTTTGGTCAGTTTGATTAATATGTGTCTCGGTGTATTCCTCCTTGGGTTTATTTTATATAGTACTCGTTGTGTTTCCTGGATTTGAGTGAGTGGTTCCTTTCCCATGTGAGGGAAGTTTTCGGCTATTATCTCTTGGAATATTTTTTCTGTCCCCTTCTTGCGCCCCTATAATATGGATGTTGGTGCATTTAATGTTGTCCCAGAGTTCTCTGAGACTCTCTTCATTTGTTTTCAATCTTTTTTCTCTTTTCTGTTCCACATTCGTAATTTCTACTAATCTGTCCTCCACCTTGCTTATTCGTTCTTCTGCCTCCTGTATTCTGCTGTTAGCTGCTTCTAGTGAATTTTTTATTTCAGTTACTGTATTTTGCATCTCTTCTTGTTTAAGTTTTATATTTTGTGTCTCTTTGGTCAGTGTTTCCTGTAAGTTATCCATCTTTGCCTCCAGTTTATTTCCAATGTCTTGAATCCTCTTCAGCACCAGCAGTCTAAAGTCTTTTTCCTGGAGGCTGAGAATCTACTTATCACTTAGCTGATTTTCTGGGGTTTTTTCCTTTCTCCCTCATCTAAGTTATAGTTCTCTGTCTTTTCATTTCTATAGATTTTTGGTGTGGTGTCCTTTTGACAGATAAGAGTTGTAGCCTCTCTTACTTCTGGTGTCTGTCCCCTTTGTGGCTGAAGTTGGTATGGGGGCTTGCTGTAGGCTTCTTGATGGGAGGGGCTGATGCCTGCCCACTGGTAGGTGGAGCTGATTCTAATCCCTCTGGTGGGTGGGGCTTAGCCTCTGGATGGGATTAGGGGAAGCTCTGTGCCTGAGGGGTCTTTAGGAAGCCTGTTTACTTGAGGGGCAGGGCTGTGATCCCACCTGGATTGTTGTTTTCCCTGGGGCTTCTCAGCGGCTGACTGACTGACGTATGGGGCCAGATTTTTCCAAAATGGCCACCTCCAGAGAAGGGCAGCTGCTGAATATTCCCAGGAGCTTTGCCTTCAATGTCCTTCCACCACAACAAGCCACATTCACTCCTGTTTTCCCTGGAGATCCTCCAAGAACTGTAGTCAGGTTTGACCCAGATTCCTATGGAGACTTTGCTTTGCCCTGGGACCCAGTGCATGTGAAAGTCTGTGTGTGCCTTTTAAGAATGGGGTCTCTATTTCCCCCAGTCCTGCGGAGCTCCTATGCACAAGCCCCACTGGCCTTCAATGCCAGATGCTCTGGGGGCTCTTTCTCCCAGTGCCAGATCCCCACACGTGGGAGTTTGATGTGGGGCTCAGAACTCTCACTCCTGCAGGTGAGTCTCTGTGAACCAGTTACTTTCCAGTCTGTGGGGCTTTCCTCCTGGAAGGTATGGGGTTGCTTATATCGTGTAATCACCCCTCCTACCTCTTGATGTGGCCTCCTCATTGTCTTTTGGAGTAGGATATCTTTTTGAAAGTTTCCGGTCCATTTGGTTGAAGATTGCTCAGCATTTAGTTGTAAATTTTGTTGTTTTTAGGAGAGAAGTTGAGTTCCAATCCTTCTATTCTGCCATCTCAATCCCATCTCTGGGCCTCCTTACACTTTCTCCTCTGTCTCACCCTCTTCCAAACATGAACTTGTCCTTTTTATTTAGACTCACTCCTCTCTTGCTCCTCACACTGGATGCTGTCAGCTCAGCTGTGGTACATGACTCATAACTCTGTGCACAGAGCATCCTTGCTCCTCCTGTCCTAATTCGTCCCATTGCTCCAGGTTTAAGACAGTATCTAGGACTTCCCATCATGGTGCAGCAGAAACGCATCTGACTAGGAACCATGAGGTTGCAGGTTCGATCTCTGGCCTTGCTCAGTGGGTTAAGGATCCAGTGTTGCTGTGAGCTGTGGTGTAGGTCACAGATGGCGGCTCAGATCCTGCATTGCTGTGGCTCCGGTGTAGACCGGCAGCTATAGCTCCAATTCGACCCCTAGCCTGGGAACCTCCATATGCCACAGTGCGGCCCTAAGAAGCAAAAAAAAAAAAAGACACTATCCAGCTACCTGCAAGACCTTAACAGTACTACTCCAGCCCATTGGTTTATGGCTCTGGGCATAAACTTACCAGAGTTTAGAGTTAATGAACTTAGGTTCAGGTGCAGGCTCCACGAGTTAAACTGTATAACCATGGATGTGCTAGTCTGCCTGTCTCTGCCCCGCTTTCCTCACTGGTGAAATGGCAGTTATAATGCATCTCAAGTAGTTTTGTGATGGTGAAATTAGGTAATGTATATGAAACCCTCAGTAAAGGGTCTAGCTCATAGTAAGTGGTCTCAAATGTAGCTCTACTGCTTCCTGGTTGTTTTATATATCTAAACCTTAACTCATCAACAAGATAGTGCGTTTCCTCTTCAGGGCAGAGGTTGAGTCTTAGCTTCTTCTGAGTAGTCTGTCTGGCATAAAGCTAGGAATATAGTAAATGGTTAAGAAACATTTGTTGGTTTGACCTGAGGTGAGTTTGTGTTTACCTGAAATTACTTGCTCTGCCAGAGGGGACATTTTTATAACATTCTGTGTTATTCCGCCATTCATCTTAACCAACCCAGCTTTTGCTTTGCTGTGGTGATTTGGAACTGACTGTGGCAAACTGAGTGAGTGTGAATGTGTGTGTGTGTGTGTGAGAGAGAGAGAGAGCACGCGCGTGAGCGTGCCCGCGTGCGAGAGAGAGCGAGGAATGGGCTGAGGCCGGAGGTAGTGGCAATGGATTTTCTATGGGACAGAGCCAGGCTGCAGGTCACCATCTTTACCACTGCCTCTAGCTTTCCTGCCATGGCCTTCGAGCTGGGCTGTTCATCTGCCCTGAGGTGGCTGTTGTGGCCCTGGCTCCCCCAGGCAAGAATACTCAGGCCCTACCTGGGTCTCCCAGGCTGCAGTCTCTCTAAGAGGAAGTGAGGTCTTGTCTCTTCCTTTCTCTTCTTTTCATGTTGAGTAATTCTTTTGGAGTTGTAGATGACATTTTATATTGGTTGCACGTGTACAGTGTAATGATTCGATATGTGTATATATTGCAAAATGATCACAATAAATCCAGTTAGCATCTACTACCACATGGGGTTAAGAAATTGTTTTTTTCTGGTGATGAGAACTCCTCAGATTTACTCTATTAGCAACCTTCAGATATGCAATAGAGTATTTTTAACTACGGTCACCATGCTACACATTGCACACCCAGGACTTATTTTATAACTGGCAGTTTGTACCTTTTCACCCCCTTCACCCATTTTGCCCTGCCCCCACCCTCCACCTCTGGCAACCACCAGTCTGTTCTCTGTATCTATGAGCTTGGTTTTTGAAATTTTTTATTTCATTTTTTTAAGATTCCATATATAAGTGAGATCATAGGCTATGTGTCTTTCTCTAATTTCACTTAGTGTAATGCCCTCCAGGTCCATCCCTGTTGTTGCAAATGGCAGGATTTCATTCTTTTTCATGGCTGAATAATATCCATCGTATCCATATACCACATTCTCTTTATTCACTCATCCATTAATGGCCATTTAGGTTGTGGCTGTGTTTTGGCTGTGGCAAATAATGCTGCACATGAACATGGTGGTGCACACAGCTTTAGTGTTAGTGTTTTCATTTTCTTTGCATAAATACCCAGAACTGGCATTGCTGGATCATATGGTAGTTCTCTGTTTAGTTTTCTGAGGAACCTCCATCCTCTTTTCCATAGCAGTTGCACCAGCATGTGTTGCCACCGACACTGCCCAAGGATTCCCTTTCTCCACATCTTCACCAACACTTGTTATTCCTTGTCTTTTTGACAATAGCCAGCCTAACAGGTGTGAAGTGATGTCTCATAGTGGTTTTGATTTGCATTTCCCTGATGATTCGTGATGTTGAACACTTTTGCATGTACCTGTTGGCTGTATGTCTTCTTTGGAAAAATGTCTAAGCAGATTTTTTTATTATTGAGCTGTATGAGTTCTTTATATATTTTGGATATTAACCCCTCATCAGGTGTATTCTTTGCAAATATTTTATCCCATTTCGAAGGTTGCCTTGAAACAAAGTATTTTTGAACTTCCTTTCAGACTTCTCTGCCAATACATCATGCTTTGTAAGAGATCGTTGCCCTGGCTGTGTACAATCCTGGCAAAGTATTAAAGTTCAAGCAGCAAATTCAAGATACTGGTTACCTCTGAGAGGGAGGCATTGGGCATGAACTCTGAGAGAGGCCTTTCATTGTATCTGAAATGTTTTATTTTATTATACAAGATTGTGGCCTACGTGAATGTTCACTATATGATGTGATATTTATTGTTTCATGTATCATGTATTATCATAGATATTATATTATCTTGAATTTGCTGTGTATCATTTCCATGCTTATATTATCCATAAATATTACTCTATTTTTTAATATTTTCAGACTTCATGTATATGAAATGATCAAATTTTATGTGCCCTTCTTTTCTGCAATTAAGAGGAGAATGTCAGCTCTGAGGAATTTCCTGTGACATTTACTTTAATGAGGAAAAGATTTTATTCTCTGGTTGAAAATAATATTTAGACTTCTGCGGGAAAACCATTACATTTTTACTCTGGAGTAGAGGAGTCCCCCTGCCCCCATTTGCATTCTTGGCAAATAAGTAGCACAGACCAATTAGCAAGCTAATGTCCTCAATGTTCACTTGCAGTCATAGTTATTTTATTTGCTTTTTTAGGGCCGCAACTGCGACATATGGAGGTTCCCAGGCTAGGGGTCAAATCAGAGCTACAGCTGCCTGTTTACACCAGAGCCACAGCAACACGGGATCCAAGCCACGTCTGTGACCTACAGCACAGCTCACGGCAACGCCAGTTCCTTAACCCACTGAGCGAGGCCAGGGATCAAACCTGCAACCTCATGGATCCTAGCTGGATTTGTTTCTGCTGTGCCAGACGGGCACTCCAGTAATAGTTATTTTTAAATGTTTTAAGTAGCATGGAGCATTGGGGTTATTCTTATTGCTTTTCCAGGTTTTGCATTTGTTAAAATGAATTGAACTGAAGATGAGACACAACTTCATGATAAAGGTTGATCATCATTATTTGCCACTCTCAAATGCATTTTGTGATGGGAAAAAACGAATGATGGGAAATGTGTTTACCTTTTAAAACAAAGAAGTCAAGTCACAAAGAGTAACGTTGGCCATTTTCTGTTATCTCTTATGTTCACAGATAGGAAAGGAGAAATTCCACAAATCTCAACATTGGGGCTTTTGCAACAATGTGAGGATGCTGGTGAGTGAAGATAAGCCAGGGATTGGTGGAGAACTGCTTCTCGGACAAAAGATGAAGCCAAAATATAGTGTATTTCCTAAAGAAATGGGAACTGGCTTACCATCCTGGGTGGCTTTTGATAAACAGGTAAGTCACGTGACGTTGGGAGACGTGCAGCCTGAAAATAATTACATGTACTAAATGTTCCATAGGTGGGAGAAAATAAGAGTCTTCAGTGTAAATGTAGTTTTTTGTCTGGAATGATAGATTCTAGAGCTGAAATACTCTAAACGAAGAAAAGTTATCCCTGAGCCTGTTTCTGACCAGGCGCCTTGGTTCTAGGATGCCAGATCCTCATCACCCCTCTTGGCCAATGCGCATCAACCATTCCCTCAGCTCCTGCCCTGGACGGGATAGTCTACCCTCCTATAGACAGTAAGAGTCTGGTCAAATTGCCACTTTTGCATAGTGACTGCCATTAACTAAAGAATTTTGTTTGATTCCGAGCGTGCCATTGCATAGCAACAGAAAAGTGCCTTCTCTTCTTTTTTCCCCATACGAATTATGGTTCCCTATCCCTGAGAACCAAAGGATGACATGGGAAGAATTACTGCAGGAAAGAGGGTGCCATTATTAGATAAGAGTCTGAACTTCTTAAGTGATATGTTTGTACACATATACATGCGCGTATACTGGCATATTAACAGTGGAAGTAGGCGATCCATTTGACCATCTTAACAAGGGACTAAGATCAAAGGGAAAAACAAGGTGACCAGTTATTTCTCATAAGGCTGCTATGTGGATGTGCTCAGTTTATGACACAATCTTGTGTCGTGCCCTGTGGCCTGTTTTCCAAAAAAGAACTTCTTGTGGGATTATTTAGTTCTTGTTATTAAAAAAAAGAATTCAGGACTAAAGAATTTAAACCTTAGTGTGCTAAATTTACCGGGTAGTTTTTTTTAGCACCTTCTTACTATGGATTGGTTGCAAAACTTGGATTCCAATGAAAATGTCTCCAAATTTGGTAGAAGGAACATAACCCATGTCATCTGAGTTAGGTCAGTCAAAGTGCTTATTTCTTTGGAAGCCCAGTTCTGACACTTATGGAGATCTCACAGACTGTGGGGAAGCTTCTTTCCTGGGAAACCATGTCTTCTTGGAGCGTGGACCAATATTTCTCTTTCTTTGATTATTTTCATTACATGGCTTAGTGCTGGACCCAGAGTTCAAAAACAATCTCTGGGCCAACTTGCTTGGAAGGATCGTGTGTGGTTTCCTGTTAATATCAATCTTATAGGTGTTTGCACATCATCTTTCTAGAATATTTAATTTGCAAGGGTCAAAGAAAAAATTTTAGTTTCACTTCTTGTGTCAGAAGAGGATATTGACAATAGTTTAAACATATCCACCACTGAATAAATAATGTAGTTTCACAATATATTAAACTAATCTCTTGCATTTAAAGTTGAAAATTCATTTTATTTCATGTTTTTCTCAATATTTAATACGTGCCTTTCAAGCCTATTTTATAGCCCTTTAATTACTTATAAAATTATGTAGAATATTTCATGAAGCTGGAATCATTTTAGCTTCAAACTACTTGAGAAAATGAAGAGCTTCCTCATTTCAGGCCTAACTAAATGCAACATAATTCTTTCAGTTATTTTGTTGGTCAACTTCAATTAAATATTCATTGGGCTTTAAATGAGACACTAAGACTATGAAATATTTACGTGCTCTGATGAGATTGTGAACCACAGACTGGGTCTACTCAGTTAATACACAGAGCGAATTATAAAGCACTTTTCTACATTTGTGGTTCAACAAAACGAGTCAACACCTGTTAATCATTTTTCTCGAAAATGAGACACTTTGAACTCGTGGCCAGTTTTTCCAATAGCTTTTTATTTATTTTATTTTATTTTTTTGCTTTTTTAGGGCTGCAGCCACAGCATATGGAGGTTCCCAGACTAGAGGCTGAATCAGAGCTACAGCTGCCGGCCTGTGCCACAGCCACAGCAACACCAGATCTGAGCCCAGCTGTGTCTGTGACCTACGCCACAGCTCATGGCAATGCCGGATCCTTAACCCACTGCGAGGCCTGGAATCGACCCCGCAACCTCATGGTTCCTAGTCGGATTTCCACTGCGCCACGACAGGAACGCCTCCAATAGCTTTTTAATCATAGCACTATATCTAGGGTTACATTCTCGAACAATGCAAAGTAGAAATAAAGGCAGTTCTCTGGCAAGTGTATCAGAATTAACATTTGTCATAGGTGCTCCTGGTGCCCACCCAGATCCAGGTTAGGGGTGGGGCACCCATCCCCCACAGCAGCAGCAGGTGCTTTGGCAGCCAGCTCACACCTATAAGCCTCTGTGGAGCATTGCTCTTGGCCAGTGGGTATCGCATCACCCAGAGGGGTGACTTGGGAGGTTACAATGGCGACCCCTTCACCACCAGACCGGGTAGTAAGTGGCTGACTGCTTGGTCGAGGGTAAAAGGCTGAGCTTCTTGAGGGCAGGGCAGTCCTGGGTCATGATTTAGGCTCCTAGCCCCTTGTGCCGTAGGCCCAGGCCAGATGCCCAATGAGAGCACATCCTTGCTTGGCTGTTCTCCTTGCTCCCTTGCAGCTCCCTCCCAAGAGTGTGCCCGTAATAAATGTCATGCATCTAACTCCCTGTTTCAGGCTCTGCTTCTGTGGAGCACAAGCTCAGACAGCACTGCCATTTTTATGCACAATTCTAAACGTCACCATTAAAGTGCTCTGCTCAGGTGGACCCTCAGCTCATAAGCAGAGAAGATACTACTCACAACGCCCCCCAAAGCGCCAGCATTTATTGTCCTGCACAGGCCTCATGGCAGGCATTTCTAGCTGTTTATCTTTTCTTTGCTCTCGCTTTATGCTTATGGCAAGAACATCAGTTTTCTTCAGGTTGGAGATGTGCCCACTTAAAGGCGTTCACCTCCCCAGGCTCCCTGCAGCTAGGGCCGGGCCCCTTGACTCATTTCTGGCCAGTGATATG
Source organism: Sus scrofa (assembly GCF_054392235.1). Taxonomy (NCBI): domain Eukaryota; kingdom Metazoa; phylum Chordata; class Mammalia; order Artiodactyla; family Suidae; genus Sus; species Sus scrofa. The sequence goes on along the minus strand of NC_139401.1, from coordinate 43,181,318 downwards.
TGAGTGAAAATTAACTGGGTGAGGCGAAGTTATTTTTCTAATTAAAAGAGTCAGGCTGATCCTGCTGCACAGCACAGGGAACTATATCCAGTCACTTGTGATGGAACATGATGGAGGATAACGTGAGAAAAAGAATTTATGTGTATCTATAAATATGTATGAATGTATCACTTTGCTGTACAGTAGAAATTGACAGAACACTGTAAATCAACTGTAATGGAAAAAATAAAAATCATAAAATTTTGAAAGTGTCAGACAGGAGTTCCAGTTGTGGCTCAGCAGGTTAAGAACTTGACATAGTGTCTGTGAGGATGTGGGTTTGATCCCGGCCTTGCTTAGGATCTGGCGTTGCCACGAGCTACAGCATAGGTCGCAGATGTGGCTCAGAGCTGGCATTGCTGTGGCTGTGGTGTAGGCCGGCAGCTGGAGCTCCAGTTCAGCCCCTAGCCTGGGAACTTCCATATGCTGCAGGTGTGGCCCTAAGAAAAAAAAAAAAAAAAAAAGAAGAGTCAGGCTCAGCTGGTATGTTTTTCCTGCCCTTTCTGGACTTCTTGTTATATGAGAAAAATTAGCTCCTATTTCAGAGATTCTCCACCTGGGAGGCCTTAGGAAATGCATCGGGGTGTTTTGGGTTGTCCCAGGGACCGGGAGCAGCACTGGATGAAGGTAAACAAGCTAGGCACTTGTCTTGAGTGTTCAATTGAGGGGCACCCCCAAAACTCAGTACTCAGCTAGATAATACTTCAATGAAATACCGTAAAAATCAATGCAAAAAATTCATGATGAGCAAAACACCAACATGTTAAATAAAGATGGGTAACTGTGCCATGCTGAGCCATAATAGCGCCTGAGGCAGAAGGAAAAATCGGTAATACTGATTCCATCTTTATTTATCATGTGGATGTTTTGTTTGTCATGGATTTTTTGCATTAATCTTGGATGTTTGAAGTTGCCTCACCCTAGGGCCAGACCTGATCCAGAGGTGCTACTGCTGTTGAGTAGCTGGGGACCGAAAGTGAATTTTTATTTTACATCCTGAAACATGGGGAGGGCACCCCCCTGCCCCCCACTAAGGAGAATGTTCTTGCTTACAACCCCTGGCATTGGGAGGATTTATGCAAACAGCCAAACATAATTTTGCCTGATACTGCACCCACTGCCCAGAGACTAGTTATTTCATCGAACTGACTTAAATACAAGCCAGCACATATTCACTCCACCTGTTAGTTCCAGTCGGCCTCCCAGCACCTCTATTAGGAAGAAACACACGTGGATGATTGGTCTCATTTTGTCAATGAGGGATCATTTGCCAGAAGTGGGGCTGGGGCCGGGGTCCTGAGGCTGCGTGTTGGAGGCCCTGGAACTAATTGTCTTTGCCATCATTGGCACAGTCACTTCACCCCCCTGAGCCTCAGGTTCCTTGACCGTGGTACGGGGCTTGGCTAGCTGGTTGCGCGTGCCTGTTTGCCTCTAGCAGTCTATGCTTAAGACTTAAGTCTTAGTCTGTGACATTTAGTCTGTGACTAGAGAAAGGCAAATTCAGCTTGTTCATCCTAGAACTGAGGCCAGACCCTGGATGTCCTGGCCCGAGGCTCTTTCTAATTACATCAGGCACCTACTGCTTCATTATTGATTGAAGTTTGGCATTTAGTAGTGTGTATGGTATGCTGCTGTTGCTGCCATGTATGATCTCTCATTAGCTGCTTTTAGAAAAAGGCCAGTGAGAAATACTCCAATGACTGAATGCTTTTTGATGACTTTTATCTGGGTGTTAAGCATCATTTACATAGACTCAACAATTATGCTCTCATTCCTTTTCATTTGTCAGTGGTTCCCAGTTAGCCTCATTTGTTTGCTGATTTGCAAACGACTCCCTTATAGTAAGTGGCAGGATAAGGATTGATCCTATGGGGTATGCGTGCGTTGAAAAACAGTATTTCATTTTTTTTTCCACCTACTGTAAACATGGTAATGATGATCAAAACTACTGACCACAGAATTAGAATTTGTACCACTTTGCATTCACTGACATTGGGTTTGCGGCGAGCTGATTGTTTATGTAATACTGTGTAGGTCTCTGTACTTTGAACAATATAAACATAAAAATTTTAAATATCATTTCATCTCTTGGGTCACCTCGAGGTATATATTTTTAATTGAACAAAGTGGTTTATTACTTGTGGCAGTGAGAGGGAAAACACATACCCCCGGGGGACTGTGGGATACCTAAGTAAGCAGGTGTTGGAAAGCCTATAATAAGTCTTGGGCCTGTATTAGGTAATTTTGGAGACGATTTAAGGAAGTGAGGCCTTGGATGGGGTGCTGTCAAGAAGCAAGGCTACTGCCATGATTGTGTATCTTTTTAAAATGAAAGTGTCGTTGTACACTATTATATGCCACAGGTGTATAATACAGTGATTCACAATTTTTCAAGGTTGTATTCCGTTTAGAGTTATTATAAAATTGTGGCTGTATTCCCCATGTTGTATAATATATCCTTGTAGCTTATTTTACACCTGGGAGTTTGTACCTCTTAATCCCCTGCCTCTGACCTCTGTGTTGCCCCTTTCCTTTCTCTCCACTGGTAACACTACTTTGTTCTCTATATCTGTGGGTCTGCTTTTTTTTTTTTTTTTTGTTACAGTCACTAGTTTGTTGTGTTTTTTAGATTCCACATATAAGTGATATCATACAGTATTTGTCTTTCTCTGTCTGACTAATTTTGCTTATTAGCGTAATGCCTTCCAAGTCCATCCATGTTGCTGCAAATGGCAACATTTCATTCTCTTTTAATGGCTGAGTAATATTCCATTGTATACATATACTACTTTTTCTTGAGCCATTCCTCTTTCGATGGACTCTTAAGTTGCCTCCACATCTTGGCCACTATAAATAATGCTGCTATGAGCATTGGGACACATGTATTTTTTCCAATTAATGTTTTTGTTTTTTTCGGACATAGACCCAAGAGTGGAATGCCTGGGTCATATAGTAGTTCTGTTTTTAGCTTCTTGTCTGTATTATTTTCCACAGTGACTGCACCAGTTTACGTTTCCACCAACAGTGTACAAGAGTTCCCTTTTCTCCACATCCTTGCCAACACTTGTCACCTGTGTTCTTTTTGATGATAGCCATCATCTGACAGGTGTGAGGTGCTATCTCATTGTGGCTTTGATTTGTATTTCCGTGATGATTCATGATGTTGAGCATCTTTTCATGTGCCTCTTGGCCATCTGCATTTCCTCTTTGGGAAAATATTCAGTTCTTCACATTTTCAAATGATTGTGTATCTTAGTAATTCTCACTTATAGCGACAGTAGACTAGCGTGAGGCTCCATCTATAATTGGGAGAGAAGCAGCCATCACTCCTGTGAGCTTGGACTGGGGGGTGTTTGGCATTTTGTGGCTTGGACAATGTTTGTGTTCTCTGTGGGTTCAGATGTAGCTGTGGAGTGGTCTCTCTCTCTCTTTTGTCTTGATCCATTGTCACAGAGCGGCTTTGTCCGAGGCTGGTATTCTCTGAAAATGCTCATGTTTGGCAGAGAGAACAGCAAGGTTTTGCTGTGGCTGCCAGACCTACTTGTAGCAGCACCACCAAGTCCAGCTGATAGTGCCAGGCTGGCTCCTGGATGTCAGGGGCTGCTTTTTTTTCTTTCTCACCCAATACCAGCCAACATTTTAAATTTTCCTGCAGGGGGATCAAGGTACAATCAAGTACATTAAAATTTCGTATGATTGGCAGAGAACAATACATGACTACAGGTCCTTGAAGTTTTGCTTAAAGCCAACCAGGAATACAAAATATAATCAGAGTATATAAAAATAGTATACAATTAAAATTTAAAAATAACTATAAAATATGTTAGATATTATGCCTTTAAACCATACCCAGAATGTCAATTGAAAAAGTTTCTGTAAGTTTCTGTAATTTTCAGATTATCTGAAATTGGTTAAAATCATTTTATAAGACACCAGTGCATATATTTATAACACAGTGTAATTGCAGGGTACCACCATGTAAATCCAATTTTTTTTTTTTTTGCTTTTTAGGGCCGCACTTGCGGCATATGGAGGCTCCTAGACTAGGGGTCGAATCAGAGCTGCAGCCGCTGACCTACACCACAGCTACAGCCACACCAGATCCGAGCCGTGTCTATGACCTATACCACAGCTCACGGCAACGCCAGATCCTTAACCCACTGAGCGAGGTCAGGGATCCAACCTGCATCCTCAAGGATACTAGTTGGGCTCGTTAACCACTGAGCCACAATAGGAACTCCTGTTTAATTTTAAAGAAGGAGTCAGATGGCTTGCCTGAAATCAAATGCATCATACTCCAAATTCCCAGCTATGTATTCTGCATTTCTCACTAAAACACAAAGTTGCATTCTTTGAAATTTATAATAAACTGATAAAGTTTCCAATTTTATCATATATTATGGCTTTCTCTAATCTTTTGAAGTGTAAAAGGTATTTAATGGGAGTTCCCTGGTGGTACAGCGTGTTAAGGATCTGACGTTGTCATTGCTGTGGCACGGCTTTGATCCCTGGCCCAGGAAGTTCTGTATGCTGCGGGCACAGCCAAAAAAATAGGTATTTAATTTTCAAAAAATCCCCAAATTTGGAATAAGTCTTTCTGAAATAAAAAGAATGAGGTTCAAAATGAGTTTGTTATTGAAGGAGAGAGAGTTCTTCCTCTCTTCTGTTCTAAAACTTAGAGTTTAGTTACTAAACAAAATTTTAGAACTCTCCCTCCTCAGGGTTAAACTTTTATCAATAACTAGGCCTGTGGCTTATTCTCATTAGCCTGAAGTTAAAATTGTCTTTTTGAGCTTAAACTTGTGTAACTACCACTGCACACCCATTAGAATGGCTATAACTTAAAAAGACAGACAAGAAGTTCCTGTCGTGGCTCAGTGGCTAACGAATCTGACTAGGAACCATGAGGTTGCAGGTTTGATCCCTGGCCTCGCGCAGTGGGTGAAGGATCCGGTGTTGCCACGAGGTGTGGTGTAGGTCGCAGATGTGGCTTGGATCCGGCGTTGCTGTGGCTGTGGTGTAAGCTGGTGGTAAACAGCTCCGATTCAACCTCTAGCCTGGGAACCTCCGGGTATAGCCCTAGAAAAGGCAAAAAGACAAAAAAAAAAAAAAAAAAAAAAAAAGAGAGAGAGACAGACAATACCAGGTGTTAGCAAGGATGTGGAAAAACTGCAACTTTTATATATTCCTGATAGGAACGTAAAATGATACTGCCATTTCAGAAGGCAGTTTGGCAGTTTCTTAAATACTTAAGCATATGCTCACCACATGACTCAGTTAATTCCAGTCCTAAATATATTTCTAAGAGAAATTAAAGCACATAGTCACACAAAAAAACTGGTATGTGATTACCTTTATAATCACATTATAAATCAAATTATAGCATCATTGTTCGTAATAGCCAAAAATAGGGAACTACCCACATTTCTATCAGCTGATGGATGGATCACCAAAATGTGGTTTAGCCATACAATGGAAACTCTTTGTCAAGTAAAAGCAGCTACTGGTATATAACACAATATGGATACAGCTCAAAAACTTACTCAGTGAAATAAAGCAGACACAGAAGACTTCATATTATATGAGTCCATCTATCTGAAATCCTAAAAAAGGCAAATATATCAGAGAAAGCAGATCAGTAGTTACCTGGGGCCGGCAGTGAGAGAGAGACTATTTTGGGGGTGATGGAAAGGTTCTAAGCTGGACTGTGGGACTTCCCATCGTGGTGCAGTGGAAGCAATCCAACTAGTATCCATGAGGCGTCGGGTTCAATCCCTGGCCTCGCTCAGTGGGTTAAGGGTCTGGCATTGCTGTGACTGTGGTGTAGGCCGACGGCTACAGCTCCGATTCGACTCCTAGCCTAGGAACCTCCATATTGTGGGTGCAGCCCTAAAAAGACAAAAAGACAAAAAACAAAATAAAACAAAAAAAACCCCACAAAACTGGATTGTGGTAATGATTACACAGCTCTATAAATTTACTAAAAGACATTGAACTGGATACTTTATAGGAGGTAAATTTTGTGGCAGATGAATTATACTTTAATATATTAGTCTTCTAGAGGTGCTATACCAAAATACCGTAGATAGAGTACCTTCAACCACAGAAATGTATTTTCTCACATATCTGGAGGTTAGAAGTCCAAGATCAAGGTGCTGGCAGTATTGGTTTCTCTTAAGGCCTCTCTCATTGGCTTGCAGACGGCTGCTCTCTTGCTGCTTCTTCACATGGTGGTTCTCTGTGCCCACGGATTTTTTGGGATTTTTGGGAGCACAGAATCTTTGTCATGTGTAACATATTAGTCCACAATTTAAGAACTAATCGTTACTGTTTGATTGGTTTACTTACATTTTAGGCTGATTTACATTTTGTTCTGAATTTTTAATCTTGTATGCTTACTTATCTACCTTCCCTCTCTGAATTCATTCCTGCTGCAGGTTTTTTGGAATTTTTTTAAAAACACTACAGCTCCGATTCGACCCCTAGCATGGGAACCTCCATATTGTGCAGGTGCGGCCCTAAAAAGACTAATAATAATGGTAATAATAATTTACCTTCCTGAATTTTGTATTTGCAGGATTCTTCCCTTTTGTAACACTGGTGGTAGGTGAAGGTACAAATACTATTAATCTGTGTTCTTTTAAAAAAAATTTTTTTTGAATTAGTTTTGGACTTACCAAAAAAAAAAACCCCATGAAAATGGTTTAAGTTCCTGGGTACTCTTTTCCCAGCTTCCCCCGATGATAACATCTTATATAATAATAGAGCATTATCAAAACCAGGAAATTGACATAGGTATAATACTACACTTGCAGACCTTAATTGAATTTCACCAGTTTTTACATGCCCTCACATTGCCCACTTAGTTTATGGTCCTATGAAAAATTTTCACATGTACATATTCATGTAACTACCACAACCAGGATACAGAATAACTATTCCTTTAGAATTTTATTTTATTTTATTTTATTTTGGCCATGTTTGCAGGCCGGGGATTGAATCTGCACCACAGCAGCCACCCAAGCCCCTGCAGTGACAGCGCTAGATCCTAAACCCGCTGCCCTGCAAGAGAACTCCAGGATTTGATTGATTGAGTCTTCATTTTAATCAACCATATTGAGGTGTAATTTACATGTGATAAAATGCGCCCGTTTTCAGCTTATAGTCCCATGAGTTCTAACAAAGGGATACACAGGGAACTACCACCCCAGACACTGTTGAGACATCTCTACCACTTCAGAAAGTTCCCTCATGCCCCCTTCCATTCAGCCCCCTTCCATTCAGCCCTCTTCCATTGCTCTGCCTTCCACCACCACAGAGGAGCTTTGCCTGTTCTTGAACTTCATGGACATGAAATCCTAGAGTGTGTCTCCTCTGGAGTCGGGCCCACTGTGTGGGATTTAAGATTTGAGGCACAGCTTTGATAAGATGGACGTATATAAACAAAGTGCAGCCAGTTCATGTAACAGTTCACCGTGGGCAGATTTCTGGGTAGCTGTGTAATCGTTTTTCAGTCGTCTCTGGCTTGATATCCCTTTATTTTTAAACACGCCAGGTTTTATTTTTTTAAAAAAATAAATTATTCTCCTAACTCTCTTCAGAGGTTTTAAAACATTTCGAATTGTTAATTTTTAAATTTAAATACGTTAGAATTGTTCATATCCTTCTACTTAGTTTGATTATGCTCCTCTATTTAAATACCTATTCTGACGAAGAAATTCATTGTGCTATTTAGTGCGGTAATAGTTCTTTTAATAAAGAGGATTCTTCAGGGACACATGTCATTATCATAAACGTTTTATCAGAGGTATAAATAATTGAGGGCGCATGGCTGTTCATTCTAGGACATCAGAAATGGGGAGGCGGCAGGGACGGCATGATTTGCACATTATTGAAAGGGAGGCAGAGATGCTGATCTCCGTTATTTTTTCAATGTCTTCCCATTTCTTTTTCTTACTTCCCCCCCTCAACTGCCTTATTCTTTCCCCTTCCATCTTTTGACCTTTTTCTCTAGTTCTTTCTCTCTCTTATTAAGACAATTTTGTTTTTCTTTTATGGCTGTACCTGCGGCATATGGAGGTTCCCAGGCTAGGGGTCGAATCGGAGCTGTAGCCACTGGCCACCACCACATCCACAGCCACGCGGGATCCAAGCCATGTCTGTGACCTACACCACCGCTCACGGCAACGCCGGATCCTTAACCCGCTGAGCAAGGCCAGGGATGGAACCTGCAACCTCATGGATACTGGTTGGGGTCATTTCTGCTGAGCCACAGTGGGAACTCCTCTTTCTCTCTTTTATTGGAGTTCATCTGTCTCTTCATCTCATTCTCTTGCCTTTCACGCATTTTGATTCATCTTCCATCGTGTGCGCCCTGTTTAGCTTTCTTCCCTTTCCCTACTTTGTCGTCTTCTGTTCTAAACCTTGTGATGGGATTGCCGACTTCTCTTCTTAGGGAAGTAGAAGTATCATCATAACCCTCGTCATTGTCATTGTTGTTACTGCCAGTGTCTTTTCCTTCCCTGTTACCTCTAGGGTTGGACCCAGGGTACATGTGTCTCCCTGAATGGAATGTTGTTGAAAGTGAACTCTGTGTACATTGGTTGGGGTGCCCCTGGGGAACATGGCCCTCCTGCAACACCCCCCTTATGGGAGGCTCTCTGTGTGTATATGTATATTATATTATAATACATACACATATGTATGTATACATATGCCGACCACACCTGCTTTATCCATTCATGTGCTGATAGACACTTGGATTGCTTCCATATTTTGGCTGTTTAAATAAGACACTTGGATTGTACATATGTATAATACATATACATACACATATGTACATACCACATATGTATACCACACCATATACATATACCTACCACACTTTCTTTATCCATTCATGTGTTGATAGACACTTGGATTGCTTCCATATTTTGGCTGTTTAAATAATGCTACTATGAACATTGGGATGCATGTGTCTTTTCCAATTAGTGTTTTCATTTTTTTTTTTTTTTTTCAGATATAGGCCCAGGAATGTAATTTCTAGATCACATGGTGGTTCTGTTTTTAGTTTTTTGAGGAACCTCTATGCTGTTTTTCATAGTGGCTGTACCAGTTTATACTTCCGCTAGCAGTGTATACAAGGGTTCCCTTTTCTCCACATTTTAGCCAACATTTGTTATTTGCAGATGTTTTGATGATAGTCATTCTGACATGTGTGAGGTGATATCTCATTGTGGTTTTGGTTTGCATTTTTCTGATGATTACCAGAGCATTTATTTTTACATTTGAGGAGTTCTGTTGTGGCTTAGTGGTTAACGAACCCAGCTAGCATCCATGAGGGCCCGGGTTCGATCCCTGGCCTTGCTCAGTGGGTTAAGAATCTGGTGTGGCGGTGAGCTGTGGTGTAGGTCGCAGATGTGGCTTGGATCCAGCGTTGCTGTGGCTGTGGTGTAGGCTGGCAGCTGCAGCTCTGATTTAGCCCATAGCCTGAGAACTTACTCATGGTGCAGGTGTGGCCCTAAAAAGAAAAAAAAAATTTTTTTTTTGCATTTGTGTTTGAATTTCAAAAATTATTCTCTTTTTTTGTTTTTTTAAAAATGAATTTACTTATTCTTTTTTGGCCACCTTGCGGTATACGGAGTTCCCAGGCCCAGAGATCAGATCTGAGCTGCAGCTGTGGCAACGCAGGATCCTTAACCCCCTGTGCCAGGCCGGGGGTTGAACCTGTGTCCCAGGGCTCCTAAGATGCTGTCAATCCCCTTGGGTCACAGTGGTAACTCCTATTTATTTTATTTTCATTAAAGTATAGTTGATTTACAGTGTCGTGTCAATTTTTGCTATATAGCATAGTGACCCACTCATACGTATATACACATTATTTTCTCATTCTGTCTTCCATCATGTGTCCCAAGAGGTTGGATATAGTTCCCTGTGCTGTACGGTAGGACTATTACATTTAGAATGGATGAGCAATGAGGTCCTATGTATAGCTCAAAAATTATTTTCAATTCTGGTCAAGTTGGCTCTTACAGTCAGCTTTATTAATTGAAGCTTGAAGCTTTGGTTCTTACTGATATGTAATGGGGATGGTATTATTATTATTATTATTATTATTATTATTATTTATCTTTTGTCTATTTAGGGCCACACCTATGGCATACAGAGGTTCCCAGGCTAGGGGTCCAATTGGAGCTACAGCTGCCGGCCTACAGCAACGCCAGATCTGAGCCACGTCTGTGATCTACACCACAGCTCACGGCCACGCCGGATCCCTAACCCACTGAGCGAGGCCAGGGATCCAACCCGCGACCTCATGGTTCCTCGTCGGATTCGTTTCTGCTGCGCCCCGAAACTCCGGGGATGGTATTATTGTGTGTTCCCAGCTTTCTCCTTTTGCCCACACCATTCCTGCTGAGCAAAAATTGGCCTTTGCTCATTCCCCTTTTTCCCCTCCTCCATCCGCTAAGGATTCTTCTGAAGTTTTCAGTCAGATTCTCAGGCTTTGGGGGATATAGGAAAGGCAAAAGGGCTGGAGAAGTTGGGGGGAGGAGGGAAAGAGGGAGAGAAAGATGTCAGAGCCGATGGTGAGGAAATGTGAGACTTGTAAAACTTGAAAAGAGAGGAAAGGCATCTTTTGAGAAGTGGAGATGTGGAGCATAAATTGGATCACCTTTAGAGTGTCTTCAGAGATCTAAGATGAGACCGGCTTTTCAGTTGCTGTTGGTTGCCCAGCCTTTCTTTGAATATATCGCCATGCTGAGCCGTGACCGCACTGGCTGCTTATTAAGAGTTACCTCTAAACATTAACTTCGTAAATAATATATTTTTGTTTATATTTAAACAAGAGAATCCTCTTGTCACTGCTCAGTTGATCCCAGTCCTGTCTCATTTCTGAGATCTTCCTTTCATCAGTCTCCTTTCCACAGCCACTGCTGCTGCCCTGTTTTCTATCTTTCACCCAGAGAGTAGCCTCTACATCTGCATCCCTGCCTACAGTCGGATTCCCCTTTTCAACTGTCCACTCTACTATAGAGTTAACTTTCTAAAAATGTTTAGCATCCTATGACCTAACTGCATGGCCCAGAGAGCATCTGTCTTTTGGCTCTTGTACCTTGCCCATCTCATCTGCTCTTCTGCCCCTTCCCCATGCAGCCCTCAGCCCCGCAGAACGACTCGCAGGACCCCACATACCGTAGCCTCCTGTGCCCTTGTAACGTCGTACAGCTGCTTCCCTCTGCAGAGAATGCCCTTACCTGCTTGTCCACGCATGCAGTTCTTCTTTCATCTCCCAGTCTTTTTTTGCTTTGTTTTGTTTTTTTTTAGGGCTGCACCTGTAGCATATGGAAGTTCCCAGGCTAAGGGCTGAATCGGAGCTGCAGCTGCCCGCCTACACCACAGCGACAGCAATGCAGGAGCCAAGCCGTGTCTGCGACCTACACCACAGCTCATGGCAACGCTGGATCGTTTACCCACTGAGCGAGGCCGGGGATCAGACCCGCATCCTCGTGGATCCTAGTCGGGTTCATAACCCACTGAGCCACAATGGGAACTCCCTGTTCTCTCAGCCTTGACGACTCATTTCACATGTCACCTCCACTGTGATGCCTTCCTCATGATGCTCTTGGGTGGTTCAGCACTTCCGCCTTCTGCTGGAGCATTTTCAACCCCCTGTTAGAATAGCCCTATTACTCCTCTCTGTGTCTGCCACTGAGCTGAAGTATGGTAGGGATTTTGTGGCAGTTCAGGAGATAATGGTTAACCTGTGGCCTCTGGAGCTAGGCAGCCTGAGTTCTAATCCCAGGAGTCCTATTTGCTTGCCTTGAGACCTTGGGTATATGATTTAACATCCTAAACTTTGACTTCTGTAAGATAAGGATCACAGTATCACCTGTATTATAGGTATGTTGTGAAAAGTGAAGGGATAAGAGTTTAAAAAGCACTTAACACATCGCCTGACCCATTATAAGTGCTTATTCGGTGTTGGCTCTTTTCATTGATCCTTGAATTCTCAGAGCCTAGCACAGTGCCTGACACATAGCAGGTGCTCAGCAATGTCTACCGAATGGATGTGTAAGAATATTATTGAGTCTTTCCTAATGGCTTTTCGCTTCATCTCCAGTGCATTATTATTATTTGGAGGTATCCTCTTTTGCAATTATTTGCATAAGGTCTAATCGCTCTTGACTGTGTAATCCTTGTAGCTGGAGAGATGGTGTTATTCAATGTGGTGCCCTCCACATAGAGCTTTGAACTTAAGCAGGTGCTCTGTAACTGGATTGGTCTGTGTTACTTTGCTCTTGATACAGGAGCCTTTCCATTATCAACTATCCATTTTGTGATCCCAGCTGTTGATGCACTTGTGGGAAGTAAATAACATACTTTGAAATCAGTACAGTAATCCAGTGTACAGGGGAGTCCAGCTTATTGAGTAGTTATTAGAATTATAGAATAGATTCTTTTGACTGGAAAATATGAAAGGCATCTAAGCATCTTTCTTCTCACTCTTTTGGGTGAAATCCATCCTTTTAAAATACTTAATATTTCAAAATGATGGCATGAAAGAGTTTTTTCCTCAGTTCTCCTATTTCCTCTGAATATACATGTAATATTTGGTAAATTTTATATATATATATATAAAATCAAATGTTTTTCCTTTATCGCTTATATTTATATTTTAGGTACTATTTTTCTTTTGTATCTTTAATATTGAATATTTGAATATTCCTTCTTCTCTATTCGATTTATGAAGCCCCATGATTAGCAATGTGATCTCTGTTGGATTGGGTGATTGCCTTCTTCCAGGCCTAATTATTTTTCCAGAAAGTCTGATTTTAAGCATTGGGTTTGAACTGCTTCTCAGTAATATCAACTGTTTTTAAGTTGCTTTGCTCAATAGATTCCATAAGGATGTGAAAAGACAATTTTAGATGTGGTTTTGACAGTATTTTTAAGCTTCTAGCTTTGCATCCTACACTGATTTATATATTATTCAGTATTTTTATACACTCATTTTCTCTCCAAATCGCTGTTATATATACATAATTTTCTTAATCCTTTAAATAGTGTTATACCATCCTATGGTTAGCAAGTGTTGATTTTCTAATTTTTCCTAAAAGTTTAACCAGCGAACAAAGGGTTTAAGTGGTTTGCACCAGTTGTATGGTTAATGCGTGATAAAGCTACAAGAACAATATTCTAGCATTCTAGTTCACATCTTTCCCCCCTTTTATACACCACAAAATCAGGTCTTAAGAAGCAGGCAAGTAAAAATAATTTTGATGAATGCTTATTCTGTCCATATAGGTACATATCATCTTACTCTAGATTTAGTCATGAAAATTGGAGGATAAATTATAGATTTAGGATGATAATATTTTTATAATACAAAACATTTTCAGGAAATCATCATTCTATAATTTGTGTTTTTTGTCATTTATTTATTGAATTTAATTTTATTGACCATATCATCTTATGTTCAGCAAGCTAAATGAGATTCAGATTTGTATAACTTGAATTTCCTAAAATAAGATATGCCTAGTTAAACACAGTATCCATAGAAACATAAATTTATCAAAAAAAAAGTGTGAAAAAAATGAGAATTTGGAGTGAGATTTTAACTTAGGCCTTGATGTTTATATGAACCTTTCCACCTTCACAATCCCAATTAAAATGACTGCAAAATTTTTAAATATGGAGAAAACCTTTCAGTGTTGGAAGCCAAGAAGGAGTTCCATCTTCATGCTGCAAACTGTGAAGAATCTCCGCTAGATATAGTGCAGATGAAATCATATTGAAGAAATAAACCAAAACCAACTTGCAGTTTTACTTCCTAAGAAAGTGACAAGGATCGAATTGGGGGGATTAGGACAACCTGTGGCGGCTTCCACTTGGTTTACTTTCACAGCTCTTGATGGATTAAGATGGTCACTAGGAGGCGCAGGAATAGTCACACTGAAGGAAAAAGCAGGCCCTGCATTAGGGTATTTCTCCGATGTGACAGGCAACACACCTACGTTTCCAGAGTGGTGGCCAGGTCAATTTATAAAATGTTTGTATGAAAACATCTGAAGTTTTTCCTGCAGAGGACTCTCTGTGGCCCCAGCTTCCTTCCTGCTTCTCTTAACGTGCTGTGTTAGAATTTCTATCAACCAGCCTCCCACTGAGAGGAGGAATCAGAATGTTGGAAGGCCGGTGAAGGAAGGGAAAGAAGACCTGCCCACCCTATTTTTAGAAAAACACCAGCCTGGATAGACTGCTCTTTGTTCAAGGATGAACAAAGAAACCCAACAGAAGGTTTCTGAAAAGGCTCCGCAGCATAAATGGAGGAGAACATTGCATTTAAGAGGCAGAGGAGGAAAAAAATTTGTTCTAAAAGTATGCTTTCTATAGAAAAATGAGTATTTTTGATAACAGTTTGCTTTGTGCTTTCTATTGAGTGCAAAGAAGTATACAAACTAAGGTAAGCAGTTAAAGCAAACCGAAATGAAGGCTGGAAGGAGAAAAAAGAACAAGAGAATACATTTAAAATATTGCTGAATAAGACTGTAGCTGAAGAGGGAAAGGGAGCTTGCTGAAGAAAGAAGAAATGTGAGGAAACTAAAGAAAAAAATGAATTATGTGTAGTAAAGAAAAAAACTGAAGCTGGAGAAAATGAGATGAGTGCTAAAAAGGCAAACTTGAGAAATTCTCCCAAAATGCAAAGGAAAAAGAGAGAAGAGTGATGAAATAGGTAATGAAAAGTTGGACAGAGGATGGAGCTCTAATATATAGACAATTGTTCCTCAAGAATTAGAAACTAGATTAAAAGCAACTGAATCAAGCATACCACAAGAAAATAATACAAACAAAACCAACTTTATGGACTATAAAAAGACACAGATCTACAGATCAAATGCTTACTTTGTACAGAGAAAATAACAAGAGAGAGACAAATAATTAGATAGTCTGGCCATTTTTATGTTAATTTCAAGGATAAAGCAAAGAAATTACCTAGCATCCTGTGAGAAAAAGTAGCTTCACCTCCAAAGAAGGCAAGTTGACATCAGAATTCTCTGCATTGTTAAATACCGGAAGACAATGAGGCTGTGTCTCTAACTTTTAGGGGAAAATGTTTGTGATCCAGAAATTCTAGACTCAGCCAAGGTGTTATTAGTGAATGCAGCAGAAAGGTGTTCTCTGATTTTTCGCAAATATGTCATCCACATACTTTTCCTGAGAAAACTGCTCGAACATGTACTCCAGCCAATTATAAAGCAAATTAAACAGTTCAGTCATGGGGGATGTCATGAAATAAAAGGGTTAGTGATGAGCAATGCAAACAAACTTATACGTCATTACAAATATAAATAAACTTGAAAACAATGTAAATGTTTTAAATGTTTATTGGAAGATGAAGAATAATCAACAATAATAAAACGACAAATGCAAGACAGGGATATTAAAAGAGATGATAATTCTTTTTCTCCATTCAGGTGAATTCCAATAGATGTTAATTTTTGGAATTAACACTTCAACTGACAATTCTTTACAAATTGAAATAATGAATAGAGTTGAAATCTCTCAATCCAGAGGAAAAAAGCCCCCTTATATCATCTTTCTCTAGGACCTGTAAATATCCCTTCTTTAACTCTGATTAATAAACATACATACTTTGTGTTTTAAACTACATTTAAAAAAAAAGATTGTAAAGTAAAAATACACCCGAACATGAACATTGCTTACAGATTGGTGCTGGGATTTTGTGGCATATAAATCTTCAGTGAGTATGGGTATGAAAACATATGCATTTTTTAAAAAGTACATATAATTTGACATAATCAGGGAAATATGAATTTTCTAAAAGTATATGTAATTTGATACAGAATCACAATTATGTTAAAGACATTAACAGAACAGTAGGTTCTAGGTAGTAAAAGTATCCTACCCTTCTTTCTGTTCCTATTTTCATATTTTTGGAATGCATATGTATTAATTTTTACAATGAGAATATAAACTTCATTAAAATAAAAAATCCTATGGATACAGCAGAGTTATAATTTAAGGCAAATTTATAGTATTGAATGCTCTGTTCTTTCCCCTCAAATTAAAAATGAATCAAGCATTTAACTTAAATCGTTAGGAAAAAAACAGAAAAAAACCCCCAGACATCTGAGAGCTGAAGGAAAAAATTAATAAACTTAAAAGCTGAATTTTATAAATCTGTAAACACAATAGATCTGAACAGAAAGTCATAGTTGAGTCTTAAAAACAAACAACAGAATTAACAAACTTCTAGCTTGTTTGCTCAGGAAAGCAAACAAAAATACACAAAATAATATAAATCACAACTTTAGAGGAAGTAAAATGTACTGCTTATTATGCTAATCATGAACTGCATATTATAGTAAATATTAATTGGCAGAGTTGACTCAAGGAGTACAATGCTGAAATTGGCCAATTAACTGTGGAAATGGAGAAAAACTCCAAAGAGCTACTCCAGTGGTTAAAATGATTGTCTAAGTAGTAAGATTATGAACTTTTCCCCCTCACCTTGTGCTCTTTAGAAGTCTCAAAAATTCAACAATAAGCAGGTACTCATTTCAAAGTCAGATACGAATGAAGACCAAGTGAAAAAAAAAAAAAAAAAACCAGAATCCTCCTATCTCCCAAGACAAAGTGAGCAGTTTGTTCTTTTTGAGCTTAAAAGGGTAGAAATTGCTGTCTTTCTAAAATTTAAGTGAAGCACAGTATCGACGTGCAGTGAAAAGACCGCCAAGGTTCAGGGAACCTGTTAATGGGCCTGAGAGGCCCGGTGACTCTGGGCTGACTGATGGCCCAGGGACCACTAACGGCAAATTGAATTTCTAGATCACCGGCTGCCTTCACGGCTCTCTGATGTCTCCAGAACGGGAGCGGAGACACATCGAGTGCCATACAAACGTATGAATACTAAATAACCATTCTTTGAGATTCAATGGAATATCCACCACTTTAGTGGAAAACTATTTACAGAGTGCTCAAATTTTGCCCACCAGGAGGAGGTTTTTTTGTTTTTGTGGATTTTTTGTGTTTTGTATTTTTTTTTTTGGTGTGGGGTTTTTTGTTTTTTGTTTTTTTTTTTTTGTTTGCTTGTTTTTATTTATTTATTTTTTAACTAGTAACATGAATAGATGAAGTGTTCTTTAACTGCGTGTATGAAAGAAGTAAAGGAAGATGGTGATTTTTGCCTTAGGCCACTCTGGATATACTACAGTCAGAGAAGATGGTATTGCTCACTCCCGTTCCTAAAGACAATAAAGCTGAATCATGGCAAGGCTCTCTCCTGCCAGTTGGAAACACTTTAGGGTGTAGTTGGCATTTGCCATCAAAAATGTAGAAGAGAGGAGCAGGTGTAGGACAAGTATTTTCTCCATATAAAGAGGAGATCTTTTATGTGTAACTGGGTCACTTTGCTGTATAGCAGAAACTGACAGAACACCATAAACCATCTATAATGGAAAAAACAAAAATTAAAAAGAGGAGATCTTTTTTTTTTTGGAAGAAGAAACTTGCTTGAATTCTATGTGTCTATCCTGTTTATCTTGTTGATTGTGTACTTACAAATGCAGCCGTTCACTCACACCCATTTTTAAAATGCCCACTTGGTAATGTCCCTTCGCTAGGATCAGATTCATCACATTGTTCTCTACAGATCTTATATGGTGAGAAAGGTAAATGAAAGATGTCAGACTGTGATGAGCAGAGACAGGTACGAAAAGTGATGAGGGCATCGCAGCAGGAAGGGTGTGACTAAGGCTGCCTTTCCCAAGCTCACGTTTCCAAAGAACTTGAGCTCATTGAATTGTAACTCAAGTTAAATTAATGTAGAAGTAACTTGGAGAAACACTTTCTTGGGTATTTGTAGCTCACATGAGCATATCACAGGACTTGTGAGAGAAAGAAGAAACAACTCTGGAACTATGTACAACTAGTTATTATCAAAAATATGTGTCCATGGAACTCTCGTTTCTAAAACCATTTATCAAAAGCTCAGGGCTTGAGTGGGTTGATGGACACACTTTGAGCAAAGTCTGTTTTAAAGTGTACCATTAGGTGGAAAAAAAGCAAAACCTTCTTAACTCAAAACATTGGCTTAATTTTGGAAATTCTCCTAACCCTGAAAAACATAATCAAACTGCACTTTTAACATTGCATCAGCTTCTTTTGTTCTACTAAGGAGAGTGAAGAACTTGAGCTACAGTTTTCTTATGCTTTCTTCTCAAAAGACTGGATTCCCAGCAAAGGGGAAAATCTAGGCTTAGTCAGTGTTACTTACAGGAAATGAACTGTCAAAATTTGTGGTAGGGCTTAAGCTTTGACATGTCTTTCTTTTATTATAGATGACATCTACGGCAGAGTATAGGTGGCCTTTAAACCTTGCCTTGCCTTGTAAATTAAAGAGGGTTGCTGGAACTAGGATGCCTTATTTCTCATTCTCTTACTAATATCTGCCACCTTACCCGAATAGTACCAGGTGTTAACAAAGTCAGTTATTCATTCATATGTTAATTCAAGAAGCCTTTGCTGAGTGCCTGCTCTGATCCAGGCACTAATCTGCCGTTGGATGTACGTACAGTGTGAATGTGACCCACATGCTTGTCAACTTACAACCTAGTAGGGAAGATAACCAGTGAACACATACATCAATTAACAACACAATCTCAGTCCGACAGGGCCAAGTGCTACGATCAAATCCAAAGAAGCAGTCCAGGATTTTTTTTCCTCCCAGATGAGGCAAACACCATAGATTGGCAGTCAGGGAAGGCTCCTCTGTGGAAGATTCTTTTGAACTGTGGACCAAATGGTGACGAGCCAGCTGAGTTTTTCTGGGTCCATATACATGGGCACAGAGGAACCTAGAGAAGCCTGGAGCATTTTAAAAATGGAACATCTCGTCTGGTAATGGGACTCCTGGACTTAGGTGTGCGCTTTGGCTAGCAAACTTCAATTTCTAAACGCAAATATTTTTCTTAAAATGTGAGCTCACTGTAATTTCTCAGGAAAGACGGATGTTTGCCAAGTGGGCAGCTGAAGCTCTCCTCTGTTTCTGTCCTAGAAAATAGCATTTCTAAGTGGTATACATTTGGGCCTTGTTAAGGATCAGAGCAACTTGACTGAAGAGTTGGTTATTACATGCTGGCTATCTGAAGAGCTGTGGAATTACCCAAGTGCTGGGAGTTCAGTTCAGATTCCAAACTCGTCTCAGTGGTTCTAAGATTCAACCAGCTTGGCTCCTATCACTCTAAGCTCCCCCACAGCTCCCCTTGGCACATTATGACTATTAACTAATTTTTACTAAATTGGTTTCCTCTTAGATGAAACGCTACAGCTAGTTATCTTTAAAAATAAGAACTTGTAAGTTGAACAGTCACTAGATGTACAAATTTAACAACAAACCATATGGACTATAGAACTCCTATGATAAGAAATACATTTTGGGATAAATGGAACAAATCACCTAGCTTACTTTTACAATCCAACATTCCTTGCTTTCTTTCCTTTTGAAGACAAGTAGGAGGGTGACTATTCACCAACTGCTCAAAAAACACAGGCTGCAGAGAACAGGGATTTGGATTAGCAAACTTGAACCCTATGGAACTCTTTTCTTCTTTATCAAATACCCTGGCACAACTGGGCTGGGAGGAAAGCCCCTGATCCCATCCCCTTAGCCCTCCTCCCACCCCACTGCACCCCACCCTACCAGCCAGAAGCAGAAGTCTTAAGAAGTTCTGAGGAAGACATCCTGTCCTGTTCCAATGGGCTTGTCGAACCCATCCTTCACTTGGGACATTGGCAGAGTTCAGCCCAAGTCTGTGTTGTCAGGTCGCTGGCCCCCCTTTTCTGGAAGACTCCTGACTGTGCCTTCTCCGCTTAAAGGCTGTAGAGACGACTCGTGTTGTCTCGTAAGGTGGCCAAGGTGTGGGAGAGTGGCTGATCTTTGATTCTGGCAATCTCTCGAACGGTGTGCAGGGCCAGGCCGGGGTGGGCAAACTGGCAGAGGCTTTTGGGAACCCCCCGAGGGAGGAAGTAGGGAGAATCTGTTTCCACGATGACTCTCTCCAGCGGGATCTTCTTCAGAGCATCTCGGGCCTCCCAGGCGGAACTGTAAGTCAGGACTGCTGTGAAGCCCACAGACATGTTGGGGAAGTACTCCAGAAGGGGCTGGATGACTGAGTAACTGCCAGTGAAGCAGTGCCGATGGATCTTGAAGTCGGAGGGCACAAATTTTTTCAAGATGCCCAGCAGATCTCTGTCAGCTTCTCGGCAGTGGATCACCATGGGCTTGTTTAGAGACACGGCCAGCTGCAGCTGTCTCTCAAATATCTTGTGCTGCTGTGGGACAGGTGTGGTGCACTTGTAGGAGTAATCCAGGCCAATTTCTCCGAATGCTACAGCCTTGGGGTGGCGTAAGGCTTGCAAAATACTTCTTTCTTGGCTCTCATTATAGTAACGTGCAAAATGGGGGTGGCAGCCAAAGGCCCCCCAAACCAGATCCTCTTTCAGCAGCTCCTCCCATAGGCCATCCTTTAGCGTGCGAGGATCACAGAAATCGGAGATGCAGCCATGAAACTCCTTAGGGAAGGAGCGGCTGTAGATTTTTCTGAACTTGTTAAAGGTTCCTTTGAAAGACAGCTTGGAATAGAGCATGTCGAGGTGACAGTGGGTATCAATGAAACCCTTCTCTAGGCTTTGCTCCCAGTGGCTCCTTGGCAGGGGGCGAGATACGTATCTTCCCCAAGGGCGTGATGATGTCTCCTCTTGGAGCTGGCATCTTGTCTCCTTCACCTCTGCTTCTGAACTTGTGGAGAAACAAAGTGGCAAATTCAGGGATGGACTTTGCTCTGAGGCCTTCAGATCTCTGGACCAGTCTGGAGAGTGCACGGTGGAATTGAAGGAATAATCACTCAAGTAGCTCTGGCTGCTTATCCCAGCTTGAGAGGTGATGCTGATGCTGCTGCTGATGCTGCTGCTGATGCTGCTGATGCTGCTGATGCTGCTGCTGCTGCCGCCGCCGCCGCCGCCGCCCAGGGAAGGATAGCTGGGAGGCTTGGGACTGCTGGTCCAGTAGCTGGTAGAGTCATGCCAAGGGCCACTGTACAAATTAGGCCAGAACATGACAGGCTCGGGTGTGAAGGACGAAGGCTGTGAAACTCTCGGGAGACTGAGTGAGGCGGATTCCTCCTGAGGGAATCTGAATGCAGAAACCTCATCCACATCAGACCAGTCCCTTCCTGAGCAAGGGTGCTCAATCACCATACCCCTTTCTTGAGGCACCTGGATTTCTGAATGATAGTCACGTCTATCTGGAAATTGGAGGGCTGGAGAGCTCTTTTCAAAGATGAATGTCCTTTGGTCACCAAATGGCTTCTCACAGAGTTTCTCCTCAGGAGGTGTCATCATTCTTCTGTCAAAGAAGTCGTCCATCTCCATCTCCCCCACTCTGACCTCTGGGGCTGACACGTTCCTACTTTGAGGAGCAGAGAAGAGGGCAGTCCCAGCTGGTTCTTCTTCAGGATTGGCATGCTGTCCTGGGCTCCATATTGTACTAGCGACGGCCTCTTCTTCTGGTATCAATGTGCCCAGGATGCCCTGGATCGCATTCACGTAGATCATTGAAGAGCTTTGGTCTGGCTCTCCACCCCACCTTCTCTGGCCCCCGTTTGCTTTCTCAGGCTCGTTATTTTGATCCTCAGTGCTGGCTGCAAATTCAGAGTTTGTGGAGGTACCGGAACTCTGTTTGGGAATAATCTTAAAGCTGTAGTCTTCTAGAGAAGCCATTTCTTCCAGAAAGGGGCTAGCAGAGCAAAGCGGATGGCGCTGAGGGGATTCCACGGAGGTCGAAGGGAACCCCAAGTGTTCCGAATCAAAGCAGTCTTTGGCGGCTGCTCCACTCACACTCGAGCCTGAGGAGTGGGAAGCGTAGGAAGAGAAGGAGGAGGAGGAGGAGGAGGAGGAAAAGGTGGAGGAGGAGGAGGAGGAGGAGGAGGAGGAGGAATTTCCCTGGCCCGATGAGCTCCGCAAAACCTTGGCTAGAAGGCCACAAGGTCCTCCTTTTAGGCTTTCAGGCACCTAGGGCTGCTAGTCTCTCCCGAAAGTAGTGCACAGCTGTCAGCTGGCCGGCTGGAGGGGGCCACGTGGGCCCCCCGCCCCGAGGCGTTTGCTGGGGGACCCTACCTAAGCGCCGCTCCTGTGGTACTCGACCGCGTGCCGCTCCCACAGCTTAGAGATGGTTCTCCTTTCTTTCACCCGCCCATCACAGTTCTCAGTGTTCCAGAGATGTTGGAGGCCTTCCGCTGAGTTTGAGATCGCAAAGCGATTTAGAAAAGTCACAAAGACCCAAGACTCACGGAGCGCTCGGCATGGCGTCCGAGCCCAGAGTGAGCTTCCGGGATTAAGAAGCACTTTTTTTTGCACAGAACTACTTCCGGCCGTCAAAGTACTTCCGGAGTTCAGAGCACTTCCGGACCTAGACAGCTCTTCCATTTGGTTTGGAATAGAAGGCCCTGGTGAGATGCCAGAGCCCTCAAAAAGGCTGCAAAGGGCTTTAGGGACCCCGCACAGGGGTTCCTGAGCTCAGCTGGTGGCCCTGAGGTCCACGCTGCCAAGGATGTGCAAGAGGGCAGTGCCGAACCCAGCGCTGAAAGAGAGGGGGAAGGGCAGAGATCATCCCGCCCACCAGCCCTGGCCACCGGAAGCACTCCCCCCTACCCACGGCGTGGTGCCCTTTTGCCTCTACCTCAGGTTTGTGCCCTCCTCCCCACAGCTACCCCTCCCCCCACCCTACGTGCCAACCAGCCCGCCATTGGAGCCGCCGCCATTGCTTGCATTCTGTCCCTCCCCACCCCCACCCCCCGGTCTTTTTGAAAAATACAGTTATGATTTTTAAAACAAGTGTTAAATATACATGCTCGTGAAAACATGGTTGTAATTGTAGTACATTACCATTTTCAGTCATGTTTTTGTTTTTCACTGAGTTATTTCCACGTATCCTAAGCATTTTTCTTATTGCGCTATCGTTTTCAAAAACATAATTAGTGCCTTCAAGATAGTCCATGGAATACATAGATGTGCCGCGATTCACCGAAACCCTTCCTTTCTTGTCACATCTTTAATTTTTTCTGGAATTAAAAAAAAATGCTGCAGGGAGTTCCCTGGTGGTGAGCGGCTTAAGGATCCCGCATTGTCATTGCTATGGCGGGTCACCACCGTAGCGCAGGTTCCGCAGGTGGAGGGCAAAAAAAAAAAAAGCTGCAGAGAACATCTTTGCACATACGTTTCTCTATATTTTGGTTTGTTTCTTTGGGCTATATGCCCAGAAATGGAGTTCCTGAGAAGAAGTACAGGAATTTGAAAATTGTTCCTCAGAGCACCACATTCCCTCAGAAGAAGTGTATTAATTTAAAATCCCATGGGTAGCGAATAATCCTTCCAGGCTCATTTAGTAGGAGAAACAGACAAAACC
The DNA here is from genome assembly GCF_054392235.1 of Sus scrofa. NCBI lineage: Eukaryota > Metazoa > Chordata > Mammalia > Artiodactyla > Suidae > Sus > Sus scrofa. Next base: position 43,157,797 of record NC_139401.1, on the reverse strand, counting down.
AGTACCTCAGTGTTAATTCATACTTACCTAATAATTTTTTAGAGGGAACATTTTCTTTTTCTTATTGATCCTCTGTTGTGCATTTTAAGTTCTGTTTTCATTTCTCTTTTAGGATCTTTAAACATTTTTTATAAAATAAACTTTTGTCATAGTTTCTAAAATTTTTATGCATGTATTGCTTGTTTTTAAATTATACTTTAACCTGTTGAAGTCATAACTTGTTTTGTAGTTAGACTTTAACATTTTTCTTTTCATAATTTTCTTTTTCTCCTAAGCCTAGAATAGTCATCTTCCTTTTCAAGGCTTTAACACATATATAATTTTTTTGGAGGGTAAAAGGGATTGATTTGTGATATTTAAGCTGATAATCCATCTGGTATTCATTTTGGGTTATAATTTATTTAGGGGGAGATATACAGTGATGCTTTTTCAAATTAGTACATTTTTTGCTTATTGATATGACTCCTCTTTGATCAGGTGTTAAATTCCTATGTGTAATAGAATCTATTTCCAGACCATCTATTCTTTTTTACGTAATAGTATGTCTCTTACTAATCTGGTTTTGCTCTGTTTTAGTAATGAAGCGTTATAGTAAGGTATAAAATCTGGGAGAGTTAGGTCTGACATTACCCTTAATTTTCATAATTATCTTTAATAGACTGACCTGTTTATTTCATGAGGTGGAATTCAGATTGTTTTTTTCAGGTCCTTCCAAAACACCAATGAAATATCCCCTTGAAATCTGTGATTTTAGTCTGCTTATCCATAATATACTTCAACTGTCCTATTATTAGTCAAATTCTCCTGTATCTTTTAGTAAATATTTTTAGAGTTTGATGTGGGTCACAGAGTTTACATTAAACCAAACTTTAAGTGTTTTGTAAATTTTTATTCTGTTGTGAATATACTTCTTCCTTCCATTGTATTTTCAGCTGGTTATTGCTAGTACATAAGAATGGTTTTGATTCAGTTGTGATTATGCTGAAATCTTTTATTTAGTTTTAGTTTTTCAGGCTTTGCTTATGCCGTTATTTTTTTGCCTATGATGATTTTGTCTCTCTCTTGCTAATATTTTTATTTCTTACATTGTCCAGAGCTCCTAAAAGCAATATTAAATCATGATGTTGGTAGGAGCACTTGTGTTCTGTTCCTGGTTATAGTAGACACATAGTTTAATTGAATATAATACTGGATATTTAGGCTATTGTTTTAAAGCAGATGCTTTTTAATTCTGTTAAGGAATTACTCTTGAATTTTAAAATGTATGTGGTAGGAAACAGTATGAGATCATTACATATTTGCTCTTACTCCCTAATTTAGAAGCATCTTTGCATCTATGAGGAAAATGCTGCTTTTTCTGTAATGGACTTATAACTGTAGCAGACTCTTGAATTCTGCTTGCTTGTATTTTAGTAGAATCTTTTTTCTATAATCATAAGCAGGGAAATTGCTGTGGAGGAGTAGCTCTCAACCTTGGCTTGCACATTGTAATCACTTGGGGAACTTTGAAAATCACTAATGCCTGGGCCCGATCTGAGAGATTCTGATTTTATTGTGTGTGGGTGTGTGTAGGTGTAGATGTGGCCTAAACATCAGGATTTTAAAAAGCTGTGCAGATGATTCTGATGTGAAGCCAGGGTGACAACTATTACTCCACAGTTTACTTTTTCTTAATGGTTTGTCTATCAGGCATTGGAGTTCACCTTTGTGGCTTTATCTTTTTTGGTATGGGAATTTGTATAAAGTGGTAATTTTCTTTTCCTTGAACGTTTGAAAAAAATCATGCTGGTTGGAGCCTTTGTTGGGGCAATACTTTTGTAATTTTTTTTTTTTTTTTTACTTCTTACTCAGTTATTAGCTTATTCATTGCGTTTTGATAATTCACAGTTCTTACAGAAAATCTTGTATTTAATCGTGGTTTTAGGATTTATTTTCATAGAGGCTTGAGTCATTTATTATAGGATAACTTACATCTTATAATTTATTACATCTCTATGCTATTCACTATCTCATTTCTGATTTTATTTATTTATACTCTTTTTTTTTGATTACGTTTGTTAGCATAGGGGAGCAAAATTTGCCACCCCAAATAGTGTTTCTTTGACATGTGGATTATTGTGAGCTGAAAACAGTCAAGGCCCAAAAGACTCAGAAAGAACCTTTGACCTTCCCCCTAACTGTCTGAAAGAATTTAGAGGACTGTTCCAGGAAGGGAACAATCACAGTGATAAATAAAATGTAATATGAACTAGGTGTGCTGGTCAGGGAGGAACCTAGCAATTGCAGTGTTGGTGAAAATTCCCTTCTGTGCCTCATTGTTTCTATACGGCCCAGCAAACATTTGTTTATCAAACATTTGCTCTTTTTAATTTTCCTGTGAATTGCCTTCCTACTCTTGGAAGTCCCAAACCCCTACTCCATTCTCTCAAATGGCAAATAAGCGTCAATCGCCTAACTTGTCCTAGGGCCTCATATTCTTATGAAACCCCATGGATATATAATGAAATTTGGTTTTTCTCCTGTTAATCTATCTCATGTCAATTTAATTTTTTAGACCAGCCAGAAAAACATAGATGGGGAAAGATTTTTTTTCCTTCCCCACACTAGAATCTTATGTATACTATTTATTTTTAAAAAGTCTCAGATTTATTTATTGCAGTTGTTTTTCTCCTTTCAGATTTATCTATTTGTGCTTCCATCCTTTTTTGCTTTCTACTTGTTCTCCCTATGACAAATTTTTGCACTTTGAAAAAGTTTTTTTCAGTCCATTGCTCATTGTGACTGCATTTCGGAATTACTTGTGGAGCTTTAAAAAAAAAAAATGCCCCTGTTAATTGCCTCCAAGATTCCAGTTTAATTCCTTTAGGCTCAGATATGGTCTTTTAAAAATTTTTAAAGTTCCTATTGAGAAGCCAAGGCTGAGAATCACTTAGCTAGTACCTTTACCTGAGCTAGCTCTTTTTAAATTCTCTTACGTAATAATCTATATCCAGTAATTTACCCAAGATTACAGATTTGCCTGTATCTTACAGGTTTGTACCTCTTTGAATTTTATTAAATTCTGCATTTATTTTTTTGTATTTTAAAATTTATTTTCCTTGGTAATTATTAAGGGTGACAATATTCGTTTATAATTACACAGTGCCTTTAAGTTGTAATAATTTTGTGGTCAAGAACTATGGTTTATGTATTTTAAATTTACTAGATTTTTTTTTTTTTTTTTTTGTGTGTGTGTGAATTAGCCTATGTAGGGAAGGAAAAATAATGTTCCCTTTGCCTTTCAAGGTTCTTGGCTGAGATGCCGCCCCCCTGTGATGAAGACAGCCTCACAGGAGGAAAACAAATAAGTTTAATAGCATGCAGACCTCCTGTACACGTGGGAGATAGCAGGAAAACGGAGTAAACTCCCCAAAATGGCCCAAGCCACCACCCTAAATACTTAGCTCCAGCTAAAAACAAAAGATGTTAGGGTGGGGGAGCCAGTTATGGGAGGTTATCTGGCAAAGCACCTAAAAGGATGGTATAGCCGTTATGCAGATTTAAGTCCATGCCTTCTCCATTGATCAGTTTCTAGAGATTTGGTCATCTTCCTCTCCCCAGTCCAGAGAGGGAGACATCCTTACAAAGGAAGATTTCCCTCATAAATCTAAATGTCTCTTACAAATCAGGGTAACTTTTACCCAGATTTCAGAGCTTCTCCATTGTCTGCTGTTTCTTAAAAATAATGAGCTCAAGATAATTCTTATACCAAAGAGGCATGTTTTGGGGTGTTATATTCTACTCCCCTTTACCTATGATAAATGTCTTTAAATATACCATTGTCACATATAAAGGAGCCATCCTCTCTATATGCAGTACAAAATTCATTGTGGTTTATTTCCTTAATTCTCAGATTCTGTAATCCTAAGAAAAACCAGTGATTTAATAACAGGTTTTACAGGAAGAGTAAGCAACACTGCATTAAATGTACGCAAATTTTTATTGTCTACTAACTAACCTATAATAGCGTGCATTTGTCTTTACTATTATGCACTTTCTTTAGTACTTCACAATTTGAGCCTTTTTCCTCAAAGAGAACATTTTAAACTTAGACTTTTGATGCTGATCTCTTATAAAATGTTGAGCCTTATTGAACATTACTAATGCTTTTTTCCTTCCTACCAGTTTCTCTAGAAATTCAGCTGTAAGTAAGTTTTTGACACTTAGATTTTTGGTTCCTGAGTAATAGTCGTTATGACTCAAGCATTGGTCATACCAACATCACCATCCTTGAAAATTCTGTGATTTTTTCTGAGCGATTAGGCTTTTGTTTTTGCCTTATTGCATTGCCTAGCCTGCGATGGACAATTTTCTACACACAATTATTTTTGTGTCATTGCTAAATCAGACAGGAATCATGTTGAAAACATTTTCAGTTACAATTAGGACTCCAAGTTGATGTTAAAATCCAGCTATTTGGGATGTGCAATGCAAAGCCAAGTACTCAGTTGACAGGAAAATAGAATTAACTCCTTCCCCACAAGGCTCAATTTACAACTTACATCAAGTTACATCTATGTTCCTCATTGAAATGCATTCCTGACCGCTTTGAGTTTCTCTTGGCTTTAATTGTAAGAGGATTCTGATTTCAGAAATGTTAACATTAATTTTTTTTCATTTATAATGAGGAAATATCACGTATCTATTATTTAAAGCTAATAGATTTCAGATGTTATATCCTCTTGGCTTGCTTCAGAAAATCCACAGGCCTCGGGAATCAGGCAGGTAACCTCATATAATACAGGGCTTGTAGAGGCCTGTGGGGAACCGAAGATCACACAGCTTGCCAAGTGACATTTACCTTTCGTTTTCAAGAAAATTACAGCCAATTACATCCTCTAGGACCTTATTTATCTAGTCTCTGCTTGACATCATAAATTATGATGAAAACTCGTATCATAATTATGTTTCCATAAAATTTCATTTCAAGCAATTTTTACTTTAGATCCTTCTCTCTGGATTCTCTGATGCATCAAGTTCCATTGCAATTAAGTTTTTCACCTTCGTGAGATCACTTTTAATGTGTTTGGTGTCTCTTCCCTCCAGTTTTTACTTTGCTGCATTTTACAGTTTCCCCTCCGTCTTCCTTTCCTATCTTTCCATCGCTCCCGCTCTGACTTGCTCTCTACCTTTCATGCTAGAGTTCGTCAGCCCTGTATTCTCAGGGGACCAGAACATGAAATATCAGTCTGTTTCTCTTCTAGAAGTACTGAAGGCCAGCCTAAAATAATGTCTTTCTCTTTCTTTGTTTCCACCTAGCATCTTTTATTCTCTCTCTTTTTTTTTTTTTTTTTTCTTTTTCAGGGCTGCATCCGCAGCATATGGAGGTTCCCAGGCTAGAGGTTGAATCAGAGCTGCAGCTGCCGGCCTACGCCACAGCCACAGCAATGCCAGATCCGAGCCACGTCTGTGACCTACACCGCAGCTCACAGCAACACTGGATCCTTAATCCACTGAACAGGGCCAGGGATCGAACCTGCATCCTCATGGATACTAGTTGGGTTCATTATCTACTTAGCCACAATGGGAACTCCCTTTATTCTCTTTTAATGAATTATTTGTTTGATAAATATTTAGTGATTACAAACATGACAATGTTGTCAACTGATCTGTGGCAGTTTGGTCATACACAAATTTATTAGCAGTAGCATTCAGTACATAGAGGTAGGTGAGATATGAGTATTCTTGCTACACTTTCCTGCCCGATTTCAAGAAAAAAATTGGGGGTTGAATACTACTGTAGGAGCAGAAAGCTTTTCCCTTCTTCCTGTCTAGATTCTTTGGTTGGACTAATAATTAAATCGATATAAAACATATTAATGGGGGAAAAGGGTATTTTGTACAAAGGGGAGCCCATAAAAGTATGAGATGCTTTGGAGTTCCCTGGTAGCCTAGAGGGTTGAGATCCAGCCTTGTCACTGGATTATTATTATGTTAATAATAACATATAAGGACTGGTTCATTAATTGTAACAAATGTACCACACCAATGTTAAGATGTTAAGCAGGGAAAACTGGGTGTGGGCCTGGGGAAGATACATGGGAAATTCTCTGTACTATCTGTTCAATTTTTAAACCTAAACTTAAAGCTGTTCTTGGAGTTCCCTGGTAGCCTAACCAGTTAAGGATCTGGTGTTGTCACTGCTGTGGCTGAGGTCACTGCCATGGCATGAGTTCCATCTCTGGCCTGGGAACTTCTGGATGCCACAGGCACAGTAAGAAAAAAAAAAAAAAAAAAAAAAGAACAGAACTTCCTTGGCAGTCAGGTTAACTGATGCTTAGATACCATCCCAAGCTAAGGAGACAGGTGTGGGAGTCTGGGGCTTCAAAGGGGAAAAAGATGAGAAGACCAAGTGTTTGGTAAAGTGATTGCCACACCGTGCTGATAAGTCTTTCTGATGTAAAAAGTTTTCTCTGGTAATAGCTCTTTTCCTGGTGTAGGTTCCCAATCTAAATTCTTTCAGACAGTTAAGGAGGCGGTAACAAGTTCTTTCGGAGTCTGCTAGGCTCTGATTGTCTTCAGCTCAAAATAATCTACATTCCTAAGTGGCGTATTCTAGGGTGGCATGTTTTGCTCCTCCTCACTACCTTTACTAAAAGCTTGATGGAGCGCCAGCTCTCCTCCTTTTAGGTGTTCCAGCATCCTTTTTTCCTAATACTTTTAAAATTTGAGATACAATTCATATAATATAAAATTTACCGTTTTAGTCTTCAAAACAACTCAGCCGCCAACATCTTTTTTTAAAAAATGAGGTAACAGTCACATAACCTAAAATTAACTTATTTTACTATCTTTTATTTTTTTGTCATTTTAGGGCCACACCCATGGCATATGGAAGTTCCCAGGCTAGGGGTCGAATTGCACCTGTAGCTGCTGGCTTACACCACAGCCACAGCAATGCCAGAACGGAGCCACATCTGCAACCTACACCACAGCTCATGGCAACAGTGGATCCTTAACCTACTGATTGAGGCCCGGGATCAGTCTCGCATCCTCATGGATACTAGTTGGGTTCGTTACCACCAAGCCACAATGGGAACTCTATATTAGCCATTTGAAAGTGTGCAATTCAGTGGCATCTAGTATATTCACAGTGTTATATATACCATTTCCTCTATCTAGTTCCAAGACATTTTTATCACCCCAGAAGGAAACCCATGCAATAGCATCCTACCGGAAATGTGCACTCGACACAAATATGACAACATTTTAGTAGGGGGTTTAGCTAACTGGAATCAGGCCAGATAAATTCCCCCAAGAAAGAGTAGAACTTAGGACCATTTTGGAATGAAACCAAAGATGCCATTTGGAAGGGTATGAATCTCTGGGCTCACTAGATTCCTAGAACCTGTTGTGGTAAAGACAGTATTGTGGTCAATATTTATAACTGATCCATTCATTTTGAGTCTAATTATTTGACTAAAACTCACTTCTGATATTCTTTATGGTAGTTAACAAAGCTTGTTTTGTGGATCATTGATAAACTGCTGAAGTATTTTGTCAGCCTCTTCTGAGGTATGGGTTTCTGATGGAAATTTGCTAAGTGATCCTGGAGCATATTGCCTTTTTTTTTTTTTTTTTTTTAGGGCCACATCCAAAGTATATGGAGGTTTCCAGGCTAGGGGTTGAATCAGAGCTACAGCTGCTGGCCTACGCCACGGCCACAGAAAAGCAGGACCTGAGCTGCATCTGCGACCTACACCACAGCTCACGGCAACGCCGGATCCTTAACCCTCTGAGCAAGGCCAGGGATCGAACCCTCAACCCGATGGTTCCTAGTCGAATTCGTTTCCGGAGTTCCCGTTGTGGCGCAGTGGTTAACGAATCCGACTAGGAACCATGAGGTTGCGGGTTCGGTCCCTGCCCTTGCTCAGTGGGTTAACGATCCGGCGTTGCCATGAGCTATGGTGTAGATTGCAGACGTGGCTCGGATCTTGCGTTGCTGTGGCTCTGGCGTAGGCCAGTGGCCACAGCTCCGATTGGACCCCTAGCCTGGGAACCTCCATATGCAGTGGGAGCGGCCCAAGAAATAGCAAAAAAAAAAAAAAAAAAAAAGAATTTGTTTCCCCTGCACCATGACGGGAACTCTGAGCATGTAGTCTTAATTAGGGTAACTGACCACCACTAGAGAGTAGATTGCACCTAACAGACTCACTCATATATATCATATTGTTTATGTTGAATTAACCTGGTAGGCACAATTAACTCTTGCAACTTTAATTATAAAAATTGAACAAAAATGAGAGCAAAGGAAGTATTAAAATGGAGCTCTCAAGGAGCCTGTGCCCCAAGTCAAGTTGAAATGGTAGCCTGAATCTACTGTTCTCTCTGTTGTCCTCAATTACTGTGTCTTTCTTTTTCTGTCTATTTAGGGTCTCACCCGTAGCATATGGAGGTTCCTAGTCTAGGGGTCGAATTGGAGCTGTAGCTGCCAGCCTACACCACAGCCACAGCAACACTGGATCCGAGCTTCGTCTGCAACCTACACCACAGCTCATGGCAACGCTGAATCCTTAACCCACTGAGTGAGGATACTAGTCGGGTTCATTAACCACTGAGCTGCGATGGGAACTCCTACCGTGTCTTTCTTAGTGTGTATGAGCAGGTCACTGTGTTGAGAGTGATTTTAATGGTTAAAGATACGTATTATTCATACAACATGGCACTTAAACCTAAGGAAGCTATTTCAACTGGTCTTCAACTGGAGAGACAGTCAGTCTTCTGCTTCAACCTGAGAGGGAAGTGGTCTGTCTTGTACTTTCTCGGAGGCACAGTATATTTTGACTTTCTCTGATTTTTATTGTAACAACTTCAGAATCCACTTCTTCTACCCACATCTATCTCCCCCCTCACTCCCACACACACAATAAGATAAGACTGGGTCTAGCATTGAGCTAGGCTTTTTGAGGTTCCTGAAGAAGTGTAGGGTGCGATCTCCAGTGCATTGGAAAAATTTCTGTTCTGCCTCTGAATTGCCTCCAGGCAAGCAATCAGCAGGACCAGAAGTCAGAATAATTTTATCCTAGAACCAAGGTAGCTTTGTGTTATTTTTAATGCGAAAAAATGACAAAACTTATATCCATCTTGTGGGAAGGAATATTGTTTGTAACACATACATATAGAATCTCACTGTGAAATTTCAAAGACAGATGCTAGTTCAATTTATGGCAGAGCTGACTGATGGATTTATTGCTTGAATATCATTTCCTCATTCTAACCAGACGGTGATGAAAATACAAAATAATCTTTACATACTGTAACCTAGATTGTATATTCAGTCTTATAGCTGATGTGGAGAATGTCTTCTTGCAAAAATTCCTCAACTTTTTTTTTTACATTAACAAAAAATACACAGGTAGTAGCTTTACTGACTTTAAGTTTGCTGAATTTTTTTCATTTTTTACTGCCTCATTATGATTCCAACAGGTATTATCTTTTGATGCCTATTTAGAAGATGAAGTGCCTGATAAAAGTCAAGAAAACTATAGAATAAGATGTTATAAAATCTATTTCTACCTTGAAGATGACACAATTCAAGTAAATGAGCCAGCGCTGAAAAATAGCGGACTGCCTAAAGGTATCTATTTAAAGCAGAGTTATGGGTCTTTCACTTCTAACTCCTACCTTTATATACTACTTTTCTCTCGCCTTTTTTTTTTGGGGGGTCTTTTTGCCTTTTCTAGGGTCGAACCTGTGGCCTATGGAGGTTCCCAGGCTAGGGGTTGAATCGGAGCTGTAGCCACAAGCCTATACCACAGCCACAGCAACGAGGGATCTGAGCCACGTCTGTGACCTACACCACAGCTCACAGCAACGCCGGATCCTTAACCCACTGAGCAAGGGCAGGGATCGAACCTGAAACCTCATGGTTCCTAGTCGGATTCGCTAACCACTGAGCCACGACGGAAATTTCTATTATTATTATTTTTAAGGGCTGCACGTGCGCCATATGGAGGTTCCCAGGCTAGGGGTTGAAGTGGAGCTGTAGCTGCCGGCCTACACCACAGCCACAGCAGCACGGGATCCGAGCTGCATCTGCGACCCACACCACAGCTCACAGCAACGCTGGATCCTTAACCCACAGAGCAAGGCCAGGGATCGAACCCGCTACCTCATGGTTCCTGGTCAGATTCGTTAACCACTGCGCCACAACGGGAACTCCCTCTCTCGCTTTTTAAACGACCCCATGCTACTGCATAGGTATCTAATTTTATGACAGTGGTGAATATAAACATACTATTAGCTTGTCGTTTTTGATGGTGACTTACCGGCTTTCTGTCCCCACATGTCAGCATTGCCGTTTCACTCGCTCTTCTGTGGCACACTGGTATCCTTTCATGTGTTGCTCTAGTATGAGCAAACACTCTTGTGTCTTTGACTTTTTTCTTCAGACTCTTTTGTCTTTTTGCTATGACCACATTACCTCTTTCACCACACCCTCAGAGGAGGAGAGAAGACTGGTCCCTACTGCCACTTCCAGACTGGTGTTCTCTCTCCTTTCTTGAATTCCCCATCATTTGCTTCAAGCACTCTTCTCATCTTCATAGCTGTTGACCACAGACTTTCATAGCGCTTCCAGAGAGGACCATCGTTCCCTCGCCCCACGCATGCCAGTCTTCTTTATGCATGCTCTGCTTCGGCCAGACAAGAGTTAGCTCTGTGATGTGACCACCAGAGAGCTGATCCTAGGCTGCATTAGTAAAAGCAAGGCAGAGGTCAAGGGAGGTGACTGGTTTCTTCTGCGTGTGCTCTGAGTCCTTTACTTGGGATGATTCTGAGTTCTGGATGCCTTCATAGGACAGCAACCATGATGGTGAAAGGACTGCAAATCGATCATGCTTAAGGCAGAACAGTGAAAAGGATATTGTCTGTAAAGGGAAGACTTATGTGTGCCTGATGTCTTAAGGAATCTAAAGGGTTGTCATGTGGAGGAGGGCTGACCTAGTTTTCTGTATCCTCAAGGATAGGACCTAGGGGGTCAGAATTCAGGTCACTAAGAGGAAGAATTTTCTGGCAGAGAGGTTCACACACTTTGGGCAAGGTACAAGTGGGTAGAAGGACCACCCTGCCTGAATCCTGGGGTAAGCAGTGGTCCTCTCTCTCTCTCTCTTTCTGTTGCATCAGCCTTTGCTGATAACAGTGTGGTTTAGAGACCAGAGTTGAAGTTCAAGGAAGACAACAGACAGAAGGGACATTAGGCTAATGGCACACACTTTGTCGGAACGATGTTGGGACAGGTGGGCCTGGCCACAGCTATAGCTTGCCAGTAGGCCTGCTGAATAATGATGGGTTTTATTTGTCTGTCTGTCTTTCTTTTTTTGTCTTTTTAGAACCACACCTGTAGCATACGGAAGTTCCCAGGCTAGGAGTCAAATCGGAGCTGTAGCTGCCAGCGTACACCAGAGCCACAGCAACATGGGATCTGAGCTGTGCCTGTGACCTACACCCTAATTCACAGCAATGCCAGATCCTTAACCCACTGAGCAAGGCCAGAGATCCAACCCATGTCCTCATGGATACTAGTCGGGTTCATTACTGCTGAGCCACAATGGGAACTCCTCTTTGTGTTTCTTGGGCAAAGGACACATGGGCCCAGAAAGGGTGTCACCATTAAATGAGTGGCTGAATTAAGGCCTCATGAATATTGAGTGCTCATGAATATTTATTGCCTTTTGTATATTAAGTGTATTATGAATACTTAGAACCCAGGTACCTTATGTATATTTAATGCATAATGAACCCGAGTGTCTCTTGGTCCTTCCAGCCCTCTCTTTCTATAGTTTAACTTGCACGCACTCTTCTTAATTACAAAATTACTGTTATTTAACACATGATTTTTCTGCCTATGTTGAATAAACATTTTGCTTACAAACTGCTAATCTGTGTCCAATGCCCTCATATTGATATACCACAGTGGGTTCCCAGGGGAGAAACAGAAATTTTAGGATCATAGGCTTCTGAGTATAATGTGATCAGTCAGTATGCAAAGGACTTCCTTAAACACTCATGAGATTGAGATTTTTCTTAGAGCATGGCTTCACTCTGTATGGATGATTACTTTGGAGCCAGTCAGCATTGTAATAAAGTGTTTGTTGAATACCTGCTCTGTGCTAGGCACTGTGCTGGGTTTTGGGAAAATGGACAAAAGGAATAAGACTCTTTATATCCCTATATCATGGGGCTTATAGGCAAGCAAGGAAAGGGAGCAAGGTGACTAGTCTAAGAATTTTGCAATTATTCAGGCTAGAAATGCTGAGTACACAAACCAGGACAGTGATAGTACGGATGGAAAATAGGGGAAAGATTTTAGAGACTTTTTTTTTTTTTTTTTGGTAGTTGCTAGGCTTTGCCCAGTGATTAAATAGAGAGAGTGAGAAGGGGAATATCTAATGAATAAAGTGTCTACTTTGGAATTCCTATTGTGGCTTAGCAGGTTGAGAACTGGACTAGTATCCATGAGGATGTGGGTTCCATCCCTGGCCTTGCTCAGTGGGTTCAGGATGCAGTGTTGCCACAAGCTGTGGCAGATGTGGCTCGGATCCTGTGTTGCTGTGGTGTAGGCCAGCAGCTAAGGCTGCGATTCGACCCCTAGCCTGGGAATCTCCGTATGCCTCAGGTGTGGCCCTAAAATCCAGAAAACAAAACGTACCTACTTTATCATTATCTCATTTAATCACCCCACTGACCTTCTGAAATAGGTAACCATCAGCTTTTACAGAAAAGAAACAGGCTTAGAGAAGTAACTTGCTCAATCTGCATCTTTTTTTTTTTTTTCCCCACTGTACAGCAAGGGGATCAAGTTATCCTTACATGTATACATTCCCCCCCCCCCCCCAACCCTGCATCTTAACTGATCACCTCAGAGCTCATGCTGGGGTTGAAAGAATAGTGATGTGTCAAGCCCCAGCGTGGGGTAAGGAGCAGCATTGGGGTTGGAGCTGGGCTGTGTTTGTTTGGGTCACGAGGCTTTGGAAGTTGTGTTGGGACATCTGTATGGTGACGCCTCCAAGGCAGGTGAAGATTTGGGATGTGCTTTCAGGAAACAAGTCGAGACTAGAGATGTGGATTGCGAATCAAGAGTGCCCAGATCATGAACAGCATCAGGCTATTCTACCATGCTGGGAAAGAGTCACTGTTGAGGTGGTGGAAAGAAAGGAAGAAGATTCGATTTAGGGTTGTGTTTGGTTTTACTAGTGGAGGGAGAAGGCGAGGACTGGTATGGGGAGACAGTATGATTTGTCCTCATTATTCTTTGTTCTGATATAATATCTACATCCTGGCTTGTATTTGGAGAGCTTATGGCTTAAGGATAAATCTTTTAGGAAGTATGGAAATGCTTTGATATTTAAGAAAAGGTTTTCACAAACTTTTAAGGTTGGAAGTGTGACATTTCATTTTACTCTTTAGGGTCATTTTGAATATATATAATGCAGTTTTTAAATATCGACAGGAATGGATTAGAAAATGTTTAATTCTTTCAAAACAGAAAATTGATAACTTTTAATTTCTATGAGGATCTGTTTCACTTAAGTGCATTTGTCTAGGTAAGTGACATTATTGCTTTAGCAAAAAAATTTTTTCTTATAAATTTTCACTTAAATATTTTACTCCAATGTTCCCTAACAAAACTTTGCTCCCCCCCCACCCCGCCCCATCCATGGCGTATGAAAGTTTCCTGGCTCGGGATTGAATCCAAGCCACAGAGGCAACCTATACCACAGCTGCAGCAACACTGGATCCTTAACCCACTGTGCCACAATGGGAACTCCCAAGCTTTGCTTATTTTTTGCCTTTTTTTTTTTTAGGACTGTACCCACGGCATATGGAGATTCACAGGTTAGGGGGCAAATTGGAGCTGTAGCCGCTGGCCTACACCACAGCCACAGCAATGCCAGATCTGAGCTGCGTCTGTGACCTATACCACAGCTCATGGCAATGCTGGATCCTTAACCCACTGAGTGAGGCCAGGGATCGAACCTACATCCTCATGGATGCCAGTCAGATTCGTTTCTGGTAAGCCACGATGGGAACTCCTGCTTATTTTTTGATTGACTTTCCCACATGACATCAGATTTACACAGGTGATAGACTAGAGGTCATAGGACATCCTGAACCTGCATTAGTGACTTATATTGTGTTTTTATTGTTACTACTTTGCAAGCAAAAGTTCATATTCCTGTAGCTCACTGGCCCCTGTCCAGTAAATCTTAGTTTTATTAAACTCCAAGAAGAAAAATGAAATTCAGCCTCTATGAGGATCTTGGAAAGGCTTTTATTAAGACTTTTGATTCCTTCTGTCTCTTAATTTAAAATCTCACATGGGCAGATTCCAAAGGCCAATCGAAGATAGTTATAATGATTTATTTGAAAATAATTTTTATGTAAGTAGGTGGGAATGTTACTGAGAAAGACTTGGAAGAAAAACCCCAGGAAAAGACCATTTTAAAATCTCTCTTGAAATTTTCAGAATTTCTGATTGGCTCACTCTAATCAGGGGGTATGTACAAAATACACAGTAATCACAGAATGTAACGAGACTGAATTTGTTAGCAGAGTGGAGATACCTGGTGGGCTTTGTGGAGAGCAAACACAAATAACCACTCTGTCATCAAGCTTTGTTTAGCGAGAAACCAGTCTCTCTTAAAATATTTAATATGGCTATTCTTGTTAAGGAGGGTCCGTTAGAACAGAGGATACATTGGAAATTCATTTAAATGAGTCCTTCAAGCTTTCCTAAATTAAATGATTGGGAAAAAGGAAATGAGCGTACTGAGCCAGTGGCTCAGACTTTGGTGCGATGGGGTAGGTAGTGTTTCTTTCAGTTGTGTCCTAGGACTGCCTTCCACACGCCTGTGGGCCCTTGGAAGAGGCTAGGGGGTCACATTTAGGCGCTGTGCTCTGATGGTGCTCGTGTTACTGCCGTAAGGTTTCTATATTTTCCAAATGAATTGGGAGATCAGGTGCACCTGGGTTTTTTTGTCTCGCTGACCATTCAGAAATTAGTGCACCCGGATGAATTATAGCCTTCCTTTTAGTTGCTTTGCCTATCACGTGATTTTTTTTAGGGAGGGGGGTGGTTTGGAATAAGCCAGAAACAAAAGGGGCATCCCTTAGCATAGTGCCAAAACAGGCATTTGGTTTTGTGCAGCTTCTAATCAGTACAACATATTCACAAATCCCCGTTGGCAGAGAGATATATGTGTGTTAAAAGTCAAGTCACTGTTGCGCTTCAAGGCTTGCTTTCATTTCTTGCCAGGACATCATTCTCTTTTGGGTTTGATGTGTTATATTTATAGAGTTTGTTGCTGCTCTGGAATATAGTTAAAACAACATTATACCAAGCCAAGAATGTCAGAGGTTAATCCCAGTAGTTTTAGCTGCAACTGTCTAACAGAGCAATTGTTTGTCAAATACTGCCAAGTCCAAACTAATCTGTGGTAAAGAAAGGATAACCATTAGAAATATGCCATGGTTTTCTGATAAGGTCTATACTAGTTGTTTTTAGTGGAGAGTGATCGTCAGAACCTCCTGGTCCACCCCCCAAATTTCTGATTCTGTAGGCTTGGGGTCAAAAAGTGGCTTCTACTTGATTCTCAGTGCATCCTTGGTTGAGAGTACTGATCTTGGAGTGCCCTTGTGGTGCAGCAGGTTAAGGATCTGGCGTCATCATTGCAGCGGCTGTGGTCACTGCTGCGGTGTGGGTTTGATCCCTAGCCTGGGAACGTCCACATGCATCAGGCATTGCCAAAAAACAAAACAAAACAAAACAAAAAAGAAAGGGAGCATACTGATCTCCACTAGTGACCTCTTTTGGCCCCTCAGTGGGGTAGTATTTTATATATATATAAAATGTACACATTTATGTATATAATTTACATATCATGTATACATATATATATTTGTATATACTTATATAAGCATAGAGGTATATTTTAATGTATATATATTTATATATTTTATATATGTTTTTATTTATATTTTAAGATACTGTACCTAAATCAAGCAAATTAATCACAGAATAGAAGTCATTTATTGTTATTGGGCATTTCCTATAAGCATGCAGCCCATAAACTGGAATGGTAGGGTGGTGGTGGTAGTATGGTTGCCAGATAAAACACACAGGACATCTGGTTAAATTTGAAGTTGTTACTATAACTATGTCCCAAATGTTGCATGGGACATACTTATACTAGAAATTGTTCATTGTTTATCTGGAATTCAAATTTAACCAGACATCACATCCTTCATTTTGCTAAATCTGATAGTCCCAGAGGGTGGACCTTGGGGTGGGCATTGTCACTGAATGGAACAGAGCAGAATTTAGGGGTGGAGATGAGTCTCTGGTCTGTGAAGATAAGCGCTTGGTGCATGGTGGCTGCTCCATAAATTTGTTGAAGAAAGGGAGGGAGGGAGGAAAAAAGGAAAGGAAAAGTGCTAGACAATGTCCACAACACAGTATAGGCATCATAAATGGTACTCGGAGGGATCAGAGGAGAAAACACCAATGTCTATTAGAGAAGAAGGCATTTGACTGGTACCGCAAAAGTTTCTCTAGCTAAAGATGGAAAAGGAAGGCACATTAGCTGGAAGGAACAGCATGAGATAAAGAGGTAGGAGAGCAGTGAGGCGAGGAGTCGGGAGGTATTTGGGAGTGGATCATGGAGGTATGTAAGGAAAACTGCAAGAAGGTGGTAATGCGAGAGGACAGGCCTCCCCAAATGCTATCATTTGGGGCTCCTTCAGTGGCTGGGAGGAGGGGCAGAGGATTATTGTTTCTTATTATGGTCAGAGATAGAGAATTCAAAAAGTTCTATGCTTTTGCTGCAAGGCCAGTGTCAGGCTAAGCTATATCAAAAAAAATTATTCTTATGAAGCCAAAACTCCACAGAGATGACATTCTATAAGAATGAAAATGGAATAGTAATTTTAGTGAAGAAGTTATAGTGAACACAAGAGGAAAATATACTCTATCAGGTCTGATCACAGTGAATGCTCTTAGTAGTTTTAGGATACAGACTTTAGTAGATCTGACGACAAGTGGCAATTCCACCTGTATATTTATTCACCTAAGAAATGCCCGCATCTAGACTTGGATGTACCGTAGGTCTGCAGTGTTACTAAAATAAAACTAAACATACTTAACGTTAAGATAGAGGTAAGAGGTTGGAGTCTTAATTCTTGAAGGTTGAATTCCTAAAATCTAAATTTAGTGTATGAACAAAGATCTAAAGCAATTCCCAACTGAATGAAATGAAAACGCATTAAATGTAAGTGGATATATCATCGTTTTGATCTAAACCACGGGGAAATGTTAGAAAGTTAAAACTTGCAGAGTATAGTCATATAGCAGGATCTTTAAAAGTAAGAGAGATGTAAAATATGAAGATAGGAAGAGTTTAAAGGCAGACACCTGATGCCTGGACATGGGCCCGAATTGTCTTTATGGGCTAATTAAGACGTTAAACATCTGAAAATTTAAAGGGCAAATATCATGCTTTTGTTTGTTGTCTTTCCATTTTGTAATGTTTTTATTTATATACCTTGCTGATCTCAGGTGCTCATCAGCCTGTGCCAAAGACATGGCATCCTGCATGTTTCTTTGATATTCCGGGACAAACTGCTGCTGGTGGAGTTTCTGCCATTTATCATGGAAGACTATAACCATACAAATGCCAATAACTAGAAATTTCAATCCCCAAAGGACACAGTTGAGAGATCCCACAGATATATCTTTGAAGGCTCTCATGTGTAACTGTACACTTGAAACAGCCCACGTTAGTTTTCTGATTAACATGGCATTGTGACTTTGGATTTCTTGTTTTCTAAAATTTTCTCATTTAGTGTTAGACCTGCCTTCTTTTTTCAACCCATGAATGGTCGGGACTCTCTCTTGTTACCACAGAGAACTTCCCTGGCGTCTTCTGAGAACCATCTAGCGAGAGAAGGGGCCAAGGATAAGGAAGAGTGCGAAGGTCACAGATACATGGATGCCTCAGGGAAGCGGAGGGAGGGGCAGGGGACTCAGTGGTGTTGGCCCTGGGGTGGGGATTGCTGCCACTGGCAAGTGGGCCCTCTCCAGAAATTTACTCTTAGGGAAGTGAGAGGCACTTCTTTTGGAAGAAGAGCTCCAGCATCTCTCTTTCATGGCGGCTGGCAACTCTTCTCCCCATTTCTGTCCTGTTTCACCTGAGACACTCCCTCCACTCCTCCGCTTAAGTAATCTGTGGCTGTAGCACAGTGACATACAGTCCAGTGCAAACTGTGGAAAGCAATGGTATTTACTTAGAGCTTAAAAACCCAGATTCAAGACCTCTTTCTGTCATTTATGAGGATGTGACCTTGGGCGCGTCCCTTAACTACTCTGAGCTTTGATTTTCTCATCCGTAAAGTGAATATTTGTATTTCATGCATTATCTGCCTCATGGGATTATTGGAGATTAAAGGAGAAACACGTATGAAAGCACATCCCAGGGCTATGATGATGACTGTGATGATTATTACTTAAAAGCTCAGTGGGTGGGCCAGTTCTTCCCACTTCGAAAAATATAGGATTCCTATTTGAAGTCATAGAACAGACTTCAAATCAGAAATCAGCACTTATTTACTTATTTGAATTTTTATAATGAAGTACAAATGCGAGATAGATGGAATTCCTAAAGAAGCTCTGGCTGGTGAATACATCTTATATATTTTAAAAACTGTCACAATATAAGTATTTTTAAAGAGCTGTATAATGGTTCCTGAAAATACCTGAAATGCCCATGCTTTTATGGGTGTTTAAGTATGCAATTTGTTCTAAATGTCTAATCTTGAATGATTAAATAATTTGCATACTGTTTTCGGTGGCATGAATTAAGGGCTAATTGAAGTATAATTTTTTGCAGTAAAATTGTATCATCTTTTATGTAGTACATTTAAAAATATTCTAGGCCTGTTCTAATTTTATAGTTTTATTATTTTAATTTAATGTACCAAGTAATTAAAAATTGCTGCAAAGAAAAGAAGATGAAAATGATTTTAGTTAATTTCCTCTCAACATAGTGAAAAGATGATTAGTAGAATAATGGAACAGAGCTCAGCACACTTCCTGGCACATAAAGATATTCATTAAATGTTCCTTAATGAATAAGGAATGAATAATTTCCAAGCATTTCTAGACTTTGGGAAAAGGCACCATTCTCAGTGCTATATAAAATATGAAGAAGATTGCTTGACATCTTTATACAGAGGTTACACAAGCCAATTTTTCTTGAACCATTAGAGCCTCAGTTTGCTCTGCTTGCCATTTCTCCTTGTGTCTTTGTTCCTGGAGTAGATTCTCAGGCTTAAGTCACTCTACAGATGTTGAGGTTCAGATCTCTACGGGTATCTTGCATTTCTGTGGATCTTGGAAGCAGAGGTACTGACTGCTCTTTGTTCCGGACTGTCTTTTCAAGGATGTTTATATATAGCACCTAGCTTTGGAAGACAAAAGAGAGTTTTTCCTTTCTGGAGCAACGTACAGGTTTGCTCACAGCCTTGAAAGATAGAGGTGGTATCTCTCTCCAGAACAAAGGGCAGATATGTTTACTGTCCAGTCTTATAAAGATCATCTTTCCCTCTGACAGAAAAGCCAGGCATGCTGTTGCCCATTTTAAAAGATTTGGGTTCCCTCAGCCCAGGGTTCCTGTCTTATAAGGTAACCCACCCCATGTACAGAAGTTACCTGGCCCTTGTTGGGTCATCCTGTGGGAATTGGTACAAAATGCTGATGTTCTGGTTGCTGTTATTACTGTGAGTAATAAACTGTTGCTTGTCTCTAAACAAAGCATCTCATGTCTTCTACCAGCATCCCTGAAACTATAGTGGGCAAACTGGCAGAATAAATTGCAAGTAGAATAAAATCTCAAACCCTTAACAATTCTTGACAACAGGTTTCAGCAGTGTTTGGCTGAGTTGGGTATGGTATGGTGTAGTTGGTACATTCATCCAGTTAGGGAACCTTTTTACCTCCAGTGGCTAATTACCACTTGGGGATACTTGGGGACCCGAGGTCCATATTCTCAAGAGAAGAAGTGAATGGGCATCATAGGGTTGGAAGTTGAAGATGGGACAGGATCCAGAACCTTTAGCTCAGAGCACCGTCTAAAACTGTGAAGCCTCTGATAACCCTCACTTTGTGGGGATTGTTGGCTCTAAAGGAGGAAGAGGTCGGTAGAGGAAAGAAGATTCTAAGAAGCTTCAAAGAAGCATAAAGTCATTCATACTTGTAGAAGTTAGAAATGTCTTAGTTGCTTGTTTGGTCTGCTCTCATTGAGTGCTAGTAGGTGAAAGTGAGCATGCCTATTTTGGGAAAAGACATGATGACAGTGTCTGGCTCAGTAGGCCACTCTGTTTTACCCCTCCTCCTTCCCTCCTGCCCTAGTCTTTATGGTTTATTCAAGTCCTTCCTGGAATTCCTGCTGTGGCACAGTGGGTTAAGAATCCAGCATTGTAGCTGTGGCGTAGGTTGCAGCTGCAGCTCAAATTCAGTCTCTGGCCCAGGAACTCACATGTGCCACAGGTGTGGCCATAAAAACAAGTCCTTTCCTAGCACCACTGAGGCAGCTCGAACAACATGCAAGGCGAACAACATGCAAGCGGCTTCAGAAGTCTCAGCTTCCTCTGGCACCCTCGGAGTTTGAACGTACGGATGCTACTGCCTCCAAGAACCAGCCCTTTGCCCGCTTTACTGTGGTGCATTCAGGGTTGTTATAAAGATGTGCTGTGATCTCTTTCTGGTTTGCCACATGCTGAAACAACTGTATTTCATGTCCCACCATAGGAATTTTTATCCGCCGTCATCGGATTTCTCTCCCACCTCCTGATGAGGATCAGTTTTATACCGTGTATCATTTCAATATCAACGTAGACATTGTCTTATATGGTCGAACCTTCAAGATTTATGACTGTGATACTTTCACAAAAAACTTTTTGAAGAAAATAGGAGTCAAATTAAACCCCCCAGGACAGTGTCCAGAAGATCCTTACATGAAGACCCGGAGAGAGGTGAGTTGATTTGTCCATGGCCTTTTGTCTTCAGGATGAGAATCCCTTTGGAGCCAGTAAAAGGTATTGGTACTTGTGAGGCAGATGTGAACGAGCTTTGGGGGCCATGGTCATTGGAGTTGTCCTGTTTTCCTTTGGGCTGGAGGGAGGCTGGGTGTTGGCGTCAGTGTAGGAAAGAGTCACTCTCTGCCTCCGCCCCCACTTCCCTCCACGGACAGCCTCCCTGGCAGGCAGTAAGAGTCTGCAGTGAACTGCCCGCATGGGACAGTGTTTCTAAGAGCCCACGAGGGGTTTTGTGGTCACTGACAGTGGAAGAGTTGGGCCCACACGTACCTGGCTTTTCTTACCCCATTTCAGTTGCCTGACCCTGGGATGATTGTTTGCTTCTGTGCTACTGATTTACTGAACCAAGCTTTGGGTATACCTTTTCCCTTCTTCCTCGGGATGCCCCCCCCCCCCCTTTATAGTGGTATCAGACACAGAGATATTCAGGAGTGAGGAGGGCCATGATTCCAATGTACCCCCATGATGACAGGATGCTTGATTTCAAGGTCTGACCCTAGTTAGTGTAGGGAGGGAAGAATCAGTGTTAGTGGTATTATTGTAGTATTTCCAAAGTTGTTTTTTTTTTTTTTTTTTAATGATCCCTTGGCCCAAATTTTATGTTTAACAGGAGAATCTGAATACTCAGAAGGGTAGGTGTCATGTGCAAGGTCACATACCTCACCAGTCTTCTTGCTGAGACTTGAACACCCATCTCTTGCTTCTTATCCGGATTTTCATTATTGGCATTTGTTTCTCTTTTCTCTTTTCATTGAAGTATGATTATACACAATAAAATACACGGAAAATAATAATACAGTTTAATAGGTCTTAACCAGTGCGTACACCCATGTAAGCCACACTCAAAATCATGATATAGAACATTTCCATTCCCCTAGAAAGTTCCTGCGTGCCTTTTTCCAATCTCTCCTTCTCCTTACCCAGGGATAAGCACTGTTCCCATTTCTATCCCTATAGGTTAGCTTAGTCTCATTTTTATTGTTTCTAAAACTTGTAATTAACTTCTTTGCAGAAAGATAAAATTTAGAATAAAATTCTTCTTTGATTCTGCTTTGATCTCTTGTTAAAAGCTGCACGCAGGATCATTCATCTGTTCCTGCCTCCTAGCCCCAGCAGAATTATCCTTTAATGTTGTAGGCGTACAACCCTCCTGAGAAATATATATTGTTGATCCTGGAATATTGAAGGCAAAATCCTTGTGGCATTATACTTGTGTGTGTTGGCGTGCAAGATTTATGGTTGGGATTCATGTTCATTTTTTTCCAAACGCCCTAGAAGAAAGACTCTAGATAAATACAGAAGTCTTTAGAACTAGCAGAGAGAACCTAAAATAAATGGATCTATACCATTACCACTTTGCATCTGGCTACACTCATTCCCTAACAGTGGTATTACACGATAGTGATTGTGAATGATGATGCATTATATGAAATACATAAAACACTGTGTGGTTTCATAGGTTTATAAAGAAAAAAAAAATCTTTTGTTCCAGGAATCAAGACTAAATACCAAGAGCAGGCAAGAAATGTTTTAAACAATTTCCTTTCAGATTGGGAGAATAATTTTAGTG
This sequence comes from Sus scrofa, assembly GCF_054392235.1. Classification (NCBI taxonomy): domain Eukaryota; kingdom Metazoa; phylum Chordata; class Mammalia; order Artiodactyla; family Suidae; genus Sus; species Sus scrofa. Next base: position 43,135,098 of record NC_139401.1, on the reverse strand, counting down.
CTTATTCCCTCAGGGAGAAAGCTCTTCAATAAATACAGAAATCTGTGGAAAATTAGGAGCTTAATAAGAGGCTTTCATATTGACTTTAATGCATTTACTTCTCCAGTGTTTGCTGCCTTGAAATGTAAAGTTAAAATTAAACAATTTAACTTGAACTGAAAAGAGCCTCGACGGTGTATAATCAATAATGCATTTCTTAGAGGCCTTATCGTGCCAAGGAAACATTTTTCAATAGATGAAAGTAGAGATCTTGTGATTTCATTTAAATGTGACGAATAAGACAGAAGAGCCTCTGGAAGGTTATCGTGTCTCCCCCACTGTCTTGGGATTAAGTCTGCACCTAGACTGCCCTGGACAGATAGAAAATTTTGAGAATTTACAAGTAAGGTTACATAACCCAATGTGGGACCACATCTCTCTTGCTAGTCAGCCCTTCTTTATGTAGTGATCCTGTTATGCCACATTAGATAGAATGGGGGCAGTTTTGCTCCAAGATGGAGCTGAGAGTGTGCAGCTAGAGAAGAATTGCACCAAGAAGACCCCAGGCTAGTGGGTCCTGGCTTGGGGGTTGGAGCCCGTGCCCAGTGGCTCCCTGCTGATTGGAACATTCTCCATTTGCTCTGCTCCCGTTTCCATGGCTTTCAGATCCTCGCTATCTAAAGCTTTTGAGCAAAATAAAACCATGAATGTATTTTCTTCCCTTTTTACCTTCACAAAAATCTTTGGATGAGTAAGAAGGATATATATGAATTTTCAGTGAAAAATCTTTTGGTTGAAATAGAATTAACATAGACTCAGATGTCCAAATCTTAAGCATACACACTGACAAGTTTGGAAAAATGTATACAATTTAGTAACCGACACGAAAATCAAGAGAGAATATTTCCATCGCCCCACAGAGTTCGCTCATCCACCTTTCCGACCAATGCCCTACCCAGAGGCAGTAACTCTTCTAATTGCTGTCACCGTGTATTAGCTTTGTCTGTTCTTAAATAAGAATTTTAAGTCTGAGAAAAGGCCATTTTCAAAAACATTGTAGAAATATATTTGAGTGTATTAAAAAACCACTGTGTAATGAAAAGCTTCCTAACACTTGATTGTCTGTATTTCTAAGGTCAAGGCTGGTTATATACGCCTATCATGTATGTTGTTAGTGGGAATTTTTAAAAAATCACAGAATGGTCTATGGACAAAATATCTTTATGTTCTCTGATGGCTTGCATCCCGGAAACAACTGTGGAAAGGCTGCAGCTATCATTAACCCTTTCCCCATTTGCAGAAGCTAGACTGCGTGGAGCCCTTACGCCCCTATGAGTCCTTTGACACCCTCAAACAGTTCCTTGAGTATGACAGGAAGGTTTTGCGCTTCTTCTGCCTGTGGGATGACTCGGGCTCGTTGTTTGGGGACCGCAGAGAACTCATCCTGCATTATTTTCTGTCTGATGATACCATCGAAATCAAAGAAGTGATGCCGCATAACTCGGGAAGAGATGCTATGTCATTGTTCCTCCAGAGGAGAAAGCTACCAAAGGTGAGCAGGCCACACGCGACCACTTTTCTGAGTTTGCCTGTGAAGATTCTAGTCACTCACTGTCTGGAATGTCATGTGTGATGACAAGTTACCATGTATTAGTGCAGGTGTTTGGAAGACTTTTCATTCTGTGCCCTCTATTAATATACATCTATGAAAGTAATACAGGGGATATGACAAACGGGGGGATATTCAGGACATAAGGCAAGTGAAGGAAAAAAGTCAGATGCAAGAGAACTGCCTATTCATCATGGAGTTCACAACGAGTCTTTTGAAGGCAAATGACTGTCTAGTAAAAGGATTGCTCATGAAGTTCCTTTGTGACGCAGTGGGTTAAGGATCGGGTGTTGTCACTGCCGTGGCTTGGGTTGCTGCTGTGACGCTGGTTTGATCCCTGGCACGGGAACTTCCGCATGCCATGGGCACAGTCAAAAGAAAAAAAGAAAAAAAGAATTGCTCATGGCCTTGGGCAGGCCACTGGCCTCTGGTCTTTATAGCCTACCGAAGAGATCCCATTGTATTGGTCTGGGTTGTGAACGCGCGCACACACACACACACACACACAAACATATACACAAGAGTGATGCTTCTGAAGGTAGCCACCAGTCCCCAACTAGCCTCTGGCTAGCAACAATGATAGCTTTTACATTTTATTTACTGTTCAAAAAGAATTCTCAGACTGATTTTACACATATTTATGGCCATTTGAGAGCTAATGTAACTTGGGTATAGCAGGAATGGCACAGAGACAGAAGACTTGGGTTAGAATTGCGGCTCTGGAGTTCCGATTATGGCTTAGCAGGTTAGGACCCGATGTTGTCTCTGTGAGGATGCAGGTTCAATCCCTGGCCTTGCTCAGCAGATTAAGGATCTGGTGTTGCCATAAGCTGCAGTGTATATTGCAGATGTGGCTTGGATCCAGTGTTGCTGTGGCATAGGCCCCAGCTGCAACTTTGATTCAACCCCTGGCCTGGGACCTTCATATGCCACAGGTGCAGCTGTTTAAAAAAAGAGAGAGAGACCTGTGGGTCTGCCACTTAATAGCCCTGTGACCTTGGGCAAGTCATTAACCTCTCTGAGCTATTTGCCAGTCTCTAAAATGCAGGTAACTAGGCTTCCCTCCTGAGATAACTGTAAAGATTGGATGAGATCATATAGTAAAAAGCACTGACTAAGGACGTATAAACACTTCTAAGGACACATGAAAACATTAAGGCTTATTCACAGCTCTGTGTTCTATTTTATTTCTTATTTGGGTAAAGTATTTTTAAACTTAATTCTTAGTACTACGGAAAGAGTACTGTAACACTAATTTCTGATGCAAACAACCATTGGTTATTTGGTTATCACAGGAGTTTCTTTGAGTCACTGCCGAAGCCCTGCTGTGTTGTTTGTTGGACTGGGGGCAGGATTTGTCCTGGAGGGAACTCTGGGGTATGCAAAGTGGGTGGCTAGGAGGTGGCAGGGAAGCCTGTTTTTAGGATGGCTTTGAAAAATAGGCTGGAGTTCCCGTCGTGGTGCAGTGGTTAACGAATCCGACTAGGAACCATGAGGTTGCGGGTTCGGTCCCTGCCCTTGCTCAGTGGGTTAACAATCCGGCCTTGCCGTGAGCTGTGGTGTAGGTTGCAGACGTGGCTCGGATCCCGCGTTGCTGTGGCTCTGGCGTAGGCCAGTGACTACAGCTCCGATTTGACCCCTAGCCTGGGAACCTCCATATGCTGCGAGAGCGGCCCAAAGAAATAGCAAAAAGACCAAAAAAAAAAAAAAAAAAAAAAAAAAAGAAAAATAGGCTAAATATAAAATAATAATGACACACCTGACATTTTCAGTGTTCCTCGACAGCAGTGGCTTCATTTATTCATTCATTCAACAAATACTTATTGAGTGTCAGCTCTGTGCCAGCTCTGGGTTATACTGAGAAAGAAAATGGATTAAGTCCTGCTGCACGGAGCTTCTATTCTCATGGGGGAAGAGATACAGTAGTGCTGGGTGTTCCCCTAATAGGTACCACGTCCTTTGAGAAATCAGGAAAGGAGTGTGTACTGTTGCAAATAGATGACAGCACTGAAGTTCTGAGAAGATCTATTCCTGGCCCCACGTCCTGTAGCTAGGAAGTGGCAAAGAGAGGGTTCACATGCCAATGTATTGTTTTTCCATGTCACGTGGCTTACTTACACCCCACACGCCATAAGTTCTCATGTTTCAATTTACATTTCTTTGCATTTTTTAAAGTTTTACTGAAGTAGAGTTGATTTTTAAGGTTGAGATCATTTCTGCTGGACACCAAAGTGATTCAGTTATACGTGTTCACACATCCATTGTTTTTCAGATTCTTTTCCCATATAGCTTCTCACGGGCTTCTGGGGGCGGGGTGGACTGGGGGTTTGGGATTGGCATATGCGCACTGTAGTATGTGGAATGACTGGCCAGTGGGGACCTGCTGGGTAGCACAGAGAAATCAACTTCCATTTTATGTGGCAGGTATCAGGGACGATTCAGGTTTTTCATTTGTATGGGATAGACTGATCACGCTTCGTTTCTCTGAGTTGGTTAAGATAGTTCCTGCCTGGACCACCTCCAGTACATGTGGAACCAGGGAGTGCCCTGTCTTGCTCCCGGCCGCAGTTTCTGTCAGAGGCCGACTGCACTCCGTTGTTCTTGCTACCCCACCACTGTGCCTCTCTCAGCCAGCAAGCGCGTCCTTGCTCAGCATCGGGCAGGGTGCTAGGCAAGTAAAAAAAAGGAAGACAAGGCAGGGTTCCTCCGTCAGGCGTTTCATGAAAAGATGACTGCCAATGAAGCAGTTAAAGAACCGCAAAAAGTGGTTTAACCCCATGGTAGGCGATATGGGAGTTTGGACGGGGGACAGGTCAGGAGGATAGGAGAGGGCACAGGGAAGGGTGGGGCTTCATCAGGGCCTCGAAGGATGCATGGAGTATAGAGCAGCCCACGGAATTGGGAAGCATGGGATCGGAAACGGTGGCTGGAGTGTGTGTCCTCTCTTCCTGGGGATGGCAGAGAAGATGCCCATTCCTGCTTGAGTCCCTCAGCAGGACCAGGGTTTGTGTGTTTAGAGGCCGTCCACCCAATCTTTTTTTTTTTCTTTTTTGTTTTTTAGGGCCACACCCGTGGCATCTGGAAGTTCCCAGGCTAGAGGTCTAATCAGAGCTACAGCTGCCGGCTTACGCCACAGCCATAGCAGTGTGGGATCCAAGCCATGTCTGTGATCTACACCACAGCTCATGGCAATGCTGGATCCTTGACCCACTGAGAGAGGCCAGGGATCAAACCCACATCCTGCTGAGCCACAGTGGGAACTCCATCCATCCACCCAATCTTGATTTGATTTTTATCTTCTAGTATGGCCCGCCTGGAGTTTATCAACCAGGCCAGATAGCAGACAGAACAGTTCTCAACGTGTATGGTGGCTTGTCACGGAGACGAGTGTATAGCTACCTGTTGGATAAATACAAGGTAAGGAACTTCACACTTTATCATCACTATTTCCAGTGTGACTTACCTAGAACCTGGCATGTGGGGTGACTTATGTATTCTTCTGGGAGATGGATTGAAGTCAATGAATGTATAAATGTATGTGTTGCCCTGCTGTTACCAATGGTAAACATGCTTAAGTGCGTATATAAACATATGCATTGCCATTTCGTAGCACTGCATTGCTAAAAGAATGTTCTGATATGTTAATATTGATTTTATTTTAAAAGTTTGGTTATATGGAGTTCCCTGGTAGCCTAGTAGTTAAGGATCTGGCGTCATTGCTGTGGCACAGGTTCGATCCCTGGCTTGGGAACTTCCTCATGCCATAGGTGGGGCCAAAACATTTGGTTATAAATGATATCATTTGTTTTCTTTTTTCTTTTGGGAAGGGGTGCCAAGGTCTTTGGTGGGTCTGTGGTGCCAATGTCATGCCCCTTTGTTTTTATTAGCTAGGAAATTTAGACCAAGAGTTTTACAAAGATAGTGACCTGTCCATAGGAACCACCATCAATGTGTGGGGAAGAAAAGTGCTCCTTTGTGACTGTGATGAATTCACGAAGACTTATTATAAGACTAAATATGGAATTGGTAAGTGATACCTCTATCAATTAGAAAATTATATTTAAAACTTAGAATCTTTGTTCCTTAGTTAAGATTGATCTTACTCTTGAGTTTCAAATGCTAAAGTCATAATAGCTACTGTTGATTGAACATTTGCTAACTACCGGGTGTTTGTTGTCTTATTTATTGCTAACAGCAATTCTAGAAGGGTAGGCTCAATACCTCCATTTTAGAGGTGAGAAAACTGTGGCTTACAAGGGGCTTACTTGTCAAAGGTCATGTAGCAAGTGAAGAGTGCGCCAAGACTTGAACTTCCATTCCAAGGGCTTCCATATTCCCATCCAGCCCTCTGCCTCGCCAGAGTATGGGTAAATGCTTTGGTCAAGCAATTGAAATGGAAATCTAAATGCTTTTCTTTTCACTGAATGTTGGCTTACCACAGTGCATGTACTTATTTGAGTTCTCTGGGGAATTCTCTTGTGCCAGTTTTGTCCGCCTTTCCTGGTGAGGCGCAGCCAGTTTTCCAGCTTCTCTCTTTGTAGATGTCCATTCCATTCAGATCAGGTTCGTTCAATTCAGAAGGAAAACCGGCAGTTTATTAAGCACCTGCTGGATGCAGTAGACGTAGGAGCTACAGAGTTGCATAAGGAGTTTCTAGACTGGAAAGGGGAGCTAGGACCTACTGCATGTTGTACGATGTTATAAGAGTCATAGAAGCTGGTGGAAGATCTGAGGTGAAACCTTCCATTTGTTAATCCTGCCAGCCAGCTCTGCCCTCTTCCTGGGCCCTCTACCTCAGGCTCCAGGTACCTGCAGGTGCTTGGCTAAGTGGAGGTGGTGAAAGTTGCCAGCCTCCCCGATTGGGGCTTGGCACTCGGCTGGGGGATTCTTGTTCCCATAGGCCTCTCTGAACCTTGGAGTATTTATATGAGCACCCTTCCCTGAGCCATGAGATAGGAGCCAGGATGGATACTGCTTCCTAAAAGACAAGGGGGCTGTGTCTCTAGAATGAGACAAGGCCCACCCTGTGTGTCTTGGTGTCCCCACTGCATAGTATTGCTGGCCTCTTGGGAATCTTTATATTATGGGAGAAGGCACACAGCGCACAAAGGGGTTAGAATTAAAAAAAAAAAAAAGACTCTCAATTTCGCTCTTTGGTTCCACTGCATCCGCATGCCAGATTTGTCAAAATGTGTGGGCCCCTGGGTCCAAATCGGTGGCCTCTTCTCATATGATTTTCTATAATTAGTTCTCTTTCGTGGACACAGTTGGGCATACTTGTTTTGGGGACTCGGAACAAGATGCAGTCAGGAATGTGCAGGTAGTGCCTATAGTAGAGAAGTTGCTAGGGACCCTTAGAGAGCTGGGAAAGATAATTTGGCCTTTAATAAATACAAATGCCTATTCAGAATCAACATGTCTTCAGTATAGAGAAGAAAATTCAGAAAAATGATATATATATAAAAATATAAATTTATATTTATAAATATATACATATGCACATTTATATATATAACATGAGTCACTGAAAATATTTACCTGTGTCCCACTGAAAGATTACCTTAATGTAAAGGATGTGGTAAATGTTCCAAAACATCATATGATCCTTTGAAGTCCAGCATTGGGTTGATGTTTGTCAGCTTGATTTTGAGAATATAAGGGTTGCATTTGGGAAAATGAACGTCGTGCTGGAGAGACATGGTGCATTGTTGGTCTCTTAACGGGTTAGAAGAGAACTTTCAGAGGCAGAGTGAATTCACCGGGGTGCTCCAGTTCTAGCCGTCAGCAAATCTGTCAGCTTCCCATGTCCTGTGGTCCATTTCAGTTGAGCCCTAGTGCTTAATTTCTTTCTGCTCACTTCTTTCGTTTACTCTATAGACGTACTGTATTATGTAAAAAAAAAAAAAGTCATTTGTGCCTTTAAAGCTAATGTAACGTGAGCATTATGCATTTAAACGGAAAATTATGCAAATACAAAATTATGATGCATTTTATAGTCATGCTGACTTTTTGTATTTCTCATAACATATGTTAAAATATCCCATTTAACAGACACTATTATTACACATTTCTTGAGTAACAACAGTGTACTTAATGTAACTAATGCCTAGCAGTTACGTCCATAATTTGGGGAAGACGGGAGTGCATCAGTATTCTCTGATAATCTTTACATTTGCTTTTCCTGACATTTTGGTAACATTCAATTAATAGACGTAATATTACTTAGATGCAATTACTTCTGAGATTTTAATTTTGTTTATAACTCATCTGGTTCTAAAAATTCATCCGACCAAATTTTATGCCTTATATTGTGTCATCCTTGCAGCCCAAACCCGGATAAAGCCCTGGCAATAATTGTGGTCACATTTCCTTCCTTGTCAGTAACCGTGGTCACTAGAATACATGGTATCTCCACTCCACAGGAAGGAGCCAACAACTGCCACCACAGCTAGGGACCTCCCTCAGAGGAAGCCGGGGCAGATTTCAAAGGCAGTATGTAGCCTTGGTGCTGCAGTACCTTTTCTTACCTAATGCTGCCCCAGGATACTTTGGGGGAGAAAAGATGGCAGAAGGATTAAGAGACAGAGTTGGCCACAGTCCTAAGAAAGGTGCATGAGTAAGCTTGCTATTTATGTAGAAGCAGAGGGCTTGATAGACTTCCAAGAGATACACATATCCCTGTGTAAAGCCCAATCTGACTCCTAAAAAGATGAGATTCGTTTGTGCAATTAAGGATTCTAAGATAAGGCAACTTCTTCCACAAAACAGTCCAGTGTGACTCCCCTACTAGGCAGCTTGGCCATCCCACTGGCCTGGGCTTGCCTGCCAGGCTGTGGCACGTCACTCCCTCATTATTTCATGTGCATGAACACAGACTGGCAGATGGAGGCCTGTTGGACTTTCCTGTAGCATGAAGGTTGGAAAAGGCTCCAGGGGCTCTAGCAGGTGTTTCTTTCACTGAAAGCGCAGGGATGTGTATGGAAACTGTTCTTTCCTAGAATTCCTGCCTTGGGTTACTATTGGTCTATAAGAGGACTTTCTTATTGATTCTTCGTGGTTGGGACCACCAAACTAGTAATAAGACCATTCATTTGCATTGGTCTTGAATACTTACTAGGTTACTGACACAAAGGATGAGAAAAAAACTTAAAGCACCTTTAATTTTGTGGTCATTTATGGCCATTTCTGAACTCTTGGTGCTAGAAGCAGCAGGCATCCAATATGAGAGTTTAATGATCATTTGAGCAAATTAGCCATCCCAAGGTACAGCGACAGGGGTAGAATTAGCTTCTGGTCTCACAGCATGGCCTTGATGGACCTGACAGTTTTGCTTTTTTAATAAAAAATTTCCCCAGTGAAGTGAAGAGAGTTGAGGATTAGGTGATTTCTAAGGGTTCTCTGCCTAGAGCTAGAAAATTATGTGACTCACTGATTATTTGACACAAAAATGAATGTGCTATATACCAGAATCATTTGACTTGGGTATTGGGTACAAGCAGAGGTGGATTTACCTTGAAGTTAATGAAGCTTAAGCATTAGGGTTCTTTCTTTGCAGGGGCCCCATTCCAAGACCCTGGGCCTAATTTTGTCTTAATCGTTTGACATTCTTGATCTTGACGAACTTCTGCCCAAATCTCCAAACTTAAGGCCGGCCCCAAACCTGGGTTCACATCTGGGTTACTTGAACCTTGGAGATGACCTTTGAGGCCATTGAAGGCTTTTCCCAGCATTGTTTCCAAATGAGATGGTGACTAGTGAATCACTGAAAGGAGCACTAAGATTTATTCTTTTAAAAATCTATTGCCTCTCTGTATATTTGTTGCCATCTAGTCAGTTGTGGATGGACCTTCAGTATTTATGTTTTTACAAGTCTCTTGGAGTTAGAAGAATCAGACTCTTTGAAAGACATGTATCTCAGGAGCCAGCAGAGTATCACTTTAAGAATTGTATTTGGGAAGCTGCTTTGCAAAAAAATTTTGTATACTTTTTCATCAGATTTTTTTTAAACCCCTGAAACATGCAGGATGCTGAGATGATGGAGAACTGAAGACAAGAGACTTATTCAGGTGCTAAGTCCAAACCTTTGTGAATATACGCAGTTACCCAGAAAAATAAAATCTTAGGTCAGGATATCCAAAAAGATTGGATTGTTTCAAAAGTCGGACATGGTGGAGTGGAAGAGCTCTCGGCATTTATACACTAGATGGCACTGTGGGTGCAGAGGAAAGCTCTAAATTGATTCTTTTGTTACTTGAATCTATTGCAAAAATTATGTAGTTGAGAAAACAACACTGTATTATAAAACCTATAATTTTGGAGGGAGGTGTAGAATGCATTCTTAATTACTTTGAGATTCAATGTGTGTCCTCTTTTGGTTAGAATGCTTAGGTGTGTATATAGAGTTGTATGGCTATGTCCCCTATTAGAAGAAACCGATCATGCCCCAATTTTCTAATAATCACGTAGAGCTGTCCCTGCCATCCCTATGGTCCTTTTCCTAAAACGAATGCACCAGTTAGTGGTGTGTTTCATGTAGTGATTACCAATGATAGAGTCTACTGTAATTCTGCCTAATTCCAAGATTTGAACTTTTCTCTCTATGACCAAGGCTTCTCTTTAATTGCCACAAAAATAGCAATAGCAGAGACTCACCAGTCACTTCCATACCAGCGGTCTGGCTGCCCCCTTCCCCTGAGCCAGTGAGAAATATTTGATGGCCTTCTCTTTGCCAGTATGTCTTCTGTAAGCAGCTTCTGTTAGGCTGGAACAATGCTCTTGTGGGGATTATGCTCGAGGAGATTTCAGACAAAGGCTGTTAGGAAGTCTAAGGAAATGTGGAGGTTGCAAATGTTTTCAAATCAGAGTTAGAAGCAGCAGCAGCCCCTTAACCTTTGGACCAAATCAGTATCCCAAATCCCTCAATCTTGAGTTAGGTTGCCTTGGATGACAAATTGATGCACATTTTCAGTTGGAGACGTGTGCTAACTCTGTACTCTTCCTTCTGTTAGAACTCTGGCAGTGGAAAGGGAAGTGCTGGCTTATGTGAAACTCCTTTCAGTCACAAGTGGAAACACCTAGATGATAGTCAGCCTTGGGGAAGAAGTTGAAATTAGATTCCGTGACTTGTTTTGTTTCGTGCCTTTGTTTTGGTTGGTTTTTAGAAAGACCCTGGCATCTTCTTTGTCATTTGTGGTGGGACAGACACAGGTGACTGGAATCTATGAGTCGATGTGTTACTTGCTTTGGGGAGCACGCTTTCTTCTCAGAGATTGTACAGCCTCACAAATGAGAACCTAACAGCTCCTAGGCTGTTAGAGACATGTCTCCTGCTCTCTCTCCATCCTTCCTTTCTCACAGATGATAAATGAATGAAGGAAGTCAACAGTATTTACCACTTAATACTCCCTTAGAGAGTAGGCAGTGTCTGTTTTTAAAAGTTTTTTTCTTGTTTATCATTTATTTAAAAAGATTTTTTTTTTGCTTTGTCACATTTTGGTACAATTACAGTCTTTTCTGGGGCAGTAACAAAAGCAACCTGGAGTGGTGGCCAGTGAGAAGTTCTGCTTTTGTTTTTGACCTAGATGGTGAAGTGCCATGGCTTGGAGTTGAGCTGGAGGAAGGAGAGAGGGCTTAAAAAGTAGGCACAGGAGGAGGGGGCATCAGATGGGGAAGGTAAAGGCAAAATAGTCAGGAGTCAGTGCTGTTTGGAAAGGAATTTGATTAGTGAGTGTTGACTCGAGATAGGAGAGGGCTTCATTGTAGGTTCAAATGTGGAATGGGTCGCATAAAGTTCCAAGTTTGAATTTTCGTATTGTTGGAAAAATCAGGGAAGAACAAAAAATATTCTAAAATGGGGATGTGATGACAGAAGATAAATGTTTACTTATTTGACACAGTTTTTTTTTTTCTTTCGTTTGAACCAATGGCGATTATTGAGTGAGTTCTGTGGTTTTTGTAAACATGATTGAAACCTACCCTCACAGGATTTTGCTGTGTTTTTTTTTGAAAGAGTTTAAAATAGTCTACAAAGATCTTCATGTTCATCTTGAAAACATAACAAACCTTTCAAAACAACCCTAATCAGGGCAAAAAAAAATATTGATGTTTCATCTGCCTTTGTTTTGTTATAGAGAACTTTACCTCCATTTCATGCAAGGCCCCGCCTCCTCCAAAAATAGAAAGGAAATTTCCACCTTACACTGGCTTTGGTTCTGAAGAGGACTCTCTCCGCTCCTGCATAGGCCTTGTGCCCACCCCTCATCGGAGGAACTTCAAGAAGTTCATGGAAAAAGACAGGTGCTTGAGGGAACCATTATTTCAGTCTGATCCTTTCCCAGATGTCTTCGGGGTTTATACTATTGTCCTCATGACAACACAGATGCCACTTAATTTATCTAATTTCATGTCCAGGGATATGTTGTTATAGCTTTTGAATGCACTTGATTAATATGTCAGTATTATCAGTGGTTATTTTATTGATTTTTTTCAGCTTTATTGAGAAGTAATCACCATATAACATTGTGTGACTTTAAAGTATACAACATAGTGATTCCATATATGTATATATTGAAAAATGATCTCCATAATAAGATTGATTAACATCCATCACCTCATATAGTTTCACAGTGTTTTGTGATGAGAACTTTTAAGATTTACTCTCTTAGAAACTTTCAGACATACGTTATCATTTGGGGTTTTTTTGTCTTTTTTTTTTTTTAAGGGCCGCACCCATGGCATATGGATGTTCCCAGGCTAGGGGTCGAATCAGAGCTGTTGCCGCCAGCCTACACCACAGCCACAGCAACGCGGGGTCCGAGCTGCATCTGCGACCTACACCACAGCTCACGGAAACTCCGGATCCCCCAACTCACTGAGGGAGGCCAGAGATGGAACCTGCGTCGTCACGAATGCTAGTCAGCTTCGTTTCTGCTGAACCATGACGGGAACTCCACATTATTGTTTACTGTGGTTTCCACGCTATACATTATGCCCCAGGAATTATTTCTCTTAAGAGTTGGAAGTATGTACCTTTTGATCACCTTCACCCCATCCTCCTAAACCCCTAACCCCACTACCTCTGGCAACCACCAGTCTGATCTCTGTTTTATATGAGTTTGGATTTTTTAAATTCATTACCTAAGTGAGATCATGCAATATTCGTCTTTCTCTGTCTGACTTATTTCACTTGGCGTAATGCCCTCAAGGTCCACCCATATTTGTTTTGTTTTGTTTTGTTTTTCCCACAAATGGCTAGATTTCCTTCTTTTTTATGGTTGAGTAATATTCCATTATGTTGTGCATGGAATAACATTCCATTATGTGTCAGCCGACCCTTAGGTTGTTTCCCTGTCTTAGCTATTGCCACTAATACTACAGCGAACTTGGGGATACAGATATCTTTTGGAGACAGCGATTTCATTTCCTTTGCATATACACCCAGAAGTGGAGTTCCGTGGTAATTCTGTTTTTAATTTTTTGAGGAACCTCCATACTGATTTCTATAATGGGTGCACCCGTTTACATTCTCACCAATAGCGCACCAGAGTTCCCTTTTCTCCACATGCTCACACTGAGTGGTTATTTTAATGTGTCATCTGGAATCCCCTAGAGCCATGTTATCCCCAATCAATGTTGCCTTTCCATGTGTAAGTATATATGTGTGTGTGTGTGTGTGTGTGTGTGTGTGTGTGTGTATGTCTTTCCGTATGTCTTATCTATCTATCTAGATATATCTTCTCAGGATGGTCCCTAGGAAATGGTGTAGAGTAGGGGTCAGCAAACTTTCTTAAAGGATCAGATGGCAAATATTTTCAGCTTTGCAGACCATGCGGCCTCTGTCAGGACCACTTAGCTCTACTGTTGTAGCATGAAAGCAGCCACAGACAGTCCGCAAATAAATGCGTAACTACATTGCAATAAAACTGCTTATGGACACTGACATTTGAATTTCATATAATTTTTACATATCACAAAATATTATTCTTTTGATTGTTTTCAACCATTAAAAAATATAAAAACCATTCTTAGCTCATAGGCCCTATGAAAACAGACGGCTGGCTATATTTGGCCCATAGGCTGTAGCAGTGTCTGTGATTTATAAGTGTTTTTTAGAATGTTAATTGGCAACCGATGTGGTTTTAATTTGAGAGCCTTGGTTGAGTTTAGGAACCATAGATTGCTCACAGAGTGGAATATAATTTCAAAAGAGGCACTTTCAAAAGTATTCCTAATACACACGAGAAAAAATCTGCCCCTGACTCCTGTGTATAGATGTGGGCCCTGCCCATGGCTACTTTTTCTGCAGGGAAAGGAGGCCCTGGAGAAAGGAGTCGTGGGCGCGGGGAAGAGTGGCGGACACATGTTGCAGATGCTTGAATAGGAGGCGGGCTAAACATTCAAGTCCTGGGTGAGGGAAATAACGGATCGGGAGAATCGGTGAAGGAATGATAAAGGCAACCTGTAGTAAGAGCAGCAGCAGCAGCAGAAGGCAGGATCCTGAATTGGATAACATTTAATGGCGTCGGATGCTGTCGTGGAATATTTTGAAGTAGAGAGTATACTTTTGCTATGACCATAAACACAGTGAAACTATGTTAAGAATTGCGTAGCATGTCTAAAAGGCTACCTTTGCCATGACGTGATGTCCTTTGTCTTCTAAGAAATAATCTTTTACTTTTAAGGACTCTCAATGTGGGTTTCTAAGTTTCAAGGTTGATGCTGCTCACAGTGTGGCCCCCACACCAGTTAGTAATACACATTCTTGTGCCTCACCCCAGACCTACTGGGGTCAAATCCCTGGGGGTGGAACCTGGTACTGGGTTTTAACAGCCCTTCCAGGAGGTTCTGATGATGGGTTTGACCAGGGTTTGAGAACCACTGATTTCCTTCACGGAAGAGGGACACAAACCCGTACTCTGTCCTCCCTTCTAGATAGCCATGTTTTCAGGAAGGTTTGAGGGCAGGACCTCTGATGGATACTTTTCACTGACTGCTGTTTTTAAGGGCAGCCACCCGAAGGAGGCGGGCAGGAAGAATGTCCCTATTGTAAAAGGAGAGGGAATTTTTCTTATAAGTAAACAAGATGAAACACGATCCAGGGTGTTGCTTCTGGAACCCAGGGGGAAAACAATTCCTTGTGGGTAGTTGCCTTCGTCTCTCTCTCTGTCTGCACCATGTCAACTGGCCCACAGAGCACTGCCTGTAGACAGCATTCCACGTTCTTGTCCTGTTGTGGCTGGAGGACGGTGGTACAGGCACAAATGGCTCTAATTTCTTTTCTTTCTGTCCACTCTTCGTTCCATGCCAGGAATATACTTCCCTCAAGCTCCTCCCACACAGTGACCTTGTTTCCATAGAAACTGGCACATTCAGCTGGAGACTTACACATGAGTTTGAATAACCCTTGGTTTTAAAACCGTGAGAACCTAAGGAAGATGATCTCACAAAGCATACAAAGAACAGTTTCTTAATGCAAATAAATAAAGCATGAATTGAGACATGCAATCATAGTACATGACATATATTGATTATATATCCTGCTATTTAAAAGTTACCGGCCAATTGTTGTATGAAGTTAATGGTGATCTACTGTGAGTCATTGGAGGAGATAGTTTCAAATTAAATCATCTGAGGTTTTTGATGGAATGAAAACCTTTATGGTCTGGGTAAAAATTCACTGCGGTGGCCTCCTGGGCAGATTGTCTAGTCTGACTTGGGAGAACCAGAATCCTATCTTTCTTGCTGCACCTGGCTGGCTGAATTAGGTACTCTGTTCCCTTTGTGCTCACAGTACTGTGATCATACCTCTAATAATAATAATATTACTAACAACAAGCAATTTGAGGTTACGGTGTGCTCATAACCACAGTACTTGATTTCGTTTACTCTTCGGAACAACCTCGTAAAGTAGATATTATCATCGTATCCATTCTTCACATGAGGAAACTGAGGCTCAGAGGATCTGCCCAAGCTCGCACAGCTAACTTTTACTTGAACTAGGATATGAACTCAGGGAAGTCTGACTCCTGGCATTGACTATTCTCGCCACAGAACCTGTACTTACCATGGTGTGTGGCAGTTACTTGTTTATGTCTTGACCAAAAGCTCTTTGAGGGCAGGGACTGGCTTTATTGCTTCTCTCAGAGTTAGGGCAGTGCTGGCTATATACTTGGGGTTCAATAAATATTTTGTTCAATAAGAGGAGGAATGATGAATAAGTGAATAAGTAGTATGAGCATTCACCCTTTTAGTTCTTAGTGATGGATAGAAGAGATAGATGACTTCCTCCCCGGAAGGCTGTTAGTCCATAGCTGTGCGTTCATAATCATATAACATCTAAAAAATTATGATTTCATCTTAGTCGCTGACTTGTTTCAGATATTGTCGATCTGCTGTCTCCATAAGTCATTTTTTTCCCTCTTTTAAGAAGCTTTTGGAGTTCCCGTTGTGGCTCAGCTGAAACAAGCCCAACTAGTATCCATGAAGATGCAGGTTCGATCCCTGGCTCCACTCAGTGGGTTAAGGATCTGGTGTGGCTGTGAGCTGTGGTATAGGTTACAGATGCGGCTCGGATCCAGCGTGGCTGTGGCATAGGCCAGCAAGTACAGTGCAGATTAGACCCCTAGCTTGGGAACTTCCATATGCCACAGGTACAGCCCTGAAAAGCAAAAAAAAAAGTTTTTCCCATCAGTAAAGATAAGCATTCATGTCTCTTCTAAGCATAAGACTATAGCTATAGCTTCTGTAAGGTTTTCAGTATGTATGTAGCCCTGAGTGAGCCGTTCATTTTCTTATTCAACAGATACTAACTGAGTGCCCACTTTGTGCCAAACACTGGTCTTGGGGCTTGGAATACATCAGTGAACAAAAAAGACACAAAGCCTGGCCCTCAGAGAACTTACATTCTAGCTGGGAGGTAGGCAGATACTAAACAAAAAAGGTAATGCGTAACTATATTCTGTAATTTATGGAAGTTATTAAAGTACCATGGAAAAAATAAAGAAAGTAGTAAGTTTCTATGAAAAGAATAAAGGGTAACTTAGAGTGTGGGGCTGAGGAGCTCCCCTGGTTTCAATTTTAAACAGTGTGGTCTGGATAGACCTTACTGAGGAGAGGAAACATGTTCTAGGCAGAAGGAATAGTGTAGAGACCCTGAGCATGGAGCAGGCTTGGGATCCACAAGGAGCAGGCAGGAGGCCAACAAGGTTAGAAAAGATGAGTAATGGGCAGAGTAGACAGATGAAGAGAAGTAATATGTGGTCAGAGCACGTAGGGCCTTGCAGACCATTGTAAGGGTTCTTTTGACTTCAAGTGATAAGGGGGACTCCTTGGGAGATTTGAGCAGAGGAATGATTTGATCTGATTTACATATGAAAAGAATGACTCTGGATG
This sequence comes from Sus scrofa, assembly GCF_054392235.1. Classification (NCBI taxonomy): domain Eukaryota; kingdom Metazoa; phylum Chordata; class Mammalia; order Artiodactyla; family Suidae; genus Sus; species Sus scrofa. The sequence goes on along the minus strand of NC_139401.1, from coordinate 43,118,120 downwards.
TCCCACTGACAGTAGGCTATAGAAGGGCAATGATGGAATCAAAGACCAGTTTGATTCACAGACTACTCCAGGAGTCCAGGAGAAAAGTTATGATGGCTTAATCTGGATGAGTTATGGAAATTTTGAGAAATAGCAGATTCTGGAAATATTTTGAAGGTTGAGCCAGTAGCACTTTCTGGCAGATTAGATATGAGATGTGAAAGAAGAGAGGAGATAAAGATGACTCCCAAGGTTTCTCCAGCTAGAAAGATGGAGTCGCCATCTACTGAGCAGAAGTTGAGTTTTGGAGCTAGTTAAGTTTGAGATGTCTGTTAGATATCAAGTGAGGGTATTGAGTTGACAGTTGGACATAGGAGTCTGAGGTTCGGGAGATAAGTCAGACTAGAGATAGACCTTTGGAAATCATTAGCATGTAGATAGTATTTAAAGCCTGAAACTAAAAGCAATCATCAAAGGAGTGAATATATACAGAGAAATAAATGACCAAGTTACTCTTTTTTCTTTTTTTTTTTTTTTTTTTTGCTTTTTGGAGCACACTTGCAGTATATGCAAGTTCCCACACCAAGGGTCCAATAAGAGCTACAGCTGCCGGCCTGCACCACAGCCGCAGCAACATGGGATCCGATCCACATCTGCGACGTACACCGCACACAGCTCATGGCAACACCAGGTCCTTAACCCACCGAGTGAGGCCAGGGATCGAATCTGCATCCTCATGGATCCTAGTCAGGTTCGTTAACTGCTGAGCCATGAAGGGAACTCCCCAAGTTATTCCTTGTTAGCCCCAGGACACCCCAAAGTAAGAGACTGAGGGAAAAAAGGAGGAACCAGCAAAGGATACTGAAAAGGAGCGAGCAGAGAGGTAGAAGCAAAACCAAGAGAATACAGGACCTGCAAGCCACGTGAAATAAGAGTGTCCTGGAAGAAGGCATGAGCATTTGTACCAACCGCTGCAGATTCATCAAGTTAGACCCCAAAAGAAACCATTGGAATCAGTATCGTGGAGATCGTTGCTGACCTTGACAAGGGTAGTTTAAGTAGAGCAAACCTATTGGAAGTCAATTTAAGAGAGAATGGAAGAAGAATTCAAGAAAACGAGTATAGATAATTGTGGGCTGTGTATAGAAGAGTTAAGACATGACTGCTGGACCTAGGAATTTATCATTTATTTTGAGACATTGGGAATAAATACATTAAAAAGACAGCCAAGAATACAAGTCTATACAGCTCAATTGAGTGCCATAGATAATGACGTTCAGGAGGCATGGGTGGGTGGTCAGCTGGAGAGGCAGCCAGCAGCCATGGTCAAGGAGAGCTCTACTGAGTGGGGCCCACATGGATAGACAGGACTCTGGGCAGGCTTAGGAAATGATGAGGAGGAGGGGAGGGGATGACACCAAGTGAAGGCCTTGAAGTAGCAACAGCACAGTGTGGGACACTAAATGAAGTGGCTTGTGTCACTTGAGTAGAGAGTGCATTATAGGTAGTCATGACAAATAGCTGTGTGTATATGTATTTGAATCTATTAATGGGCCAGAAAGTCAGAATGAGCAGTGTAGGTGCTATGATAGGAAACAGAGAAAATGCTAATGTTTTTTGAGTGCTAGGAGTATTGTGATAAAAAGAGTGTCTAGAGACGTTACGATAATCAGCACTTTTTAGTCAAGGAAATATCTGAAGATACTTGCAAGTGTTTTTCAAAGGGTGCTCTAGGAGTGACTTCAGCAGAATCTCCTGGGGGCCTTATTAAAAATGCAGGATTTTGGAGATGCAGGCTAACTACTGAGCTCATATCTCTGGGGGGGTGGGACTCTGGATTCTGTATCTTTAACAAGCTCCCCAGGTGACTTTCATATACAATAAAGGTTATGAAGTGCTAGTCTAAAGATTTTGTTTGAATAGATAATATTCCTGATTGATAAGCTGTCCAGAACACTAGAATTAGCTGGAACAAAAGGCATATTAAACATGAAAAGTCCATGCTTCACATACACACTTACAAATTTAAGTTCTAAGAAGCTAAATTTGCAGTAGTGTTCATTTGGCCTCATTCAGTTGCTTCAGTGCTATTTCAGGCATCTGTAAAAGTTATGGGTCTTCCGTGAGAGGAGGGTTCTCAAATCTATTTGTTACTTTTAAATCCAATTGTGTGCCAGAGAAGATGGTTGACAAAGACATAGCTGCCCCCGCCCATGCTGTACGAGGTTTGTCTGAAGCCTGGGAAACTAGGGACTAAGAAAACAGATCTGGCTGTTTTGCCTGGGCCGTCCTGGGGCTCGCCTTCCAAATTGCTGTTTTCCATCTCACTTGAGGCCTCAAGCTGGGAAATCAAGAGCGCCATGCTCTTTCAGCCCTGCTTCCCTAATCAAGAGAAAGGAGCAGAGAAAAGCACCTTCTGCCTCTGCAAATCACTGTGACCAGAAGGAAAGAAGGCATTTCAGCACAGGAGACTCTGAAAGTGAAGCACCTCTCTGCTTAGAGGTGTGACAGGGAAGAGGCGAAGGACCTGGTTTATTTTACTCTGTGCCTCCTTGGGGTAGTGGTTTTGGTTATCAAAGCCCTCCCAGAGGGTTTGGTGTTTGTTCTGAAGTGCACCTTTCACTAGCTGATACCTACAGACACCTTCTCCTAACAGCCCATAAGTGACTTTCAGTGACCAGGCAATCAGTTTGGAGAACTTTCGATTCCAGAATTTGATCCTATATTCAGTCTAGTAGACTCTTCTACTCATGCATAGAAATTTTTTTTTTTTTTGGCTGACCCGTGGCATGTGGAAGTTGCCCGGGGCAGGGATCAAACCTGCACTACAGCAGTAACCAGAGCCATAGCAGTGACAACACCAGACCATCAACCTGCTGAGCCACCAGGGAACTGCCATCCTTAGAATTCTAAGTGCAAATTTCAATCTACGGATCTTATAGCAACTTTCTATAAACATTTGTCGAGTGCTTAGAATGTAAAACGTGTTATTTTAGACAACAATTAATAAGATGCAGTCCTTGCCCTCAGAAAATGGACTTGAAACGGCAACTTATGATATGGGTGATAAGTGTTATGAAAGGGAAGGTCTATTAATACAGCATTTGAAAGGGAAAAGGTAAATTTTCCTTTGAAGGGAGTTAGCGGAATGCTGGGGAGCTGGGATCGTGAGTCAGAGAGGAGAGGCTGTGGGATCGGAAGAAGGAAAAGAAGCGGGCATGAGGAAGTGGGTAGTGAATCGGGGAGGTGGCTCCAGGCACCAGCAGAGCATAGTGGCTGGCCTGATGATTGGATCGTTGACCAGCCTTGTGAGTAGGGAGCAACCGTTTAATGCACATGGTTTGAGCAGTGTGTTTATGACATTTATTTTGGGCATATCTTCCCAATGTGTTACACTAGACATCGAAAGAATAAGAGATATTTTAATAAACTGCGAAGATGTCTCTGCACATAGATTTAGAGCCTTAATAAGAAGATGGTTGAACTTTCTCAACCTCTGGAGAATTTATACTAGTCTCTCAAAACATAGCACACCTGGAGTTCCTGTCGTAGCTCAGTGGTTAACGAATCCGACTAGGAACCATGAGGTTTCGGGTTTGATCCCTGGCCTTGCTCAGGGGGGTAAGGATCCGGCATTGCTATGGTGTAGGTCACAGACTTGGCTCGGATCCTGCATTGCTGTGGCTGTGGTGTAGGCCGGTGGCCGATTGGACCCCTAGCCTGGGAACCTCCATATGCCTCGGGAGCGGCCCTAGAAAAGCCAAAAGGACAAAAAAAAAAAAAAAGAAAAAAAGAAAAAACCAACAACAAAAAAAAACCCCCAAAAAACAAACAAAAACAAAACAAAACAAAACCCTCATAGCACACCTGTGGGATAGGAGGTGGGTGAAAGGGGTAAAGGTACAAACTTCCGGTTGTAAATAAGCCAGTGGGATGTAATGTATAGCATGGTGACTGTGGCTCATAATACTATAATATGTATTTCAAAGTTGCTGAGAGGGTAGATCTTAAAAGCTATCATCACAAGAAAAAAATTTTTTTTTTGGCTTTTTGCTATTTCTTGGGCCACTCCCGCGGCATATGGAGGTTCCCAGGCTAGGGGTCGAATCGGAGATGTAGCCACTGGCCTACGCCAGAGCCACAGCAACGCGGGATCTGAGCCGTGTCTGCAACCTACACCACAGCTCACGGCAAGGCCGGATTGTTAACCCACTGAGCAAGGGCAGGGATCAAACCCACAACCTCATGGTTCCTAGTCGGATTCGTTAACCACTGCGCCACGTCGGGAACTCCGAAAAAAATTTTTTTAACTAAGTGTGGTGATGGATGTTACCTAGATTTATTGTGGTGATCATCTTATAATATATACAAACATCAAATCATTGTGTTGTACACCTGAAACTAATACAACGTTATATGTCAGTTATGCCTCAATAAGAAGCAGTACAGCATGCATACCTTTTGCAGACTTTTTTACATGCATAATGTGTGGAAGGTTACTTACATAATGCTATAACCCTCATTTTTCTTCCATTTAGCTATGGCAACATAAGCAACACACTCCGGTTTTTTGCAAAACTAATCACACACAAGTGTGCTGACGTGGAAAGGATGTTTGTTATTTCATATTTTCTCAGTGATGACACAATTTCAGTGTTCGAACCAATAGAGAGGAATTCAGGTAAGAGACATACCTCTCCTAGCAATTTACTCAGAATAATCACGTATCTCTTCATGTTGAAAGTTAGGCGATGTGATCTGATTTTTATAGCTTAGATGATCTAAGATAGTGGCTTCCATTTTTTTAAAAACCACTGAAGTTCAATTTACGAAGATCTCTTAAATGGGAGCCCAGACATATAAAATTATAAAAGAGGAAGAGTTTGGGTTGGCTCAGGACTGGACGACTAGGACACCTCCTTTTAGGCACTCTTCCCACTTCCTCTGTGGCCTCCGAGGCACCACTGTGGAATCCAGGGACTTCAAAATCATGGTCTGGCTACCACGTTTCACTCATAGCTAGCGGGGTAAGAAGAAATCTGTATTCTTGATAGGATCACTTGGAGAATTTTTAACTCTAAGACAAGAATCCCAGAGTAGCCATTTTAATCTTTAGAACCTCTTTCCCGCTGGCTTGTCTGTCTGTCGAGGCTGTTGCAGGGTTCCCGCTCCCAGGCCCACGGAATGGAATGCATCACTGCAGTGGACCGATACGGTGGCCGTTGCTGGGGAGAGTCACTGATTTTGACCTATAAATTATAGAACTCTAGGGCTCTCTTCTTTGTCCCAACATGTTTACAACCTGTGTTGAAGACACACATTTGGGAAGAATAATCAGTGGTGTGCTGGTTCACTAGCCCTATTTTGTACAATTTGTCAATTTCCATGATGTTAAATACCCAAACCATGGCCAATTTCAAGCAGCCAACAGCTCAACAACTGGCTTGCAAAATCCCTGAACATTTCACAGTCAGCCCTTATGAGCTAGTATGAGCCACTCAGCACACCAATGAATAATGAATAATTTGTATAACTAAATCAGGCTCCACAGTGATTTGAATAATGGATCAAATCCTAAAGTATGAAATCAAATAAGGATGAATATAAAGTCATACCCCGAAAGGTCAAACAATCAACTCTATACAGCTAGAATGGGGACGATCTGGCCAAACAAATGACAGCATTCATCAAACAGAAAGGAGGATGGCAGTCAGCCGCAAGCTGCTGCGTTATAATAGCAGCCCTGGATGAGCACGCACTATTATCGTTGTAAGACCTTTATGAGGTGAAGTTTGGATGAATCCAGGTCCGCCAAGAGGCAAACCCCAAGATGAGTTTAAACGTGCAAGAGATTTATTAGGGGAAATGCCAGTGAGGGAAAACATGGCAGGAGCCAGACGAGGCCAGGAAAGCCGCCAGACTGCAGGACTGCAGTGCACGAATGACTCCTGTGAAGGACAGAGGAAAGGCAAAGGGGGCAAAGTCTTCGACTCTAGTGAACCACTGCGAAAGTTTTGCTAAGGCTGACCGGGAGTCCTGCAGCCAAAGCCACCAGTCGGAGGAGCCCCCATCTTGCAGGCATAGGCCTTGGTGTCGCTGCCTTGCTCAGTCAGGTGTTGGCAGCCACCTGTGGGAAGCATGACCTGGGCACAAATCTGGGGATAGATTTCAGAACATAGCAGTTGGAGCCTTCTGGTAACTGTGTTTCCCGCGGCAGGCAATCTGCTCCCGCCACCCGCCTCCCCCAAATGTTCTTCCCATTTACTGATGAGAATTCGGAGAGGTCCAGAGAGATGAAATAACTCCTAAAGATCATCCAGCAAACAAATGACAGAGCCACGGTGGGCTCCAGCTCTGTTCGGCTCCAAAGCCTGTGTCTTTGCACCACCTCTGGTTTCTGAATGTGGTAGGAGTGTGATGAAGCTGATCCCCAAAGCTCATCTGGTCTTGGGTTGTGTGCACAGGTCGGAAGATTTCAATTCAGTATTAGTTAGAAAATAGTGGAGTTCCGTGTTCACCTCTGCTCACCACCTTCCAAGAGGCCCAGAAAAGAGGAGATGAAATGGTGAGAATTCTGGAAAGGAAGAAAACTGCGGCATTGCTAAAAGAAGCAAAGATAGTTTGCCTGTAGGAAAAAAGAGTAAAGGGGGCTCCCATAGTTATCTGCAAACAATTAGGTGAGTTCCTTTCCAGAAATGGGGCATCTGACATTTAATCAGTGAGTCAGAATAAGCAGGAGACATCATCTGGGACAAATAGGTGGAAATAAGCTCAGATGAGAAATGTTCTATGTGGTTGTGTTCAAACATACCCTAAGATGTTCCCGATGTCCTGGTGCCTAGGTCACTGCGCGACACAGAGCACGTCCTCGCTTAGTGTTTGTTTAAAGTGTTTGGAATGGGAAGGGAGTAGAGCGAGGCAAGAAAAGGCTGGAATGCCATACTATGATCTTTCCTCTTGACACGCTCACCTGGGAAGTCTCATTTCTTCGCCTGCTGCCTCATTCTTCCCTTAAGTACTACGGGCAATGTGAGTTCCCAGCTAAGTTGTATGGCCCGTGTTTGAGCACGAAGTACCTCTAAAGGCAAGTGGAATGGTTCTTTGAAGAACAAAGGCTCCTCCTTCACTTTTCCTCTCTTCTTCCGCAGGATATACTGGTGGGATGTTCTTGAAAAGAACTCGTGTTAAGAAGCCTGGACAAGAAGTCTTTAAAAGTGAGTTCTCGGAATACGTCAAGGCCGAGGAGCTGTATGTTGGAGCCAAAGTGGACGTGAATGGCTACCTGTTTCTGCTGCTCAACGCTGATGAGTACACCTTAAACTACATGGAAAAAAATTCAGATAAGGTTTGTGTCATTCTCGGCTCGCCTCCCAGCACTCTGCAGCCTGTGTTTTTCTTACTCCAGGCCTTTTCTTCTTCATCTTGCCCCCCGTTTTGCATTGTGCATTCGCACATGTGGGCATGAATAATGGATCTGCACGACTTGGCCGCAGGTCCCGTCACAGAGGCCAGGGCCCGGTCTCCTCTGTTTACGTGCTGGGTTCTCCGCTGCCCAGCATCACGGATGCCAGGCGCAGGCAGGAGGCAGGCCCAGGGCTGAATCAAGTTTCCTGGGTTTTCTGCTGACTCTGACATTATCTTCAGAAAGAAATTCAGCGACGATCGGAAAGGAAGAAAATCTGGTGCCACACACTGTGCCGTCCCAGTTAATTGGCACAGGCCTGCAGAGAAGGCCAAGACCCGAACAAACAGAAACCCCAGGGGAATCTGAAAGTTGCTGGGGTTGCAGCTTCCCATAACAGGAGCCACCTGAGGCCTCAATGAGCCTGCAAGGACAAATTGGCCGCAGTGAGCTCAAAGGGATTTTTCATTTGAAATAAGATGGCAGATGGGTACTATTACTGAGAGTACTGTTGTGGCCGGGCTTTTCAGTAAAAATAACATGTTGACAAAATCTTGATTTTTAAAGGGTAGACTAGTTTGGTGGGCAAACCCGTGTGTTTCAGAACCATTGCCCAGTATTGAAGAATTATCTAGAAGTAACTTATTAAAAAGGTCTGCCTGCAAATAATAATATCTGTGTGCCAATTATATATGTCCACAGTACCAATTCTCTTTCATTTATGTATAAAAGGCTCAGGGGTGAGGTTGAGGGGCACACACAGGAAGCATCAAGGGGGAGGGAGCAAGAGTAGGGGGAGAGACTGGGAGGTTGGTCTGACCCCTGAGGAAGAGGAAGAAAGGCGGGAGGATGGGGGTGGGGAGAGCCTCAGACACAGCACAGCTCTGAGAAAATATCCACCAGGCTGATGGGGAGCCCGGAGCAAAGCCTGAGCATCAGAGAAGCCACACATCAGGCAGGAATGGCCCAGCTCATGCTCAGTCCCTGGCTGGGGAGAGTCTGGGGAGAGTGTGGTCTCGGTGGGATCTCGGAAAGCTGCAGCGCTGCAGAGATCCCGAAGGAGCAGCAGCTGGGGGCTGTCAGCTAACAGTGCTCTTGTCCGTGTGGCTCTCTTGATGGCAGGCTTGGGCAGCGCCCTCCAGGGCTGCCACGCCAGCTCCCCCTTTGCAGTGTCAGGAACCTGGCTCAGTTCCGCCAGCCGGTGACCCTTCAAGAGCACGGAGTTCAGGTGAGAGGCCCAATGAGAGGACAGTTAGATTTCTGGAGACCAGCAGGCTTGGCTAGGAAACCTGACTCCTTAAAAGCTGAGGGGCCTTAGGCATGTGTCTTGCCTGGATCTCACGTTTCCTCATCTTTATAATGGGAGCACGAACAGGGCCTGTGACAGAGATTTGCTGTGAAGATTAGATGCATGATGTGTTTTAAGTGCTTAGCTTTATGTGGCCTATGGCAAGCTCAGTCAGTGTACAATTTACAGTAGCTATTGTAAATTAGAGCTTTATTTTTGAACACGGGGAAAACCTGTATTTTAAATTTTTTTCTTTTTTTGTTTAAAGAACTGTTTTTTGTTTGTTTGTTTGTTTTGCCTTTTAGGGCTGCACTTGTGGCATATGGAGGTTCCCAGGCTAGGGGTCCAGTTGGAGCTATAGCTGCCAGCCTTTGCCATAATCACAGCCAGGCAGGATCCGAGCCACATCTTCGGCCTACACCACAGATTACGGCAATGCCAGATCCATAACCTACTGAGTGAGGCCAGGGATCAAACCCGCGTCCTCATGGTTCCTACTCAGATTTGTTTCTACTGTGCCACGACGGGAACTCCACCTGTACTTTAATGTTTAAAAAAATATATATATATATAGCATGAATATATATGTAATTATATATATATATATATAACCTGTACTTTATATTATTTTTTTTTTTTTTTGCTATTTCTTTGGGCTGCTCCCACGGCATATGGAGGTTCCCAGGCTAGGGGTCAAATCGGAGCTGTAGCCACTGGCCTACGCCAGAGCCACAGCAACGCAGGATCCGAGCCGCGTCTGCAACCTACACCACAGCTCACGGCAATGCCGGATCGTTAACCCACTGAGCAAGGGCAGGGACCGAACCCGCAACCTCATGGTTCCTAGTCGGATTCGTTAACCACTGTGCCACGACGGGAACTCCCCTAACCTGTACTTTAAATAAAAGATATATATACAGCATGAATATATATGATAAAATACATGTATAAAAACTACTTTAATATAAAATATATATAGCACGAATATATATAATATATACATTATATGTCATATACACACACATAAATATGTGTATGTGTGTATAGATAGATAAATAGATGCATATATATATTAGAGAGACATAAAGGGCTTTTCTCCTTTTAGGAAGATAAAAGCAGTGTAGGACATTATCTGGTATTAGCATCCCAAATGAAAAGTGCATTATTTTAAAGCTACCCTCAACAGGGATGTTCTAAAGCAGAGAAAGATTAATACCAGTCTGGGGAGTCTTTTCGAAAGAGCTAATAGATCCTATTATAGAAAGAGATTAAAGGAAATGCAAAAAAGAGAGGGAGTGGGGGGGCTGCAGAAGGTGCCGGCCCCCCTGGTGGCAGAGAGGGAGCTTGATACTAAGATACCATCAGTGTTTTTATTTTTGTATTTAGTCTTCTCCTTTTTTTTAGCTCCTCACTGTAATTTGTTACAGCCTTATGCTTTACTGGATCAAATGAGACATATTCTTCCAGAGTCAAAAACCAAATCACGGTGTAGGAGACGGGAACTGAGGGCTGCCTGGGGAGTGAGCGTAAGCGGACTGCAGTGCATGTAGACCCTTGGTACCCAGGCTCGCTCTGCTCCGTGTATCGCCTGGTGGCCAGCAGTTCTAGAGGGCCCACTCTAAAGAGCTGGAAAAAAGTGGAGGTTCTCTTATTCAACTTTGGATCCCCATTGTCTCCAGTAGGGTCAATGTCCAAGGGTTAAGGGGAGGAGGCTAAGGTAGGAGTAGGGGCTCTTTTCTGATTCCTGTGGCCTGCTGTCCCTTAAGCTCATTTCTCTCTGATCTGGGCCTTTGCTAATGTCACTTGTTGTTCTAGAGCCTTCGCTGAAGAGGTCCAAATCTAGTCGTGTCTTCTCTGTGTGTGCTGGTCTCTATGGAAAGATGTCCCCAGCTAAGTCCAGGTTCACAGTATGCAGTCTGTGCTGGCCATCAGAAAGATTGAGTCCCTGTCTTAAATATTTTTCTTTTCTCCCTTCCAGTTTCCTAGGAGCAACATTAAACTTGCCCTACAAAAGGTAAAAGAAGAGGAATCAAAATCCAGAGAGCTCAAGCAGGTGTTTACAGCCGCTGACTGTAAGCACACGAAGATGGTGGATTATAATACCTTCAGGTAAGCCATGCTCTGCTAGCAGGAACCTTTTTGCTTCTCAGGAGTGTCCGAAGAACAGAAAGAACGATTTCTTCCCTAGCATTTCCTAATTAATTTCCTACACACTTTTTATGAAGTATTGGTATTTCCTTACATTCGTATTACTTTGCGATCAAGTTTTGCCCATTTCAGGTTTTATGCATTTGCAAATAAAAGAAGTTCATGGCGGGAGAACAGAAAGACGAAAGCATAGTAAGGCACAGTGTCCTGTGAATCATGCATGGTGTTGAAGAATCAGGGCAGGGCCAGGAAGGATGCATCTGAGCGAGAAAGGCCGAAAACGGTGGAGCCCAGAGCACCCCTCTGAAATCTGAGCACCATTGCCCTAAGAATGTGATCCAGCTGGAAGAGAGAGTGGAACCTTCGCCAATTATCAGGGAGAAGGTGATGTGTGTGAATCTTTGTGTATGCACGCTCACACCCATCTCTGTATTTTTAAAGACCTAAAAGTGTAGAAATCGAGGGGAAACTGACAGTGGCTAGAAATATTATAAGAAATCATGAACAATAAAGATTTTCTCTAAGGTCGAGCTGAATTTTAGGACTGTCCAGTGACTGACCTAGGCAAATTTCCAAACAGCAGAAACACAGGGAAATTCACATTCAGGGTCTGGTACAATTGCAAGACTTCTTAGCCTGAAAAGAAAGTGAATGGAGCGTTCAGGAGAATGTAAATTAAATCATGGATGGAGAACAAAGGGGACTTTCTCTTTAGGCTGAGACTTCTGGCTCCTGAAAACAATAGTGGCTGAAAGCTATGTAGGAAACCCGGCTTGATGCAGTCAAGATGTGGCTGAGACATGAAGACGTGCGCCCAAGAGAGGGTGGCAGGAGGTCTCTCTGACTTTGTGTCTGAAGTTGCCTAGTGCATCGATACCTGCGCCCACCCTTAGGCCCAGAGGGTCCCCAGAGCTCATTTGTCGTGTTAACAAAGCTCTTCTGTGTCTCCGAAGTGTTCTTTTGAGAGCAGCAGTCAGAGGACGTATTTTTATTGTTTAGAATCCCCAAGCTTCTGGGATCAATGAGAATTTATAGTTCTTTGTTATAGTTCATCGCGGTACACATGTTCATGGCCTTTTGGAAACTAAATGGAGACTGGGTAAAGAGCAAAGACAATCGCTCAGGCCGTGGACTGATGGAGAGCAGTGGAGGAGAAAACGAATTTCCATCAGAAATGAGGAGTGGTTTCCTTTTACTATTTGGTGTTCTTTCACCAAAGCATCCATTCTCCTAGCACTCTAGCAAAGGCTGTCAGAGACACTTTAGTGAGTTTTTGGGGCTTTGGGGGAAGCACTTAGGTCAGGCAGGAGATCTGAGGAGGAAAAGTTGCTCTGTGGACAGAGGCCTGACCCTAACTGTGGGTGGAATAAAGGACAGCCACACTGTGTGACTGCAGGGTGACCGCAAGGCCCCAGATGCTCAGAAAGAACCAACTACAGATATTTAGACCCTCTCCCAGCCAGAAATTCCTTAAGATGAAAATCAGATCAGACTCTACCTGGCTTAACCCTGCAGTGGCGTGTCATCATTCTTACACTAAGATCCAAATACTTCATTGCAGTCAGCAGGGCCTTGAGTGATGCGACTCTGTTTCCAGTGTCATCACTTCTTTTTCTCCGGCCTTAATTCCCCAGGCTCAGACGTGTTTCTTGACCTATAGATCTGGAAACACAAACACCTCCGGCATATCTCCCCTTTGGCTGTCCCTTAGGCGTCCCAAAATAATTTTCTCTAACTTGATCTCATTTTCTTCTCCCATAAAGTTGTAGCCAGGGACCCTTATCTTGGTAAAGGCCACCACACCTGTCCATGGGGCCTGGGCCCGGGTCTGCCTTGTCTTTCCCCTCCCCCTACCTCAACCTCTCCCAGCCTCTTGAAACTGCACTTCCTAAACCACCTGTCTCCATCCACAGCTTCACTGTTGCAGTTCAGCGTTTCATCTGTTCACTTGGACTCTCTTGAGAGCTACGCGACTACTCTCCTTTTCCTAATTTTCATCCTCTGAAGCTCTGCCAGAGCCATCTTCCTAAAATCCGAGCATGTCGTTCCTTTGCTCTAGGGCCCATCCCGCCCTTCTAGTGTTTTGTGAGAGTTGGGTCATGATCCCAGCCTTGCCCACCTCTCTGCCCTTGTTGCCATCTGACTCGAAGAGTTTTCCTTTGTAGACGTCACCATGTATCGAGCACTTACTCTGCACCATACATCGTGCTAAGTGCTCTTCGTGTCTTATCCACTGGTAGCCCCTCTTGAGTTATTTGTTTACTTCCCTGCCTCCACAACCAGTGCCTGCCAAGTACAATAGATGTTTGTTGAATAATTTAATGAATGGTCCTATTTCTCAAGGAACACTGTCTAAAGTTTGCAGCAAACAAGTAAATAATTGATTACCTTGCCCAGGGGAAAGGAAATCTATCTCTGACTGTCAGGGCGTCAGGGCGAGCTAGTCCCTGACCCTCACAAGTCAGGTGACTTGGGCAACTCACTTCACCTACCTGCACCTCACGCTTTTGTCCATACAGTGATCTCTAAGGCCCCCTCCAGACCCTGACGTTCTGAAACCCTTAAAATGTAGGTGGTTAATTATACCTATAAAATGTTCCCTTTTCAAATTTGTTCATTGGCATAGGAGTTCCCGTCGTGGCTCAGTGGTTAACGAATCCGACTAGGAACCATGAGGTTGCGGGTTCAATCCCTGGCCTTGCTCAGTGGGTTAAGGATCCGGTGTTGCCGTGAGCTGTGGTGTAGGTTAAAGACGTGGCTCAGATCCCTTGTTGTTGTGGCTGTGGTGTAGGCCAGCGGCTACAGCTCCGACTCAACATCTAGCCTGGGAACCTCCATATGCTGTGGGTGCGGCCCTAGAAAAGACAAAAAGACAAAAACAAAAACAAAAACAAAAACAAATTTGTGCACTGAAATAGTAGAGTGGGGCAGGCAGAGGCAGGATAGCAGCGTAGGCCTCTGAGCTTCACCTCTGCGGCCCTGGTTCTCTCCCCTGCTTCCATGCACGTCCCTCTCAGTACGTACCTGAGGGCTCAGAGCCTGGGCTTGCTGCCCTGGGCAGTGGTCCAAGCCCCGGACATTTGCTTTTTTCTCAGAGATTTGCTCCTCTTCTTAGGGAAACCTTGCAGGCTAATAGGTTGATAATGGACTAATGGATTAACTTGTGGGCCTTCCCGAGATATTTGCCTCAAAGGTGACCTGAAGGAACGCAGAGACAGGTGAAAGCAGAAGGCAGTTTGGGGAGGGAGTGTGTCTCTTCTGCCTTGGGGGGGTCACCGGTTCTGCCTCCAGGCTGGGCCTCTTTCTCCGGGACCCTTTTTTCCTGGTCCATCAGATTGGCCTGTTGATTGTTAGTGAAGAGAGTGCCATGAGCCCTTCTCAGAGCCTCCACAACAGCGGCACAGATTTCAGCAGGGAGCCAGGCAGGGACTAGGCTTGGCAGGGCTGGTGTTTCCTGCAATTGGGAACACAGGCAGGCTGAGGCTTCCTGATGTGGGCCCTGGACTCTGAACCACCCACAACAGCAACAGCGAGGGCCCCGTGCCAGGGCAGATGTGGCCACTCCCTCCCTCTAGCCACCTCCCCGAGCCTTGATCTCCCCATCAGAGATGACCCCTGCCCCATGTAGCCTGCGTGTATTTTGATCTTCTTTGTGCCTGATGCTCACGTCTCTCCCCTACCTGGGTGGAGCCTCAGAGGACAGGACCCATGCCCAGTTCACCCTCGTGTCTTTCCCAAAGAGCTCCAGCACCCAGTGTCTCGGGCCTCAATAACATGCAGTAAACTGTTATCCAGTTCTTCCTCAGCCCCCAGGATGAGTTGCAGGATCAGGGGTTTTTCCTGTGAGCAACCATGTAATGCATCCCTTCTGAGATTTAGAGCTGCAAGGAAATTTTCTTTCTCGTAAAATTAAAATTCTTTCTGAGAGAGGTGGCATACTGTAGTAAATAGACCTGATTTTAGACTGGCAGACTTGTCTCCAGATCTCAGCCCTGCCCTTTGTTGGCTTGGTGGCCTTGAGTAAGTTGCTGAACAATGTTTTCACCTACAAAATGGGGATGATAATAATACCTACTGCACAGAGCTGTTGTGATGAATAAATCTGATCATGTATATAAAGTTCTTATTGTAGCAAACTGTAGTGCATAGTGGATACTAGAAAAGGAAAACCCTTTACCCGGTAGTTGCAGTAATTCGAAATAGTCATCAAAAATAGCAGTAGGAATCTGGAGTTCCCTTGTGGTGCAGTGGGTTAAGGATCCATCCTTGTCAGTGCTGTGGCTCAGGTCGCTGCTGTGGCATGGGTTCAGTCCCTGGCCTGAGAACTTCCATAGGCTGTGGGTGCAGCAAAAAAAAAAAAAAAAAAAAAAAAAAAAAAAAAAAATACAGTAGTAGGAAGACGCTGTGTCCTGTTTTTGGTAGTTCAATAAGTTGTGCATTTACTCTTGATGTGGTCATTGAAAACATAAATAAAGTTGGAAGAAACCCTTTAAAATCTTGGAGGCTGTGAAGGTGGAAAGTAGACGTCATCGCTGGTGGATGAAGGTTGGGAAACATTCATGTAGTCCACCCCATTACTGTCCTTTACTTCAAGGAAGATTGTAAATTTAATGCTTAGAACATTGTAATGATCTCATCCTGCTTTATCTCAGACAATTATCTCTCCTTTTATGTGGTTTTGCCCTATCTTTTTTTGAACAACTCTATGTACATTGTTCCTGGTGCTTTTCTAATAAGTCTAACATCTTTTAAGGAAGCCACTAGTCTGTGAATAGAAATGAATAGAAATAAAAACAAATTCCCGAAGCATTCAAACATGTACTCCCATCATGAACCAAATAGACACTTTGATAGTGTCCATACCATATCTTTAAGATGTGAGCCTCAGCATACATTTTTGAAAACAGCATTTTGAACCTTCCTAAAAGCATTAAATATAAATAATGTGATGTCATGGAAAAAAATACTGGCCTGGGAATCAAAAAGACCGAGATCTTTGATTTGATTCTGTCATTGCCTGATGGTGTTGTTTGTATTGGTGAGGGCTTAGTTTTAAAAAGCAGATCTTCTCTGGCTAGTTAAGGAGGAAAGGAATTTATTAAAAGGATCCTGGGTGGTTCACAGTATCTTTGGAAAAGCTGGAGAAACAAGCTTGAGGCTAAATTCTAGGAACAGTGCCCGGAACTGGGCTGCAGAACTTGTCTGATGAGAAAATGGCCTCTGTTACTACGGCACCACCCACACTCATTGCTACATTTGCACTGCTGCCAATGGCTTTGCCACAGCCATCACTATCACTGCTTTGGGCAACCTCATGCCCTTTGCTACCCCTGAAAGCTGGACCACTCTGACACCAAACACCTAGCAGGTTTGCTCCTGTTAATCCCTTCCAAGCGAAAGTCTCGTGTGAGTGTTTCCAACTGTAAGGAAGTCTGGGAAATTGAGCTCTGACTTCCATGTTGGGGTGACAGAGACTCTAATGTGATAATTTCCCCAAATACACAGATGGGTGATTTAAAAGGTACCCTTGGAGTTCCCTGATAGCTCAGTGGGTTAAGGATCCAGCATTGTCACTGATGTGGCTCTGGCTGCTGCTGTGGCATGGGTTTGATCCCTGGCTCAGGAAACTCCACATGCCTCAGGCACAGCCAAAATAAAAAAAAAAAAAAAAAAAAAAAAGGTACCCTTTGCAATTGCCGTGATAGCAAATCCAAGCCGAGATGAGCCAAACAGGGGGCATAAAATGTCAGTATTAGGGACTAAACTGGTTTGTAACCAAACCAAGAAAACATTGGCCTAGTTTTAGCACTTTGCAAACATTGTTCTGATCCACCCAAGCGGCTAAACAAAACACAAAGTCATCTCCTATGCTCCACTACTTTTGCAATCTCTGACACACCTTTGAGTTTAAATTGCCTTAAATGAAGGCATTGGATTAGCTTCAAATTTATGGATTGATAGCTGGCGATTGTGTTTTGTTTGGCTTTTACTTAATTTTTTTTTAATTAGGAGTTTAAACATAAAAAAAATCTATATTTCTGACTTCTTAAAAAATAGAAACTGGGCCTACATTTTTCCATGTCAACAGTAAGTTGGGGGTGAGAGGCAGCTGTCTTCCTCGGACAGTGCCTGTTCTCTCCATTTTTTACCAGTCCAATTCCTTGTTGTCTTATACTTTCTCCCATTTATCTTCCTTGCATATCCCAGTAGGTACTTGACTAGGTAACCCTTGGATTAGATCATTATAAGGTTCCTTCCAGCCATTAAATTCCATTATTTGATTATCCTAGGTATAGTGGAAATAGACATTAGGGAATCACTATGTAAATAGCCTTAAAAAATAGAACCGAAGACTGATTTTTAAATTAGAACCTAAATATGATTGTGTATCTAAAAATCCAAGAGACTCAATTTAAAAATGGTCAGAAGTATTAAGAATATTCAGGAGAGTAGCAAAACATAGGAAAACTACAGAAAAAGCAGTAGTTTTAGGAGTTCCTGTTGTGGCTTACTGGGTTACGAACCTGGCTAGTATGCATGAGGACATGGGTTCAACCCCTGGCCTCACTCAGTGGGTTAAGGATCTGGTGTTGCTGTGAGCTGTGGTGTAGGTTGTGGACTCAGCTCAGATCTGGTGCGGTTATGGCTGTGGCTGTGGCCAGCGCCAACTCTGATTCAGCCCCTAGCCCAGGAACTTCCATATGCCATGGGTGTGGCCCTAAAAAGCAAAAAAAACAAAAAAAAAACAAAAAAAAAACCCAATAATTTTACTCTATACTAGTAATAAACAGGAAATGTTAGGTGATAGGGGATGCTATTCCCTATAGAACAAAAATTACGAAATACTCTGGGATAAATTGGACAAGAAGTGTGTAAAGCTAAAATGAATACAATTTCAAAACTTAAATATATCTCTGAATGGGAAAACACTATTTTGAAAACTCTGATCTGTCCAAAATAATCAAGATTTGAAGCAGTTCTAATCAGAATTACGATGTGAGTTCTTGTTGTTGCTGTTGTTAGATTTGGTTTTATTTCACACAGTTAGGGGAGAAAAATTGACTTATTGATTATGAGCTCCCTCAAAAATCAGGGATTAAAAAATGTTGAAAATGAAGAATATTAAAGTCTAGATACTATATTTTATATAATTTAGAGATATTTGAAAACACTAATGTATACTAATAGAGGAATAAACTGAAATATCAGTGAAGTAGAGAATAGAGCCCATAAAGACTCCTTTTTTATGGACTTTATTCTAAGGTATGGAGACATTTTCAAATCAGCAGACAAAGAATGGATTAATAATAAAGATTTTACATATGATCATCTCAATAGACGCAGAAAAAGCATTTGACAAAGTTCAACATCCATTCATGATCAAGACCCTCGCCAAAGTGGGTATAGAGGGAACATTCCTGAATATAATCAAAGCCATTTATGATAAACCCACAGCAAATATAATACTCAATGGGGAAAAACTAAAAGCCTTCTCACTCAAATCTGGAACAAGACAGGGATGCCCACTCTCACCACTGCTCTTCAACATAGTTTTGGAAGTCCTAGCCACAGCAATTAGACAAACAAAAGAAATAAAAGGCATCCACATAGGAAGAGAAGAGATCAAACTGTCACTGTATGCAGATGACATGATACTATACCTAGAAAACCCTAAGGACTCAACCCCAAAACTCCTTGAACTGATTAATAAATTCAGCAAAGTGGCAGGATATAAGATTAACATTCAGAAGTCAGTTGCATTTCTGTATACCAGCAATGAACTATTAGGAAAGGAATACAAAAATACGATACCTTTTAAAATTGCCCCTCACAAAATCAAATACCTCGGAATACACCTGACCAAAGAGGTAAAGGACCTATATGCCGAGAACTATAAAACTTTAATCAAAGAAATCAAAGAAGATGTAAAGAAATGGAAAGATATTCCATGTTCCTGGATTGGAAAAATCAATATTGTGAAAATGGCCATCCTACCCAAAGCAATCTACAGATTCAATGCAATCCCTATCAAATTACCCATGACATTTTTCACAGAACTAGAACAAACAATCCAAACTTTTATATGGAACCACAAAAGACCCAGAATCGCCAAAGCAATCCTGAGAAACAAAAACCAAGCAGGAGGCATAACTCTCCCAGACTTCAAGAAATACTACAAAGCCACAGTCATCAAAACAGTGTGGTACTGGTACCAAAACAGACAGACAGACCAATGGAACAGAATAGAGAACCCAGAAATAAACCCTGACACCTAGGGTCAATTCATCTTTGACAAGGGAGGCAAGAACGTCAAATGGGAAAAAGAAAGTCTATTCAGCAAGCATTGCTGGGAAACCTGGACAGCTGCATGCAAAGCAATGAAACTAGAACACACCCTCACACCATGCACAAAAATAAACTCCAAATGGCTGAAAGACTTAAATATACGACAGGACACCATCAAACTCCTAGAAGAAAACATAGGCAAAACACTCTCTGACATCAACATCATGAATATTTTCTCAGGTCAGTCTCCCAAAGCAATAGAAATTAGAGCAAAAATAAACCCATGGGACCTCATCAAACTGAAAAGCTTTTGCACAGCAAAGGAAACCCAAAAGAAAACAGAAAGACAACTTATAGAATGGGAGAAAATAGTTTCAAATGATGCACCCGACAAGGGCTTAATCTCTAGAATATATAAACAACTTATACAACCCAACAGCAAAAAAGCCAATCAATCAATGGAAAAATGGGCAAAAGACCTGAATAGACATTTCTCCAAAGAAGATATACAGATGGCCAACAAACACATGAAAAAATGCTCAACATCGCTGATTATAAGAGAAATGCAAATCAAAACAACCATGAGATACCACCTCACACCAGTCAGAATGGCCATCATTAATAAGTCCACAAATAACAAGTGCTGGAGGGGTTGTGGAGAAAAGGGAACCTTCCTGCACTGTTGGTGGGAAGGTAAGCTGGTACAGCCACTATGGAGAACAGTTTGGAGATACCTTAGAAATCTATACATAGAACTTCCATGTGACCCCGCAATCCCACTCTTGGGCATCTATCCGGACAAAACTCTACTTAAAAGAGACACATGCACCCGCATGTTCATTGCAGCACTATTCACAATAGCCAGGACATGGAAACAACCCAAATGTCCATCGACAGATGACTGGATTCGGAAGAGGTGGTATATATACACAATGGACTACTACTCAGCCATAAAAAAGGATGACATCATGCCATTTGCAGCAACATGGATGGAACTAGAGAATCGCATCCTGAGTGACATGAGCCAGAAAGACAAAGACAAATACCATATGATATCACTTATAACTGGAATCTAATATCCAGCACAAATGAACATCTCCTCAGAAAAGAAAATCATGGACTTGGAGAAGAGACTTGTGGTTGCCTGATGGGAGGGGGAGGGAGTGGGAGGGATGGGGAGCTTGGGCTTATCAGACACAACCTAGAATAGATTTACAAGGAGATCCTGCTGAATAGCATTGAGAACTTTGTCTAGATACTCATGTTGCAACAGAAGAAAGGGTGGGGAAAAAACTGTAATTGTAATGTATACATGTAAGGATAATTTGATCCCCTTGCTGTACAGTGGGAAAAAAATATGATCCTATTTATGCCAGAAATCTAAAGGTTATGTGTGCATGTGTATTTATATAAATATTTCAAGGATTGTGTATCCTTTGAAGAAATCCTAGCAGGCTACACACCAAGCTGCCTTATTCTTTGATTTTCTTTTTTTAACAATGAGCAATTGTAAAAAAAAAAATTTTTAAGATAAATAAAGTTCAAGCAAATAAAACCAAAAGGCCTGGGCAAAGAGCAGTGAACATTTTTTTTTCCTTGCTCTGGTGTCCAGAAAGAGCTAATGGCAAATGCTGGCAGAATGTTCTGAGCAAGAGTCAAGAGTCTCAGAATCGTAGAGCAGGATATGAGTTGTTTCATTTGATGTTCTACTCTTATTATTGATTAAAGTAAAATAATTTTAATGTGCTTACTTAAATTTCTTCTATTATGAGCCGGAATATTTTATATTTTTGTTACAAAATTATGGAGCTTTGAAATTAAATTTGGGATGGAATAGTTTTTATAATTTTCAGATTCTCATCAAATTAGCAACAAAGTCTTACCCATTTATTTTCCCCAAACATTTTATGAACTTTTTAAAACATTGGGAAAAATTTGAAAGGATTGAACAGTGAATACCCACATACCCACTGCTTAGATTATATCATTAATATTTTACTATATTTGCTTCATCATGCATCTCTCCTTTCATACACCCCTCTATCCACCCATTAATCCATCTTAACTTTGGTGCATTTCAAAGAAAATCACAGATGTAAGTTACTTCCCTCTAAATATTCATTTTTTTGATGAAACCTTTTTTTTTTTTTTTTTTTTGGTCTTTTTAGGGCCACACCCACGGCATATGGAGCTTCCCAGACTAGGGGTCTAATCAGAGCTGTAGCTGCTGGCCTATGCCACAGCCACAGCAACATCAGATCTGAGCCACATCTGCAACCTATACCACAGCTCATGGTAATGCCGGATCCTTAACCCACTGAGGGAGGCCAGGGATCGAACCTGCATACTCATGGATACTAGTCAGATTGGTTTCCGCTGAACCACGACGGAAACTCCTGATGAAAACTTTATATTCAATAAAATACACAAACCTTAAGTGTACATTTGCTGAATTTTGACAAATGCATATACCTATGCAATCCAAATCCCTGTTAGGACTCATGGTATTACCATCCCCCAGAAAGTTCCTCACACTCCATCTCAGTCAATCCCTGACTACATCCCCCATTTAAAAGGTAAACACTTTTATGATTTTTTTCACTATAGATGGTATTTTCCTATTCTAGAATTTCATGTAAATGGAATCATACAGGCTATATTCTTTGTGAATTCTCTTATTGTGAGATTTATCCATATTGTTGGGCATATCAATAATTCATTCCTTTATATTTCTGAGTAGTATTCCATTGCATGCATATACTACAATTTGTTTATTCTTTCCCCTGTTAATGGATACAATTTTTGACTAATATAAATAAACCTGCTCTGAACATGCTTGTACAAATGTTTATTAAACATTTTTAAAATTAAATGATAGTTGATTTATAATGTTGTGCCAGTTTCTGCTGGACAGCAAAGTGACCCAGTCATATATATATATACACTCCTTTTCTTACATTATTTTCTTATATTATTTTCCATCATGGTCCATCCCAGGAGGCTGGACATGATTCCCTGTGCTATACAGTAGGATCTTATTGTTTATCCATTCTAAATGTAATAGTTTGTGAGCAGCATTTTTTGGTCTCGGTTCCATAACTATGAATGGAATTGCTAGAACATAGGTGTATGTTTAGTTTTTTAAGGAACTGCCAGACCTTTTACCGAAGTGATTATTACCAGTTTACATTTCCCTTAACAATGTACAAGGTTCTAATTGCTTCACAACCTTGCCAGCATTCAGTATTATTAGGCTTTTTAATTGGAGCCATCTGGTAGGTACGTAGTGGTGTCCCATTGTAGTTTGGTTTGCATTTTCCTGATAACCCGTGATGTTGAGCACTTTTTTCATGTGTTTATTGGCTCTTTGTGTGTGTAGTATATATACATGTGTGTTTGTGTGTGTGTGTGTGTGTGTGTATATGTATGTCTATATATATTTTTTATCAAATGTCTTTTCAGATCTTTTGCCAATTTTTACTGTTTTTTGTTGTTTTATTATTGAGTTAGAGGAGTTGTTCATATTTCGTGGATACTAGTCATTTCTCAGATGCATGTTTTGCAAATGTTTTTCTCCCAATCTCTGGCTTTCCTATTTACTTTCTCAGTGGTGTCCTTTGATGAATACTGTATATATTTTAAATGTTGATGAAGTCCAAATTGTCAGTCTTTTCTTTTAAAGTTATTGCTTTCTGTAATCTGTTTAAGATGTCTTTGGCTACCTCAAAGTCACCAAGATATTCTTCTATGTTTTCCCCTAACAGCTTTATGATTTTAGCTTTTAAGTCTATGATTCATCTCAAATTAAATTTTGTGTGAGCTGTGGGATAAGCGAGGTTTATTTTACTTATATTGTTAAAATGCTTATTTGAAAATTTTCTAATACAGACCAGAATGTTTTAAAGTAAAAAAAAATCCATAGCTTTAAAATATTATTTTGAAATGGAAGAGTTTAAAAGTTTTTCAAATTCTTATTAAATTAGTGACAGTGTTTTACTAATTCATTTTCTTCTTCTGTGGCATAATTTTGACTATTAAAACTGTACACTCTCCTTTGCAAAGGAAACAGAAGTGCTGATCAGTTTCCTTATGTAGTACATTCTCACTTCTTGCGAATTGAAGTATCCTCACTACGTGAATATCCCAGTTGACTGAGAAATGCTGGGTACCAGTGATCTTGTTAAGTGAAGGAAACTGTATAGTACACATGCATGACAGATTGCATTGTCTAAAGATGACTGCAACAGTGTCGCATCCAACATGTTCATCTATAGTATGCACTTGACACTTCTTCCTGAGTGGTGGGGTCTTTGCCAAGTCCACTTGAATCTTGACTAGTTTTGTGATTTACTTGTAATCATTAAAATGTGACAGAGGTGATGCTGTGTGACCTCTGAGGCCAGGTCAGAAAAGATGCAGCTTCTACATTGTCTGATGTGACACTTGCTTTTGGAGCCCTGTGCTACCAAGCAGGAAGTTTTCCCACCTTGAGTTTGCCATGCTGTGAAGAAGCCCAAGCCGCATGGGAAAACCATGTGTAGGTATTTCAAGTGACAGCCTGAACTGAGATCTCAGCTGATGTCCCTTGCCATGCGCTGGACTTAGAAGCAAAGATACCTTCACGTAATTCAAGCCCCAGTTACAGAATCTTCCAGGTTGAAACTCCAAGCATTCTTTTGTGCTCTGAATTCCTGACCCACAGAATCCATGAACATAACAGAATAGTTGTTTTAAGCTGTTGACTTTTAGGGTAATTTGTAAAAGAGCCAAATAAACAATATTAATTTGTTAAAGAGCAGTATTAACAGCATGCACCCGCACACTCCATGGAGTTAGAATACTGAAAATATGCAGCCCTCAAATTAAGTACATGATTTTTTAATTTTTTGAGAGACAATTTGGTATCTTTTAGTGCCCCCAGAGTCATGGCTTCCCAGTTCTTTAATTGCGGAGCTGGAGAAATCCTGTGCCATACCTTAGAAGTTGCTCTTGTGAAAGAAAATCTCCACACTAGTTTAAACACAGAATATATATCTATATATTAAAAAAAGTAAAGATTCTTTGTAGGTGTACCTTCCATCTGGAAGAATAGTAATAAACTTTCCTCCTACCTGAACTGAGCCAGGTGAGGTGGGGGCTTTTATGAATTTAGATGAGTTTTCCATTCAAAGAAGAAGATGTGGCCTCATTTTCCAAGCACACATTTGCTTTTTTCAATACTAATTTATTTTGAAATTGACATACACTAAGAATCACTGTTTTTACTGTACAGTTCTCTGATTGTGATACATTCCTAGAGTTGCGTAACTACCACCACATTAATAAAGATACAGAACGTTCCATCACATCTGCCTCCTTGGCACCCCCCGCCCCGCCCCCTGCCAAAGTGGAAAGAATGCTTTCTCTTGAGTAAATACCTAGGAGCAGAATGTCTGGATGATATGGTAGGCACATCTTAACTTTTTGAGAAGCTACCAAACTGGTTTTGTTGTTGTCACTTTTAAGATGATTTTTTTATATCTTTTGTTATATTTTCGCCTAGATATTTGATACTAACGCGTGCCATTATAAATGGCATCTTTTTTAGTGGTTGCTCCAGAGTTTGTCATCCTGTATACATTTATAATTAATCCAAGTCCACTTTTAAATAACACTATATCACTCCATGGGCGGTGAGAGAGCCTCGTAATAATATTACTGTCATTCATTTCACTTACACAGAAGCATGTATATATTTATATATGTGTATGTACACGCAGTTGCATACACTGTTGCTATTGTTTTGAACAAATTGTGTTAGATCACTTAAAAATCAGTTTTTTTGATTGACTTTTACTTATTCCTTCTCTAATGCTATTTCTTTATGTAGGTCCACGTTTCTGACCTATGTCAATTTCATTCTTTTTGGAAAACTTCCTTTAATATTCTTGCAAGGCAGGTCTACTGACAGCAAATTCCCGCAATATTTGTCTGAGAAAGACTTTATTTCTCCCTCACTTTTGAAGAGTAGTTTTACAGAATTCTAGCTTGGCGGTTTTTTTCTCTCAACACTTTAAATATTTCACATCACTCTCTCTGTGCTTTTTGCATGGTTTCTGAGAAGTAGGAAGTAATTCTCGTCTTTGCTCCTCTGTAGGCAAAGTATTTCTTCCCTCTGAAAATCTTTCCAAGATTTTTTTTAATCTTTGACTTTCTACAAATTAAATAGGATTTGCTCAGGGGTAGTTTGGGGGGAGCATTTTTCTTGCCTGGTATTCTCTCAGCTCCTGGATCCATGGTTTGGTGTCTGACATTAATTTGGGGAAATTCTCAGTCATTATTGCTTTACATATTTCTGCTGTCCCTTCTGGTATTCCCATTACACACATTTTTTTTTTTTGTCTTTTTGCTATTTCTTTGGGCCACTTCTGCAGCATATGGAGGTTCCCAGGCTAGGGGTCCAATTGGAGTTAACCCACTGAGCAAGGGCAGGGACCGAACCCGCAACCTCATGGCTCCTAGTCGGATTCGTTAACCACTGCACCACGACGGGAACTCCCCCATTACACATATGTTTTAACCTTTTGTTGTTTTCCAAAAGTTCTTGGATATTCTGTTTCATTTTTTCCAGTTTGGGATGTTTCTGTTGATATTTCTATCCTCAAATGCAAAGATTCTTTCCTCAACTATTATTAATGAGCCCATCAAAGGCATTCTTCATTTCTATTAGTGTTTTTGAGCTCTACTCTTTCTTCTTGATTACTTCTTAGAATTTCCATCTCTCTCCTTACATAATCCATGCGTTCTTGCACGGTATCTACTTTTTGAATTAGAGTTCTTAGCATGCTAATCATAGCCATCTTAAATTCACAGACTGATAATTACAGCATTCTGGTTCTGGTGCTAGCTCTGTGTATTTTGCCTTTTACTGTGCCTTGTAATTTTTTATTGAAATACAGACATGATGTGCTAGATAAAACAAACTCTGGTAAATACGCCTTCAGTGATGTGGTGCTAAGCTATGGGGCGGCGGGGGGCGGGGGGGGGGAGTGTTCTCTATTGCTGTGACTAGGCCTGAGTCTTTTTACTGTGTCTGTGCCTCTCAGCTGTGAACTTCCTAAATAAGTACCTTTCGGTTTTCTTCTCCACCCCTCTAGGATGCACGGAAAAGGCTAGGTTGGGGTATTTCCCTTCCCTCATGTGGAGGGCTCTGAGAGGGGCTAGAGTTGAGTACTTTCCTTCAAAAACCCAATAGGTTATGCTCTGGTAAAATGGTTTCCCTTGAAGAGGCTGACTTTGTTAGGAGGAACAGAATGATCTTGCATATTTCAGAATGGTTAGTTTCCTGCCAGAGGCCAGAGGGTATTTGTGTTTGCTATTCACTGCGATAACCAGGTTAAGCTCTTAAAGATAAAACTCACAGAAGTGTGGGGCTCCCTCCATAACTGGGTTCCCCTGGCGTTTTTCTCTCTTAGATTTGTTCACACATAGCCTCCAGAAATTCATTAATTATAGTTCAGATTTTCCTACCCTGCTGCTGGTTCCCACAGGGGTTTCTGCTTGTGGGTTTCTAGTCTGTCCTGATTCTCTGTATCTGTATGTCTGTCTTTGCAGTTTGAGGGCCAGTGGTTTGCCCAGTGACCTCCCTTCTCTGATGGAGTTAAGAAGAGTTGTTGATTTTTCAGTTTGTTCGGCTTTTACTTCCCAAATTGTTTTTCAAAGTGATTATATCATTTTCATTTTTACCAAGAGCCTTTGAGAATTCCAGTTTCTCTACATGCTTACCAGACTCGGTATGGTCTGTCTGTTTAATATAGCCATTTTAATAGATGTGTCATAGTATTTCATTGTAATTTTCTTTGAATTTTCCTGATGATTAATGATGTTAAACATATTTTCGTGAGCGTCTTTGCTATCCATAAATCTTTGGTGAAGCCAGAGGGGATTTCAGGTCTTTTCTCCAAACATTTTTTTTCTTGCTCCTGTTTTGAGAGGTCTTTATTTATTCTGGATAAAAGTCCTCTATCAGATATATGATTGCCAAATATCGTATATTTGTCAGTGGCTTGTGATTTTATTCCCTTAAAAAAGTTTTGAAGAGCAAAAGTTTTAAATTCTTACTAAGTCTAATTTATATTCTCTCTTTCAAAACTTAAATAAAACTGTAAATATTAAATTTTTAAATATACCAAAATGCACTGAAAGACACTGTTTACCCATTACCCAGAATTAGCAGATGTTAACATTTTTCTACATTTTTTATCTCTTTTAAAAAAATAAGGAGTGGGTATACAGCGAATGCCTGCTCCCTCAACATCCCTTTCCATTCCCAGTATCAACATGTGTATATAATCCCCATGCTTAGTTTTTCCACATATATACGTATAAAAAATTTATAATATTTTTTGTGCATTTAAAAATATACATAATGGTAGGGAGTTTCCTGGGGGCCTAGTGGTTAAGGATTCAGTGTTGTCACTGATGTGGCTCAGGTTTAATCCCTGCCCTGGGAACTTCTGCATGCTGTGGATGTGGCCAGAAAATATATATATGTAGTGGTAAACTGTATATATCCTTTTGTGACTTGCTGTTTTCAGTCAGCGTGTAATTTTGAGTTATTTCCATGTTAATACATGTAGCTCTCGTTTGTTTATTCTCATTGTTCTATAGTATTCCACTTTATGAATAAACTACAATTTACCAATTTCCTGGTTTTCTATGGCCACTGTAACAAATTACCACAAACTAGGTGGCTTAAAACAACACAATTTTATTCTCTCACAGTTCTGGAGGCCAGAAGTCCCAAATCAATACCACTGGGCCAAGATCAAGGTGTCGGCAGGGTCGTGCTCCCTCTGGAGGTTCTATGGGAGAATCTGATCCTTGATTCTTCAGTTTCTGTGGCTGCAGGCATTCCTTGGCTTGTGGTATTACTCCAATCTCTGCCTTTGTCTTCACATCACTTCCTCCTTGTGTGTGTGTGTGTGTATGTGAGAGAGGGAGAGGGAGAGAGAGAGAGAGAAAGGGAGAGAGATTCATGCTTTCTCTTAAAAGGATACATATTATGACAGTTAATACCCATCTGGATAATCCAAGGTAATCTATTTCATGATCTTAAATTAATCACATCGCCAAGACCCTTTTTCCAGATAAAGTCACATGCATAGTTTCTAGAGATTAGGACCTGATATCTTTGGGAATCATTCTTTTTTTTTTTTTAATACCCAAATTCCTTTTTATTTATTTTATTTCCCCAATAAATTATTTTTTCTACTGTACAGCATGGTGACCCAGTTACACATACATGTACATATTCTGTTTTCACACATTATCATGCTCCATCATAAGTGACGGGGCATAGTTCCCAGTGCTGCAGCAACATGGATGGAATGAGAGACTCTCATACTGAGTGAAGTAAGTCAGAAAGAGAAAGACAAATACCATATGATAGCACTCATATCTGGTATCTAATATGTGGCACAAATGAACCTTTCCACAGAAAAGAACATCATGGACTTGGAGAAGAGACTTGTGATTGCCAAGGGGGAGGGGAAAGGAGTAGGTTGGACTGGGAGCTTGGGGTTGAGATGCAGTCTATTGCCTTTGGAATGGATGAGCAGTGAGATCCTTCTGTGTAGCACTGGGAATCATTCTTCAGTCTCCTATACTTACGAACAGCTAGTTTACTATTATGAACAGCTGCAAGGAAACATCCTCGTACACGTCTCTGTGGCTATGTGCTAGTTTCTCTGGAATAGGAACCTAGAAGTAGAATTGCTGGACTATAGGCTATGGGTATCTTAAACTTCACTAAATATTGTTAAATTTTTCTTCCAAGTGGAAGCACCAATTTATATTTTTGTATTTTACATACTTCTCATTTTTTTGTTGGGATTTAAGTCTT
Organism: Sus scrofa; assembly: GCF_054392235.1. Taxonomy (NCBI): domain Eukaryota; kingdom Metazoa; phylum Chordata; class Mammalia; order Artiodactyla; family Suidae; genus Sus; species Sus scrofa. The sequence goes on along the minus strand of NC_139401.1, from coordinate 43,089,134 downwards.
ATTGCTTTGTTCTTGATACATTTTGCATGCAAGTCCTCTGTTGGTTTTGTGCATTGCAGTTGTGTTCTGTGTCTGGGCTTCTCTTCACACTTCCTGTATGGTGTTTTTTGTTATGTGGAAGTTTAAATTTTTAATTTTAGATGAATTTACATACATTTTTCCTTTATGGTTTGTGAATTTTGCATCCTCTTTAAGAAATCATGAATAGCGTATGAATTTCCAATCATTCCAGCACCATGCATTAAGTCTATCCCTTTTCCCCCAGTGGTTTGTGTTGACGTATCTGACGCATTTCTTAGTCCCATATCAATATGAATCTGTTTCTAAGCTCTCTACCTTGTTAAATTTTTCGACTTATCTAGCCCTAGGCTAGTACCACCTGTTTTAATATATTACTGTAGCATCATGATAAGTCGTGATATTTAGCACGGTTCTTATTTTTCTTCTGAATGTTCTTAGGCTTTTAATTTTCCATATCATTTTTATAGCTACTTTTTCTAATTCTTTAAAAAGCCAAATTGGATTTTGACTGGAATTGTGTTGAATTTGTAGATTAGTAGGGGCAGAATTGTTGTAACAACTCTAGAGATTTCCCATCCCTGACTATAGTATAACTTATTTTATAATGCTGTATAGTTTTTTTTTGCCATCAAAAATAGTGCCTTTTAACTTTAAAATTACATTTTCTAATTGGTTGTTGCTGGTATATATGAATGCTATTGATTTTTGTGTTTGGATTTTTTTGTTGTTGTTTTTTTGGGGGGAGTATGCTGATCTCATTTTCTCTTTTGAGTCCTCAGAGTCTGTGGGTTCTTTTGGATTTTATTTTGGACCATATCATATAAACTATAAATAATGACAGATCGGCTTCTTCCTTTTTAATCCATATGATTTCTTTCTATTTTTGTTACTGTAGTGGCTAGGAGCTGGAATGTAATACGTAAGACAGGTAATAACAGCAAGTATCCTTATCTTTTTCCTGATTTTAAAAGAGGCATTTCTAATATTTAATCATTAAATACTTTGCTCGTCATAAGTTTTCGGGAGATTAAGATATTTTATTTATGTTTTTCACATCTTTTTTCATAAAGGAAATAGGCCTATATGTTTTCTTTCTCATAACTATCTTGTCCAGTTTAGATATCAGAGCTTTATAACAGTCTCATAAATTTCAGAACATTCACTTTCTGTAAAAGTTAGGTATTAGTAGTTCTCTGAAGGTTTTGTAGAAGTTGCATGTAAAATCGTGTAGCCCTTCCTTTTTCTCTGGGGGTGGGTTTTTAACCAATGACTCACTTTCTCTAAGGAGAATACATGTTATTCCAGATTTCTATTTTTTCTTGAGTAGGTTTTGAAAATTATATATTTTCTACAAACTTTTCCATTTCATCTAATTTTGAAATTTTATCACCTTTTTAGCCCTATTACTGTTGATTTGTGCCTTTTCTGTTTTTTTAAGTTATTTGATTAATTTTAAAAAGAACCAGATTTCAATTTGTTAATCCTCTTCTTTTTACTCTTCTGTTTAATTCCTACTCTTATTTTTATTATGTCCTTTTTTCTGTTTCCTCTGTGTTTATTTTCTAATTTCTTGAGTTGGACATTTGTTTCACTAATTATCATATCAGTCTTTATTTTCTTATTTGAGACTTTGATTTGTCTTGTAAGTACTACTTTGGCTTCAGTGTGTTAAATGTTTATTGTCCTTCATATGTAAATATTTCCTAAAATTGGCCAATTAATTGTTTGTAAGTTTCCAAATGTGTATGACATTAGCTTTCTTATAGTTCTTTTTATCTCTTTTTGTTACATTTAGTTGGAGAGTATGGTTTTCATGATACCAGTTCTTTGCTATTTATTGCAAATGAGTAACCTCATCTTCTGAAATGTGTTTTTCTTCTATTTTTGAAGTTTAACTGGGTAAATAATTCTAGATTTATAGTTACTTTCCCTTGACCTTTTGAAGATATTATTCTCTTGTCTTCTATTGCCCTCCGTTGTGGTTGTTGGTAAATTTCTTATTAATGTAATTGTTCCCTTGTAGTCATATGCCTTTTTTTCCTTCTGGTTGCCTCTTTGTTTTTGGTATTCTGAAGTTTCATTACAGTGTCTCTGGGTACTATTTGTAATTTTTCAGTCTGAGAATTATTCTCAGCTATTATCTCTTACCCATTCTCTCTTGTTTTTCTTCTCAAACCCTGAAGCTGTTTTCCTCTTAACCAGTTGTCAGACTTCTCTCTCTTTTCCATGTCTTTTAACCTCTCATTGCTTCTTTTCATTTATTCTTTATTATGTGCTGCATTCTTGGAATTTTCCTAAAATTCATCATTCAGTTCATTGATTCAGTGTACCTTCCAGTTCGCTAAATGCTGTTTAGTTTTGTGTGCATCTGTGTGTGCACACATGCATGCATGTATGTGTTTTAAATTTTTCTATTATTTTCCATGACATTTTGTTCTTATTGTTTCTCCATTTTTATCTCTTCTGTCATTGTAATCATAATAATTTCATAGTCCATTACTGATTTTTGTTCTGTTGTCCCCAGTTCATGGGGGTACTAGTCCTTCTGTTACATCTGCTGACTCTCATTCATGGTGGATTATTTCCTTTTGTCTTCTAAGCTCATCTTAAACTGGACTTTCTTCCTCCACTTCCTTGTTCCTTTGTTGCTTGAGTTAGCCTTTCAGAGTAGCTTTTGTTTTGAACTAATTGTAGACTTACAGAACAGTTACAGAATAGTACAGAGAGTTCCCATATACTCCTACCCAGCTTCTTCCAATGTTAGCATCTTACCATAGTGCTGTTACCAAAGCCAGGAAGTTAACACTGGGACAATTTATTTGAATTTTACCAGTGTCTTTTTTTTCTTTCCCAGGATCCTATTTAGGATCCCACATTGCATTAGTTGTTGTTTCTTCTTAGTCTTTTGTGATCTGTAACAGTGCCTCATTCTTTCCTTGTCTTTTATGACCTTGATATTGTTAAGTTTTGTGAATTAGGTAGTTTATCAAATGTCCCTCGATTTGGATTTTTCTGATACTTTCTCATGGTTGGACTAAGATCATGCATTTTTGGCACGAATGCTGCAGAAATGATGCATCCTTCTTAGTGCATCGTATCAAGGGGCTCATGATGTCGATATGTCTTATTACTGGTGATATTGACCTGGGTCACTTTATTAAGATGGTATTTGTCAAATTTCTGCGTCTTTCCTTTCATAGTGAATACATACATTAAGAGAGATACTTTGAGACTGTGCAAATCCTGCTTTCCCTCAAAGCTTTCACCCACTAATTTTAGCATCCAGCAAGAGTATTGATTTTGTCTCTCCAGACATGCTTATAAACTGAATTTAATTTAATCTTAATTTTGATATTAATGTATTGCCTTGGAGCTTTCTATAGTGGGTAAAATAAGTATGTACTACAAATTCGTATTAGGCAGAATATTGGCTTTGAGTTCTATCAGGTAATCTGTCTATCCTTTCCTTCCTTCCTTCTTCCCTCCATCCCTCCATCCCTTTTTTCCTCTCTCCCTCCCTTTTTATACAGAGATGCAGAGAAAAGGTTCATTGTCATCTCTGTAAAATGTTAGAATTTATTAATCCTTCTTTCATTTCAATTGCAGTCTTTAATAGTTCTAGCTTTATACCCAGGTTTCATGTGTAGGAGTTCCAAATTGCTACTTTCCTTGGCCAGAAGCCTTGTTGTGTCTTGTGCCTGAGTGAACATTAAAATCCAAGCTCTTACCTCCTAATAGTGTTTGATTTCCACCTCCCCCAGGTGCCACCCTCTTAGTTTGTACACCTTCTTCTCTGGCTATATTATCAACTCCCTCTTTACCTTGGTATCTGGCATGTTTTCTTTCCATTTTTTGCAAACTCAGCCTGGAGTGTGCGTTTTAATTGCTGTCTCATCTACCATTTTGCCACACATAATCTCTCTACCACATCATACAGACTCTCTAAAGTTACACTGGAGAAAATACAGACTAGACACATTATTGGAGAATGTCACATCATTATTAATACCTATGTTGAAGTGGATTTGGCTTTGCTCGTATAGACCTAGTTAAATCAGCTCCACTATTTAAAAATCTTAATAACTCTCAGGCTTTTCTCTTTCTATTTTTGAAGCATATCCATTCTTAAAGCCTTGAGTTTTATAGGATGCTAGAAAAAATTCTTGGCATTTTAGAGTAAATAAACTATATAATGTTGTGCCAAAACAGATAGACTATTTTTTTATGTTTCTAAAGAGTGGAAAAAGGACCAACTCCTTTTCTGAGGTTTTATATATACATATATATTTATACTGTGTTTCTTTTATTTCTTTTTCCATGATTATATTCTTGTGGGAGTGGGTAAATCGTTAACAGTGAAACTACTATTTCATCCAAAATACAGTGTTCTAATGGTCTCTTTTCTAAATGAAGTTTCTATGAATAATAGCAAGGCAACTGTGTGGCCATTAGTTGCTAACAAACGACTGGGTTAGTGCCACCCAGGCTTTCTTTAATTAGAGTCCAAATTTTATTTTTTAAAAATGAGAACAGTAACTATATGCTAAATTTTAGTTCCTAAGGGGGAGAATTATGATGTAAAAATTATGATGTAAAATGATAGTAGAATACTACAGGGCAGGGAGGAAATGACACTTGGGCCACCACAGGGCCAATCCCATCTGGCTGATTTTCATCAGCGTAAATTATGCAACTCAGTTATGGAAGGTGTGCTTCATAGTGTGATGTTTAGCTATGTACATTTATCATTCATTCATTCATTCATTCAGTAAATATATATTAGGTAGCTATTCTGTATCAGGTCCCATGGTGGTTGATAGAGGTTCCAAGATGAATGAGCTGCCCTCAGAGAATGCCAGCCTCATCTGTGAACCTCCATCAACCACTGTGGGACCTGGTACTACTATTTCTGGGCCAATCTATATCATTCTCTTTCCACACCATTTTGGAGGGGAGTGGGTGTCTCTCCTTTGCTGCCCAGCTTTCTCCTACCCTTGAAGAGAAAGTTTCCATTTCTTCTCTTAAGATTTTCTTGACCAGCCCAGCTCACAGTGATCCCTGCTTCCTTGACCTCATTGCATTTATGGCTGGTGTCGCTCAGCACATCTTTTTATTCCCTCATGCACATTAGTTGAAAAATAAATGAATACATGCATGAACAAAGGCAGTGACCTTTGTTTGTATTCAGTTTTCATTCACATAGTACTTAGGATCCTGTCAAAAGGGGAGTCTTAACTGATTTTGGCCTTTCCTGAAGGGCAGTTTATTCTAATACTTTCTAGTAATTATAATAGCTAATCCTTGATTTTGGAGACCTGTATCAAGATAGCAGAGTAAGAGGACATGCTCTCCTCCCTGCACAGACACATCAAAAATACATCTACATGTGGAACAGTTCTCACTCAAAACTGAAAACTAGCAGAAAGACTCCCATACAATCAAGGCTATGAGAAAGATTCATATGGAATTGGGTAGGAAGGGAAGAGAAGCCATCAGGTTGGGACCTGTGGCCCTGGGAGAGGATTCAGAATAAAAGGGAGGTTACGCTGGTGGAGACCCTCCATGGGAAGTGAGTAGTTCATGCCACCTGTTGGGTGTCTCCGATCTGAGGTCTAACAAAGGGAGCATGAGCCCCCTTGGTTAGAGTGCCACTGTCACTAAGGAAGGCTGTGAGAAGCATGGAGTTGGCTTATGAGGAGCACACTAATGCTTGCTTGCTCTGAAAGAGGTCAGAGAGGGTGATTAAAACCACATAGGTGGCTAATTAGTTTCTTGCAACCACCCCAGCACAAGCCCCAGCCTGAGCCAAGTGAATGCTCCAGCACTACTTGCCTTACATTGCAGCTCCATGCTGGATTGAGGGATGCCATGACTGAGGAAAAAGCCTAGCCATGAGACACTGAGGTGGTTCAAACTCTAAGCAGTCTGAGCAGGGAGGGGACAGCCATTTCTGGAGATCACACAGGTGGTGCATCAAAGGCAGTCTAGATTCCTGACAGTGGCCAGATAAGCACAGCCCATGCCTCAACCCTCACCAAATACCCACACCAGCCTTCTTGTTCCAGCACTGCTCCTCTGTGGGGTAAGGTTGCTGCTGAGAGAGGCAACACCACACACTTAAATGGAACTGAGCCTGCTCAGACATGACCTTCAGGATTTCTGCTCCAGCAACTTGGGACCTGACTCTGCCTTTGATAGGGTGGTGATGGTCCCTGAGCTGAGGAGAAGCCCCACCTCACACCTATCTCTGCCTTTATTCCTCCATCTCCAGCCCCATCTCCTACCAAGGTGATAGCTTCCAGCACATCTTGAAGAAAGATGTGATCTGTGTTCACATCAAACCCAGCTCTTTCACCAAAGCCACTGGGCATGTGCAGCTGTATAGGGATGCTCCCATACAAAGATATCTCTTTAGGACCACCATAGATAGCTGTTTCACCTAATTTCAGAGAGAGAGAGAGAGAGAGAGAGAGAGAGAGAGGCAAAATGAGAAGACAGAAAAATTTGTCTCAGTCGGAAGTGTACAAGAAAAACCTCTGGGGGAAAAAAACCCCTTGAAACAGAAATAAACAATTTAACAGATAAAGAATTCAAAGCATTAATAATAAGAATGCTGAGCGAATCAGGGGAAAAAATGAACACAATGAGAATTTTAACAAGGAAGTAGAAAATCAAAAAGGACACAACAAATATCGCCAAGGATGTAAAGAAAAGGGAACCTTCATACACTGTTGGTGGGAATGTAAATTCTTTTAGCCACTATGGAAAACAGTATGGAGGTTTCTCAAGAAACTAAAAATAGGACTACCATATGACCCAGCAATTCTATGCCTGGGTATATATCTGAAAAAAACCCCAAAACTACTAAAATTTGAAAAGATACGTACACCCCAGTGTTTATGGCAGCATTATTTACAATTGCCAAGATATGAAAGCAAACTAAGGGTCCATTAAGAGATGAATGGATAAAGAAGATGTGGTATGTATATATATATACACACAATGAAATGCTACCCAGCCATAAAAAAATGAAATGTTGCCATTTGCAGCAACATAGATTGACTTGGAGGGTATTATGCTAAGTGAAGTCAGAGAAAGACAAGTACTGTATGATCTCACTTATAGGTGGAATCTAAAAAATATAATAATCTTGTGCATAAAACAAAAAAGAAGTGACTCCTAGTGGTTACCAATGGAGAGAGGGAAGGGCGAGGGTCAATTGGGGCAGAGGGAAAAAAATTATTACAGGATTACATAAAATCGTGTGTGAAACTTATTAATGTAATTTTTGGGAACTTTTGAAAGTTGTAAAGCACTATAGAATTTAAAGAATCTTTCATTCAGTGAAAAGATATAAATATAATAATAAAAAGTAAAACTTTTAAATATAAATATAAAAAAAGGAAACAAATTTCCAGGTACAAGAAGCACAGAGGGTCCCAAACAAAGTGAATCCAAACAGACCCACACCATGACATATCATAATTAAAATGGCAGAAGTTAAAGAGAATTCTAAAGGCAGCAGGAGAAAAACAAAGAGTCATATGCAAAGGGACTCTTTGCAAGTCTTATCAGATGATTTTTCTGCAGAAACTCTGCAGGCCAGAAGGGAGTGTCATGATATATGTAAAGTGCTGAAAATAAAAAAAAACCCACAAAACACAACAACAACAACAAAAACCCCTGCAAGCTAGGATACTCTATCCAACAAGATTATCATTTATAATTGAAGGAAAGATGAAGAACTTCTTAGACAAGCAAAAACTAAAAGAGTTCATCAGTACCAAACCAACTCTGAAAGAAATGTTAAAGGGTCTTCTCTAAGTGGAAAAGAAAAGATTATAACAGTAAGTATCTATAGGAAAGGAGAAATCCCACTATCAAAGGCAAATATATACTAAAGGTTGAGGACCACCATGTAGGTAAATTAGTACAAAGATTAAAAGACAAAAAATTTTAATGTCAAGTATAACTACAATAACCAATAAAGAGATAAACATGGAAATGTAAAATATGACATCAGAAACAGTGTCAGGGAAGGGAGTAAAAAATGTAGATCTTTTAGAATGTGTTTGAACTTAAGACTCACTGTTTAAAGCAAATATAGTTATATGTCAACTTATATGAACCCCATGGTAATCACAAATCAAAAACTTACAATAAATACACAAAAACAAGAGGGGTAGGAACATAAGCATACCGCTAAAGAAAGTAATCAAGCCACAAGGGAGGAAACTAAAAGAAGAAAAGAAAAAAAAAAAGAAAGAAAAAAGTTCCTGTTGTGGCACAGCGGAAACAAATCCGACTAGGAAACATGAGGTTGAGGGTTCGATTCCTGGCCTCGCTCAGTGGGTTAAGGATCCAGCATTGCCGTGAGCTGTGGTGTAGGTCACAGATGCAGCTTGGATCTGGCATTGCTGTGGCTCTGGCATAGACCAGCAGCAACAGCTTCTATTAGACTCCTAACCTGGGAACCTCCATAGGCCACAGGTGCAGCCCTAAAAAGACAAAAAAAAAAAAAAAAGAAAGAAAGAAAAGAACAGGGAAGACTACAAGAACAACCATAAAACAAATAACAAAATGGTAATAAGTATATATACAATATATACATCAATAATGTTTTTCTTTTTTCTTTTTTTGGTTTTTAGGGCCACACCCATAGCATATGGAAGTTCCCAGACTAGAGTTTGAATCAGAGCTACAGCTGCTGGCTACACCACAGCCACAGCTGCATGAGATCCAAGTCACATCTGTGACCTACACTGCAACTCACAGCAACGCTGGATCCTTAACCCACTAACTGGGGCCAGGGATCAAACCACATCCTCATGGATACAAGTCAGGTTTGTTACCCCCAAGCCACAACAGGAAGTCCACGTTAATAATTTCTGTAGATGTCAATGGGATAAATGCTCCAATCAAAAGACATAGGGTGGCTGGATAAAAAACAAGACCCATAGCTGCTTACAAGAGACTCACTTCAGAACTAAAGACACATATACTGAAAGTGTGGGTATGGAAAAAGATATTTCATGTAGATGGAAACAATAAGAAAGCAATGCTCAGGTGAAGCAAACTTTAAGGTCTATAACGAAAGACAAAGAAGGGCATTATATAATGATAAAAGGATCAATATAAGAAGAGGGTATTATACTTATTGACATATGTGCACTAAATACAGGGGCATCTAAATATATAAAACAAATATTAACAGACCTAAACAGAGAAATTGACAACAATACACTAGTATTAGAGGATGTTAACACCTCAGTGACATCAATGGACATATCCAGACAGAAAATCAGTAAGGCAACAGTGGTTTTATATGACATCATACACCAGTTGGACTTAATAGATATCTACAGGATATTCCATCCCAAAATAGCGGAATACACATCCTTTTCAAGTGCACATGGAACATTCTCCAGGATAGAGCGCATGCTAGGCCACAAAACAAGTCTCAGCAAATTTAAGAAATTTTACCACGCATTTTTTCTGACCACAATAATATGAAACTAGAAATCAAATACAAGAAGAAAAATGGGAAAAGCAGAAACACGTGATGGAACAACATTCTGCTAAAAAACAAATGGGTCATGAAGAAATCAGAAAATACCTTGCAAGAAATGAAAATGTAAACAGAACTTTCCAAAATCTGTGGAATGTAGTAAAAAGCACTTCTGAGAGGGAAAGTTATAGCAGTATAGGCCTCCTTCAGAAATAAGAAAAATCTCAAACAACCTAACCTTTTAGCTAAAGGAATTAGAAAAAGAAGAACAAACAAAGCCCGGAGTCAGCAAAAGGAAGGAAGTAATAAAAATCAGAGAGGATATAAATAAAATAGAGACCAAATAAATAAATAAATAAATAAACCCAATAGAAAAAGTTCCCTGAAACCGAGAGCCAGTTCTTTGAAAAGAAAAATAAAATTTATAAACTTTTAGCCAGGCTCATCAAGAAGAAAAGAGAGAGGATCTAAATAAAATAATAAATGAAGGCGGAGAAATAAAAACCAATACCACAGAGATAAAAAAAAAATCATAAGAGAATAATACTATGAACAGTTATATGCCAACAAATTGGACAACCTAGAAGAAATGGACAAATTTCTAAAAATATACAACCATCCAAGACTAGAACAGAAACAAATAGACATTCTGAATAGACCAAACACTAGTAGTGAAATTGAATTTATAATGATGATTTTTGAAAAAACTCCCAGCAGATAAAACTCCAGCACCAGCTGGCTTCACATGGGAGTTCTCCCAGATATGTAAACAAGAGCTAATGCCTATCCTTCTCAAACTATTCCAAAAAATTGAAGAGGATAGAACATTTCCACATTCATTCCATGAGGCCACCATTACCTGATACAAAAACCAAACAAAGACACTAGAAAAAAAAGAATTCAGGCCAGTATCTCTGATGAATATAGATTCAGAAGTCCTCAACAAAATGTTAACCAATTAAATTCAACAGTATGTAAAAAGGATCATACACCACAATTAAGTGGGATTTATTCCAGGGATGCAAAGATGGGTCAGTTATTTGCAAATCAATCAGTGTGATATACCACATTAAGAAAAAAGGTGGATAAAAATTATATAATCATCTCAATAGATGCATAAAAAACACCTGCCAAAATTCAGTGTCCATTTATGATAAAAACTCATCAAAGTTGGTTTAAAGAGAACATGTCCAACATAATAAAAGCCATTTATGACAAGCTGACAGCTCATATCAGACCCAATGGTGAAAAACTGAAAGCTTTTTCTCCAAAATCAGGAACAAGACAAGGATGTGATGTGCACTCTTGCCACTTCTATTTAACATAGTCCTAGTCACAGCAGTGAGACAAGAAAGAAATAAAAGGCATCTAAATAGGAAGGGAAGAAGTAAAACTGTCACTATTTGCAGGTGACATGTTACTCCATATAGAAAAGCCTGAAGTCTCCACCCAAAAACCATTAGAACTAATAAATAATTCAGTAAAGTTTCAGGATACATTAGTAACATACAGAAATTTATTGCTTTTTTAATACACTAATAATGAGCTATCAGAGAAATTAAGGAAACAATCCCATTTACAAGTGCATCAGAAAGAATGAAAAACTTAGGAATAAACTTCACCAAAGAAATGGAAGACCTCTATTCTGAAAACTATAAAACATTAATGAAGGAGTTTGAAAACAATAAGAAATAGATATTTTGTATTCTTAGATTGGAAGCATTAATATTGTTAAAATGTCCATACTATCCAAAACAATCCATAGATTTAATGTAATCCCTATGGAAATACCCATGACATTTTTCACAGAACTAGAATAATCCTAAAATGTGTATGGAACCAAAAAATACCCCAGATTCCCAAAGCAATCTTGAGAAAAAGGAACAAAGCTGGGGGCCTCATGCTCCATGACTTCAGGCTATACTGCAAAGCTACAGTCATCAAAATAGCATTGTACTGGCACAAAAAACAGACACATAAATCAATGGAACAGAATAGAGAGCCCAGAAATAAACCCAAGATCTCAATTTAAAAATGGGCAGAAGACCTGAAGAAACATTTTTCCAAAGAAGATACACAGATGGCCAATAGCCACATGAAAAATTGCTTGACATTGCTAGTCATCAGAGAGGTGCAAATCAAAACCACAATGAGATATCACCCCATAACTGTATAAAAAAAAGGCTGTTATAAAAAAAGTCTACAAATAACAAATGTTGGCGAGGATATGGAGAAAAGGGAACCCCTCTAGTACACTATTCATAGGAATGAAAATTGGTACAGCTACAATGGAAAACAGTATGGAGTTTCCTCAACGGAAAACAGAACTATGATATGATCCAGCAATTCCACTCCTGGGTATGTATCTGAGGGAAACACAAACACTGATTTGAAAAGGTACATGCACCCCAATGTTCATAGCAGCATTACTTACAGTTGCCAAGATATAGATGGAACCTAAGTGTACATCAGCAGATGAGTGGATAAAGAAGATAATGGTGTGTGTGTGTGTGTGTGTGTGTGTGTGTGAAATATTCAGAATATCACTCAGCTATAAAAAGGATGAAATTCTGCCATTTGTGATAGCCTGGCTGGACCTAGAGATTATTAAACTTAGTGAAATAGAGGAAAAAAAATAGAGAACAGAAATGGACTCAGATATAGAGAACAAATTAGTGGTTACGAGTGCAGAGAAGGAGGGTCGGGGTGTGATGGGGTATACTATTAAGAGACAGACACTAGTATGAATAAAATAAATAACAACAAGGACATGTTGTACCACATAGGGAAACAGCCATTATTTTGTAGTAACTTTACATGGAGTATAATGTGTAACAATATTTAATCACTGTGTTGTTCAACTGAAACTAATATAATATTGCATGTCAATTATATTTCAATAAAAAAATAGCTAAAACGTTTATGCTGCTTACCTCATGACAAGTGCTGTACTAAATGCTTTCTATATATTAGCTTATTTAATCCTCACAGCTGTCCTGAAAAATACATATGATTCTTACACCCATTTTGCCAGTGAGAAAACTGAGGCACAGAGCGCTTTAAGAAAGCTACCCAAGTCACGTACTAAGTCTCAGTGCTGGGATTTGCACCAGGTAGTCTAGCAGTTTCGTCATGAGTTAAGATTTAGGGTAAAACTAGCTAAGTTTGACTCCTCATTGTGCCTCTCTAATGCCTTATGGTCTTCATCTGTGAAATGAGAATAATTCAGGAGATGACTGAGGGGATAAAATGAATTACAATATGTTAAACACCAAGCCAGTAAATGCCCAGTTACATGCGTGCCATTCACTTCCTCTCACCACTGGCCACACAGAACTTAACACTTTCTGGGTCTAGAAGGCATGTGTGTGCTTCCGGATGGTCCAGCAATTGTTTGTATCAAGCTTGAGATCGCTGCTCTCATTTCAGTCTTTCTTGACTCTATCCTTTCCAGAAGGCTCTCTTCTGGAGTGAGAGCAGTTGGGGTAGGATTTAAAAATTTTCCTGGGTATATACCTCTTCAATTTTTCTTCTATTATATGGGGTTTTATATTTATTTATACTTTGCCTTTTTTTCAGAAAAGGGTTTTAAGTGAGTTACTAAGATGCCAACACTTCTGTCTCATAACATGGATATACAAATGATAAAAGTGAGGGGAAAAAATAAAAGTGGGAAAGAACTGTGGATCCAGGGCAGAGTTGACACACAGAGTGTATTTACAGACTCTGAAGTCATGGGCATTTATCAGAGGTCAGCCACAGGCCAGCACAAAGCAGGAGACCGTGAGCATGAAGCAACATATGAAGCCCATTGCTTAGGAGAAGGAATCCTAATGCGGAGCCCAAGAAAGACATTCTTCCCTGGCCACTCACAGAGAGGACCCTCTGGTAGCTGCATGGTAGGCACAGGGCAGCCAGGGACACGAGCTCCAGGGGGCTGTCTCTGACAGCATCCCTCAGAACTCAACCGTAGCATTCCACCAGACTGCTGTGGAGTCAGAGCATTTCTGCTAAGGGCATCATGTGCCATGGCCCAGGTGCCCAGCTTCCTGAGGTCCATCTTAACCTGAGGCATGAAGATGCCTCTTGCTGACATCGACACAAAGGAGGAGAGGCAAGTGCAAGAAGGTAGGCCCTGGGAGAGGGGATCAGTCATCTTTTGCCACCCTTTTGTTGTTTGACAAATGACCTCAAAATTGCAGTGGCATGCAAAGGAAGCATTTATTTAGCTCATACATCTGTGGGGTAGTTGGGAGCCAGTTCATCTGGGCTGGACCCAGCTGGGGCAGCTCCATTCCGCACATCTCTACTTCTCCAGGGAGCAGTGGGCTGACTTGAGCAGGTCAATCTTAGGGCAACGGTGGACGTGCAGTCAGGGAACAAGAAACATGGAAGACCTCTTGGGGCTTAGACTCAGAACTGGCACACCTTGACTTCCACATGATTGTGTTGGCCAGAGCAAGTCCTATGGCTGACCGCGTTGTCAAGGAGCGGGGAAGAAATCGTGCCCCTTTGGAAGGTGAAACAACAGAGTCCCGTGGGAATGGTTGCAGGTACAGGGAGAAATGGAGAATTGGGGGATGTGACACAGTATCCCGCAGAGGAGATGGAAATGACTAAAGCTCATCACCCTCCTGAGGCATGGAGGCCCTTCCCTGTTCTGGCTGTACCTGCTGCCACCGTCTGGGTTCATTCCGCCTGCAGGAGACAGGCCTGAAGTTGCTGAGACCCTGGCTAGTCACTGGTGCTGCAGGTCAGCTCTGGGCAGACTAGACCCTGGGTGTGACCATTGTGTGGCTTAGGAAGGACCATGTCCAGCGCCTGCTGGAGAAGCTCCCTCCTGCCCAGGGTGGAGGACATGGCTCCTGAAGTGGCAGGCAAGTTAGGCTTGTGACTGATAGCCAGCTTCCTGATTTTGTTTTATCTTAATTGATTCCAGCTCATTTCTCTTTTTTTTCTAGAAATGTCAAACTCTTAATAGATGAGCATATTTACTTTATTTTTGATGTAGAGCCACGTATGCTTTATAGATGAGGCTATCAGCATATGATTTCTAGTATTTTAAAACTGCTATTTTTAGGTCTGATGGTCTGTAGCTGCACACTAGGATTCATTATGTAATTTAAGCACAGGGTGTTTAAAACAAGGAGGCAGGAATAAGTTCTCATTATGTTACCTGGACTGAAAATGATCTCTTACGGACATGGCAAACTTTAATAGTTCCAGCCACTGTCAAAACATAGTCAGGTCAATTGCCTAGGTTCTGTCTGTGACTTCTAATTCAGATAAGTGATTTAATCCTCATTTTAGTGCTGTTCCCTCCCAAGCTCAGCAGTCTTAATAGAAGACCAGAACAAATCAAAAAGTAGGCCATGACAATAAAATGTAAGAAATGGTTGGAGTTCCCTGATGGCTCTGCAGGTTAAGGATCTGCATTGTCGCTGCTGTGGCTGTGGTCACTGCTGTGGCATGGGTTCTATCCCTGGCCCAGGAGCTTCTGCATATTTTCATGGGTGTGGCCAAAAAAAAAGAAAGAAAGAAATTGTCCTTCTCCATATTGTGATAAGGAAGTATTTTATTCATTGATGGACTTATATTTCTTCCTTTTCTGATTTATTTCCTGGCATAGGAGACCCAGTTGCCTTAATGACAATCTGTCAATTGAGCGTAAGCCAAAGAGTCTGCCCTGGGGCTTCCATGTGATTCAGTGGTTCTAGGGAAGGACCACCGTAAGGGCTGTTCAGATTGTGACCTGCACAGCTCTGGGGACAACAAGCATGGAGAGGCTCTTTTAGAGTCCCTCTGCCAATGTTTGGGGTATTGGGACAAGGCTCCCAGCCTTTTCTCTGCAACTTAGTTTCTTCTTTCCCTACCGATCCTCCACCTCAAATTTGGCTTCTTGGTCTCGGAATCAAAAGCTTGTCTCCCCTCCCTCCCTCCCTCCTGCTTTCCTGTTGACTTAGATACATTTATTGAGGATGGGCGTGACTGGATCCCTCCTTTCCTTAATAACCACCCCCCCCGCCCTCGGCCCAGATACACTTACACCCCATCCTGTGACAGAACCTGTGGAATTTGGTTAAGTACAGCTTCACACCAATGCCCAGCCCGCGCTAGAAACGTCTTCATAAGGGCGTATGAACAGAGAGAAACCAAACCATGCAGTGTAGGAGAATCCATGCAGATTCTGAAAGTGATTTCTTGTATAAAAAATTGGTTTTTATTTGTTTTTAGAACCTAGTTATGGTTACAACCAGATGTATGGTGGTCTCAACAAGAGCAGGCCATTTTGAAAAGTAAACAGACCAAAGGAAGGCAAGAGTTATATTAAAATGTACGAAACACATATTTTCTGAAGTAAAAACTGACTAGGAGGCACTAATAGGAGACTGGACAATGCAGAAAACTCAGTAGTAAACCAAAGAACTAGCTTTAGAAACACCCTCAAACAGAACAAAACAAGGAGTTCCCGTCGTGGCGCAGTGGTTAACGAATCCGACTAGGAACCATGAGGTCGCGGGTTCGGTCCCTGCCCTTGCTCAGTGGGTTAACGATCCGGCGTTGCCGTGAGCTGTGGTGTAGGTTGCAGACGCGGCTCGGATCCCGCGTTGCTGTGGCTCTGGCGTAGGCCGGTGGCTACAGCTCCGATTAGACCCCTAACCTGGGAACCTCCATATGCCGCGGGAGCGGCCCAAGAAATAGCAACAACAACAACAACAACAACAACAACAAAAAAAAAAAAAAAAAGAGATGAAACTTGAAAAAGAATAGAGCAGAAATGTACGTAGTGAGGAAATTGAACAAATGGAACTAAAGTAATGATAATTTTTAAAGAAAAATCCTTTCTAAGCTAAAAATGGCATGTCCAGAAATCAAAGAGATTTCACTTTGTTCTATGCAAAATATATGAAAGGGGATTGCTAGATATACCTTGGGAAAAATTTGGAGGTCATATATAAGAAAAGATTCTGTTCCAAAGGCAATACTTCGGAAAGTGGTCACTCGTGATGGAGCATGATAATGTGAGAAAAAAAAATGTATATGTGTATGTGTCACTGGGTCACCTTTCTGTGCAGCAGAAAATTGACAGAACACTATAAATCAGCTATAATGGAAAAAATAAAAATCATTATTTAAATATATAAATATATATAAATCTTTAAAGAAAAGATTCTTGAGCATTCCCTGGTGGCCTAGCAGTTAAGGATTACAGCATTGTGACTGCTGTGGCTTGGGTTCGATCCCTGACTGGGAACTTTAGCGTGTCATGGGCATGCCCAAAACATTTTTTTAAAAAATAAGAATCTTATAAGGCTTATCAAGGCAAAATATATACAAAATAAAACTTAAAAAAACCTCCACCAACAACAGAACCAGTGACCGAAAATCACAAAGATATGGCTTCAGTTAACGCAAGGAGACGGTGGCTTAAATCTTCAGTGCTTTGAGAGTGAACAGATTGAGAACAAGTTGTTTTTTGTACATGGAGACAATAGAAATGTATGTATGTATGTGTGTGTTTATTTATTATTTACTTTTTAGGGCCACACCCGTGGCATATGTAAGTTCCCAGACTAGGGGTTGAATTGGAGCTGCAGCTGCTGGCCTGCACCACAGCTCACAACAACGCCGGATCCCCAGCTCACTGAGCGAGGCTAGGGATTGAACCTGCACGCTCGTGGATACTAGTAGGATTCATTTTTGCTGCATCACAGTGGAACTCCCAGATGTTTTTAAATATTCAAGAAAACAAACTATAGTATAGTTTCTTTAGTAAAGTACTCAAAGTAATATATTACTTTAATAAAAGACCACAGAGCCTAAAAAGTCAAAATTAAGAACTCAAGGAGGACATCTTGTCTTGAAAAATTGGAACAGCACTGAACACTAAAACAGTTTCTCTTTCTCACACACACATGATTATCCATCTGAATTCAAAGATAAAACATTATTTCAAGAAGCAAATGCTATTATTAGAAAAATTTAAAAGGAAGACACCTTGGTTTATACCACAGATAAAATAGCCAAATAGAGAGAGTAGGGAAACTAAGGGCTGAATTCCCCATACTTTTATCTTGAGAGTAAAATTCTGTTTCATCCTTATCTTTGAAAATTAGGTAGATATAAGTTTTAAATGCTTTAGGGCAATTTCAGCTTAACCAAGATAGAATTCTAAATATATTCACAGAATCTAATAATCATTTCACAGCGTATATGTATATCAAATAATCGCACTGTACACTTTAAATATGTATTATTTTGTCATTTATATGTCAGTAAAGTTGGGTGAAACAAAATCTGGGGGAGTGGGACTAGGCTTGAGGTGGTACAGAGATTCAGTGTGGAACTTCTTATACTTTTATATTATTTTAAAACTTATTATTTAGGACAAAATAAATATATTTTATTATTTTTATTTTTTTATTATTTTATTATTTTAAAACTTATTATTTAGGACAAAATAAATATAAGCATAGAACAGTGTTCCTTATTTGGAAACAAATATTGCAGAACCTAAGCGCAAACCTAGTATACTGTTTATTGCAAAAGTCAAGCAGCAATAGAAGGTAATGGCAACAGTACATAAAAAACTGAAAACACCAAAACAGAACACAGGGGAAGAAAGTCCTCAGAGAAGTCTTGACCAAAATGTGAGCCCCCTGATTGCCCTTGGAGCCATCACGACACATTCCATCTTCATGAGGTTGGCACATGATCACCTCTCTCTTACTTTCCTGTTTGATCCTTTAACTCCCATGGGCCATATGATCAGGAACTTCTCTTGAGGAATGATCAGTATATTCCTCCTGAGATCTCTTCCTTTCCACTTCCCCTTTAGTTGTCCAGGAACCCCAGGAGGGTGACTTTGTCCAAAGAGGGTCAGACCACTACTGTGGCTCCTTACTGTCACAAGGCTGCTGTTGGGAGACTGATTCTGCCAGTCTGATGGATGCCACTGGGCTGACTTAGCTGGGCAGAAGATGAACAGCTAGGTTTTGCTGTTGTCTTAAGTTGGGAGAGACATGAACGTCTCTGTAAGCTGAAGGGAAAGGATCAACAGGGACCAAGAAATCAAAGGCACAGGTGACAGGCTGGCCAGTTGATGGATCAGTGGGCAGTTAAGGATAAAGAAGCAGTTAAGGATGAGTCAAGGCCTAGTTATGCCTTTTCCCATGCCCCACAATGGATGTTTCAAACTTTCTCACTCTTAAGTTCGTACCTTCACCATTTTCCTCCCAGTCACCACAGAACACCTCATCTCCAGGTTAACAGAGAATATAGGGGTGCTGAAATACAAAGCTCCCCCACACCCTTGCATCCTCAACTTTGCGTCCCTCCTTTCTCACCTCAGTAGAAAAGGCACCCCGTCTGCTAGCTCCCACGACAGCCCTGTCTCCCAGACACTGAACTCCCATCCAACCTAGTTGATGCCTCTCAGCTCATTCTCTTGCCCTGTTTCCTCTGCCCCCGCAGCCCTCGCTGGCATCCCTACACTCACATTGCTTCCTGAGTGCTCTCACGTCCAACTCTTTGTTCTTGGTGCTCTCTTGTTTGACCCTCTTAGAGAGCGTCCCTTCACCTGGAAGGAAACCTAGGTGGCCCCACCTGCCAGCTCTCTGACTTAGCTCTTGCTTCATTTCCTTATGTTCTAGTCATCCTAAGAGTCCTGACTGTCTAGGTTCACATCTTGGCTCCGGTACTTACTGGAGCTCTTGGGCAATTGACTGGAGCTCTCTGGGCCTTAGTTCCTCATCTGTAAAATGGGGATAATCAGAGTTCTTACTTAAAGGGTTGTTGTGAGATTGCATGAGTTCATGCATGTGAAGCAGTTACATCAGCGTGTGGCATACACTAAGCACCTGCTAAATGGTAGCTCCTATCACCAGTACTTTGTACAACTCCTAAGATGGACTGTCCTCTTTCTCTCCTTGTATCTCGAGGGATATGATTCTTTCTCCCATTTCCCCCAACTTCCCTCCCCTCCCCACCCTACTTTTCTGACCCACAAATTGTCTTTCGTCTTCAAGGTCTGTTCCATTGCCACCTCTGCTATGGAGCCTTCCTCTCTTTCCTCCTTCACACGTATACATGCCAGACTGGATGAGGGGTACTTTTCCTCAGCTGGACATATATTTATTACAGCCCTTTTTCTACCTTGTTGACTTAGCTTTCCTCTTGGCCCATGATTAACTCTAGGATGCAGGCATTGGGGGCTGGGGGTCAAATCTGGTTCATTCTTCTTTTATTCTCCATCAGTTAATGTGGCCAGATATGGAGTAAGTACTCATTTA
This sequence comes from Sus scrofa, assembly GCF_054392235.1. Lineage (NCBI taxonomy): Eukaryota > Metazoa > Chordata > Mammalia > Artiodactyla > Suidae > Sus > Sus scrofa. Next base: position 43,069,313 of record NC_139401.1, on the reverse strand, counting down.
GAGTTTGTTGAGTGAACGAATGAATGAATGGATACATAGGTAAGGGACATGTGCAGACAGAAGACTCCAGAAGACATGTAATTTCTAAGCAAATAAGAGATGTTCAATAATCAAATCACTGTTGATTAAAATGAGACATTATTTTTACATGATGAGTTAGGAAACACTTTTCAAAATGATAATATCTGTTGATGTTGCCTCTTGCTTGTTGCCAGTGGGAAGGTAAAAGCAATTTGACACCAGGTATCAAGATTTTTTTAAAATGTCCTTTTGTCCACCTAATTGTACTTCTGAGACACTATCTTTAAATACAGACAAATGTTTATGCATAAATATGTTCATGATGACATTATTTATATAAAACTTTGAGAAAAGCCCTTGAAATATCCATTAAGAGAAGGATTCATTAGCATTTTGGTTTCAGAAAATATGTGTTACCAAGAAATGTATTAGTTAAATGAAAAAAGCAGACAGAAAATATGTTCACAACTATTAAGAAAAAAAAGACAATTAGATACCCATGCATAGATTTGAGACTGTGAGGAAGCATATCAGAATGATTACTTGGTTATATTTGGATGGTGGGAGTGGTAAGGGTTTTTTCCTGGCTTTTTTTTTTTCTTTTTTGTCTTTTTGTCTTTTAGGGCCGCACTGGCGTCATATGGAGGTTCCCAGGCTAGGGGTCCATTTGGAGCTGTAGCCCCCGGCCTACACCACAGCCACAGCAACACGGGATCTGAGCCACATCTGTGACCTACACCACAGCTCATGCCATCACTAGATCCTTAACCTACTAAGCGAGGCCAGGGATCGAACCTTTGTCCTCATGGATGCTAGTCGGGTTCATTAACCACTGAGCCACTACAGGAACTCCTCCTTTTTTATATATTGTCCAAATTTTCTATATTTAGAAATATGTACCTTTTATGATGGAATAAAGCCAATAAACTTTATATTTTAAAGTGCGTGCTCAGAAAGAATTAAGAATCTGATTATATTTTGTTTGATATGTTTTGATATGAGTAAGTCTTGAATTACAGAGTTGATTTTAAGACCTGAAAGGCACAGATCCTGTCTTGTGTTCAGCCAGTCATGTGACCTGTAAATATCCATGGGCTTAAATGAGGTCACCGTCCATGTAAGGTCCCTCCAGTTGTCACAGGGCTTAGCGTGGCCTAAAACATCTGACGGCCAGTGAGAAAGAGTTAAAAACAAAAAGCCAAACAAGTGAGGTTTGCTTGGAGTCAGATAATCCCGGAACACGGGATGAATGTTAATGAAAAGGAAGATGGTAGAAATGAATCACTTTGGGGAGTTCTCGTCATGGCTCAGTGGTTAACAAATCTGACAAGCATCCATGAGGAAGCAAGTTCGATCCCTGGCTTTATTCAGTGGGTTAAGCGTTGCCATGAGCTGTGGTATAGGTGGTTCGGTTCTGGCATTGCTGTGGCTGTGGTGTAGGCTGGCAGCTACAGCTCTGATTCCACCCTAGCCTGGGAACCTCCATATGCTACGGGTGTGGCCCTAAAAAGAAAAGAAAAAAAAAAAAAGAAATGAATCACTTTGCCTGTAAATGAAATGCATATTCATTCTTTTTCGCCCACATCTCAAGTTAAGCACCATCATCCGGACTTCCATTTGCTGCTACCAAAAAAATCTTGACATGATTTAAAAAACAAAAAATGAAAAAAAAAAACCCAAACCCACTCTTGTCTTAGCTTGTTTAAATGCATATTGTGTCAAATTGTAGAAGAATTGTAGATGAGCATTTTAAAGCATTTCTAAAATTGTACTCTATGAAGAATATTGTTAATAATATACAGCAATTACTGTTAACTGCATGAGAATATCTCATTTTATTTGGCTATACTTAAACAGCCCCAAAGTTGAGTGCACCAAGACATACTGGATTTCAAACTGAATAAATCAAAATTACCACGTACATTCCACCACATGTCAAAACAGGAAAAGCCATAGTATTTGATGTGCAGTGAAGTTTGGAGCAGTAATAGCAAACTAGAAGCTGCTTACATTTATTTGTAATAAGAAAACAAGGTCAATGATTTTCAATGCAGATGAACGTCTCTTTGAGAAAATATATCCCCAAATCAATTTACAAAGCAGGCAAATTTGGCAGTAATTATTATACTGTTGAAAGATACTTTAGTTTCCAAAGGACTTATTTCAGAGTTCAGCGTGCTTGCTTGTCATTAACAACTTGACAGAAATTAGAGGAATTTAAAGCTAAGGTGCCATCGCCAATTAAAATGACCAAAATGAAGATGAGAGTACCTTTATATCTAATAGAGAGTGAAAGGGGCATCTAATTTGAATTCTAAGAATTAAGCATTTGTGTAGCTTCTCAAATATATCTTTCTTATAAAGGAAGGCACACCTGGAGCTTATTACTTTATCGCTTCAGACTTAATCCTGAATTTGACTATTTAAAACATTTTCCTTTGACACTCTGCAATAAATTCTCTGGTTTTAGTCATCAGAGATATTTCACATTTTTCCAAGATAAACTTGCTTAAAGGAAATAACTCTTCCAGTTTAATACAACATGAAACTCTCTTCACTGTGGAATGGTGACGATAGTAAAAATTGCTATCGTTTATTGAACATTCATAGTTCCAGGCACTCTGCTAAATGCTTTTCATACCTTGCTAACTTAACCTTCATTTTCCATTTATTCAGAAAACGATCTATTATAGGGTGCTTACTGTGTGCCAGGAGCTATTTAAGGTGCTGGGGATTCAGGAATGAACAGAATAGACAAATAGCTTTGCCCTTTGTGAACTTAGGTTCTTGTAGGAGGAAAAAAGCCGATATACAGACTAAGAAAATAAATCATACCCTAGGTTGGCATGTGATGAATGCCACTGAGGAAAAGAAAGCAGAGAAGGAGTTAGGGAATGCCGGGCTTATGGAGGGGGAGAGGTCACATTTTTAAAAAGCTGGTCAGAGAAGGCCTCATGGAAAAGATGACATCCAAGCAAATGAGAAGATGCCCTGCAGGTGGTGAAAGACCAAACTGTGTAACCGTCTTGGAGGAAGAACAGTCCCAGGAGAGGGACGATCAAGTGCAAGGGCACTGAAGTTGGAACTGCCTTGTTCGAGGAAGAGGAAGGAGCCTGGTGTGGTGGGTGCCGAGAGAGAGAGAGGGGTTGAGGTCCCAGAGAGAGCAGAAGAGGGGCCATATCATTTGGGCCTGGTAGGCCACCTGAGGCTTTTGGATTCAATGTCAGCAAGTTTTTTTGGTTTGTTTTTTGTTTTTGTTTTGTTTTGTTTTGTTTTGTTTTGTTTTGCTTTTTAGGGCCGCACCCAGGGCATATGGATTTGTTTTGTTTTGTTTTTTGCTTGTTAGGGCCACACCCATGGCTTATGGAAGTTCCCAGGCTAAGGGTCGAGTCAGAGCTACAGCTGCCGGCCTACACCACAGCCACAGTAACACAAGATCTGAGCCACATCTGCGACCTACACCACAGCTCATGGCAACACCAAATCCTTAACCCACTGAGAGAGGCCAGGGATCGAACCCATATCCTCATGGATACTAGTCGGATTTGTTTCCCCTGTGCCACAATGGGAACTCCCAGTGTCAGCAAGTTTTAAACAGAGGCATGATACATGCTTTGACTTACAGTTTAATAGGATCATCCTATGAAATAAAATAAAATGCTATGAAGCAGGTGGTCTTGTCCAATTTCACAGATAAGGAACAGAGCCTCAGAAAAGTTAAACATTTACCAAAGTTCGCATTTACTAGCAAATTAGTGGGGCTGGAATTTTAATCCAGGCCTGTATAATTTGAAAGCTCACATTTTCCTCACTAAACCATGCCACCTCCCAATTGCAAACAGGTTGTGACCTAGGCTGGGGTAGATGATTTTCTTGTAGTCTGTGGTGACCTCTTTTTTCCCCCTTGTCTCCAGAGTTCCTTGGCTTCTCTGGTGAGGCCACCATGTCACACAACTCTAGGGGACACCATTTATACCATAGGTCTATAAATGTTCTCCCTGGAGGTGGGCAGTACCCAGCCAAAGTGGCTACACTTTGTTCTCCATTGAGACTGAAGAGCTCTGTAAATGGTTTTGAGCTCTGCTTCGGCCAGTAGCAATATCTGGTCCAGCATTTGCACTGGGTCCATTTTGATCTGTCTTTCCATTCCTCCTTCCTCTGAAACATATTCTGCCAGCTGTCTCTACCACTCTGCTGTCTGCTAACACATCAGTCCAACAGCATGTGCCAGGCTGGGATGTAAGGGATGGAAAGGCAGGGTTTTCTGCTCTGTATGGGCAGGTTAGGCCCACATGTGTAAGAGAAAGCCTGAGAGAATGTGGGATGTGAGCAGGTGTGCCTGGCTTCTGGTTAGAGAAAGTGCAACACATTTTATTTGTTGAATACCCAGTTAAATAATAAAGGGCACTACCTAATTGTCATTAAAATTGCTGCTTGGTTTAATTTAGGCACACCCGGATTTTCTTATAAGCCTTAGGGCCCAAGGCTTAGACTCTTGAGCCCTTGTCTCCATTGGAACTAATTTTTTAGTTTCTTTGAAAGACATTGCTTAGACTGTAACAATTCAATATGTAAGAAAATACCCTGCAATTCAGAGCTTTAAGATGAAGTTTTGATTCACCATTACTTGACTGGATGGCTTTAATGGAATTATGTCTTTAAAACTGTTTAGCATTTCATGTTTCAGAATTCTGCATAGTTACCTCAATACCCTAGAGGAGTTTGGCTTTTTTTTTTTTTGAGTCTTATGGCTTTAATTACAAAAACGGAGAGAAAATCATTACAGCATCCCTTGTAAGATTAACTAAATACTACTGTGATGATTTGTATAAAATATCAGCGCCAGGAGCATAGTGCAATGTTGAGGAAAGGCAAAGATGATTGCCACTTGAGTCTTTTAAGATTATTGCCAATAATCTTGCTAATAACCACAAAATACCAGATCGATATAATTACAGCTAATTTTTAAAGAGCATTTTTATTATTTTTATTAAAGTATAATTGACTTACAGTGTTGTGCCAATTTCTGCTGCATAGCATAGTGCCCCAGTCATACATAGATATGTATATATACACACATTCCTTTACTCCTACTATCTTCCTTCATGTTCTGTGTTTTAATTTTAATTCCTTAAATGAAGGAGCAGGAAGTGCCAAGGTCAAACTTGGCTCTCAGATCATATTTGAGGTTCACTCTGAAGGTTGAAGTGAGGAAGGGCTCTGTTTGATGGAAGTTGGACCTTTGTTTTTGTGGCTGCTGCTCACAAAAATGGGGTATGCAGGAAACAGTTTGGTGGATCCTCAATAAGTTAAACATAAAATTACTGTATGACCCAGCTATTTTGCTGCTAGGTATATATACCCAAAGAATTAAAAACAGGTGTTCACACAAAATCTTGTACATGAATATTCATAGCAACACTATGAGTAGATAAGCAAAATGTGGTACATTCATTCCTCAGCCGTAAAAAGGAATGAAGTGCTGATACCTGCAGCAATGTGGATGAATATGAAAACATCATGCTGAGCAAGAAAAGCCAGGTACCAAAAACCATGCTATATGACTGCATTTATAGGAAATATCTAGACTTGCCGGTCTGGAGAGATAGAAAGTGACCAGATCAGGAGAGGGCTGGGGGAAAGGAGGAAACTGGAGTGATTGCTTCTTTAGGGTGATGAAAATATTTTGGACCAGATAATGGTGATGGTTGCACACCATTATGGATGAATGCACTAAATGCCACTAATGGTAAAATTTGTGTTATATGTATTTCACCACAATAAAAAGAAACGGGAATTCCTGTCGTGGCGCAGTGGAAACAAATCTGACTAGGAACCACGAGGTTGCGGGTTTGACGCCTGGCCTCACTCAATCGTTAAGGATCTGGCATTGCCATGAGCTGTGGTGTGGGTCCCAGACACGGCTCGGATCTGGCGTTGCAATGGCTCTGGTGTAGGCCGGTAGCTGCAGCTCCAATTAAATCCCTAGCCTGGGAACCTCCATATGCTGCAGGTGTGGCCCTAAAAAACAAAACAAAAAACCAAAAAAGAAATGGAATGCGCTACTTTTGAAAAGATTCCTTGTTCTTGGTGCTGCCCATTAAAGTCTGATGGGCGGGCAGATCCTAAAGAAGGGACACATGGCAGACACAGGCAAAGGGGTAGCCGCCACTTGAGGTCTGCAGGACAAGGCTTTCACTGCTTTGTTGGGATCCCTGGTGCCAGGACCTGCCTCATGTGGGTGCAGTGGCCACCTTGGCAGCTGCTCAGGGGCCTCTGGTATCCTGCATGACCTAGGGCAGTTTTCAGTCTGGGGCAGCTTGTTTGAAATTCTCACATAAAGACGGCAGTGGAGTACTGAGCTGTTTAAAACCCGAGAGTACAGAAACCCAGCAGATAGAAATTTTCACTGCACTGAGGCCGGGATAATTTCAGTATATCCAATGAAAAGGAAAATGAATTTTTATGACCTGGTGGGGCTAAAGTAAGTTTAGTTAAAGGTGTGTGGAAAGTTTCTAGTTATTGCTGCCGCTTCTTCATGCTGTTTTCTACCCTCAAAAGGAAAAAGATTTCAAACGTTTTTTTCCCTGACAAGGAAAGTAAAATTTGATTATTAGCTGCTGGCCCATGTTACTGATTGATCATCTAACCCAGACTGAACTTGCAGCAATTGTAGGGTCCTCTTGGTTGAATTTGAACTTCATTTCCTATGAAAAAACAAAAGCAAAACAAAAAACCCAGAGACCCTAATAAGTGGATGTAGGTGAAATGCAATTCCTTCAGATAGGTCGGCATCATAGCTGTGGGCTTTCCTACACTCTAAAGAAATTCTTGACCAGAAGAACCTAGATCTCTTAAAGGACAGTGAAAATGACAAGAAATACATGAAACAACTAAAATCCATTATTCTAAAAGACCAGTCTATAGCAAAAAAGAAGAATTTTTTTTAATTTTAAGTGAGAATTGCAACGATTTTTAGTATTTATTTATTTGTTTATTTATTTTGCTTTTTAGAGCCACACCCGCAGCATATGGAGGTTCCCAGGCTAGGGGTCAAATGGGAACTACAGCTGCCGGCCTACACCACAGCAATACAGGATCTGAGCCGTGTCTGTGACCTACGTCACAGCTCACGGCAATGCCAGATCCTTAACCCACTGAGCAAGGCCAGGAATTGAACACGCAACCTCATGGTTCCTAGTTGGATTCGTTTCCCCTGCGCCACAACGGGAACTCTGGAACAAATAAAATCTTGAATACCCTCATTTATTTGGAGTTCTTGGGAATTGAATTATTTCCGGCAAATAGATTTTCTAGATGGTGGAAGCCTATTCATTTAATCACCGTAACAGTTTGTGTTTTAACCATTTTGATGTAATTCTTTGTAATGCGTGTTGCATGGTTTATAGCTTTCATATAGAGAATATATTGAAGACATGTCAGCCAATTTGTTAGGCTTTGAGGCCTCATCATATTAATATGTTTTGTCGTTTGTGGGTATTTTTGTTTGTTTGCTCTGCCACATAATCTCAGTGCCATTTGCCTTCTAAAGACTGGGACAATTGTACCTTTACACAGCTCTTTTCACTTTTTTGCTTTCCCCGGTAGGGTGTGTCAGTGTTCACTTTTTACTACAGAAATGTGCATAATTGCTTTCCCCACCTCTGAAACACCTTTCTACCTTACTGATTTATAAGTTTTAGACGCCGGGAAACCAGAACCCCAAGTCTGTTCCTATTTTGTGTAAAGTAGGATTAATAGGCATCGAATGAAATCATGTATTTAGTCACAGGATTTTTGACTATTCAAGGACTGTAAGAAGTTACTTCCTGATTGTAGGCTGTTATTTGGTAGAAGTTTGTCACTGGGCGAAATGCCATTTTATTTATAAGCTGTAGTGCTTATGGCTTTCCGTTCTAGCATGAGTGCTTTCCGGTTGCCCCTAAGTAGAGAAATTAAAGAAAAATAACCTATCGTCTAGGCAGTTGATAAAGTTTTGTAAAATGGGATTTGGGCATTTTTTAATGGACAGGAAGGTGAAACAGTCTTAGATGTAATTCACGAGTGTTTTACTTTTTTTTTTTTTCTTTTTTCAGAGAGATAATGATGAATCTAACTGTCGGGAAACTCACAGATCAAGAGCTTATAACCATTGCACGTCACTACCGGGTGCCTGAGGAACCATGTCCAGATACATGTATCGTCATGGCACAGGCCCATGAACAGCTCAAGAAACATGCTTTTGAGAATTTTGAAAGACTCATTGCTGCCTGCGTATACCAAGATCGGGAGAAGTAAGCTTTTCTCTTATTGATTCTAATAATTCATGTACGTTTCTGTGAACCTGAGTAATGAAGGAATTTGTATTTTATCACAAAAGGCAAAAAGAAAAGTGACATATCTCCTCATACTTCACTATTGGGCAGAGCCACTTTAAATCATTTCTGGAGATTATGTAGGTACAAATATTTCATAGTGATGGATGGTGAGCTTTGCTTGTTGGAATAGGGGAGGCCCTGTATCTTCAAAAGAATAGGATTGCCCCTTTGCATTTTCTTTTAATTGGTTTCTAGAAGCCTTCAGTTGAAACACAGTAAATCAATGTTAGAAATTTAATTCTGAGATGTCAGCTCCTTACATTATTTTAGTGGTAAGTGGGATTTATAAATGTGACTTTTATAATACACAGAAAGGGGATTTGCAAGTAAACTTTCTGTAGAATTTCTTTGAAATTATTTCTTCATGAAAATAATGAATCTCTGCATAATCTGTTTCTAATACTTTGACGTTTATCCTGAGCTTTATTAAGTCATTGTTACAAACAACTGGAGCCCCATCTTAATATATTTTGGTGTTCATCTTATCCACAGACCTGATATATGGGAGTGAGGGAGGAAATAGTTATCTGGAGTCAGAAAAATCTTAGCTCAAACTCTAGCCTCTGGTTTTGTTACTACACACAACTGCCATGTCTTTTCCCCATGACCATGTCCTTTGTCCCCAAACCTGAAGTTTGCCCTCACGTGGCCACCTGCATAACCTAAGTATCTTTGAAGGTCCTATAGATTATCTTAATAGTGAATATGGTTTTTTTTCCCTAGTCCTTAATACACCCTTGTTGAGTTTTTATAAAGAGGGTGTTTTCCCTTGCATCTTTAAGCTTCCCCGAGCCTCCCAGAGGATTGTGTGGCCTGAGCTTTGTGTGACTCTCTGGCCCTGCCTTCCACCCTGGTGGTACTCCTTCCCAGGCTGAGAAGTCTGGCCCTCCCTCACTCAAAGAACACCTCTTGGGAATAATGGGGTTAGTGGATCAGACAACCCTGAGGTTCTTCCCTCTGGTTCTAGACATAAACATTCTCTTAACATTTTATAACCTGTTGCAAAGAAAGCAGCCCACTCTCTTTCCTGTTGGTTCTCATTTTGCCTGATGCCTGGAAGAACATTGGACAAGCATTTCTGTGCCCCTGGGAGAAGTGATTGTTGAGCTGCTCTGGAGAAAAACTTGAGGTGAATGTTAAGGCCCCAGTTGGGACTTCTAGATGAAGGTTTGGGTCCAAGGAAAAGACCAGAAAAACACCCTCAAGTCATATAATACTTGTGTTGGAGGCTCTAGATGCCAGTCAAATTAAGAGATGTTTTCAAATATCAGAACCATTTTTGACTAGTGGTCAAGAATGCAGATCTATTACTTAGAGCAACACTCGTGGCCTGCAGCCTTAATAGGCTTCACTATCACCGACCAAGAATCTGAATCCTGACGGAAAAGGCCTTTGTAAGGACAGAATCTAGTGACTTCTGAAATGGAAAAAAGTTGAGGAAATGCAATATGCCTGTTTTTCCTTACTGTGATTCCAGTACCAGCTTTCATACTGATTTCCATGTGCACACTTTTAGGAGACATCTGTATTTCCACTAGTCCTATAGCGTGTAATTATTACTCAAGAGACACAAAGGAAATCAAAGCCCATTTACTTTGTTTTAATGCAGGAAAAAAGTCTTACCCAGCAAAGACATCAAAAGGCTGTGCAAGTCCTCCAGGTTACCCTTTAATGATGATCTTCTAGGAGCCTTACTATCCAAGTAAGTGAGAACTCCACCCTCACGGGCAATGTCCTGCATGTTTTTGTTTTGGAGACAATTTCTCGTTTTACCTCCACCTTTGGTAGCCCTTGATTGACCCTTGACTGTTTCGATGGTGTTATTGATGACGCGCCTCCCTGTAAGTGTCACAAAAGGAAAAGTCAGTCGTGATTTGGAATGTTAGCGAGCCTGTTAGGAATTATCAGTTGCTCTTTTTAACATCCACATCCATGCATGCAGATTCTTGGGACAGAATGAGAATAGACAACCGCATTGGTTATGAGAGTATGAGAGTAAAATTTAAGACAGATTTTTTTCAAAGCAGGAGTTTCTAAAGGCTAAAGACGTGTAGCCAGAGGACCTCGTGTTATTAGCACAGAACTTTGTCCAACTGCAGCACCAGATGTCACGTGCAGAGGTTGTGACATTGCAAAAGGAAAGCACAGTGAACTGCTTTCTAAAACACCTCACCTCTTGGGTTGAACCTGACCTTTGATGACCTGGCACCATCCTCCTAGCCACCCAGACTCTGGCAGTCTTTATGCTTCCCATGACATGACTCCACCGTCTCCTCCAACTTACTTATCTTGAGAAATCAGACATGAGAACATCGGCGCTATGCTCTAGGCAGTGTTGTCATTGCTTTGCACACATTACCTCGTTTACTTTGCAGGGACAGCTTGGTCAGGTCAGAACTGTTATCCTCCTATCTTGGATGAGATCGCGGAGGTTGAGAGAGAGAACATTTTGCCCAAAGTTGCCTAGTCTGGAAGAAGAGCTGTGACTTAACTCCTCAACCTTTAAAATATACATCTTCTGCTTCTAACCATTTCGAATTATTGTCTACAGATGGCTGGTAGATTCGAACATCTCGACATTTCTTACCCCCTTCCTATTGCTTGCATCCACTCTCTCCCCCTCTGTTTCCACTATCTTCGCTCTTATTTTGACCCACCTTTCTTCTTGACTCTTGCTGGGCCTTCACACTGGTCTTTCTTCCACCAGCCTCTAAATTTTTAAATCCATCGTTATATATAGCAGCTAATTACCTCCTAAGAGCAAACCTATCACAGTGTGACTCTTCAGTGCACAAGCCTTCTGTACCATTTCTTTGTTCTCTGAGGAATGACCAAGCTCTGTAGCTTTGAGCTCCTTTCCTCCCTTCTCCATTGGGGGGCTTAGAGTAATCATTGGAGCATTATTCTCAAAGAGGGGCTGGAGTGGGGAGTCCTCATCTGAGACGAAGAAACAAAAGGAACAGACAAAAACGAACTCCATGTGGGAGAACTAGGGTCCAAGGTATCAGGAGAGGAATCAAGAAGAAGCCAATCCAGTTGGATGTGCATCTGTGCACTGGATTGACCTGGGGTTATCTTCTAGACTATCAGCTCCTTTGCTTTTATTTTCTAGCCACAGTATGAGAGATAAACAGGCCATCCTGGTGTAAATAGGCACCTGAGATGAGATAGGCAGGTCTAGGAGTCAGATTTCTCCACAGTTATCACACTCCCAAAGCTCCCCTTCCCATTCCCAATAGTCCAGCCAATTGGCCATTTAGCATTTCACGTGGATACCTCCAGCCTTCCCACTTTTTTTGCCGTTTCTCTTGCTGTTTCTTCAGTGGGAAATAACTTCCAGTTTAATTCGTCTGCTGCGCTTTAAGACCCGTTTCAGGAGTTCCCGTCATGGTGCAGCAGAAAAGAATCCAAATAAGAACCATGAGGTTCTAGGTTCAATCCCTGGCCTCGCTCAGTGGGTTAAGGATCTGGCGGCATTGCCGTGAGCTGTGGTATAGGTCACAGACGTGGCTCGGATCTGGCGTTGCTGTGGCTGTGGCGTAGGCCAGCAGCTACAGCTCCAATTAGACCCCTAGCCTGGGAACCTCCATAAGCCACGGGTGCAGCCCTAAAAAGACAGAAGACAAAAAAATTTAAAAAAATAAATTCTCATTAAAAAAAAAGACCCATTTCAAATAGCACCATATCCACGAAGGCCTCTTAGATTTGCTTGGCTGGCAGTGATTATCTCCTCTAAGGATTCTCATGACGCTATTTAGTTTCTCTTCTATTTTTTTGTCGCTTACCTTATAATGAAGATTTGTGACTAGACATTTGATCCTCTCAGATATAGAGAGACCTGCTTCCAACCTGTTTGATTTACTGCCTGAACGTAAGCCATGGGATGTCACATCTTGATAGTTTTACCCCTACCTTGGCTCCTATATTCTTTGAGTCTACTTGCTAGCCGGGTAATCTTGTGTGTGACTTTGACCTGCCTGAACCCCAGATTCCTCACCTCTAGAATGAGATAAGAATACCTCCTTCCTCATAGTTCTCAGGGTGAATTAAGAAAACAGACATAAATTCCCCAGCTCCGCAGCACCTGGTACTAAATACCGCCGGGGGACGAGGAGAGACGTTTCCGTCAGGGGCCACAGACCACACACTCCGACTCCGAAAAAAAACTGAAAGAAACCTGTATCCTTCGACTTCTAAGCAGCTTGTTTTGAAACAGTTGGATCTGCATGCCTTTCACACATGAAACTGTCTTTTCGTCAGGAAGCTGTGGCTGTTTATTAGATTATCCCTCGATGGCCTCAAGGATGAGTTGTCCTGGGAAGTCCAGTGATGTGGGAGCCTGGCCTCTGGAGGACCTAGATGGTTCTTATCCAGCCCCGAGGCCACCAAGTCACCATCCTCTCACTCTCTCAGCAGACTGTTTTGTCTTTGCCTTTACGATTTGACATTAAAGGCAGAAAGCCGATTCCCCAACGCGTTTCGAAGCCGTCTCAGTCTCAGAACACATCCGCCTCCGAGCCCAGCTCAGCTCGGAGGAGGTCATCCCTCTGAGCTGCTGAGCAGACCATGTTCAGTCTAACTCTGCCTCGGATTGCGCAGTGACCCTTCTCCACACTCAGGGGAAACTTCAGACTAATCAGATTAGAAAATGTCTCATTCCCATTCCCCTCTCCCTCCAATGTGCCCTGCCACGATTTGGGTCACATGCTTGATGTTCTGCATCATCTCCGCAGACTCCTTTCAAAGACTGCCCTAATTCCTAATGGGCCCATCAGCCTGCAGCCTACATTTATATTCTGCATTCTTATTGTTCCCTACAGACTCCGCAGGGCTTTCCAGAGCCTTGACCAGACTCTCTTTCTGCACAGCCCTCCTGTGACACGCTAAGCCAGAGCCCCTCTGACGTCTGCGGTCTCCCGTGGGAGGCAGGCACGGAGTTTGTTGACTTGGTTCAGCGCACGCTCTGCCGGGGTGGGGGGGCCGGGCGGGAGGCAGTTTTACCTGCCTCGGGATGGAGCTGGGCCGCTGTCGAGCAGCCGCGTAGCCCCGCTGCTGTGGGAATTCTCATCAGGAGACGACATGGCTAAAGATTTGGATGATTCTTTCACCCAGTGATCGTTGCCCGTGCATTTCTCCCGACCCTGGGCTTTGGTACTCAGATGTCTCCCCTCTTCACCATTTCCATCTTTCCCGTGCTGCAGTTAAGTCTTCTCCTCATGAGCAGAGCTCCTGCTGGGATCAGGACCTCAAACTCTTTTCACATCCAGTTACCCCAGCACCCCCCATCCCCGTCAGTTTGTGCTGTGGTAGCTAGTGTGAGGTCATCTTACTTGCCAAACGAAGTCATTTCACTCATGCACAGAGCCTCAGACGTAAATGTTCTATGTAGAGGTAGCTACTACCCCTTCATAATAGGAGTGACACTCTGTTGACAGAGCGCCCAGGGCCCTAGAATATTTTGTAAATCCTTGGGCATATGCAGAGGTACATTTGAGTGGATGGTAGGCACGATGCCTCATTTCAGGAGCACAAACACTGAGGTACAGGCTCTCTCCCTGAAAGAGGAGGCCTCAGCCCAGATGAGACTTGAACGGAAGTAGAAGGATGGTTCCCTAGGAAATACCCTAAACCTTTGCTTCTGCCTGAGCTCCTAGGGGTAGGGACGCGACCATTCATTCATCATCTTTGCAGTCCCAGAGACTTGTCCTGTGCTAGTACGCTGGGCAGGGGGCTGGATTTCCCCCAGACTCGCTTCTGAAGTCCAGCTCCACTGCCTTCTGCCCATGTGATCCCTGTAAATGGACTCGACCCCTCAGAGGAGTATTAATGCACTTGAGTAGGAATGTTTCCTCTGTGCTAATAAACCAGAAATTGTGGTTCTCAAACCATAAGAGGTAGAGAGTGTTCTGAGGTCATTCCATTCTGTGCTCCTTGTGGGACCAGGGGGTAAAGAGGCAGCCTCCTCCCCTGATCGTGGCCTTCGGAACCGGGACTTGGAATAGCTGGAAATGCAAGTGCAACTCTTTCCCCAGCAGCTCTGCCCCGAACTAGTCTTTTACAGCTGGCTCTGGGCTCCATGGAATGCCTTAGAACTGGCTTCCCAAGAGAGCTGGTGCCTCGTCCAGAAATATCAGTTAAAATGGAAAAAGTTAACAGGGTTTTCAAATCGTCTCATTATACTCTACCCAGCCTCGCCCCCTGCCCCCCTCCCAGAGGCATGGTTTGGGCTCAAGTGATTTCACCCAAAAATACCTGGCAGCGAAGCTGAGGGGCAAGGGTTGAACTACGTGGTTGCTGTTGTGGCAGAGTGTGTGGTGTGCTGGGAAGTTTTCAGAGAGAAACTCCCTTCTCTCCCTCCCACCTTCTCTCCCCCCCCCCCCACACACACACACATACACACACACAGAGATGCTTTCTCCCTTTTCAAATATGAGGTGATTTTTTAGTTTAAGAAATTTTTTACAAATTCTCAAACCATTCAGACCAACAGAGCGTGGACTGTGCGTATGGTCCACATGTGGCAGCTGTGACCCGCCTCACTGAGGAGATGTGTGCTGGGACCACAGTCGCAATTAATTCACAGGCCTGGTGACGTGAGATCACAGGCGTGAACTCAGCGGCCACTTGGGCATTGCCATCTTGCCAGCTCCTAAGTTTTTGTGACCACGCGGCACAGTGGCCCCGAGCTGCACTGCCTTTCCTCAAGCGTCTGATCCTTAAGAACCTCACCAGGTGTTTCAGGGAACACCCCTGGGTTTGTTGGGTGAGGAACTGAAACCAAACACAACCAGGCACGTTAAAAATGTGTCTTCCCTGCCCTCCCTCGCCTTCAGGCTGTCCCCTATGTTCTGAGATGGCTTTTGCAGCGGAGGGGAACCCATGTTTCTCTTCAGCAGAATTCAGCTGCTGCTGCGCCTCTTACCTCCACAGATGGTGGACATAAAGCAGATCAGCATTATTCCCCGTGGCAAGGAGATGGATGGCTTCTGGGGTTTTCAAACCATTCATCATTTTGGGGAGGGGGGGAGCAAGAGCCCCTGTCAAGTGACACATCAGACTCACTTCTAAGAACTCCCACCTAGTGGGACATCGGGAAGCCTGCTTGGGGGTCATTATTATCTAGAGAAGAACCAGAGAAATCGCCTTCCCTCCCTCTGCTTCCACAAACGTGCCCTTTCGTTTGTGTAGGGAAGGAAGTGGTAGCTCGCCCCAGTATCAAAGGGAAAGGAGAATTTATGGAGGTTTGAGGAAAACACTGGAGCACTGTGAGCTGGGACTTGAAAGTCGTGAGGCTGACTCTTTAACAAGCACAGAAGCCCTTAAAAGCCAGAATTAGCGTTGCCCTTTAGGGCAGTCACCCTGGAAAGCTGTGTGCCGATTCCAGCCATGTTGCCACAGGAAGCCCGTCTTTGGAATTGCCTTCACAGCCTTTTCGACAGCATTGCCTCCAGGTTGACAAACCTTCATCCTCCGACCAGGAATCTGTCTTAGCAAGAGTCAGATGTCATTTGGTGAGGAATGAAGGAGGGGATTCGGATGGAGAACCAGGATGCTAATGTTTTTTTATCAGAAGCACACACAGCATGACTCCGAAGGAAGGAGATAGATTCCTATGCAATTCCTAGGCTTTTCCGAATTGTTTTGAAAGGATGGATAGGATTTGGTGAACGATGACCTGTAGTCAGGCAGCAGGGAGGACGGCTGGGGAAGTGATATTTGGGGGGAAATTGATCTACTTATCCTCACTCCTCCCCCCCATAGTCAAGCCTTTCTCCGTCTCTAAACTGCCCCCCCCCCCGCCCCAGTTCCTTCTCTCCCGACCTGGACTATTTTTAGAAGTGGAGTCCCCCTTTGTACCCTAGTCTTCTCTTTCTCACAAGCTCACCTACCAACAGCGTATGGTTAGAGACCGTGCCTGACAGCGCACGAGGCCATGAGAAATCTCCGATATCAGTGGTCCAGAGGAGGAAGCCGTGTGCTGAATTTTGGAGCACGGAGTCCAAAATCAGGAGGAAAACCAGGGGATGATTTCTTCATCGACATGCTCTCAACTGCTGGTGCTGCTTCCTTTCCAAGTTGGGCTTGTGTAAGTTTGTTGCCTTGGAAAGCACATTTGAAGGTCTCTCGTCTGCTTTTTAAACATTTCTTCCATTTTTATTTTTATCAAACTGATAACATGCTTATAGGCAAAAAAAAGTCATTCTAAAAAGCTATTCCAACAACAGCAGTTTGCAGCCATATCTCTCCCCACTGCCCAGACCCATTCTCAAGAAGCAGCCTTTCAGTCCTTCTGGCTATTTCTGCAGACCTTTAAATAGCATGTACATCCTGCTATTTCTGGATTTCTCATTTTTAGATACTACTACTAACTTCCTGTTGTGGTGCTTGAGAATTTAGCGTAATATTGATTCCCATTACTGGTGTTCTTTCTGGATGCTCTTAGGATCTTCTCTTTATTCCTGGTGTTCTGGACGTTCATGATGGGACCTTGTGGGGGGGTGTGCGTGCATGTGCGTGTGTGTGTGTGTCTCTTTATAGATTCATTATGCTTGACAGTTTATGGGTCCTTCTGGTCTGGAGTCGCTGTCTTTTGGCTCTGAGAAATTTTCCATTAATTTTTAGTGAATTTCTTCACCTCTGTTTTGATTTTTCTCTTATGAGAACCCCTGTCATCAAGGTTTTGGCTCTCTTGAATTTAGATCTTTTTTTTCTCCAATTTCTCTTTGTCATTATGATGAACTTATTAAGGGGTTTTCCCAACTTTATATTCCACCCCTTGTACTGCATCTCTTTACCACTATCATATTTTTTATTCCAAGAGCAAACTCTTAGTTCCTTTTTTGTAATCTTCTGTTCTTTTTTCATGGGTGTGATATATTCTCTTATCTCACATCTTACCCTCTGCCACCCGAATTATCTTTGTTCCCAGGTACCTTTGTTTCTATTACTGTTTTGACTTCTGTCCTTAATGTTGGAAGCCCTGGGGGGTGCGTCTTGTTGATTAGTGGGTTTCACTGCATGAGTCCTCCATCTCCTAGCCCATATTTTCATTAGAGAATCTCCAGAAGCCACAATCTAGGGATCTCTCTGGGGTCATTGAGAGAAAAATCTTTCCTTCTCCTGCCAGGGTAGCAAGGAGGGTGGGATGGAGTAAAAGAGGAGAATTTAAACATGACGCCTGGTGTTCTGGAAACAGGAAAGGGGAAGGAAGGGGGCTGAGAGACCCAAGTTCAGGATGCACTGTTCTGTGCCCCCCCTCACCCCCCCCGTTATACTTCATCTTCCCAAGACTAGAGTTTCTTGACTTGAATTTCTCTGGAAAACAGGCCTCATTCCCCTACAGAGAAGAATACAGTGCACAAGGAGCTGCGTGGGGTCCAGCTGCTCTTGCTTTATGAGTCCTTGTTTTCAGTCTCCCGCCTTATCCCTGCCTTTACGGGCACCCAGAGTCTGCCATCGCTGAGCCTCTCAAGAGTTTGTGGGCCGCAGAGACTAATCTCTAAGTGCCCCCGCCTCTGCCATGGACATTGAGAGTTCAGCTTCCCATCCTCAGCTCTGCCAAGTCAGTTACCAGTCCTCAGACTGATTTCCATCTTGAGAGATTGTGAAATCTCTAGTCCACTGTAGCCCTTTGTCCCAGCTATCTTTGTCATTGAAGATTATCTCCTGTTTTTATTTCTTCTTTGTCATTTTGGTGAGATTTTGGTGGGAAAGGGAGATAAATATTTGCGAGTGACCCATCATGATGTACTGCAACTCTATCCCCCAAGAGCAAAGAATTCTTCCTCCAAGAAACATTGGCTAATTTTATCCCTTTTAATGGACAGATTCTTTGTTCTTTTATCCCCTGCTCCTCTTTTTTCTGGGGGGGGGGTGCGGAGGGGGGATTCGCATATCCGTTGAAACCCTCCAAGACAGAACTGAAAAGAACAACTTGGAGTATTTTGCCACATTACTCAATTCTTCCCTGAGGGCTGGCTGTGGGACTTTGGAAAGATGAACTCTTTCAAACATTTTTTCTCAAAAAAGATTTTAGACATCATTTCTAAGCTGTGTAGTCTTTCGCTTACAGCTTTTGCTCCTGAATATCATTTGATTTAAGAATATCCTTCCCAACTCTCTTTTGAAGTGGGTAAATGGTTAGATGTGTTGAGTCTGACATATCATGAGTTGGGCAGGGAAGAATGCTGGGGGCCCGGGGTTAACAGGTAAGCCCGAGTGAACATCAAACTGATTGGTAAGGAAGTCAGATAATAGGACTTCCAGTGCTGACTTCTAGAAATGTTCCCCTCCCATCCAGTGCCATCCTCATCCAGAGAAAATGCAAATTTAGACGTGGGGACTCAGATAAAAGGAACTTCAGGAAGGCCTTTCTGAGGAAGCAGCGTTTGAATTGAGACTTTCCAGTCAAAAGGATCAGAAGCCGCAAATGCCTCCCATTGCCGGGAGCAACCTTTGTATGCTCAGAGAACTAGAAGAAAGCTAGTGTACCTGGAACACGGTGAGCAGGGAGTTTTCAGATGAGATTAGAGAAGTCAACAGGGACCAGATTATGGAGGGTTTGATAAACCCTGGTAAGGAGTTCAGTTTGTATTCTAAGTGGATTGGAAAGCCATTGGGGAGTTGCCGACAAGGAAGTCATTGAGCTGATATGTATGTTTTAGAAAGATCATTCTGGGGAAGGATGTTCTGCAGCAAGGTAGGAGAAGAAGCAGCAGTAATCCAGGTGAGATCCAGGTGAGAGATGATGGTGGCTTGGAATCAGTGAATAATAGGAAAGATGGAGAAGAAGGGACTTGTGATATGCTAGAGTGGTAGAACCTACAGGACTGATCATCAGTGAGCTGTATGTGGGGGTGAGGCCAGACGTAATTCTAAATCCCGTTGGATAGTCTTTTGACTGGTTCCCAAATTACTGGGATAGTATACTTCTGAAACCTCTAGGATTCAGTAAGGACCTCTTGTCATTGATGTAATGGGAATTTATCGACAATTAAATTCTATAATGTATGAACAGATAGAGAGACTTCTTTCATTGGTGATCTCGTTCATTCTTTCCAGGCTGGTAGCTTTATTTGTTTTGTTTTGTTTTGTTTTTGTCTTTTTGCTATTTCTTTGGGCCGCTCCCGCGACATATGGAGGTTCCCAGGCTAGGGGTTGAATCGGAGCTGTAGCCGCCAGCCTACGCCACAGCCACAGCAATGCTGGATCCGAGCCGCGTCTGCAACCTACACCACAGCTCACGGCAACGCCGGATCCTTAACCCACTGAGCAAGGGCAGGGATCAAACCCGCAACCTCATGGTTCCTAGTCGGATTCGTTAACCACTGTGCCACGACAGCAACTCCAAGGCTGGTAGCTTTAAATATCATCTCTATGCTAATGACTCCCACATTTCTACCTCTATCTCAAACCTCTCCCTGAACTTCACATTCCTATACCCAGCTGCTCACATCCCATCGAAATGTAACATATCCAAAACCAAACTCCTGATATTTTCTCCCAACCTATAGTTCCTGCAGTCTTTGCTGTCTTGGTTAGGGGAGCTCTGTTTTCCCAATTGCTCAAGCAAAATCCTAGGAATTGTCCTGAATCCATTCCTGTTCATTCTCTCCCCTCCCCTTCAGATATATAGTATATACAGTCCTTCAGAAATTCTGTACTCCAAATATATTCAGACCTCACCACTCCTCGCTGCCCTCCACTGTCATCCAAGCTGCCATTACCTCTTGTCCAGATGACTGCAGAAAACTGCTAACTGCTCTTACCACTTTGGCCTTGGCCCTACATTGTACTTGCAATATATCTGCTAGAGTGACCTTCAGAAAATATAACTTAGATCTCATAACTGTTGTGTGCAGTATGCTCCTTGGTTCTTCATTGTCCTTAGTATGGAAGGAAAAATTCCCTCCATGATCTCATTCTTTGACTTCAGCTTCTACCAGAGTATTGGCGAATACTTTTCTTGGAGGCACCGTAATAAAGTTTCTTACCGAACATCTTTAATTGATTTGAGTTTTAGTTCTTCTCCAAAAACACATACAAATAAAAGACATAATGGTCCTCCAGTTTGGCTACAAATATTTCCATAAACAGATCATGTCCTTTCAAGGAGTTCAAATGCTGAGTGAGCCACAATTCAAAGACTAAACAGGCTGGGGGCAGCATATTGGAGATGTATCCCAGAATCCTTGGCCAAAGAAACTGTACACAAAAGAATGACTGAATTCCCTTTCCCCTCTTCTGATCACTCTGTTTAGTCTACTTTGTTTAGGTTGATGAGTCTATGTAACTTCACCTTGTAACATTTAATTTATTGCTAATTTTTACTAGTTTATTAGTATTGATTGTAATATTAACTTATAAATATAATAAATATTCTTGTCTTAATGCTTTGAGAAAAAGGGAAAAGCCTATTGACTGATTATGAATATGTTTTTTTTCCCCTGCTTCTGTTTTCACTGAGTTTTCTTGTTATTAATTATCCTCTGTTCATTTTTGCAGTAGTAACTTGCGCACCTCACTTGCTGGTTGGAGGGGTGTGTTGAGCTAGAGGTCCTAAGAGAAGGGCACGAGCCTGGAGCCGGGTGCTTGGAACAATGCCTGAGGGACCACCTTTGTCTTTTTCTCCCCCAGATTGTGTTACACAGCCAGTATATATTTAGCCTTAGAAATTGGCAGAATGTTTGGTCGAATTCAGAATAGGTAGCACTGAGATATTACAATAAGAAGTATTTTGTTTGTGTTTAGGTCATTGTAGTAATTGTCTTGAAATTATTGGGTCTTAATGGCCAAAACTCTGTATGGTTAAGGATAAATTTATGCCAGTGTCCATAATTAGGACGTAGTAGCCAAGTCGATTATTTTTGACATAGAGTTTTATGGTGCAAGATAATCTTTTTTTCAAAATGAAAATGGGCTTAATTTTTCTGATTATAAATTTAAAACAATTCTGATGATCTAGAAAAAGTCCAAAGAAAAAGCAAAAATTATAATCTCTCTTCCCAGAGCTAGCTGTTCTTAGTACTTCAGTGTATTACTACTAGACTTAAAATGCTGTTTTATACAAATATAAGCCTAAAGTGAGATCCTAACTCTACATACTATTTTATAACATCCTTTCCACGCAACAATATATTATGAACCTATTTCCCCCTTTAATGGCTACATGATAAATGACTTTTTCCCTAAAACATATTAGTAGACAAAATGAATCTGGGCTTGAAAGGCATACAATTTAAGAAAAACAAGGACATTTTAAAAATTTTACTGATGTATAATAACCATATTAAACTGAGAAGAAGTTCAGTACTCTTAACAAAATATAGCAATAACCTTAACTACTGAATAAATTAACTTGTTTCCGTGTCAACTGCGACAAATATTTATTCAACACCTACCATGTGCCAACGTTGATCTAGGTGCTGGGGATACTTTGGTGAGTTAGATGTGTGAGGTTTCTGCTCTCAAAGAGTTTACATTCTGTGGATAAACAACATGGTCCTACTGTATATCCAGTCTCCTGGGATAGACCATGGTGGAAAATAATATAGGAGTTCCCATCGTGGCGCATCGGAAACAAATCCGACTAGGAACCATTAGGTTGCAGGTTTGACCCCTGGCCTCGCTCAGTGGGTTAAGGATCCGGTGTTGCTGTGAGTTGTGGTGTAGGTCTCAGACGCAGCTCGAATCTGGCATTGCTGTGGCTGTAGCATAGGCCGGCGACAATAGCTCTGATTCGACCCCTAGCCTGGGCACATCCTTATGCCGTGGGTGTGGCCCTAAAAAGACAAAAGACAAAAAAAAAAAGAAAATAATATAAAAAAGAATGTACATATATACATGTACTCAGCCACTTTGTTGTGCAGCGGAAATTGGCACAACATTGTAAATCAACTGTGCTTTATTAACAGTTGAAATAAAATTTAAAAAAACAACCAAAAAAGAACTTATATTCTGGAGGGTTAAAAACAGATAATAAACTAGTAAGAAATAAGAAAAATATTAGTATCGAATGATGTTGTGTTTTCATGGTAGATTTAAGCTGGCATTTTGGTCCTGAATTCTGTAGATTGAGTCAAATCGTATCTTATAATTATATTTTTAGGTTTGAAGACAGTGAAAAGCAAATCAATTACGAGTCATTTTTCTGTGCCCTGAACTGGAGAGCGAATCCAATGCCTGAACTGGAAGCAGTATCATACCTTAAAGAGGTAAAATTAATGCCTTTTTTAAAAAACAGCCGTGGCTACCTCCCTCGCATTTTTAATATCCTTTATCTTGAAATTAGTTTTCAATATAAAATATTAACGTCGGTGCTTTTGGAAAGAGCACAATATATTTCTGGGTATTTGTGTTAAAGGCTAATTCACTTTCCATGCTGAGCGAACATCTGCTGTATGAGAGCATGACTTTTCTTATGCAGCTGAATGTTTTTTAGCCTAAGTCGCATCCAATTATATGGAAAATAGGATAATAGGTTACAGTTATAAATAGATATAAACACTGTTATCAAGGGATTCTGGTAATATCATCATGAGCCACAAGAGCAATCTCAAATGGAGCAGATGTCAAAAATCCCCAGTGTATCTGTGGCTGCGCACACAGGTTTGCCTTGGGTGAAACAGTATAGAATGGGGGAGGGGTGCATATTTCACAGTGGAACCAAATTTCAAATAAAAATTCAGTAGAAAAATGCCTAGTTAGGGAAAACAAAGTTCATGTGATCAGATGATGCTCTCAACATTGTGGAATTGTCTGAATTCTCGAAGATCTCTTTGGACCAATTGTCTTTAAGGAGTGGATGGGTGGGTGGTGGTTTGTTTATGTTTTAACATGCTCCAGAAATTGATTTTCTTGGGAAAGTCCCTTGATAAAGCAAATGTCATGTGGTTGATACTCCCAGAAAGGAGGCATTTATTCCTCCTGGTCCCTGCTGTGACCAGCTCATTCTGGCCTGAACTGGTCTACTGTCCTTGGGGAGTTCCCTCAGGCATGCAGCTATTCTGGAGTGTCAGGCAGCCTTAGAACTTCCAGATGATTGGGAGACAGTGGTAGCCTTTGGAATCAAACAGAGCTGGGGTTGAAGTCTGACTCTGCCACTTACTTAGCTGAATGACTTTGGGGGCAGTTACTTAACTCATTCATTTACAAATTTAATTCTCAGGCCAGTCATGTTGAAGTATCCGCTCAGCAGGTTCTGTGCTCTGCTCTGGGATCTACAGACAGTCATGATTGCTACCTTGAGGAGGGCTGGGGGAGGTGAGGGGACAGGAAGTCTTAGGGGAGGTGATGCTTGAAATTTCAATGAGGAATCATACGAGTTTTACCAAGTAGGAAAAGTGGCATGGTATGCCCAGAGGCGTTTCCAGCAGAGGCTCTGGGACATGGGACAGCATGACTCTTGTATAGATTCAGAAAGAATTGGTGTGGCTGGAACAGAGGCACAAAGGGAGTAGAGACAAATGAGGCTGGAGATAACCTGCCTGGGGGAGGTTTGGAATCATCATCCTGCAAAGTCTGGAGACCATGGACAAACTTCAAAGAAGAGAGTGACGTGATCAGGTATGCTCTTTACAAGGAGCTTGCTCTGCCTGGGTGATGGGTAGATTGGAGAGAGGGCATGGACAAATAGGCCCCTTAGGGGGCTCTCGATGTCCCATTGTCACCACAAAAACAGCAAACACTTGAAGCATTTACTAAGTGTCAAGCACTGCTCTAAGACCTCAAAATCAATTTCGTCTTTAATCCTCATCACAGCCTTCTGAGAGTAGATATTTTTATCGTTCCCATTTTAGAGATGAGGATGTTAAGAGGAACAGCCAGTGTATAGTAGAGTTAGAATCTTAACTTCTGTCTGTTTTACTGCCAAAAAAAAAAAAAGAAAAAAAAATCTTTAAAATATATTATTATTGATACTGGATTTAAGTCCACAAAACCATCACAAAACCAAATATTGTCATTTGGTAACCTTTTGAAATTTAATTTGGTATTTGAATGAAATTTATCATTTGGTAACCTTTTAATTCGTACCCATGCAAGTATGTAATTTTTACATGTAAAAAGAACAATGATAGATGGTGTTTATGTTCTACCTTTTCATTTAAGGTCATAGTTTTCTGTATTGGATATCATCCATTTGTCCCATTGGGACTTTTCTCCAGCCCATTGTGGTTTCTGCACATGGGTAGAAAAAGAATTTTCCGGATTTAAAGCAAGGTGTAGAAAAGACAAGTTTATTGCGGCAAGAGACACTGTTAACACAGTGGGCCAACTCCCTGATGATCAGGGAGAGCTGACTCTGGGTGCACGGAGGGCAAGACAAAGGAGGGCAAGGAATGGTTTTGCCGTACACCTGTTGACCTGCTGATTGGTTGGGGAAGAATGGGGGTCTTCTGATACACTTGCTGGGTTGGTTGAGGGCATATGTTGCCCCCATAGGGGTGGGGGAAGGAGTGGGCTACATACCTTTTTTAGTAGGGGGCAGGAAGGAGTAGGCCAGGTTGATCAAAGGAAGGAGGTGACAAGTGGGCCATATCCCTTTCCTGGTAGGGGTCAGGAAGGAGCAGACCAAGTTGCTGGGGTGGGGAGGTCCTTAGGAACCCTGTAACAATTACACTGAGACAGGCGGGATGATAAGGGTATAGCAATTCTTAGCCAGAGGCTTTTTGAGCTTTATCTCCTTGGAGAAGCCTTGGGGTCCCACGTAGTCCTCTCTATCCTGCTCTGAGGCATAGACAGCTGATCTTTGTGGGCTTCGTCAGTGGGCCCCCCTAGCCTTCTGGCCTCCAGTTGGGGTAGCTAAATGGGATGCACCAGCAGGAGAGCAGAGGGTGAGAGAGAAAGAAATCATCTTCTTCCCCGAACAGTCAAAATAGATGGACTCGCCTCCTCCTACCGAGGGCTACAGTACCTGTCTGGAGGTTCTCTCCATACGGTTGCCTACTCCAGGTTCTGGTAACCACCCTCACATGCCCCTTCTGCCCCAGATGGTGGTAATGGCTTCCTGTTGCTACCATCCCTGAGCATCTGGAGGATCCCCTGTTGGTGTTCCTAAACACTTCCCACACATTTGTAAATTCTCTTTATTAAACTCTTCTCACACACAGCTTGCACATGTCCTCTATTTCTTACGGGAACCTGAATACTTAACTTTTCTAGTTAGTAACTGCCTTTGTTGTTTTTTTCCTTACCTCCTCCTCCTCTCTTTTTCCATTCCATGCAGTCCACCACCCAAATGTTTACTTAACATGTTGAGGGGTACATCACTTAATGCACAAAAATATCATCATACCACATGCATTTAACTACAGTGTGTTTTTCTTAATAGTACACCATGGGGCATTTTGCTGATTTAATAAGCCATTCTTTAATATTATAGTATGAATATAGAATAATTTCTTATCTGTTTCTCTCTTGATGGACATTCAAATATTTTCACATTTTTGCCTCTGAAAATATATAATACTTTTTACTTTAATTTTTATTTTCCTGATGACTAAGTTTGAATGAAATTTAATTAACCTTTGGGTACTACAGCCTCTAGTAAGAAAGACATTTTTCATAGCAACCCAGCATGCCCATATACAATGGAACAGAAGTTTCACAAAACAATGCTATTCCAACTGTATGATTTTTTTTTCTTTCCTTTCTCTTTTCCCTTCTTTCTCTATTCTTTTCTTTTTCTCTTCTCTCTTCCCTTCTTCTGTCTTTTGAATGCAGTTCATTGCCCATTAAATTGATTTAAAGACTCGCAAAAGGATTACCACCCACGTTGGAAGAGGAATCACTGCCTGAAAAGGCCAAAGATCCACTTTCCCTTTAGCCACCCCTGCCCCATTTCATCACTCACCTACTCTGTCAACTGGAACAGTTACGGAGCCATGGTCCTCAGGTTCTTGAAAGAGAGAGTATGGAGCAGAAGGTCTGGAATCACATGAAGCTGAACTCAAATCCTTAGCTCTATCATTGACTAACTTGGTGATTTTGTTAGTCTCCTTTTAAGTCTCCTTATCTCAAAAATGGAGATACGCGTAGTACTTCCATCAGGTTGCTTGTAAGGACTGAGTCGATACACATGAGAGACTTTTGGAAAACCTCTCCTGTAGTAAGGGTTCAAATATTAGCTATTACTATTGTTTCTAAAATGGAGATGTCTTACCCCTTCAAGTCAGGGGGCTGGGCCTTGAGTAGTCAACTTCCAATGCTAAGATCAGTGATTCTAGCCATAAAAGTAAGAATTAGAACTGTTAGAGAATAGGAATGTAGCATCAGAGAAGGCCTGTGCTTCAGCAGTAAATAGGCTCTTCCAGTTATTACTCATTTATGATGAGAAGAACTTTACTCTTAAGGTCTCTTATCAACTCTGCTGACCAAACCTAGGAGCAGTTCAGTCTACAGGAGACATAGGAAGGAGGCAGTTTAAAAAAAAAATTAAAAAAGGAAGAACGTAGTTATAAAATGGCACCTGATCAACTTAACCAATAATGAGAACTTAATTCGATTCCAGAGTCTGAAGCACTCTGGTACTGCTAAGCTTGTTATTGTTTCATAAAGAGAATATAAAATAGCTTGGGAATATTACCAGTGAGTCTGTCATCTCATGTGAAAATATTTAGTGTTCATGGGTTGAGCATGATATTGCATACTTCATGCCGTAGAATGAGTAATGAAAAGTATAGTATCTCCTGAACCATGTAAGTATACTTAAATGTCGATATCTCATAATGTCCTGAGACACTCTGGGTCAGAGCCTATCGTAGGTTGGGTTCCTCAGCAAGTAGGTGGAGTTTAATGTGGAGGATGTTTATTTGAGAGTGTCCTTGCAATCAGAACCTATGGAACGGCAGAGAGGGACATAGGAGCGGGCAGAAGGAGAAGTTGAGCTTTGATGTAGGTCCAGAGACAGCCTTGGCTGGTCCACAGGGATCTCTGAAGCTAGAATGTCCTTTCAGAGCTGGCCTGAGTTGGGCCAGAATGGCCTAGTTTTATTCCTGTGGGTTGGTTTAGAAAGGGATATGACTTTGGATAGCATAGCTTTGTGCAACCAAAACAGCTCTGTAGCCGAGGCAGTCCCTGAAGGGGTCTCTTAACAGCGGGGCCACCAAGTCCTTCCTCAGGGGGATTCTGGATGGAATATCATATCTCGGCAACCAACCACTCTTGATTATTCTTGGCATCAACTGGGGGCCTGGCCTGTGGCACAGCCTTCTATGCAACCTGCTCCTCTGCTATTGTCTGATCTTGCTCCCATGCAGGGAACTGACATGGTTATGCTAGAAGAGGCCACAGTTATGGAAGTGGTTATACTAGAGGAGTTAGACCAGATGTGTAGGTCTGTGGGGCCCAGTTGGCCAAAAAAAAAAAAAAAAAAAAAAAACCTCTCACTTAGAGCTCTGAGGATCGCTAACACTTAGGGAGTCTACTGAAGCCAAAAAGTTATATGTGGGACTTCAGGACATAATCCACGAGGTGGTGAAAGTGACCCAGCCTTTGATTGTGACATGACAGATTAAAGTACTGTGGACAGGAAAGAATGAGCTGCTCTGTTCAAGCACAGCCCAGGTGGAGGCCAGCAGTGGGGCAGTTGTATACCGCTTCCAGTGTGTGAGTTGGACAGGCTGACTCCGGCTCAAGTTCCGGAGGCACCATGAATATCTCTCTAGAAGTTACCAGCACCAGCCACCATTCAGAACCTAGATAATCTTTACTCTTGTGCTGAATGTTGTCATCCACAGGGTCTCTTCTCTGAACTGGGGATCTTATGAAAAGGGACCTCTTAGCTGATGAAAACTGAGTGTGCCTCAGTTCTAGATTCAACACCAAATTCTGTTTGCATGAGCATTAATGGATAGGATGGATGGTAGGGGTGGGGGTTTGGCACACCTTCCCTAGCTTGATTAACTGCAGTGAACAGGAATGTGGAGGGACAAGAGAAGAGAAACAGGACCACGGGCTTTAGCCAATCAGAGGCTGAGTAGGGGGTAGTACACAAGACATGGGATTGGAGGAGCAGGGCATCTCTCCAAAACAGGGAACAGTGGTGGGGAGTCCTGCAGTTGACACCATTCGGCAATCAGGAGCCAGTCAGCAGGCTTGAACCAAGCCTTCAGCCCCACCCGGGGGACACAGCAGGCTAAGTCCCTATACCAGCGAGGTTCTAGCAGGAAACGCAGGGCACACTCAGAGGAGTCGGGATGTGGATTTATTGAAGGGACAGAGGAGTGAGTAGGGTTAAGGGAACCAGTCAGAGCCTAGCTAGAGTGGGAAGCCTCTGCCATCCCTAGGTCTGGAGGATCGGGGAGGGACTGGTATTATCAGAGCTCAGTGGAGGAGCTGGAGCAGTGGCAGCCGGTAGAAGAGTGTAGCCAGTACCAAACCATGGTGGGCAGGGAGGGGGTGGGAAGAGGAGAAGTGGAATTTATACCCTCATCTCTTGCTGCCTCCCATTGGCTGGACCCTCTTGGAAGCCAGAGAACAAGGAAGCTTGAGAAGTAATGCAATCCACAGAGGCCAGACTCCCAGGGCAGAGAGCTTGGTAAGAAGGGCAGAAAATAGATCTCGAGAGGCAAATGGAGAATGACCCAGCACAGTCTGTTACCAGAGTAAAGACCTGGGCTCCGGTGAGCAAGCCTCACAGCCAGCATAAATGTCCAGACTAATGGCTCCTGAAGCTTGGTCTGCTGGATGTTAGGACTGGTCCCTCTGACTCAAATGGGGCTCAAATAACGTGGTCTGTGATCATTACACGGCATCAGCTAATAGGACTGGGGACCGACCACAAATAAGCAAAGTTTACAAAGAGGACTGTGGTTGTAGGTAGTCCAGGGTGTTTTTGCTTTTGTCTTTTTAGGGCTGCACCTGCAGCATATGGAGGTTCCCAGGCTAGGGGTCGAATCGGAGCTGTAGCCTCTGGACTACACCTAAGCCACAGCCACAGCAACGCGGGATCTGAGCCACATCTGCGACCTACACCACAGCTCACAGCAACGCTGGATCCTTAACCCACTGAGCAAGGCCAGGGATCGAACCTGCGTCCTCATGGATACTTAGATTCGTTTCCGCTGAGCCATGATGGGAACTCCAGTAGTCCAGTTTTGATTAGTTCTGCTGCCCTTTAGTGAGAGGTTTCCCTGTGGGGACGGGTGGAAGCTGCCTGTCACCCACCATGACTGTTGACGGTGGCCTGTAGCCTGAATTCTTAGGAGCTCCCTTGGCTGGGCCTCTGCCTGGCCGCCACAGCAGCCCGTGGTGAGCCACTGGGGCTGTAATTTAATTCTCACTCCATTATGTGACTATCTATGGTCTCAGCATGTTGCCCTGGCGCTGTCACGGCCTAGAGACCCCATTTCCATTCTATTGTGCTTGCTCACAGATGGTAGCTGTAAAACTGGCAAAAGAGGTCCCGCTGTTTAGAGCCTGCCTGGTTAATCTCAGAAGTCACGTTTTAAAAAATAACACTAAATCGGTTCTCATATAAACTTTATAACTTGCACTGTGTGACTGGCGTCTGATCTTTTGACGTTTCTGAGAAAAATTGGATGTGGCTTCGTTTTATGAGCATTGGAACCACAGAAGCATTAGCAGTTGGCTCTAAAATTCTCTCTTGTCACAACAGGATGATGATATATAGCCTTGACAATAGGGAGAAGGGGACAGTCGGGCACACCTCGGGATGGATCTTTGGATACCCCACTTGTTGAAGATTTCCTTTAGGCATCTAGAGGGTGGAATACCCTGTGACATTTTATTGTCCCAACCATCTTGCGAGAATAAGTATTATTTCCAATTTATAGATAGGAAGCTAAGATGCAAAGGCATTCCTAAAGGTCAAGACTATGTAGTTAGGGGCAAGAGCTAAAACTCTTTGAGTGAGTAAGGTTATATTTCATATTTGGGGTTGAATTTAACAGTTGAAAGAAAAGATTATTAATCATTCTCATTAGATTTTAAAAATAACTGGTAAACATGTACTGATTACATAACATGAACAACAACCTAGTAGGAAATGATACTGCTGAAATCCACTGTGATTTAAAGTGCTGGAGGATGTCTACTTGAATTATACAAATAAACCTATCACTAAAGCTAAAAAAAAAAAATTCATGTCTTCTTGAAAACTTGATTTGCCCTGTAATATAATTTCAAGGAAAGGTTTCTTGTTTAAAAGTTACAACTGTGTCTTAGTGATGCTCACACAGATAACAACTCTACTGAAGCTTGGTCTAGAGCAAAGCGAAGCAATTGTGAAATATCGGCATTACAGTAAAGGCAGGAATGGATAGAAACATAAGCAAATTTCCTGGTTTTATAGATGAGCTTTTCCTTATGTCATTAGAATGCTCTTGATTATCTCAACAAGTATTTGCAAAAAATTTCCCCAAATTAATTTCAGTTTGATTTACTGAAATTTAATTGTTTTATGAATTTTGTCAACTTAATTTGATTATTTCCAAGGCCATGTCAACCTAGTAGAAAGAAGACAATCCAAGAAAAACCACAAGTTCAATTTCATACATAGTACTGGATATTTTTCTACCAATTTATAGATATTTTCCTTTTTTTGAGTGAGCAGAGGGGGAGTAAAAGTGAAATCACTAACATGACTCTATCAGCCTTACATTTGGGAGGAATAAAAATAACCTTGTTTCAGTGAAGCGTGGAATTTAATTGGCTCCCAATCTTTTCCCCTCATGCATCTGGTGGCCAGTACTAACTACAGTAGAAAATTTTAAACTAGAAGGAGACATAATCCAATTAAATTTCCTTTTAAAAATGTCAAAGCAAATAAATCCAGGGCCTATGAGCTCACACACAGCTTTGCTGTTCTCACCGGGCAGCTGCTGTTTACTGGGTTTCTATCCAGTGCCATCTTTGCTTCCCATTTCAAGGATATGTGGTTTTCCAGATCGACAGCTACATTTTTTCACCATTGATGAACAAGTAATTTATTGCCAACTTCTATGACATCTTAAGTAGCTCTAGTGACAGCCAGATTGAAAGATGTCATGGGACCCTCTTGCAGACAATGATTTCTAGCCATTTTAGAGTCATGATTTTACATCGTTGCTGAATTTCCTTCTACAATTTGTAGTTCTTCCTTCTTCCAGAAAATGCTATGTAGCACATACTATTTATACTCCGGATTAAATTGAATTTTGTTTTGAGATTTGGGTTATCTGGAGGTCACACTGGAGAGTCTGGATCCATCCACCAGTTTGTCAAGAAGTTGCTTTGTTCCAAGCTTTACTGTGACTTTCGTAGACATTTTATTATTTTGATAAATGCAAAATTGCATTGTATCTTTGTTTGACTTCCTCTGGAAGTTGACTTGGAAACAAGGATTTGAGTGTGGATAGTTTTTTGGAGGAAGCACAGGGAACACTAGCAGGGGAGTAGGGAAGTGAGAGATGGAAGAGAAGAAGCTGATACAAGCCATATGATCAAACAAGTAAAAATGTGAATGACTGGAGCTTAATGCCTCTGGGAAACACAGGGCTGATATGCTCCTCAGAGTTATCTCACCCAGAGTGCAAGGGAGCTGTGGTAGTCATCCATCAACTCCCATCAGTCATTGTTTGAGAGCTGCTCTTGAAGTGGACAGGAATAATTAATTCCCAGCCACTTGTGGCATATCACAGGGGCAGCCAAAGCTGGCCTCTGAGGCCAAAAGGAAGCTTGCAGGAAAAGGAATGAAAGTGCTGTTTGGTGGTTGGAAGTCAGGCTAGTGTGTGCCGAAGTGGAAAGGATGAGAGGATCCGGAGGGGCGCTGGCAGAACCTGCTACATACAGATATTTAAAATTCTCATCATGTACCTTTAGGTGGGCTGTTTTACTGGAAAATAAGAAATCTCATACTTATCTGGAATGGGAGGGATTGAGCTAAGGATGAGCTCCCCTGTTGTAAAATTACCATGCAGTTATTTCCATTTAAAACTTATGTGTACTGCTGGGAAACAATATGATCTGGAGCTTTCTTCGAATTTCATGGTGTGGGATGAATAAAAAAGGTCAATGAGGACAAAGAATATTTTAACTCACTGCCTAGTCATAAAGATTATGTAATGTTTGGAACATTTGTAGATTTATTAGAATAATTAGGCTGTGGTAGTGTGGGGATTTCTCATGTTTCCAAAGGCCTCTATTTTACAAAGAGATTGACCATGTGATGAGCTGGACCTGATTACAGGCAATATTATGAAGAAGGTATCTTTTCTCTCTACTTTATTGATGCCCTACCCCCAAATTTCTTAAATCTTATCTCCTGCTTCTTCCCTCCTTTGGATCCCAATTTGATTCCTGTTAGTTTCTTTAAACTAGTACCTATGAAAATCTCCCTAAAATTGGGGATTAGCTACAATTCTGATACTAATTCCAATGTGTGTTTTTCCCCCATACCAAGCAATTTTCAACACCAGCGGAGTGTCCTACAGTTCAGTTCAATTCTGACACTGTCTGCCTAAAGATGGCATCAGATCCCACAGGTTAAGGCTCAGTCCCAGAAGACTACCTCCCCTCCTTCAGATGTCATTCACAAGTCCAGGTTGTCCCCTGTGCTTTGACCAACAGGCTGTAGATTGGCGGTTCCCACCACCTTCTCCTTAGGTTTGATTAATACGCTAGAGCTGCTCATATAACTCAGAGAAACATTTTATTTGCTAGATCACCAGTTTATTATAAAAGGTTATGACTTAGAAACAGCCAGGTGGCAGAGATGCATAGGGCAAGGTGTGGGGAAAGAGCGCCAAGCTTCCTTGCCCTTTTGGGCTCTCCACATCTCCACGTGCCACCAACCCAGAAGCTCTCTGGACCCCATCCTTTTGGGGTTTTATGGAGACTTCGTTACGTAGGCATGGTTGATTAAATCCTTGGCCATTGGTAAATGAGCCCCATCTCCATCCCTTCTCCCCTCCCTGAAGGTGGGGGCTTGGGGTGTGGAGGTGGGGGACTGGTACAATTCCAGCCCCTCTCATCACATGGTTGGCTCTCCTGGCAACCAGCCCTCATCCTTAGTTGCTTTTCACAAATGCTTCATTAGATAAGGTCACAAAAGAGACCTTATCACTCTCATCACTTAGGCAATTCCAAGAGTTTTAAAGCTCTGTTCCAGAAATGGGGACAAAAACCAAATATATATATTTCTTATTTTAAATCACGATATCATGTTGCCAATGTATGGATCTTGCATTCCTCAAGCACTGCAAATATGCCTATGGCATTTATCAGGTATTTAGGCAGAAAAGGTCACTTTCACCTAGAACCTAGAGAAAAGTGACAAAGGGAAATAAACTTGAGGGAAGTGGTATTGATTTTGGAGAGAGAGCATAGTGGGGCTGGAGCAGTTAGGAAAGCATTGCGTAAGCAGAGGCGTTTAAAGCAATCAGGATGAAAAGAAATGGACTGTTGTTATTGTTGGGGGGGATACTTTTCCCCCATTCTTCTAGGTACTTTTGGCTGGTTAAATAATTAAAATGACATTAAGACAGATTAACTGGAGAGAAAAAAGCAAAATTATGCATGTACAGGGAATTCATATAAAACATGAGAGATTCTGAAGACAGCCAGGCAAAATGAGGTATACAAGTCATTCTTGATGAAGGAGAAGGGGTCAGGGGTCTGGGACTGCACGCAAAGAGAAAGCAATTCACAGGAAAATGAAAAGAGCAAATGCTCGGTAAGTAACTGTTTGCTGGACCATGCAGAAACAATGGGACACAGAGAAGAATTTTAGCAGACTTCACTGGGTTCCTCCCTGTCTACCACACATGTAGTTATCTGTGGTGATAGCTCCCTTCTTGGAACAGGCGCTTTATCTGAATTCTTTTAGGCAGTTAAGTGGGAGGTAAAAGCTCTTCCTGAGTCTTTTGTTTCTTAAAAATGATCAACTTAAAATAATCCTTATGCCAGAGAGACACATTTTGGGGTGGCAAATTTTGCTCCCCTCTATTATTTTTCATCTTAAATTACCCTTAATTTCAAATCTCAGGGTACTTAACTTAGTTTCATTTGGCCAAGTCTGGCTTGTTGCTAATATGTTTAATTCTCATCTCTGAATTCTTGAGTTATCATTATTCCAGGGTAAGTTCTATTTCTTTCTCTTTCGTTGTTGGGATTTAAATCATTATTCGTTGCCAAAAAAAATAAAATAAAATAAACAAATAAAAAAACCTCAAACAAACCAAAACTTTTGCTGCTTAAGTTATGAGGAAGGATCTTCTAGTACTGACCTGTTTCATTAGAGAATCCATTCCCCATATAATTTCATTGCATTATTATGAGTTGCATAATGTATATTACTCCTTTTTTATTGAAAGCTTAAAAAAAAAATCCTGTCAAGGGAGTTCCCACTGTGGCTCAGCAGGTTAAGATCCCAGCTAATATCCATGAGGATGTGGGGTCAATCCCTGGCCTTGCTCAGTGAGTTAAGGATCTGGCATTGCCACAAGCTGTGGAGTAGGTTGCAGATCTGGCTCAAATCCCATATTGCTGTGGCTGTGGTGTAGGCATCAGGGAACAGTGATTTTTGAATTCACATATTTATACTGTATTTTTCTATAACATGATAAAGTTTGAAAATACAGTTACCCCGCTGTATCCATGGGTTCTGTATTTGCGGATTTAACCAACTGTGGATCAAAAGTATTTGGGAAAAAAAATTCCAGAAAGTTCCAAAAAGCAAAGCTTGAATTTGCATCACATCAATTATTTACGTAGTACTTACATTGTATTTACAACTATTTACATAGCACTTACATTGTATTAGGTACTATGAGTAATCTAGAGATGATTTAAAGGATACAAGAGAATATGCATAGATTATATGCAAACACTAGACCATTTATGTACAGAACTTGAGCATCCTCAGATTTTAGGATCTGCAGAGGGTCCCAGAACCAATCCCCTGCAGATACCAAGGGAACACTGTATCACTTAAGTGTGAAAATTGCTTTAAGTTTTATAATGAAATCTTTGAGGACGTGTGGAATGACTATTGATCTCAGCCTTCATTGATTAGAAATAGATATATATGTATGTTGTGTATATATACACATAAAATACATTTTGTATATGCACACACACAGACATACAACGATTTGCTGCTTTTTGCCCTAGGAAGGACATTTTCCTAAGTTCCACATAGTATGAACTGCACAGAACACACCCTAGGAGTTGGTTCAGCCGTCATCCATCTGAATGGTCATTTCCTTCTTTACACGGCTGGTTAGCAGTTTAGGCTCAACCTCCAACGTCTGACGGGAGGCATTCTTGAAAGAGAAGTATAGGGTCACTTCAACAATCACATTTTTTCCTCTTTAACTTTCTTGTTGAAAATGATAGGACCAAATGTAGCCATGTAGGATGAGAGCCAGCAGCTTCTGAAGAGGCCCACTCCTTTCCTGGGTTTTGGAGGGTAGCCCAGCAGACCAGCAGAGCTCTGGAGCCCTCATACTGGGGTTATGGTCCAGGCTCCTCTACTTACTGGCAGTCTGACTCTGAACAAGTTGCTTAACTCTTCTCTTGCCTTGGTTTCTTTTTCTATAGGTGGGTATCATAATAATACCTACCTCTTAGGGTTTTCCCACTATTGACCTAAAAACAAATAGAGCGCCAGATATTTCTCTAGCCAAGGTGGGTTTCTTTGGGATGAGCAGAGAACTGCATTTCAGCGTGTGCAACCATGGTGAGCCAAGTGCAAGTTCCTGCATAGCAGGGGAAGGAGAACATTTCTAGAGAAGAAAAGGAAGTTGGGAGGGCTATGATAAACAAAAAGTTCATGGCTTTTCATTGGCGGAGTCCTTGCCAGGAAAGGAATATTTCTTCTCTCTCTTGGGCTTGGCCATCATCGCAGAGCATGAGAGCTTCCTCTTCCGGTCTCCTGACTCTATTTAATTGAAGTTCTGTTTACTGATTTTTTAAATTGCACTAATTAAATAGCGCCATACTTGTAAAACACTTAAAAGAGCACCTGTGGTATAGTAAATATCCAGTGCTTTTCTCATCATCACTACTAGGTAATTATAAGATTCCTATAATCCTGAAAAAGTCTGCAGTGAGTTCGTCATCATCATAAATCATCTCTTCAATTAAAGCTTTATGCTTTAGTTAGAGATGCTAGTCCTTGGTGCTCTTCTGATTTGATTCTGCCTCAATGTTATTACCATAGTTTTATATATCACCCATATTTCAGTGACTTCCACATCTTCACACAGTTCTGGACTCTAGCTCCAGGCTATGCAGAACCCTATTTCCAGGTGTTTACCAGAATCTTCACTTTGATACCCTTTGATACCCTTTGGCTACCTCAAATAAAAATGTCCAAAAGTGAGCTTAGTTTCTCCCTGTGGTCCTTTACACTCACAAGTATTTAAAACTCATCTTCTTCCTGCTTTCCTTATTGTGCTTGTAATATTGCCCTTGGTTGAATATTATCCCTCCAAAATTTATATCTACCCAGAACCTCACAGCATGAATTTATTTGGAAATAGGTTCTTTGCAGATACAATGAAAACATGTACTACAAGGTAAGATGAGGTCATACTGGATTAGGATGACCCCTAGATCCAGGAATTAGTGTCATTATGAGAAGGCCATGTGAAGACGGAGACACAAGCACAGAGAACAAGATAGAGGCAGAGATTAGAGTGATGGACCTGCAAGCCAGGTTCAAGGCATAGCTATCAACCATGAGCACCTAGGAGAGGAGCATGCTCCCTTAGAGCCGCCGCAAAGAACCAGCCCTGCCAATACCTGGTCTCTGGCACAGTGACAGAAGAAATTTCTGTTGCTTTAAGCCTCTGTGCTCGGGATCATTTGTTATGACAGCCCTAGGAAACTACTATAGACATCATCAGCTACTACTAAATTTAGACGTCTTGGAACCCTCCTTACCTGTAGTCGTTTATAAGGACGCCAGTCATATTGAATTAGGGGATCTGCCCTACTGCAATATGACCACATCTTAGCTAATTACATCTGCAGCGACCCTGTTTCCATACAAAGGTCACATTTTGAGGTACCAAGGGGTTAAGACTTCACCAGATCTTTTTTTGAGGAGGCATAACCCATTACATGAGCCCTTTCTTTTATCAACACTTCACATCAGGCACCGCCTAGGTATCGTGTATTCTACCAAAGCAAAGTCTCTCAGTTATAGCTCTTGTTCATCCCAGCCTCAGCAGCTCTGGTTATGGCACAGTCATCTCTCCCCAGGATTATTACAGTAAGCTCCAAGTAGTTTTCCCCCTTGATTTCATTCTTTATACATCCAATGAGTTGTCAAACTCATTTCTAATCAGATTTCAGTGAGACCTACCAGCAACATTCCTTAGCCACAGCATAAAGTATAAACTAGCACAGAGGGACCCAAGTTGGGCCCCATCTTTTCCTTCCAACTGCTTCTCTTGCCACGTTGTATTGTGTACCCCAGACCCACTGGGCTACTCACTCTTTCTTTTTTTTTCTTTTGAGCCATACCCACAGCATGTGGAAGTTCCTGGGCCGGGGATCGAACCCATGCCCCAACAGCCACCCAAGCCACTGTAGTGACAACACTGGACCCCTAACCCATTGTACCACAAGGGAACTCCCTACTCACCCTTCCTTGAAAATAGATTTTTAGGTTTCCAGGCTTTTGCTTATGCTGTTCTCTATGCCTGGCACACCCTTCATCACTTCAGTCCCCTGCTGGACTGCTCTTCATCTCATAAAACCCAAGTGAAACGTCACTTACTCAGATTGCTTCCACGGTTGCATCACATAGGATTATTGAGCTCTTACTTGAGTTTCTGTG
This sequence comes from Sus scrofa, assembly GCF_054392235.1. Lineage (NCBI taxonomy): Eukaryota > Metazoa > Chordata > Mammalia > Artiodactyla > Suidae > Sus > Sus scrofa. The sequence goes on along the minus strand of NC_139401.1, from coordinate 43,031,126 downwards.
ATACCTTGTGACTCTGGATACTAATATAACACTGAGAAAGATTTAACACCTATGATATGTGCAACAATTAACCTTGACAATAGAAATATAAGCAGCCATAGTTATAAACTCCACCCCCGTCATTGATGATAATGTCAATTCACTATTGCCGCATAAATAAAAAGTATATGTATACATATGTGTGTACAGATTTATAGATACAAGATTTTTTAAATCTCCTTGACATGTGTTTATTACCTATATAATTGAATTTTGTCGCAACCCACCTTAGCAAAATAATTCTGAAACTTCTTTAGAGTAAAGGTATTTACTTTCTGAAATTAACAAATATACACACACATATATGTATCATATACAGTATGTATAAAGCATATGTGTGTATAGATTTATACATACATATATAGAAAGTAACTTATCCCCCAAGAACATACCATGAATGATCCAGTGCTCCTTTCACTGTTAGACTGAAGAAATGGTAACCAACCAAGCAGCCAGTACAGCTAACAGTTTGGATTTTAAAAATTGAGTTCTTAATAAAGTGTAGGAGGAGCCACCACTGCAGTAATGCTGCATAACAACCCACCCCACCCCTACCCCGCCCCGCCCCAGATCTCCGTGGTTCATGGCAATAGATGTTTATTTTTCTTGTCCATGGGCCTATAGGTCCGCTGGGCTTGATTCCAGCTGGGCTTTTTCCACCTATGTCATTCTGGGACCAGCAGCATCTTGGGCCGTGTTTCTTCTCCTGGTGATGGCAGAGGCATATTGGGCCTCTGTTTGTGGTATATCTACTGAGATTACATAGGCCAAAGGCAGCCACGTTGCCAAGTCCACATCAGAGGGGCAGGAAAGTTGACTCCATAGGAGGTTCTGCAGAGTCACATGGCAGAGAGCACGGTGTATGATTCGAATACAGGGAAGGGTGGAGGATCAAGCCCAAGAATCCACTCTGCCACAGAGTCCTTATCATCTGAAAGGACTTCTCCCATCGATGGTAGAAACGTCTGCTTGGAAAACAAACTACTTACCAAGAGCTTATATAACAACAAGGAACAGTCTGATGTTGCATTTACACAACTGCGCTTTGACACATAGTTCTAATTATATCCATCTCTTGTTTCTTTTCCAGAGATGTGAAGACGAGTGGCTCGGGATGCCATCGCCTATTCCTGTGAAATGCATCAGCTATTTAAACCTTTTAAAGGACGTGTTTGGCTTAGAGGAGGAGTAACAATGCAGTTTTGGGTAACTCCCTTTGATTTCCTGATTTTCTGCTCTAATTTGGCCAAGTTTATTTCAGTCAGTATAATTCCATTAAAAACGAAAAAGAAACACAGTTTGTATTAAAATCCATAGACCAAAATTACTCTCTTCTTGTCATTTCAGTTTTTCAGAACATTATATTATATTGCCAATGTACCAGCACTATTAAAAATGCCATTTAGAGAAATATTGAGCATTTTTATTATATGTATGATTTATTAATACCAAGAATCTTATGGTAATTTTCTATCCAACATAATTTGATTCATTACAACACAAAAAGAAAATGACTTTTGACAGCTAGATATGATAATATAAAATCAGATTATACCAGAGCATTAAGTTGTGATTCTATTAAATATTTTTTGAAATCTTTTTGACACAAGATTATTACTTATGTAATTAAACTTTGTAGCAACTCACCTTTTCAAAAATAATTCTTAAACCTCTGTAGAGTGAAGGCATTTATTTTCTGAAATTAGCAAAGCTATGAGAAGAAAAAAATCCCCCCTCCCACAACACACACGGGCACACAAAAATTTGGGAGAGAAATTAAAACATATGCAACATTTATGGGTTTTGTTTATTCGTGGTTTTTTTTTTTTTTTTTTTTTTTTTTTTGCTTTTTACGGCTGCACCTGCAGCATATGGAGGTTCCCAGGCTAGGAGTCAAATTGGAGCTGTAGGTGCCAGTCTACACCACAGCCACGGCAACGCCAGATCTGAGCTGCGTCTGTGACCTACAGCACAGCTCATGGCGACGCCAGATCCCCTACCTACTAAGTGAGGCCAGGATCAAACCCACATCCTCAGATACTAGTTGGATCTGTTTCTTCTGAGCCACAGTGGGAATTCCCAGCATTTATGTTTTTAATACCCTTTTAATATCTAAAGTTAGCTTGTTAACTTAGGAATATATACATGAGTATATAACTGTAGTATCACCAAAAAGGTATTATGTCTGAACTGTTTAAGGATGCGAACACTGAAGATCTTGAGAACTCTTTTTTGGTTCATTCTCCACACACATGTAACCACCCATTCCAGAAGTTTTAACATCCTAAGACGACATGTTTCCCTTTTGCATTTCTCTAGTGCTGTTTTTGTATGTGTGATTTCTTTCTTTCTTTCTTTCTTTCTTTTTTTTTCTAGTCCTATTTGTATTTTTCTTCTAGAACTATACAGGATGAATCTCAGCAGAACTTTTGTTGTGTAGTGTGTATTTGATTACAACTCATAACCACAGACCTCTGGGAGTTCCCTTTGAGGCATTTGTCTCAGTCTACCCTCTTCTTCAGTGTTAGGTGCTATGTATCCTAAATCCAGTTGCCTAGTGTTCTCAGAGATAATGGAAGCTTATGGAGAAGGGACGTTGACATTGACCTTCAGGGACAGCTCTGAGGGGAAGAAGAGGAACAGATGACATCTCAAGGGCCCCTTCTTAGTATTCTTTCATGCCACATCTATAGTATTTTGCCTAGAAGTGAGCTGGCTTCTTAATACTCAGATGTACCAATTTGCTCAACAACAATGGCACCTTCATTTTTTTTTTAAATTTAAGTTCATCAAGAAGCCATTTCTCTGTATAAACCTAGGATACTTCTACATGTGCCATTGTTAGAATAGATCCCTTAGAATTTTCTGGTAAACTAGAATATTCAATATATACTAGAACCATTTACTCATAAAATCTAATTTTGACTTCTTGATTTTTGTCCCAGGTCTTTTTTTTTTTTTAAGACAACTGACAGTGCCAAGCCATTTTGTCACTTTAAGATTTTCCATTCCCCAGAGAACAAGCTTGTAGAAAGATGCCACTTTCCTGGAACTTTTCAGGCTGACACATTTGTCACTTACCTATTCAACTCTTCAGTCTGTTCTCTTTCCCTCAAGATTTAAAATATGTAGATATTTCAGACCTTGTGCAGGCTCATAATACAGTTCTTTTGAGAAGTGGGAGGAGAAAAGTAAAGGAAGCAAGCCAGTGATATGCTCCTGAGTTTGTAGGATGACAACTGCTTGTTCTGTTGCATAGATATGTGTCACTGCCCTGGTTATTCACAGTGCAAGCCCACAATTAGCAGTTAAATGGCCATTATAGGAATCATGCCGATAAACATGATACATTGCACTCATACAGACACTTTAAATAATTATTCTTTTTATAACTAAGCCATATACTGAAGGAGATTTATAATTTAGAGATAATATGCCCATTAGTAAAGTTTATGACCCAATAAACAGCTCCCACTAGTTAATAAATGCCAAAGCCATAAAAACAAAGACTATTAATGTAATAGAATTTCTGTACCTCCCTCTTTTGCTGGTGGTCTCAAGGCACTGAAGGGAAATGTTATCTTAGGAAAAACATTTATTCTCGTTATGTAAATATCAAGGAATTGTCTTACAATCCATCTGGAAATCTCCTGGCCCCCACCTCTTTGGTCCCAGGTGGTCCTGAAATGCTGATGCAGTCTGCTTAGGTTTCAAGCAGTAGATAACTGGTTTTCAGCAGAAATAAACCCTGTAACTCAAATCTCTGGGGGATGTGGGGAAGATGGCTGTAATTTCTGTCTCTACCCTCTGAAAAAGAGAAATCCAAACTATTGCCTTTATTCCAGAGTAACAGCTTTTAAAAGTTTCACCACTTTTGCATACACTTAAATTTTTAGCTGCCTCTTCCCATCCCTCTGAAAAAGAGAAATCCCAACTGTTGTCATTGTTCCTGGGTAATAATTTTGAAAGGAGTTTCACAACCTTTGCGTATCCTTACATTTTTAGCTGCTAATATTTCTCATTTTGACAGAAAAGCAAGTGCCGCCTGTGGATGTCTGGGTGAGCTGAAAGTTAATATAGGCAGACCTTTTTGTTTTTTAGTATTCCTGGAACTGTGAGAATGACTGATAAAGTCATTTGAAAGCCCACATCATCATGGCTTTTTATCAGAAACTGATGAAAAGCTGTTGAACTTCACATTAAATGGTTTTGCGGACTCATCGTTGTCAGATCTGGAGGTTGTCAGTGCTTATTTGCCCTCCTCCCCCCTTTTAACCCAACTGACCCATTTGGACCTGTTTGAGAAGCACTGTGGATATGTCTGTTGGTTGACATTGGTGCTTACTAAATAAAATAGTTAAAAATTTTAGACAATAGAGAAGAGATGAAGAGCACTGTAACTTTTCAGCTTTAGGATAGCTTAAACGTTTTGCCTACTTGAGTTTTGGTGGATTGCCTCTGATCCAATTAATGTCAAATGCACCATTCTTGGTCTTTGTTTGAAGTTAGATTTCAGGCGAGGCAGTTGTATGGATACCTCCGTCATGAGTTTTGGGTATTTAAGTTGCCCTTTCTTCTTTCAAATAGTTGGGAATTATGGAACAAAATGAATTCTCTCCAAGTTAAAAAAAAAAACAAACAAACAGGAGTTCCCGTCATGGAGCAGTGGAAACGAATCCCATTAGGAACCATAAGGTTGTGGGTTCGATCCCTGGCCTCGCTCAGTGAGTTAAGGATCCAGAGTTGCTGTGAGCTGTGTTGTAGGTCACAGACACAGCTTGGATCCTGCATTGCTATGGCTGTGGTGTAGGCCGGCACACTTGACCCTTAGCCTGGGAACCTCCATATGCTGCAGGTGCGGCCCTAAAAAGCAAAAAAACAAACAAACAAACAAACAAACAAACAAACAAACTCTTGCCTTTACAACTTGGGTTTATTTATCTTAATTTGGGTGAGAACTGATTCATAGCCTTTTCACTTGTTCCTCATTTCCATGACCCTTCCTCTGTACATTATGATTTTGCTGTAAGTTTGGCAGTTGGAGTCATTGCTACTAATGAAATAGCAGTAGCATCAAAATATTTCTGATGCTTAATAGTGCAGAAACCATTGAGTAATGAATAGTCATGTTCCCAATTATATGTATATTCTTTTTAGTTAAAAATATAGATTCCTGGAGTTCCCTGGTGGCTCAGTGGGTTAAAGAGCCTGTGTGGTCACTGCTGTGGCTCTGGTGACAGCTGTGGTGTGAGTTCAGTCCCTGGCCTGGAAACTTAACACATGCTGCAGATGTGGCCAAAAAAAAAAAAAAAAAAAAGAATATAGATTTCTGCATTTTGAATATCCTTCAGAATTGGTCTGTAAATAGTCTTTCAGAAGGACAGCTTCCAAATGATGATATTAAACATATACTCAAGCGACGAGTCTCTGCCCTCATATTTGTTTGGGCCAAGTTTGAACTGCTTAGAGTTGAAAGAAGGTTAAGACTTTTTCAAAAATGAGTCTCTTCAAGTTGAGTGAGCATCTTCAGAAACGCAGTGCTTCTCAATTCCCAAGAGAACGCAATGTGTGAAAATGGAAAACCTACTGAGGCAAGTTCAATGAAGCTATTTAACAAATAAACCTGTAGTGATAATGGAACAAACATCCTGATTACAAAGGGTAGTGCTGACTGTGCAATTAGTTGAAAAGAAATTGTAATTCACACCCCCTCACCTTCTTCTTCCAGGTTGTATATCGGTTTTAATAAACATTTTCATTCAAATTCAGTTAAGTTCCCCCAAACTAAAGAGTTCTAAGACCAGAATGTGCATCTCCTTTGCATTTGTTCCGGGGTCCCAGTAAAATTCCTTCTGTGGGGACTTCGGAGCCCATTATGTGGTGGATGGCACACAGGAAGCCAAGGGTCAGCACTGCTGCTCAGAAGCAACTGGAAACGGCTGAAAAATGTGGCTGATGAAAAACTCCACAGTGGCTCTGCAAGGAGAGAATTAATGACGGGCTAGAATCAGTAGGAGCCTTTACTTCTAAATACTCATTAGTTTAAGCAGTGAGGCCTGATGTTATGCAAGTTATAGAGGGAAAGGGGGCCCGCCCCTCCCCATTGTCTGTTTTGAACAGAATATGCACATTTAACTCAAAGTGGTGAATGGTTCAAACACATCAAACCAACTATTCATCAATCTCCCAGCTTCCTGAGCACCGCTTTGCTTCTGTGTAAAGCCAACAATAGAGGAAATGCTTGTTATGACCCCACTATAATATTAAAATCCAGAGGGGCCGATGGCTCAGTGAAAAACACAAAATACATTCTTCCTTAGAAACAGTTCCACCAAAGTCATCTTGTGTGTTTCCTTCGTCTTACTTTGCCTGCACAAGAACAGCTGACTGTAATAGGAACTTGATAAGGTTACTTGTGCCTGCTTTTTTGCCTCCCCTTGCTACCCCTGTTTTCCATTCTTGCTGTGAAGCCATTCACTGAATACAGAACAGAGCTGACAAGCCATTTCAGACTGCCGCAGACAACCCCAGATGAAGAGAGAGAAGGGAAGTGGCAAGAGCCGACAATTGCTGGGGAGAGCCGGTTGAGAATAGGGACCGCCTTGTGTGTGTAAGTCTCGTGAAAGAGCTTGAACTTCATCCTAAGGGCATGAAAAATGACTGAAAGATTTTAATCTGGAGAATGAAAAGATTATGTCTGTATTTCAAACTCTCTGGCTGCTTTGTGTGGGTGAACTACAAGAGTGAGTTTGGCAGTGAGAAGGCTGACTAGGAGGCTGTTGCCAGAGAAGTGATGGGTGGTTTGGATTCACATCATGTCAGCGATGCTGTGAGGTTGGTGGGAAGTGGAGATTCAGGACACAATCAGAATACTGAAGATGAGGGAGAAGAAGAAATCAAAATTAGGACTAGGTTATTTGGGCAGCAAGGTAGGTAGGTGTTGCCATTCGTCATGCTGGGATATACCAGAGAAAAATCAAGTTTGAGGGGGAATTAACAATTCTGCCTTGAGAGTTCACTGGTGGCTCAGTGGGTTAAGGATGTGGCATTGTCACTGTTGTGGCTCTGGTTACTGCTGTGGTGTGGATTCGATCCCTGGCCCGGGAACTTCCCTGGCAGGTGCAGCCAAAAAAAAAAAAAAAAAAATCTGCCTTGGGCATGTGACATTAGGGTTCCTGTAGAATAGCTAAATGGTGGATGTTGATGAGCCAGTTGGATGAACAGGAATCTCAGCAGAATGGTCAGGGCTGGAGATGCATGTTTGAAATCCATCAGAGTGTGGTTGGTAATTGTGAGCTTAGGTAAGATTCGCTAAGGGTAGTTTGTTGTCTCATAATCACAGTCCCTAGTGTATTACTTATTAATTTCTTTTTAAAAAGAGCTTTTATTGACATACAATGAACGGCATATAGTAAAGTGTACATTTTCTTTTGTCTTTATAGGGCCGCACCCGCGGCATATGGAGGTTCCCAGGCTAGGGGTCCCATCGGAGCTGTAGCCACCGGCCTACACCAGAACCACGGCAACGCAGGATCCGAGCTGCGTCTGCCACCTACACCACAGCTCATGGCAATGCCAGATTGTTAACCCACTGAGTGAGGTCAGGGATCAAACCTGCGTCCTCATGGGTGCTAGTCAGATTCATTTCCTCTGAGCCACAGCGGGAACTCTAGTAAAGTGTAGATTTGATAAACTGACACATCTATATACCTGTGAAACATCATCCCAGTCGAGATAGTGAACCTATTCCCCCCAAATTCCCTCATGCTCCTTTGAAATCCCTCCCTTCTACACATCCCCGTTGTTGGAGAGGAAAATAATTTTCCCTCTACCATTCTGAGTTCTCGGGTGAGACTCCCTATAATAAAAGACAGATGAACAAGAGGAAAAATAAACCAAGTTTACTAACCTGTATGCCTCATGTATACATGGAGGATAGCCAGAAAAATCACTCTCCAGGGTGATCTAAGCCATCATCTTCAGTACCATCTTCGCCTAAAGACAAAAGAAAGGCCTGTGTTGTGGGGGGAGCCGAGCACTTGTGGAAGGTGACCAGGAAAAGCAAGGTAAACAAGGCTAAGGGTTGTTTTGTAGGTTTAAGTCAGTGCCTTCTTCGTCAACAGTTTTCTTGTGATTTTGAGCCATCCTCTCTTCCTGGTACAGAGACATCCTTACAAAGGGAGATGTCCATTATAGATGGAAACATCCCTTAAGAAAGGGGAGCTAGCTTCTGTTTTCAGAACTGCTCCCGTGGGAGTTCCCTTCGTGGCTCAGTGGTTAACGAACCCAACTAGGATCCATGAGGATGCGGGTTTGATCCCTGGCCTCGCTCAGTGGCTTAAGGATCCGGCGCAGCTGTGAGCTGTGGTGTAGGTCGCAGACCCGGCTTGGATCCCACGTGACTGTGGCTGTGGTGTAGGTGGGTGGCTGCAGCTCCGATTCAACCGCTAGCTTGGGAACTTCCTTGTGGCGCAAGTGCAGCCCTCAAAAGCAAAAAACAAAACAAAAAACCGCATTGCTGTGGCTCTGGCGTATGCTGGTGGCTACAGCTCTGATTCGAAAACCCCTAGCCTGGGAACCTCCATGTACAGCAGGAGCAGCCCAAGAAATGGCAAAAAGACAAAAAAAAAAAAAAAAAAAAAGAACTACGCCCACGTCTGCAGTTATTTCTCAAAATATTCAGCTCAAGGTAATCCTTAATGCCAAAGGAATATTTGAGGTCACATATTCTGCTAGTCGTCACCATCCCCCAAACCACTTAGTTGCTTTCTGTCACCATAGAAAAGTTAGCATTCTCCAGAATTTTATATAAAGGGAATTATGCACTTTGGAGGGGGGTCCAATTTCTTTCACTGGCATAATTATTTTGAGATTCATCCATATTGTTGCATGTACCAATATTTCATTCCATTTTATTGCTGAGTAATAGTCCATTGCGTGGCTATACCACAGTTTTAATTCATTCACAGGTTGGTGGACATTTGGGTTGTTTCCAGTTATTACCCATTACAGATAAAGCTGCTAGGAACACTTGTGTACAAGTTTATGTGTGAATATATGCTTTCGTTTCTCTTAGATAAATACCTAGGAATAAAATGGCTGGATCCAGTGGTTGATAGATGTTGTTAAATAGTAAAAATTCAACAAAATGAGTAAATTTAACAATCAAAGTGGCGTTATTAAATGACTCATGAATGGGGCAGTATCTCATCTAGCAAATAGGAAGAAGCTCCACTGAGCTATAGAAATGATGAAGTTTTTTTGGTTTTTGTTTTTTGCTTTTTAGGGCCAAAACTCTCAGCATATGGAAGTTCCCAGGCTAGGGGTCTAATCGGAGCTACAGCTGTGGGCCTTCACCACAGCCACGTGGATCTGAGCCACGTCTGTGACCTATGCAGCAGTGACCTACACAACAGCTCATGGCAACACCACTGAGTGGGGCCAGGGATCAAACCCATGTCCTCATGGATCCTAGTCAGGATCGTTAACCGCTGAGCCATGAAGGGAACTTCCGAAAAGATAAAAGTTTTTAAAGGCAGAAAGGGGTCAGGAAAAGGACATTATTAGCAAAGAATGCATTGTTTCAAGGAAGGTCACTAAGGGGAACGGAAAGGGCCTGTTTATTGGACGGATAACCTCACCAGTGATGACTAGGTAATTCCGGGTCAACTGGCTAAAGGTTATATTTCGGGGAGGGGGGGGGTTTGAGACTGCAGTTTGGTTGGGTATTAAGTCTTGGTTTGCTTGTTTGATTTTTTTTCTAGTTCTTTTAGGTTTATTTTGCGCTTTTTCTAGGTTCTCCCCCCCCCCCTTTTTGGCCACCCCGCGGCATAGGGAATTCCCAGGCCAGGGATCAGACCTGAGCTGCTGTTGTGACCTAAACCACAGCTGCAGCAACACCAGGTCCTTAACCCACAGTGCTAGGCCAGGGATCGAACCTGTGTCCCAACACTTCTAAGACGCTGCTGATCCCTTTGCACCACAGCGGGAACTCTAAGTCTTGGTTTGTTGATGTGAGGGTTAGCGCCTGCTATCTCCTTTGTAACAATATTTAACTTCTAAAGTAACTGACAAGCTATTTTCCGAAGTGATTGTACCATTTTACTTCCCTTCCAGTCTTGCATGAAGTCCCAGTTCCTCTACATTTTTACAAACACTTGGTATGACCAATCCTTTTAATTTTAGCCATTCTAATAGATGTATAATACCATCTTTTTTTTTTCCCATTTTGACCATGCTTGCAGCATGCAGAAGTTCCCAGGCCAGGGACTGAACCTGCACTGTAGCAGCAACCCGAGCCACAGCAGTGACAATACCAGATCCTTAATCTCTTGAGCCCCCAGGGAATTCCAGTAGTATCTTGTTATGGTTGCCTATTTTCTTATCGTTGAATTTTGAGAGTGTCTTACATGTTCTAAATATTTTCTCCCAAACTGTGGTGGTCTTTTCATTCTCTTGACAGTGTCTTTTGGAGGCACAAGTTTTAAGTTCTGATTAAGTCTGTTTTATCAATTTTTTTATGGATTGTGCTGTATTATATCTAATCAGTCTTTGTGAAACCAAGGTCACAAGGGTTTACTCCTCTGTTTTCTTCTAGAAGTTTTATGGTTTTAGGGGTTTTGCTTAGTTTTTTAATCCATTTCTCATTAATTTTTGTTATGATATGAGGTATTGCTCCAGGTTAATTTGTTTGTATATGGATATTTATTTGTTATTAGTACCATCTGTTGAAAAGATTGTTGTTTCTCCACTAAATTGCCTTTGTACTTTCGCTGAAAGCCAGTTGTTGATATATACGTAGATCTCTCCCTGGGCTTTCTCTTCTATTCCATTGATTAATGTGTCTGTTTTTACACCAGTACCACACTATCTTGATTACTGTAGTTTTATAACAGGTCTTGAAATCAGTAGTTTTAATTTTCCAGTTTTGCTCTTCTTTGCATAGTAGTTTTCGCTGTTCTAGATCTTTCGCCTTTCCGTATGAATTTTAGAATAAGCTTGTCAGTTCTAAAATCCTGCTAGGTTTTATATTGGGCTGGCACTGAGTCTACAGATCAATTTGAGGAAAATTCACGTATTCGTAATATTGAGTCTTCTGATCCATAAACGCAGTGTATCCATTTATTTGAGGCTTCTTTAATTTCTCTCAGCAGTGTCTTGTAGATTTTAGTGTACAGGTATTGCACATAGTTGACATATTTATCCCTAAGCATTTCATGTGTCAATGCTAATATAAATGGTAATTTTTTAAAATTTCAGTTTCTGATTTATTCTTGCTAGAAGATAGAAATACAGCTGAATTTGCTCATTGATCTTGTATCTTTCAAACTTAAACACATTTATTAGTTTTTTGGCAATTTTGTAGATATCAGTTTTTTAATGTAGATAGTCTGTGAATAATATCTACGTAGATATTAGTCTATGAATAATGTTTTACTTCCTTCATGTCAAACCTAGATGCCTTTTATTTCTTTTTCTCGTTTTATTGCACTGGCTAGAACTAACAATACAATGTTAAATAGAAGTGGTGAGAATTGACATCCCTTTCTTATTACTGAACTTAGAAGGAAAGCATTCTGTTTTTCATTTTTCATCTTTAAGTATGATGTCAGCTGTAGGGTTTGCTAGACACCCTTTATCAGGTTTAGGGAGCTCCCTTCTGTTCCAGCTCTGTTGAGAGATTTTATCGGAAATAAAAATTGGATTTTGTCAAATGCTTTCACTGCATCTATTAAGATGATTATATATGATTTTTCTTTTTAAATTTTGTTAATATAGGAGTTCCCATCGTGGCGCAGCAGAAACGAATCTGACTAGGAACGATGAGGCTGCAGGTTCAATCCCTAGCCTCACTCAGTGGGTTAAGGACCCGGCGTTGCCCTGAGCTGTGGTGTAGGTCACAGACGAGGCTTGGATCTGGCTTCTCTGTGACTGTGGTGTAGGCCGGCAGCTGTAGCTCCAATTTGACCCCTAGCCTGGGAACCTCCATATGCCTCGGGTACGGCCGTAAAAAGACAAAATAAATAAACAAATAAGTAAATTTTGTTAATATAGTAAATACCACTAATTTAATAAATGTTTTTTATTAAAGTAAAATTCCTATACCCAAATCAACTTTTTTAAAGTGCAAAATGCAGTGACATTTAGTACAGTCACAATGTTGTACAACCACCACCTGTATCGAGTTGCAAAACATTTTATTACTCCTAAAGGAAGCACCACACCCATTAAGCAGTCACCTCAGCCTCTGGCAACCACAGTATGCTTTCTGTCTCTATAAATTTAGCTATTTTAAATAGTTTATATAAACGGAATCATAAAATACATGACCTTTAGTATCTGACTTCTTTCACTTAGCATGCTTTTAAGGTTCACCTGTGTTGTAGCATGTACTGGTACTTCATTGCTTTTTATGTCTGAGTGATCTTCCATTGTATAGATGTGTCAGAATGTATTTATTTATTCATCCTTTGATGGATACTTAGGTTGCTTCTATCTTTTGGCTATTGTGGATAGTGCTGCCATGAACATACGTGTACATGTATTAGTTTGAGCATTAGTTTTCAGTTCTTTTGCATACATACCTGGGAGGAGAATTGCTGGGCCATATTGTAATTCTCCTTTTAACTTTCTGGGGACCTGCCAAGCTGTTTTCCACAGTGGCTGAATCATTTTACATTCCTACCAGCAATGTATGAGGATTACAGTTTTTCTGCATTCGTGCCAATACTAGTTATTTTCCATTAAAAAAAATTATAGTCATCCTAGTGGATGTGAACTGGTACCTCACTGCGGTTTTGATTTGTATTTCCCTAATGACTAATGATTTTGAGCATCTTTTCATGTACTTGTTGACCATTTGTGTACCTTTTTTGGAGAAATGTCTTCTCAAATCATTTGCCTATTTTAAAATTGGAAATGACATGGATTTTTGAATGTTAAACCAACTTTGCATTACCGGAATTATTGGGTCATGATGTGTTATCCTTCTTGCATATTGCTAGGTTAAGTTTGCCAAAATGTTGTTTGAATTTCTCTCCTGTATTCATGAAGGTTATTGATCTGCAGGTTTTTTGTCATGTCTTGGTCTGGTTTTGGTTTCCTGAGTTGGGAAATATTCCTCCCTTTTCAATTTTATGAAAGAGTTTGGATAGAATTAGCATTATTCCTTCCTTAAATGTTTAATAGATTTAACCAGTGAAGACTACAATTTTCTTTGTGGGAAGGTTTTCTTAATACTGCACCCTCCATTTCTTTAGTAGATATAGAACTATTCATGTTATATATTTCTTATATAGTGAGCATCGATAGTTTGTGTTTTAAAGGATTTTGTCTATTTCATCTTGGTTATTGAATTTATTGACTTAGAGTTCATAGTATTCACTTCTTGTCGTTTTAATGTCTGAAGAAGCTTTAGTAATACCACCTCTGTCATTCCTGATGTTGCTAATTTCTCTATTCTCTCTCTCTCCTTTTTCCTGATCAGTCTGGTTAGAGATTAATCTATTTTATTTTATTTTGTTTTGTTTTGTTTTGTTTTTGTCTTCTTAGGGCCACACCCACGGCATATGGAAGTTCCCAGGCTAGGGCTTGAATCAGAGCTACAGCTGCCAGCCTACACCACAGCCACCACAGCAATGTGGGATCCAAGCCACGTCAGTGACCTACACCGCAGCTCACAGCAACACCGGATCCTTAACCCACTGAGCTAGGCCGGGGATCAAACCTGTATCCTCATGCATGCTAGTCAAGTTCATTACCACTAAGCCACAACAGGCAGTCCAAGCTTAATCAATTTTAATCATCTCAAAGAAGTAGCTTATATTTCCTTAACTTTCTCTGGTGTTTTTCTGTTTTCTATTTCATTGATTTCTGTTCTGATCATTATTATTTCCTTTCATCTATTTACTTTGGTTTAGTTTGCCCTTCCTTTTCTAATTTCTTAGTGTGGAAACTGAAGTCATTGATTTGAGGCCTTTCTTCTTATCTAATGTAGGCTTCTAGTGCTGTAAAATCTTCATAAATACTGCTTTAATGGCATCCCACAAATTTTGATACATTGTTTTCATTTTCATTCAGTTACTTTCTTATTTCTCTTTGCTTTATTCTTTGATATGTAGGTTATTTAAAAGTGTATTATTTAGTTTCAAGTAGTTGAGGATTTTCCAAAAGATCTCTCTAATGGTCTAATTTAATTCCCTGTGGTCAGAGAACATATATATGTGACTTGTATCCTTCTACATTCATTGAGACTAGTTTTATAGCTCAGAATATGGTCTATTTTGGTAAATGTATCATGCACTTAAAAAGGATGTGTATTGTACACTTGTTTGGAGGAGTATTCTGTAACTGTTAGGTTAAGTTGTTCAAATCTTCTAATTCCTTACTGATTTTCTATCTACTTGCTGTAACAATTATTAAGAGGAAGGTATTGAAATTTCTACCTATAATTATGATTTTGTCTTTTCCCTTACAGTTCTATCATTTTTTGCTTCATGTGTCTTAAAACTCTCTTAAAAGCTGTATGAACATTTAGGACTTTTATGTCCTCTTGATGAATTGACCCCTTCATCATTATGAAGCTCCTTATGCTTGGTAATTTTTTTTTTCTCCAAAATCTGCATCGTCTGATAATAAGGCAACTCTAGCTTTTTTTTAACTGGTGTTACCGTGGTATATTCCACCTTTAAATTTTTTAACCTGTGTGTTTTTATATTTGAAGCACTTTTCTTATAGGCAGCATTTAGTTGGGTCTTGCTTTATTTTTATCCACCTTGAAATTTGTTGCCTTTTAATTGATGTATTTAGATTACTTGTATTTAATGTAATGATTGAATTTGTCTATTTCTTTCTGTTAGCTTCCTATTTGTCCAGTTTTTCCCTTTTTTCTTCTTTCTTTTGGATTAATCGATGTTTATTCCATTTTATCTAATTTGTTGGATATCTAATTTTATCTAATCTTTTGTCAGATTTTACCCTCTTAAGTTCATAACTTGGGGGCCTGCAAATTAAAATGAAAAAGATTTGCAAAAAAAAGATTTAATTACAGACACACAAAGGCATGTGACACAAGTTGACAGAGGCTTACTTACCATCTTAATAGTGGATGAGGAGGAGCAAAGGGCATTTCTGGGAGAAGATGGAGGAGAAAGAGCACTTATGGAAAAACAAAAGACTTGTTGGAAAAATACTTAGGCACTTAGGAGAATGGATAGGAGATATGATAGTTTTGTGATAATGTCTCTCTGAGTATGGTACTGACTTCTCTTAGAAAAGAGAAGATTAGAGTTGCTCCCTGTGGCGGGGGGGGGGGGGATTTATGACAATTGGGTTCTTTGGGGAAGCTCTGCTTTTAGGCAGATAAGGGATTTCAGGAAGTCAAATGCCCTTATCTCAAAATACTTATGCTACAGTTGCTTATTCTGGACCACTTCACTATATCTCTTCAATTTGTTATTTCATTGGTTGTTTTTGAGTTTAAGGTATGTGCTTTTAACTTAGCACAGTCTACCTTCTAGTAATGGTATAATCTAGTATAGTATAGTATTGTAGACTCTTGAGTAGTCTCTCCACACAGTTGAAAATCTGTGTTCAAGCTACAGTCAGCCTTCTATATTCATTTATGGTTCTTTATGTTTTTTTCTATTCCATGTGTTGTATTATATATTCTGTATTATGTTTGTTAATATTTGCTATACATTTGCAGGTGCTCCTATGTTGGGTGCATATATATTTACAATTGTTATATCTTCTTTTTTATTTTTATTTTATTTTTTTGGCCCCACCTGCGGCATGCAGATGTTCTGGGGCCAGGGATGGAACCCACGCCACAGCAGTGACACAAACCACAGCAGTGACACCACCAGATCCTTAACCTGCTGAGCCACCAGGGAACTCCTACAATTGTTATATCTTCTTGTTGGATTAATCTTTTTATCATTACATAATATCCTCCTTTGTCTCGTTATAGTCTTTGTTTTAAAGTCTTATTTTATCTGATATAAGTATTGATACCTCAGCTTTCTTTTCCATTTGCATGGAATACCTTTTCCATCCCCTCACTTTCAGTCTGTGTATGTCTTTAGATCTGATGTGAGTCTTTTGTAGGTGGTGTTTATATGGGTCTTGTTTGTTTTATCCATTCAGCCATTCTGTGTCTTTTGATTGCAGGACTTAGTTCATTTACATTTAAAGTAATTATTTATAGGTATGTACTTATTGCCATTTTGTTCATTGTTTTGGGGTTGTTTTGTGGTTCTTTTTTGTTCTTCTTTTGCTCTCTTCCTTTTTGATTTTATGACTATCTTTATTCCTTTCTCTTTTGTGTGTTTGTGTATCTGTTATAGGTTTTTGGTTTGTGGTTACCATGAGGTTCATATATGACAACACTTATCTATGTATCTGTGAATCTGTATGTATGTATGTATCTATCTATCTATCTATTTAAGGTGGTGATCTCTTAAGGTCAAACACATTCTAACAACCCTGCATCCCTTCCCTGACATTTAATATTTCTTCACATACTATTTTACACAATTATGAAAAAGATGTTTCACAAATACTTATTGTGGGTATAGATGATTTTATTACATTTGTCTTGTAACCTTCCTGTTAGCTTTATAAGCAGTCGATTTATTATCTTTGTTTGCCTTTACCAAGGAAATTTTTCCTTTTATAATTTTATATTTCTAGTTATAATTTTTTCCACTTGAGACGTCCCTTTATCAGTTCTTGTAAAGCCAGTTTAATGGTGCTAAACTCTTAATTTGTGCTTGTCTTTAAAACTCTTTATTTGTCCTTCAAATCCAAATAGTAGCCTTGCTGAGTAGAATATTTTTTTTTTCTGTCTTTTTGTCTTTTTAGGGCTACATCTGCGGTATATGGAGGGTTCCCAAGCTAGGGGTCCAATTGGAGCCGTAGCTCCCGGCCGACACCAGAGCCACAGCAGTGCAGGATCCAAGCTGAGTCGGCAACCTATACCACAGCTCACAGCAACACTAGATCCTTAACCCACTGAGCAAGGCCAGGGGTCGAACCTGCGTCCTCATGGGTGCTAGTCGGGTTTGTTAACTGCTGAGCCACGACGGAAACTCCCCATGTAGGGTATTCTTGGTTGTAAGTTTTTTCTTTTCATCACTTTGAATATACCATGCCACCCTCTTTGGCCTGCAAACCTAAGTGTCCATCAAGAGATGAATGGATAAAGAAGATGTGGCATACACACACACACACACACACACACACAATGGAATACTACTCAGTCATAAAAAAGAACGGAAATTTTGCCATTTGCAACAACGAAATGCATATACACTAAAGGAAATAAATCAGAGAAAGACAAATATTGTATAATATCAGTTAAAGGTGGAATCTAAATATACAACAGACTGGAGTTCCCGTTGTGGTGCAGCAGAAACGAATCTGACTAGGAACCATGAAGTTGTGGATTTGATCCCTTGCCTTGCTCAGTGGGTTAAGGATCTGGCATTGCTGTGAGCTGTGGTGTAGGTCGCAGTCGCAGCTCAGATCTGGTGTTGCTGTGGCTGTGGCATAGGCTGCAGGCTACAGCTCCTATTGGACCCCTAGCCTGGGAACCTCCATATGTGCGACCCTAAAAAGAAAATAAAGAAATAAATAAACAAAAAAACTAGTGTATATAACAGAAAAGAAGCAGAGTCGCAGATATGGAGAGCAAGCTTGTGGTTACCAATGGGGAGAAGGGAGGAGAGAGGGGCAATATAGGGCTAGGAGATTAAGAAGTACCAACTATTATCAATAAAATAAGCTATAAGGATGTATTGTACAACACAGGGAATATAGCCAATGTTTTATAACAACTGTAAATGGAATATAACCTTTAAAAATTGTGACTCACTCTATTGTATACCTGTATGTCATATAATACTGTACATCAACTATACTTCAATAATAAAATAAAATAAATAAAAATAAGCATCCTGCTGAACATTTTCTCTTTGGTTCCATATACAACATACTTGCTGTTTTCCACAGTGATTTATGTGGTAATAAAAGCTTTACTTGATTTTTCGAAGTTCCCATCGTGGCACAGTGGAAACAAATCCGACTAGGAACGATGAGGGTGCGGGTTCAATCCCTGGCCTTGCTCAGTGGGTTAAGGATCTAGCATTGCCAAGAGCTGTGGTGTAGTTCACAGATGCGGCCTGGATCCCACATTGCTGTTGCCGTAGCTGTGGCTGGCAGCTGTAGCTCCGATTTGACCCCTAGCCTGGGAACCTCCATATGCCATGGATGTGGCCCTAAAAAGCAAAAAAAAAAAAAGCTTTACTTGATTTTTTTTTAATTTGTTTTTCAAAAATGTACCATTTGCAGCAACTTTTCAGATTATGGGTAGTATTACCTGATTTTATATTAGTTTGCACTAGTATCATTGCATAACTACACCAAAATTGGTTGTTATATTGATATATATATATGAAAATGTAAATATATGCTCTACCCTCTCAGCCTGCTTCCTCTAAAAGCAGATGCTAAGATGAAGGCTTGTGGGCAGGTAGTTTACTTAGAAATGTGATTCCAGAAGCAGATGTGCCCAAAAAGGAAGTGAAACAGAAAAAAAAAAAAAAAAAAAAAGGAAAAGAGCCAATCTAAGCACAGAGTTGGCCATCACTGTAGAAGATTGGTACTTAATCCTAATGGGATCTTGTGTAAAGTGATAAGAAAGAAGTTTCAGAACTGTCAGATGGGAAATCATTTATCATTTGTCTCCTGTTTCCCATGATCAAGAGTGGCCCCGTCTGCATTAAACTCCATCAGTTTCTGACTATCCATGTGTGAATGCAGAGGGGTTCCTACTGAGCAGAGAAGCCTCAGCGACGGAAATAAAATGTGTACGATACCAGCCCAGGAGAGATACTGTTCAACTGCACCTGTGCCAGTCAAAGTCTGAATGCAACCGGCCATTCCAGCAGCAGCTTGAGTAAGAGGAGAAGCCAAGTGCTGGATAGGATACAGAGCAATTGGTGGAAATGCAGAATGTCCCAGTCACTTTGCAAAATAATTCGGCTCTTATGAAATTAAGCATACTTACCATGTGAACCAGTAATTCCATGCTTAGGTATATAATCAAGGGAAATGAAAACATATGTCCACACAAAGACTTGTATTCAAATATTCAAAGCAGGAGTTCCCATCGTGGCTCAGCAGAGACGAATCTGACTAGCATCCATGAGGATGCAGGTTTGATCTCTGGCCTTGCTCAGCGGGTTAAGGATCTGGAGTTGCCATGAGCTGTAGTGTAGGGTGCAGATGCGGCTCGGATCCCGTGTGGCTGTGGCGTAGGCCAGCAGCTGCATCTCCAATTTGACCCCTAGCCTGGGAACCTCCATATGCCATGAGTGTGGCCCTAAAAAGACAAACAACAACAACAACAAAACCCAAACAAAAACAAAACCAAAAAAACCCAAATATTCATAGCAGCTTTATTGATAAAGGCCCAAATTGGAAAGACTGCAAATGTCAATCAACTGGTAAATGGATAAACAAACTATGACACACCCATACAGTTGAATGCTACTCACCAATAGAAAGGCACAAACTGCTGATACATGCAACAATGTGGATGAATCCACGAGCATTATGTTAAGGGAAAGACAGACAAGAGATGTCTGTATGGTACATTCATGTGACATTCTAGAAGAGGCAAAACTGTAGTGACAGAAATCAGTTATTAGTGGATGTCAGGGGTGCGGGCAGGGGACTGATTTGCAAAAGGGCCACATGGAAACCTGGGATGTTGCTGCTTTGCTGGTGTTCTAAATCATGACTGAAGGGGTGGTTATATGACTATGTGTTTGTCAACATCCATTTCATATCACAAAATTGGCTCATTTTAGTGCATGTACATTAAATCTAAGTTAAGCTAATTAAAAAAATAAACAGCAGGAGTTCCCATTGTGGCACAGTGGGTTAAGGATCTGGCATTGTCTCTGCAGTGGCTTGGGTTGCTGTTGTGGCACGGATCTGACCCCTAGCCCAACACGGTGGGTTAAGGACCTGGCGTTGCTGCAGCAGCGGTGGCGTAAGTCACAGCTGTATCTTAAACTCAATCCATGACCCAGGAACTCCATATGCTGCAGGTATGGCCAAAAAGGAGAGAAAAAAGAAATCAATAAAATCCATAGGAGTCTCCTGATGTGATGCTCTGAGGACACAAACTACCTATGAAGATTTTCTAACAAAAATATTATCTAGGATCTATTCTTGAAGTCTCAGGATAGCCAGACTGTGAGACATTCTATAAAGACAACCAACCTGAAATATTGAAAAACTATCAATATCATGAGAAATAGAAAAAGGAGACTAAAGGGCCACAATAACTAAATACAGTAGGTAATCCTTGATGAGATTCTATAACTAGGAAAAATACAATTTTAAAGAATGTAATTGGGACAGTGGGGGAAATTTGAATATGGACAGTTTATGAGATAACAGTACTGTATGAATGTTGTTTCCCAAGTATTTTGTTTATGTAATAAGAATACTCTTGTTTTTAGGAGTACATGATGAAGATTTTGGGGATTCCATCAAGTCGTTCAGGAACAAAAACAGGGGAGGGGAAAGAAGAGGAGGGAAGAACAGATAAACAATATTTGCCAGTTGCCGTTGTGGCACAGCAGAAACAAACCTGACTAGGAACCATGAAGTTGCGGGTTCGATCCCTGGCCTCACTCAGTGGGTTAAGGATCTGGCGTTGCCGTGAGCTGTGGTATAGGTCGCAGACACGGCTTGGATCCTGCGTTGCTGTGGCTCTGGCGTAGGCTGGTGGCTACAGCACTAATTCGACCCCCTAGCCTGGGAACGTCCATATGCTGCAGGTGCAGCCCAAAAAAGCAAAAAAAAAAAAAAAAAAAAGAGCATTTACCAACTAAGTACACTCTGAATGGAGAAGACCCTCCAAGTATGAAAGAAATTGATGGCGGCAGAAGAAGATTAATAGATTTGATAATGAAATTAAAACTTTGAAACATCAAAAATGACATTAGGCAATAACTATTTTAAACATACAACAAATGATGGCTTATCAGATTTATCTTCAGGATGTAAAAAGAATATGATGCACATTTAATAAGGAATATCCTAGGACTGATGGAAAATAAGCCAAGAACTCGGTCACAAAACAGTAATGAAAATAGCTAACAAACCTGCAATCGTTTTTAACCTTGAATGGAATCAAAGACATATAAATGAAATACTATAATAAGATCCTCTTTCTATGAAATCAATGTTAGAAACTTTTTAAAGTAATTTCTCTATTGCTGAGGAAAATGGGAAATCTGTACTTTTATTTCTGGTGGGACAACTTTTCTGCAAAAGCGATTGGAAAATATCTATGTAGAGCCTTAAAATATCCATACTCCAGTAAGGCATCCTAAGAAAATAAGCAAGGATGAAGACCAAGATTTTTGCCCTAAGTTAATCTTTGTAACATTATGTAAAATAGTGAAGCTATGAAAATAGCAGAAATGGCCTATGATTAGGGGTTGATTAAATCCATTTCATGCAAGGGAGCAATATGATGCAGCCATTAAGAAGCATTATGAAGCACTTTTTAATGACATGAGGAATTACTTAAGATATAAATATCAGGGGGAAATATCAGAGCTCAAAATTTTATATCAAGAAAATTTCAACTGTTTACAAATATATGCCTAGAAAAGAGTTTAAAGTAAATAGTTTATAATGCATTTATGGGTAATAGGATTTAATTGACTTTTCACTTTTCCTTTGCATTTATGTAAATTCATATTTTGTTCACAATATATATTCGATCTATATTAGGCACATTGGCAACCTTGTTTTCTTTTTTTTGGTTTGTTTTTGTTTTTGTTTTTTGGGCTGCACCTGCAGCATTTGTAGGTTCCCAGGCTAGGGGTTGAATCGGAGCTGTAGCCACTGGCCTACACCACAGCTCATGGCAATGCGGGATCCTTAACCCACTGGGCAAGGCCAGAGGTTGAACTCACCGCCTTAGGGATACTAGTGGAGTTCGTTACCACCGAGCCACAATGGGAACTCCTGTTGGCAGCCTTGTTAATAAGAATGAAACGTGGTCTCTGCTCCAAACTGGGGAAAGAAAGACTATTCTTTAACCTTACTAGATCGGCCCTGGGACCATCTCGTCCAACTGGTCCATTCCCTATTTAGGGTTCCTTTCCATGATACCTCTGCCCAGTGTCCCCTCTGCCACAACACAACACCTCCAGGTCTGGGGGAGGTGGGGCAGGCACAGATATTTCCAGGCAATCCATTCACTGCATGGACAATTCTGATTGTTTGGAAGTTCCTCTCTATTGAACTGAAATCAAAATCTTCTGAATGTAATGCCGCTTCCCCTCACTGCCCTTGGGCCAGCGAAGGGGGAGCATATGATTCTTCACCTCCAAATATCCAAATCCAATCATGTAGGTCTCCACGGCAACCATCCTTCCTGTGTCCGGGTTTTCAGACCTTCTGAGATCATGGACATCTTACCCACACGAGTCACAAAGTGTGGTCTGTGGACCAGCAGCATGGATAACTTTTGGCAGCTTGTAGGAAGTTAGACTCCTGAATGGAATCTGCATCTTAACAAGATCCTCAGGTGGTGTGTGGGCACGTGAGACATTCGGAAGCCCTGGATCTTGTGGAAGACACACTCTCATTTGTCAGGGTTTCATTTAATAGGTGCTCTCCAGACAGGACCATGCCGTCTTCATGAGGCATACAGAGTGATGTTAGTGCTTCTGATAAACAGCCATTCATCACAGAAACAAATATTTATGGAGCTTGTAGCTTTATGCAAGCCATTGTTGTCAGGCACTGTGGCGGGGAAGACAGATGCAGAAAAATGAAATCACAGCAAAGGTCTAAGTTTTAGGTCCCAGGGGAAGAGTTGAAATAGAAGTGATCAACTGGCAAAAAAAGATTATGTAGACAGTGATGGCCTATTAAGACTAAGAAGAGAAGAGGTCACCCGAGAATGGGGAGGTTACAGGGCAGTGAGCTGCTATCTGAGCTTGTGATGATTAAATCAGTGGTCCTGGTAGGGGCCAGGCTGTGGTGAGCTCATGTCTGGGCAAGGTCATATGACTGTGGGCTTGAGGACAAGGCTTCTCAAGTTTTTTGTTTTGGGTTCTTTTTTTTTTTTTTTTTTAGGGTTGCACCCCGGCATACGGGAGTTCCCAGGCTAAGGGTTGAATCGGACCCGCAGCCGCTGGCCTATGCCATAGCCACAGCAATACAAGATCTGAACTGCATCTGCAGCCTACACCACAGCTCACTTCAACGCCAGATCCTTATCCCACTGAGCGAGGCCAGGGATTGAACCCGCATCCTCATGGATACTAGTCAGGTTGGTTAACTGCTGAGACACCACAGGAACTCCAGGGCTTCTCAAGTTTTGAGGACTATCAGCGTCACCCGCAGGGCTTGTTAAGACAAATCACTAAGCTTCTGAAATTGTCTTGAATTTCTCATCCAGTAGATCTGGAGGCAGGCGGGAGAACATGCATTTCTAACAAGTTCTCAGGTGATGCTGATGCTGCTGGTCTGGGGAATCACACATTTAAGAACCACTCATTTGGAGGAGATAGCATGGGTCATGGAGCCAGGTTTCCTTGTGGGTTTTTTGGTTTGTTTGTTTTGTCTTTTTGTCTTTTTAGGGCCGCACCTGCAGCATATGGAGGTTCCCAGGCTAGGAGTCCAATCGGAGCTACAGCTGCCGGCCTACACCACAGCCACAGCAACGCGGGATCCGAGCTGCATCTGCAACCTACACCACAGCTCACGGCAACGCCGGATCCTGAATCCACTGAGCAAGGCCAGGGATCAAACCTGCATCCTCATGGATCCTAGTTGGGTTCGTTAACCACTGAGCCACAATGGGAACTCCCACGGAGCCAGTTTTGATTAGGTGGCAAGTAACATTTTCTTTTTGAGGTTTCTCTTTGAGGAGGAAGAATTATAATGCCCCTTTTACAAGTGTTTGGGACAATACAGGAAATAGAGGACTATGAAAACGCCTTGGTACACTGCCTGGTATATTGCGGCTACTACTAGTTTAACTTAGTTTCCATTCCCTTCCCCAAAGTAACCTTACCTGACAGTGTCAGTTGCAACATCTTTGGGAGGGAAGGAATAGTGTTTTGGGTGTGAAGGTCACTTGGGAGGGGACATAGGCCCTTTTTGGAAAATCTAGGGGTGAGCAAAGATCAACGGTGTCTTTCGTGTGGCTCTTTTGGCCATTATTCATTCATACTGCCTGGCAGTGAGTCAAAACAAAGACACCTCAAGGCTTAGAGGGGCCCGTGTGATTCCAGGTGTACTGCCTAAAGGAATGATTTGCGAAATTGGAAACTAGAACTTAAATTTCACCAGAGAAGGATAAAAATCTAGTTCTAACTTATTAGAACTGAAAATTTTAAGGTAGCTTCCTTAGACTTTTTTTTTTTTAGTAAAAGATTCAAGCCAGCCTGTATATTTGGAAGTATGTGAATGTAGACCTTTCTCTTCCCTCTAAATGGGATCCTCAGATTTTAACACCATGAACAAAATGCTTTGGCAACTGAACCTATGGATCACCATCACAGGTTATCTGGGAGGCACTAGAATCCTTAAAACAGTAAAGTGTTTGGATTCTGGTGCATTTATTCATGTCAATTGCATTGTTCACACCAACAGGATACGTTAAGAAGAAGAAGATTTTCCTCTGTGATACCCAAATTAAAATGGGAAATCGATGGATTCTCCTTGTGCCACCATTAGTCCTTGACTCTTTTTGTTTGTTTGTTTTTGTTTTTTTTGTCTTTTTAGGGCCAGACCTGAGGCACATGGAAGTTCCTAGGCTAGGGGTCCAATCAGAACTGTAGCTACCAGCCTACACCACAACCACTGCGACGCCAATGCCGAGCTGCATCTTCAACCTACATCACAGTCCACGGCAACACCAGATCCTTAACCCACTGAGCAAGGCCATGGATCGAACCCACTTCCTCATGGATACTAATCAGGTGCATTACCACTGAGCCACAATGGGAACTCCAGTCCTTGACTCTTGATGGGAATTTGGGTATTAGATTATAGAGGATAGGTAATTAATCACATAGCAAACTTTTGGAGATTAAGACAGAGAAGAGGACCATTTTGGTGAATACGGAGGGACGAAAGGATCATTCTGAAGCAGGAGTCATTCCCTGGTGGAGTTTGGGACAGTCAGGGGTCACGCTCAGGACATTCTGAAGGAAGGGACATCAAGCAGGAGAAGGAGCTAGGAAAGGGGACAAAGTTTTCCCACTCTGCAAGTCTCACGTGAGGCTTCTCCACTAGATTTAGGGCCAGGTCTTCTTTCTTTACCCTCTCAATAGCTGAACTTTCACAGAGAAAACATGTCACCTCCCAGATGATGTGTCTCTACTGGCTCCGCTGGTTGCCTTCTGGATCAAATTTAAACTGCCTATTTCAAGAGCAGCCAGGATCCTTTCACTCCAGTGGTGCATTGTATAAATAGCCATCATGGGCAATTAGTGTCTCTGATTTTCTTCTTTCTAAATAATGTGGTCGAGTGATGTTTAATATATTTCAGTTTTTCTCTCCCCAAATCATGTCAAGTAAATTATGTTTTCTTGTGCCTTGCAAAGTTCATGCATCTATCACTTCAACTGTGATTAAAAAGGATAAGGGGTTTTTAAAAAAAGGATGTGAACCCGCCACTCACTAACATTTCAGGAGCTTAAGATTGTTTCAGTCAGAAAATTTCCTTAGGAAAAAATTTCCTTTTTCTTCTGAGAGAAGACATTTTATTTTTTACATAGTGAATATTAAGTTACTATCTAACATGAAATGGGAATTTCTGATTTTTCATTCTTTTTTTGCTTCCACACCCACCACATATGGAGGTTCCCAGGCTAGGGGTCCAATCGGAGCTACAGCTGCCGGCCTACACCAGAGCCACAGCAACACAGGATCTGAGCCGCGTCTGCGACCTACACCACAACTCATAGCAATGCCAGATCCTTAAGCCACTGAGCAAGGCCAGGGATTGAACCTGCATCCTCATGGATACTAGTCGGTTTTGTTATCCCTGCCTGAGCCACAGCGGGAACTTCCAGTTCATTATTCTTATTTTTATTGCCCACCTCACACACCAATGTCACATGCATTTGTTGCTCAGAACCACCTTAAGCTATCCTTAACCTCCCCCCATAACCCCAAGAGCAGAATGAGAAGTCTGTCTGAAAATCGAGGGAGAGAATACTCTCAACTTGTTGGATTCTCAAGAAATTGACAATTTCTGAGGCTCAGTGCCTGAAGCAAAGGCTGACTGAGCAGGAGGATGTTCTAATGGCACTTGGGAAGGGCAGCATGTCACTTAAGTGCCAGGGTACAGTCACAATAACCACACCCATGAGTGCTGCGCAAGCCCTCTTTTTCCAGCCTGTGCTCTAAGACTTCCTGTTTGGGCAACAGGATGATTTAATTCTACTATTTCTTCTTGCATTCGATTATATTTCATAATCACTGCAAGGCAGGTGGCCACCGCTGGCCTAAAGAAGGCTGAAGGGCTCAAACTTTGTCCCAAAAGATGACCTCAAAAGACTATCTCGGGGAGTTCCCATGGTGGCTCAGTGGTAACGAACCTAACTAGTATCCATGAGGACGTGGGCTCAGTCCCTGGCCTTGCTCAGTGGGCTAAAGATCCGGCATTGCCGTGAGCTGCGGGGCAGGTCGCAGATGCGGCTCGGATCCTGTGTTGCTGTGGCTGTGGTGTAGGCCAGCGGCTGCAGCTCTGATTTGACCCCTAGCCTGGGAACTTCCATATGCCCTGGGTGCGGCCCTAAAAGACAAAAAACAAAAAACAAAAAAACTCTCTCGGGCACCCCCCGCCCCCGCCAGCTGCTTTGGCAGCACCCTGAGCCACCACTCCACTCTGCAGCATCTTTGCCTAGCGCTCATGGCCATCTTCGTACTGCTTTTTCTACTTACCATCTGCCCCTGGTCTCATTAACTTCTTCTGGTCACACAGACCTGTGTGCACTGGTCAGCTGCACAGCCAAGGCCTAAAGAACAGCTCCACCTCATCCCCACCTCTGTCCTTCTGAGAGCCAGAGCTTACAGGAGACGGCAGGCTTGGGCCCCTCTGCACAGAAGAGTAGATGCATGAAAGAGCTTGATGTGAGCAGGACGTGGAGAGCAGAATCTGACGGTGCCTCATCCAAACACACTCAGCTCTCACCATTCCCATGTCTTCTGACTCGATGACTTCCTACTTCAGGTACCTCGGGCTCTGCCTAAGTGCTTTCTCTGGCCTCCAGAGTGAGTTAGACTTGTACAGGGGCACACCGGAAGTGATGGGCAGTTACTGAGGGCACACCGGAAGTGATGGACAGTTCATGGGTCTAGAGGTAGGCCTCAACGCAAGGCTGGCAGAAATTGGTGCATAATTCTCCAGGTCCTTCAACTCTCAGGCAGGATAACTGTGAGCTGTGCTCTATGCAGTCCTCTGGAGCCCACCCCCCACCAGCAAGATTGGGCCCCAGTGACTCCCAGAAGTGATCTTGTTAACGATGTAGTTGTTTGCCTTCTTTCCTTCTCTCACTTACTGCCGCCTACACTCCTGGCGTTACCCTTCAAATCCCTGTCTCTGGGCTCGCCTCTGAGAGGACCCAAGTTGAGAGCTAAAACACGGGGTGTGGGAGATTGAGACTGGACTCATCAGCTGGGGCCATGTTGAGGCCTGAAATGGTGTGTTGAGGTGAAACTTTAGTCCACGGTGACTGCACGGTGAATCGAACCTGCGTCCTCATGGATACCAGTCGGATTTGTTTCTGCTGAGTCACAATGGGAAATCCCTGATGTCTTCCTTTTTTTTTTTTTTTTTTTTTTTTTTTGTCTTTTTAGAGCTGCACCCATGGCATATGGAGGTTCCCAGACTAGGAGTCTGATCAGAGCTGTAGCTGCCTGCCACAGCCATAGCCATGTGGGATCCGAGATGCATATGCGACCCTCACCACAACCCACACCACAGCTCACGGCAACGCCGGATCATTAACCCACCGGGCAAGGCCAGGGATGGAACCTGCACCCTTATGGTTCCTAGTCGGATTCGTTAACCACTGCGCCATGACGGGAACTCCCCTGATGACTTCTTTAGAAGACATCAGAAACTACTCTCTCTTCGGAAATCAAGATCCCATGGCCTGTGTGTATCGAGCCTGAGAAATATTGTAAATCCGAGTAGGAAATCCCCATAAACTGGACAATAAAAGCTTTTTAACAGAAATTACTTCCTGAGAAAAAGAACATTGTGTGTGGACAAGAGGGAGGGACAAAGTCTGGGAAGATGAATAGGAGATTTCCTGCTGTGTGGCCTGAAATCCCAAATTCGTTTGTGTTAGAGACCTAATCTATATTATTGATTTGTTATTGCTTGAAAGCCTGTCCTTTTTTTATTTTTGGAGTCAGCTTGATCAGGGTCTTTATAAGTCATGAGTGTCAGAACCCCATGCCCAGCAACTTTGTTCAATGGCATCCCAGACCTTCCGTGCCTACTTATGGAGCTTGGGAACTCAAAGTCCCCCAACAGTCCCTAGGGCTGGGGTGGATGCAGGAGAAGTGGTTGGCAATGGCCCATCCCACTGGGGTACCAGCTCCTAGAACAACAAGGCCTTTGACTGAGGCCTTCACTGGAAACTGGATGACATTCTCTAGGCCAAAAGGAGCAGTTGGAAAGGTAGTTTTGTGGGTTGGATTCTAAGCCAGAGTTGAATCTAGGCTGTTTCTGAAAGAAACCTGGCAGAGGAGGAAAAGGCCCTCCCTGTGCCAGGAACTGCATAAACCCAAGACCAATCAAACAGAACCAGTGTGGTGGGGAAATATTTCTGACTGGCAAAGATGGCTCCACTGTCTAGTGATTTACCGTAAGTGGTGATGGCCAAAGTCCTGCTTGGTGGAGTGTGGCCTGTTGAAGGAGAGCCTGGCTGGAATGATTGCTGTGTTATTTCTCTTTGACCTGGAAAAAAAAAGTATGCCTTTTCAGTAGGAACTAAAGAGGGGGAATCTTTTGTGATTACAAAACCATAAAAGGGCATTGTGTGCCCTTCTTAACCAGACAGATTGAGTTATTGCTTGAGCTATGCTGCATAAAATTAAGGAAAATAAAGATGTACATGGACAAGAATTTACTGGGCATATGGATATTTTTCATAAACAAAGAAAAATAATTAGCTTGAAGAGCAGGCTACGGTTGGCTACACCAAGGGATTTTTCAGAGTTGCTTTGTAGATTAAATACAAAGCTGTTGTAAAATGAGTAAGTACAAAACCTCATATCAGACAGAAAGACTAATGGGGCCAGTATTGGCCCTGGGCTGGAAAGAACAAATCCGCAGGGCCAGCTCGGCCCTTTTAAAGCTCCCATAGCAGAGGGGCCACTGATTGTGGCCATTTCCCTCCACCACGTCCTTGGCTTTTACAGCATTGTTTCTGGTTGTCATAACAACCAGCTGTGGAATGACCTATCTGGGTACTGAGTGGTCTACTCAGTTCAGTCATTAAAAACTAACACAGATTTTAACTATTTCAGTGAGTTTCATGACTTACATGAACAAATCTGGCAGCCATGGGTTTGATTGCTTAGTTGTCAACAGGAGGGTGGTCAGAGAACTGGGCAAGAGGCCCCAGAGATTGGCTAATCCAATTTCTTCTTTTTCTAGAACTGAGGCCCAGAGGGGAGAAAGTAACACCAAGTCACTTGGCTAATATAGAGTAGAAACAGAATGAGACTCCCAGGCCATTTTGCCCCTCGTCTTTCAACCATCTGGTCAACCCAAAGCACCTACTCTTTATTCACAGAAATAAAACAAAGCTATTTTTAAGAATTCTGCTTTTTTTTTCCAACAGAATTTGATCCCCCAAAGACATGTCTTAATTAAGGTAGCATAAGAAAAATAGCAGCAATCACTATAAAAATGATGCAAGATAAATATGGGCATTCTTTGCAGCTTAATTTATTATGACTTTAAAAGGGTTGCAAGAGCTCGCCTTTCTTCTGTGAAACATAGTGCATTTTTGCAATTCCCCTCAGTTATAAATTAATATAGGCCATTAGGGATGAGGCTAATGGTGGATGAAGACTCTCTCCTGGGGAATATGCAGCACCTGAGAAAATGAACAGCTGTAGTCTATGGACCCCCAACCAGTCCTACAAATGACACAACTTGTCACAAAACTAGTCCCCGCAGAGGCGTATTAATTTCTAATAAATAAACCCAGCCACTTAAAAAAATTGTTTTCCTCTATAGGCATGTTCCCATGTTGCTTTACCCAGAGGAGTTTTGGTATAGGTACCATAGTTACCAAGGAGCTCAATAGGTCCATCTTAAGCCAACCTGCATGAATCCTCTGTACTGACACTTGGCTCTTCCCTCTTGGAAAGTCGAAATTCCCAGCTGAGATCATGCACTAATGAAAAGAAAGCTGATGTATTTGCAGGCTGGTTATTCATTACGAGCATACTCCAATTTTTCCCTTTCAAAAACATGAGGAAGCCTCGGAATCTTTCTAATTCCTGGTGCAATAAAGTAAAATCTAGGGAGCTTTAGGAAAACAGGGATTAGTTGAAAGAGTTTTTCTCCTTCCCTGGTACAGTCTGTTGCAGAGAGAGGCTGGAGGGAACTTAGCAATTTACTGGGGAAGGCTTGAGATGAAAGAACCTATGCCCCTACAGATTTCTGGTTAGAAAGTTTCACTTTGAAACTGAAAAACCGAGGCCAAATCTGAGACTTCCAATAGCCTTATGGACTCAGAAAAACAAGACTACGCTATGCCTGAGGAATGGAGATGCATGCATGGAGATGCGGACTGAATCCATCTCTGGGCAAGCCATGCCTGGGAGAGCTGGTGACTTCAAGGCCTCTTATCCCCCGTCCCCACCTCCACCCCCAGTGTGGCTTCATTCTTCCTTTGTGCTTTCATTAAAGTGATTTAAATGTCCAGCCTTGCCTTTCCTCACCCAGGAAAATAAATGTAGGCTCCCTTTGTGTGAGTAATAATAATAGTATCCTACAATAACGTAACACGGAAGGGTGAACATACATCCGGTGTTAGGGATTTTGATTTACTGCAGCAGCCCTGGGCTCCCAAACAACCCTGGCCACTTGCTTACACACACACACACACACACACACACACACACACGGCCAAAGAGAAGGGCTAAGTGACTGGAGGTAGATGTGCCCTCGGAGAGCTGTGCTGTATCTGCTGGGCAGCTGTGGGTATCACATCATACCAGGTGATCATCTGGGCTGCTTGGAGTCTGAGCATGAAGGGAACTGCCATTTGGAATACTTTCCATTGAATGGAAGATGAGTTTGATTTTTCTCACTTTATTTCAATTAGGAACAATTGACTACAAAACAAGGCAAATGACAAATGTTGGTGAAGACATGGAGAAAAGAAAACCCTTGGACACTGTTGGTGGCAATTTATATGGGTACAGCTACTATGGAAAATAGTATGGAGATTCCTGAAAAAATTAAAAATAAAAGAGTTCCCGCTATGGTGCAGTGGGTTAAGAATCCAACTCCAGTGGCTTGGGTTGCTGTGGAGGCAAGGATTTGATCCCTAGCTGGGTGCAGTGGTTTAAAAAGGACCCAGTGTTGCTGCGGTGCAGTGTAGGTTGCACCCATGGCTTGGATTCAGTCCCTGGCCTGGGAACTTCCATATGCCACCAGTGCAGCCATAAAAAATTTTTTTAAATTAAAAATAGAACTACCATATGATCCAGCAATTCCACTCCTGGGTATTTTTCCAAAGAAAACAAAAACACTAATTTGACAAGGTATATGAACCCCTGTGTTCATTGCAGCATTATTTATAATAGCCAAGATATTGAAGTATCTATCAATATATGAATAGTTGAAAAGTTTTATATATATATATAATATGAAATATATGGAATATATATTATGTATTAGATATAATGGATATCTATTGTATACATTATATAATATATATTATGATATATACATATATATTACAATGGACATATATCCATTATAAATAAATGGAATACATATAGTATTCCATATATATGTGTGCGGAATATTACTCAGCCATAAAAAAGAAACGAAATCTTGCCACTTGCAGCAACATGGATGGACCTGGAGGGTATTATGCTTGGCAAAATAAGCCAGAAAGAGAAAGACAAATACTGTATGTTTTCACTTATATGTGGAATCTAAAAAGCAAAGCAAATATAACAAGACCCATAGATACCAAGAATAAGCTGCCAGCTGCCAGAGGGAAGGGGGCTAGGGGGATGACTGGAATGGGTGGGGAAGATTAAGAGATAAAATTTTCCAGTTATAGAATAAATGAGTCATGGAGATGTAATGTAATGGATAGGGAATATAGTCAATAATATTGTGATAACTTTGTATGGTGACAGATGATATCCAGACTTATCATGGAGATCATTTTTGTAATGTGGAAAAATATTGAATCACTATGTTGTACACCTGAGACTAATATAATACGGTGAGTCAGTTATACGTCAATGCAAAGATAAAATAACCAGCTCAAAATAATCCTATGCCAAAGAGGCATATTTTGGGGTAATGTATTCTGCTCCCCTTCAGAATTCAATGTAACAATGATCTACTCCCACAACAATGCCTAGTGCAGCACTGCTACAGTAGTTATTGTCTCTGAAGTCCCAGTGTTTTTCCAGTAGCAAGCACATAGGAGACTTTGATGAGTGTCTATTGAATGAGTGGGTCCTTGGGTTCAAAGGGAGCTCAGAGATCACCCATCTTGTCTTTTGCTTCCTTATTTCAGAGAAGAGGAGACCAGGGTGTTTGTGTTGAGGTGGAGTTGGTTTATCAACGATGAAAGCCACCTGAGCAGTGTGGGGCAAAACTGAGGCCGGAACCAGTTCAGCCCATCATCTATCCAGCACTCTTTCCACCACCTCGTAATGCCTTTGCCATCAAGTTCTGTCATTCATTTTAAACCTGCTATCCTGGAGTTCCCATCGTGGCTCATTGATAACAAACCCGACTAGTATCCATGAGGATGTGGGTTCAATCCTTGGCCCCACTCAGTGGGTTAAGGATCCAGCGTTGCTGCAAGCTGCGGCATAGGTGGCAGATGCAGCTCAGATCTGCTGTTGCCACTGTGGGCTGTGGGGTAGGTCTCAGCTGTAGCTTCGATTTAACCCCTAGCCCGGGAACTTCCATATACCACAGGTATGGCCATAAAAAATAAGTAAAATAAAATACCTGCTTGCCTAAGCTTTGCTAAAATGAGTTAGTTCTCTATGACTTTGCCTAGTCTTCTGTTTCTTTGCTATCCCAAGTTTCATAGTTCAAACTGTCACCATCAAAACAAGATTCAAGCTTTCTTTGGATGAAAGATATATTCCTAGACTTTTTTTTTTTTTTTTTTAATAGCTGCACCCGAGGCATATGAAAGTTCCCTGGCCTGGGACTAAATCCCAGCCACAGCTTCTACCTACACTGCACCCGCGGCAATGCAGAATCTGGGGATCAAACCCATGCCTCCACAGCGACCCAAGCTGCTGCAGTTGGATTCTTACCCTCCCTGTGCCACAGCAGAAATGCCTGTATTCCTAGATAGGACTGACTTCCATTTCAGACCTTCTCTGTGAAGCGGCTTGGGCATGCTAAGTATCCTCATGGCTTGCTACCTGCAAGCTGGATCTCACAGTTGTGTATTTGTTTAGGTTATAATTCATACTCTGAGTTGGAAGATACTTCTGATACCAATCAAGTCCTTGCAAAAACTGTTAACATGCTAAATGCATTAGGAAGGAGAAAGGCACACTGAGGCAAAACCTCTGCTCTCAAGGAGCTTATAAATTCGTTGGTAAGACAAGACTAACACACGTGAAACAGGGCTCAGTTGCGCAGCCGAAAAAGGATAGAAAGAACCACTCACCGTCTGCTGCACCCCGAAGTTTCACATATATGGTCACATCTATTCCTCTGAATAGTGCAGATGAGCTGGTTGTGCTTCTTCGGATTTTAAAGATGAGGAAATGGAGGCTCAGAAAATTCAAGGTGGTTCCCTAAAGTGGTGTAACCAAGCAGGGCCCCGTAGGGCTCCTGGGCACACCAGCCATCCTGCGTCCTCCATTGCTTGTTTCTGGGGAAGAGGCTTCAGCCCCCGTGACCTTGCCTGAGTTCCAAAGGGCAGCTACTAATCAGGGAAGGGAGGGGAGACCAGGGAGGAGCAGTCAAGAGACAAGAGTTTAGACTCGGGGCAGCATCCTGGTTCCTCCTTAAGGAATAGACATAACAGTATCTTTGAGCCTTTCTGAAGGACGAAAACCCCCAGCAAATGGAAGAGCTACTTGATGAAGCATCCTTCATTCCGGGAAGAAGGAGGACCACCGGAACCCGTCCTGGGCCCACTGAACGCCACCTTTGAAAGACAGTGCAAGCTGGCCTCTACCCTGATCCTTATCTATGGCCCTATGTTCCACTCCCCAAACTATAAAACCACCTCCTAGTCTGTGCCAAGGCGGGGCACAGTCTTTAAGGCCTTAGCCTGCTGTGGCCGCCCCCCTTTGCCTGGCCAAGTAATAAAGCTGTCTTTTTCTCCTTCACCCAAAACTCTGTCTCCACATTTATTTTTCTTTCTTCTTTTTTTCTTTTCTTTTCTTTTTTTTTTTTTTTTTTGTCTTTTGTCTTTTTAGGGCCACACCCGTGGCATATGGAGGCTCCCAGGCTAGGGGTCAAAGTGGATCTGTAGCTGCCGGCCTACACCACAGCCACAGCAACGTGGGATCCGAGCCACGTCTGCGACCTACACCACAGCTCCCGGCAACCCCGGATCCTCAACCCACTGAGCAAGGCCAGGGATCGAACCCACAACCTCATGGTTCCTATTTGGATTCGTTAACTACTGAGCCAGGACGGGAACTCCTGTCTCCACATTTCTATCTGGCCACAGTGGACAGAGGCCAAAGAATTTCGGCAACAGTAGTAGAGCTGGAAAGTCAAGTGCAGGCAGTCTCACCCCAACGTCTAAGTGAGCTTCGCCACCTCACATTGCCTTCTGGACCTTTGCAGCACAGGCCACGTGCATGATGGGACCCCAGATGGGAAGGAGGTCCCCTGAAACTTGGAGTACAACATCTAGGGAAGGTCACAGAGAATGTGTGCTGTGGAGGAGGAAGATATGTACACAGGTGGCTGTGGAAATCCCGATATGGGACCATAGACAGAGAGGGGAGCCTAGGGGACTTTGGAGGATCCCTGTGGGTTGGCAATGGCTCAGGAGCACTGTCAGAACGAGGCAGGCTTGCTTGACAGTGGAGATGTGAGATGTGCCTCAGGTCATTGGGTGGGGGATGCGGTGAGGCCTGCATCCAGGAGGATTTTTTTTTTTTTTTTTTTTTTTTTTGCTTTTTAGGACCACACCCGCGGCATATGGAGGTTCCTAAGCTAGGAGTCAAATCAGAGCTACAGCTGACGGAGGTTCCCAGGCCAGGGGTCGAATTGGATCTGTAGCTGCCGGCCTACACCACAGCCACAGCCACGCCAGATCCGAGCCGCATCTGAGACCTACACCACAGCTCATGGCAACGCCGGGTCATCCACCCCCAGAGCGAGGCCAGGGATCCAACCCACAACCTCATGGTTCCTAGTCGGATTCACTTCCACTGCGCCATGACGGGAACTCCAAATCCTTGTTTTTTAAAATTTAGAAATTGTTCTCTCTTGGCTTTGTCCTGAAGCCAGCCCCAGTCATTGATCTGCACTGTAGTGGCGAGAATGTTGGTGGTGATGGCGACACCTGAGCCTTGTCTCTCTGACTAGCAGCACAGGAAGAATGGGTCCTGCGTGTGAAGACTGTGGGAGATATCCCCATGTTTTCTCTTACCACTTCACCCTGAGAGTGGCTTCAGTGACCCAGAGCTGTACAGCTGTGGTGGGGGAGAGGAGAGCTAAAAGTCTGAGAAAGTCCATTTTTTTCTGGCCAAAGGAACTGGGAAGAGGGAACCTTGGGAACCAGAGAATGTGGAGAAAATCCCAGAGAGAAAAGAGTTGGAAAAGGGAAGCCCTCTAATTCTGTGTCTGAACGAACCCAAGTCCTGGGCTCACCCCCAAGCTGTGCACAAACAGCATAGCCCCAAAAGGAGTGGAGTAAATTCTCTGAGAACTGAGCTATGAGACACACCACTCCTAAGTCCCACACACACTTGTGAGTGTCACGTATACTGGGACAATGGAAACAGTGGCATTGAACCCGGAAATGTTATTTGAACCACTGCCCACAGAAATTAAGACCAACCTTGCATTCTTCACCTCACTGTATTTATTTCCTGCTAAAACAACAACGAAATCTGGTGACATTCCATCCTCAGGAAGATTTCAAAGGGACCCAGTTCCATCATAATAGTTTATGTCCAGAAGGCAATCTACAGTTATTTAACATACAAAGAACCTGAAAAATCTAATTCTCAAGGGAAAGATCAATAAACAGATGCCGACACCACGATGATCCAGATGTTGGAATTAACAAAGACTTGCAAGCGACTATCATAACCACGTTCCATGAAGTTAAGAGTGAACATTCTTGAAATGAATGGCAAGAAAGAAACTCTCAGGAGGCAAATAGAAACTATTCAGAAAAGAACCAAATCACAACTTTAGGAGTGAAAAATACAATATCTTAAAATTAAAAAAAAAAATCACTGGAGAGCTTCGACAGCAGAATGGAGATGATAGAGAAAAAAGTAAGTGAACTTAAAAATGTATAATTAGAAAATTGGGAGTTCCCGTCGTGGCTCAGTGGTTAATGAATCCGACTAGGAACCATGAGGTTGCGGGTTTGATCCCTG
The DNA here is from genome assembly GCF_054392235.1 of Sus scrofa. NCBI lineage: Eukaryota > Metazoa > Chordata > Mammalia > Artiodactyla > Suidae > Sus > Sus scrofa. The sequence goes on along the minus strand of NC_139401.1, from coordinate 42,994,202 downwards.
GCCTCGCTCAGTGGGCTAAGGATCCAGCGTTGCCGTGAACTGTGGTGTAGGTTGCAGATGCAGCTTGGATCCCGCTTGGCTGTGGCTCTGGCGTAGGCTGGCAGCTACAGCTCCGATTAGACCCCTAGCCTGGGAACCTCCATATGCCACGGGAGTGACCCTATAAACGGCAAAAAGACAAAAAAAAAAAAAAATATATATATATATATAAAATTATAAAATTATCCAATCTGAAGAACTAAAAGAGGATTAACATTTTAAAAGAAAGAGAATCAACAGATGGTGCTGGAACAATTGGACACCCAAAATGCAAAAAAAAAAAAAAAAATTATCTTGACTATACCTCAAGCTTTATAAAATAGACCTAAAGGTAAAAACATAAATCCATAAGACTTCCAAAAGCAGGTAAAGGAAACTGTCTTGGTGACCTTGGTTTTTGCAGTGAGTTCTTAGATATGAAACCAAAATTATGCTCTGTAAAGGAAAAAAAAAATGATAAACTGGGCTTCATCAAAATTTAAAACTTTTTTTCTGCCAAAAACACTTTTAACAGAATAAAAAGATAAGCTACAGACTTGGAAAATACATTTACAAATCTTATCCAACAAAGGACTTGCAAGCAGACTCTATAAAGAATTTTCCATGCTCAAAAATATGGAAATAAGTAACTCAGTTAAAAATGGGCAACAATTTTAATGGCTAGCTCATCAAAGAAGATATTTGTATGGAAAATAAGCACGTGAAAATACACTCAACATCATTATTCATTAGGGAAATGCAAATGAAAACCACAATGAGATACTATTATACACCTATTGGAGTGGTTACAAAATAAGTGAAAAAAATAATTTTCCTCTGATATAGAGGAAACACAAAAGACTACAGCTGCTCTGGAAGACAGTTTGGCCTTTTCTTATAAAGTTAGGCATATAATTATACTGTATGACTCAGCAATCCTACTCGTCATGATATATCCAAGAAATCTGAAAACGTTACACAAAAGACCATGAATGGTGATACCAGCTTTATCATAATTGCTAATAAGGGGAAATAACACAGATGTCTTTTGGTGAGTCAATGGGTGAACAAATTACATCCCTATAGTGGAATACTACTCAGCAATAAAAAGTAATGAACTATTGGAGTTCCTGTCATGGCGCAGTGGAAATGAATCTGGCTAGGAACCATGAGGTTTCGGGTTCAATCCCTGGCCAAGCTCAGTAGGTTAAGGATCCAGTGTTGCTGTGAACTGTGGTGTAGGTCGCAGACGCAGCTTGGGTCTGGTATTGCTGTGGCTGTGGTGTAGGCCAGCAGCTACAGCTTTGATTGGACCCCTAGCCTGGGAACCTCCATATGCCGTGGGCTCGGCCTGAAAAAGATGAAAAAAAAAATGCACTATTGATAAACATGACATGAAGGAATCTCAAATGCATGATGCCGAACAAAAGAAGCCAGATTCAAGTTGCTACATACTGTCATGATTTTATTTATAGGACATTCTGGAAGAAACAAAACTCTAGGGCTGGAGAATAGATCAGTGGTCCACCAAGGGCTGGGAATGAGAGGTGAGTTTGATTACAAAGGGATGACATGAGGGATTTTATTTGGATGATGAAGCAGTTCTGTATCTTAACTGCAGTTTTCTTTTTCTTTCTTCTTCTTCTTTTTTTTTTTTTGTCTTTTTAGGGCTGCACCTGTGGCATATGGAGATTTCCAGGCTAGGGGTTGAATGGGAGCTGTAGCTGCCGGCTTATGCCGCAGCCACAATGGCTATTCATTTTTCAAAGCTCATAAAGCTGTACAACAAAAAGAAAGATTTTTTTTTTATGTTAGTTAAGAAGTAAAGCTAAAAATTCTTCCAAATATAGATCTCCAGATCAGAAATCTCCCCTTCTGTCATATATCTATCTGATAGCTGCGCTTGGATGCTTAACAAACATCTTAAATCAAACGTGTCCTAAAGCAAACTCCTGATCTTTTTTCCCAAATCTGTTCCATCTACAGCCTTTCCCATTTCAGTTGATGGCAGTTCCACTCTTCTAGCTGCGCGGGCCAAAGTGCTAGGAGCCATTCTCTACTCCCTCTTTTTCTTATATCCCATATCCAATCTATATCATAAATCCAGTTGTCTCTTTGCCTCAAAAACATACTCAGATCATTTCCTGGGAGCTCCTGCTGTGGTGCAGTGGATTAAGGACCTGGTGTTGTGGCAGCTGCGGTGTAGGTTGCGGCTGTGGCTCAGATGTGATCCCTGGCTCAGGAACTTTCATATGCTTCGAGCGAGTGGAGAAAAAAAAAAATCTCATTTCTTTCACTCCTATCAACCTGGTCCAAGCCATCATCATTTTGTAATGACATTTTACTGGACTCATTGCTTGGGTTGGGCACAGAGATGTGCCATTCAGTTGACTCTTCCAGGAAGAGTGGGAGGTGCTGTCAGCAGAGAGCCTTCAGCTGTTAACTCCTTCAGAGCCGGCTCCAGCTGCAGAGCCCATTACTCCCTCCGCTGCAAAGACGACAGGCTTCCTTTTTGCTCTTGTCTACGCAGACGAGTAAAAGACCTGCTTCGGGGGCCTTTGTACCCGCTGTTCTCTTGCGTAACCACCTCTTAGATACCTTCTGTATTAATCTCCTAGGGCTGCCATGGAAAACACCACAAGCTTGGTGGCTTAAAGCAAAAGAAATTGATTCATCGTTCCAGAGGCCAGAAGCCTGAAATCCAGGTGCCACGAGGCCGAAGTCCCTCTGAAGGCGCTAGGAGAGCATCTGTCCTTGCTTCTTCCAGCTTCTGGTGGTTCCAGGTGTTTCTTGGCTTATGGCCGCATCACTTCCATCTCTCTCTCTCTCTCTCTCTCTCTCTTTTTTTTTTTCTGACGGCAGCATGCAGTGGCTTGATGTGGGATCTCAGTTCCCAGACCAGGGAGGATTGAAATGGGGCTGCAGCAGGGAAAGCGCCAAATCCTAACCATGAGACCACCAGGGAACTCCACCTTCACACAGCTTTCCCTGTGTCTGTAAAAAGGATGCTTGCCATTAGATTTAGGGCCCACTTGGATAATCCAAGATGACCTCATCTCAACAACTTGAACGTCATCACATCAAAATTGATCGAATCTGAGCTGCAGCTGCGAACTATGCCAGAGCTGGGGCAACGCCAGGTCCCTAACCCGCTGTGCCCTGGTGAGAACTCCCCAGAATTGACAGGGTTTTTTAATCTGTTGTGTTCGCTGCTGTATCCCCATTCCCTAGAACAACTCCTGGTGCGGAAGTTACGTTGGATGCATGGTTACCCTCGTTTGACAAATGCGTAAGCAGGCTTAATGAGGTCCAGTCATTTGTCCACGGATGGCGTTCCCTGCAAGGTTTCTCATCCCAAAACCCTCATGGGATGATGAACCATCTGGACCAGGACAATTCCCTAATCCATGGCAGTGACCTCCGGGAATGTCTGTTTGTCGCAGGGTTGAAGAAACATTGACTGACTTCTTTTTGTGTGTTCGTTTTTGTCTTTTTGCCTTTTCTAGGGCCCCTCCCGCGGCATATGGAGGTTCCCAGGCTAGGGGTCCAATCGGAGCTGTAGCTGCCAGCCTACCCCACAGCCACAGCAACACGGGATCCAAGCCACGTCTGTGACCTACACCCCAGCTCACGGCAATGCCGGATCCTTAACCCACTGAGCAAGGCCAGGGATCGAACCCGCCACCTCGTGGTTCCTAGTCAGATTTGTTAACCACTGTGCCACGACGGGCACTCCGCATTGACTGACTTCTTACCCTTAGACTCTCTGGAACCCACAAACGACTTCCCTCATCTAAAGATCTTCCCTGCTCTCGATTTCTCTCGATAACAGTCCCTGTTAAAGACGTTTCCCTCCTCACTAGCCTAACTCTGAAATGCTGCAGTGGAGGTCCGGTCCTTCTTCTGTCCTGAGCGGCAAGAGGGAGCAGCCTCTCTTTCCACTGACCTGGCGTTTGGAGATTATTATCAAGTTGCCCAGTGGGCATGGCTCGTCCAGGCAAAACAGGCCAGACAAGTTCCTCTAGCTTTTTCCAGAAGTCTCATTTTATGGTTTCCCTCCCTCTCCTTTTCTCCCCTTCCCTGCAATGGGTTTCTGATAAAATACAGGATGAGATTTTTGGCTTGTAGCACACGCTGCCCTTAGGTGATGTTCTATAAATAATGAATGGAACAGAACAACATTTTTTAAAAATGCGTGTTTTGGCACAAATTCAATTAGTGGTGTTTGGCACTTGCTCGCTTAGCAAATAAATGCATTTTCCCTGGCAACCAATGCCGCACTCCAGCTCTTAATGCTTATTTTCCGGGAGTCCTATTTACCAAGTGTACCTTTCAGAAGCAGTGGAGAAGGCTCCCAGGGAGAAGGGAGAGGCAGGCGATAGTCTTAATTCTCAGGTAGGAAGACTGAGGTGGGAAGGGACTTTGCCCCTCGGGGATGGACAGACAGCCTGGGGCTTCCCATACTGGGTCACCCTGATTCACAGAGCTCCAGAGGCCAAAGGCATTTGCTCACTCCATCATGCAAGCTGCTCTGGAAATCGAGGCCAGATAAAATCCAAGCTGATGTTTGGATGGACAGGATTCTGTGCTCTGTCAGCCAGATTCTCAGCCTGTGAAGCTTTGTGGCAATGTGTGCAGGCGGCTTGATGGGAATTTCTACAATAAGTGAAGCCAAAGCCAAATTCTCAACCAATATAGCTCTGTGAATTCCCATCGAATTACGTCAGTTGAGAATCTGGCCTATGCGTACATGCATGTATATAACTCACATTATTTTATGAGGTCCATCATAAAGATGACCATAAAAGTCTCTTCGTTATGTTACTTTCTTTTTTTCCTTTTTTTCGGGAGGGGTCGTGATCTTAGTCTGAGATTCCATAGTGGAATAAAAGGGAAATTATATGTGTGTCTGTACGTATACCCGTGTGTGTGTGTGTGTGTGTGTGTGTGTGTGCGTGCGTGTGTGTGTGTGTGTGTGTGTATATAAATGCACACACACACGTACACGCAAATACATTTATAAATAAATGCTGGATTCTGTACAATAAAGAAATTCTCTATTATTCGAATCCGCTGGGGGCAGTTGCGACCTTTATTTTATTTTGTTTCTGTCCAGGAAGTTTTCTTTTCCTCCATTTTTTGTTTGTTTGTTTGATCGAGGCACGAGGAGCCCAGTTTTGGACAGTCCTCATCAACCCTGGACAGATGAGTTCTTTAAATTGTTCAGAAAGCGCTTGAGAATTCCATTCAGGAAGTTCCAAACACTAGAGCAATTTAGAGTTGGCTGTGGGGGCGGCGGTGGGGGGGGCTCCCCCAGGGCAGGTGGCTTTTATCTTTACTATGGATGGTTCAGTGAAACATTTTGGTCACTTGAGTTTATTTTCAGTGTAACATTTAAACCTGTAAAGAATAAATCCCATATGTGCAAGAGGGAATAACAGCAGAAAGAGAGACATGGAAAGTTCCACCTTCTCCCTCCAGCCATTGGTTCAGGGCCAGCCCCCCTCTGCATTGGCAGAACATATCAGCCTTTCAATGAATGCCATGTCTTGTGCTGTGTTTAAAAAAAAAAAGAAAAAAGAAAAAAAGGGTTGGTGGTCTTGGCCTGATGGGTCGATGTGGGTAACTGCCTACATCATTGGCCTTGAGCCCAACAGAGCTGACTCCTGGGCACAGAGGCTGAAGAGTGGTCGGACCCAATGGAGAGCGTCTCCCGTGTCTCTAGGTCAAGGCTGATGCGAGGCGTCCTCAGATGGTCTTTGGGCTTTTCACCACCTCCTCTCATCTGACCGTAGAGACAGCTTTTCTTTCCCAGGGGATGTGGGTGGTGTCTCTCCTCTAAGGTTTCCAGCTTCTCTCACATTTCAAAGGCACGGGACTCGGCCAATTGCTTTGCCGATTCTACATTCTCCCCCACCCCCACCCCCCAGGTTGGGCTCTAATCTGAAAGAGAGTCCAAGCCTTAAGGAGCTCATAGCCCGGCAGGAAGGAGGAGGCCAAGGCCATGGCCAGCTCATGGCATCCTGGAGCTGAGCAGCCTTGAGATGCAGTGAACCATGGCTTGTGGGGCATTGAGGGATCCGGCGGAGAGGGCATAGCCAAAGACGAAGACCGTAAAAGATGAGTAGGACTCATCAGGAGGTAGGGGTGGGGGAGAATGTTCCAGGCTGACAAAACCCCATGTACAAAAGAACAAACTAGTCAAATATGGGTGTGATTTGGGAGATCCCTTGGTTGGCTCCCCTTAGTTGGTGTGCTAAAGGTCAAACAGGGCAGCATGCCTACAAAGCCCCCTTTGACTGGCCTCTTGGCTTCTGGGGTTTTTCTTCATTGTTTCTCTCCCTATCTCCCTAAACATTCTTTTTTTTTTTTTTTTTTTTTTTTTTGCCATTTCTTGGGCTGCTCCCAGGCTAGGGGGCGAATCGGAGCTGTAGCCACCGGCCTACGCCAGAGCCACAGCAACACGGGATCTGAGCCGCATCTGCGACCTACACCACAGCTCACGGCAATGCGGGATCCTTAACCCACTGAGCAAGGCCAGGGACTGAACCCGCACCCTCATGGTTCCTAGTCGGATTCCTTAACCACTGCACCGTGACGGGAGCTCCTCCCTAAACATTCTTAACACCATGAGCCAAGCCTTCCCACACTGCTGCATATTCGCATTTGCTACCTTAATCACCTTTTCCCTGCTCCTTTTTCTGGTCAATTCTCTTATGGTTAGAACTTCTCCCAAGCTTTTCCAGGATTCCCTCCCTGACTCCTTCTCCCTTTGAGCAAAAAACAAATGGGCACTTAAGAGAAGCGAGGGGAGATATGGTAGTTTTATGCTAATACCTGTTTAAGTGATTTCTTATCCAGATGCTGACTTGTGTTTACTTCACCTCTTCAGTGATAAGAGCCCATTGTCCCTGGTTGTGAAACTCCTGGGAGGAGATGTACGACCATTGACTTATTTGGAGAGGTTTTGCTTTTAGCAAGATAAGGGGGAGGCTAGACAAAGACTCTTCCTGCCGCTGTCAAATCTCAAATCTTGCCAAAACAATCCTTATGTCACGGGCCCATATTCTGAACCCCTTCACTGGCACATAGTAGATGCTCCAAAAACCTTTGCTGTAAAAAACAGAACAAAACAAAACCCCAACCCCCCCCCCAAAAAAAAGAAAGAAAACAAAAACCAAACAAGTAAAAAACCTACAAAAACCGCTGGTGAGCACACAAGTATTCCAAACTTGCTCCTCTTCCAATGTTCTCCCTCCCACTAAATAGCAAGTTGCCCAAGCCATAAACCTAGGAGTCAGCCTTGATTTCTCTCCCGCGCCTCAACCAGTTCATGAGCTGTTCTTGTCAGCTCTGCCTCTAAGACCCAGCAGGGATCTCTCCACGCCCCCAACCCCAGCACCATCCCCTCCTCTCCTGAACGTCGTCGTCTTCTGCCTGGACAACTGAAAGAGCTTCATCACGTGTCCCTGCATAATCACCACCTGCGTAGAAGCCACAGTAACCTTTGTAAAGGGCAAATCTGCCCGTGTCTGTTTTAGCCCCAGATTCCCCCAGAAAAATAGTCTGTGGTAAAGGCCACATGGTACTGAGATATGAGGATGTGCGATCCCAGGAAGTTGGAGGGAGGGACAGAGGAAGCCAGGCAGGAAGGAGGGTGAGCAAATGGAGGCTGTGTCACAGAGTTAATAGCAAGCAGAACTGAAACCGAGCCGGACCCTGTGGTGCTCCCAAGCAGGGAAGCGGAAGCCTTCCTGTATCCTCTGCTTCCTGTTTGTTAGAGAATAGGTTTCAGGCTCCATGACCTTTCCTGAGGGCAGATGCAAACAGTTGCTAATTAGGGCAGGGAAGGGATGCAGAGAAGAGGAAGGAGCAGTCAAGAAACAATAGTGCAGCCTTGGGGCAGGGTCCTCGTTCCTCCCCAAGGGATACATATAATGATATCTTTGAGCCCCTCTGCAGAACTAAAACCCCCCAACAAATGGAAGATGTTAACTCCTATTTTTAATTGTCTTTGTAGGGCCACACCTACAGCATTTGGAGGTTCCCAGGCTAGGGGTTGAATCGGAGCTGTAGCCACTGGCCTAAGCCACAGCCACAAGCCACACCAGATCTGAGCCGCGTCTGCGACCTACACCACAGCTCATAGCAACGCCAGATCCTTAACCCACTGAGCGAGGCCAGGGATTGAACCTGTGTCCTCATAGATACTAGTCAGATTCGTATCCACTAAGTCGAGATGGGAACTCCCAAGATGTTAACTACTTGATAAAGCAGTCTTCATTCCAGAAAGAAGGTCATAGTTTGATAGCCTCTGGAGAACCGGGAAGCCTATCAGGAGACCACCTGAGCCTCCCGGGTGTTTGAAGGCGTGAGCCCGCCATGTCCCCCTTTGTCTGGCAAAGCAATAAAGCTCTTTTTTTCTCCTTCATCCAAAACTCTGTCTCCGAGATTCAATTTGGCATCAGTGCACAGAAGGTGGGGTTTGGCAACAAAACTGACGTCTCAAGCTGATGGGCTGGCTTCCAAGAAGCCGTGTGAGGGTTGCATCTCAAGACACTCTGTCCAAGAGGAGGACGGAGGCAGAACCTATCAACTTTTGTGGTTCACAAGACATCAACTCCCCATAAGATGTCAACTCCCCGCACTTAGGGGCCGCCCATGCCTTAGAGGTGCCTCCTTGTCAAGGGAGGAGAAAGCCTGGGCGGGGGGTGGGGGGGGGGTGGAGGTGAGAGGCAGGTGGAAGAGACAGAATGGGAGGTGATGTTGGATTGTGTCTATATGAAGTTATCACAAGGGTCAGACAGAGCCCAGTCACAGTTGTACCAGGGCAGGCCAGCCTGCCAGCAGCGCAGTCATGGGGAGGCTGAGAAGATCCTAAGTGGTGTCTAAGAGGCACCTGCTTCTTACGTCACCCTCCCATCTCAAGCCCTCCAGTGGCTTCCTATTCATTTTATCTAACAGGCCTGCCCTCCAAGGCTCCTTCTTATTCCCCAACTTGTCTCCTCCTATTCCTTCTTCAGACACCTACCTCTGCCACACTGACCCCAGCTGTTTCTTGAAAATACCAACCTTGTTTGGGCCCTCTGAGCTTCATGTTTATTGGTCACCTTCCCTGCAAAACTCTCCTCTCAAGAGTTCCCATTGTGGCTCAGCAGGTTAAGAATCCGACTAATATTCTTTTCTTTTTTTTTTTTTTTTGCTTTTTTTAGGGCTGCATTCGCGGCATATGGAGGTTCCCAGGCTAGGGGTCTAATTGGAGCTACAGCTGCCGGCCTACACCACAGCCACAGCAACACTGGATCCTTAACCCACTGAGCGAGGCCAGGGATCAAACCCACAACCTCATGGTTCCTAGTCAGATTTGTTTTCACTGCACCACGATGGGAACTCCCCAACTAATATTCTTAAAGAGGCAGGTTCAATCCCGTGCCTTGCTCAGTGGGTTAAAGGATCTGGTGTTGTCGCGAGCTACAGTGTAGGTCACAGACTGAGCTGGGATCTGGCGATGCTCTGGCTGCTGTGTAGGGCGGCAGCTACAGCTCTAATTTGACCCCTAGCCTGGGAACCTCCATGTACTGTGGGCGAGGCCCTAAAAAGACAGAAACAAAACAAAACAAAACAAAACAAACAACAAAACCCCTCTCCTCTCAGATTCACATAGATGCTTCTCCTTGTTGTCATGGAGGTCGTACTCCAAAAGTCTGGTAAGAGAGCCCTTTCCTGATCACCTACCCCCACCCGATCACATGGTTTTATTTTCCCCACAGCACTAACCTCCATCCCTAATAACCCCAGTCATCCCTTTGCTCACCCATGACAAGAACGGAAATGTCTAGCAGGCTAGGAGCTGGAAGTTCAGAATGCTGGGCTCAGGAGGAAAAGACCTGTTTTTATCTCACCTCAAGGTCAGGCTTTTGATCCAACCATCCCACTCCTGGGCATCTATCCAGAGAAAACCATGACTCGCAAAGACACATGTACTCCAGTGTTCATTGCAGCACTATTTACAGTAGCCAAGACATGGAAACAACCTCAATGTCCATCGACAGGGGAGTGGATCCAGAAGCGGTGGTACATATACACGATGGAATATGACTCAGCCATCAAAAAGAATGATATACCAGCATTTTTAGCAACATGGATGGACCTAGAAACTATCATGCTAAGTGAAGTCAGCCATACAATGAGACACCAACATCAAATGCTTTCACTGACGGGTGGAATCTGAAAAAAGGACAGACGGAACTTCTTTACAGAACAGATACTGACTCACAGACTTTGAAGAACTTATGGTTTCTAGATGAGACAGGTTGGGGGCTGGGGGGATGCACAGAGGGTTTGGGATGGAAATGCTGTAAAATTTGGTTGTGATGATTGTTGTATACCTATAAATGTAATAAAATTCATTGAGTAATTAAAAAATGAATAAGTACCAAAAAAAAAAAAAAAAAAGATCAGGCTTCCCGAGGTGTTGATTAGTGAATCAGATACGGTCATTGGAGACAAAAGGAGAAAGCCCCACCCTTCCTAGTCCACCATAGCACTTTTATTTCCACTAATAATAGTAATTTCTAATTTTGGTTCTTTGTCCTCCCCAGTTAAAATTCTTTGGCAGGGGAGTTCCCTGGTGGTCTAGTGGTTAGGATTCGTCTCTCACATCACTTGGGCCTGAGTTCAATCCCTGGTGTAAGATCTCAGATCCCACATCCAAGCCCTGGCACGCCTTGGCCAAATAAATAGATTAATTAAATAAAACCATTAATAAATAAAAACACAAATAAATAAATAAAATCCTTTGGCCGTTTCCCATTGCCTCTAGGATGAATTTCCCCAACCCTCAGGATTTTGTAGAAGACTCTCCTTTTTTTTTCTTGCTTGCTTTTCAGGACCATACCTGCAGCATATGGAAGTTCCCAGGCTAGGAGTCAAATCAGACCTACACCATAGCTCACGGTAATGCTGGATCCTTAACCCATGGAGCAAGGCCAGGGATAGAACAAGCATCCTCAAGGATACTAGCCCTGTTCTTAACCCACTGAGCCACAATGGGAACTTCTTCATCTGAGCTCTGGCAGTCTCGTCGCTGAGCAGCTCATTTCCCTGCTTTCTTCCCCAGGTTCCTTCCTATGAAAGGACTGCTGAAGACGGATGAGCAGGTTGTACATGGTGCCACTGTCCTCTTGCGAGTGGCATCCTCTAGAGCTCAGAGTGCACAACCTGAACCAGGCAGCTGTGCCCTCCTCTTGGCAGCAGCTCTCCAAGACATCCTGCTGGCTTTTGCCCCCACGGCCCTGAGGCTTTCGGCTCACTCAGCCTGGAAGGCAGTTCATGATGCCTGCCTACCTACAACCCATCAGCCCCTCCAGGAAGCCTCCCCCCTCCACCATGCCCTCAGAGCGTTCTGGGGCATTCTGATCGCAATACCCACCCCACTGTGCTGTAACTGAAGCAACCGGGCTTTGACCTCCTCTAGCGCGGGAGATTGGATCAGACATGGCTGCAACACATGGGCAAGGCGTGCAGTGCGATTATTATTCAGCCTTCAAATGGAAAGAAGTTCTGACGTGTGCTACAGCATAGGTGAACCTTGCGGACATTCTGCTAAGGGAAATAAGCCAGCCACAAAAGGGCAAATACTATGTGGTTCCACTTCTCCAAGTTTCCTAGAGCAGTCAAGTTCATGGAAGTAGAAAGTGGCATGGTGGTTGCCAGGGGCTGAGGGGAGGAGGATTGGGGAGTTAGTGTTGAACTGGTACAAAATTTCAGTTTTGCAAGATGAAGAGAGTTCTGGAGATTGGTTGTCCAGCCATGTGAATGTAATTAGGGCCACTAACTATACACTTAAAAATGGTTAAGATAGTACGGGGTTCCCGCCGTGGCGCATTGGAAACAAATCCAACTAGGAAACATGAGGTCGTGGGTTCGATCCCTGGCCTCGCTTAGTGGGTTAAGGATCTGGCATTGCTGTGACTGTGGTGTAGGCTGGCACCTGTAGCTCTGATTCGACCCCTAGCCTGGGAACCTCCATATGCTGCGGGTGGGGCCCTAAAAAGACAAAAGACAAAAGACAAAAAAAAAAAAAATGGATAAGATAGTAAATTTTATGTTTTGTGTTTTTTACCACAATTTAAAAACTTAAAACGGCCACCCAATATATTGCATGCCCATATGTTCTGGTCAATCCACCATCAAGTGATGGAGTCTCTCCTGCTCCCCTTGAACTTGGAAAGGCTGCTGTGAACTGCCTTGGTCAAAGAGAAGGTGGAGAAAGAGCCTCTATGTGGCTTTCTGAAGCTGGGTCATTAAAGCAAACGTAGCTTCTGCCTGCCTTTCTTGGGAAATGATGGGCTTTGGAATTCTGGAGGTATCATGTAAGAAGCCCGGCTACCTGAAGGCCACCAATAGAAAGGCCATAGAGAGAGACACAGAAGACAGAGACATGCCAGAGGAGTCACAGCTGTCCCGGCACACAGCTGTTGGTAGTCTCCCCATATCTGCTGCCAGATGTTGAGTGAGCCTAGGATGGGTCCAGCCCCCATCTCTTCACACAATCCCTGGCCTCATTCAGTGGATTAAGGATCCGACATTGCTGTGAGTTGCAGTGTAGGTCACAGATGCAGCTCCCATTTGGTGTCATCGTGGCTCTGACGTAGGCTGGGGGCTACAGCTTCGATTGGACCCCTAGTCTGGGGACCTCCACAGGCTGTGGGTGGGTGGGCCCTAAAAAGACTTAAAAAAACAAAGAAAAGTAAAGAAAAAAGAAGAGGAGATGAAGACACAGACAACACATAGACTGAGGGTGACTATGTGGGGATGAAGCAAGGGGACAGCCACCTGCCAGCCAAGGAGAGAGGTTAAGAAGAAGCCAAGCTTGCCGGCACCTTGATCTCAGACTCGGAGCCTCTACCACTGTGAGAAAATAAATTTCTGTTGCTTAAGCTGCCTGGGCTGTGTTATTTGTTACAGCAGCCCTAGCAAACTAGTACGGTTGGCCACTGTTGGGGAGTAAATGAGTCCTCTCACCCCAGTTCATATGTTCCAGTCCTAATCCCTCATGTGATGGTTGCTGGAGGGGAGGCCTTTGGGAGGTGATTAAGTTAATTTAATTTTTGTATTTTTTTGCTTCTTAGGGCCCCACCCGAGGCATATGGAGGTTCCTAGGATAGGGGTCCAATGTGAACTACAGCTGCCAACCTATACCACAACCACAGCAAAACAGAATCCAAGCCACGTCTGCGACCTACACCCCAGCTCACGGCAATGCCGGATCCTTAACCCGCTGAGCGAGGCCAGGGATGGAACCCGCAACCTCATGGTTCCTAGTCGGATTTGCTTCCACTGCACCACGACAGGAACTCCAAGTTTATATGACGTCATGAGGGTGGGGCCCTTCGTTAGTCCCCTTATAAGAAGATAAGAGGGTGAAATTTCCTTTTCCAGGCACACACAGAGGAAAAGCCATGTGAGGACACAGTGTAAGCCAGTAAGGGGGCCCTCACCGGGAAACAAATTGCTGCCACTTTAATCTTGAACCTCCAGCTTCTGGAACCATGGGAAAGAAATTTGTTTTTTTTTTGTGCCTACGCCACAGCCACAGCCACAGCAACATGGGATCTGAGCCGCCTCTGCAACCTACACTGCAGCTTGTGGCAATACTGGATCCTTAACCCACTGAGCAAGGCTAGGAATCGAACCTGCATCTTCAGGGATATTACATTCTTAACCCACTGAGCCACAAAGGAACTCGGTTGTATTTTTCATTACTTTTCCAGCACTTCGCTTCATGCATCAATATTCTTCTTCCTTTTTTCAAAATTTTCAAATATCAGGACCGGCTGAACAACTGGATGCACTGGGGCCGAGGACAGTCCTGTCCCAAATGGGCAGCGTCTTAGGTGAATTCCATCACCAGGCCTTCATATAGCAGAGTACGTAAAGCTATGTGACCAAACAGTCTTGCCTCGAACAGCTTCACCCCGGCTTTTCCCTTCCGGCGAGCACAGGCAATCTGATCGCTTCTGCCTCTGCAATTGCTCAGTGGCCCGAATGTAGTTACCAATCAGCCCTCTCGCTTATTTCATCTCCCACCCGGCAGGGGCTATCGGAACATATAAAAATCATCCTGGCTTCCATCTGCTTCCCCAGTCGTCCCTGGCTGGGATTTTGGACCATCATCTGTCTGTAATGATGTCTCACTTCTCTCCACAGTGTCCAGATTTATTGAATGTGAAAGTCTTGGATCCTTCGAGCTGAGGATAAACTTTCCGGGGTTTTCAACTCCTCACCCGGGCCTCCGTTCAGAGTCACCAGCAGCTGCTCAGCGCGCACTGTTTAGGCTGCAGGTGTACTTTGCTAGTAAAATAAACACCCAGTTCACATATGCGTGTGATCCAGAGTGTTACACAGATGCCGGGACACATGCAATGGTATCGTCTGTGAGAAAAACACATGAGCTGCCACGATGGGCAGAGGCCCTGGCCAGAGTTGACGTGCAGCCTGGAGTGTGACGCGCTAGGGTGGTAAGTGCCAAAAAGGCCACACCAGTGGATCCCACCCTGGAGCCACAGCCTGACTCTGTCATGGCTGCAAGATTGTTGATTTAGGGATAAACGATCTAGATTAAAAGAAAAAAAAAATCGCACAGCTCTCTGCCCAGTTTGGAGCTAGACTCTGTTTGTAGTCTTGGGAGATTGATAGTCAGTAGAATTGTCTTGGTCCCGGCAGACAGGCCATGAGACGCCGAGTCCCTTCCAGCCTATGTACAGCTACCTGAGTGGAGGGCCATGGTGTGGGGTTGGGGGGGACAGTGAAGAGGACCAGAGGAGTTTCTGGGACTCGTCCAGCTCCTGACTCAGCAGTGTCGTGTCAAAGCCCCCACTCTCCCAACTGCAGAGGGAGGAGGCAGCAGCTGAGGAAGAGAAGGTAATTTTTATGTTGTAAATATTTCAGTGATGTATAGGCAAAATTGAAAAGTCCATAAACTATACATGTACACATTGGGACATTTTCTCAAACGGGACACCCTCACATACCGCATCACATACCCGGATCGAGAAACAAAGCATTGGAGTTCCCACTGTGGTACAGCAGGATCAGCGGCATCTCTGCAGCGCCAGGATGCAGGTTTTAACCCCAGCCTGGCACCGTGGGTTAAAGGATGCAGCGTTGCCACACTTGGGGGCGCAGGTTGCAACTGCAGCTTGGATCTGATCTCTGAAACCGGGAACACCATATGCCATATGCCAACAAAGAAAAAAAAAAAAAACAAAGCATGACCTGCAACATCCCAGAAGCCCCCTCAAGCTCTCTGCTCACTATCCCCCTCCCTGAGAGTGGCCTGTATCCTGACGTCGACCGGTATCAATAAGTTTCTTCTGTTTGGGGGACCTTATTTTTTTTTTTGGCTGTGCCCATGGCATACAGAGGTTCTTGGGCCAGGGATTGACCCCGTGCCATAACAGCAACCCAAGCCTCTGCAGTGACAATGCTGGATCGGTAGCCCCCTGTGAACATCAGGGGAACTCTGATGTTCTATAAATTCGATCGTTAATATACAGCCTTTTGGGGATCTGGCTTGATGTTATATCTGTGGAATTCATCACAGATATAATGTGTGAAGTTATAGCCCATTCTTTCTCATGGCTGTATACTATTCCTCTGTATAAATGACTACATCACTTTATTTATCCATCCTGTTGTCACTGTTTTTATTCTGGCCATGGCATGCAGTTGGCTTGATGTGGGATGTCAGTTCCCAGACCAGGGATTGAACCCGGGCCACAGCAGTGAAAGCACCGAGTCTTCACTGCTAGACTGCTAGGGAACTCCTATCCATCCCATTGTCAGTGGGCATCTGGGCCATTCCTAGTTGTGACTATTATGGGGGTGCTGCCATGAACACTCGAGTACTGACCTTTTGGTAACATAAGGCAACTTTTCTGTTGGATGGAGAGTTAGGAGGAGAGTTGCTAGATCCTAGGATATAGCTTGTGGCTGTTCGCATTCCTTCGGAAGTTTGATTGGAAGAAGTGGAAGCACAGACGCTCGTTGTGTTGGTGTGTTGCCATCCCAGAGCTAGTCTGCGAAAATTCCAAGAGGAGAGTAGGAGAAAAGGCGGTCTTTCCCTCTTTGCTCTACTTCGTATGCTTTCTCGAGCACACACACCCAGGCAGGAGCACATGGTCTTGGCTCTCACAAGGTGAGTTGCAAAGAGAAGCCTTCTTTTTCTCTCTCTCTCTCTTTTTTTTTTAAGGGCCACACCTGCAGCATATGGAGGTTCCCAGGCTAGGAGTTGAATCAGAGATGTAGCCACAGGCCTACACCACAGCCACAGCGATGCAGGATCCAAGCTGCATCTGCGACCTACACCACAGCTCAAGGCAACGCCAGATCCTTAACCCACTGAGCAAGGCCAGGGATCGAACCCTCGTCCTTGTGGATACGAGTCAGTTCGTTAACCACTGAGCCACGATGGGAACTCCTGTTAACTTCATTTTCTGATGTTTCTAGATTTTCTGGACACTCTAGAGTGTATTTATAAATTTAGAAATGTGTGCTTCTGAATATACTCTTTTCTCCACGTTTCCTGACATTCTACGCTTTCTGTAATATAGTTATTATCACATATTTCATATATGATATATTAACTTTTTCCCAGATTAGCTATTGGACCCATTGCTCTGAATTTAGGGCTCTTTCACCTTAGAAGATTTCTGAAGTTTGCAAAAAAGGTACCAAGCATATTCTTTGAAATAGAAACAAACATATTGTTTAAATATGTGTGTATCTTGTAGACTCTTGATTTGGGGGTACTCTGTGGTAATTAGAAAAAAACCCCATCTATTTATTTGAGTCATCAGCGGTGATGTCAAGTTTTGGGTGGCGAGTGTTTTAAAGGAGACATCTGCTGAAACAGAGCGTCCAGGGACCCCTGTGTTGGAGCGACCTGGTGAGATTTATTAAAAGAGCATGTTTCTGGGCCTTACTCCAGTCCGGCTAAAGCAGAGCCTTAGCATCTTCGTTTTTAGCAAGCTTCCCTGGTGATTCGTGTATACCCAAGTGTCACTGTGTAGAAAGCAAAAGATTTTACAAGTCCCCAGTGCCACACATGATATGTGCTGATGCGTGGTGTGTAGCAAACGCAATGAGACCCCTTGTCACTCAGGCCAACAAATATAAACAGCCAAGTGGACAGAATTGCCCTGGGCCCTGGCAACTGCCGGCTTAGAGCCCGGAGCATCCTTTCGGAGCTGCTTTTATGAGAAGCGGGAATTGGCAGCTTGGTTCCTGGAGGAATTGCCGTGTAATAATAATAATAATAGTCATAACAACAACAACGATAACCAAATGGCGAGCAGTCATTGCATGTTTACTGAATGTGAAATGAGGTACTAAGAATGTTATGTGAACACGGATTGAGTCCCCCCAGTGCCTCTAAAAGGTAGGTACTTTTTTTTTTTATGGCCTCACCTGAGGCATATGGAAGTTCCCAGGCCAGGAATGGAATCTGAGCCGAAGCTGCGACCTACGTGGCACCTGCAGCAACACCGGATGAAAAGGTAAGTACAATTATTGTCTCCATTTCACAGATGAGAAAAATGAGGCCCAGAAAGGCAGTTCGCGCACCTAAGATCACACAGCCAGAAAGAAGCAGAGCTGAGGCTTTATACTCAGACGGACCAACCTCAAAGCCCAGCTGTGTGACCTCTGAGCCTTACAATCTTTGTTCTTCTCACTGAAGAGCAGAATTTGGATTTATAAAGACAGTAATTGAGAGGCTTGGCTTTGAGGGCTCCATTTATAAATGAGTAATGTGAAATATGCTTCAACATATGCCAGGCACTGGTTTTGTTTGTTTGTTTGTTTTTTTCCAAAGAGTTTCTGCATTTGTTTATTCCCACCAGACTTGCATGAGAATTCTGGTTGCTTGCAGAATAGCAGCACCAACATGTAATATGGTCCGTCTTCCAAATTTTAGCCATTCTAGCAAGTCTCTAATGGTATTTCATGTGGTTCTAATATGCATTTCCCTGATGATAAAGGATATTGAGAACTTTTTCATGTACAATGTCTATTTAACTCCTTTGTTCATTTTTTAATTGGGTTGTCTTATTAGTATTGATGTCTAAGTATGGTTCGTAGGTTCTGGGTACAAATACCTTGTCTAATATATATTTTGCCCATATGTTCTTCAGTCTATGGCTTGTCTCTTAATTTCTTTGAGTCCTGACGAACAAAAGGATGTTGGCGGGCGGGGGGGGGGAATTTGGGGAAACTCCATTTTATCAACTTAACCTTTCTGCTTTGATTTGCTTGACTGAAATCAAATCATGGTACACATATGATCTATCCCTGCACTGTCAATTGACTTTCACTGATCTGTTTCACTTATTATCGTGCTACAGGCATACTGTCTTCATTAATATAACTTTAATAACCCTTGGGTTTACATTTTTACCAAAGTTGGGAAATTCAGACCTTATCTATAAACAATTTTTCTGCCCTAATCTTCCTCTGCTTTCTGACAAGCTCTTCACGTATGATTAATCTGTTTAATATGATGCATGTGACCTTGTGTATCTCTTTATATGCCTATGCCAGGTCATCTTTTCAACCCTGGGTATAGAGAAATGAACAAAGCAGGAGTTCCCTTTGCGGCTCAGTGGTAACGAGCCTGACTAGGATCCCTGAGGATGCCGGTTTGATCCCTGGCCTTGCTCAGTGGGTTAAGGATCCACGGTTGCCGTGGGCTGTGGTGTACGTTGCAGATGCAGCTCGGATCTGGTGTTGCTGTGGCTGTGGGGTAGGCCAGCCCCTGCAGCTCCTATTCGACCCCTAGCCTGGGAACTTCCATATGCCCAAGGTATAGCCCTAAAAAGCAAAATAAAATAAAATAAAATAAGAAATGAAAGAAGCAGTGTGTCTCTGCTCTCGAGTAGCTCTCAGTCCTTAAGGAGGAAAGCAGGAGGCCCTTGACCATGGCGAGCCTGCAGCTCCCTTTCCTGTTACTCTCTCTGTAGGTGTGAAGCAGAGAATTGGATCTCAGTGGGGAAAGCAAGGAGTTTGGATGGGCATGGTGGGAATGGCTTGTCCCTGTTCCGTGGTGTCTGGGGCTTCACCTGGAATGGCTTGAAGACTGGGGCTGCAGTCGTCGGGCGATTTCTTCGCTCACGCAGTTGGAGCCGGGGCTGGGATGCCTGGAAGACTGGGCTCGGCAGGGTCTGTTAACCGAGGCCCTTACACGTGGCTTCTCCCTGTGGCTTGGGCTCAACAGAACAGAGCAGCTGAATTCCGAGAGGGAGCATCCCAAGAGGGTCATCAAAGTGTGAACATTGCAAGAGAGCCAAGCACCAGCTGTGTGACCTTTTTGACCCTGCCCTGGACATTGCCCAGTCTTCCATTCACCTTGTCCGTTGGTCCGGATGGTCATCAGCCTGTCCAGGCGCAAGGAGAGGGGGCCATAGATGTCACGCCTCGAAGCGCTGCATTCCATGATTGGTCAAAGTTTAGAAGTTCCTTGATGGCGTAGCAGTTAAAGGATCTGACCTTGTCAGGCTGTGACTCCGTTTACTGCCGGGGCGCATGTTCGATCCCTGGCCCAGGAACTTCCATATGTTGCAGGTGCAGCCAAAAAAGAAATAAATAAAAGGGGAGTTTTTAATCAAGGGAAATGACTCTTCAACTCTGGAAATTTATTTGCTGTGTTTGGTGGAGCAGAGTTTTGTTTCGTTTTGTTTTTTAACGCGTCTTGTGTCACACCCACCAGCCGCTTTCAATTGCCCAATGGATTTGACTGGTAGAGGCGAATGTGGAGGCGAGACCCAGCAAGGTGTATTGACACAAACCCTCCAGGTAATTTTTTGTGAACTGAAGTTTGAGAAACACATCATGCTCTACTGCATAGAACTCCAGAAGGGCTGAAGAATTGAAGCTCGCATGCCAAATCACGACACTCTCTTCTTTTCTCTATCCTACTCCAAGGCTCATTCTTCTTCCCACTCTTTACCAACAAACAGGTGGAAAATTAGAAGATTCTTTCTCAAGAAACTGGGTGATCCTAGAGCAAAGTTCTTTATATTAATGGGTATCTCGGAGTTCCCGTGATGGTGCAGCAGATACAAATTCGACTAGTATCCCTGAGGATGTGTGTTCAATCCCTGGCCTTGCTCAGTGGGTTAAGGATCTGGCATTGCCATGAGCTGTGGCGTAGGCTGACAGCTGTAGCTCCGATTCGACCCCTAGCCTGGGAACCTCCGTATGCCATGGGTGCGGCCCTAAAAAGAAAAATAATAATAATAATAATAAAATATTAATGGGTATCTCCAATGAAGTAGGTCGGTATTAGCCAGATTTCCCTACAAATGAAGGCTACCAGCTAATAAGTGTTGCACTCACACATGGAACCTCCAATCAGCTTTGCTCTGTTAATTGCAGACGGACAGCCAAGAATCAGCTGACATTTGAAGAAAACCACCACACAAAGGACAGAGCTCAAATGAGCAAACTCATGGAATAAAGAGACCGAGAGAAAATTCAGGGGACAGAGAATACTTCCACAAGGACAACAATTTTTTTAAAATCCAGTCATAATTCATGTTCCTAAATATATAAGAGAAGACACCGGATTCCTGAATCAAGAACATGACATGATAAAATAGAGCAAATGGAAGATAAGCACAAGTTCTTGGAATCTGAGATTGGGTGCTTACAAGTTTTAGCAGAGGGTTGCGAAATAAAGTTGAAAATCATTTTCCCGGAAAAAAACAACAAAAAGACTAAGAAATGAAAGCCGGGCGAGAAAAATGAGAAAAAGCAGGCACTTTTCACCAGCCTTGCCACTTCCCCGTAAAGCAGAGCTGGGATTCAGCAGATATTAAGGTGAAAGCAACCTCTGTCAGTAACTGTATGTGCCATGCAGCAAGCTTGCCCTGTGTGTGTCTGACCGACGTGGGGCTCTAACACGGCGACCAGACCCCCCGCTCCCCACCCCGACAGAAATCCCGGAGCGTGAACTTGCTTAGAAGAGCGCATTGAAGCGCCAATGAAATGTCAAGACTCAGGTTCAAGGTGGGCTCCCAAAAGGAAGGTCAGGGCCTCTAAAGAGCTAAACTGATACGAGTAAAGGGATGCAAGAGATTTTTATTATTTTATTTTATTGCTTTTTAGGGCCACACCTACATTCCCAGGCTAGGGGTCGAATCGGAGCTGCAGCTGCCGGCCTGCACCACAGCCACAGCCACGCGGGATCCGAGCCGCGTCTTCGACCTGCAGCACAGCTCACGGCAACACCGGATCCTTCACCCACTGAGCAAGGCCAAGGATTAAACCCGCAACTTCATGGTTCCTAGTCGGATTCGTTAACCACTGCGCCACGACGGGAACTCCCAGGAGTGGCCTGATTTTTGAACGTGTGCTGATACACCGGGAAGAACAGGGATGACCTAGGTCACAGATACAGGGGGGAATCCGGAACAGGACTTATTCCGGAGGTGGAAAAGCTTGTGGCCAGCCATGGCTGCGACAAATGTTAAGCATCCCCATTCATTTATCCCCAGTCCCTCCTCGAGTCCCCAGAGAGACTGGGAGAGACGTGGGATCTCTCTGCACACACGGGATGCAGTTGGAACAAATGTTGTCTGAAATTCAAGGGCAAGGTTACTTTCGCTGACCTTGTTTCTTAAATAAACTTGACCTCATTTACATTCACGATAAATCTGCAAGTTAGTCCTTATTGCCGTGATTTTACAGAAGAGGAAGCTTAGAGCATTTACAGTGGAGGTTAGAAAACCTAGCCCACGTGTCCCAATCTTCAGAGCCAGGCTCCACCGGTTCCAAAGCTCATGCTTCTCCCAGTCTATCAGGCCCCAGAGCAACGAATGATGTGCCAAGTTCAAGTCCTTCAACCCTTTGCTGAGGGCATTGGGCTACAGAACTGCTAGCTTTGATGGGGCTGAAAAGACGCTCTAGCCTGGAGCAGCTTTTGGTCTCTAGAGAAGGCATTTATTGTTTCCTGATGGCTTGAGGCTTTCTCTTCTCTTTTCCCCCTCCTCCCCCTCCCTCTGCCCCCCCCCTCCTCTTCTTCCTCCTTCTTTTTCAATTGCAGAACCTACTCCGTTTCCTCTCCTAAGCAAAAAACCTGGGCCATAGACAGCCTCATTTATTTTAACTTAAAGGAGGAGCCCTGGGAAGTTCATCAGACTGCCAGGAATCTGGAATTTGCTGATGAATGGACGTTTGGCTGAGCATAGTAAATTCTCAGCTAATTGAAAGCAGATAACAACAGCGATGCATCCACCTTGAAGAACATCGCATTCCTAATAAATAATTGGAAATGGCAATCTTTGGACATATGAACTGCGGGGATCAAGTCTTAAATAAATTCTGGACTAATTCCTGCCACATATATTATACTGTATTTAGCAGTTGTGCCATATGAGAAGATTAAAAGCTATAAATCTCTTTGCAACACCACCCATGACCGTGTTTTAAACACAGAGTAAGTAGGAGTGGGGTTCTTAGAATGCCTCATAGAACACTGACATGCACGGTTCCTCGTCCTGTCCCCTCACTCCAACCGACTCCCTCCCCCAGGCTCTCTCTGGGGTCCCAGACTGGGATCCAGTCCCGGATTGCACAGCCCTCCTCAGCCTCCTGGGACTGCAGCCCTGCCCGGGGTTGTCTCAGACCCACGCACCTATGGGTCCTTGCCTGCTGTCAGCTTCTTTGGTTTTTGGTTTTGCTTTTTAGGGCCGTGCCCGCGGCATATGGAGGTTCCCAGGCTAGGGGTCGAATCAGAGTTACAGCTGCCGGCCTACACCGCAGTCACAGCAAAGCAGGATCTGAGCCGCATCTGCAACCTACACCACAGCTCCCGGCAACGCCAGATCCTTAACCTTTAATCCACTGAGCGAGACCAGGGATCGAACCTGCAACCTTGTGGTTCCTAGTTGGATTCGATTCTACTGCGCCACGACGGGAACTCCTCAGATTCTTTTTGATAATAGGTTTTTACAAGATACTGAATATATTTCCTCGTGCTGTACAGTAGCTCCCTGTTGTTTTTCTGTTTTATATAGATTAGTGTGTGTATTTTAGTCCCAAACTCCTAATTTATCCCTCCCTCCCCTTCCCCTTTGGTAACCGTAAGTTTGTTTTCTATGTCTGCAAGTCTATTTCTATTTTGTAAATAAGTTCATTTGCATCTTTTTTAGATTCCACATATAAGCAATGTCATATGATATTGTCTTTCTCAGTCTGACTCACTTCGCTTAGTTTAAGAATCTCTAGGTCCATCCATGTTGCTGCACATGGCAATATTTCATTCTATTTTATGGCCGAGGAATATTCCGTTGTGTATTTATATATAGCACATACATATACACATAAATATACAAAACACATCTTCTTTATCCATTGGCTCATCGATGGATAGCTAGGTTGTTTACTTCTAAGAAAGATGTTTTAGCCATTATTATTAATTTTTTTTTCCTTTTTGCCAATACATTTGGCATATGGAAGTTCTTGAGCCAGGGACTGAATCCGAGCCACAGCCGCGAGCTACACCATAGTTGCAGCAACACTGGATCCTTTAACCCACTATGCTGGGCCAGGAATCAAACCCATGTCTCTGCAGCAACCTGAGCCACAGCAATTGGAGTCTTAACCCACTGCACCATAGTGGGAACTCATTTTATTTGTAAAAATGAATTCTGGGGAGTTCCTATCGTGGCTCAGTGGTTAACGAACCTGACTAGTATCCATGAGGACGTGGGTTCGATCCCTGGCCTTGCTCAGTGGGTAAGGATCTGGGGTTGCCTGGAGCTGTGGTGTATGTAGGTCACAGATGCAGCTCGGATCCTGCCTTTCTGTGGCTGTGGTGTAGGCCAGTGGCTACAGCTCCGATTAGACCCTTAGCCTGGGAGCTTCCTGAAGCTGCAGGTGCAACCCTAAAAAGCAAAAAAAAAAAAAAAAAAAAAAAAAAAAAATTCTGAGCTATTGTTCTCTGCATTCAGAGAGTCTCTTTAATTCTCATTGACGGCTGCCCTGACCTGGCTTGTGTTAATGAGTTTCTGTTTTCACATGGATATAGGTTTGTGATGTCCAGCATTGAAGGAGCTCTTCAGAGGGGATTTCATCCAGGCCTCCTCGGGGGGAAGTGTCCTCAGGTGACCCCCTGGGACAGAGCAAAAATGGAGCCCCTCAGAGGCAGAGACTGCCTCCCTGAGGTGACATTGGGGGATGTGATGGTTAATTTTGTATGCCGATTTGACGGGGCCATAGGATGCTCAGATCTTTGGCTCAACACTGCTTCTGAAGACGTCCGTGAGGGTATTTCTGGTAGAGAGTAACATTGGAATCTGTAAAGCAGATTGCCCTGCCCACCATGGGTGGGCATCGTCCGAACCCAAAGACGGAGGAAGGGAGTATCGGCCTCCTCTTTCTGGCTGAGCTCAGGCATCAATCTTCTTGCCCTTGAAATGGGATTTTATTATCGACTCTCTGGTTGTCAGGCCTTCAGATCTGGGCAGGAACTCACACCATTAGTTCTTCTGGGTCTCTGTCTTGCCAACTGTACATCTTGGGACTTCTCATCATCTCACGAGCCAATTCTTTTTTTTTCAGGGCTGCACCCACCCCAAGGCCTATGGAGGTTCCCAGGCTAGGGGTCCAATCAGAGCTACAGCTGCCGACCTGCACCGCAACTCACAGCAACGCCAGATCCTTAACCCACTGAGCAAGGCCAGGGATCGAACCCATAACCTCATGGTTCCTAGTCGGATTTGTTTCTGCTGTGCCGCGATGGGAACTCCTGTTCTGCCTCAACCATTTTTGCCAGCATTTCCTGAGAAGAAATGGCCTTTATTGACCCGAAGAGAATGAAAATGCCCACACCATCTCTCTCACAGAGTTTGCTGGCTGATCAAATGGAAGAAGAAGGCAAAAATGATTTCTAAACTGTAAAGTACTTTACAAAACGAAGCTGTTCTTGCCGTTCTTCACTCTTGGTTTCTGGGTTGCTTCAGAGTGAAACTTAAACCAAAAGGATAAATTAGAGCCTAATCCTCCATCTGCAAAGAACAATTTGACCACACTGCTGGTGTTGTGTGATTTTGTTCACTCTTGGGCCTTCTTTTTATGAATAGAAATATCCACATTTTATTACTTTTCATTCCTGCACGACTCTCCCCCAAGATAACCTCGCCAATTAGTTTCCGTTGTTCTTTGAACTTTCAAAATGGAGAGACTAGGAATGTCGAGTACATTAACCTAATTATTAAAGAATTAGTTATACGGAAGAGTTGCTTTCTCACACCATTCCAGGGAAAGAATAAGAAAGTCTGGAATTTGGGTTAAGTGGAAGAAAATTTCCCTGGTGGGGCTAATTATTTAATTACAATGAATTAATATTGAAGATCATGCTTAGCAAAATTTTTGTTTGCTCCTCCAGCTGCATATCTCCACCAAGATAAAAACCTGTAATTTCTTGAGAGCCCATTATTAAATTATTTCTATTTTTCTTTTTGGCGATTGTAAAACTTCGTTTCTTTCTTTATTTTATTTTATTTTATTTTATTTTTTGTCTTTTTAGGGCCATGCCCACTGCATATGGAAGTTCGCAGGCTAGGGGTGGAATTGGAGCTGTAGCTGCCAGCCTCCATCACAGCCATAGCATCTTGGGATCTGAGCTGTGTCTGCGACCTACACCACTAACCACAGCTCACGGCTGGGCCAGATCCCCAACCCACTGAGCAAGGCCAGGGATGGAACCCAGGTCCTCATGGATACTGGTCGGGCTCGTTACCACTCGGCCACGGTAACGAACTCCTTTCCCTTTTTTTCATAGATCGTATAGTGGGACTGTTCAGTCATGTCTATGGCTTTTTGGGCAGACTTTCTGAATTCTGAAACGGTGGAAATCAAGAGGGGCTACTCTACAGTGAAAAAAAAAATTCTTTTAAACCCTGTATGCAGTATTCCTGCTTATACGGTCTCTCTTGGACGTTGGCTAAATAATAGAGCTCCTTAGCTAACATGCTTAGGAATGAAGTCTGCAGGTCTTTTAGGCATATACGGGCATGGCTGTTGAATGGAATTGTATTAAATGCTAGTGATGACCTTTGCTTATCTCTTTCCTCCTGCTTTATAGGGGTTTCCTGAGTTTTACTAGGGGCCTTCAATACCCTAGATTCTCCAAGAAGCTTCTTCCCTGGAATCCTCCATGTCCAGGATGCCATTCTGTGTAAACATGTGGAGCAGACTTGTTCTGTCCCCCGGGTCGCTGATGCAAAGGCTAAAATCTAATGGATTCAAGACTGACCTTCGGGGTCACCGTTCAAGTGTGAGGTCTCATCCGACCTTCCCAGTGGCGGGTAGAATACAGTTGTTAAGAGCGCTGTGTTTATTTGTTGAGTATGTGGTGGCTCTTGATGGGCAGTTTAGATGAAGGAGCTCTATAAATGTGATGCCCTTATGCTGTTTCCAAAAATGTCAGGAGGCAGAGTGGTGTCCAGACGTGGACGGACAGACCTAGGGTTTAAAAGCAGGTTCTGCCCCTTACTGGCCCAGGGACCTTGGGCAAGCCACTCAGCCTCTTTGAGCCTCAATTTCCTCATCAATAAAGTGGAGATAATAACAGCCATCACGCAAGGTTGTCGGGATTCTTGGAGCTTGTAAAGCGCTTGGCACATCCGAGAGATTGCTAGTTGCTGACCGTTCCATTCATAATGAGTCTCTGGGTATGAACTTGTGCCCTTCCCCCAAAACTGTGTGGTTTGGACCACGTGGGTGTATCGAGTTTGCTAATGAATCTGTTGTTCCAAACAAAATCAAAGGCTCTTTAAAGACAAGAGCAATTACGTCTATGCGGTGATTAAGATGGGAAATTCTGTTGCGTTCCTTCCTTACAGAGCTATGGCGATGGCTTTCCTGTATTTCCACTTTGTTCTTAGAACAGTTTCTCTTACTCCAAAGTTAGTCCTATATTTTCCCCAAACTGGAAATGACATGTGTTGTTCTGTTCACTTCTGGGGCCATCCCGCTTCAATTTTTGTTATATGTAAGATTTGCACAGGTTTTTTGTTTTGGGGTTTTTTGTTTGTTTGTTTGCTTTTGGTCTTTTTAGGGCCATGCCCAAGGCATATGGAGGTTCCCAGGCTAGGAGTCTAACCCGAGCTGCAGCTGCCGACTTACGCCACAGCCACAACAATGCAGGATCTGAGCAGTGTCTGCCACCTACTCTGCAGTTCACGGCAACCACCAGAGCTTTAACCCACTGAGCGGAGCCAGGGATTGAACCCGAGTCCTCATGGATACTAGTCGGGTTTGTTACTGCTGAGCCACAATGGGAACTCCTGCATAGGTATATTTTTTGATAATGATTTTAATTTTTTCCGCTGTAGCTGGTTTACAGTGTTCTGTCAATTTTCCACTGCACAGCAAGGTGACCCAGCCACGCGTACACGTATATATTCTTTTTTCTCACGGTATTTTAAAAAAAATCATTTCCACATAGCTTTTTCAGTCCAGACCTCTCTCCAGCCATTTTCCCTTATATCCTAGGATGAAGCAGTAGGTCTGGCCCATTCCCTGGTAACAAGACCATTGTATGATGCACCTGCTCGCATACAACATCTCCATACATTGCTATTTTCCTCTCCATTTCGGGTGTGACCTGTCCTTATTCCCAGTTCAGCCATCCGTCGCTCATAAGTAGTTTGATCTACTCTAGGTCATTAGGAAAGATGTTAAATAAGGACTTTATCTGACGGCAACACCCCCCCCCCGCCCCCGTCCCAAGCTGGCTCAATTAGAAAGCCCTGGGATGGTGAAAAAGGATACTTTATGTTATCACAATGTACTGTTCCCTTTCCGTAACTTATAGAAAGGGTATGTTCCAGGAGTGTGGAACATGTCACCTGTTTAGTATTTAATGATGAGTTTGCACCAGAGCCTAAGGAAATGTTTGTATGCAACTCACGAAATTTGATTTGGATCTGGACTTGGAAGTTGTTTCAATGAATTCAAGCAGATTGAGAAGTCATGAGCAAAAGGATGCTGGGATAATGCAAAGTATGCTCACCCTTCTAGGGCTTTCCAATTTATGACCAGTTTATGAAAGAGACATCAAACAGAGCTGCTGGGGGTTAATTTCTTTCCTTTTATTTTTTTGTCTTTTTTTTTTTTTTTTTTTTTTTTTTTTTGTCTTTTTACCATTTCTTGGGCTGCTCCTGTGGCATATGAAGGTTCCCAAGCTAGGGATCGAATCAGAGCTGCAGCTGCCGGCCTACACCTCAGCCACAACAACGCAGGATCCAAGCCACGTCTGCAACCTACACCACAGCTCACGGCAACGCTGGAGCCTTAACCTACAGAGCAAGGCCAGGGATCGAACCCGCAACCTCATGGTTCCTAGTGGGATTCGTTAACCACTGCGCCACGACGGGAACTCCTGGGGGTTACTTTCAGATGAGTTCTTCTTTAACATTAGTGACCTGGAATGTCAGTGTGCACAACCTAGGAAATTAATGGATCTAGCTATTGACCATCAGTGGCTGGTAACATCACAAAAGACAACCGTGTATTATGTACTTCCTGATAGAAGAACACACTGTCGCCTATGAAGTAGTCTTGTCAAAAAGAGCAAACCTGAGAAGTTTTTATTGTGGCTCAGCGCCAATGAGCCTGACTAGTATCCATGAGGATGCGGGTTTGATCCCTGGCCTTGCTCAGTGGGTTAAGGATCCGGCGTTGCTGTGAGCTGTGGTGTAGGGTGCAGACCAGCTTTGATCTGGCATGGCTGTGGCTGTGGTGTAGGCCGGCAGCTGTAACTCCGATTCAACCCCTAACCAGGGAACTTCGATGTGCTGCAGGTTCGGCCCTAAAAAGACAAAAAAAAAAAAGAAACAAAAAAAAAAAAAAAAAGAGAGAGAGAGAGAGAGAGAGAGAGAGAGAGAGAGAGAGAGGGAAAACCTGGAGCTCATAAATGGGCTTGTCTCTATGGCAGCACCAATTTGATCTCCCAGCCTGGTGCAGTGGGTTAAAGATCTGGCACTGCTGCAGCTTTGGCTTAGGTTGAAGCTGCAGCTCAGATTTGATCCCTGACCTGGGGAAGTTCCACATGCCGCAGATGTGGACAAAAAAGAAAAAAAAAAGAGCAAACCTGAATCTGATCAAATCTCTAGATCCTGCTACCAATTTATAGGAAAAAAGAAAACAGAAAATATGTTAAATGACACCATGAAGATGCAATCAGCAAAATCTAGACTATGGGGAGTCTATAAGACAAACAATCCAATGTCTTCACAAATCGAAAAGAAAAAAAAAAAAAAAGAAGGGATATCTACAGAAGTAAAGAGATTTAAAAGACAGATTACTGGAGTTCCCTTTGTGGCTCAGTGGTTAACAAATCCAACTAGGAGCCATGAGGTTGCAGGTTTGATCCCCGGCCTTGCTCAGTGGGTTAAGGATCCAGCGTTGCCGTGAGCTGTGGTGTAGGTCACAGACATGGCTTGGATCTGGTGTTGCTGTGGCTGTGGTGTAGGCCGGTGGCTACAGCTCCAATTAGAACCCTAGCCTGGGAACCTCCATATGCCACGGGTGTGGCCCTAGATAAGACATAAAAAGGCAAAATAAATAAATAAATAAATAAATAAATAGCTCAATTACAATATGATGACTTTATTTAGATACTAGTTCAGTCAAACAAATGGTTAAAAATGATTTATGAGCTAAATGGAAATTTGAGCACTGACTGGAATTGCTAAGGAATTGCTCATTTTTTAAGGTATGATGATGGTGCTGTCTTTATGACTTTTTAAAGGGGTACTTATAATTTGGATATGCATATCAAAGTTTTCAGATAAGATGCTTTTATGCTATTTTATTTTTATTTTCTTTTTCGTCTTTTTTAATGGCTGCACCTGTGGCATATGGAGGTTCCCAGGCTAGGGCTCAAATCAGAGCTACAGCCGCTGGCCTACGCCAAAGCCACAGCTACGCCAGATCCGAGCCACCTCTGTGACCTACACCGCAGCTCTCGGCAACACCAGATCCTTAACCCAGTGAGAGAGGCCAGGGATCGAAAAGGCATCCTCATGAATAGCAGTCAGATTCATTTCTGCTGAGCCACGACGGGAACCCCTCAGGTTAAGAGGCTTTTATGTGAGTGCTTTGCTGCCAAATAATATGGGAGAGGAAGAAGCGAGTGAGGGTACAGATGGAAGAAAAGTAGTAGCGGTTGAAGCTGGGTAGTAGGGGCTCAGTATACTAGTCTCTCTCTTTTGTACTCATTTAAAGTTTTCTGTAATTAAGGAGTTCCTGCTGTGGCACAACAGGATCAGCAGCGTCTGTGCAGTGCCAAGAATGCAGGTTCAATCCCTGGCCCCGCACAGTGGGCTAAAAGATCTGGTGGTGCCACAGCTGTGGCATCGGTCTGCGGCTCAGATCTGATCCCTGGCCCGGGAACCCCATAATGCCCCGGGGTGGCCAAGAAGAAATCAACAAGTACAGTTTTGCATAATTTAAGCAAATGTAAACCACGGCCCTGTGAGATCCTAAATCTCGAGAGAGAAAACCAAATCAAGAAATAGATGGACGACGCAAGGGTGAAGTACAGTGAGAGTCACAGTATCTATTTATTTATTTATGTATTTATTTATTTATCTTTTTGGCTGTGCCCACGGCATGCGGCAGTTCTCAGGCCAGGGATCGAGCCTGCACCACAGCAATGACCTGAGCCACAGCAGTGACAACGCTGGATCCTTAACCAACTGAGCCACTACAAAGGGGATTACTGTACTCTTAAGAGTCCACACGGGTGGGGCCCACTGCCCCCTGAGCATCTATATATTTGCTGGATGCTGTCATGTAGCCGCTGTTATTGGAAGCTCTGCCTTGGGGGTGTGAGCCTAAAGCTCCAGCTACCAGGCTGGCTGCATTCCCCTCCTCACAGACACCGCTTCTAGGGCCCACTCCTCTTTGTGGGAGCCAGGGCAGTTATCACAAACAGGATTGGGGGAGCTCCCATCTCGGCTCATTGGTAATAAACCAGTGATCGTTGTAGAACTATAAATGTAATAAAATTCATTGAGTAATTAAAAAAACAAACCAAAAAAACCCTTAAAGCTACCAAAGGGGAAAAGAGGGTGGGGGAGAGATAAATTAGGAGTTTGGGGTTAGCAGATACACACTATTGTATATAAAATAAACAATGAGGAGTTCCTGTGGTGGCCCGGCAGAAACAAATCTGACTAGGAACCATGAGGTTGTGGGTTCGATTCCTGGCCTCGCTCAGTGGGTGAAGGATCCGGCATTGCTGTGGCTCTGGTGTAGGCTGGCAGCTACAGCTCCGATTAGCGCCCTAGCCTGGGAGCCTCCATATGCCACGGGTGCAGCCCTAAAAAGACAAAAGACAAAATAAAATAAACAATGAGGTCCTACTGGGAACTATGATCAGTATTCAATAACCTATAATAAACCATAATGGAAAAGAATATGTACAAATATGGATAACTGAATCACTTTGATGCATACCAGAAATTAACACAACATTGTAAATCAACTATGTTTCAATAAAAAAATTTAAAAAGAAAAAAATAAAAACAATCGTTTCTCTTTAAATCGAGGTATAATTGGTTTACAATAGTATATTAGTTTCAGGTATACAACATCATGATTCAGTATTTTTTCTAGAGATTATACTCCATTTAAAATGATTATAAACAATTGATTGTAGTCCCTGTGCTGTGCCATACATCCTTGTGCCTTGTTTATTTTATACCTAGTTTATACCTCTTAATCCCCTAAACCTGTCTTGTCTCCACTCCCACCACCCGGCCCTCTCCCCTGTGATAACCACTAGTTTGTTTTCTGCATCTGTGAGTCTGTTTTATTGCATTCTGTTTTGTTATTCATTCATTCTTTTGTTTTATTTTTTGGATTCCACATATAAGTGAAAACATACACTGTTTGCTCTTCTTTGTCTCATTTCAATAAGCATCATATACTCTAGGTCCATCCATGTTGTTGCAAATGGCAAGATTTCTTTTTTTTTTTTATGGCTGGGTAGTAGTTCTGTGTGTGTGTGTGTGTGTGTGTGTGTGTGTGTATCACATCTTCTTTACCCATTCATCTGTTGATGGAAACTTAGGTTGACTCCATATCTTGACTGTCACAAATCATGCTGCTGTGAACATTGGGGTGCATGTATCTTTTTGAATTAGTGTTTTTATTTGCTTTGGGTATGTACCTAAGAGTGGAATAGCTGGATCATATGATAGTTCTATTTTTAGTGTTTTGAAGAATGTCTGTATTGTTTTCCACGGTGGCTGCACCAATTTACATTCCTGGCAATGTACAAGGGTTCACTTTTCTCCACATCCTCACCAACATCTCTTATTTGTTGTCTTTTTTTAAATTATTATTTTTCTTTCTTTTATTTTACTTTTTTTTGTCTTTTTGCCTTTTCTAGGGCCCCTCCCGAGGCATATGGAGGTTCCCAGGTAAGGGGTCTAATTGGAGCTATAGCTGCAGGCCTACGCCAGAGTCATAGCAGTGTGGGATCCGAGCCGCGTCTGCAACCTACACCATGGCTCACGGCAACGCCAGATCCCTAACCCACTGAGTGAGGCCAGGCGTTGAACCCACAACCTCATGGTTCCTAGTCGGATTCGTTAACCACTGAGGCAGGATGGGAACTCCTATTGTTGTCTTTTTAAAGACAACAATTCTGACAGGTGTGGGGTAATTTCTCATTGGGGTTTTGATTTGCATTTCTCTGAGGATTAGTTTTGTTGAGCATCTTTCCATGTGCCTGTTGGCCATTTGCATGTCTTCTTTGGATTATTGTCTTCTGGCCGTTTTTTAAATTGGGTTGTTTTTCTTTTGATACTGAGTTGTATGAGCTCTTTACATATTTTTGGATATTAACCAGACATACCATTTGCTAATATTTTCTCCCATTCCATAGGCTGTCTTTTCATTTTGTAGATGATTTCATTTGCTGTGCAAAATTTTTTAAGTTTAATTAGGTCCCCTTTGTTTATGTTGTATTTTATCTCCCTTGCCTGAGGAGATGGATCCAAAAATGTGTTGCTAAGACTTATGTCAACGAGTGTACTGCCTATGTTTTTTTTCTGGGAGGTTTATGATCTCCGGTCTTACATTTAGGTCTTAAATCACAATTGTTTCTTAAAAAAAAAAAAAAAAAAAAAAAAACCCTACCATTTGTAACCTTGATCCAGCTTCCAAGTCAATATTCTTGCTTTCCTTTTTAATTTAAAGATGCTTTTGGCGGTGTCAGCTTCATGTCCACAGGGAAGCTGGGTCCTCATAGCAGTTTCTAGATTTCGTCACAGGGCCTTTGAGGGTTTGGGGGTGGGAGAAGCAGATGTAATCAACAAATATCTTCTCTCTCTGTGACATAGGCCTCTTCACATCTAGAACAAACTAGAACCCGACCTCCTGACAGAACCAGCCATGATAGGGGGGTTCTCTTTAGGATCACCTCAGAATTCTCCTAGCCTCTAGGGCATAGAATCACAATATTAGAATTACTGACCAGCACAGTGCAATTTTTTGGTAACTCATATTTATGAGTTGTTTGGACTCAAAGATACTTTGGGGACAAAAGTTTAAAAAAAAAAGGCTTTATATAAATCTTCCTTTCTATATGATCTCGGTAGATAGTTTTCAAAAGTAAAGCACACACATGGTTAGAAAATTCAAATGGTACAGAAATGAACAAAATTAAAGGTGAACATTTCTCCCTTTGAACTTCTGGTCTTTCTCCCCAAAGGCTATTACTGTTAATACGTTTTGTCTCTTGCTTCCCACCCCCCAAATGTTTTAGGCATCTACCAAGAAATTGATCAATCAGTCTATCTATCCGTTAAAAAGTCTACTTTTATTTACACAAAAAGAGTCATTCCAGGAGTTCCCGTTGTGGCACAGCGGAAACGAATGCGACTAGGAACCATGAGGTTGCGGGTTTGATCCCTGGCCTCGATCGGTTGGTTGAGGACCTGGTGTTGCCATGAGCTGGGGTGTAGGTTGCAGAATCGGCTTGGATCTGGTGTTGCTGTGCCTGCGGTGTAGGCCGGCAGCTGCAGCTCCGATTGGATCCTTAGCCTGGGAACCTCCATACGCCAAGGGTGTGGCCCTAAGACCAAAAAAAAAAAATCATTCCATACACACACTCCGCACCTTGAATCTTGGAGATATTTTCATTTTAGCCCAGATAGCCTGAACCAACCTTTCCTGGTATTTGCAAAGGGACAAACAGGGAGCATAGTGTCATGGTTGAGGCCATAAAGTCGAAGCCAAAGCAGGGAGAGGAGGAGGGATCCCCTTGGGCTGGGATAGATAAGAAATCCAAACCTTTAGAAGCTCCTGCTACTCCTAAGGTAATGCAAACGTCCTGGGGTATTCCGCGTGATGGAAAGGTGTGTATGTGGTGTAGGTCGCAGATGCGGCTCGGATCCCGCGCGGCTGTGGCTGTGGTGTAGGCCAGCAGCTGCAGCTCCCATTCGACCTCTAGCCTGGGAACCTCCATGTGCCGCGGGTGCGGTCCTAAAAAAAAAAAAATCTCCATGGGATGCTCTTCGTCACCAACAGCCCTCTCTCAGCAGGCGCAGAAGAAAATTCAGTCCCTGGCTGGTCTTCATACTGGGTAGCGGCCCTGGGGCTGACCTGACCACGGGAGGAAGAAATTGGCATCTTCCAGCCCAGTGGCGTCCCAGCTCTAAATTTCCACCCCTTCCACATCCTGACAATCTTGGCGGATTTATTCCCCTCTGGTTTTTATGATCCAAGCCTTCTCACATTACTCATGTTAGCCATATAGACAGCGGGGTCAAACAAGTGACCTATCAGAGCTCACAAGTGACTGACAGCCGTGTCGCCCTGGCTTCCCTCCGACGGATCACCTCCTACCTCACTGTCTCGGGCAAATTTCTAACATTGAAAATGGTACGTTCCACCTTACGCCTCCCACCCCGCCCCTCGCAGGCCCCACCCCCAGGGGCTCGGTAAATTACACTGCCTGCTAATTGAGCGTGCGCTCCTACTGCTCGGTAATGAGTCAGAGGGGTTTGGCTATGTCTGCTCTTCTGGCTTACCCCTCTCATAAACATTCAGAGTGACAAACTTTTTCTTTGGCTTGGGGTCATAAAGAGAGAGAAACAACTCTTAGCTTTGCTTTTTTTCCAGCGGAGGACTTCAGTGAAATATTTTCCACCATCCTCAGCAAGACATCATGCTCCATGCCATGAATAAGTTAATGAGAAAAATATGGAAGCCCCTGCTCCCTGGGGGCCCCCGTTGGGCATTCTGCCCCTCTGAGTACCAGTTATCCTCTCTCTCTCTCTGTCGTTTGGCCTCACGGAGAAGCCTCGGGTTTGAGCCTGGTTCCAAGGTGCTGGGGACCAGGCTGTCTCTTTCCGAGGTCTGCTGGTGCCTTTACCTTGACCTTGGACACCCCTCCCGACTGAACCACTCTGAGAACTCCCTGAGGAGCTGTCAAGTGGGTGAATGGCCCACAGCGAGCAGCAACGAGGGCCAACCACCAAGCACTTCGATAGGGCCAATTTCATCTGTTATTTCATCTCTGGGTCAAAAATGTGCTTACCTAAAGAGGAGCGTCCAGACTCTTAGCCTGGCACTCAGCTGGTTCCCCACCATCTGGCCGCAACCTGCCTTGGCAGCGTTACTTTCCACAACCCCCTTTCCAGCTCTAAGCTCACAGTTCGGCCCCCATTGCCTGCACTCTCTTCCTGCCTAAAATACCCTTCTCTTCGCCTGGTCTAAACCCTTTTCCTTTGGAGGAGGTTGGTGGAGACCATGGGATACCACTTGCGTGCTTTTTCACCCTGGTAGTCAATAAATATTTATTCAACATTTTTAGTGTGTGCGATGGAGGGAAAAGCTAGTTTTTTGAGCTAATAAAATGAATAGGAAGAAGGAGTTCTTTTTTTTGCTTTTTTTTTTTTTTTTTTTTTTGCTTTTAAGGGCCACGCCCACAATATATGGAAGTTCCTAGGCTAGGGATCGAATTGGAGCTATAGCTCCCGGCCCACACCACAGGCCCAGCAACGCCAGATCCAAGAGGCGTCTGCTACCTACACCTCATCTCACGGCAACGCCAGATCCTTAATCCACTGAGCGAGGCCAGGAATCGAACCTGCATCCTCATGGATGCTAGTTGGATTCGCTTCCACTGCACCACGACTGGAACTCCTGAGGGAGTTTCCACTGTGGCTCAGCGGTAACAAACCCAGCTAGGATCCATGAGGACGAGGGTTTGATCCCTGGCCTCACTCAGTGGGTTAAGGATCCTGCGTTGCTGCAAGCTGCAACTAAGTTCGCAAATGTGGCTTGGATCCGGTGTTGCCGTGGCTGTGGCGGAGGCTGGCAGCTACAGCTCTGCTTCAACCCCTGACCTGGGAATTTCCATATGGCGCAGGTACGGCCCTAAAAAAAATAAAATAAAAAAGCATATGAAGAAACATTCAGGTTCGAATTCCTTTCCACGTGCTAAACACTCACCTGCCCCTTTGGACACCGGGGCTCTGGATACCTCCACGTGGAGCTGTTGTACTAGAGGTGTTTGCTGTGCAGTGATCTCAGTGGGGAGCCGTGGGGGGAGGGCTGCCCCCCCCCACCCCGATGCAGGGCCCTTCACCTAAATGCTCTCTCTATCCCACCCTGCTCCCTCCAACTTCTCCTGGGCCTCTGCTCTGCCCCAGGCCAGCCAGGCTCTGCTGGGGAGTGAAGGGAATAAAGAAAGGAGCAGGAAGAAGCAAGCAGGGTTCGAGCCTCAGGAACCTCTCCCCAGCTCGATTCCCGCCCCTCCCCGCTGTTTGAGCCAAGAATACTGACTGGAGCCAAGGGAGCTGCAGTCGTTGTAATGACACCTCCTTCTCTCTGACCTCCTTCCCCCCTTCTCTCCTGGGGACACCAGCCAGCAGGTAATCCCACCCTTCCCTGAGCTGTTGCTCCACCCTGATGCTCTCAGCTCCGATTTGATTTGATTTGATGTTTTGGTCCTTTTAGGGCCGCACCCGTGGCATATGGAGGTTCCCAGGCTAGGGGTCCAATCGGAGCTGCAGCTGCCGGCCTACACCACAGCCACAGCAATGCAGGATCCAAGCCGCGTCTGTGACCTACACCCCAGCTCACGGCAACGCCAGATCCTTAACCCACCGAGCAGGGCCAGGGATTGAACCCTCGTCCTCATGGATCCTAGCTGGGTTTGTTACCACTGAGCCACAACAGAAACTCCTCAGCTCAGATTTTATAAAAGTAAATTAAAAACCTCCACCTGTGAAGAAAAAAACAACCAAATCTTTCTGGCTTTTCAGTTATTTCTGTCCTCTCCAGTTTTCTTGTATGATTTCCCAAGTCGCCAAACTTTTTTGGAAGCATAGCATGAGGTTTAATATGCAGCTTATTAAATGTATCACTCTTTCCCAGGAGAAAGTCCTCACCAGATTTCCCTCAGGTTCAGAAGTTCTGAAGGAATGTAAATTAGTCTTAGATGGGCAGCAAGATCTGGGAGGTTGTGCTGGCATGTTTGTGTCACAAAACAGTCAGTGAAAACAGATCAGCAAGGAATAGGAATCTGTGGATATACATGTGTGTATCTGCAGTATACGTCCACACCACTGCTTACCGTACAGCTTCTAGATGTTTCCTGGGCCTCCCTACTAGACTGGGAAAAATGTCATTTTCTTCAAAGGGAAAAAATGGTGTCTTAGTCCTTTCTCTCTCCCCAGCACCTAGCACAATGCCTGGCACACAGTAGGTATCTCATGAATGAATGTTTGTTTTCATTAATGAATGCATGTTTGTTCCCAGGAATGAATGGGTGTTTGTTCCCATGAATGAATGGAGGTTCATTACCCTTGTTTAATCATCTCTCATCAGTCCCTAGGCAATCAAGGCTTGGGATAACTGGGGCTTTCAGAATCGGCGATGAGCCACCCACTCTTATTAGGAACCTGTGTGGCAGATGGCATCCCCTTCCATAAATGGCTCATGGCTTCTCCACTGGCTGCCTTCATCCTTCTCCAAAGCTCCCAGTCACCTTCTCCATCCTGTCTCTGTTTTGTTTCACTCCGAGTGCAGGAAAGCATTTTCCTCTCCAGTACTCATAGTTTCTAGCCATCTGGAGTGGTTTAAGCACGGCTCTTTTTAGGTCTTCAGAAGTCACCCTTATCCCCCCAACATCAAATGCTTGTTTATCAAGCAGCACAAAGCAAGTTTTAGGGGGCTAGAGCCAAAGAATATTGGAGCAATGACCAACATATATCGGAAAGCCAAATACGTTTCAGCTCTGTCCCTCTCTGGAATGAGTTCCCAGTGACAAATCCCTAAGTCCCCACACACAATCCAGAGAGAGATTGATGCGGTTTTCTCCTCTTTTTTGTCTCGATCCTTAATCCCAGTAACCCAGGAGGCTGTGAAGCCCTCACGCAACTAGAACTAAAGTCTTGCCCTGAAAGCCCAGATTTCTGAAGGTGGAAAGCGGATTGGGCCCCTTGCCTAATTGCATTTGATACCTCCTGCAAATAGATCAACCCAGGAAGTCAGGAGTTGTTGGCTTTATTAGCAAAACCTATTTGGAGGGCTCAGTTTCCTTTTTATTCTTCATTGGGTTTCATAAGAATGGACAGTTCTGTGTTCTGTCCTAGATTACTTGCTTTTTGTCTTATTTAAATACACTTTTTACAGTAAATTAAGAAGCGTTTTACTTAAGAAGACACTTTTTGAATTTCCACCTGGAGGATTTTTGCCCAAAGGGGAACTAGTATTTTCGAAGTTGTCCTTGCGAATTGCACTTGAGGTCAAATTAAAAACAGCCTTTGGAGCTCAATTACAGAATCTTAGAAATCACAGGCCTTGAAGGAAAAATTGCTCTTTTACTTCGTGGAAAAACTGTCAAACTTAAGCTTCTCAAGGTTGAGCTAGAGTGAGAACTATGAAAAGAATATTTTCTCTCTTATTCCAGGGCTGGGTTCTGGAAAAAAAAAAAAATGGACCGACCAATCTTATACCAAAATACCCCTAACACCTTTTCTGTGCCCAGCTAAGTGCTGTGGAAGAGAGTGCAAAACTAGAAAACATGATGTCTGTTCTTTAGAATTTACAAGTCACACACTGGAAGCGACCAGAAAGAATACCGTATAGAGAGTTCTAATCCCGAGCTTCTTAAACTTTAATGTGCGTACAAATCACTTCTGATTCAGGAGTTCTGGCGTGGGGCCCAAGAGCCTGCATTTCTAACAAGCTCCTAGGTGATGCTAATATTGCGACTCTGCAGCCCACATTTTGAATAGCAAAGTTCTGTTTGTGGAACATTCCAGAATATTGCATAGGAACGTCAAAGTGAAGGAGATAAGAAAGGTGAACGTGGTGATGAATTCTTTTTTTTTTTTGTCTTTTGTCTTTTGTCTTTTTAGGGCATATGGAGGTTCCCAAACTAGGGGTCCAATCAGAGCTACAGCTGCCAGCCTACACCACAGCCACAGCAACACGGGATCCAAGCCACGTCTGTGGCCTATACCACAGGTCAGGGCAACACCAATCCTTAACCCACGGAGCAAGGCCAGGGATCGAACCCGCAACCTCATGGTTCCTAGTCGGATTCGTTAACCCCTGAGCCACGACGGGAACTCCGATGATGAATTCTTCACAGAGGAAATACACGGGTCTGGGACAACGTGCATCTTGCAGCGCCAAATTCCCACCAAAGATACTCACTTACAAAGGCCCATGAGCAGCCCAAATGGATCCTAGAGGGAATTATAAACATGGTGCCTGAGGAGCCCAAATGGATCCTAGAGTTTATTACAAACATGGTGCCCCTTAACTCAGGTTTGCTCATGCATATTCTCAAGACATCAGG
Source organism: Sus scrofa (assembly GCF_054392235.1). Lineage (NCBI taxonomy): Eukaryota > Metazoa > Chordata > Mammalia > Artiodactyla > Suidae > Sus > Sus scrofa. The sequence goes on along the minus strand of NC_139401.1, from coordinate 42,954,280 downwards.
GAAATGTAAAACCAATTCTGCTCCCACCTATGAAGACAAGACAGGGTCCTCCTAATATTACATATCCTAATATTAATATCCTGAGGCAGCGTCAGGCAAGGCTTTCCGATGATTGATCCTGAGTCTTCACCCCTCTTGAGAGCTATGATCTTGCCACTCGACTTTGCAATTCTTCCCACAGAGTGCGCTTGCCCACACTTTGACCATAGACTTGGCCATGTGGCATACTTTGCCAATGGGATGTTGGCAAATATGACTCAAGCAGGGGCTCAAAATGTGCCTCTATGGTTGGGCTTGCACTCTTGTGCTTTAGACGCCACCATGGGAAGAACATGTCCCAGGAAGAAGATGAGACACCCTTCCAACACCCTGGAGCCCTCCGGACCTGCAGCTAGAAATGGAGCTTAGCTCTTCAGCTGACTGCCACCCCAGCAGAGGGGTAGAGGCAAGAGGCAGAGTTGGGTACATGCAACTATGAAACACTCACGGACTTCCCGTTGTGGCCCAGTGGAAACGAATCTGACCAGTATCCATAAGGACGCAGGTTTGAGCCCTGGCCTCTCTCAGTGGGTCAAGGATCCCGCGTTGCTGTGAGCTATGGTATAGGGCGCAGATGGGGCTCGGATCCTGCGTTGCTGTGGCTCTGGCGTAGGCCAGTAGCCACAGCTTTGATTCAACCCCTGGCCTGGGAACCTCCATGTGCCACGGGTGCAGCCCTCAAAGACATGAAAAAAAGAACATTCACCCTATGTAAGGCACTGTCTCAGGGTCCTAAGCATGGGAACGATGGGAAGAAGAAGGTGCTAGATCAAAGTATCTGCAGCTACCACTATCGGGCGCACAGAGTGGCCATGTTCAACAGCCAGGACTTGTGCGGAAAATCTCACATTTTTCTCCTTTTGCCTTCACAACCCCCCTCTAGTAAGTACAAGTAGCATCCTCCTTTTACAAATGAGGGGTCAGCAGCTCAGACAATTTTGCAAAGTACTTGGGGTCACAAAAAGCATCAGGAGTAGAGCAGGGACCACAACCTGACTCTGACTCAAAAACCTCAATCCTTAACCACAGGAAAGGGGGCGAGAAGGCCCAAGTGGCGACTTCACTCAGGCCTCAATGTGTCTGTTCGTCCCCGCCTGGCTTATCTTTACCCCCCTTTGTGGGCTGGATCCCGCAAAATTCTGGACTCCTTGGAGGCTTGGCTTGGTGGGGGAACTCCCTCACCAACAGTTTGGAGGACTGGATATAGCATCTTTTTTTGTTTTTTGGGTTTTTGTTTTTTTTTTTTTTTTTTTTTTTTTTTGCTTTTTAGGGCTGCATCCTCGGCATATGGAGGTTTCCAGACCAGGGGTCAAATTGGAGCTGTAGCTTCTGGCCTACGCCACAGCCACAGCAATGCTGGATCTGAGCCGTGTCTGCAGCCTACACCACAGCTCATGGCAATGCCAGATCCTTAACCCACTGAGCGAGGCCAGGGATCAAACACGTACCCTCAAGGTTATTAGTCAGATTCCTTTCCACTGCGCACAACGGGAATTCCATAGCATCTTTTTTTTTTTTTTAATTTATATTGGAGTATAGTTGACTTTCCATGCTGCGTTAATTTCAGGTGTACAGCAAAATGAATCAGTTATACATACATATATATATATCCATTGTCTTTTGGATTCTTTTCCCATGTAGGTTCTTGCAGAGTATTGAGTATTGACTAGATTTCCCTGTGCTATACAATAGATCCTTGTTACTTATCTATGTTATATATAACAGAGACATTACTGTATAGTGTGAATATAGCATCTTATGCTAGGAATAGACATGCCATGGGGAATCCTTACGTGTCAGGTACTGTGCACATGCATTAACTAAGCGAAAGCCATATCTGTTTTAAGTACCACTCTTTGATTTGGATACAACTGTCATTGTACCCACTGGTACTCTCGCTTTGCCAGCTGGGGAGCCCCAGTCATCTTGTTCATCCTACACATTGTTCTCAAGCCCCGAATGTTTACCTGACTATGCAGAGGGGAGTGCGAAAGAGAAACAGACGGGACCCCTGCCTTCATGGAGCTTATAGCATAGAGAGGTTCTGCCCTTTCCCCAGCCTGGCTCCTTCTTTTAGACTCCTTTCCGTCTGCTCAGATAGGCACCCTTCACACTGCAGCTTGGGAGCCTAGTCGCCTTCCTGCCCTATGTTTTGGTCAAATCTGGATGATTACCCCCGTTTCTTTCTTTTCTTTTCTTTTTTGCTTTTTAGGGCTGCACCTGCCACCTATGGAAGTTCCCAGGTTAGCGGTCCAATCAGAGCTGCAGCTGCCAGCCTACGCCACAGTCACAGCAACGCCCGATCCAAGCTGCGTCTGTGACCTACACCACAGCTCCTGGCAACACCGGATCCCCGACCCACTGAGCGAGGCCAGGGATCGAACTCATGGATACTAGTCTGGTTCATAACCCACTGAACCACAACAGGAATTTCCTGCCCATTTCGATTTAGAGATTTGCTCTAACATACCCTCCCTGCCAAGAGAGGCACATTTGGAGCTCCCTGGTGGCTCAGCAGATTAAGGATCCAGCATTGCCACTTTTGTGGCTCGGGTCAGAGCTATGATGCAGGCTCAATCCCTGAACCTGGAAATTCTACCTGTCCCGGGGTGAGGCCAAAAAAAAAAAAAAAAAAAAAGGAGTTCCCACTGTGGCTCAGCAGGTTAAGAACCCGACACAGTGTCTATAAGGATGGGTGTTCAATCCCTGGCCTCACTCAGTGGGTTAAGGCTCTTGTGTTGCCTCAGGCTGTGGCATAGGTCACAGCTGCAACTCTGATTCGACCCCTAGCCTGGGAACGTCCATATGCCGCAGGTGCAGCCCTAAAAAGAGACAAAAGAGAGAGCGGGAGGCACATTTGCTGGACCCAGAGGATTTTCCCCTCCATTCCCACACTAGTCCTTCTCGGCTTGTGCCTTCCTTGTGGCCAGGCTTTCCCAGTGTGCCCTGGGGTTGGGCCCTCTGCAGAGATAACAAGCACAGATCACTTCACCCTACTTCCCTTAATTTTTTTTTTTTTTCAGGGCTCCGAGCCACCTCTGCGACCTACACCACAGCTCACAGCATCGCTGGGTCCTTAACCCACTGACCGAGGCCAGGGATCGAACCCGCATCCTCATGGATACTAGTCGGGTTCCTAACCCACTGAGCCACAACGGGAACTCCCCCTACTTCCTTTGAAAGCAGCGATCCTCGGTGGGCGCTCTGGTCATTGCACTTGGCAGCCGTGTGGGAGGAGGCACCCTTGCCCCCACTTTGGGTTAAACCTACCCCAGCCTCAGGAATGGAAGCCAAGTCGATGCCTGCTGCCGAGCACCCGGCCAAGGACAGCGCTGGCCTCCATCGGCACGCCCTTCCATGCCCGAAATATGCACGTGGGAGTGATCTCCGAAGAGTCCTCCTGTACCCCGTGTGCCCTCCGAGAACCCATTCTCTTTAAAGCAGCTGGATCGCGAGGCCTCTGTCCCGGTGTCCTTTCTGGAAATGGCAACTTGCCTTTGATTCACGAAACTTCCCGGGACCTCTGCCTCAAGCGTGGCCTTTCTCAGAGTCCTTCCAAAGCGGGGCGGCCAAACGTGGCCCCGGCTGCGGAGTGCTGAATCCAGCTGGTTTCGTGGGACTCGTTTAATATTCAAACAAGCAGTCGTTAAAGAGCGAGTCTTCCTCCGGCTCTTCGCCCTTCCCTCCCCGACCCAGGGCGCTGCTAGAAGGCTGGCCCTGCCTCCTGCGCTGGGGAGGCCGAGGGGGGCCGACTTGATTGCCAGCACAGCGAAGCCAGGCGGCGGAGGAGAAAGTCTGATCCGGCTCCCTGGGTCGTAATACCTCGTAAATCAAAGAGCTTTTTCCCGTGATCAAATGCTCGTGCCACCTTCTGATTTCCACTTCGATTTACGAGCGTGTTCTCTACATGAGATACACACCACGATGGACTAACTGGCACCGAACACAAAGAAAGCCAGAGCACTTAGGAACCAAAAATATAAGAAGCCCGCTGACCCCAGGCAGGCTCTTTTTCTCTGACATGCGAGTTAGTTTGATTCCCATTTGGGGACAGCTCAGGTCACTAATAGCTTCTTAGTGTCCTAATGAAAGGGAGGGAGGGAGAAGGCCCCCTGCCTTGTTGAAACTATCTTTCATGTGATTTGCTTCTTGGAAAGTGATTTTGGCCAGCTCAGGAGAAGTCAGCCTAGTTCATCGGCTGGCCTGGGCCAGTAAGGAGTTCAGAGTCACCAAGAAGAGAAAATGACCTTTGGGTCTCGGCTCAAGATGCTCTGGCATAGAGATCCTGTGGGCACCTGGATAGTACCCTCAGCCTCCTGCCAAGCTGAGTCAGGATGAATTCTTGTCCTACTTAGAGTTCCAAGAGTTTTGTGAAGCCAAAGAGATTAAAAAAAAAAAATTGCGTTGGGAGGAGGGACAAATTATGACAGTGATTGGAGGAGGGGTATATGGCTGCTTTTCTTTTTGAGCTGGGTGAGCAGAAATCAAACATAATTACTTGATTTTTCCAAAACGTTGGGGGAACCGCTTTAAAACCAGAAGGAAAAGGGAGCTCCCACTGTTGTGCAGGGGTTAAGAACCCGGTATAGTCTCTGTGAGAATGTGGGTTCAATCCCTGGCCTCGCTGAGTGGGTTAAGGAGCCGGCGTTGCCGCAAGCTGCAGCATAGGTTGCAGATGCGGCTCGGATCCAGGATTGCTGTGGCTGTGGCGTCGGCCGGCAGCTGCAGCTCCGATTCCACCCCTAACCTGGGAACGTCTATATGCTGCAGGTGCGGCCCTAAAAAAGCAAAAAAGAAAAAAAAAAAAAAGGAAAAGGGAGAGGCTTCAATCCACTTAGGGACGTGTCAGCACTTGCTCAGGCTTTTATCACCTTGGATGTCTTGTCCCATAGGTTGCACGGCACTGCCTTTTGCTTTGTTCTTTGGGCTTCGATTAAAAAATAAGTAATACATATGGAAAGCCTGGTTTACCCCAAGCTGGGAGGCAATTAATAATGCATTGCGGGATTGTGGCAAATTCTGGACTTCTGACAAGACCGCCATCATTCATAGCGCCGTGCATTTTGCTAAAGGCTTTCGTGGATGGAGGCATTCTAATTGAACCAATTTGCTATCCTAGATTTACTACTCCATGGTCAGTGAGGTAATGGGCAGGGCAAAATTTTCACAGCGCCTAAGACTTGAAGGCCTTTGGATAGTCTTCGGGGTTGGGATTTGCAACACGCAATAGAACACGACCTTAAAAAAAAGACATAAGGGTGAGCACCTGTTTAAACACCAGGACGAAGTATCCCCTCCTTCCCTCCCTTCGTTTCTCGATCTTCTAAACACGGGCATTTTTGTTAGCTTAAAACGAGGTTAAAAGAAACCTCAGACAACTTCCAAGCAGATGAAAACCACAGGAATGGCTGTCGCTGGAAGGGATGTGCCAGGGAGCAGGGGCCGTACCCGCCCACCTGGCCTTGAGGGTGAGTCCGGGGGCGAGGGTACAATTGCCTGTGTCTCCAGCTATTTTTAGCCCCAGCTGATAGAGCCTCGTCCTTCGGCTGCCCTCTCACAGCCCCTGCGTCACTGTAGCATGAGGCGCCCCCAGGCCATTGCCTCCAGCGCATTCATTAAGACAGGCTCTGCCTAGGCTCCTCTCGTGGGGGGGAGAAACGGTCCCCAAAATCTCCTAAAAGGAAGTTCTCCCGTTGGCGTCCAGCTCTTCTGGATGATTTCTGTTCCAGACATAGACTCGTGTGGCCGCAATACCCTGATTGAAATGAAGCCCTGCAAACATTCCCGGGTTGTTTGCATGCACAGGGACTGTGCGACAGGAAAAAATCCGCGCAGGTCCAGCGGGTGGGCTCAGCCTCTGACGGCTGCATGGCCGCTGAAAGGACAAGGTCCAAGGGGGTTCTACCTTTGACAGAACCCACACGACCCCAACTGGGTTGAACAGTTTCCAGAGACATACAATGGAAAGAACGACATATTCGTTCCGAAGATGAACGGCTGTTTCTGCGGGGTTTCTCTGAGAAAGGAGTGTGTTTTCGCCTCGGCATCCCTATGACACAATAACCATCATGTCACAGAAAATAAGCAAAATGTAATGCTGTTGGGGGCACAGTAACCTCCCCCACCCCCACCCCGGCCGCCGTCTGCTACATAATCTAGAAAATGCGAAACGCTTGAATAGAGGGATGTTGCAGGCAAGTCAAAGGAATGTTACAGAATCCCTCAGGGGGTCAGGTACACCCTCTCAAACAGGGTGATATCTTTTTTGGGAAGGGAGGGTCTTTTTAGGGCCCCGCCCGTGGCATATGGAGGTTCTCAGGCTAAGGGTCAAATCGGAGCTGAAGCTGCCCGCCTACATCACAGCCACAGCAATGCTGGATCCTCAACCCACTGAGTGAGGCCGGGGATCGAACCTGCATCCTCATGGATGCTAGTCAGATGCGTTTCCACTGAGGCACGACGGGAACTCCCTTTTCATTTCAAAAATTTTAAGAAGGAAAAGAAAGAAAAACTGAACGGAAGATGGTAGCACTGGTGACCTTTCAGAGGTCCCCAGCCTGGCGTGCACTCGAAGCGTGTGTCCAGTGCAGTCAAAGGCCTTGTTCTTTCTCTGGCCTCAGAGCAACGTCCTGAGAGAACAACCTCCTGAGAGTTAAAGGTAGTTCTTACTGAGTCCAGGGAATTTGTACATGGGCCACAGAAGGTGTTTTTGACTAGACAGGCCATCTAGCTTCATCTCTAAATTTCCTGAACATTCTTACGTGCCAGCCTAAGACAACCCAGAGTTATCCCGTCCTCATGGGAAGAAAAAAAAAAAAAAAAAAAGGCAAGTCCTCACTCTCAGGACTGGAAGAATCAACAGTTGATTCTGTTCACTTGCTTGCCTGCCAACTGTGTGACTATTTCAGGCCCCGCTGGAAGCCTTAGCAGTGCTAGAAAGGGCAATTTTTTTTTTCACAACTTGATGAGGAGAAGACACCCAAACAGATGGCTTTTCCTACTCAGATGGCTGCTAGAGTGAGCGCCCGAGTTTCCTTCGGGGAGGCCGAGATGAGCGGTACCGCGGTATGGAATTCCTTGAATATTCTCACCAAGAGCAGTGATATTTTATCACTCTCTTTCCGGACAATTTGTAACCCCCACAGAGAATCAGCAAGGGGAATGGCTGGAGGGCTCTCTGTATCTTTCCCCCTCCCCCATAAAAGACAGAAAGAAGTTCTACTGACTTGCATTAACTGAAAAAGAAAATCAAGCCAGGCGTTCCCGTCGTGGCGCAGCAGAAACGAATCTGACTGGGAACCATGAGGTTGCGGGTTCGATCCCCAGCCTCGCTCAGTGGGTTAAGGATCAGGCGTTGCCTTGAGCTGTGATGTAGGTTGCAGATGCAGCTTGGATCCCAGGTTGCTGTGGCTGTGCCATAGGCTGGCAGCTACAGCTCCAATTTGACCTCTAGCCTGGGAACCTCCATATGCCATGGGTGTGGCCCTAAAAAGAAAAAAGACAAAAAAAAAATCAAGCCAAAGGGTTCCCAACCAGGCTGAACTCTATCTAGAAGCACCCACCCCCCCAGGGGGTGGGTGGAGATGAGGTGGGCAGGCCTCACCTCTTCCATTACCACATCTCGGCCCCCCGGAGGCAGGCGATGCTCTAACAGCAAACAGACCCTTTGCCATGGTCCCTTTAAACACGGTCAAGACGGATTGAAACTTAAAAGTTTCATACAATTCAAAGGAAAAACAAAAGGAAATAAACACAGAGAGTGGTACGAGGTTCACAAACAGTTTTATTGACCCTGGTTTGGTCAGCGTGTTTCCAGGGCTTTTCATCCATATGCCTTTTCATGTGCTGCCTTAGGACTTGTATACCAAAGCCCAAATTGTCAAGCTCATGACTGACTCTTTTTTTTTTTTCTGTTTCTGCTGCCATATGACTGGCATGAAGCCCTGTTACCCAGGGCCTCGGTTAGCCTATAAGGCATTATCATGTGAATTTGTCAAAGTGCCCCCTCTGGGCAGATGTAGCTCTGCAGGATCAGCTCTTGGGGATTAAGTAGAGGGTGGCTTGAATTTCAGCCTCTACGTCCTCCCCCAACCAGGCACTTTTGTGCAGTGAACAACCTGCAAAACTGTATTCAGTGGCCCTGCCCATCAGCCAGGGCTTTTAAGATATCTTGATTATCAGTACTAAGTCTCCTCTACCTACCTAAAACCTAATTTTTGGGTCTGGCTTCTAGTTTCAAGAAATACTTCTTCTCCAGGTAACTGCCAATAGGGATGACACCCCAGTAGTCCATGTCTTATAAAGTCTTCCTTGCTAGCCTACAAATATGTCTTAGTTTCCTATCGTGACTGGATCATTTATATAGTAACTATATATTCGGAGTCATAAAGAGGTTATTCTTGCGCTAAGGGGAGTTTTTACAAACAAGGTTAAAGGTCACTGGATAAGAAATAGTTGAACTCAGTTTGGACTTGCAAAGGGCAGGTCCCCTAACACCGCAGCTTTGCAGTCAAATAGCATTCACAGTGAGCCGGTGCGTGGAATCCCCCATGTTGCTTGCAACTCAGTGCTACAAAAGCGCAGAAATATGTTTTTTTGAGCAAAGCAGATAAGCTTTGTGTCTAGGATCAACATACTGATAGTCAGCAAAACACACGCCCTGCTGGGCCCTGCTGTATTCACCCTCCACACACTTGGAACAGACTACCTTACCAAAGCAAAGGATTGTTTCCTTGCAGAAAAGCATCTGGCCTTCGGTATTCGTTGGTATGTACGCAGTGCTTTGCGGGTAGCTTCTCCTGGCGGGGGCTTCCCTGAGGCTAAAGAGACAGAGTGACAAAAACAGCCCATAATTTCAACTCTTGGTGATCAACAGCACAGACGAGGAGTTCTACCGTTACAGTTTGTGCTCTGCAGTATTTTCTGTAGAAGCAATGCTATTATTGGGGTGCTCTGATTCCCAGGTTAGTCCGCACTCCCCACCCTCTGAAAAACAACACTTGTGATAATGTACATTTTCACTGGAATCATTTTGAATATGTTTAGCAGAAAAATTTTGGTTGGAATGGTATAAGCAAAATAATGGTTTTTTGTGTTTTGTTTGTTTGTTTGTGTGTTTGCTTTTTAGGGCTGCGCCCGCGGCATATGGAGGTTCCCAGGCTAGAGGTCCAATCAGAGCTGTAGCCGCCGGCCTACACCACAGCCACAGCAACGCAGGATCCAAGCCTCATCTGCGACCTACACCACAGCTCACGACAACGCCGGATCCTTAACCCGTTGAGAGAGATCAGGGATCGAACTCACATCCTCATGGAAACCAGTAGGACTCGTTTCTGCTGAGCCATGATGGGAACTCCCAAAATAATGCCCTTTTAATGGGAAACAAAGCTTTTGCAAAATGAGTTACTAAGGACAATTTTCTTCTTTTTTAAAAATTAATTTTATTGGCATATAGTTGACTTCACAGGGTTGTGTTAGTGTACAGCCAAGTGAATTAGTCATACATAGAAATATATTCATTCTTTTTACCCATATAGATGATTGCAAACTATTGAGTAGATTTTCCTGTGCTATATACAGTGGGTTCTCATCAATCATCTATTTTATACAGTCGTGTGTATGTGTTATTTCCACCTTCTCAATTCTTCCCTGCCACCAATGGTTTCACCTCTGGTAACCATAGATTGGTTTTGAAATCTGTGAGTTTGTCGGAAACAAAATTTTAAAGGTGTTTTGTTCAGGGATGAAAGCAGTTAAAAGGTACAAATTTCCAGTTATAAAATAAGTACTAGGGATAAAATGCACAATAGGATAAATATAATTAACATTGCTGTATGTTCTATATGCAGATTGTTAGGAGAATAAATCCCAATAGTTCTGTTCATGAGGAAAATTCTTATTTTCTATTTCTTTACTTTTGTATCTTTATGAGATGATGCATGTTCACTAAATTTATTGTGGTAACGATTTTATGATATATGTAACACAAACCATTATGCTGTACACCTTCAACTTATGCAATGCTATTTGTCAATTATATCTCGATAAAATTGGAATTGAAAAAGATATATATATATATATATATATTTTTTTTTTTGTCTTTTTGCTATTTCTTGGGCCGCTCCCGCGGCATATGGAGGTTCCCAGGCTAGGGGTCCAATCAGAGCTGTAGCCACTAGCCTACACCAGAGCCACAGCAACGCGGGATCCGAGCTGCATCTGCAACCTACACCACAGCTCACGGCAACGCCGGGTCCTTAACCCACTGAGCAAGGCCAGGGATCGAACCCGCAACCTCATGGTTCCTAGTCGGATTCGTTAACCACTGCGCCACGACGGGAACTCCTGAAAAAGATATATATTTTTTGGTCTTTTTAGGGCCGCACCTGAAATACATGGAGGTTCCCAGGCTAGGGGTCTAATTGGAACTGTAGCCACCAGCCTACGCCACAGCCGCAGCAGCCACAGCACAGCTCGTGGCAACGCCGGATCCCTAACCCACTGAGTGAGGCCAGGGATCGAACCCACTTCCTTATGGATACTAGTTGGTTTGTTAACCACTGAGCCACGACAGGAACTCTAAGGTACATGTTTTTGTTTTTGTTTTTTAATAACTTTAGAATGCTAGTTTTTGGGATAAAAGCATGCTTGGAAGCATTTGAAAAGATGGAGTGTGATTGGGGACATCTTTCAGGTGTATTTTAAGGTCTCTAGAGGTTAATGATGATAGTTTTCCATTTTGCATTCTTTCACTTTCTGTATCTCTGATGTGGCTGGCCAACTGGTATGAAGGGGCTATTGGGAGCTCACAAAGGTGGGAAGGAGAAAAATAGAAGAGGGCTCGGAGGAGAAACAGAGAGCAGGAGAAGTAACAGAGACGAGGCGAAGAGGTGCAGACTTTCCCAAAGCAGAGTGAGTAAGATGCACATAATCTAAAAGACAGGAAAGGAGGCAGTGGCTAAGCACCACTGGCCCTGGTGCCTGTCACTGCTGCTCCTAACCCGCAGTCACCAGGCGGGCAGACCAAGGAAACGTAAGGAACCAATCGCCAGCAGTACAGTATATATGGGGGCAGGGATTTTTTTTTTCTTTTTCGCCACTCCCTTGGTATGCGCAAGTTCCCAGGCCAAGGTTCGAACCCATGCCACAGCAGTGACAAAGCCGGATATTTAACCCACTGAGCCACCAGGAAACTCCACATGGCCATTCTTACTTTTTTTTTCTTAGGGCCACACCCGCAGCATATGGAGATTCCCAGGCTAGGGGTTGAATCAGAGCCTCCGCCACAGCCACAGCAATGCAGGGTCTGATGGGCCTCTTCGACCTACGCCAGGGATCCGATTGGCGTCTGTGACCTACACCACAGCTCACGGCAATGCTGGATCCTTAACCCACGGATCGAACCTGCGTCCTCACGGAGGGCTAGTCAGATTCGTTTCCCCTGAGACATGACGGGAGCTCCCGGAAATGGATACTTAAAACAGAATGCTGTCTGGGTAGGAAGCCAAGAATGGTAAGAAGGGAACCTCACTTGGTTTGGGGCAAGTAAGATTTCTACACCGACATGAAGGATGAGTAGTAGGGCTGCAGATGGACAGAGAAACACGTTTGAGGTAGAGGAGCCAGGCGTGAGCCAAAACGCAGAGGATCGTTCCACCGTTTCTCTTCGGAATCGGAAAGTGGTCAATTTCATGTCACTCACCGGCGTGCTCCCTGCAAGTGGAGCCCTTGGGGTTGGGGAAGGGAAGGGCCGTCCTCTGGTGTCTCGGGGCCGGCTCCACATTTCTTCCCAACTCCACACTGACCGAGGTCAGGTTGACAGTTTGAAATGGAGTCTTGATAGAAGTACTGATGCCCTGGAAATTGGCAGCCACTACAGATCAGGGATTTTTATTTCCTGGATATCTGGGTGCTCAAACTTTACCAGCACACCCCTGGACCCTGGTTCCAGAGGCCATCCTACTGCAAATATGTCTGTGATACAGCTTTTTTTTTTTTTTTTTTGTCTTTTTAGGGCTGCACCCGGGGCATATGGAAGTAGAGGTCCAATCGGAGCTACACCACAGCCACAGCAACTTAGGATCCAAGACACGTCAGTGACTACACCACAGCTCATGGCAATGCCGGGTCCTTAATCCACTGAACGAAGCCTGGGACCCGATACACATCCTCATGGATGCTAGTTGGCTTCATTACCATTGACTCACAACGGGAACTCCAGTGATACAACTTTTAATGCTGCTCTTTACCTAGAACCAAACATATTTTTCTCGATCTTCTGCCTCACCCACAGGCAGCTGCTCTTGGGCTGAAAGGGGTGGAGATGAGCAAGCGGATGCTGCTGATGCAGCAATGGTTTCATCACCCTGGTCTCCTTTTGACTTGCTACATTCACACGTGCTAGCATCCTGTGTGTTTTCCCACACTCGCAGCTTTGAAAGTCAAACATTTTTCTTTAAAGACACTGTTTTCCTCAGACATTAATGCTCCTTAACACACATCTAGACTCCCACAGCTTCGTTTTCACACCTGTAATCTGATTTACATGAATAACCAAGTCTTCGCTTATATCTGCTTGGAATGATCCAGAAGAAACCAACATTTCCCGTTCAGGATTGGATTCCTGCCACACAGATATCAGCAACCTGCTCAGAGTATTATCAGAGATGCATAAGACGTTCAGAATCCACTTTGCCACACTGACCCAGTTTCCACGGCAAAGGTCACTTGGGCTGGGATCTTATAGGAAATAGGGAATAGACCAGAGGTCGGCTGGGTCAAGCACAGGACACTTTGTCATTTTCAGTCATTTGACTTCCCTTTCTTCCCTCTCTCTTTATTGATCTGGCACAGATTTATATGCCCAGAGCAGACTGGGCAAATTCCTTTGTGTCCTGCAGAAGGTGTCTCTCTCTGTCCTGGGAAAGGCAGCAAAGATAGATCAACTCACATTGCCTCAGTGAGCTGGAGCAGGTAGGAACGGGATCGGCTCCATCTGAGAGGCAGAGGCGCAAATTTGATCTAACTTGCTGCATGTTGGGAGCTTATTTTTCATATTCAATGCAAATTAGCCTCTTCAAATTTATCCATATGCTTTTTCAGCAGGAAGAGGAGCTTTTTGTCCTGGGATTCATACCAAATGTTCTGGAGGATTGCATGAATATCTAAATCATTTTATTGCTGCAGATTTAGATGTTAATGAACAGACACCAAAAACATGTCTCAGAACTGGAGTTCCCATCGTGGCTCAGTGGAAGTGAATCCCACTAGTATCCATGAGGACGCAGGTTCAATCCCTGGCCTCACTCAGTGGGTTCAGGATCCGGCATTGCCGTGAGCTGTGGTGTAGGTTGCAGACACAGCTCAGATCCTGCGTGGCTGTGGCTGTGGCACAGGCCAGCAGCTGTAGCTCTGATTCAACCCCTAGCCTAGGAACCTCCATATGCCATGGGTGCGGCCTAAAAAGACAAAAAAAAATTAATAATTAATAAATTAAAAAACATGTCTCAAAACTGAAGGAAAGGGAGCCACGCTGTCCCTTCTGGAGGGGGAGGGAGTGGGAGGGATCGGGGGCTTGGGCTTATCAGACACAACTTAGAATAGATTTATAAGGAGATCCTGCTGAGTAGCATTGAGAACTATGTCTAGATACTCATGTTGCAACAGAACAAAGGGTGGGGGGAAAAATGTAATTGTAATGTATACATGTAAGGATAACCTGACCCCCTTGCTGTACAGTGGGAAAAGAAAATAAAAAAAAAAAAAAAGAAAGGAGAAGGCGAAACAGAGAGGAGCAGCCGGATCACCCAAACGCTTGGCGGGACAAGATGCCCTCCTCCAAATCTACTGTTTTTGCTCCCGAAGCAATTTTTGGTCTGTAGTCAAAAGCAACTATTAAAACCGATATAAAAATTTTAAGACACATAATGGCAAAGAGGATGATAAATAATATATCTATGTACCAATGAATCACTTTGCTGGACAGCAGAAATGAACACAACATTGTAAATCAGCTAACTGTTAATACAGTAAATTAAAACAAAACACTACACAGAGTTGACGCTAACAATAATGAACAAAATTAAGATGTGGGGAGGGAGGGACTGGGGGTTTGGGACAGGCATATGCACACCGTTGTACATGGAAAGGCTGGTCAATGGGGACCTGCTGTGTAGCACAGGGAACTCTGATCAATACTCTGTGATAATCTATATGGGAATGGATATGCGTATATGTATAACTGAATCATTTTGCTGTATAGCAGAAATGAACACAGCATTGTAAATCAACTATACTTCAATAACTTTTTAAAAAAGAAAAATTAAGAAAATAGCCAGATTTTTGCAAAAAATTTTAAAAGGGTCTATAAATTGGGAGTTCCCACTGTGGCAAGCAGCTTAAGGAGCTGGTGTTGCTGCAGCTGTGGTGTAGGTGGCAGCTGTGGCTCAGATTCGATCCCCTGACCAGGAACATCCACATGCTGTGGATGCGGCCAAAAAAAAAAAAAAAAAAAAACCAGGTTTCCATAAATCAACTTTCCAACCATGCCAATTATGTGACCCCCATGCCCTACCCCCACCAACCTTCGTTCCCATTTCCAGTTTATAAGACAGTGTGGAGTAGTTGATCAAACACTAATGGGCTCAGACCCCAGTCCCATGAGGCTTTGAGCATTTCACTGATCCTCTTTTTTGCTTGCTTCTTTATTTGCGAAATTAAGGTAGTGATAGGTTAGCCTAAAGTTGCTGTGAGGATGCAGGGAGCTAGTGATTATACAGGACCTGTTCTGTAGCAAAATCTCTATGCTCGGAAAGTTTCATTTCCTGTGTCCAGTTTGGGAGTTCTAATTTGTAAGTGTGGAAATAAAGAAAAAAAGGCATCATTCAAATCTTTATAGAAGGGATTGCAGGATAAGGGGGATAGTGGTGGAATAGTCACCATACCCTGTATTTTTTTCATGATGCGTGTGGGGAAGATGTGGCCATGTTTCTACAGAGGGTTTTTTTTTTTTTTTTTTTTGGTCTTTTTAGGGCTGCACTTGCGGAATATGGAGGGTCCCAGGCTAGCGGTTGAATGGGAGCTACAGCTGCTGGCCTATACCACAGCCACAGTCACGCAGGATCTGAGCCACGTCTGCGACCTACACCACAGCTCCCAGCAACACCAGATCCTTAACTGACTGAGCGAGGCCAGGGATTGAACCCTCGTCCTCATGGATACTAGCTGGGTTCTTTACCACTGAGCCATAACGGGAACTCCTGCCGTGTGTTTTTTAGTTGTCATCTTTAACAACCAGGGTTCTACAGAAAAGAGATGGCACACTCCAGGAGGGACTGAAGAGAAAAGCACTATTAATAAAATCGTGGGCAGGGTTAAGGGGGTCCCCAAGGTGGGTGATGCACCCAGGGATTAACAGAAGTGGGAAGCCATGACCACCCTAGAATTAAAAGGACAGGTGGCGGGCACGGTTCCCGGAACCCAGAGAGAGCTGTGGCTGTGGAAGAATGGCTACCTGACTGACGCTGCCATGTCGATAAAGGAAACTGCGGCTTGGCAGGGAGGTGGGGTCCGGGTGGGAGACCCTTCCTGGCCTCTCTCTTCCCACCATCTGACTTCTAGTCAGGGCTTCACGATGGCCCACCCCAATCAGAAGGCAGAGGTCTAATGAGCCCTACCGATGCGGCTCCAGGGAGGGCAGCCGCAGGGCACAGAGGAGGACAGAGAAGGGAGGGACATGGATAGGGAAGAGCAAAGAGGAAATCTCCAGAAGAATATCTTAGGATGCCATAGAAAATAGGACATAGATGAGCAGGTTGAGTATTAAGGAAAATAAAAGTTGAGTGCTGGTCAGCAGAAAAATAAGTAAGGAAGGGATGAATTGAGCCACGAGGGTCAAGGGGTCCTCTCTTCCTGGCTGCTTCCTGGAGTGGAATTCTAAAAGTTGCAGCTAAATAAGTCCTCCTTTGGAGTTCCCACTGTGGCTCCGTGGGTTAAGGACCCGACACAGGGTCCTCAAGGATGTGGACAAAGTGTCTGCGCGGATGCGGGAGTTCGATCCCTGGCCTCGCTCAGTGGGTTGAGGATCTGGCAGTGCCATGAGCTGTGGTGTAGGTCACAGGTGCGGCTCGGATCTGGTGTGGCTGTGCCAATAGGCTGGCAACTCCAGCTCTGATTCGACCCCCAGCCCGGGAACTTCCAGATGCAGCAGATGTGGCCCTAAGAAGACTCAAAAAAATAAAAATAAAAAATAAAAAATGATAAAAAAATAAGTCCTCTTTCCATTGTACCCGTGTAGAGACCCTACCCCAAATGACCTCACTGTCCAATCCACAACTGGAAATGCAGACTTCAATTACTTCTGCAACACCTTCAGACCACCCCCAATCAGGTAACTGACTCCTCTATGTAAAGACTATTGTATTACATGTTCATGTTTTAAGGTGGGGGCAGGAAAGGAGGAGTGGCCCAGATATCTCCTACTGCCTAACAAATCACACCAAAATTTGGTGTAATATAGCAATGATTTCTT
This sequence comes from Sus scrofa, assembly GCF_054392235.1. NCBI lineage: Eukaryota > Metazoa > Chordata > Mammalia > Artiodactyla > Suidae > Sus > Sus scrofa. The sequence goes on along the minus strand of NC_139401.1, from coordinate 42,937,713 downwards.
TACTGATTTTTCCTTTTTGGCGGTACTGGGGGCATGGGGAAGTTCCCAGGGCCAGGGATCAAACCCCCACACGGCAGTGACAATGCGGGATCCTTGACCCGCTGAGTCACCAGGGAACGCCACAACAATGATTTATTATTTCTCACAGTTCTCTGGGTTGACAGGGTTCAGCTGGGGCCATCTTATGCTTCGTGTCCTGTGGTTGAGGTCACTCCCATGGCTGCGTTCAGCTGGGAGCTTGGTTGGCAAGGCAACGTCTAAGCGGGCCTCTCATTCTCCAGGATTTCTTGGTGTGTGGCCTCCCAACGTCCTTTCAGTCACCTAACCTGGGCTTCTTCACAGCCTGGCAAGGATCTTCCAAGGGGTGTTCTAAGAAGATAGGTCTTTGCTTCATGCTTGCTCGTATCTCCTTGGCCAAAGGAGGTTGCATGGCGCATGACCAAACTCAAAGGCGTTGTGGGAGGAGTTTGCAGGAAGGCATACGTACAGGGAGCCACTAATCTAAGTCCACCACAAAAAGTGAGAGACTCTGGTCCCTAAAGAACAGAAGGAATCAGCACCAAAGTGAAACGATGTGGAAAGGAATCAAGAAATCACAGTTTGCTAGAATCATCCTGTTACCTTAGTTTTACGAAGGTAAATATATGACATGAAGAATCTGTGGCTGTGAGCATGGGCAGCACTGCTTCCAAGTCTTTGAGGGTTTGTTTAACATGCAGTAATAATGCAGTTCTTTATCCAGGAAAGTCATTATTGGAGCTCTCAGGATAGCAGGTCTGCTCTTTAGGTTTAGAGAAAGGGCAAGAAGTGTCTTGGGGAGGGAGGGGGAGTGGCCGGAGGGAACAGGAGAAGGCAGCTCAGGGTCATTTTGCACAGACTAAGCAGTTAGCACTAGAGAACTAGTGCCCAGCTTCTCACCTCCAGCCCCGGACCTAGGAAAATGGAGCTTAATGGAAATGACAGTTTTGTCTGTTTGTTTTTGCTTTTTAGGGCCGCACCCATGGCATATGGAGGTTCCCAGGCTAGTGGCTGAATCAGAGCTGTAGCCACCAGCCTACACTGCATCCACAGCAACGCCAGATCTGAGCCGCGTCTGTAACCTACACCACAGCTCATGGCAACGCCAGATCCTTAACCCACTGAGTGAGGCCAGGGATGGAACCTGCGTCCTCGTGGATACTAGTCAGATTCATTTCCACTCAGCCACGACGGGAAGTCTCCTTCTGTTCCAACATGTCCCAAACTGGCTTTATGCTTTCTGTTTGCCCTGGAGTATCGGATACTGAGTAAGATGTGTAAACTTACTCAGTAAGTGTAAGCTACGAAGGATGCAGATTGCAACTCATGGCTCAGTGGTTAATGAACCCGACTAGTATCCATGAGGAAATAGGTTCAATCCCTGGCCCTGTTCAGTGGGTTAAGGATCCGGCATTGCCATGAGCTGTGGAGTAGGTCACAGACGTGGCTTGGATCCCGCATTGCTGTGGCTGTGCCATAAGCTGGTGGCTACAGATCGGATTGGACCCCTAGCCTGGGAACCTCCATATGCCGTGGGTGTGGCCCTAAAGAGACAAAAAGACAAAAAAAAAAAAAGAAGGAAAATCTTCCGATGAGTACCAGATTTTAAAGATGCAAATGAAGTTTAAATCAAAACAATCCTTTTCGGATGCTGCCGTCTGGGCCAATTTATGAGCACATACAAAGACTGACCTTTTTTATTTCGTATTTACGAAAGCTGAGAGTAAAAATAACATTATTGACCTTGATCACGAACCTTACTTATCTGAATAATTATTAACTCTTTCTATCATTCAAATGTGCCTGCAAAGAAAAAAAAAAAGATTAACCATAAGTTTGGACTGGGTTGAAACTGGGGGACTGCGAAGGAGGGAACGCACCCTAGACACTAAAGGCAGCTCTGAAAAAGAATTTTAAACATTGATCAGAAAAATCCTGGAGCAAGGGTGACATTGCTGGAATAGTTAAAGACTTCTATGTGGTCTAGTTCAATAGGGACAATGTACATTTGCTTCAAGTTCCAGTATGTTTCTATAAACATACTTTTCCACCTTATGCCCTATTTTATTAATCCGTTAAACGACTCCTGTCAGGCAGTCTCTAAAATCCTCACAACGCTCTCTGCCTGTTATTATCCACATCCTTAAGTGGGGGCTGGATCTAGTGACTTGCTTCGGATGAATAGAGTAAAGCAAAGTTGATGGGATGTCACTTCAAGACTGGGTTACGCAAAGACGGACCCTTATTTTTTCTGATCTCTCCCTCTCTCTCTCTCTCTTTAAGGGCCGCATCCGTGGCATATGGAGGTTCCCAGGCTAGGGGTCGAATCGGAGCTGTAGCCAGTGGCCTACACCACAGCCACAGCCACATAGGATCCGAGCAGTATCTGCGACCTACACCACAGCTCATGGCAACGCTGGAACCTTAACCCACTGAGAGAGGCCAGGGATCGAACCTGCAACCTCATGGTTCTTAGTCGGATTCGTTTCCACTGTGCCACGACGGGACCTCCAAGACAAATTTTTATTCCCTATTTCCCTTTTTAAATCTCCACTTCCTCTTGAAGGGGAAAGTTATCGTTCACTAACTTGATCTCAACAATATTGTAAAAAATCAATTTTTCATCAGCAGAATATACAGGAATGGCTTGCAGCGAGGATATGAATGACAGCGGTCACGTAAAGAGAATGCTAGCTTCTCTGACCAAGTCTTATTTCCTGCTCGTGCTCATTTCCACATCCTTTGGAGGCAGCCGCTTTTCCAGGAGTCACTCTAGGCCTGCGTCACGACTGGGAGAGGACCACGTCGGCCCTTGGCCAGGAGCTTGTTGGTAGGATCCTCTCTCCCCCTCTCTGGCCAGCACGTTTTTCCGACTGAAGCTGTCTGGTCCCACAGAGAGGCAGCTGGATGAAGTCATGGCTGTGATTCAGCCTGGAAAGAGCCCGTGATGGTTTCTCACAGGTTTGGTGCATGACTGTCCGTAGAAGGGACGGCTCCCCATCCGAAAGGAATTGTGTTTCTTCAGCTGAGACTTGGAACATAGATACAAGCTGGGCTTCTCTCCTACCCTTTCTTTCACTAGTGGCTCGTTAAATAAACGGAGTTGTTAATGACAGAGGGATTTCCCTGTAGGTCTTAGAGTTGGTAACAAAACACTCAATGTATAAACCCAAACCAAGGAAGTTTATGTTATGGGTATGTGTCTTGGCAGATGATAATTAATAATACAGACACGAGGCCCTCTTGTACAGTCTGCAGCTAGAGTTCCGATGGCACCTTCATTTCCACTACAACCCATAATTCTTGGGGTCAAATGGCAACAAAGGAAGAGCCTACCCTGCAGGGTCTGGGAAGGGTAAGTTGGTGATTTTCCTGACTCAGGCTTGGATGCACGTCTTCACGCAAGTAAGACTAAAGATCAGATTTCTAGAGGACTCAATTGATTTGGAGTGAGAGATGCAACTCCTGATTTCTGTTGTTGCAAGTCTGGTGATTTGCATTTCTGGCCGTCAACAACTCTGCCAGGCCTTCTGGCCAGTCACTGTGGGAAACTTCCACAGTTTTCTACTGAATGGCTTATATGAGAGCATTTGAGAAGGGCTATTTGTGGGAGAACCTTTTGTGGTGTCATTGGGAGCTGCCTCAGGGTGAATAAAATGTCTCTGCCCAAAGGCAGCTCTCGTCTGTCCTGAATTTAGTCGAACGTGGGCTCTTAAGAAGCAGCCATCTGACTTAGACCATGGATGTCAACTCAGTTGTCTTGGGGTGGCTGGACAATAGCAGGGTGCTCTGTCTCAGAGGGTGGCTCCCACTCTAAGGGTTGGAACTCTGCTTCGTTGGCAAAGTTTACTGATGATGTGTGGGTTTACTGCTGTAATTGATGAGGACATGAATGAGCACACCAATCGGAGCTGGAAATTTTACAGATTAGAGATTGAGCCTAGGGGCTAATGGGGTAGTAGATTGAATTTTGTGTTTCTAATTCTTTTTTTCTTTTGTCTTTGTAGGGCCATACCCATGGCATATGGAAGTTCCCAGACTAGGGGTTGAATTGGAGCTGCAGCTGCCAGCCTACGCCACAACCACACCGGATCTCGGCTCACGGCAACGATGGATCCCTGACGCAATGAGTGAGGCCAGGGATTGAACCTGTGGCCTCATGGATGCTAGTCAGGTTTGTTACCGCTGAGCCACAACAGGAATTCTCAAATAGTTGGATTTTAATTCCATCTGAAGAGGTCATTAGATATCATCTATCCCATCCTCTCATAAGAACACCAAAGCCATGTCAGAGAGATAAGCCCCGGGCCTTAAGGTGACAAATTCTTGAGGTATCTATGTTAGGTAGCAGGGTTAGGGCCTGATCGCCAACCTTTTTATTCCCACGTCATGATAAAATAGATCCTTAATTTTATTTAGAAAATAGCTTTCCAATCAAACAATCCATGTGTCATATTTGTATAAACGTTGGATATATACCTTAGTAGAAATTAACCAAGATAATCTGTGGACAGGCCAGGAAGCACCGTAACAATTGTGTACCAGTTTCAGAAATTCCTCAGACATTTATCATCCGCCCAGATGTAATATATATTTATATTTTTAAAAACACGAGCAGGTGTCTAGTTCCTGAATTCCAACGCTGGAGGGGCGAGACAGGAAGAAAAACATTCTATTAGAGATTGAATGTTGATCTGGCCTATCCCATAGTCCCCACTTATACAGGCTCAGTTGCAAAACTAACTGGTTTTATTTTATTTTTAACAGCTGCACCTGCGGCTTATGGACGTTCCGAGCCCGGAGATCAGATCCGAGCCAGAGCTGTGGCACCACTGGTTCCTTTAACCCACTGTGCTGGGCTGGGGATTGAAATGGCACACCTCTATAGCGACCCAAGCCACTGTAGTCAGATTCTTAAACCACTGTCCCAGAGCAGGAACTCCACAAAAGTAATTGTTAGTGCTTCATTTCTGTTTCATTGCAGACCTGGAGGGAGCAAGCTGACTCAGATGGATTTTTCTCAACTCTTTTTTTTAATTAATTAATTTATTTTTATTGTATTTGTTTGTCTTTTTAGGGCCGCACTTGCAACATATGGAGGTTCACAGGCTAGGGGATGAGTCAGAGCTGTAGCCACCGGCCTATGCCACAGCCACAGCCAGGCCAGATCCGAGCTGACTCTGTGACCTACACCACAGCTCACGAAAATGCCAGATCCTTAACCCACTGAGTGAGGCCAGGGATGGAACCTGCGTCCTTATGGATACCAGTCAGATTCATTTCCACTGAGCCATGACGGGAACTCCGGATTTTTCTCAATTCTTTATTTCAGTGTCATTAAGAAATTATCTGGGGAGTTCCCTTCATGGCTCAGTGGTTAACGAACCCAACTAGGATTCTGTAAGTGTCCTTCAGAGACCCTGAGGCATCCAGACGTTCTAGTCTATGGGTGTATCAGTCAGAGTTCTAACAGGAAATAGTTGACATACTCCAAAAAGGATGATTTATTTATTTATTTATTTATTTTTTAGGGCTGTACCTGTGGCATATAGAGGTTCCCAAGCTAGGGGTCAAATCAGAGCTATAGCTGCTGGTCTACACCACAGCCACAGCAATGCCAGATCTGAGCTGCATCTGTGACCTACACCACAGTTCACAGCAACACTGGATCCTTAGCCCGCTGAGCAAGGCCAGGGATCGAACCTGCGTCTTCATGGATGCTAGTCACATTCATTACCTGCTGAGCCACGATGGGAAGTCCTTATGAATTTATTGGTATAGAGAAACCACAAAGGATAGTGCAGTAGCCTCCAAGTAGTAGACACCAAGTCGTTACCATTTCTTGGCCTGAAAGGTTGAGGGAGGAGAATGGTTCCTAGAATTGGGAAGGGATGAGTGAATCTTAGAGTCGTCAGAAGGTTAGCTACCTGGAAAAGGTGGGTGAGGGATGCCCAGCCAGGTCGAGGCAACGCTCGAGGGAGAGAGCCAGGACCATAAACAGCCTGACGTCACTTGCCTTTATCTCTGATCAAGCAGATGCTCTCCACTGGCCAAACGCCACTGGGAGCCAGAGGGTATGGAAGCCCCATGGATGTAGTCCAGACCTGCAGGGTCCTGGCACAGAGTAGGGCAGAGAAAGCTATAGAGTGGAGATGAGGAGACACAGGGAAGATACCTGATTAGTGTATTGACTGATGCATCCTGACGGTCCGCAGGCCCCAGGAGAGCTTTGAGTGCATAAAAGGTTTCTAAGCCATTCATGTATAACTTAGACTTGGTAGGAAGACTCTTCGTTCTTCAATTATTGATGCTCGTATGAATCATAGGGCTAATTTTATAGCTCTTTTGAATATGTTGGTTTGCAAATGTCTTCACTTTCCTGCCTCCAGATATTTTACAGTTGGGAGTGGGTGAAGCTTATGCGGCTTAAGGTGTGAAAAATGACTATCCTTGCCAGGACCATAATATAATTCTCTAACTGACCAGCATCCCAAGAAACCATGTCAGACTCTGAGATGGACTAAGATTTTCACGGAAACTGTTAGGGGTGTGTATTTTGTGTTGCTGAGCGTTGTCACAGCCATGCAAAATTTGTGTAAGACTTATTTTAGATTTTGCTTTTGTACCTAGAAGCCAGTATTTCCTCTGGATAATAGCACAAAAACACGTTTAGCTATCTCACCTCTTGTTTCCAACGAAGGCATAATAAATTTTAATTGCCCTTAAAAATATCAGAGAAACAGGAGCTCGCATTCTTTTCTGGGACAAAGTCAAGTCAGCCAGACACTTAACTCCGTTGCCTTCACCTCCTGAACTACATTAGGACAACAATACCGAAGAATCATCCCTGGAAAACACAACAGGTAATGGACAAACTCTGCCAAGTTCATCATCTACGGCGATACATATGGTATCACAAGGGGACTGCCCCTTGTCTTCTTGTTGCAGACATTCAGGCTTGCTAGATGTTGACTTTAGCAGACAGAATCAAATATATTTGAAATTGGAGTTTTGGTAGGATTAAACTGGATGAAGGTAAAAATATGCAGGAGTCACTCTCTGCACATACAGAGGGTCTTAAGACACTCTGTGTAGGTGGAATGTCTGGCATCCTCTGGGAAGTGATTATTAGTGTTGTGGGACATTCAGATGCAGAATTTCCACGACAAGTAGGAAATGTGCTCATTGTCATTTATTCTTTAAGTATGCCTCGTGTGCCTTTGTCCCCAGCGTTGTCCTACCTAGCAATGGGAGAGGCCAAAGACGCATGCTTGCCCTAAGAAGACAAGGAAGAGGTTGGTGGCCAGGAAACGTATTTGCAAAACAGATTGAGGACAGGCCTCCAAATGGGATATAGTTGTTCCTGCCTCAGAAATGCAAAGTGAGTGGGAATGAACCAAGCCAAGAAAAGGTAGTGGGATCAGTGGCTATTGACAAACATGATGTACATGGATGGGAAAGCAGGGTCAGAAAATGTGTGTATGTGTGTCTTTGTACTAATTATGTAAAGATGGACCTAAGTCCCAAACAGACGCACGGACATAGAAAACAAATGTGTGGTTACCAAAGGGCATGGGACTGGGCGGTAGAGACAAATTAGGAGTTTGGGATTAACATGTACACACTACTGTACATAACATAGATCAACAGCAAGGACCTACTGTAGAGCCCAGGGCACTACCCTCAAAATCTTGTAATAACCCATAATGGAAAAGAATCTGAAGAAGACTGAGTCCCTTTGATGCATATTTGAAACTAACACAACATTGCAAATTAACTGTACTTCTATATATATGTATATTAAAAAGAGAATAGGATCTAAAAGAGGGAACTGACAGCTGCCCTCTTGCCCGTTCTTCCTTGTTATTTCCTTACAGTTCTTTCAAATAGGCAATTCTAATCCCACACTCCTCATACAAAAGGAAATTGAGTGTAACAGAAAGATCAAGGGCTTGTTTGGTTTTTGTTTTTGCTTTTTGTTTTTGTTTTTGTTTTTTCCAGATGGCCATATTCTTTCCTTCATGCAAGCCAGGGAAACATTTCTCAACACTTACCCTGTGCCAACCACAAAGTCCTAAATCTGATTTCCCTCTAAATCCAATTTTTCAAGAAGAGCGTATCCAGATGTTACTCAGAGAGTACAACCGAGGTGCCTGCCTGAGAGGGGCTGGTTCACAGACCTTCAGCTTCTCGTGTCTTTAATATGACATAAGCGGGCCTTGAAGTAAGTACGAAAAGAGTTTTTTGCTTTGATAAATAAGTGCAAATAGTAACAAAACTCTGTAATTTGAAAGTCGAAGGTAGATATATAGAACATTTAGATAAAATTAACACCAAGAAAAATATGGCAGTCTTTTGTGTATGACTTCGATGACTTCGATATATATATATGTCTACCTTCGACTTTCAAATTACAGAGTTTTGTTACTATTTGCACTTATTATGTGTGCGTATGTGTGTGTGTTTGTGTTTTATTTATTTATTTGTTTATTTATTTATTTATTTAGCTTTTTAGGGCCTGTGGCATATGGAAGTTCCCATATGCCATACCTGTGGCATATGGAAGTTCCCAGCCTAGGGGTGGAATCTGAGTTGCAGCTGCCAGCCACAGTCACAGCCACAGCAACGCCAGATCCAAGCCTCATCTGTGACCTACACCACAGCTCACAGCAACGCCGGATCCTTAACCCACGGAGCGAGGCCAGGGATTGAATTCACATCCTCATGGATACTAGTCGGGTTTGTAACCCACTGAGCCACAGCAGGAACTCCTATAAAGTGTGCATATATATATATATATATATATATATACACACACACACACACACATATATGTATTGTTTTATAAGGTAGAATTTTTTTCCAGCCACACACATGGCAGGCGGAAGTGCTGGGGCCAGGGATCAAACACTTGCCCCAGCATCAGATCCTTAACATGCTGAGCTACCAAGGACCTCCTAGAACATTTAGATAAAATTAACACCAAGAAAAATATGGCAGTCTTTTGTGTATGACTTCGATGAATCCTGCCTCTTTCCTTTAACCTCTCTGAGTCCCTTTAAGGGTCTTAAACTTGGGGATATAAAATGATCTTGGACTAATAAACAATCCAGGATGGTATAACCAGACTGGAAGGGTGTAGAATCCTTCATGGCACATAGGGGTCCTTCTGGGTTACATGGTCACTCTCTCCTGATAGCAGAATTCTCAAGATCACAGAGCAAAAGTCCTCAGTGTTCCAGAGGACTGCTAGACAGAGAATCTAGGAGGGGACCATGGTAGGGATGTAGATGAGTTGTGGTACTACATTCTCCTCTCAGTTGTGAATGGAGATTTTTCGATGGGAAATAAAACAAAGGCGGACTCAGTTACTCTGCTTAACACCACCTTGTGTATTACCAAATATTTCCCCTAGAATTTGATGGTTCTTGCTGATTTAGGCTTTCTTCAATGATTGGGACAGAGTTTCTAAAGTTAAGACAACAAACGAGTGCCTTGGGCTGATCCAGAACTGGCATGCGGACAATGTCAGAGGTAGGTATGCCTTTATAAACATATAATCAGACCGAAAGCAGATAACGTGTTTCCTTCATTCACAGGAGTGCATTCCTCAGATGAACTAGGGCACCGCATCCCATACAGACCTCAAAGGAACAGCTGTGACAATTAAGACTGAGCCAGGAAGAAATGAGGGCTCAGTGCCCAGCAATTTACCCGTCTGGAGCTAGAGCTAAGGGACCATAATTTTCCCACACTTGCCTTGGTCGGTTCCTTGTCCACAAGGACCACGGGATGGCGGCTGAGTGTACACAGGTGAGGTTTCGAACATGGATGTTCTTCTGATCTTTAGCTTTAAAAATGTTGGTCCTAGAGTTTCCGCCATAGAGCCATGGGTTAAAAATCTGACTGCTGGGGCTCAGGTCACTGTGGAGGTGAGGGTTCGATCCCTGTCCTGGCTCAGTGGGTTTAGGGATATAGCATGGACCGCAGCTATGGCTCTAATTCAATCCCTGGCCCACGAACTTTCACATGCCACGGGTGCAGCCATTGAAATAAAACGGGGGCGGGCGTTCCCACTGTGACTCAGTGGTAACGAACCTGACTAGTATCCATGAGGACGTGGGTTCAATCTCTGGCCCTGCTCAGTGGGTTAAGGATCTGGCGTTGCCATGAACTGTGGTGTAGGTCACAGACACGGCTTGGATCCTGAGTTGCTGTGGCTGTGGTGTAGGCTGGCAGCTGCAGTTCTGATTCGACCCCTAGCCTGGTAACCTCCACATGCCGAGGGTGTGGCCCTAAAAAGCAAAAAGGAAAAAATAAAGACCAAAAAAAAAAAAAAAAAGAGAGAGAGAGAGAGAGAGAGGTTGGTCCTGACTTCTGTTTATTCTAGAAAAACAAATCCTCAATAATTATTTGATAGGATTCAGCAAAGCAGCCAGGTGTTTTTGTAGGGAAGGGGAAGACGAATGCATTTGTACTAAAAATTATGTCATGATATTCTTCAGATAGTTTCTAGGCAGTTCCGTTCCTATCGTATGTTGTTTTGAAATGAATCTTTAGTCCAGGAATTTCACAGCCTGTTTACATGGTTCACTTCGAGGCCTTTCTCTCACAGACTTGAAGCTCTTGGAAGAGGGTCTTTTGAAAACTTGCTTCCTTGGCTCACCAAGAGATGTGCTTCAGGGATTTTCCTGTGGTGCAGGAGGTTAAAAATCCTTCATTGTCCCTGCAGGGGCTTGGGTTGCTGCTGTGGCGTGGGTTCGACCCCTGGCCCAGGAACTTCCATATTCTGCAGACATAGCCGAGAGAGAGAGAGAGAGAGAGAGAGAGAGAGAGAGAGAATGTGCTTCAGGTACTATTTACGGGCAGGTTCTAGAGTAATAGCCGTCAGACTCCAATATCTGAAAAATCTCTATTCTTATCATGAGCTTTCACAAAAGTAAACGAAGCTCGAGCCACAGTTTATCAGAAAGTGGCTTTCTGATCGGCAGGTCCCTCGACACATCTCCTGAAATTGGGTCATGGGCTGTACAGAACCAGCCTCCACCCACTCGTTCCTTTGGGAACTTCAGCATTATTTGTAACTAAGTAATGCGTTTTTCTTGGATAAGGAATCAGCTAATTGCTTATTTTCCTTGGTGCCTTGCAAATCTGACTAATGTTGACTCAGGTAGATATTATAAAGTTATTTATGCTGTGGGTGATAATTACTTGCAAATGCATTTATAGTCAGAGCGAACTTTCAACATGTTTATACAATTCAATTATCCAGCCCTGGGTAATGATTTCTCTCCCCCCTTTTAAAAATGCTATTCATTGTTTTTAGTTTACTGTTAATGAAGTGGTTTCCTGAATTTTACGTCTCTAGCTCATTACACAGGTCATCCATGTGGAAAACAGAGACAAGGGTAATTTATATTCCTTTTTGAAATATTAGTCTGTGATGGCTTGGATCTTCCCTTTGCAATAATTTATATATAAGGCATCCTGAATGGCACCAGCTTTGGCTCGTGAAATCATTAAGGATGCTATTATCACTCGCTTTCGATACTTTCAGTGAAACTTTAAAATCCCATAATTCTGTATTCAGAAAACTATAATTTCTGGAAGGAAAAAACCGCCTCCAAGTTGGAGATGAATTTATTAGTACTTCACTGCCAGGACATGCCTGCTATGTCGAACAGGCTACAAATGACTTTTAGAAAAGATACGTACTCGAAGCATATCTTTTAAAAGGTTAGTCCTAAGTCATTGGCTTTTCTTTGGGTAATGGTGAATTATTTTTCCCCACCCAAGATTTTGGCTTGTGTCTCAAAATATTTTCAAACTGAGCTTCACCACCAGTCATAGTTTCCACAGGAAACTACCTCTGTGGTAAAATCACTTACAACACACATTTTTTGGTACAGCACTACCCATCAGTATTGATTTTCATTTAACTTCTTCTTCTTCTTCTTTTTTTTTTTTTTTTTCCCCCAACAGAGAATTTGAAATAGTATTTCCTTGGGAACATTACTTAGGAATGTGTGTGAACGATCCGACCTGCGGTATTTCTGAGTTTTATGGAATCTAAACTCGGATGAATTAGACAGAAACCTTAAGGTATTTGAGATGAACGTTGTGCCAGATTCCCTCACTGGAAAACAAAAACAACAATGCGACCAGTGTAAGGAGTGTGGTGTATGTGTGGGTGCGTGGGCGAGGGGTAAGGGAAAGCATCTGGTGGGAAGGCAAGAGAGACCCCACAGCTGTTAACGCTTTTCCTGGCTGTGCCAAACTGGATGTGCCCCCAGGATGACCCAGCAACGTCCATCTCTCGAGCCCTGCTACCGTGTGGCTTTGACGCTCCGCCCATCAAGAGGTGGGGCTCTGAAACGGGGTGGGCAGGTGGAAGGGTTTCAACCCATCGAGAACAGCAGGAGTGAACATCACGGAGCTTCTGAAGTTAGATCATCAAAGGCAACTCACTTGCCACTCACTGCCACACTCATGGTCACAGTCCTGAGCCTTCGCTGAAGCCGATCTTGAGGTCCCCACACTTTAGATGAGGCCGCGTGGAGGGGACATAGAGAGAAGCCCTGAGACTTCATGCAGAGAGAGAGAGAGGCTTAGCCAGGTCCCAGGTGCTCCGGTCCCTCTGTTGTTCCATCCCAGGTCGCCGTCTGACATTTCACACCAGAACCACCCAGCAGAGCCCTTCCCGAATTCCTGACTTGCGGAAACTAAGAAAGATTATAAAATTATTGTTTTAAGCCAGAGGGTTTTTTTTGTTTTTTGTTTTTGTTTTTGTTTTGGTGGTTGGCGGAGGGGTGTTGTTTTGCAGCAGTGGTGACTAGAATCTGAGGACATTGGCTCCAGATGAGGCACCCGAATGGAGTGGGGATGGAGGGGGGGAGGAGGGGATGAGGGCAATTTCTCATCTCTGTCTTTCCTATTTTCACCCTGTTTCCTTAGGGCTCTTTCCCCTCCACATCTGGTTCCTAGGCAGCCTTCTCCTTTAGTCCTCCACTCTGGCTTCCTTCAGGGAGAAAGGCCCCTGCCCTACACTGGCTGGGACTCTCTTCTAGGTGCCTAAGACCCAAGTGGCAATATCTCTGTGAGCCTCCGTGAGGCGCTAAGGTGCAAACTAGCTAAGAGAGCCAGTTGAAGTATGCAGGCTTTATCAAGCAGCTGGGGGACGCCACACTGGCTTGGGAAAGGAACTGTCCCTGCCCTCAGGGAGCTCAGAGTCCTCATAAGAGAAATAAGGAGACAAGTGGTACCTTGAGGAGAAGTGTTGGAGGGAGGGCTGTGCCCAGGGTGACGGGAACACAGAGGAGCGGAACATGTGATCGCTGACTCTATTCTGTCGTGGTCCAGGCAGGTTGCCACAATTCTCTCTCCCTCTTCTCCTTTTCAGATCATGAATTAAATCATTCCCCAATATGGAGAACCTCCTTTAGAATTTCTAATACATTTCAGACATCTAATATGGATGCTACATCTAACTCTCTGGCAATTTAGGGAGCAAACGCTGATTAAAATATATTTAGTGCAACAAATACTCAGCTGAGATCAACCCATTTCTGAATTTTTTTTTTTTTTTTTTTTTTGGTTTCGCCTGCAGCATATGGATGTTCCCAGGCCACAGCTGCGGCAGCACAGAATCCTAAACCCACTGCACCACAGTGGGAACTCCTGAAATATTTTTTCTTATCTCCTCCCTCTGCACAGGCAGTTCTATTTCCTTGCACAGGCAATATCAAATGGTGGTTGAACTGAATTAAACTTAGGTGTAACCAGTACATTTACAGGGTTATACAATCCCTTAACCGTAAGAGACAAACATGTGATTATGAAAATGAAGGTAGAGCTCTCAACACTTAGCTCAAATGACAAGAAGGAAAAGCAGTGTGTGTAATTGGGGGTGCTATATCCAGAGACTGCTGATGGTATGAAGAGTGGGAGAAAATGTGTTTTGAAACTTAAAATATATTCCAAAGTTTTTGGCTTAGAAATGCTAGGTACAAATCAGGCCTTTTTCAAGCTATGCTTTGTTTGCACTGGGTCAAGTGCAACTTCCTGTTGTGGAGAAAACGTTTCAGTGGGTTCATAAGGTCTCTTGGGGACTCACTCGTCTCCTACCAACATCACATTTGAACAATTTTAAATGTAAATTAGGGGAAATATGGATTGGATTTCGCTTGCAACATGACTTAAAGAAGACAAAGGAAAAAATAGATTTGGAAATTATCGCAACCATTCGAGAGCTCCAGATCCTGGTCAATTTCCATTCTCCTCCATCACTAGGCTGCCCGCCAGGCCCTAAAGCTGAACTTTCATTCCTCTGTCAGGACGATGGGCATCGGTTTGGCTTCTTAGCCTCACTATAAACAAATACCCAGTTACGGCTCCTCTCCCTTGATTCAGATGCGTAGAGGAGACAGTTTCTCAGAATTCGTCAAAGAGTTCATAAACAGACTACTCAGAAAGAAAGACAACTCTATTTCTTGTGAGTGTAATTAAGAACACTCACGTATCTAACAAACAACTGTTTTCTGGTGCAGTGTTCTTGCACTCTAGCGCCCATCAGAACCCCCTAGAGGGCTTGTTAAAACACAAACAGCTGAGCTCCACCCCCAGAGTTTTGGATGCAGTAGGTCTGAGGTGGGGCTCGAGAGTTTGCTTGTCTAACAAATTCCCAGGTGATACTGATGCTGCTTGTCTGTGGACCACAGGGAGGACCACCATCCAGGCACTCCTGAGCCTCTTTAGGGGTCAAAAAAGCTGCACGCTTTGCATTCATAGATTCACTGATTGAGTCACCAATCTGAACACTTAGCTCCCTCTGTGCCCACAGCATGAGTTAGACACAGTTGGCTTATGATGAATGTGCTGAAGTTTCTTATTCTTTTACTTTTTTTTTTTTTGGCCATGCCTTTGGCATGTGGAAGTTCCCCAGGCCAGGGATTGAACCTGAGCCACAGAAGTTTCTCAAGTCACAGCATTGACAACACCACATCCTTAACCATCAGGGAACTCTCCAAGTTTTGCCAAACACATCTTTTGCCTGTGCAAAATGAAAATGCTTTCACCTTTTCTTGTTTCTACTATAGCATTTGCCTTAGCACCTTCTTTCTTCGAGAAAATGTAGAGGTAAACATCGGCCTGACCTAGATGAAATCATCATGAATTAATGGACTCCAAATCAATAAAACCTCCCTGCATTTAATGAAGACATTTTGTACACTTAGTTATTCGATGTGGGAGCACTTTGCTAGTGCTGAATTTTACTAATTAAAAAATTTTCCCATCAATCCTTATTTGCATTCTCTTCGATGTTCTGTATTAAAATGCGACCGAGGGTCAGTTATTCACGAGATTCGCTTCAGACTAAGAGAGGGAATCCCTAGTCTAATAAAAGTATACTTCCTTGCATATTGAAAGATAACGTCACTTCTCATTAAAAACTGCACCGAATAACGTGAAATTATAGGGAGGATTTTTAATGTATTCTCATCTCCCTTCCTCATACAGGAACCTTTTCAGATCTATACAGCTCCAGTCAACCTGATGCTCTGGAAAGAGGCGATCACGTTCCCCTTCATATCCACTGTCACAGTTTGATATCCATTCATTTTTCTTGCACTCAATCCATAAACACAAGCCTTTGGAACAAATGGCTGCCAATCTCTTTGTGAAAAAAAATCTTATGTTTAATCAAAATACTTTAAGAAGATCTTAGCAGCTGAGGCTCTTGGGAAATGGCAAATTCGGAGAGGCAGCAGAAGTAGGGAAAGGGACATGGGCCACGGAGTCCACGAGCCTAGGTTTGAAATGTTGGCAACTAACGTTCTTTACTGCCTTTCTCTGATTTTTCTCTTTACTATCTTGACGATTAGAAATAAGAAAAAGCAGCTGCCCCAAGGGGGTTCTTATAAAGGGTGGACCGAAATTTAAGCTAAACCTATAGCAAATTATGAAAATGCTATCACACATAGTAGTTATCTATGGCATTAAGTTTCGTTATATGTGTTGGACTGTGTCACTGAAGATGATGCATTTATTATTTTTGATTGATGGTTTGGGGACGGTGCCTCACTTTCCACAATATTCAGATAGGTCTTCTGGGCTTGGTTTTCAATGACTGGTATTTGACCAGGACACAAGGTAAATCTCACGTGGCCTAAACCCAGAAAGAAATTCTTCACTCTAACTTCCTTCATGCCACACTTTATGGCATACCTCATGCCAGGTTACAACCAAATGGACCTCTATTATGTCTGAAGACACAGCTTACACTGCAAGGAAAACCGCTGTCATCTATTGACTGGGCTCACAGTCCATAGTCTTTAGTTGGCCAGGGCTTCTATTACAGAGTAGCACAGACTGAGTGGCTTACAACAGGAATTCATTTTCCCACAGTTCAGGAGGCTGGGAATCCAAGCTCAAGATGTTGGCAGACATGGGAATGGCCCAAGAAATGGCAAAAAGACAAAAAAAAAAAAAGAAGTGTTGGCAGAGTTGGTTCCTTTGGAGGCCTCTCTGCTTGGCTTGCAGACGGCCGCCTACTCCTTGTGTCCTCACATCATCTTCCCTCTGCACACGTCTGTGTCCAACTTCCCTCTTTTTACAAGGATATCAGTCATGTTGGATTAGGGCCCAACCTGCTGACCCTCTTTGAACTTAATTACCCCCTTAAAGCCCTCATTTCTAAATGTTGTCACATTCTGAAGAATGAGGGGTTAGGACTTCAATGTCATAGCAAAGCCTGTTATTTTTAGTTTATCTTAATGGGATGGAACTGGCAATAATCTTATATGAGTCTTTTTTACATTTAAATAAAGGTAGTGTTTTAAGCAGACTCTGGAAGTGGTTTTGACCACCAGAGGGCTCCTATTTTTATGCAACGAAACATAATTAGAATGACATGTTCAAAATTAAATATAAAGGTGATTATGAAAGCTAAACGACTGCTATTCTGTGCGTCCTCAGTGAATCAACCTATAAGCATCTATTAATTAACCTGGTGGTGATGATGGTGATGATGATGGTGATGGTGATGGTGGTGATGCTGGTGATGGTGGTGGTGGTGATGGTGGTGGTGATGGTGATGATGATGGTGATGGTGATGGTGGTGATGCTGGTGATGGTGGTGGTGGTGGTGATGGTGATGATGATGATGATAGTGGTGGTAGTGGTGGTGGTGGTGATGGTGATGGTGGTGATGCTGGTGATGGTGATGGTGATGATGATGGTGATGGTGGTGGTGGTGGTGGTGGTGATGGTGATGGTGGTGATGCTGGTGATGGTGATGGTGATGGTGATGATGATGGTGATGGTGGTGGTGGTGGTGGTGGTGGTGGTGGTGATGATGATAGCTGCATTTATTCCATGGCAATGATGTGTCACTCACTGTACCTGGTGCTTTACATATATGATCCAATTTATACAGTGGTTTTATTATTTCAGTATTACAACTGAAGAATTTTAAAACTTGGAGAGGTTAAATAATGAGGCGCGGGTAGCAAGCGGCTAATGGGAACTATGACTCATTAGCATCTTCAACACTCGTTGCATGTACAGCCCTGGGAAAACAGTTCTAATTAGCTTCAAGAAGTTCGTGGACTTCCTGAAATGCCATGTAAAATAGCAAGGTGTGTATGTACAAGTGCAGAAATGAAAGGTCCAAATTTGCTGTCTGACTGAAAGTTCATTTCTCTATAGTGGACGAAATGTTGATTCTATATATCAGTGTATATCAATGTTGATTATATATGTAAGAAAGACTCAAGGTGGCTCTAATCTATCCTCCACCCTTTTTGTTTTCATTGTTTGACTCATAGTCCCCATAGTCCCTCTTAAAAGTTTCTCTACTGGATGTTTGGCTTGGAATTAGAATAAAACTAATTCCCTTTAGTTTTATCAATTGTTTTGTCCCGAGTGTACCTGGCTGAATCTTTTCTCCCTATTAGTTAGGACTCTGGGCTGCAAGTGACAGAAATACAATTCACAACAGGTTAAGATCCAAGAAAGGTAGAGCAGGTCCCAGGGACCTTGAACCAGGGACTTGAACTCCATCAAGACCCTGATTCACCTTCTCTCCTGGTGTCCACTTCATTGTCTTCCACGCCAGATGGGCCTTCTCCATCTGGTAGTAGCTGTTTTAGGTTTATGCCCTCACAATCTTGGGGCCAAAAAAGGAAAGAGAGCTCTTCCTTCCCAGCTCTGTTTAGAAAAATTCAAGGGAAAATCTGATTGGCCTGACTGGAAACACACACCTATTCCTTGAGTAATGAGTGTGTCCAGGGAGAAGTGGTACCGTGGATGTCCAAGCCTCACTTACACATTCTTGCATGATTAGGTAGGTGGGATATCACGAAGGGTGACCCCCCAAAGAATCACACAGATGGGGTCAGGGAGGAGCAGATCCCTGAGTCATATATAAATATTAATTGATGACTCCACAAAAACATCTAAGATCTACCACAGCAATGATTTTTTTAAGAAAATAAAACATCATTTTTATTTGGTTTTGGAATATTTTGGTACATAATATGAAATATGGCTGCCTAATGTGCTGCATTCAACAAAAGAGTACTCAGCGAAGGACCGGAAAATTATCCGTCTTTCTCAATATATGGAATTATTCCTTAATCTTATTTTGGGGGGGGCTTTGGTAGATGCAAACTATTACATTTGGAATAGATAAGCAATGGGTCCTACAGTACAGCACAGGGAACTATATCCAATCTCTTGGGATAGACCATGATGGAAGATGGTATAAAAAAAAGAATATGTGTGTGTGTGTGTGTGTGTGTGTGTGTGTATGACTGGGTCACCATGCTGTATAGCAGAAATTGACACCACACCATAAATCAATTATACTCTAATATAAAAATAAAAAAAAACACATACACAAGCAATGGTATTTAACCAACAGAGGCAATCCTTTCTCCTTTCTGACTCAGAAAATAGAGCACAGCAGAGGTAGGCAGCCTGCAAGAACCTAGACCTCGAATTAAGGGCCAAGTTGACTCCAGCTCCTGAATTTGCAGAATTGTTGATCGTCATGCCCAGCAAAACTGATCCCTATTCATGAATTTTAGTATTTTGTTTAGTTTACTAACCCAAAGTGCTGTCGTTAATTGTACAGAAGGTTGTTGTCCTGCGAGCTCTCTCTGGGTACACACATCCGTTATTTATTGACACAAGTGGCTGGTGTGGATGAACTGATTTTTTGTTGTTGTTGTTGGACACATTCTTTAGTTCCTGAGGGTCATTGTGGCGCACACGCACTCCTCCCCCATTGAAGTGGCTGTGGGGACTTTGCAAAGAGACCTTGGACGTAAAGACTCTTCGGGAAAGAAGTTGAGGGAAAAGGGAAGGCCCCATGTGAAAATCTCTGTCTGCCCTTGTTTTCCGCATCTCACATTCTCTCTACTTCCTCTTCCTTCTCCGCATCTAGGTCTTTGGGTCTCCTCCTCAGAAATCTTCCTAGCCCCTCTGAGCTTGTGTTAAATCCTCTCCACTACACTTCTGGGGATAGAGGTTAGAGAGAAGCTGCTCGTTTGAGCTTTGACTCTTATCCATTTGCTTTTGGCCAAGTCAGCCTTCACACTGGTGTCTATACATGTACAATCAGGTAATACGCGAATCTTTCTCCAAAATTTACTGTAAATGTACAGGAAACAATTTTTGGGATTCCATATGGTGCTATGCTGGAGGGTATACAGGGCTCCACAAATGCTAACAGGAAATACATGCGAAGTTAGAATAATATATGAGAATAACCACTTATGAAAAAGTTACTTTATGCCAGCATTGTACTAAGCATTTTCTCAGTTGAGCCTATTAGGAACTGTCAATGATAGATATTATTATTATTTCCATTTTACCGATGAGGTAACTGAATGCCCAGTAGTCACCCAGTTAGGAAGATGCATGGCCAGGATTTGAACTCGGAGCTCACTGACGCCAAAGCCTTAGCATATAGCAAACTCTCAAGACTTGTAAATAAGTTCAAGTATAGTACAGCCCTGTTATAAAGCTCTTCACGGTGCTATGTATTTAGGTATACTCGGGGTCTATTTGGCTGGGCCTTCTCCTCGGTGAATTTGGTGCTATTTGGAAGCTCTTTCTCATTGTAACTCAGGAAGCATATTATGTGGCTCCTTTTCTTGTCTCTCCCAGTAGCGTTAAAACCAGAGTCTGTTGCTCACAGACATAGAGGATAGACTTGTGGTTGCCGAGTGGGGGGAGAGTGGGAGAGGGTTGCACTGGGAGTTTGGGATTAGCAGATGCAAACTATTACAATACAGAATGGATAAACACAAGGGCTTAGTGTATAGCACAGGGAAGTATATTCAATATCTTGTGAGAAACTGTAATGGAAAAGAATATAAAAAATAATATATATGCATAGCTGAATCACTTTGCTGTACCGCAGAAATTAACACAACCTTGTAAATCAACTTTACTTCAAAAAAATACATTTTTTCAAAAACTAGAGTCTATTGTAGTATTGTCTTGTATCCCATCTTTGCTGATGGAAGTCTTACACACACATTCTTGGATGTGTGAGGAAAATAATTAGGTCCAGACAGACTACAAACCAGCCTGTTTTTTAAAAAATTGCAGAACATTATCTGGAATTAAAGGTTGGACACATAGACATGATACGCCTTATTTAGTGTGACGAGTGATTTTCTAGGGGATATGAGTGAGCCCCCCCTGCCTTGCTACAGTTTCCTCTTCCCTAGCTTAGCTTGACCACTCTAACTTTCAAGGCTAGGAGTTAATTCTCTCCTTGTTCCCAGCCTTCCTTGATGATCTTTGGCTCACCAAAGCACAAGGGTCAGAAACACTTCACATTTTCATTTTGGAGAGGCTGTTCGTGCTCCATTTTCTTTCTTTCTTTCTTTTTATTTTTTATTAAAAAAAAATTTTTTTAAGGGCCATACCCATGGCACATGGAGGTTCCCAGGCTAGGGGTTGAATCGCAGCTGTAGCTGCCGGCCTGCACCACAGCCACAGCATCACAGGATCAGCCGAGTCCGCGACCTACACCACAGCTCACGGCAATGCCAGATCCTTAACCCACAGAGTGAGGCCAGGGATCGAACCCATGTCCTCATGGGTCCTAGTGGGGTTCGTTACCACTGAGCCACAATGGGAACTCCCATTTTCTTTCTTTTTAAAGAAAACTTTATTGGAGTAGAGTTGATTTCCAATGTTGGGTTAGTTTCAGGTGTACAGCAAAGTCATTCAGTTATACACACACACGTATCCATTCTTTTTCAGATTCTTTTCCTATATAGGTTACTACAGAATACTGAGTAGTGTTCCCTGCGCTGTCCAGTAGGTCCTTGTTGGGTCTCTATTTTATGTATAGTCGTGTGTTTATCTGTTCATCCCAACCTCCTACCTTATCCCTCTCCTCACGTTTTGCCTTTGGCAACCGTACGTTTGTTTTTGAAATCTGCGATTCTGTCACTGTTTCTGTAAATAAGCTACATTTTCAATGGCAGCTTTCATCAGTTATAAAACTAGGGACCAGTCGACATAATTTAAACTGGGATTTAAATAGCGGCTGTGCATTTCATTAACAAGATGGTCTTTGCCTAAGTCGAAAGGTTTGACCAATTCCCTCATCTCATTTTCATGTTGTTTAAGTTCTCCCTTCCAAGAACTTTAGACAAAACACACACACAGGGTGGCATATCATACGGCGAAATGAGCTACAGGTCGGGGATGCCAGAAGTCTGAGGAAAGAAAAAAAAAAATCAAATGAAAACAAGTGTGTTGGGCCAAATAATAAGAAATAAACAGAAATGAAGTAAAAGTCACAAACCAGGCCAGAAAAGAAACAGAAACCCCCTAAGAAAACACACTTAAGGAAATCAACAAACTGTGTAGCCAAAGGAACATCAGGAAGGTTGTTCCCAGATGGCCATCTCTCCTGAGCCGTCTTCCCCTTGGGAATGGAAACTCTTTAGCAGGCAGCCAGACTCCATGCTTTGGGCCCGGATCAGGGCACTGCCTGTGGAAGGGCCTGGGCCTTGTTAACCTTTGGCAGCTTTGAGTAAGCAGAGGGGAGAGGAGTCTTTCCTCCAAGCCCAGCACTTCCTGGGGAGGCCGCACTGCTGAGGCTCCAAAGAGCCGTTTGGGGGAAATGGAGAGGGAGGTAGAAGACTAAGGGGTCCCCGCACTTCCCGAAGATGCTCGGGAGGCAGGAGAGGCTGTGGCGAGGACTTGGGTAATTCTCAGTCAGGGTCCTGCCTTCCTGTTCCTTCTATGACCTTGGGGGGATCGCGGCAGCTCTCTGCATCTCACTTTGGTCTCTGCAAAAAGGGGAGTGCTAAGGGCACTTATCTAACAAGACCAAGGGGGAGAGAAGTGAGACAAGGTTGGCAACCACTTAGAATGGCGCTCAAAGTGGTATCTATTATTATGTTAATTAAGGTGTCTGTTAACGTGAGCGATTAGATTGGGGGTTGGGTGGCGGGAGGAAGGACCAAGGGGTTACCGGGAAGACAGCGGAAATCCCATAAAGCAATGAAGGGATACTGGCTTGCCCAGGAATTTTTGCCCTTATAAACATGTTCGTCATAGTATTCTTTTTTTTTTAATATAATTGTTTGAGTATAGTTGATTTACAATATGTTAATTTCTGCTGGACAGCAAAGTGACTGTTATCTATCTATCTATAATTTTTCATATTTTCTTTTCCATTGTGGTTTACCACAGGAGATATATATATATATATTTGTCTTCTTAGGGCCACACCCACATCATATGGAAGTTCTCAGGCTGGGAGTCAAATCAGAGCTCCAGCTGCAGGCCTCCGCCACAGTCACAGCAATGCAGGATCTGAGCCGCATCTGTGACCGACACCACAGCTCACGGCAACGCCGGATCCTTAACCCACTGAGCAAGGCCAGGGATCGAACCTGCAACCTCATGGATCCCAGTTGGGTTCGTTACCCTTGAGCCACGATGGGAACTCCCACAGGATATTGAATATAGTTCCTGGTGCGATACAATAGGACCTTGTTGTCTATTTAGTCATGGTATTTTCATTCAAAGCTTATGAGTTCTAAGTTTTTCGGAGGAGCAAGTCCTCTAAGATCTTCTAAGAACCACTCTGCCCTTCCAGCATGTCCTCAGAATTGTCTGAAACAAATATATAGATCAGGTGTGGTGTGCCGTTCTCTGTGATGGATCCCAAAGAGCCTGGCATCTCTGGAATTTCCTGGGTACCCAGAGTTGGATGCAGTGAATCAGCCACCCGGCAAAGCCGGCTGCAAAACAGCCACAGGCACCAAACAGAGAATGGAAAATCACCACCGCTCCTGTGGGGTTTCCCTGAGCTTAGCTGAAACTTCGCGGTCTCTGATGACTGAATCAACACGCAGTACAGGGATGTAAGAAAAATAATGATAAAGTAAAAGAAAATAAACATTAATTCTGCCTTAGTCTTAGCCGATTCCCCAAGGGTCCATTCACATATCCATTTGTCTCAGTTGTCTAATAACAGAGGTGACACAGTTCCCGCACACTGGGCGACTCCACCATTGGTGAAATACCAGGGGCTTCTCCCTTTCATTTTCCCTGTCCTTCCTTTTATAGGAACATGGCTGATCTCTTAGTTAAGTTGACATTGTTCTCCATCAAGGAGGAATATAATGGCGGGACGTGTGGACACTTTGGAGTCCAGTTTTTAAAGTCCCATATTGCATTATCTACCTTTTTGGCTTGGAGATTGTTAGATGCTCAGAAATTATTTCATGTCACACACAGTGTGGGTCATGTGGACATTTACCTTCCAAGTGCAGCATTTATTTTTCCTGCTTTGTAGGGCTGAAACTGCAGCATATGGAAGTTTCTAGGCTGGGGATCGAATCAGAGCTACAGCTGCCAGCCTACGCCACAGCAACACAGGATCCGAGCTTCACTGGCGAACTTTACCATAGCTCATGGCAACCCCAGGTCCTTAACCCACTGAGTCAGGCCAGGGATCAAAGCTGCATCCTCATGGATCTTAGCTGGGTTCATTTCTGCTGAGTTACAGTGGGAACTCCCAACTGTATCATTCTTAATCAACAGCCGTTCGTGGTGAAATAGTTAGGTAGGCGCATTTTTTCCTTGGCACTCTTGTACCTTCCTTGTAGGTTATTCGCCCTGCTCTTGCAATGCTCTCCTTCTCGACAGAGCCACAAACAGGACGCCCCCCCCAACACACACACACACACACACACACACACACACACACACACACACACTTGCACGCCCCTGCTCAGTTAACATTTCTCTTCCCAACCTCTCTTTCCTGAGTCCTGGTCGCTCAAAGCCAGGAGACACTTTGTTTAGCAAGGTGATGCCTAAGCAACTAATTCCATCAACGAATTCCTGCTAGTGTGTTCATGTTCATAATGATTTCATATATAATCATTCTTAAGGAACATATTTCCATTTTAACAGGAACTTTCTGGGGTCTTGATATCTTAACTCAAAGGAGGGGGGAGATATTTTACATTCATTTGGGGGCACTGGCTATTGCCTTTATGATGCTGATTGAAACCATCAAACATCTCGATGTGTCTTGGAAAAAAGATCTGTTACACCCCTGGATCGGGATACTATGCTTGGACAACAGCAGTGATAGCTTGGCTGTTCTACAGAAAATAATTCAGAAGCTCTTGTCTTTTCAGGCTTGAACTATTTTATTTACGCTGTCAGAGGCTTGTGGAGTTACTGCTCTAAGGGTGGCCTTGAGAATATTAACAGACTCACCACTAGAGTTGAGAAATTCAACGCTAATCTATCAACAGCCAGCTTTGTGGTCCTGGGAGTGTCCCTTAACCTCTGTGCCTTGGTTTCTTCCTTTTATAATGAGGAGAGTTGGACTAGCTGGTCTCGAGTGTCTTTATAAGCTTGAAAGCTCTATAATTCGAAAAATCCATCACTGACGTTGGCTGGGGTGTTGACTGTCGACGCGTTGAATGCTGACGTATTTTCAGCAAGGTTACTTCAGGGCATTGTGGTAATATCTCACTGGGGACATTGTTTTTTGTCTGAAGATTGCTGTCTTGCTACAGAGGGTTCTTTTGCGTTGCTCCAAGGGCTGTGTTACAAACCTATAAACAATGTCTTAATAGTTTTATCTTTCCAAGAACCATTGGATGTTCAGTGAGTATTTCTTCTACACGTCTTCACTGTACTTATTTTAGCTTCCCTTGATTACAATCCAAAGTTTTTTGGTTAGAGTATTTGTCTTGATGCTTATTTTAGGCAGCGATTCTCTCTGTCCAGTCTGAAAGGCCACAGGGTTGAGCAACTGCACTTTTTCAGACTTAATCCTTCCCTGTTACGTCTCTGACCCCTCAAACCGTCAAGGTAGGTAGCGTCCTAACGATTGCAAACATCGTGTGATGGCCCAGCATGGACCATGCACCTAGAAGTGTGATCGAAAATAATTGTTTCCTCCAGCAATTCCACTTCTGGGTGTGTAACCAAAACAATCGAAAGCAGGGTCTCAGAGAGATTTTGTTACAGCCATGTTCGTAGCAGCTTTATTCACAATAGCCAAGAGGTGGAAACAATCTCAGTGTTCACCTATGGATGAGTGGATAACCAGAACACACTTTAACCAGACAATGGAATATTACTCAGCCTTGAAAAGGGGAAATTTTGACACATGCTACAGCATGGATGGAACTTGAGGACATTGTACCAAGCAAAATAGACCAGTCACAAAAAGACAAATGCAGTGTGATGCCATGGATTTATAAAAGGAATCTAGAGTAATCAGATGCATAGAAATAGAAAGTAGGAGGCTGGTTGCCAAGGGCTTGGGGGAAGGGAAATGGCGAGTTGATTCATGGGTACAGAGTTTCGGGGATTTTGTTTTTGTTTTGTTTTTGGCTTTTTAGGGTTACGGCCAAGGCATATGGAAGTTCCCAGGCTAGGCGTCAAATCAGAGCTGCAGCTGCCAGCCTATGCCACAGCCACAGCAACACGGGACCTAAGCTGCATCTGCAACCTACACCAGAGACACAGCAATGCAGGAGCCAAGCTGCATCTGCAACCTTTCCCATAGCTCAGTGCCGGATCCTTAACGCACAGACTGGGGCCAGGGATCGAACCTGCATCTGTGTGGATACTAGCCCAGTTCGTTACTGCTGAGCCATGACGGGAACTCCAGCGTTTCAGTTTTGCAAGATGAAAAAATCCTGGGGACTGCTTGCAGGACAATGTGAATGTAGTTAACACGACTGAACTGTCTACTTTAAAATGGTTAAGATGGTACATTCCATGTTTTATGTATTTTACCAAATTAAAAATAAAATTAAAGTCTAAAAAAAATTAATTGCTTTCTGTGACTACTTCAGTAATTCTGCCACAAAAGCTTACCGGTTTGCTGTTTAGGCAAGTTGTTGAGAGCTGTGTCTGGTCATCTTGTTCTCTGTAGCCTGTTTACAGGAAGCCACCTGGGTAATATATTCTGCATGTCAAGTTGAGCTCACAAGCTTGTTGTTAAGTCTCAGCTGTACAGATCTTGTATTTTTCCCGATTTGATTCAAGGGCTTGCACCTTTGGGGAGAAGGCGTATCCCGGGAGGGCTAGATATTCTCTTACAACTTTAAGCATCATTCCAGGCAAGTAACTCTTCTATTGGAAGCAGGGGCCCAAACTGCTCCTCAAAGCCTTAAAGGATGGCACTTGGCCTGTCTCATTCACTTTTTTTTCAGATATATCTGATCCTCAATGAATGTTGACATATGAAAAGAAATGCCCCCCAGGGTTGGCTTCAAAGGTGTCCAATCTGTGTAGTTACACAGGGCCCACGCTCAGAAAGGTCCTGCGTTTTGGCTTATTGTCTCGCTGTCACCTCTTGACTTTCTTAATAACATTACTTTTGAACTTGGGTGTTTTATTTTTTTTTTTCAGCGAAATTTTATGGAACAAGGGAGCATGAGTGCGGTCAGAGAAGATACCAGTGACATGAGTATCCGCTGTGCTTCGAGGCCTCATCAGCTTAGAGCATCGTGGTGCCGCATGAGCACCGAATTCCAGTGAACCCATGGTGTGAGTTCAGCGAGATGCAAAGTGTGTTCCATTTACAGCTGAGTAAGTGGCGGAGCTGACAGCTCTGTCCGGTGATGCTTTCCGTTTGAAGCAGAATTGGCTTCGATCGCAGACTGAAGACAGTGGTGTTCTAAGAAACATGAAGGAACTGGCCACCCTGTCGTGTTCTTTCTTACGTGTGTGACTTCCCTGTATTAGCCAACCACTCACATGGAAAGTGATGAGATAGAAGGAAAGAGAAAAATAGGGTAACTCGTTTGCAGCAACATGGATACAACTAGAGATTCTCATACGTGCAGTAAGTCAGGACGAGAAAGACAAACACCATAGGGTACCACTTTATATATGGAATCTAAAACGTGGCACAAAGGAACCTATCTACACAACAGAAACAGACCCGCGGACATGGAGAACAGACTTGTGGCTGCCAAGGGGGAGGTGGGGAGGGAGTGGGATGGACGGGGAGTCCGGGGTTGGGAGATGCAAACTGTTCCATTTAGAGTGGAGACGCAATGAGGTCCTGCTGGACAGCACAGGGAACTATGTCCAATCTCTTGGGACAGACCAGGATGGAAGGTACTATAAGAAAAGGAATATATATGTATGTATGACTGGGTCTCGTTGCTGTATAGCAGAAATGGGCACAACATTGTAAACTGACTATAATTTAAAAAAAAATAGGGCAGTCCATCGTTCCTTCACCTTCCAGGCCTTCCTTACTTATCAGAAGCCAAAGATTGAGAAAGTTTTTTGTTTTTCTCTTCTTTGTCTTTTATCGAGGCAGAGTTGATGTAAAATATTGTGTAAATACAAGGTGTACAATATAGTGGTTCACAATTTTTAAAGGTTATACTCCATTGATAGTTATTATAAAATATTGGTTTTATTCCCCATATTGTACAATATGTCCTTGTAGTTTATTTTATACCTAATAGTTTGTGCTTCTATTTTTTTATTTTTTATTTTATTTTGTTGTCTTTTTGCTTTTTCTGGGGCCTCCCCCATGGCATATGGAGGTTCCCAGGCTAGGGGTCGAATCAGAGCTGTAGCTGCCAGCCTACACCACAGCCACAGCCACGCGGGATCCGAGCCACGTCTGCGACCTACACCACAGCTCACAGCTACGCTGGATCCTTAACCCACCGACCTAGGCTAGGGATCAAACCCACATCCTCACAAAGACAGCCTCAGGTCCTTAACCTGCAGAGCCACAATAGGAGCTCCTGTTGTTTTTTAAATTATTTGTTTTCTTTTTTCTTTTTTAAAAATTATATTATAGTTGATTTACAATGTTGTGCCAGTTTCTATTGTATAGCAAAGTGACCCAGTCATACATCGATGTAACCTCCTTTTCTTATATACCTACCTTCCATCATGCCAGGAAATTGGATATAGTTCCCTGGGCTGTATGGCAGGACCCTATAGCACAGGACCTGTGCTATATGGCAGGACATCTTCACTCTAAATGCAATAGTTTGCATCCACTAACCCCAAACTCCCAGTCTATCTCTCTCCTTTCCCCTCCTCCTTGGCAACCACAAGTCTGTTCTCTATGTCCGTAGGTCTCTCTCTGTTGTGTAGATAGGTTCTTTTGTGCCATATTTTGGATTCCACATATAAGTGATGCCATATGATGTTTGTCTTTCTCTTTCTGACTTACTCCACTTAGAATGAGAATCTCTAGTTGCATCCATGTTACTGCAAATGGCAATATTTCATTCTTTTTAATGGCTGAGTAGTATTCCACTGTATATATGTACTATATCTTCTTAATCCATTCATCTGCCAATGGACATTTAAGTTGTTTCCATGTCTTGGCTTTTGCGAGTAATGCTACTATGAACATGGGGTGCATGTATCTTTTCAAACCATACTTTTGTCTGGATGTGTGCCCAAGAGTGGGATTGCTGGATCATACGGTAGTTCTACATTTTCTGAGGAACCTCCGTACAGTTTTCCATAGTGATTGTGCCAGTTTACATTCCCACCAAATTTGTTATATTTTTTAAATTCCGCATGGAAGTGATATCATACAGTATTTGTCTTTCTTTGACATTTCACTTAGAATGTGTGCATATGAAGAAGTGAAATAAAAATGGGTTCGTTTGGGGTACTCTTTCTACTCTTCTGATAAGGTCAAAATATCCAGGTATGTATTCGCTAAGGAATCTCAAGTTCAGCCATTTCCCCTGTGGGTTAAATGTTCTTATATTTACACTTATAAGGGGCATTGTGCAACAGAAAATCAATGGTAAATTCGTGCTACTATTTAGCACTTTTAATTGTTATTTACTTAGAATGACATTAAATAGCAAATAAAAAACATCAGGACACAGCAAGAGAGGCATTGCAGAACAAAGGAAAAGGCTCTATATTTTGATTCCATTAATGGCA
This sequence comes from Sus scrofa, assembly GCF_054392235.1. Taxonomy (NCBI): domain Eukaryota; kingdom Metazoa; phylum Chordata; class Mammalia; order Artiodactyla; family Suidae; genus Sus; species Sus scrofa. The sequence continues at coordinate 42,908,232 of NC_139401.1, read as the reverse complement.
CCTTTTTTCTCCCCGCGTGTTTTGAACAAGGGGACCCGCACTTTCATTTTGCACCAGACCCCACAAATTATGTAGCGGGCTCTGAGGTTCCCTACAGCATTTGGCTGGAGAGCATTTCAGGGAAGTGGGGGGAGAATTGTCAAAGGGCCTCTGTGTTCGAGGGGTCTTGAAATTAAATTCATGTCTCTGGTTCCAAGGACTAAGAAAACCACAAGACATAGTCTTTGCAAGTTTATTCTTTGTTTTTGCTCCTCACCCATACTGGATGTGTGGTCAGGCCAAAGGGATTTGAATGAACCACTCACATCCTTAAAGGTTGCCTGACAATCACTTTTGTGTCTCTAATATTAACCAACGGCACCTGTGTGAATAGTTACATGTGAAAATTAAGTCAGGAACAGATGGAGGTCTAAGGCCAACTGTGGCCAGTCATGGAAAACCTGCCCTCCCTAAAGAGCCTCTGGTGTAACTGTCTGCCCACACTCTGCCCACTTTTCAGGTTTAAATACAAGGCGACATTTGGTATGCATTTCCTGTAATAAACATACATGTGATGATTATTCCCAAGATGTTATTTTTAAAACCATTGTTAACTGCGGTCTCTCTTTGGTTTCTCAGTGAAGGAAAAAGCAACTTGACTCAAAACATCATTTGATGCAAGTTGGGCAACCCCAGCAGAGCAAATCCCCTGAAGGAAAGTGAGCGAGGACACACACACACACACCCCTCCCACTTTGTAGACACTGTGAGGTGCGTTGGTGACCCCTGAGAGAGCCCAGATCTTACAATCTCATGTACAATGCTGGGCAGGCCACTAACACATGAGGCTGTTTCTAGAGCAGTTGTAAATAAATCTATGGTTAGTTGACCAGACCATTTCGAGGACAGACACCTGCAGTCACGTGTTTTCTCTCTTTTGGTTTCTGCTTCTAGTGTGAAAAATAAGTTGGCAATCAATCCTGTTGAAAGCTAATAGCTTATTTTTTCTCTCAATATGCAGGAAGGAAATACAACAGACATAGAAGCCATTCGTTAAGAGAAAAAGACCATGTTTGCATTTAAATTGGGAAGGAGTTTGTAATAGAAAAGAAGTCTACAGAGTTCCTGTCGTGGCTCAGTGGGAACGAATCTGACCAGCATCTATGAGGTTGTGGGTTCCATCCCTGGCCCCGCTCAGTGGGTTGAGGATCCAGCGTTACTGTGTGCTGTGGTGTAGGTCACAGACATGGCTCAGATCCCGAGTTGCTGTGGCTGTGGTGTAGGCCAGCGGCTACAGCTCCGATTCCACCCCTAGCCTGGGAACCTCCATGTGCTGCGGGAGCGGCCCTAAAAAAAAAAAAAAAAAAAAGAAAGAAAGAAAGAAAGAAAGAAAGAGAAAGAAAAGAAGTCTACGGTCATAGAATTGGAACATGGTTGATTCGGATTCATGCTTAGGTCTTCCGTCTTGTGTCCCCAGTGGTGGGGGCCAAAATAAGCAGCGGGAAGGGTTCGAGTAGAGGCTAACCCTCCCTGGGGAATGCTAAGATATGCCCTCCAGGCTCATTCCCATTAGAAGTGAGATGGTGCCTAAAGGGTGAAGAAAGACCTGGGTTCACTGCAATTTCCAGGAAGGCTTTGAATCTGTGAAAAGGATTGTGATCCATTTACTTAGCCCTGGAGTGGACATTCCCAGATAAGGGTGTTTGAAATTAAGTGCAGTTTATTTAAGAAGGTATCTGGCCAAGGTTAAGAGTGAGACAGGGCCTCTTTAAATCTATACTGTATCTATAAAATCTATAAAACCCAGCCAGTGTTCATAATTAGTGTTAGGTTGAACCGTATGAAAATGCTGATGGAGATTTCATATGGTTCAACTTAATCCTTAAACATTTCTACCGGTTATTTTCACAAAAGGATGCTTTTATGCTGCAAAGGGAGACCTACTTGGATTGTACTCGCCTCTGGCTCCCCCTCTGTTAATTGTGCTTGGGGTGAAATGAGTTGGTTTTCAGAAACGGATTCAAAGATTTCAAAACCAAACTGACTTACGGTTACCAGAGGGGAAAGTTCTGGAGGAGGGAGAAAGTGGGAGGTTGGGATTGACACATGCGCACTGCTAGATATGAAATAGATGAGTGACAAGGACCTACTGTATAGCCCCAGGGGGGTCTACTCAATACTCTGTAGTGACCTATATGGGAAAAGAATCCGAAAAGGAATGGATATGTCTGTATAACGGATTCACTTTGCTGTACACCTGAGACTAACACAACATTGTTACACCAATAAAATTTTTTTAACGAACTATTTTTTTCATGTAATCCCATTCTAAGTCTCAAATGGTTCTGTATCACCCTTTTGGGCCATTCTGGTTGTAGTGATCCATTGTAGAATACGTTATAATAGTTTATAATGAATAATAGCAAAAGTGCTGATAATTGTGGCTTTTTAACTCTCTTATTTTTAATAAACCAGAATTGAGCTTATGAGTATAATGTGGATACGCTCAACCACTTGCGCAATAGGCTTTCCGGAATGGAGAAGAAAAGGCTGCCCTAAGGGTGATGCCCACAGGCGAGAGTCGCATGTGTGATCCCCATAGGCTAAGAGTTGTGGGAAAATCTTGGAAGCAAGTATCGTGATGCTTGAATAAGAGAGTGCCGTATAAGAGATGCTTATACTGCTTATACATAATACTTGGAAGCATTGGATGCAGTGATGCAGTGGAAGAGAGGTGAGCACAATGGTGGTTTGCGTTAAGAAGATAGCGATGGGAGTTCCCGTCACGGCGCAGTGCTTAGCGAATCCGACTAGGAACCATGAGGTTGCGGGTTCGATCCCTGGCCTTGCTCAGTGGGTTGATGATCCGGCGTTGCCATGAGCTGTGGTGTAGGTCACAGACGACACAGCTCGGATCCCGCATTGCTGTGGCTCTGGTGTAGGATGGCAGCTACAGCTGCAATTAGACCCCTAGCCTGGGAACCTCCATATGCCGCGGGAGCGGCCCTAGAAATGGCAAAAAGACAAAAAAAAAAAAAAAAAAAAGAAGAAGATAGCGATGGGAATAGAGCAAAGAAACTTGCATGGCGGTCTCCAGAAGTAGACACTGAGATGGGGTTGGTGTGCAAGTGGATGTTTCAGGGAACTCTCCCAGAAGAAGCCAGTAAGGAAGTGGTGGAAAAAAGACAGGGAAGGCGAAACCAAGTGAGGGGGGTTTGTGCCATGGTCTATGGCTCTTTCTACCCAATCTTCCTTCCTCCCCTCTCTCCCCTCATAGACTTAAAGCTTGCTTCTTGGCTTAAGCCTCTCCACACCAACTCCCAGTTCCCTTTTCCCTTTGACTTTCACACACATTTTCCTCAATACATCTCTGACATAGCCAGTCCTACCTGAGCATCTGATTCTTGGCGGACTCAAACTGACCTAGCGTCAGTTTTAGGTTAGTTTAGTTTAGTTTTAGTTTTTAGTTTTTTAATGTGTTCACTTCTTTTTTTTAAATTTAATTTAATTTGTATTGAGGTAGAGTTGATTTACGATATTGCATTAGCGTCAAGTGTACATATATAAAAAGAATACATATATATACACATATATAATATGTACAACAAAATGATTCAGTTATGTGTATACACCCCTACGTTCTTTTCCAGATTTTTTTTCCATGTAGGTTATTGCAAAATATTAGGTATAGTTCCCTGTGCTATACAGTAGGTTGGTTACCTATTTTATTTATTTATTTATTTATTTATTTTGGCTTTTTAGGGCCACACCCTTGGCATATGGAAGTTCCTAGGCTAGGGCTCGAATCGGAGCTGTAGCCCTGCAGCCGCCGGCCTACACCACAACTACCGCGACACCAGATCTGAGCCACGTCTGCAACCTACACTGTAGCTCACGGCAACACCATGTCCCTAACCCACTGAGTGAGGCCAGGGATCGAACCTGCATCCTCATGGATTCTAGTCAGGTTCATTTCTGCTGAGCCACAGTGGGAACTGCAGGTCATCTATTTTATATGTAGTAGTGTGTATATAAAAATCCCAACGTTCTTATTTATCCTCTCCTCACCCTTTCGCCCTTGACCATAAGTCTGTTTTCTGTGTCTGTGCATGTATTTCTGTTTTGTAGATAAGGTCACTTGTACCTCTTCTTTTTGATTCTACGTATAAGTGACATCATATGGTATTTACCTTTGTCTGGCTTACTTCACTTAGTATGATAATCTGTAGGTCCATCCATATTGCTGCAAATGGTTTTATTTCATTCTTGTCTATAGCTGAGTAATTTTCCATTGCGTATGTGTGTGTGTATATATATCACTTCTTCCTCCTTTTTTATGTTTTTTTAATTTTTAAATTTACCTTTTATTGTTTTTCTACTGTACAGCATGGCGACCCAGTTACACATATATGTATACATTCTTTTTTCTCACATTATCATTTTACATCTTAAGTGACTACATAGTTCCCAGTGCTACACAGCAGGATCTCATTGCTAATCCCTTCCGAAGGCAAGAGTCTGAATCCATTAACTCCAAATTCCCAGTCCATCCCACTCCCTCCCCCTCCCCCTCGGCAACCACAAGTCTATTTTCCAAGTCCATGATGTTCTTTTCTGTGGAAAGCTTCATTTGTGCCGTATATTAGATTCCAGATATAAGTGATATTATATGGTATTTGTCTTTCTTTTTCTAACTTACTTCACTCAGTATGAGAGTCTCTAGTTCTATCCATGTTGCTGCAAATAGCATTATTTTGTTTTTTTATGTCTGAGTAGTATTCCATTGTGTATATATACCACCTCTTCCTAATCGAACCATCTGTCGATGCTTTTTAGGGCTGCACCTGAAGCATATGGAAGTTCCCAGGCTAGGGGTAGAATCGGAGCTGCAGCTGCTGGCCTGCACCACAGCCACAGCAATGCAGGATCCAAGCCACATCTGTGACCTACACCACAGCTCATGGCAACACCAGATCCTTAACCCACTGGTCGGGGCCAGGGATCGAACCTGCATCCTCATGGATACTAGTTGGACTTGTTTCCTCTGGGCCACGATGGGAACTCCTATCACATCTTCTTTATCCATTCATCTGTAAATGGACACTTAGGTTGCTTCCGTGTCTTAGCTATTGTAAATAGTGAATGCCTAAATGTTATGTAAAGAACATATTGATCCTGAGTGTAGACTCATCTGTAGAGTTGAAACTATCCATTTGCTTTCCTTTTCTGGGACAGTGAAAGTACACTAGGAGGAAGAAAAATCATGGGTCTTGGAACCCGTTTTTTTTTTCCTCCTATCTAGGATCCCAATACAGTAAAATTGTTCTAAATTAATTCAATGGGAAATGATGCTTCTTCGGCTAATAGAAAAAAAAAACTGGTTCAATCAGAGAACCATAAAAGTGGTTTATACATTTCGTAAGCTTTTTATTTTAACTCAAAACATCTAAATGTGCATTGACCCCCCAACCCTTCAGTGAAAGACCAAGGCTTTATCTTGAGTATCTCTCTGCTTGCACAAACTGCAGTGTTCTGTAGTCTCCATTTGTTTCTTTAAAATGAAGCAGAAACTAAAAGATACCTGTCATGCAATCAGAGTGTGGAACTTTTGCATATTTTCCTTAAACTTCTACAGTTGTATAAAATATCAACTTGCCCTAATTAGGAATCTGAAAAGAGTTCAACTTTGCTACTCTCTTTTTATGCTCATATTTAATGAAATTTTCATGTCCTTAACCCAGTCACAGAAATACAATACCCTAGCATGAACAGGATGGGCAAGAACCATCGCTGAATCTTGGTAGGAATCAATGCCATGGGCAGGACCAAAAGTGTGAGAAAGTGCTGGGCTCAAGGAAAGAGGCAGCAGGGAATGCATTTTATAGATGAAATGGAGAGCATTGGTTAATCTGGAGAGTTTCTTAAGGAAGGGTTGATCCAGAGGACTTTTATTATATGATGCCTGATATAAAATGCTTTAAATGATTAATGATATTCCTTCTGTAGTTCCTTTGGCTCCCAGAGCTCCTCCATCAGAGTGGACAGTGATTGATGCTGACTCTCTAGATTCTTTTTTTTTTTTTTTTTTTTTTTTTGTCTTTTTGCCTTTTCTAGGGTCGCTCCCACGGCATATGGAGGTTCCCAGGCTAGGGGCTAATCGGAGCTGTAGCCACTGGCCTGCACCACAGCCACAGCAATGCCAGATCCTTAACCCACTGAGCAAGGCCAGGGATCAAACCCGCAACCTCGTGGTTCTTAGACGGATTCATTAACCACTGCGCCACGACGGGAACTCCCTCTCTGGATTCTTATACACTAGTTAGCCTTATCCTTTTTTAGCTCGTGAGTTCTGTTGGAAATCTGATGTGTCATAGATCCTCTTATAAGAAACATATGCATTCACACACACATCAACAATCGTAGGAGAGGTTTTGTTCCTGAACTTCTTTTTCTTTCTTTCTTTTTTTTCTTTTGTCTTTTTAGGGCCACACCTGTAGCATATGGAAGTTTCCAGGCTAGGAGTCAAATCGGAGCTGTAGCTGCTGGTCTACACCACAGCCACAGCCACGCAGGATCAAAGCCGCGTCTATGACCTACACCACAGCTCATGGCAGCGCCAGATCCTGAGCCCACTGAGCCAGGCCAGGGATTGAACCTGCCTCCTCATGGATGCTAGTCAGATTGTTGTCTCAAATCTGATGCTAGTCAGATGTGAGCCCCGCCGGGAACTCCAGGTCCTGAATCTCTTATTCATAAATTACATAGGCTAATAGACTGAACATTTGCATCCCCACCTCCCCATTCACGTTAAAAACCTGATCCCCAGTGTGCTAGTACTTTGAGATAGGGCCTTTGGGAAGCAATCACATCTTGAAGGCTGTGCCCTCATGAATGAGATCCGTGCCTTCATAAGAGAGATCCCAGAGCCCCCCGTGCCCCTTCCACCATGTAAGGACACGGCACTGTCTGTGAGAAAGCAGCCCCTCAACAGACACCAGATTGTCTAGTGCCTTGATCTTGGACTCTTCAGCTTCCAGAACTGAGAGAAACAAATGTTTGTTGTTTATTAGCCACCCCGTTGAAGGCATTTTTGTTACAGTGGCCCAAACAGATGAAGACACCATATTGCTTTATTAGAACATACAGAATAAAATGTAAGTAGTCAGTACACTGGCTTGTCAGTTTCTAACTGAGAGAATAATGTAAGGCCGTGGACTCTATTTGCCTGATAAGATTGATTCATCATAAATGTCCATTGACAGATGAATGGATTAAGAAGGTGTTGTACATATATACAATGCAAGACTACTCAGCCATAAAAAGAATGCAATAATGACCTCTGCAGCAACATGGATGCACCTAGAGAGTCTTATACTTAGCAAACTAAGTCAGAAAGAGAAGGACAAATACCATAGGATATCACTTATATGTGGCATCTAAAATATGGCACAAAGGAACCTATCTACACAACAGAAACAGACTCACAGACATGGAGAACAGACTTGTGGTTGCTGAGAGGGAGGGGGAGGGAGTGGGATGGACGTGGAGTTTGGGGTTAGTAGATGCAAACTATTTCATTCAGAACGGATAAGCAATGAGGTCCTACTGTGTAGCACAGGGAACTATATCCAATCTCCTGGGATAGAACATTCTGGAAAATAATATAAGAAAAGGAATGTATATACATGTGTGACTGGGTCACTTTGCTGTACTGTAGAAATTGGCCTCACACTATAAATCAACTATACTTTAAGAAAAAATCTATTTAAAAAGGCTGATGCATCATAAATACCACCGTGTAATTCTTGGGAAAAGACACACCCACACACACACTCACATTTGTTTAGTTCCCACAGAGAGCAGCAAGAGTCATGCCAGTCTGATTCATCTTTCAGGAAGGAAGAGGGAAGTACAGTGTAAAGCCACATCCAAGGCCACAGACAGGACTTGGTCCTGGAGAGCAGCGGAGGTCGGGGCCATGCAAGGGCAGAACAGTGGCTGTCAGCTGAGTAAGGCTGTATCATCGAAGCCCAGATGGACACAGCCTCACAGGGCCTTGGAGATTATCCAGGCCAACTCATCCTCTAACTCGGTCCCATTAGAGGCAAACTATTACAGAGTTCCAAGCCAAGAGCCCATTCTCTCAAATCTACTACCCACTCCAGGAGGAGCAAGAATGGCTTTCCTGGCCTAGATTAGCACATAGGTGCCTGGCGCCAAGTGTCTTTCTCCTGGTCCTGAAGATAAAACTTGAAGGCGTCATGGTTCGTGTCTACAGGTTGGTGATGAAGGCTGGGTGGGAATCCAGCCCTTCTCCTTTTCCTCCCATGTTCTTGCTACCAAATCCCACGGCTCCAGGCCTTGAGGATGCGTTTGTAATTTAGCTAATCTTGTTCAAATGATTTGATTATGAAAACATGTCAAGGGTATTTTCATTCCATCCTCCCGCTCCTCACTTGTTCCTCTGTTCAGGAACAGCCTTGAGGCCACAGGCATGAGTTCCAAAATCACAAATGATATCAAGGCTCCTATTTTGCAGACTTGACAAATCAATCTGAATGATGTCGAGTTGCATTTCTTAAGAGCTGCTGCTAACTTTGTACAGAGTGCCAAAGCCCCAAAGTCGAGTGGTTAAAACTTGTAATCAAGTGCAAGGCAGCTTAAAAGTGGTTAGGCTGGCCTCCTCGTTTTGCTATCTTTTTCTAAGGCATTGAAGAGTGATTCATTCATTTACAGACTGACTTAAAAGGAACAACTGATTATGTAGAAAGCGAAGTGATAATTGGTAGAAAGCTTGTTTCTCAAGTACCCATCCTTGAGCTGAATAATGACCTGATTTAGGAGGAGGCATAGAGGAAGCCCGGTAGGAGAGGGAAAGGAGACTTTTATTTGCTCTTCTGGCCACAATGGAAGGAGAATAAAAATGGGGGTTGTGGAGTTCCTGTTGTGGCGCAGCAGAAATGAACTAGTATTCAGGAGGATGCAAGTTCGATCCCTGGCCTCACTCAGCGGGTTAAGGATCTGGCGTTGCCATGAGCTCTGGTGTAGGTTGCAGACATGGCTCGGATCCTGCATCGCTGTGGCTGTGGTGTAGGCTGGCAGCTATAGCTCCAATTGGACCCCTAGCCTGGGAACCTCCATATGCCGTGGGTACTGCCCTAAAAAGAGAAAAAAAAGCGGGGGGGGGGGGTTGTGGCTGGCAGAATTATGTCTCTCCCAAAGCTGTCCACATCCTGATTCCTAGGGCCTGTGAACATGTCGTGTTAGATGGTAAAGGAGAATTAAGGTTGCAGTTAGAAGGTTGCTAATCAACTGATCTTAAAATAGAAAGATTATCCTGGATTATCAGGTTGGCCCCATGTAATCACAAAGGCCCTTAAAAATGGAAGAGGGAGGCAGAGTGACAGGATGTGAGAAGAATCTGACCGGTTACTGCTGGCTTTGAAGATGGAGGAGGGGGCCATCAACCTGAGAATGCAGGTAGCCTCTAGAAGCTAGAAAAGACAAGGGAATATATTCCTTCCCTAGAACCTGTAGGATGAATGAACGCCTGGGCACATTTTTTTCTTTTTATGGCCACACCTGCAGTATATGGAAGTTCCTGGGCTAGGGGTCAATTTGGAGACTCAGCTGCAGGCCTATACCACAGCCAGAGCGACAGTGGATCCTAGCCACATCTGCAACCTACACTGCAGCTTGCAGCAATGCTGGATGGTTAACCCACTGAGCAAGGCCATGGATCGAACCTGCTTCCACATGGATACTAGTCGGGTTCTTAACCCCCTGAGCTACAATGGGAACTCCTAGGCATGTCTTCACTTTAGCCCAGTGAGACCTATGGGGAAGAGAGGGTTGGTTGTTCCCCATATTTGTTTTCCCCTACTTCCATCCTAATAAAAATTTTAAGCTGGCACAGGACCACCCAGGCTTGTGAATGGGAATGACATGTGGATACCTGTAAAGGGAAGAGTTATACCTGTCACTTTTCCTCCTGTCCACTGGCCAAAACTAGGATGGGGTAGCAAATTGTCTTGGACCCTGTAATGAAGGGTCCTGGACATGGTGAGACAACAAGACAGAAGGAAAGTGGACCCTGATGGCTTCTTAGAGAGCCCTTTATGTACTCAAGTTGTATATGACAGAGAAATAAATTTGTCTCTTCTTGGCTCCACTATTATTGTGGGTCTCATTTTCCATGCCTTGAACAATATTGAGTATTTCCCCAGATAAATTGGGTTGAGGTTCTTTCGAGTCAAAGTAACTGTGATGCTCTCTGCTTTGCATAGAGGTACCGTGGACTTCCACAGGCTCTGACTTGACAAAAGAGTTTTGTCAGTATTAGTTTGCTATGGCTGTTGTAACAAATTACCACCAGTAGTGGTTTAAAGCAACACACATGAATTACAGTTATGTAGCTGAGATATTCCGACATGGTCTTACTGGGTTAAATCAAGATGTTGAGGAGTTCCCGTCGTGGCTCAGTGGTTAACGAATCTGACTAGGAACCATGAGGTTGCAGGTTCGGTCCCTGGCTTCCATCAGTGGGTTAAGGTTGCAGCGTTGCCGTGAGCTGTGGTGTAGGTTGCAGATGCCACTCAGATCCTTCGTTGCTGTGGCTGTGGTGTAGGCTGGCGGCTACAGCTCCGATTCAACCCATGGCCTGGGAACCTCCATGTGCTGCAGGTGCGGCCCTAGAAAAAGACAAAAAGACAAAAAAAAAAAAAAAAAAAAAAAAAAGAAAGAAAGAAAAAGATGTTAGCAGAGATGTGCTCCTCTCTGGAGACTATAGAGGAGAATCTGTTTCCTTGTCTTTCCAGCATTTAGAGGCCATCCACATTCTTTGGCTTGTGGAGCCCTCCCTCCACTTTCAAAGCCAACATAGTCAGGCTAAATCCTTCTAATGAATCTATGTCTCTTCTGCCTCCTCCTCTTTGCTTTTATGGATTCTTGTGATTACATTAGGCCAACCTATCAATCCAGGATCATTTCTCCTTTTCAAGGACAGCTGATTAGCTACTTTAATTCCATTTACAACTTTAATTTCTCTTTGCTATGTGACCCAAGATATTTAATTTCTGAGGATTAGGTCATAGACGTCTTTGGCAGATCATTATTCTGCCCATCTCAGTTTTTTTTCTTTTTTCTTCTGTGCACTCCCCACCCTCCAAAAATTCTGCTTTATGTGTATGTATTTTTAATAATGTATATTCATATTCATATGTATATACATACATTGATTTACTACCTCTGTCCAATGAGAGGGTCTGGAATCAATTATATTGTAGTATCAATTGAGTATACCTTGCATGAGAGCTTTGGTTTCTATCCCCCAAAAGAAATCTGGACTTCTTTAAGAAATAGGTGATTTCAGGTGTCAAGCAGAGAAAGTACAAGATGAGTCTGGAATATCTTTTTTTCCTTCTTCCTTCCTTCCTTCTTTTCCTTTTTTTTTTTTTTTTTTTTTTTTTTTTTTTTATTTAGCAGCATATGGAAGTTCCCAGGCTAAGGGTCAAATCAGAGCCGCAGCTGCCAGGCTATACCACAGCCACAGCAACACCAAATCCGAGCCACATCTGTGACCCACACCACAGCTTGCGGCAATGCCGGATCCTTAACCCACTGAGCAAGACCAGGGATCGAACCCACTTCCTTATGGAGACAACATTGGGTCTTTAACATGCTGAGCCACAGTGATAACTCTGAGTCTGGAACATCTAATGCTAGAAGGCAACAAATGGTCAAAGAACTATGGAGACAGATCAAGAGGACTCAAGAACTACCTTGAAAGGCCTTCCATTGGCTATTCTGAGGCAATGTGAGTTTAAAATAAACAATGATAGTAAAGGATTATAAACTGTTAAATAAGAATCCATGTGTTCATGTGTCTGGGAAAAACTTTGGTTTCCTTTATTCTCACACTGAATGTTTCTGACACCATATGGGTGGAGATTTTCCCACATTGGCCAATTCTCTGACACGAGCTGGAAAAAATTCAATTCAGTTCTGACCCTAACCAGAGTTAGCACAGACCCCACAGCTTAAGGGCTCAGTTCCACAACTGAGATGCCAATTGCAAATAGTAGATCCCCAGGTTACTCACAATTTCTGTCCAACTCAGTTGCATTTTGGAGGTTCCCATGACCCCCTCCTTGGGTTCAATAATTTGGAGAGTGGCTCACAGAATTCAAGACAACCATTGACTTCTTATTGCCAATTTGTTACAAAGGCTATTTTAGAGGCTACAAAGAACAACCTGATGAAGAGATCTATAGAGTAAGGTTCAGAAGTGTCCCAAGTGAAGGAGATTTTGTGCCTGTGGAGTTTAGATACAGCACTCTCCCAGCCCGTGAATGTGTTCCCCAACCTGGAAGTTCTCTGGACTCCATGCTTTTGGAATTTTTGTGGAGGCTTCATCTGGTAGGTGTGATCCATCATGAACTCAATCTCTAGCCTCTCTCTTCTCCTGGAATATGGAAGGTAGGGCTAGAAGTCCTAATCTTCTAATCGTGGCTTAGTCTTTTTGATAACCAGTCCCCCATCCCGAAGTGAAAGCAATCTACAGATTCAAAACAATCCCTGTCAAAAATACCCATGGCTTTTTTTCACAGAGCTAGAAAATTTATTTATGAATATTTATGAATCCAAAAATTCATATGGAACCATAAAATACACCCAAATGCCAAAGCAGTCTTGAGAAAAAAGATAAAAGCTGGAGGTATCACCCTCCCAGACCTCAGACTACACTACAAAGCTGTAGTAATCAAAATGTCATGGCACTGGTACAAAAAAAGATACATAGATCAATGGAACAGAATAGAAAGCCCATGCACCTATGGTCAATTAATCTATGACAAAAAAGGCAAGAATCTACAAACACTACACAGGCAGAGGCTTGAGAAACATTGGCACAGTGAGGCTTTTCTGGAAAGCCTCACTCTAAGAGCCAACTGACCATTGTGTAAGAAGCCTGACTATCCTCAGATCACTGAGCTGTCAGAAAGCTGAACCCAGCTATGTACAGCGGCCAAGGTACTCACTGTGTTAAACAGAATAACGGCCCCTTGATGAGGTCCATGTCCTAATCTTTGGAATCTAGAAATATGTTATATTACATGTTTGGTTACATGTTGTGTTACACATTAACGTCATACAGCATGTCCCCTCTTCTGCTAAGAACAACATACATATATGTGTAACAAACTGTAAAATATAAATTGAGTAATATTAGTGATTTTGCATCTGAGTTAAGTGCTTTTGTATGTGCATTAAAAACTGCTACAGCCCAATATAAATGGTGAAATTCATGACAAAAATTTCATGTTTTTTTATTAAAGTATAGTTGACTTACAATGTTATGCCATTTTCTGCTGTCGGTAAAGTGACTCAGTGATGTACATATATACATTCTTTTTAAATATTCTTTCCCATCATGGTCTTTCCCAGGAGATTGGATAGAGTTCCCTGTGCTATACAGTAGGACCTTACTGTCTATCCCTTCTAAATGTAAGACTTTGCATCTACTAACCCCAATGGCCCAGTCCATCCCGCCCTCCCCCTCCCCCTTGGCAACCACAAGTCTGTCCAAGTCTGTGAATCTGCTTCTGTTTTGTAAATAGGTTCACCTGTAATTCCACATATAAGTCATATTATATGGTATGTATCTTTCTCTTTCTGACTTACTTCATTTAGTATGAGAATCTCTATTGCATCCATGTTGCTGCAAGGGCATTATTTCATTCTTTTTTATGGGTCAGTAGTGTTTATACACACACACACACACACACACACACACACACACACACATCCATCACATCTTCTTAATCCATTCATCTGTCGATGAACATTTAAGTTGTTTCCATGTCTTGGCTATTGTGAATAGTGCTACAATGAACATAGCAGTGCATGTATTTTTCTGAATTATAGTTTTCTCTGGATATATGCCCAGGAGTGGGATCATGTTTTTTGAGACATACCAATAATTTTATTTTATTTTATTTTATTTTATTTGGGGAGGGAGGTGGAAGGATTTATTACTTGCAGCAAGTAAGGAGAACACCAGGGAATCTTTCCCAGAGCCTTAAATTTTAATTTTTAGTGACAGATCCTTTGATTGCAAGTAGCAGAAAATTACATGAGCTATTTTCAGTCAAACAAAATGTATAAGGAGGATTTATTATAACAATGCAGAGGCATCTCAGAAATGAAAAAATGAAGGTAGAATACAGGAGGGCCTTGAACCAGGACCTGAAAAGCCATCAGGGCTCCTTTGTCCCTCCAAGGCTATACGATCTCTTAAACTGACTTTCTTTATTTTGTTTCTCCCTCTCTCTCTCTCTCCCCCGACCCCACTCTCTCTCCAGGATGACTTTGATTTTTCAGACATTCAGGGTCAAATAGGATATTCTCAGTGCAACCTTTCCTTCCTTTGCAATCTCAGCTTCCAGTACAATGACCAGTACCTCTGAGCCTCAATTCTAAATTCCTTGGAGAAAGAAAGTGGCCCAGGAGGGTCAATTATGCAGCCATAATCTAATCAGCAGTGGTCAGAAGCAAAGGGTCGGCTAGTATAAACATGGCCAACAGGGCCAGTGTGTGTGTGTGTTAGGGGGTGCCTGCATGTGTAAGTATGGTATATGCTTGAGCATGATGGTATTTTGAAGCAGACAGACACACTAGAGATGTTCCTATAACCCCGACCCTCCAGGCAATAGTTACCTATTTGCTCCTGGTGCTGTGACTTTGCAGAGTCAGAAGAGCAGGACAGGTGGTCCTAGATGCCAAAGCCAGGAATTTGGGGAGTTCAGAACCAGATACACATCTAGGGAAAGCCTGAGTCAGAGCATGGGCTCCTGGGATGCTGTTTTTCCTGTAACTCGCACACCCCACCCACTCACACGCAGATCGGGGAAATCCAGACCAGTGGGACATTTGGGACATGGGCATTCAGGAAACTGCGTGTGTGATGTGGGGGGTGAAGAAATAGGCTGTCTGTGTTGAATCTGCCTCGAGACAATGTGCTTTTTTGTGTTTCTCCACTTTTTCTTGATGTATGTCTCCAGTGGAGGAACCCCACACCCTTCTAACTGGGACTACATCTTCAAAGTGAGTTAATTGTGGTGCCTAAAATCAAATCTGTAATTATCATATTGATCATTCACTTTTAAAGAGACATCCCTCCTGGAGAGTCCCACGCATCTGTCTGGGAGAAGGGAGCGCCCCCCCTCCCCTGCTCCCCCAGCAACGGTGTCCCAGTTGGCCTGGTTGAGAATGACTGATTTCAGTCGTAAATTAGTCGATTCCATTCCACCCACATTCTTATTGGTGGTAATTATTATTAAATCAACTCTTTGGGAATCTGGAAATGGCCTTAGAGTGGAGGAGATTCATGAGGATGCATTTGCTGGCAATGAAGCAATAGCTTTGGGCCATTTCATTCTATTAAATTGCCATTGTATTGGACATTTTTATATCTGCTATTAAAAAGTCAGCTCTTTTAGATGTGCCCACATACTGTGTCATATTTTCTGAAGTATACGGAAAATGCAATTTGTGCGAATGAATAAAGGCTCAAATTATATGGCTAGCTGATCTATATAGGGCTGGGATAATAAGTTTTCCTAGTGTGGCATTCCTGCCTACAAACCGTGTGGCGGTAAAGAGCAGTATTGCCTTTATTATTCTAACTTCTCATCATTCATTTAGAACTGGGGGAGTTCCCGCCATGGCTCAGGGGTTAACAAACCTGACTAGTATCCGTGAGCACACAGGTTCGATCCCTGGCCTCACTCAGTCGGTTAAGGATCTGGTGTTGCCATGAGCTGTGGTGTAGGTCACAGACACACAGGGCTCAGATCCCGCGTTGCTGTGGCTGTGGGGTATGCCAGCAGTTGCGGCTCCAATTCGACCCTTCGTCTGGGAACCTCCATGTGCCTCAGGTGTGGCCCTAAAATGAAAAAAATAAAAATAAAATAAATAATAGAATTAGGTTTATTAAGACCACCTATTGTTGTCTTGAGCTTTATCAAAAGACTTCAGAAATCAGGTTATTTCTGCTTAAAGGATGAGTGGTTTTCCGCAAATACCGAGAAAAAAATTGTTGTGTAAAAACCTTTTTCCTAGAACAATGGAAACAAGAATGAGTTGGGGGCGTTTTCTTCCTAGAAAGGTCTAAAGTGTTATTTCCCAAAATGGGCTCTCTGTGATGTGATCAGAGATGATGCAGAGAGCAGAGCAGGAGGGTCCTTGAGCAAACAAACACTAAGAGCTCTCCTGCAGGACAAGTCAAAGCTTTTAATCCATCGAGGCAGAGGAGGATAACCCAGAAGAGGATGCACATGCATCGCCTCAAAACAAATTGGATCACAGAAGTCTTTTTCGAGGACCCTGCTGGGAAACTCTCATTCCATGCCATGGGTGTTGGAAGACACTCATCTTCTGTAGGGTGGCTTTTTCCAAAATTGAGGTGAAATTTCCCATAACATGAAATAAACCTTTGTTTGTTTGTTTCTTTTTTAGGGCCACACCCACAGCATACGGAGGTTCCCAGGCTAGGGGTTGAATCAGAGCTACAGCTGCCGGCCTACACCACAGCCATAGCCATGCAGGAGCCAAGCCACGTCTGCGACCTACACCCCAGCTCACGGCAACACCAGATCCCCCACCCACTGAGCAAGGCCGGGGATTGAATCTGCAACCTCATGGTTCTTAGTCGGATTCGCTTCCGCTGCGCCAGGATGGGAACTCCGAAATAAACCATTCTGAACAGTGGCTTTTTGTATGTTCACATTGCTGCACCACCGCGGCTTCCATCCAGTACCAAAGCATCTTCATCATCCCCCAGAGAAAACGCCGGACCCTTTCAAATGGCAATCTTTCCCTGTTCCTGCTTCGTCCAAGCCTCTGGCCACCACTCATTTATGATTTTTACAGATTTAGGATGGTGGTTTTATTTTTTTAATAGACAATTTTTTTTTTGAGAGAAGTTTAAGGTTCCCAGCAACACAGAGCAGAAGGTACAGAGACACTATAAAAATAATAAAAAATGTTAAATACTCAAAGGAAAACAAACCAAAAAACCCCACACAAACAAACAAAAAGAAGGTACAGAGAGTTCCTGTGTAACCCCTGCCCCCACAGGCTCTCTTACCATCAACATCCAGCGAGAGTGGTGCATTTGTCACAATCATATGCTGGATTTTAAATGGGATGTTGTATTTGCTTTGATTTCATTTCATTTATTTCTGGCTGTAGCGTGCCATGGCTTGATGTTGGGATTTCAGTTCCCAGGCCAGAGATTGAAAGCGCTAGACCAGCAGGGGGATATTTTCACTGGTTCTTTAAAG
This sequence comes from Sus scrofa, assembly GCF_054392235.1. Lineage (NCBI taxonomy): Eukaryota > Metazoa > Chordata > Mammalia > Artiodactyla > Suidae > Sus > Sus scrofa. Next base: position 42,890,911 of record NC_139401.1, on the reverse strand, counting down.
CCTTGTTTTCATAACACAGATATTTTTTATAAGCAGATATGCATGGCAGATTTCTACAGGATTGTTCTATTGTCCCCCTTGTAATGCTGTTGTCGCTAATCCCCCCAGGGCTGTCTTTTTTCCCTACTCATCTGCATCAAAACATTCTACTGCATGACTGTGATAATGAACAGATCTTTCCTTACAGGTGCTCAGATAACCCTTCGGGGTGCCCTCATCTCTCCAAGGTTGGCATTATGACGTCCGTAAAAGTAGAAGACTAAGGCTAAGATTTAAGACTAAGATGGCATATGTTACATCCCCTCGTCTCCCTGCAATAAGAAGTCTGTTTTTCGTTTTTTTTTTTTTTTTCCACTTCTTGGGCCGTTCTCACGGCATATGGAGGTTCCCAGGCTAAGGGTCTAATCGGAGCTGTAGCCACCAGCCTACGCCACAGCCACAGCAACTCCGGATCCGAGCCACCTCTGCGACCTACACCACAGCTCACGGCAACGCCAGATCCTTAACCCACTGAGCGAGGCCAGGGATCGAACCCGCAACCTCATGGTTCCTAGTCAGATTCGTTAACCACTGCGCCATGACGGGAACTCCGAGAAGTCTGTTTTTTGAGTAGACTAATGAGTGGGTTATAAGAGGGGAGAACATCTAGTTTTTAAATGTCATCCTCTTCATCTTTGGGTGATATGCAGAACCTCTGGATGTTGCTGTTTTAATCTTTACATAGCCACTAATTTTGAATTATTCAGTTGATGGTTCAGTCATTCAGAGATTATTTATCAGGCATTTTGAAGTCTTCTAGATGCTTTTTAGGAAAACCAAAAACATAACAAACAAACAAACAAACAAAACACTGTCTTAGTTTGGGAGTTGTTGCATAGCAGTGAGTAACGCTCCTTAGTCTTAAACCCCAGTCTCCAAAACACACACCTTGTATTGATTTGTTGTCGTTTCCCAAATCTCTTTTCTATAACTACTGTCTCTAGCTTCCATTCTGCTCGGTAAAAGAAACTCAACCGTAGTTAGGCTCACATACATTGAGTCAAACCAGGCTTTTCCTGGTTTTTTCCAAAGTTCTCCCTCTCAGCTTGGGTCTTTGGGGTGGTGGCCAAGTTCCAGCAGTCTCCGCAGGAGGCAAATTGGGGGGAAAGAACTTCAGCAACAGAGGCAGGGTGGGCCTGTTCCCACTGGTCCCTGCACAACACTGGCATTTGTGCTTCTTGGCACCTGCCCAGACATTTCCATCTGGCTTCTGGTCAATGATGCCTGCTGGTCCCTAGCCTCCTCTTTATCCAAACTAAAATACTCAAGTCCCACCCTTGTTCTCTCAGCTACTTCTCTGCTTGGGAAGACGTAGAATGGCTTCTTGGGCCATGCTGGTTTATGGGGACCTTGCAGGTCCTTCTGCCTGGACATCTCAAACTTCAAGAGCCACGGTCGCTTGTCCATGTTCACTCCATAGAGGAGAACACGGGGAACCTTCTCACGAGAGTTTACTCCAACTGGAAAGGGAGTGCAGGTGCCATACTCATCTCTCTCTCCCTGCAAAAGCCACTTCCCTTCCCTGACTCTTTGCTTTGTCCAGCTCACGTCATTGTACTGCCGGCCTACGCCACAGCCACAGCAATTTGGGATCCGAGCTGCGTCTGCGACCCACACCACAGCTCACGGCAACGCCAGATCCTTAACCCGCTGAGCGAGGCCAGGGATCGAACCCGCAACCTCATGGTTCCTAGTCCGATTCGTTTCCACTGTGCCATGACGGGAACTCCTTTTAAATGGGAAAAGACTGTACTCTTGGCACTCAGGTCTTTGCTCTCAAACTATTGTCTCTGCCATAAGTTTCAAACATTAATTTTTTTTTCTTTTATGATTCCACTTATATGAGGCACGTAGAGTAGCCAAATTCATAGAAATAGAAAGTAGAAGGATGATGGCTGGCAGCTGGTGGTGGTGGGGGGGAATGGAGAGTTGTTCTTTAATGGGTACAGAGTTTAGGTTTTACATGATCAAGAGGTTTTGGAAACTGGTTCCACAAAAATGTGAATATCCTTAACATTAGTGAACTGTATATTTTAATGTTTTAATTATTTTTAAAAATTAAACTATAATTGATTTACAATGTGTTCATTTCTGCTATATAGCAAAGTGATTCAGTTCTATATATATATACATTCTTGAAACATTGATTTTTATTTTTATTTTATTTTTTTAAATATTATTGGCATATAGTTGACTTACAGTGTTGTGTCAGTTTATGTGTGAATCAGTTATACATATCCATATATACATTCCTTTTCAGATTCTTTTCCCATACAGGTTATTACACTGTATTTTTTCTTTTTTTTTTTTTTTGTCTTTTTGTCTTTTTAGGGCCACACCCATGGCATATGGAAGTTCTCAGGCTAGGGGTTGAATCAGAGCTGTAGCTGCTGGCCTATGCCACAGCCACAGCAACATCAGATCTGGTTGGTTTGTAACATGTAAATCAGTGGAAAGGCACATCTAGTGGAGGCCATGTTGAACCACAGAGATGGGAATAAACAAGATGCAGCCATGGAGGGCATGTTTACCATTGTAGAAGGATTGCTGTAACAAAGGGGTGTTACAGAAGCTGGGGGCGGAGATTTCAAGAGGAGATGATCAACGGTATGGAAAGCTATAGAGAAGTACAAGAAAACGCCTGTTGAGAAAAGGCTCTTGTGTCGGTCGGGAAATTCCCACGTGTTGGTGTTGGGAGGGCATCCAGTAACATTCCCGGCTCTTTCAAAGTTATTGAATTCTCAACAGGGCTGGATATATGGAGACTGTAGGAGTGGACCAAGAAGCGTAAGACTTTTAAAGTCATGTTGGAAAATGGTCACTGACCCAGAGAAGACTTCCTCTTGGTCCCCGGGGCTTTGTACCCATCACCACATACCTGGGGGGAAGGAGGTCTATTTGGCTTTTAATAAGCATGCACATGAAAAGTGAAGAGTCATAATATTAGCATTCGAATAGGAACTGGCAAGGTAGTATGTTCAAAATCAACCTGACTTTTAAGCTGTGCTGGTGACTGAGAGTTCTATCAGCTGTGCTCAACCATCACTTATTTATTAGTATTCTAGATGGGCTCTCAAAGCCATGTGTCTACAGTAGACATGTGCAAAAGGATTAGCAGAGAACCAAGCTGTGTTATTAAATTTTAAATTGCACGGCATATTCATAATATTCTGAGATCTCTCTTTTTTTCTTTTTAAAGAATTCCTTTCTATTTGACTTATTTAAAAAGAAAAATGACTTTCGCTAGGTTATTTAAAAATGAGCTTTGGCTTAACTAGGCTATCTTGAAGCCATTTTAGTCTTGTCTTTGTACTGCATGTAAAGTCAATGCAGAAATCTGCTCAAAATCACGAGTTAAAACAATCTACAGATTTAAAGGACAAACCTATGGCACAGTAAACATCAATTTTGAAGTAACTACAGGGTAGACATTCGCTGCTAAGCATATAAGGATTTGGGGGACTTAGTGATAAGAATAAAATCTTGCTCTGAGTCAGGACACTATTAGAGCTGAGTTAAGTGCCTGCCTGCCCAAGGGCTGGATAATGGCTGCATGGGGAGATTGAGAGACCTCATGGCAAAATGAAATGGTGTGTCCTCAGTAACAGAAAGAGGGGTATGTATAGTTGGATGAGTGAACTCGAGGGGTTGATGGATGACTGTGGGGACATGAAGAGAATGAAATTTATTTCGAGAAGTTCCCAGGTGCAAACTTCCATCCACACGTGTCCATGGGGTCATGGTCATTCCACTTACTTTCCTTATGCTGAGCACTGACTTGGTGGCCGCCCTCCTTCATGCATTTCATCAGGATCAGGCAGCAACCTACAAGTGTAAGAGGCACAAGGAGGTTTCAGGAAGAGGCAAAGGGTTTGAAAAGTACAGAGGATGAGTATCATGAAGCACACTTTTACCGAAATTAAGAATAACTTCTGAAAGATTTTTCTATTCTCATCACCAGGTTTTTGGATTCATACATCTGTGATTGAAAAGATTTGTGTGTGTGTGTGTGTTTTTAGGGCTGCACCTGTGGCTTATGGAGGTTCCCAGGTTAGGGGTCCAATTGGAGCTGTAGCCACCAGCCTATGCCACAGCCACAACAACGCCAGATCCAAGTCGCATCTGCGACCTACACCACAGCTCAGGGCAACGCTGGATCCTTAACCCAATGAACGAGGCCAGGGATCGAACCCGCAGCCTCATGGTTCCTAGTCAGATTCGTTAACCACTGAGCCACGACGGGAACTCCCGAAAAGATTTTTTTAAATTGAAGTATAGTTGATTTACAATGTTTCAGAGGATCAACAAAGAGATTCATATTTATATACTCTTTTTCAGATTCTTTTCCATTCTAGATTATTACAACATATTGAATTTAGTTCCCTGTGCTATACAGTAAGTCCTTGTCTGTCTCTTTGATGTATAGTGTATGTTAATCCCAAGCTACTAATTTATCCTCCCTACCCCGCTATACCCTTTGGTAACCATAAGTTTGTTTTCTATGTCTGTGACTCTATTCTGTTTTGGAAATAAGTTCATCCATATCATTTTTTAGTTTCCTCATATAAATGGTATCATATGATATTTGTCTTTCTCTTCCTGACTTACTTCACCCAGTGTGAAGTCCATCCACGTTGCTACAAATAGCAAATAGCACTATTTCATTCTTTTTAATGGCTGAGTAATATTCCACCATATGTGTGCAAGTGTGTGTGTGTGTGTGTGTGTGTGTGTGTGTACACACAACATTTTTGTTGCTGGACATTTAGTTTGCTTCCATATCTTGGCTATTGTGAATAGTGCTGCTATGAACATTGAGATGTATGTATCTTCGAATTGGTATTTTCGTTTTTTCTGGATATATGCCTAGGACTAGGATTGCTGGATCATATGGTAACTCTATTTTTAGTTTTTTAAGGAGCTTCCATACTGTCTTCCATAATGGCTGCACCAAGGTACATTCCCACCAAAAGTGTAGAAGGATTCCCTCGAAAAGATTTTTCACATTGGAGGACTCAATGAAAAACGCAGGTCAGTAATAAGAGACAGAGCCCGGGAGTTCCCGTCGTGGCACAGTGGTTAACGAATCCAACTAGGAACCATGAGGTTGCGGGTTCGATCCCTGGCCTCGCTCAGTGGGTTAAGGATCCGGTGTTGCCATGAGCTGTGGTGTAGGTTGCAGATGCAGCTTGGATCCCGCTTGGCTGTGGCTGTGGCACAGGCCGGCGGCTACAGCTCCGATTAGACCCCCAGCCTGGGAACCTCCAAATGCTGCGGGGGCAGCCCTAGAAAAGGCAAAAAGACAAAAAAAAAAAAAAAAAAAAAAGAGACAGAGCCCACACTGGGGACTGAGAACTCATGACCCTTCACCACACCTGTTTGAACACAAGAGACAGTAGACTCTGAGTAGGTTCCCATTGTCTGTTGTCAGTGCCCTCCTTATGGGACCCATTCACCCTCACCTGATTCTTAAATTCTCAAACCAGCTCAATCCCTCTGCCCTTGACCTGCATGTGTGCTACCCCTCTACTTGGGATGATTTCCCATCTTCACAGACCATCTCCTTCTCATCCTTCAGGTTATAGCTTCAACTGTACTTCCCCACAGCAGTCTTTCCTGAATCCTCTATCTTGATAGTCCACAGTTTGTACTTTTGTTTGTTTGCTTGCTTGCTTATTTGTTTCTTATCCGCCCCCACCCCCGACGGCAGGTGATTTTGTTTGCTAAGACTGCTGCAAAGAGTACTACGGACTGAAAAATAGAACTACCATATGATCCAGCAATCCCAGTCCTGGGCATCTACCCAGAGAAAACCATCGCTCCAAAAGATACATGCACCCCAATGTTCACTGCAGCACTTCTGACAGTAGCCAAGATATGGAAGCAACCTCAATGTCCATTGACAGAGGAATGGATAAAGAAGATGTGGTATGTATACAATGGAATATTACTCAGCCATAAAAAGAATGAAAATAATGCCGCTTGCAGCAACATGGATGAACCTAGAGATGATAAGTGAAGTTAGACAGTGAAAGACAAACATCATATTGTATCACTTATATGTGGAATCTAAAAAAAAAAAGGATGCAAATGAGCCTATTTGCGGAACAGAAACAGACTCACAGGCTTTGAAAAACCTAAGGTTACCAAAGGGGACAGATTGTGTGTGGGGGGGGTGGACTGGGGCTTGGGGATTGGCACATGCACCCTGAGGCATATGGACCTGCTGTATAGCACAGAGAACTCTATCCAGTATTCTGTGATAATCTTTCTCTTTTTTTTTTGGCTTTCTAGAGCCGTACCTGCAGCATTCCCAGGCTAGGGGTCGAATTGGAGGTACAACTGCTGGCCTACACCACAGCCACAGCCACGACGGATCTGAGCCACATCTGCGACCTACACCACAGCTCATGGCAACACCAGATCCTAAACCCACTAAGTGAGGCCAGGGATCAAACCCATGTCCTCATGGATACTAGTCGGATTTGTTTCCATTGCACCACAGTGGGAACTCCCTATTCTGTGATAATCTATGTGGGAAAATAGAATGGATGTGTGTACATATATAACCCAATCACTTTGTCGTACAACAGAAATTATCACAACTTTATAAATCAGCTATATACTTCAATAAAACTTAAAAAAAAAAAAGGTACTGCAGACTGGATGACGTCAACAACAGAAACTTGTTGTCTCACAGTTCTGGAGGCTGCAAGTCCTAGATCAAGGGGTAGGCAGGGCTGGTTTCTTCTCAGGGCTATGAGGGAAGGAATTGTCCCAGGTCTCTCCCTTTGGTTGGTAGATGGCCTTCTTCTCCCTCTGTCTTCACATTGTTTTCCTTCTCTGGATGTCCGTGTCCAAATTTTCCCTGTTTATATGGACATTGATCGTACTGGATCAGGGCTCACACTAATGACCTCATTTTAATTAGATTATTTCTGAAAAGACCCTATCTCCAAATACAGTCACAGTCTAAGGTTCCAGAGATTAGGACTTTGTATATATGACTATGAAAACACATGAATTTGTGGGAGGGGGTGAGGAAACACAATTCAGCCCATAATAGCTGGAATTGTACAATTTTCTCATCCTTCACTGTATGGCTTCTCAGCACCCAGAACAGTATCTGGCACATAAGAGACCTCAGTTAATGTCAGTTGCATGCATGAATGATCTACTCTTCCACAATTGTTTAGGGATGAGTTCTCTTGCGGGTCTAGCACTGACCCTTCTCTGCTGGGCCCTGTGGTTCTCGCATGCTGGGGGATTCTCTTATTGCTTCGGGGTCCTTAGTGGGTGTACTTACTATTTTATACACATCCTGCATTTTCCCCGGAAACACTTAAGCTGACTTATTGGAATACACTAAGGACAAGATGACAATGTTCTTAATTGGAACCATTGCTTGTGACATAGATTCATACCCTTGTTTACAGGGGTGGACGTACTTTGTCACCAAGCTTTCTAGTTTACATGGTTCACAGGGTCCATCAGATAAAAGCAGGCCAAGTAGTCAGATCAGGACCGATTATCATTGGTTGATATTGGAGAATGGACAGGAATTTCTCCTGGATGTCACCCTGAAGGAGACACTGTGTATCATGACATACATGTGCCATGACATAACATAAGGCACCCAAGACTGCTTGTTTCTCTTTTTAAAATTTTTTTTAATTTTAATGTATTTATAATTTCCAATTATAAGAGTACATTTTCATGGATGAAAACATGCAACTTGCAAGTAAGCAGAAAAAGGACATTATAAATAACCTAAAATCCCAGCATCTATGAAAAAAAAAAATCATTGCTAACATTCTGGTGTATATTTTTCCTGTTTTATGTTATGCATGAATAAAATTTTTAACAAAAGGTTCAAACTGCGTGTTATTCTCCAATCTGTTTTTAATTAAACTGTATATCATACACATTTTCCCAAGCCATTAAACATTCCTTTAAAATATTTTAATAGCTTCTACGTATTTCACTAGATAAAGGCATTTATTTATTGAGCCAATCCTTTATTGCTGGATAGTTAGTTGGATTCCAAGTTTGGCTACTATAAGACATGATACTGTGGACATACTAATAGATAAATCATTGCAAAAATTTATAATTACATCCTTAGGACAAATTCCCAGGAGACCAATGGTCGACATTTCAAAGTTTTCAAATATAAATGACCACTTTGCAGTGCAGAATATTACGACATGTACACTCAGGCCAGCTGTGTTCAAGTTGTTGCACACTTACCAAAACTTTGTATATAATCATTTTATTTAATTCGTGTCAGTTTGGTACACAAAAGGCAATGCATCCCTCATTGTTGTTTTAATTTGCCCTTTATTATCAAAGAAGCTAAAGTTTTCTTAAAGATAAAATGATCGGCTTTGCGGTTTTGTGAATTACACATTCATGGCCTTTGCCAATTTCAATCTTTTTTTGATTTGCAAAAGCTCTTTATTGTATATATTTATTTCTTTTTTACTTCATGTGTAGGAGCGATGTTTTCCCAATTTTGTTTATGTTCTTCCAATAGAAAAGCACAACATGCCTAAGTTTTTAATATATATTATTTTCCCTTTATGCCTAGGAGAGTTAGCAACTTTATGTAGTCAAATAGACCATTTTTTTTTTTTTGGCATATGAAAACTTATTACTATCCTGCTTTCACCATCAAAACTTATGATCTTGGTCTCCTTCTTGCTTTTGTAAAAGGCCAAAAGAGAGACACGGGCTACTTTGACAACCTTAAAGCGGACTCCAAAAATGTCACCAACAGCATGACCTTTGCGACCAAATCCAGCAACCAGAATTCGTCATTTTCCTCAATGAAGTTCACACAACCATCACTGGGCACAAAGGCTGTGATTTTTCTGCTACTTTTGCCATTTTGCCTTTGCTAGACCTGACCATTGCTCGGTACATAAGGTTCAAAGTTTCCTTTTTTTTTTTTTTTTTGTCTTTTTTTTTTTTTTTTTTTTTTTTGCCATTTTTTGGGCCGCTCCTGTGGCATATGGAGGTTTCCTGACTAGGGGTCAAATCGGAGCTGTAGCCACCGGCCTATACCACAGCCACAGCCACACCGGATCTGAGCCGAGTCTGTGACCTACACCACAGCTCATGGCAACGCCGGATCCTTCACCCACTGAGCCACGCCAGGGATCGAACCTGTGTCCTCATGGTTCCTAGTTGGATTCGTTTCCGCTGAGCCCCAATGGGAACTCCTCATTTCTGTAACTGCTTCAGTCTTCTTCTGGGGAGGAGACACATACCAAACCAAGACCGTTGCTGCAACCACCCTCCATCATAACCTTTGCACTAGTGATTGTACCAAATGGAAAAAGCTCCTTCCGGAGACATATATCATCAAAACCATCATCAAGATTTTTCACATAAAGGTTAACGCCCTGGTCTCTGGTGATCCCATCTTGCTTCATCTGTTCAAATTTGTGCTGAAGTTCCCTCTGCCCTTCCCTTTTTTCTGGGCTCAACCAACATACATGTGTTTTCCACTGAGCTCCTTTCCATTCATCTCATCCACAGCTTTCTGCGCATCGTCATGCCTTTCAAAGCTTGCAAATCCAAAACCTTCGGATTGTCCACGCTCATCAGTCATTGCTGTCACAGGCAAGGGAGGTCCAAACTTGCCAAAGAGATCCTTAAAGAGCTCATCATCCATGTCTTCTCCAAAATTCTTGATGTAAACTTTGATGAACTCCTTTGCCCTAACTCCAAGGTCTGCTTCTCATTCCTTAAGAGACTTAACTCGTCCAACAAATGCTTTGTCGTCATTTAGAAGCATCCCATTCATTTTTTTCAATAGCTCTTTCAGTTGCTTCGTGTGTCTCCAAGCGCACAAATCCATAACCCTTGGGACCGTTTTCATCACAAACCACCTTACATGAAAGGATGTTACCAAGAGCAGAAAACATCTCATACAGTGCTTTATTATTATCAATGGATCTGTCCAAGTGTTTTAAATGAATGTTGCCCACTCCACTTTGGCAAAGTGATGGATCACGCAGGGACCACAGGATGCGTGCTGGCTTGCCCTTTATAACATCAAAGTTCAGGGTGTTCAAAGCACGCTCCGTGTCCGTCGGCTGCTGGAAGTTCACCTCCGCGCCCAAGGAGTGGCGGGTGGTCACGTCCCTGCAGACCCGGATGGAGAGGATGGGCCAGGCCGGGCTGAACTTCTCCTAGAGCATCGCCTCGGTCGCTTCCCAGTGCAGGTCCTGTGAAGGTCCCCCATGTAGAGCGAGGCCATGGGGTGGCTTGGGGTGCTAAGGTCCATCTTGGCACAGCTGCCCGCAGGGCCACAGGCTGCGACCTATCCGTGAGAGGACCACAGCAGGTGCTGGGGCGGCGGGGGGGGGAGCGGGGACAAGCACAAAGGGACAAAAATCAACCGGAATCGAAAACTACAGTGGCCACAGAATGGAGTGGATCTGCTTGCCGCTGGCTGCTGGTGGGCGAGAGAAGGTGGCGGTGTCGGGTCCAGGTAGCGGGAAGGCCTCCTGGGTCTCTTAGCTCCTTTCTTGGAGCTGCTGCAGGGCTGCAGGTGGGCAGGTCAGTCTCAGCCGCTTCTCAGGGTTATTTTATAAATGAGGAAGGAAGAAAATAAAAGTCTCTGGAGGGGGAGATGTGGATTAAGGGGGAGATGTGGATTTTTGGTAAATTTGGTGGGTTTTTTTTAAAGATTTTTAAAATAATAAATGTGTGCACCGATCCCAGAGCACACACTGCACACTCTCAGCACTAACTGCTGAGAAGAACGGGCCAAGTAGACCACTTTGTTTTTTGCTTTTTCAGGCTCACACCCTGGGCATATAGAGGTTCCCAGGCTAGGGGTCGAATTGCAGCTGTAGCTGCCAGTCTACACCACAGCCACAGCAACACAGGATCCAAGCTGAGTCTGCGACTTACACCACAGCTCAGGGCAATGCCAGATCCTTAACCCACTGACCGAGGCCAGGGATCGAACCTGCTGTCCTCATGGATGCTAATCAGATTCATTTCCACTAAGCCCCTCCAGGAACTCCCCAATAGACCACTTTTTAAAATGGCATTGCTTTCAGTGTCAGGATTAGAAAATCCTACTGCACTCCGAGGTTACATAAATGAGTGTCTATATTCTCTTCTGGAAAGTTCATTTATTTTTTCTAAACCTTTTCACTTTTAGCCCCGCTGAAAATCTCTTCTAAAATAGAATGGAGTAAATTTTTCCACAAATATTTAGTCAAATTATATAGGAAATATCATTTAAATGACACTACTATCACATGCTAAATTCTTAAATAGTGCTGCCTTTGTTCTGGACTTTCTATGTTGCTTACCTTGAATTGTTTGCCTAGTCCTGTGCCCATACCACATTGTTCAAATTATTGTGGCCTTATAATATATTTCAACATTTGGTTTCGCATCCCTTCTCATTTTTCTTTTTAAAACGTTCTTGGTTATTCTTGCATGTTTTTTCTTCTGGATAAACTTTTAAAAGCATTTTGTCAAGTTGCAAGAATGTTCAGTTGGTATTGGATTCAATTAGAAACGTATCACATTTATAAAGTAAACTGGGAAGAATTAACACTTCAACAATAGTGGATTTTCCTGTCCAGAAATACTGTGTTTTTCTCCACTTTGAACACTTTTTGAAATATTTTTTAATTTTCTTTACACAATATTGCACATTTCTTAAGCTCATTTGAAAGTATGGGCTTTGTTGTTCATTTTGTGATGAAATATTTATTTGTTACTGTGTAAAAGTCATCGATACTTGTATACTTATATTGTTATCCACCCCTTCCTGGTAGTTTTAACTTTTTTTTTTTTTTTTTTTTTTTTTTGTCTTTTTGCTATTTCTTGGGCCACTCCCGTGGCATACGGAGGTTCCCAGGCTAGGGGTCCAATCGGAGCTGTAGCCCCCGGCCTACGCCACAGCCACAGCAACGTGGAATCTGAGCCGCGTCTGCAACCTACACCACAGCTCACGGCAACACCGGATCCTTAACCCACTGAGCAAGGGCAGGGACCGAACCCGAAACCTCATGGTTCCTAGTCGGATTCGTTAACCACTGCGCCACGACGGGAACTCCAGTAGTTTTAACATTTTCATGAATTATTTTCTTGAGGTTTTAAGATAGGTTAAAAAAAAATGAAAATAGCACTAGTTTTCTTCCCTTTCTAGTATCTATACCTCCAATTCCTCTTGTTTTATTATATTGTTTAGAACTTATAAGAAATAAACAAAGAATAGTGATTATTTTAAGCATCATTATCTTATTCCTGATTTCAGTTGAAAAGCCTATCAGAATGATGTAAATTATTGCTTTGCAAAATATGTCTTTTACCATGTGAAGAAATTTTCTTGGGGAGTTCCTGTCGTGGCACAGTGGAAACGAATCTGACTAGGAACCATGAGGTTTTAGGTTCGATCCCTCGCCTTGCTTAGTAGGTTAAGGATCCGGCGTTGCCGTGAGCTGCGGTGTAGGTCGCAGATACTGCTCGGATCCCGCGTTGCTGTGGCTGTGGTGTAGGCCGGCAGCTACAGCTCCGATTCGACCCCTAGCCTGGGAACCTCCTTGTGCCACACGTTCGGCCCTAAAAAGACAAAAAAAAAAAAAAGTTTTCTTCTAGTCCCAGTTTACTATATATACTTACAATTAATGGATATTTAATTTTATCATCTATTAATTAATTTGGGGACATCTACTGAAAATCTGGTTTTTCTCCCTGGATGTGATAAATCATGTTAGTAGATTTTTAAATATTAAATAACCCTTGCATTCCTGGTATAAACTCTTTTTTCATTGTGCTGTACTATTCCTTTATTTTCATTCTGGAGTCAATTTGCCAATGCTATGCTTAAGGTTCTTGTTTCTATATTCACCAGACTATTTAATAAGCTTTCTCTCTGAGTGTTCAGTCTTTATCAGGTTTTAATATTAGATTTTGCTAACTTCATAAAATGAATTGGAAACTTTCCATCATTTTCTCTACTTTGTAATTATTTAAATAGCCTTGGAATATTATTAAAAGGAAAATAACTCAGTAACTCATTTTTGACAAGGTTTGTGATTTCTTCCAGTTTCTGGTCTATTCCAATGTCTCACTTCTTGAACCAGTTCACAAGACTCTTTCTCAGAAAAGTGCTTCTGGAATGTTCCGGTGCATACAGATCTCCTGGGATCTCATTGGTATGTAGATTCTGATTCGTTAGAGCTACACCAGGGGAGTTCCCTTCGTGGCTCGGTGGTTAGACGAACCCGACTAGCATCTGTGAGGATTCCGTTCAATCCCTGGCCTCGTTCAGTGGGTTAAGGATCCTGCATTGCCATGAGCTGTGGTGTAGGTTGAAGACACGGCTCAGATCTGGTGTTGCTGTGGCTGTGCTGTAGGCTGGCGGCTGTAGCTCCGATTAGACCCCTAGCCTGGGAACCTCCATATGCCGCGGGCATAGGCCTAAAAAGACAAAAAGACCAAAAAAAAAAAAAAATGTCTTAGGGTCTGTTCTTCATAAGCAGACCCTAATTTGAGGACTCGTGGACATGTGATTTATTTAAAAAGTGTTCTCAGGAGAAACTGGCCTGGGCGTGGGGGGAGGAGGACAGAGGAGAAGGCGAAGCTGAGCGAGGCTGCGGTTCAGGTGGTGACCTAGCCTCAGCCTGATCCCGGGGCAAAGAAACTGGGCTTTGTTCTCCTGTGCCCATCAATTATTGGCTAAGGACTGTGGGGGCCAAGGGTAAGGTGAGGGTGAGGTCAGTTCCTTGGTAATTCCTGTTCTCATGCCTGTGGGCAAAGTGGCTCCAGTGGCCCCAGGTGGGTCCTTGCCAAAGGAGTTGCAGAAGCAGGGGTGGGAGTGGGGTACACACTGTTAAAAGGTATCCGAGGACATCTGGGCAGAGCAATGACTGTGCTGGCTTGCTGCAGGGTGGATTCTGTATCCCTCAAGGAATCCTCCAGTTTCAGACAAACATGAAGTTTAAAACAGGGCAACAGAGAGTTTAAGACTGCAACAAGCACTATTCACAATAGCCAGGACATGGAAACAACCCAAATGTCCATCAACAGATGATTGGATTAGGAAGATGTGGTATATATACACAATGGAATATGACTCAGCCATAAAAAATAGCAAACGAATGCCATTTGCAGCAACATGGATAGAACTAGAGACTCCCATACTGAGTGAAATGACTCAGAAAGACAAAGACAAATACCATATGATATCACTTATAACTGGAATGTAATATCCAGCACAAATGAACATCTCCACAGAAAAGAAAATCATGGACTTGGAGAAGAGACTTGTGGCTGCCTGATGGGAGAGGGAGGAAGTGGGAGGGATCGGGAGCTTGGGCTTATCAGACACAACTCAGAATAGATTTACAAGGAGATCCTGCTGAGTAGCATTGAGAACTATGTCTAGATATTCATATTGCAACAGAACAAAGGGTGGGGAAAAATATATACATGTAAGAGTAACTTGATCCCCATGCTGTACAGTGGGAAAAAAATAATAATAAAAAAAAAAGAAAAAAAGATTGCCACAGTCGGCTCTTCCACGTTGGAATTTTTTTTCTCCTATGGCATATGGAGGTTCCCCGGGGCCAGAGATTGAATTGGAGCCACAGCTGGGGCAGCAACACTGGATCAGATCCTTTCACCCACTACCCGGGGCTGGGGATGGAACCTGCGCCTCCTCGGAGACCTGAGCAGCTGAAGTCAGGTTCTTAACCCACTGTGCCACAGCGGGAGCTCCCATGTTGGAATACTTATACAGAAATCAGTTGATAAGTCAGCTGGGGGTAGGGTTGATATCCTCCGGTGTAAAGGGAGGAACCATCTCACAAGAATGTGTGCCTGAATGGAAAGCCATCGTAACCTTTGCTTTCGGGTGAGACGTGTGAAAATCACAGGCAAGGTCAAGACTCTCCTAGCAAATTGTTTGTCATTTATGACAGTGCATAGACACAGGGGAAATAAAAACCTGAAGCCCGACGTCATGTAATTTGACAAAAATATCTTTAGACTGGGATTTTTCAAGGCTTTGGACATTAAAAAATATCTCCATAAGGACCCAAACTAAGTTATTTCCAACAGTACAAGATAACCTAAATAAAACAATGCATATAGAAATTTAGCCTAGGAGTTCCCGGCGTGGCTCAGTGGTTAAAGAATCCGACTAGGAACCATGAGGTTGCGGGTTCGATCCCTGGCCTCGCTCAGTGGGTTAAGGATCTGGCAATGCCGTGAACTGTGGTGTAGGTTGAAGAGGCAGCTCAGATCCTGCATGGCTGTGGTTGTGGTGTAGGTCGGCGGCTACAGCTCTGATTTGACCTCTAGCCTGGGAACCTCCATATGTGGTGGGAGCGGCCCTAGAAATGGCAGGAAAAAAAAAAGAAAAGAAATTTAGTCTATATACTAGTTTGTAATTTGAGGAACGTCTACCAAAAATCATGTCTTTAATGTTAGAAAAGATTATTTGCTGCATCTCTTCTTTATACAATTATTAGCGTTTCAAACCCTACCTGTTACATAAGAAAATATTTGTATTCTTATCTCTACAGTAGGAGGGAATACATTCAGCTTGTCCAAAAGTGGTGTCAGAGCTTCAACTAAGAACCATTTGCAGATTGTACTTTCCAAAGGTGACTGCTATATATGTATACATATACCTCTATATCTTTCTATCTATATCCCGTTCTTTATTCTTCTACAATATGCTATGGACTCTTGTCCCTGAGGAGGTGGCACCTGTGTTCCCTCTCTCAAATACGGCTAAGGTTTGTAACTGCCTTGATCCACAGGATATGGCAGAAGTGATGCTGTGTGGCTTCAGAGGCTCAGTCACAATAGGGCGTGAGAGCTCTTTCTCTTGCTGCTTTTAGCCTTAAAACCCAGCTAGCATGTTGTGAGGCTGTCCAGGCTATTGGAGAGGCCACCCGTGGGGCTTCCAGCTGACAGTCCCAACGAGGCCCCCAGCTCACGGCCAGTATCGTCAGCCTCAGATACACAAGGGAATGAGCCTTTCGAGAGCGCCAGCCCTCAGCCTTTGAGCTGCCCAGCTGAGCCCCAAACATCATGAACAATGTGGAGATAAGCTTTTTCTGTGATGGTCTATCAGAATTCTTGACCCATCAAATCTACCAGAAATAATAAGCAATTATTGTCATTTAAAACCACTAAATTTGGGGGTAATTTTCTTAGCTGAGACACACACCAGTAATCCATCTTTCCCCACTGATTTGAGACGTCATTGTCACATATTAAACTTCCAAATAGACCAAATAGACATGAGTCTATTAATGAACCCTTTTACATTTCATGGATCTGTTTAGCCATATCTATTGAGGTAAAAAAATTTTTTGGTTTTTTTTTTTTTTTTTTTTTTTTGGTTTTTTAGGCCCACGGCCTGTGGAAGTTCCCAGGCTAGGGTTTGAATCGAAGCTACAGTCACTGGCCTACGCCACAGCCACAGCAACACGGGATCTGAGCCGTGTCTGCAACCTATACCACAGCTCACGACAACACCAGATCCTTAACCCACTGAGTGAGGCCAGGGATCGAACCCGCATCCTCATGGATCCTAGTCGGGTTCGTTAACTGCTGAGCCACAAAGGGAACTCTGAGGAAAGTTTTCTTTCATATCAATGTACACATAGAGAATCCATGGTAAAATGCAAACTCAAATCCATGTGGTTTAATACAACAATTACGTAGGTCACACTAATAGGAACTCCGCTAGCGGTCTGGCAGCTCTCCAGGCCAGTTGTCTTCCATTTGGAGATCTGGTGATACAGGCTGTTTCTGTGTTGTGATGCCACGATCTCAGTATATGGCCTCCAGGTCCCTGAAGCACAGGAAGAGAGAATCGAACAGTTTGTGCATGGGATCCTGAATGGTTTCACTCAGAAGTGATACTTTTTCTGCCCATTGGCCAGAACTAGTCACATCTTTCCATCAGCACCAAGGGGGTTGAGAAATGTAGAAGAGGGGAGTTCCCGCCGTGGCTCAGTGGAAACGAATCCGACTAGTATCCATGAGGATATGGGTTCGATCCCTGGCCTCACTCAGTGGGTTAAGGATCCAGCCTCGCCGTGAGGCTGGCAGCTGCAGCTCCAATTTAGTCTCGAGCCTGGGAACTGCCATATGGCGTGAGTGCAGCCCTAAAAATAAATAAATAAATAGGTAAATTAAATACAGTATACCCATACAAAGGAATATTATTATTATTATTATTTTGTCTTTTTGCCTTTTCTAGGGCTGCACCCACAGCATATGGAGGTTCCCAGGCTAGGGGTCCAATCGGAGCTATAGCTGCCGGCCTACACCACAGCCACAGCAATGCCAGATCCAAGCCGAGTCTGCAACCTACACCACAGCTCATGGCAACGCCGGATCCTTAACCCACTGAGCGAGGCCAGGGATCGAACCCGCAAACTCATGGTTCCTAGTCGGATTCGTTAACCACTGAGCCACGAGGGGAACTCCAAAGGAATATTATTTTTAAAAAAATAAATGTAGGCGAGTACATGAGTATTGAGTAATAGATATTTTGCTCCCCATTTTATTATTCATTATTTATTTTCCAGAAATGTCTTGGATATTCTCATACATATATTATTCTTGACAAACTTTAGAATCCAATATATTAAATTTTAATTCTTTTTATTTTTTAAAAAAAACAGCTCTTTCGGTTTGGAAGGAAGGAAATACGCTAAAACAAAGAAGAACTAGAATGGTTCCCAAATTTTCACTGTTGGGCATTTGTTGTTTCATTCCTAGCAACTAAGACTCTTTCGGTTTCTGATTAAGTATTACTAATTGTGGTTTAAAGTCAAGTTCGTTTATCTTAGGCTAAATGGCTAAAATCCAAAAGTTGAGGGAAGGTCAATGGCATATTCAAATTCCTTTGATAATTTCTCCTTAGAGTAAGAATGAATATGAGTGGTATGCAGCGGAATAGCCATGTATGAAGCATCATTGCTCTGTAATTGAAACATTGGTCTTAGAAACCTAGACTTGAAACAGAAAATAGACATAGCCTGTGAGGGGAATGTCCAAAGATTTAATAGTTCTATAGTTTGGGAGGAGAAGAGAGTAAAATACAGCCGTGTTAAAGATAGGATAAAATGCTGCCTTCAAAAGAAACACAAACCCTGCTCAAAAGCTTTGAAATGATTGATACAATTTTATTTTCATTTTTATTTTTCTCCTTCTCTAGGGCTGCACCCTCGGCCTACGGAGGTTCCCAGGCTAGGGGTCGAGTCGGAGCTGTAGCCACCAGCCTACACCACAGCCACAGCAACACAGGATCCGAGCCTCGTCTGCAACCTACACCTGAGCTCACGGCAACAACGGATCCTTAACACTGAGCGAGGCCAGGGATCGAACCCGAAACCTCATGGTTCCTCGTTGGATTTGTTAACCACTGAGCCATGACAGGAACTCCAGAATTGATTATATAATTTTAATTGAAGACTCTGGAAGAGTGAGCCAAGTAGGTTTATATTAAACCTACAGACTCTCCTTAGGAGAGTGAGAAGAAAGCCATGCTTTTAAAGTTTCATGTTTCTGTTTTGTATCTGTATGCAAATATTCACCCGCTACCTTGGAACAATGCACTTCAGGTCTACTTCGGGCCTGCTTTATACTGTAAATCACAGGTATTATTTTGAGATTATATTGTGCTCGAACATTCCTTCATTTCTGGACGTAGGCAACCAAGAGTCTGCCTGGAAAAAGCAGACATTAGACCTGATCCAGGCTTCTAAAAATATTGACATAACCCAGGCAGGGTTCAGTTTGCCAGTTTGTGGTCCTTTTTTTCTCTTATATTTGCTCCTAAATTGATCCAGTCCCATGGCTTTGTAAAAGAGAGCAAACCTGATTCCATATTGGGTCTATTCCTTTTGTTCTGTTGAGTATGCTTAGTCTTGCTGACTCTGCACCTTTGTACAAGTGTGTCGCCTATAGTCTGAAATTTGCTTGAGAGTCTATTCTCAACCCTCTGAGCTTTAAAGGTGTAACACATTTCCATCCATATTGAGATAAAAAGTTGCAGGACAGAAAAATATAAAGATAAAAAGTTGCAGGACAGAAAATAACAATTATCGTGATCAGACCTACATAGACAGCTGGATTCCTGCACCAAGAAACGTCCAAGGACCAGCCACACCCCCTCCCCTTTTAGTATAAAAGAAGCCTGAATTCCAACTTGGGTAAGATGGTCTTTTGGTGGCATCTTCCTGGTCTGCCGGCTGTCCAATTAAAGCCACTATTCCTTGCCCCCAACGCAACTTGTCTCTTGATTCCTCTGCCTGTCATGTGGTGAACTAAGCCTGGCTCATTAACAGCTTTAAAAGGCACCTTTATACTGATGACTCCAAAATGTATATCCTCCATCCAGGTCTCTTCCCCGAACTCCGGTGCTGTCCCACCCATCTCCTTGGATGTCAGGCATTTCCGGATCGGAAACTCTTTACTTCACCTTGACCCCCACTACCTGTTCCTTCAGCCTTCCTATTTCTGTTGATCACAACATGATTAAATCAGTTGTTCAGGATAAAAACCTATGCATACTTTTTAATTGCTCTTTTTCTCTTTAAATCATAAAGTCAATCCACCAGCAAGTTCTTTGGGAAATCTACACGCAGATATTTCTAGAATCCAACCACATTTCATCACTCCACTATTACCAACACAATCCAAGTTTTTACAAAGAGGTAAGTGTTAATTTGCTCATGAATTATCTCCTGTAGCGAAGGAATTGGCCTCCTGAAAATCTCCATAGAAATTGGCTAAGGAGAGCGCTTAAGGCAATCCATCCTGGTCAACCACAAGGCTTGGACCACAGCCCTCCCAGCATGCCCTGAAAGAGGTTGATACTTCTCCAGTCATGAGCAATGGTGTGGCAAATTGTGCTGTTAGCTTTCTTTGTCATACAGCTGCATCAGGTAGCTTGGAGTCTCCTCTTACTTCCACAACATTAGAAGAGATGCTGGCAGGCTAGGGAAGGAGCATGGTTCTACTGTGTTATGTTGCTTCCCTCCTTTTATCAGGGAAGATCCTGGTTCTTCCCTAACTCTTCAACTTAAAAGCCCCACATTCCGAAAATCAGGTCCCTCTCCCACATCTGGCATCTGTGGTGAAGCTACCCCAGAATATGAGGGGCAATAGGGAACTCACATATCTACTCTGGTCCTGTCTTCTTGAGTTTTTCCCAATGAACGATGTTCTTACAGGTCTGGTCTATGTGCCAACAAGTCATTTGTACTTGTTGCACAACAGATGCTTTAGCATGTCCAAATTAGAACTCCCGATTCTGCCTTTCCCATCCACTGTATCCATCCTTTAATCCTCCCCATTTCCGTTAAATGAGAACATCAGTTAATCACGAGCTCATACCAAAAACCTAAGTGTCTTCGTCAATTTCTCTTTTATATCCAAACCATACATTCAATCCATTATCAAGTTCTGCAAGAGCCCTACTTCCAAAATATAGTCAGAATTCAACTAGGTTTCACTGCATTGGTTTCCTAGCCAGACTGCCTGTTTCTACAAAAGACCCAAGGTGATCTTTTATAAGCATGAATCAGGTCATGCCACCACCTAGTTCTAACCTCCCCAGTGGTCTCTCATTCCAGTTAGAACATACTGTATATGCCTTATCATGGCTACAAGGTCCTATGTGATTCGACCTTTGCCTCATTTTTTTCTACCCTTGCCCTTGTTCCCTCTGCTCTAGCCACAGTGGCCTCCATCCTTCCTTGTGAACATGCTCAACTTGCTCCCATTCCAAGGCTGTTCCCTCTGCCTGGAATGGTCTTCTAGCCCTTCCATACCGTTCTTGTGCACTCAGATCTCTGAGTTCAAATGTCACTTCCTCTTGAGTGCATTTCCAAAAGTAACATGCTCCTTGGCTTTAGACTGTCTTATCCTTTCTTGTTTTTTGTTTTGCTTTTTTTTTTTTTTTGTCTTTTTGTCTTTTCTAGGGCCACTCCCGTGGCATATGGAGGTTCCCAGGCTAGGGGTCCAATCGGAGCTATAGCCACCGGCCTACACCACAGCCACAGCAACACGGGATCTGAGCCGAGTCTGTGACCTACACCACAGCTCACAGTAATGCCGGATCCTTAACCCACTAGGCAAGGCCAGGGATCGAACCCGCCACCTCATGGTTCCTACTCGGATTCATTAACCACTGAGCCACGACGGGAACTCCTGTCTTATCCTTTCTTGATTTTCGTCATTGTATTTATCATCACTTGAAAGCATATTGTATATTTATTTAAGAGCTTGTCTGCCTCCCTAATAGAATTTCAACTTCATGAGAGCTGGGACTTTGTCTGCCTTGTTTCTCTCTAAGGCCTAAAACAGGGTGTGGCACTGCTAAAAAATTATTTGTTGAATAAATGAATGAGTGGGACTAAAAAGTTCTGAAGATCATTTCTCGGCTATCTGGGAACGCTGGAGGCTGTTTCTGAAACTCTAACTATTCATCCATTAGGTAAGGAAAAGCAAGATTTTGTGCCCTCAATAGGTGCTTAACAAATACGGAGTAAGTAAGTGGATACAATGAAGCTGCTTTTATTCATCGCATAGAACAACTGTGGACTACCTCTAAACCTATTATGTTTTCTTGACTCAAACCACCAAATACATCTTTTAAATTGAGTTTTAATTGAAAAACTCATAAATTTGGGGAAGACACACTGTTAAATATGTGAAAAAAATTCTTTTGGGAAACGTACAGAAGTGTCAAATATGATGAGAGGTGTCATTTGTGGTGGAGAGCAGATCAAAAAATATAATCTTTCTTTGAACATCCAGTCAATAGCCATTCATCCTTTCAAAAGCATACATTAATTACAAGCGGTCAGTACAAACTCTTACAATAATTCTTTCTGTGTGAAATCAACCTTAAGTAGGATTAAAACGGACCTAACACAAATTTGTTGAGCTATTAGTGAATGGAGTTTGTCCACGATCGCTGAAACATGCAAAGTTAATCAAAAAATGCTTTATTTCTACATGAATGTCACCTTTTATACTAAAGGAAGTGAATATTTTTCAGGACTATGAAATTTAAGAATTGGAGAAAATAAGATTTGACAGTAGAGTCTATTATTTTATAGCAAGGACATAAGAAATTGAAGTTCAAATATGACTGAAACCATTCTGTTTCACTATGGAGAAAGTTATTACTTCCTAGCCTGCCAGTAGTTTTATAGGCATCATAATATGGGAGTCAAAGAACTTGGGCCTGTTTATAGCTGTGGCTGAGTTCACCGTTTCCTTAGGTGTTCTCCAGCAGGGCTCTGTCTAACGACGACACAGAGCAATAATCTTTGAAATCTAAAGCCATGTCAGCTCACTGTCTCAAAGAACCTTCACACCGAGCCTCTTAAATTGTTTTTCTTTACCCATAAAACAGATGAAGTAACTGAGGTTGTTAAGAAGTTAACAACTTTCCCCAAATTGCAGAGTTAATAAGACTTTCCAGGCTGGGGCCACTGTGGTGCAACAGGCTTAAGGATGCAAAAAAAAAAAAAAAAAAAAAAAAAAAATGGAGCAGCATGAAAGGAGAGGATAATCAGTTGGACTTGGTAACCCAGTGAGAGGTGCCAATGAAATATTTAAATGGTGAGTTCTCCGGAGTAAGTGGAAATTCTTGTTTTAAGGTTCAGAAAGTAGGCTAAAAGCTGTTCCATTTAGAATGGATAAGCAATGAGGTCCTACTGTACAGCAGAGGGAACTCTATCCAGTCTCTTAGGATAGACCATGATGGAAGATAATATGAGAAAAAGAATGTATATATATGTATGCCTGGGTCACTGTGCTGTGCAGCAGAAATTGGCAGAAGATTGTAAATCAACTATAATTTAAAATAAAATAAAAGTAGGCTAAGAACAGAAGTTGACCTCGAGGTACCATTTGAGTCATGAACTAGGTAAGCACTGGGGGGGGGGGGGGTAGTGGAGAAGAGAATGGAAGCCACCGAAGGAAAAGATTCCCCAGGGAGGAGTGGATCCCACAACATGATGCAAATTAAGAGGAGGAAGACTTTGAGGGAAGAGTTGCTCTTTTGTGTCAGATACGATTGAGGGGTTCTGTGGGGTGAGGAATAAGACCTATGAAATGAAATGGACCTTGACCTCTAGCATGGAGCACCCCCAGGGGTGTGGCAGAGCATTGATGATTTTAAGAGTCTGATTACTCGCCTAATTAAAGAAGGGGTCATTTTCGAACCATAATGAAGCAAGACAACACGTTTTGTTAGAGGATTTGCTTCCTCCTTAAATATAAGTCCTTTATTTCTCAAATGTTCTTTGGATGGCCTTGAGTCCTTGCCTTTTTAATTTTGTGTATAAAATAATTTTTGTTATCTTTATGGGGTAACTCATAGACAGAAGGATGTATTTTAAAAGAAAAAGGCTAGATAAAAATCTTAGTTTTTCTGTTACACTAACAATGTTGCTCTTAAAGTGATTTTTATACAGTTCAAAAGGTGCTTAAATTTAGAGCTGAGAGTCTTTTTTCTTTCGTCATCTTTTTATAAACCAAAGATTGTCGTGAGTTATGCCTTTGATGAGATGTACAGTATGTTGTAAGTAAAAGATGTCCTCTCAACGCTTTGAAGATGCTCATAAAATGGTGGAAAGGAGGCCAAAAAAGATCATTAGCTAAAATTAGCACATATCTAGTGGTTCATTAGCTTGAATTTACATTATAAAATTGTTTATTGAATTGATTGACGGGGTACCTTTATAATGGCCAAAGACTCTGACTGTGCTTTCAAATCACCTGGAGAGTTTTCTTTTTTTCCCCCTGAGGCTATCTCCTTTAATTGGGTCATATTTTTGCAGGGAGAAGGGAGCATGCCATTTTGTCGTATGGGTGTTTTTTTAAACGGATTTATTTTTTTAGAGCAGTTTTAAGTTCACAGCAAAATTGAGTGGAAAGTACATACAGTTCCCATATTTCTCCTGTCCCTACACATGCATAGCCTCTCCCACTATCAACTTCCTGTACTAGAGGGTACATTTTTTACAACTGATGGATCCACATTAACGTCATTATCCTTCAAAGTCTCTAGTTTACATTAGGGCTCCCTCTTGAGAGGAGGGAGCCCTAATGTAAACTAGAGAACATTCTATGGGTTTGGACAAACGTATAATGACATGTATCCATCATTATAATATCATACAGAGTATTTTCACTGCCCTCAAAACCCTCCGTGCTCCCCTTATTCATCCCTTCCCCTTCCCAACCCCTGGCAACTACTCATCTTTTTATTGTCTCCATAGCTTTGCTTTTTCCAGAATGTCCTATAGTTGGAATGGTAGAGTATGTGACCTTTTCTGTTTGACTTCTTTTACTTAGTAAGATGCATTTTTAAAAATTCAGCTTTATTGAGATATCACTGACATATAAAATTGTAAAGAAATATGCATTTAGGATCCCTCCATGTCTTTTCATGGCTTGATTTCTTTTCGGCATTAAGTAATAGTCCGTGGTTGGGATGTGCCACGGTTTATCTCCTCATCTCCTGAAGGACATCTTGGTTGTTTCTAAGTTCTGGCAATTATGAATAAAGCTGCTATAAATATTTGTGTGTACGTAAGTTTTCAACTCCTTTGGGTAAATACCAAGGACCATAATTGCTGGATCATATGGTTAGAGTATGTTCAGTTTTGCAAGAAACTGCCAAATTGTCTTCCAAGTGGCTATGCTATTTTGCATTCCCACCCATAATAAATCAGAGTTCCTGTTGCTACACATCCTCAGTAATGTTTGGTATTGTCAGTGTTCTGGATTGTGTGGCTTTTCCAGTAGGTGTGTAGTGGTATCTCATTGTTATGTTAATTTCCAGCTCCCTGATGACCTATGAGGTGGAACATCTTTTCCTATACTTGCCATCTGTATATCTTTCTCTCTCTCTCTCTCTTTTTTTTTTTTTTTTTTTTGTCTTTTTAGGGCCTCACCCGCAGCACATGGATGTTCCTAGGCTAGGGGTTGAATCGGAGCTACAGCCACTGGCCTACACCACAGCTCACAGCAACGCCAGATCCTTAACCCACTGAGGAAGGCCAGGGATCAAACCTGCAACCTCATGACTGCTAGTCGGAGTCCTTCCTGCTGCACCACGATGGGATCTCCTGTATATCTTCTTTGATGAGGCATCTGTTCGGGTCTTTTGCCTATTGTTTGACGCGGTTGTTGGCTTTTTTTAATTGTTGAGTTTAAGGTGTAATCGTATATTTTATGTCATAGTCCTTTATCTATTACGTCTTTGGCAAGTATGTTCTCCCAGTCCATGGCTTTTGGTTTCGTGCTCTTACATTGTCTTTTGTGGAGCAGAAGTTTTAATTTTAATGAAGTCCCACTCAGAAATTAATTATTGAATACACTGTGCCTTTGATGTTGAAAAGGGGACTTTATGTACTTATGTATTTATTCATTTATATTCCTCATCTTCTTCTTCTCTTTTCCCTAGCTTTATTGAACTATAATTGACAGATAACATCGTGTAAGTTTAAGGTACACAACATGATGGTCTGAGAATGTATGCTTTTATATTGCAAAATGACTACTTCCGTCACATCATATCTTTACCATTTCTTTTTCCTAGTGAGAACATTTCAGATCTCCTCTCCTTGCAACTTTCAAGAATATAATACAATATTGTTAAGTATAATCGTACAGTATTGTTAACTATAACCCGTTCCTTTTATGACTGGAAGTGTGCACTGTGTGACCAACATCTTCTTATTTCCCCAAACCCCTCAGCCCCTGATAACCACCACTCGACTCTGTTTCAAAGGGTTTGGCTTTTTTAGATTCCACATGTACATGCGATTTTTCCATGTCAGATTTATCTCAGCATGTCTTCACATTGCATCAGTGTTGTACCCAGTGGCAAGATGTTTTTCTTTCTCATGGCTAATATTCCATTGTGTATATACACCACATCTTCCTTATCCATTTGTTTATTGACAGACACTTAGGTTGCTTCCGTATCTTGGCCACTGAGAGAAATGTCACAGGGAACTTGGGGGTGCACCTATCTCTCCGAGATCCTGCTTTTATTTCCTTTGGATAAATACCTAGGAGTGGGATTGCCGGTCCTATGGTAGTCCTATCTTTAATTTTTTGAGGAAGTGAAGAGAGCTTTTAAAAATATCAAATGCCCAGTGTCCACCACCACAGATCTATTTGGGTTAACCTGGGCAAGACTTGGGCATCGGCATTTTTTCACTCTCTAGCTAATTCTAAAATTGAGAAGCACTGGTCTAATGCTGTAGTTTCCTGTCTCTACTTTTAGGTAATAACCTTCTATAATTAAAACACAAAACAAACAAAAATGGTTACCTTGCTGGTGACAGCCCCGTATCCTGATTTTCCTCCCTTCCTCTCTGATCGCTTCTTTTCAATCTCACGCAACACATCTCTTCTTCAGCGAGACTCTCTTCCTCAGTGATCCCAGTCAGCCACTTAGATTTTAATACCCTCCATAGGTTGACAATGTCCATTTAAATGTCTTCCAGCTGTGAAATTGCCCCTGAAGTTTGTCTACCACATCATCTTTGCTACTTTTCAACTTGGATGTCTTATAAGGATGTTAAACTGTAGCCATTCGAAATTGAAGATACCAGCCCTAGCCTTCACCGAACCTGCTCTTCCCTCAGTCCACCATGAGGCAGGAACCAGACTGGAGTTTTCCCTTTTTGTCACCTCCCAGATTCAATTCAGAAGCGAGTCCTGTGCATTCTAGCCCCCATATACATCCCACATCTATCCACTCCACTTGAACCACTTCAACCATAGTGTAAGCCACCGCCTCCTCTTCCCTGGGAGGCTTCAGTGACCTCTCTCCTCTTATTCTTTGTCACTTCCCACCTCCTCACCTGCCCTGTGATCCATCTGCATATGAATCAGAGGGTTTCTTAAAAATGCAAATCAGCATTTCAAACTCACCAATGAACTCCTATCCTTTTGCCAACAAAATTGTATTCGTTTCCTAGGGCTGCCATATCAAAGTACCAAAACCTGGGTGGTTTAAAACAACAGAAAAGTGTTGTCTCGGAGTTCTGGGGGCCAAGAGTTTGAAATCAAGGGGTCAGCATGGCCATGTTTTTCTAGGGGAGAATCCTTCCTTGTCTCTTCCAGCTTCTCTCGTTGGTGGGCCATCATAGGTCTTCCTTGGTCTATTGCTGCGTCACTCCAGTCACGGGACCGTCTTCTCCCTGTGTCTTGGCATCTTCTTCCCTCTGTGCCTAAAATCCTCCTTTTTATAAGAATGCCAATCATATCAGATTGAGACCCCCCCCCCTTGAATGAACTTACTAATTTGTTTATCTCTATAAAAACCCTCATTATTTTCAAATAAGGTTATATTCTGAGGTACGGAGGCTTAGGATTTCAACATATCTTACTGGGAGACACAATTCAACCAACAACAAAACCCCAAACTCCCTACACTAGCCGATAAAGCTTTATGTAATACATATGGCCTCTGCTTTCATCTTTGACCAACATCTCACTTGCCTTTCTCACTCTGTTCCAGCCGCCTTGGTATTTCCGCTTGCCAGCTTGGCTCTTAGCATTTAAATTCAAATGTCAAGTCCAAGAGAAACTAACTCTGGTCAGTCACTCTATTAACTTGGAGTTAATAGAGTGACCTCTTCCTGAACTACGTCAGTTACTCTCTAGCTCATTACTGTTTCATTTTTCTCACAGTATTTGTCTTACTCTGAAGTCAGCTGGTGTTTATATTGTCTCTCACTGGTTATACTACTGGTTATCTACCCTACTGTTCATCCTCTTTCATCACTAAGAATCTGACTATATCTAGTCTGCCCTGCACCCAGCCCCAGGGCATGGATCATGATTTGCTCAGGCCAGTCATGACCATTGTGTTTTCCTTTGCACCGATTACCTGGGAATGTGGCCAGGTTCAGATCAATGGGATGCAAGGGGAAGCCCTTGGGGTTTCTGAAAAGATTTTCCTCTTGATTAAAAAAGCAGACAAAAAGCAAGCTCTTTTCTTCTTCTCTCTTGACTCCTGAATTTAGATATGCTTTCTGAGTTCCACCAGCCATCTTGTGCCCACGAATTGATCTGCTAGAGGAGAACGGACACCAACAATGTTGAGCAGGCTGGCAATGCCAGGAGCTTGAGTTTTTGATGATACCACGGCTACTGTACCAACCCTAAAACTATTACTTCCTGATCGAGCACCACAAATGCCCTTATGTTTTAAGCCACTGATATTCAAGTTTTGTTAGTATTTTGAAAGTGCCCTTATGAATACATTCCCCCACCATTACCACAGAAACTCTGTTTGTCTTATCCAATGCTGGAGCCCAATGAGAACAACATCTGACAGGTAGGAAACACTGAAAGCATATTTGTTAAGTGAACAAATATTTGTAGGAATGAATGAAAGTACCTATTTACATCCCTGCCATGCTACTTATCTTTGCTCTTCCACTTTTAAAACCTCTCCTTTGTCTCAGACTGCCTTTCTGCTCTCTTCTCTTCTTTTAAACCTCATCTGGCCACAGCTCCTAGCCTGGCTCCTCCCCTGCTCCCCATATCTTCCTGACTCACCATAGTCTAAGCTTGGGCTCAGCCAAAAGTCTGACTGTGTGTCACTCCACAAACTCATCTTTATCCTCTAGTTCCAACTCTGTGCCTTCAAAGCCCAGACCCAATGAGTTCTCTTGGGTGCACCACTCTCATCACATTATAGCTCGCAGTGTCTTCATAAGCGAACATCTCTTTCTTCCTTACAGTAGCACGAACACCTTAAGAACTGGATCTATGTCCTACTTTTATTTGCTTCTCCCAGAAATAATAGAGCATTACTATAAAAGCACTGTTCAGTGAATTTCTATTGGATAGGATCAGCATGAAATAGTGGTTAAGTCATGGTCTTTTAAAGACCAGAAAGTCAGGGCTCATACCTGCTGTTTGCTTGCTTAGTCAAGCACAGAGAAATCACCTATCCTTTCAGAGCTGCAGTGTCTCCATTTACAAAATAGAGAATAATAGTGTCTACCATAGAGGATTACTGTATACCTCTCTAAAAGAGATAATACCTATAGACTATTTGGCACAAAGCCCAGCAGAGAGTAAGCACCTATAAATAGTTACTATTATTATTAATAGATATGTTGGAAAGAATACCATTATATTCATGAGCATGGTAATGATTACTGTTCCCAGAGATAATTGTAAATCATGCCTAGCAGACTATGCTGGTATGTTGGGATTTTACACACACACATACCCCTCCCCCCGACACACATGCACACATTCCATCTGTATCTGTGTAGATATCATGTCAAATGTCATTGACTTTCTTTTTTTTTTTTTTTTGGCTTTTTTGCCATTTCTAGGGCCGCTCCCGTGGCATATGGAGGTTCCCAGGCTAGGAGTCCAATGAGAGCTATAGCCTCCAGCCTACACCAGAGCCACAGCAACACCAGATCCGAGCCACGTCTGC
Organism: Sus scrofa; assembly: GCF_054392235.1. Taxonomy (NCBI): domain Eukaryota; kingdom Metazoa; phylum Chordata; class Mammalia; order Artiodactyla; family Suidae; genus Sus; species Sus scrofa. The sequence continues at coordinate 42,861,360 of NC_139401.1, read as the reverse complement.
AGCCTACATCACAGCTCACGGCAACGCCGGATCCTTAACCCACTGAGCAAGGCCAGGGATCGAACCCGCAACCTCATGCTTCCTAGTCGGATTCATTAACCACTGAGCCACGACGGGAACTCCTCGTTGACTTTCAAGTGGGTATCGTGATAAGTGTGTATATACTATATATATAAACTATGGATCTAGTTATATATCTACCTAGGCATTTCCTACTTCCAAAACATTGTAGCAGAGACGACAGCAGACTGACAATGAATCTAAAACCATTTATTTGTTTGGGAAAGCAGCTGGGCGGAAGTAGAGACTACATTTCCGTTTGTATGTTAATGTTGTTAGTTTACCTAAATTTGGAAAATGCGGTGTTTGGGTCTGGACTCCTGGTTGCCAACCTCGAAAATGGTTTCTAGCTAATTAAAACAGAATGGAATTTACTGGCAGGATCTTTGTATGTGTGCTGATGGGGGGCAATTCACAGAATCACCAGGAAAGCTGGAGATCCCTGCTCATAAAATGGTCACAAACACAGATGCAGCCCGGAAGACCGGACTGCTCAGAATGCCGTCATGGATGGACTCTGTGTCCCTGGGACACCCTTTGTCACATGGCTGGGCTCTGTTGCCCTTGACATTGGCTGCCGTAACCTCCGGGTCTCGATTCCAGTGCCACCATAGGGAACAACCTCTGAATGTCCGCGGGTCGTAATCACTCCGCCAGAATGGCACATCTGGTGAGCCTGGCTTGGTCACACCTGGCTCTCCAGCGGCTCTGAGGAGGGCAGAGGAAACACCTGCTCCCCTCAGGCCTCCCACCTGCCTTGGTGTTACCCATCCCTCCAGGGGTCTTTGGATGCAGGGCGATCCCTGTAAATATCCACTAGGGCTACCAAGAAAGAAGAGAGGCAACCCAAAAACAGAACCAGAAATAAAAGGGTCGGGAGAGTCCCTTGAAGAATTTCCCATCTAGCCGATAGACGCCTTCTCCAAACTCTTCTTATCCTGAGTGCAGATGAAATAACAGTGGGAGTATTTTCATCCCCTTGGGCATAAATAGAAATGTAAAGAGAGCCTTTTTTTTTTTTTTTAACCGCCGCACCCACAGCACATGGAAGTTCCCAGGCTAGGGGTCAAATCAGAGCTGCATCCACCAGCCTACACCACAGCCACAGTAACGCAAGATCCGAGCCTCTTCTGCGACCCACACCACAGCTCATGGTGACGCCAGATCCCTAACCCACTGAATGGGGCCAGGGATCGAACCCGCATCCTCATGGATACTAGTCAGGCTCGCAACCCGCTGAGCCACGATGGGAACTCTAAGGGAGCCCGTCTTTCTCAGGATTGTTAGCCGTGGCTAGTAAAGTAACCACACGTGGCACAGTAACCTTTCTAAAAAGCATGGTGATGGGATGAAAAGAGTTGCTGTTGCCAGATACCTATTGAGAGGCTCAGAAACAGGTCATCTGGAGCCCAAGGGGCGGAGGCGAGCCCCTGTCTTGAAAGGGGCAGCAGATGGTAGCCTTCGCCACCCCCTGACAGAATAACGGCTGGAGGAAGCGGTGGGGCTCCATCTGGGAGAGAGCCTGTCTTCCGTGGCCAAGGAGTCAATGTGTTTGCAATTTTGACTCTTTCTTCTGCTCTAGCAGAAGGGCAGCTTGTAGAAGGCTGGAAAATTCCAACCAGGAAGAACCACACCTTTTCATGTTACTTCAGAGCAGATAGAGCGACTCTGAGACCCCAAAGGCAAAAGATAGCAGGGCAGAGCGGTGAACCTATGCTAAGAAGAAGAAGAAGAAAAAAAAAAACAACCCAAATTATTAGGAGAAATGAAGAGGTAAGGTGGACGCCAGGCTCTGATATTTGAAAATGTTGGTGGCCAAAGGGTTTATCCACCCTCTCAATCTGACCCGCAAAATTGAGCCAGAGAATGTTCGTGACTATTTCCATGGCTCTTACTCAGCTACAAGTCATTTCCCCTTTCAGATTATTTCCATTTTTAAGGTCCAATTTCCATTTGCTTTTTGATCTTCTGCTTTTAAGACATTTCAGCCAATATCATCATTGGCCAAGTGCCAGGTTTTCTTGCAAGGCTTTGAACTTGTCATTTATCCTTTGTTCTTGCAGGTGGATTCTGTTTGTGACTGGCTGCTCCCAGGTAGACAAGAGTTTTCCTGGTAAAGCAAAAGAAAGGGGGCTTCTTACAAAACGGTGGAGATCAAACTGAAAAATTGAAGACCTCTCTTGTAAACATCAGTGGCTGAAGTAAAGCTTCGGTGAAACAGTAATAATGTGATTACCCATTTATGAATGAATAATAAACAATGTGATCTCGCTGAACATGGCAGTCTCGGCATCAATAATTATATGGCGCTCCCGCGAGAAATTTCTTCTTAAGTTTTATGACGTATTTACTCTATGACTTGTTTCTAGTCTCAGTCTAGTTCTTCATGAGTGTTAATGAAAAAAAAAACATTCTGGGGCTGGGTTCATCTGACATAAACAATTTTTATAAATGGTTCCATGGTTCTTTGTATTTTCCACACACACACACACACACACACACACACACACACACACACACACACACTTGCTGATGTTTTCTGTCTTAATTTTAAGCTTTTAAGGGCAAGAATTATGAAATATTTCCCTTTGTATTCCCACGGCTCATAACAGTATTATCCAGCGAGCAGGCAGTTAGCCCACACACATAGTTAACTTTGTCATTTTTCTACTAGTTTGTGCTGCTGTGGGTTGGCCTCACCTGTTAGTCTCACACTCATATATCTGAAGGAGTCAAGGACGCCCAACGTTCTTGTTGTGTCTAAATCAGAGCTGGAGTTTTATTCTAAACGATGCCAGAGAAGGCGCTTCTTCAAGGACCGTGGTGGACTGAATCATGGATCTGCTGCTCAAAAATCATGTAATGGATGAACAACTCAGAAAAGAACTCTCGCCACCCACATGCATCGCGATAAAACAGCGTTCTGCACTTGCTTCCCCAAGCCGTTCTGATCCCCCTGTTTCTCCTCTTACTTAGAATTTCAACTTCATCCCGGTCAGCTGCTGACTCGTTCAACAGAATGCCACCCTGTCCTTGTGTGTCTGTGTCTTTATTGCGGATGGGCATCTCCTTACGGCAGCCCCAGGCTGGCCAAAGAATTAAATCCTGAATATTCTTTAGCCCCTTATTATTTCCATAACACACACACACACACACACACACACACACACACACACACACACACAAAAGAGAGAGAGAGAGAGAGAGAGAGAGGAAGAAGAAGAAGGCGGTTGGGGGGCGGGGGGGGGGACTTCCTTGCCCTTGTTACTTCTGTGCTGTTCCCATCGTAAGATGCTGGGTGGTGGAAGGGAGCCGAGCGGTGGGCAGCGGCTGAGTCCCCAATAACAGGAGCCTCGCATTTCCGTGGCATTCCCATTTGCTAGTGCGCTGCCGCGGCCGCACGCCTGATTGATATATGACTGCAATGGCACTTTTCCATTTGACATTCTCTCTCTCTCTCTCTCCCTCTCTCTCTCCCTCTCTCTCTCTCTCCCTGTGTCGCTTAAACAACAGTCCTAACTTTTGTGTGTTGCAAATATAAAAGGCAAGCCATGTGACAGAGGGACAGAAGAACAAAAGCATTTGGAAGTAACAGGACCTCTTTCTAGCTCTCAGAAAAGTCTGGGGAGAAAGGAGCCCTGCGTTTCCCCCAAGGTAAGCAGGAAAACAGCGCTGACGGCTTGCCTAGGAAATTACTTCTTTCCAAACCGAGCCTTTCATCCTCCTCTCAGACAAAGAGACAACCTTTAAATACCACTTAAATTTGCATTAATTGAATTTGCATTAATCTGTAGCGTGCTAGCATTGTGTTTTGTAAATGAACGGGTCTTTGAAGTCTGTCTCACCGAGAGGCTGGAAAAAAAATCTCTTTGGGTTTGACTGAAAGAGATTGGATTTTCAAACTCTCTGCGTAGTTCGATGTAACTTTGTAATGGTTCTTATATTTGACCCCGTGAAAGGAGACTTGAGAAGCCGCTCCTCGCCGACATGGACTCCTGGAGCCCCAGTATCTTCCCCGCCGCCCTCATCCCTCTTTACAATGGGGGCACTATTAGCGCGGGCAAGCCTGCGAGTTTAAAAGCGCACTGTTTACTTTTATTACTACTTATGTATGCTGCTGATCTCCTGCCAGGGCTCTGCCGGAGTGCTGAGAATGACTTCAAACAATAGGCAACATTTATTTCTAGCTTTCTGTGTCACGCTTTGCAGGAATCCTGTTCCTTTGCTCTTTCCCCTAACGTGCAAGCCATAGATGCGGTCAGGAGCGCGGGGCAGAGAGGAGGATGGGTTTTACTATAGGATTTTTGATTGGGCAAAAAAAAGTCCGAGGAAATGCATGCTGTTTGCCTTGGCCTTATTGCAAAAGGTTATTTTTAGTAATCAGCTTGTCCCTGCAGCCAGACCGATGCTACCCTGTGCAGGCAGTGCCCGGGGAAAGGATGCTCCCACCAGCACAGGGACCGGGACCTGGAGGAGTGACTCCTACAAACACCTGAGGAATATTCCCTAGGGCTCTTTTCAGCTCCTGAGTACAAGTTCGCTCTTTAAAGGCACAATTGGGCTGTAGGAGGCCTGGGCATAACTCTTTCTTGGGGGATGGGAAGTTTGTGTACAGAATGTTAATGACTCAGAACGCCCTGTAACTGAGGCTCATTGTAATCCAGGAGCCCAGATTAACCTGCGGGAAAGAGGGAGACACCCTTCTCCACCGAGGTTCAAGTGCAAGAGAGGCAGCTCTTTGTCAAGATGGGAATCCCACGGTCTGTGTTCCGTAGCTGTCATGACTGGTGGATATGGATGCTGGGAATATATCCCTTTTCCTTTATGACATTAGTGTCTTTTAATTACAAGGAGCTGGCACTGGCAGATCGCTCCAACACGAGCATTACCTACCAGGTGCGTCTGAAAATATAGAGATGCCCCCAATACAGAGTTGACTGTTAAGTGTCTACCAAATACAGTGGGGACTGCAGGATGCTTCTCAAAGGTGTGGCTGGACCAAATGCCAGTACCCGCGCATTTGCTTCTCACCAGTCTGGCTTCTGAATGTAAACTTTAGGGTCCTAGTGACCAGTTTTCATCATGGAGTGGGAACGTGGCTTCTGGGGAACTTGTCTGATTTTCTCTAATAATTAGCCTAACGAGCATTGTTGAACGAAAACCTGGCTTTTGAAGGAGCTAGTTTACACCTCTGGGATAGGCACTATTTATTCGAGAAAGCCTGAAAAGATACCATGGACTCTATACTGTCATACAACTTGAAGCTACTGCTGTTGACAAAGGATTTAGCTGAATCAAAGCAATTTTCTTAGACTATTATGCAGACCGGTCTCTGAGAGTATCTGCATACAGAAGGCCGTGTTTGCATCATTTACTTTAAAATACATTCCATTCAGGTAAAAGGACCACGTGCCATCTGTCATGGGGATGGCTGTGAGTCACCCACTCGGCGACTGACATCAGGGCCACTGAGGCCTTCTTGATGGCCGTGTACCCCTAGCTGACACTCAGAGATGGAAACACGTCTGTGGAGTTTTCAATCTTAATTCCAGTTCCAATGAGACTGTCAAGGGGAAAATAAATCATTTTTCAATACATTTAGCAATTTCCAACTCATTTGTTTTCCTCAGCCTTTGAAAAAATGTGGCGCGTTTCTTGGAATTACAGCCACCAATGGTGGCCGGCAATTTTTCCTGTAGTTTAAGAACTCGCAGTTCAAGTGCTATTGTTCTGATTGGTTAATTATTCATTCCATCATTCTTTTCCTAAGTTATGCGCGTCCTGATGGACGCAAAGGTGAATGCGACATTGTCCCCCACCCTGTTGCTCAGTCCGCCTGCCACCCCCTGTTCGATTTGGGAACGGAAATGGACTTTGCCAATGGGTAGACTGGTCAATGAGGTCCTTGTTATAAAGAAGCCTTTCAAATATCTGCTGGTACCCAGATTTACTGGAAATGATTGTTGCTTATCAGTGGGTTCTCTTTCCATTTGATAAAAGGGCTTCCCTTAGGCTTTTATCACCGGATCCTGGGGACACGTCACTCACAGCTAGCGCAGCCCAGATCTTTCCCTCCTGGGTAGAAGAAGCCTGGAAAAAGGGCACTTTATCCTTTCTCTGCTCCCTGGAGCACTCTGTGGAAAGGACCACGTGCTGTCTGTCGTGGGGACGGCTGTGAGTCACCTACTCAGCGGCTGACATCAGGGCCACTCGATGAATCATTGAATTAGAAACATGCACGGAGGAAGAGGCAGTCACCATCTCCCAGCACTTACTTGTTCTCCCCCCCCCCCCCGCCCCCCAGATCGAGACCAGTGACCTCTGGGCCTGGGCCTAAATTCAAGAGGCCCCTGGGAAGAAGTTAACCGGAAGTCGCTCCCCCAACCCAAGTCTCCATCAAAGCCACTGACAGCGATGCTTTCAAAGAATCTGATCTTGTGTTTTCTGACTTGGGTAGGTTCCTGGGGGGAAAAAAAAAGCCTGAAAGGCAGCATCATCAGTCCTTGAGTTGGTCCTTATCAGCAGATAATCCCCCCCTCCCCTTGGGTGACTTAAAATGCCTCTGACTCCCTGGGGCTCCTGACTCATCCCAGCCAGCCTTCAGCTTCTTGGCCAGCGGAGACCTTCCGGCCCATCCTCACCTCTTCCCGTGACCATCAGCTCAGGCGACTTTGTCCAGGCTTCCCGGCTGAGCCCCGGTGGGAGCAGGAGGGATGGGGCAGCAGGTGGCAGGACGGAGAAGCGCTAGAGCAGAGGAGGGAAGGCAGGCCAGGGGAGGGTGGGTGAGCTCCGAGGCCCAGATTGCTGTGGCCTGCCCTGGCTGGGATCAGCTGTCATTTCCTCTTCGTGTATGACACTGTGGAACATATTAAAATTTCTCGGGGATGGTATGTTTGGAATTCCTCTGATGCCCCACCTCACCAACTTACCCGGACAATAAAAGCAAGGTTGTAAGCCTTTGAACAGCTGGCAGGCTATATATTTCCCCTCTTTCTTTCGCATAATCTAATTCAGAAAAGAATCCAGCTAGACTGGCAGTGCCATGTCTGGGTACTTGTTTCCTGGGCAAGTCTTTCCTCCACCACCTCCTCCGGCCCTCCCTGGAATCTTCCTGGGTGGCATGTGGCTTTTCTTTGCTTCTGCTCTCGCCACTCCCACCCCGCCCCCTTTTCCCTTGCCTGCGAGCCTTCCATTGTGAGCCTGCTCTTTGCTCTGCCTGTTTTTCCAGACAGCCGGGGTCCTGTTCCATCTGGGGACAGCAGCCCCCGAGGTGTCCCCATCTCCATAGTATTCCCAGGATGTCATTGCTGGCAGCGCTGCCGGGCTGATGGGATCGGGGCGGGGGTGGGGGGGTGGTGTCTTTCTGGAGCGCCCCGAGCCTGAACCCACTCGCAGAGAGGAGCAAGCCTCCTGGCTCAGCTGCCCTTTAGGCTGCTGAGAGCAGGGCCGGAGTGACCCGGGTTGGCAGGGACAAGCATACCATCACAGTGACCCGCACATCCCCAGCAAAGGGCCGGGGGTGGGAGTGCTATGGGAACGCCTAGATGCACTTCGGCCTACATGGACAGAAATGTGGTTACTCTCTCTTTCAGGGAGCAAGACAAGGGACTTGCAACAAAGCTCCCCAGATCCTTGGGCCCTGCCCCGCTCCCTTTCTCCGTGTCCTTCTCCCATCCTTGCCTTTTCCCAAGGGAAAAGAAGGAGAAATGGGGCTTTGAATTTGGCCAGCCAGGAGGCCCGGTTTCGTGAAAGGGAGCAAGGAAGAAATGGATCCTGGGTTGGGCCGAGCTAAAAAGTGCATGGGGCCGGAGAGATGGGCAGGACTTTTTCTTCTTCTTTCTTTTAACAGCAGAACAACGGATGGGGTTCGGAGTTTGCCCGTGGAAGGATTAGACACTCCCATTTAAGAGCCTCATGTAACCCCCTCCGTGCAGCATCCTCACAAGATGCTGCTGATGTCCTGGGGACCAAAATGTATTGAGGAGCGATCTACAGGACAGCTTCCTATGCCTTTTGTTTTCGGGGGGCGGGGGGGGGGCTTGGGTAGTCTTTGCCGAATTAGCTAAAGTTCATGAAGAGCCCCCAAAGGAAAAAATTGAACACAGCTGAATTAAAATGAGTCTTTTCCTGTTAGCTTGACAAGAAGGGGGAGGGAAAAAAAAGAAAAGAAAGAAGGGAAAGAAAAGAAAGAGGAGAAAGAACCAGCTCCCCTCCTCTGCCACTTCTTGGGTTTTAATATGAATTATTCCATACAAGTCCCTAGGCTAGAGGATCTATTTAAAGACGCCTGGCAGCATGAAGAGAGAGGGTAAAAATACAACCACTCTTTTGTCCATCAAAGGTTTTCTTTGGGAGGACATTAAGAGCATTCCTATTTTCCTGTCTGCCCCTGCCAGTGGCAACATTCCAGCTGGTCGTACCCACTCCTCACCCTTCAGATCAGCGACCATAAACTTTTTATGTTTGAGTCCCAGAGAAAACAAAGGGTGAGGAGTCCGGCCGAGACCCCTGTGCGTGTGCAGCGGGGTGGGTGGGAGAGGCGGGTACGAAGCGAATGCCGCCTTGCCTCTTGCAAGCTGCAGATTCACACACCCACACGTTTCAGTTTGGGGAGGAAGATTGTGCCGATGGCATTATTTCTGATGCCAGCTGCTCTCACATCTGCAGAGCTTTTTTCTTGCATGGCTGGCAATAGTTTTTGCTCTCTGCCATTCATGCTTCCTGTCTCCCTCAGCAGAGGGTCTCAGAGTCTGATGGGTGAACCCTCATTACTGAGAATCACACCCCCGGACCCATTTTCAAGAGTCAGAATGTAACACCCTGGATGGGGGGGGGGGTCAGAGTCTGGGACAACTACTTTCTTGTTCAAAAGACTGCTGACTCAGAAAATTCAAAGAATGGGTAACTTTAGTCGGCAATACATCCCTCATGCTTAGAACCAGAAATCCATCCAATTCAAGTCCCTTTCACCCTCATGTCCGAATCTGCACGTGAACATGGACTTCATAGCTTTCAGCTCAGTTCTGTAGGCTTTGCCGTAGATAGGTCTCTCTTTTTGTTTTTCTTCAAAAGCTAAGGTTTTGTTGTTGTTGTTGTTGTTTTTCATACAGTGTTTCTCCCTCCCACGACCTGGCTCCATCCCAACGTTTTCTTTTAAGTCGTGATCCAACCAATTGCCATATCCTTTAAAAATGAAAGGGCAACAGGTTCATACATTCACGAAAGTTGATGAGCTGTCAGAAAATGCTCCGGGGGGGTGACCTTTCTGCAGTGTCCCCAACCAACAATAGTCCTAAACATGGGCGTCCCCTCCCATCCTTCCATCAATAGGGAATGAAAATAGGGAAAGAGCGGACCGGGGGAGAAGTAACAAAAGAGAAAGAGGAAGGATTATTTTTGATGTTCAGCATCTGGCACTGGAGAGTTTCAAACAGCACCATTTCAGAGAGGGACGCTTCCCTTATTGTCACCTACTCCCTCCCAGGAAGAGGGTTTTGAACTCTGACGTTGCTTTCTTTACTTGAAAAGGAGGTCAGCTCCTCAAGTGAAATAAAAAATAGCCCCATTCCTGGACTCTTAAGTAAAATGCAGGCGCACACATTCCTAACGTGGATGTGAAGAGGCAAAGAAAGCCTAGTCTTCATCAAAGTCCACTTTTTCTTTAAAGCACGAGGCAACATTTGAGGACTTGATACATTTCTGGGGAGTTCCCCCAAATCAGGGGAAATTACTGCTTTTCAGCATTTAAAATTTTCTTCTGAGGCTTGACATCCAAGGCAGCAGAATAGAAGTATTACTGGAGGACCAGCCATCCAAAGACGTAGCTCGAGGGTGCGCGGCTTAAGCAAAGCCAAGTACAAACAGAAAACCCGAAGGCCAGTGGGTTCACAATGACTCGCAGTAGAGGGAAAGCGATTTCTCTGTGAGTTGCTTTTAACCTTGCCCCTCTGACAGGAGTCTGGGTCCACCAGGGCTCCTGCCGGATCGGAACAAGCTGGAATTCAGGATTCAGGTCCCTTCGTTGGGCAGAAAAGGCAAATTGAATGGGGAATGGAAATACTGAGTTGCTCCTATTGTTTATGCCCAATTTCTAACTAAGGGCCCTACAGCTGTTAGGTGACATCACTAGCCCCCATTCCAAAACGCTGTTGCGGGTGAGGAGATTCAAATGCAGCTTTGGAAACACTTTGCTGGACACTTTGAAGAAAAGCCAACACACTCATTAGGCTCCGGGGTAAAAGGGAGCCTGTCCCCTGAGCTAACTAACATTGGCCCCCTCTCGTCTCCCAAGGCCATTCCATAGCCTGGAGTCCAGTGGCAGAACAAGGGTCAAATTATATCAGACCAGGAGCTCTCCGGAACACCGGGGCAGCTCTTCTTTCCCATGGGGAAGTGTACCTTCGCGTGCCCCTGCGTTGGGTATGTTAAAATTCCCCTCCTTTCTTTCCAAAGAGAGTGGCCGTGAAACCCCCTTCCTGGGAGGGTGTGGGTGAAAGGAAGGGAACCTTCCCTTTCTGGAATCGTGCTCGTCTGCGGTCATTGAAAGGCCAGTGGTAGGTTTTAAACATAAAAATAATCCCTCCCCCTTCTCTTCTGTTACTTCTTTTGTGGCTCCCTCTCTCTATTCTCTTATTCTCTCTTGATGAAAGGATGGACGGGGACTCCACATCTAGGGAGATTGTTGATTTTTGGCACTGCAGAAAGGCCACCCCTAAGCATTTTCTGACAGCGCCTCACTATATCAGTCACAGCTTTTAGTGGAGTGATAGACTTACAGAAATAATCCAAACCCCCAGAGGAAATGTCTTCAACCGTATCCAGCCTCTTGACACATGGGGAATCAGACGCGGTCGTTTCCAATTTACGCAAGGTTTGTTCTCGAAAAGTCAGTTGGTTATGTCCACGATTAAGAACTCAGAATGAGTCTTTCCATAGAAACCGTAGAAGCCCCGAGAAGCCCAGCCCAGGATCCAAGAGCCATACCCAGTGGGCAACTCTTTGAGACCCAAGTCCTAGCCCAGAGCTTCAGGAACCCTAGCACAAAGTTTCCATTGGCCCTGTACCAATCAGAGTGCCTTGCTCTTATCCACAGCCGCAGAGAGGAAAACTCATCTAACCAATCTTCCTCTTCTGTCCTGAACCAGAGCATCACAAATGGTCCCACCGGGTAGGGCACGAGGATCTGTGGCTCAACCTCAGGAATAAGGGTCATTCACAGGGAAAGGTGCAAAGAGGGTTGAACTCAGCCCCACTGTCATCATCATGATTAAATCAAAGAGCTTTAATTCTACCGTAATTGACTACCATTAGCCTTTCTCCTCTGCCCATTTGGTGGAGACTACAAAGAAACACTACACATTTCAAGACAGCTTGAAGAGAAATAGGAACTGGTTAAATCTCCTCGCTAACTGCTTCCTGTTATTAACACTCTGTTATTAATTTATAAACCACATTTAGTACATTTGAACACCAAGTCAACTGGTTATTAAGGGCTATTTTTATTTCAGGGCACCAATTTGGCCTCACCAAGGGCCCAATTCTTACAGCTTGGTCTTCACATTTTGGCTCAGGTACCACATTAGAACTTGTTTGGACTTTTCTATAATCATTAGCTTCTTGAGTAAGAAAGGCACTCTTTCCATAGTGTTTCTTTGGGGAATATATAGCACCAAAGCAGACGGGTACTCTGAGAAACCTGGGTAGAGGTAGAGGAGGTAAGACATGGATAGAACCAGAGAAACATCTAGACCAATCCGTTCATTCGGTGGATGAGCAAACTGAGTCCCAGAGAAGGCAAGTGACTTTCTCAAGAGCACAGCCTGTGACGGGAAGGTAGGGCTCCGAGCCGGCCTCCTCAGGTCAGGCTTCCTACCACCAGAGCAGACAGCGGTAGGATGCTCTGCTGGTTTCAGAGGGCGGTAGGATAGTTATCCAGTGTTTCTGAGAAATGAAGGCAAAGCTCCGGGACACGGGATGCTAACAACATAGGCTTAAAAAAAATGAGTGTGGGGGAGGAAGAGATGAAAGCAGTAGGTAAGTGGGAGTTTGGGTCACGATGAGAGGGTTCCTTGGGGTTTCCTGAAAATCAGAATTGTAAGTTTCAGTCAGTCTCAAGGTCCAGTCCTCCCACACTAGTCCCTCCCCCCAGACAGTAAAACTATTCAATCCAAGGACACACACAAGGTGGGGCCACTTGACAGTTGGCCAGGAATCACTTCTCTTCCCCATCCTTCTTTTTCACGCCCCGCTTTACCCCAGGCTTGTGATTTATTGCGTCTTGCCCAGGGTTCTATTTCTCCTTCTCCCATCTCTCTCCTTCCTCCATCACCGTCACTGCTGAGTTTGGCCACGCTTGCCTAGTGATGCAGGCTGGGAGAAAACCGATGATCCCAGACTGGAGACCTGTTGTCGCCTCACGAGGATGTCGTCTTTCTCCTAAGATGGCACCCCTGGGGGACAGACATCACCTCCCACACTCCCCCACCTCGGATTGTACAACAGACACCGTGAGATGTCAGAAAGGGGAGCTGCCCCTTCCCGACTGACCTTGCGGCCCATCCATCCTTTGAGATACCTGGGGCCGGCAGGCTAGAGGGCTGGCAGCATTTATGGCCAGGACGGCTGCCTCTGGGTCAGCCCAGGCTTGGCTTCTAGGCTGCCACTGATGTGCTGCCAGAGAAGAATAATATCAAAAACCATTCATGGAGCTCACGGGATGCTTTATAAAATCCAACATGCTGTTTACAGTTTATAAATTAAGTGCCTTGGGAAGAGGCATCTGACTTACTCTCCAAGGCATCTGGTTGACTAGATCCCATTGGAATTCTTTGAGTTCCTGGGAAGGGGCTACTTAGCACTTCGCACTCTGTGATTAGACTTGGACTTTCTTGCTTTTTCTAATCCTCGTAGGAAGTGTTATCTAGTGGCAAGCTTTCTTCCACATTTAAATCCCTGATTTAATTTTTATTTATTTATTCTTGCAATTCCTCTGAGAGGGGCTCCGTGTCCTGCCATCTTTACCTCACCCGTGCCTGATATGGTTGTTTTAGATCAGAGTCAATATCAAATAATTCTGTCTGGCACCCTGACGTCATTCCAAAGTCCTTCTATTTTATCTGCTTCACTTGATCTTCTTAGAGATGATGCAATGGATGTTGCATATGGATTAGATGTTAGGCGAGTGCATCAGAGCGTCCAAAAAAAAATTACCCCGGAAGACAACCGGCCAAGACTCTTTGCTTGTGGAAGACGTGAGCTGGAACAGGGAACTAGAATAGGACCCATATTTTCCCCTGACCCTTAAGTCTTTTCTGCTAGAGCAAAAGGAGATACATAGTGGGTGCTCAGAGAATATGCGGTGAATATATATTTGCAGAAGAAAGCCACATGAGGCGGTACCTGCATGTGTATTATACTGAAAACAGCCCGGGGGTGGGGTGGGGCTGGGAATACAGACACTGAGCATTGCCCTCCCTTGTCTGGCAAGCAGGGCAAGAACAAGGCCACGCTTGGCGCAAGCCGCTTGTCTCAGCCGGGTGCTGGAATAACTGGTGTGAAATCAGCCCTTTACCCTTTGCCAGGCAGAAGGTCAGCCCAAGAGTGAGCTGATCCGCGGACACAACACCATCTCTCACCCAGGAGGCTTGGGCCCTCTGTAAGCTCTGCTATATTATTTCGCTGAGGATGACAGGTGGGGAAATCTGGGCACCAGTTGTTCTTTTCCACTGGTATCGTTTGGAGGGTAGCTCCAAAGTCGGGCACGCCAGCCTACGTGCCTCTCCTGCCGGCAGAGGCTCCGCGTCGGAGCTCCTAGAACGTGGGCTCTGTACATCGGCCAAGTCCGGGGCTCAGAGACTCAACCGGGAGCACGGAGCACGCCCGGGTCTCCGGGGTTCAGCAAGAGAGTCGCTTTCTCACTCGAGCCATCACTGGCTGGGCCAAGGTTCTAAGTCCTGACAGGCAGCCTTCGATTTTCCTGCTACGTGCTTTTCACACAATGAGAGCAAATTCGAATTCATTTCGTTTTGAGAAAAACGACAGAAGCTCCTACGAGACAGACAGAGATACCGCCGCGGGTGCCATAAAAGGGAGTGGTGTGAATTTCCTTCGGTTCTGATTTTCCTCTTGGTAAGCGCTTCCCCACCCCCACCCTACCTAACCCAACACAATGTTAAGGCAACTTGACCTAACGTCACTCTGGCACTCTTTTCTCGAGCGTTCTGTTTATTTCTTCTTCAGCATAGCGCAACAGTGTTGGCTCATGCAATCTGAGCACCTAAGGCACGGATCCGGATCCCCAGGTTACCTACGTTGCAAGGATGGCACCTTTAGGTTTTGAGGGGTCTGTGAGTTCTGTGGCATATTTACATTGTTGCTTGCATTCTCATTTTAGAGTTTCACACAACACCTGAACAAAACGTATCATGCTTTATGAGTGTTGAAATGAAAAGCTGATTTCTTATTAGTGGTAAAGCAATATTTCTCTGTCATTCTTTTATGCTTTATCTTTATTACTACTTCGGGGTTCAGCTTATCATCTTTAGAGAGAAAATTAGATATTAAAAGTTATGCTTTGTGTGACATTAGCTGGCTCTTTATCGTATAAACTTCACACCATTTGCTTGCAAAATTATTCACCTTTTAGGAAAAGTTTTTAAAACTGGGCTTGCAATTCAAAATGTTGCTACTAGGTGGCAGTAGTGCAGAAGAGTAAAATGGTCCCCTTGGAAGACTGTTTGACTAAGAGACTAGCATTTCTTCCTATATTTATGAGGAATAAAGGTATAATACTGTTAAAAGACTCGAATTGGCACAGACATTAAACATCCATTAACTTTGAAAGCCAAGCTTTGAAATGAGAGAATATCATCGTTTTAAAGAAATTTTGGATAGGTAAGACATTCACAAGTTCAAATATCTACAAATTAAAAAAAAGTATACAGTGAAAAGTCTTTCTCCCATGCCTGTCCTCCACATCCACAGGTAACTTACTGTCTGATGAGCTTCTCTATGTAAATACAAATAAATACAAATATATATTTTATTGCTCCCTGTTTGAACAGAAGTCAATACAGTTTCTGCTTCCTCTTTTAGAGAGCTGCATAGTACTCCTTTGTAGGAATGTTGTATGATTGTATTTAACTAGTCCCCTACTGATGGATATTTCATGCTGATTTGCAATTTCATGCTGTGACAACCAAGGCTGTGGTGCATAACCATATGCTTGTGGGATCTCACATGAAGGATAGTTCTCAGAAGTGAAATTGCTGGGTTTAAATTATGTGCATGTTCACTTTTAACAGAGATGGCCGAATTGGCTTCCACAGAACTTGTATCAATTTTTACTGTACTATCTCCAAAATGGGTCTGTTTTCCCACGGGCTTGCCGACAGTGTGTATGATCAGATTTGGGGATTTTTGTAAAGCACATTGGTTGAACAAAGTATCTCAAAGTACTTTGATAAGGGATTCCCTTAGATGAGTGAGGGCTGCCCACCTTCTACTGCAAATGCCAACACATACAGAGTAGAGTAGAGTTTTGCTGTTGATGTTCTTGTTTGGTTTTACCATCACGCTAGGCATGCTTTTCTTTCATTTGCTTTTCTTTTTTTTTTTTTTTTTTTTTTTTTTGTCTTTTTGCTATTTCTTGGGCCGCTCCAGCGGCATATGGAGGTTCCCAGGCTAGGGGTCCAATCGGAGCTGTAGCCACCGGCCTACACCAGAGCCACAGCAATGCTGGATCCGAGCCGCATCTGCAACCTACACCACAGCTCACAGCAACGCCGGATCGTTAACCCACTGAGCAAGGGCAGGGACTGAACCTGCAACCTCATGGTTCCTAGTCGGATTCGTTAACCACTGCGCCACGACGGGAACTCCTGCTTTTCTTTTTTAACCACGCCTCCTGACCATGGCTCCGAAAAGAAGTTGCCGGCAGTGAGGAGGGAGGGTCAGGACTGGAATGTCTGCTTTCCCCTTCATCCCTTTGCTATTGACTCCTGGGGGAAATATCTGTAGACTGAAGTGGTGAAAGGAGAAATCTAATAAATTCTCTTTCTGAGACTAATTAAGGCTTCAAAGAGACAGATAGCCACTTGGGAAAACAGAGTCATATTGAAACTCAGGAAATGGTCAGTAATACTGCAGCCTCTGAACATGGAACCCAAGAAAGTGCTGGCTCTCTGAGCTCAAGTCTTGCTGACCTTTGGTGTAGCGTGCGTAGGAAAACCTAGACTGAGCAGCGGAAAAGAAAACAAAAATCTTCTTCTGAGTGCTTTGCTGATGTGGAGCTTTAGGCTCAGGTTCGACCCATTTTCATGAGATGTGGCCATTAGCATGCACATAAAGGAAAGTGGGGCAACGTTGCATCAAAATGTGAGCTCCTCAACTTGAGGATTATCTTCTGCACATGGGGGGTAACTGAATCCAAACGTATCTCAAATGTTGGCATTGTAGAGCGGGAGGGGCTGCAGATGCCATTTGCTCCAACGTCTCTCCGGATGAGGAAACCGGGGCCAGAACACTTTAAAAGACCTCCCAGCTACTAGAGGCCAGGTGGTCCTGTCATTACCACTCCCTGCCCTTCCTGCAATTTATAGGGCTTCCCTGAAATACACATCCATTTCCAGAGCTGCTCTGCTCTGAAACAGCCCTATGTCACAGACCCTTTTCCTTTACGGATCCTTCCTCCTCTCTCGAAAGACAGCTAACTGAAGTTAAAAGGGTCTAGAGCCACTCTGCTAGAGCAAGACTGGTTGACTTGAATGGACTTGAACTTTCTTTTTGGCCGCACCCATGGCTTGCAGAAATTCCTGGGCCAGGGATGGAACCTGCGCCATGGCAATGACCTGAGCCACAGCAGTGACAATGCCAGATGGTTAATCCACTGAGCTACCAGGGAACTCCTGGACTTGAACTCTAATCTCCATCTTGTCAATGCTTTGCCCTGTTTATTCACACTGTCCGTGAATAGGAAGTTCAAGGGGGAAAAAAGGTTGTAGTATGAAGCAAAATAATCAAACTTTTCTCTGAAATACCTTTGCAAGTCTTTCTGAAGTTTTCATTATCATGCTTTGCTTTAGATGTAATGTCAGGTCCCCCAATTTTCCTCAAATGTTTGCAACTATTTTTGCTATTCTGTTTTCCAGTGTGATAGTATTGGCCATGCCTTGGCAGGGGGGTGGGGGACGGTGGTTAGTGAGATGATTTGAAGAGATCTCTGGACCCAAGTCCTTGGTCTAAGAGGTATATGATTAAAAGAACAAAGCAAATTTCAGTTATGGCATGATCCTACTTTAATGATAAGTATCTGCTACAACAAGCACTTACTTTCCCAAATTATACCGTGTGCTCGGGCTACAAAGGCTCTTCAGAAATGTGTGAGTCTATTGGCAAATACACTTGTGTTGCCTTAACCACACTGGAGGCCGGTTAGCATGATGTGTATTTCAGATGCAGTTTGGCATGGATGCTGGGTGGCACAGGGCTTCAAACAAAAACAGGATGAGCCCAAGAGTGCAGAAGTGGAAAACTAGGTGGATGGGTGGGTTGGACTTGGACATGGAAAATGTACTTCCTTCCTGTGGGACGTGGCCTGTGTTTGTTAGTGCTGACTTGCCTTCTCTCTGGCCCCGTAAGCTGACATTGACACCAAAGCTCACTGAGGAACGGAAGAGACCCTCCCATTCTCACCAGCCAAGCATAAGGATGAGGCCACCCAATTCAGTTATTGCTGTGGCCAGCACCACGTGTTTAACCTTGACTATGGGTTCAAACTATGGTTGCTCCCAGGAACACGGACTCTAGCGATTAAAGTCAACATGGGCTTCCATTGAACCATTGTGTCCACCTCCAAAAGATTGCAAATATGTACCGTAAGCTATGGGGGTTGGGGGGTGGGGTGGCGTGAAATGGATGACAGCTTATGCTAATGACACTCTAGAAACCAATCTTCTCCACTCAAAATGATGTGGAAAAATTCGACTCCATACCTCTAGAGTTCCATGAGTTGTTCTGGGTAAATGTTTCTGGGGAAAATAATTTCTGTTTCCATTCCAGCTGTGCGGCAGATACTGTGATGATCGATTGCAAGTGCAAAGACTAAGACAAAACTCCGGCACACAAAGGACAATGACAACCAGAGAGCTTCAACCAGATCCTGCCCTTTCCTTGAAAGGAACTGGATCCTAGGAGGTGAAGGCATTTCCAATTTTTAGTCCTCTGCCTCCCTCTGCTGTTCCTCTTGAGAAGTTTTCCCCGACAACAATGAGAAATCATGTACTAGCTGCATCCTTTTCTATGCTCTCCCTGCTGGCACTAATGGGAGATACAGACAGCAAAACAGACAGCTCATTCATGATGGACTCGGATCCTCGACGCTGCATGAGGCACCACTATGTCGATTCTATCAGTCACCCGTTGTACAAGTGTAGCTCAAAGGTAAGATCTAGATCTCCATGGGAGTAGCCTTACTTCGCGAAATAGGAGACGCCATAGTCCTTTGTCAGAGAATGGAGAACTATGGTCATAGCCCAAACCTGAGCAAGCGGGCTGGACCACAGAGCTTGTCAGAGGATCATGCTTTGGCGGGTTCCCATCATGCTTTGAGCTTTTGTCAGTAGAGCTGCCCAATTGACCACGTGCCCGCTCAGACAGCGCCTCTCTTTGCAGGCTGCTCAAAGCCAATAAGAAAGGCTGGAAGGTTCTCACAATAAAATTGTTGCCAGACACAAGGTGGGAGCGGTGCGGTGCGTTTCGTCCCCGGCTGTGAAACTGATGAGCGGTAGTATCCTTTTTCAAGAAAGAAAAATGGCACCTATGGGTTATTGTAACTTCTTCTACCTCCACCAGTAGTAAAGAGGAAGGAGATACAAAAAATATGATTGAGCAGTGAAACATACTTCTTGGGGGGCTCTTCAAAGAGCTTCTTGGTCCATGCCTTTCTCTGCCTGCCTTGTTTATGTTAAAATGATTTCAGGAGATAAATGGTAATTCGATAAGTTACTCTTTTTTTTTTTTTTTTGGTCTTTTTGTCTTTTTAGGGCTGCATCTGCAGTGTACGAAGGTTCCCCAGACTAGGGGTCCACTCAGAGCTATAGCCGCCGGCCTACGCCACAGCCACAGCAATGCCAGATCCTTAACCCACTGATTGAGGCCAGGGATCGAACCCAAGTCCTCATGGATGCTAGTTAACTCTGATAAGTTACTTTTTTTACCTTGATTTCCCAAGTCATTCTCATATGGAGTTTGTTGTATGTTTTTTGCACAGGCAAAAGTGCTGTCTCAGTGTTGAGACAGGGTGTATGAAGGAACATGCTTCGAAGGCCGCCAAGAGTGGCAAGCCTCATGGGCCACCCAGAAGGAAGGCACGTAGTAGGGAAAAACAGACTCAGAAGAATTCTCATGACTGTGACTGGCCCCCAACAGTCACATGAATGAAATTTGCCCACATTTGGTAAATAAGAATTTGTTTAGCCCATCCTTAGAGATTTTCACTTTCAGCCCGGAGACTAAAACCACTTAAAGATTCTCATATGGCAAGTATTTTCTAAATTACCAGTATAATTAAGAAGATTTGGAAATATCAACTGCTAAAATTGAGACCATATAAGCTAATGGCTCTACCCTCCATTTAAAAACATTATGACTTCTGTCTGGCCTTTAAAATCTTCATAACTTCTCTGCGTAGAGGTCAATGATGATGGCTTGTTTTAGTTTAGGGAGATCAGAATTTGGGTTAAATCACTCTAACCCAAACTTCCTGGCTCTTATTTGTACTTGTAGAACTAAAAAAAAGTAAATAGATAAATTTAAAATTTTTACAAGACTGCAAATCCCTTCTTAGGGAACAAAAACCCTCAAACTGAGAAAAAAAACAGGACATGTTTTTACAACTGTGATTGCTCAGAAACCGTAGGCCAGAGTGAGGTTGACTAGAGCAATTATTACCTTCTCCTCTGCTCCCCCTACAGGGAGCACCAGTATTTAGTGTGTCTTATTCCATGGATGGTTTCTTCCTCCTTTGAGTTGTCCTCCATAATCACCATTCTTTTTTTAAAAAGGGAAATAAAATTATTTCAAAGCAAGTGTCAAGGTAATGATAGGAAGGAACAGAAAAACTGGAGCAGCTCTAAAAACTGCAGAACAATCCAGAAAGATTTGGTGAGATGATGGAGGAGCACCTTAGCAATGATCTCATTGGTTAAGGAAAGGTCAAAGAAGAGATGTCATTACCCCGAACCCAACAAACTCATGGTGCTTGAGCATGAGTCCTGGAAACAGACTTCAGTCTACCTTTGTTCACCTCTGTTTCTTCCAGAATACCATGATAAGTAGCACAAAATTGTAATTGCAGAGAAATGTTTGTGATTTCATGGGAACAATCTGTTTTCAAACATCCCAAACTATCCCAAATATAGCAATAGTTTTATGTAAATGGTGCTTGTGATTATAAACCTTTCTTCTTGGCCATAAAATATGCCTGGCAGAATCTCAGTGCCTCCCCCTGCCAGACCTTTTCTGGATTAGATTTTCCCTGTGTATCCAGGAACAGAAACAGTTTTTTTTCCTTTTGAGATATTCTATAATGCTTCATTCTCACCGACTCAGGCCAGTCTTCTCTCTCATGGGTCTCAGTTTATAAAATCATTCATCTTTACAGACTTGGGATAAAACACCTAGCCTGTGCATCAAAAACGACCAATGGGAGCTATTACAAAGAGGAGACTAGAGGAGAATTTTTTCCTGTCTGCAAAAAATTTCACCTCAACATTGTGTTCAAAGGCCATTATTGACTACTGTTTGCCTATCAATTGTTAATGCTTTCCAACTTATATTTATCCAGTGTCTGCCTTTGGAAGACAGATGAAAGGGAGCATGGGACCCAGGCTCAGGGAAAGGAAGGCATCCACTTGAACACCTACTATGTGTCAGGCACTTCATACTATATGATCTGACCATTTGCTGCCAAATTTGTGTTGGAAGGCTTTCTCGTTCCCATTTGTAAGGAAAACAGACAACTGAAAGAAGTATTCACTCAACTGCTCCATGTCATTGAGCCTGGGAGTTTCTGTGTGGCTCTGTGGGTTAAAGATCTGGTGTTATCACTGCAGCGGCTCGGGTTACTACTGTGGTGCAGGTTCAGGCCCTGGCCCTGGGAACTTCCGCATGCCGTGGGCAAGGTCAAAACAAAATTCATCTTGCATTCATTTCATTCAATTCATTCATCTTTCACTTGGCTCTTCCTATTGGAGGAACGCAAATAGAGTGTAAAAGCCATTACTTAGAAGTCAGGGCTCAACTTCTGGTCTGCTGAAAATAATGCTCTATATTCAGCAATCTTGGTAAAAAAACAGACATAGTAATGAAAGCTTTTCTGGGAACCTTCCATTATCTGTTTCCCTTAGTTCTGAACTTGGAGCTGGACCGCCCTAGGGGCCTGTTACCCATCTCCTAGCAATTCAGGAAAGGGCTGAGATGGAGTCAGGCAGAAAAGACTGGCCACAGTGGTCCACTGAGAAGGCACCTGGTGGCTTTCAGTGGCAACACCTCCTAGGATTGGGTACAAAGGATTCTGGCAGTGGCAGCTGCATTGAAAATCTCCCCTGAAATTCTGAGCAAAGGTGGTAGAGCAAAAAAGCAAAGAGTGGTTCGTGGAAATAAGCTATCTGGGGAATCTTTAAGGGAACTGCAGCGTCCCAGGCTTTAAAGTGAGAGAGACTTGGTTTCAAATTCCAGCTCCACAATCTGCCACATGGGTGACTTAGGGGGAAGTGGAGTAATTCTTGGGGGCCTCAGTTTCTTCCCTCATAAAATCAAGCTAATGTTGTCTTCCTAAAGGTGTGGCTGGATATGAGTATTGGTGATAATATTTGTAACGTATCCAGTGTGGTGTCTGGCATGAAATAGACCTTAATGAATGATAGTTGGAGCTTGATGATGGAGTTATAAACTGGACAGGTGTTTAGACTCACTTTTCTATTTCAGTAACTACTGGGATCTCCTATGGCCTTAAAGGATTAGGAAAATGAACCTCACTGCAGTTCTTGTTAAACACAGAAACCTGGCAGGGGTGGGGGAAGCATGCAGAAGAGTGAAGTCGATGTAAGCCACTGTGCTGGGTGCTAAAGGGGGGGGGGGTTCAAAGTCAAAGAGAAACAGATCCTGCTTTCTGACCTCCCTTCCCAGGTGGGTGGAGGGAGGGGGGACTGGAGCTGGTGTGTTTTGGATTGGGGCCAGGGACAGGTTTTCAGCAACCAAAGCTGAGAAAGTGAGCCGGTAGGGCAGGCCTGTGAAGTCTGGGTTGGGTGAGGAGTGGCAGATGGTGGCCCCACGCTAGGAGCAGGAAACTAGGGCATATGGTTGTCTGAACTCTGAAGGTCCATGGGAGCAGGTGGGGAACTTGAAAGGTGGCCACAGAAGAGGAGGAGGAGGAAAGCTCGGGGGACAAAGCCTAGGGAAATTCCCTGGGGAGAGGGGACCTTTCATGCCAAGGGCTGAGCCTCAAGGTTGGAACCGGGCGCTTAGGGTTCCCAAACCATCTCTGAGTGCTGCCCGCGAAGCTCATAGTGCAGTAGGAGAAATGAGGGGAGTTGGGAACCCTGGGTTTATAACACAATTGCCTACTGGACAGATATGACCTGATTTTTTAAGAAGGAACAAACTTGTATATTAGAGCACTGTAGTGGGTTCCTGAGGCACAAAAGTACGAGAAAACACAGGCTGTGTTTTTGCTGTCATGATGCCTACAAGTAAATGGAGGAGAGAGAGAAGGGACGTGTTCTGTACGCAAAGGTCTCTTCATGTCCTTTTGAGTTGCAACCAGAGTGAAAGGGCCCGATTCCAGCTGGAGTTCCCACCCACCCTACCAGAGTTCCCGCCATCACCCACAACCACTTCCTTCCCCTGGTGGTCATTTTGCAGATGCCCTCAGCCTAGCACAGACCCTTTCTTTGGAGGCTGACCTGGGTCTCTGGAGATGAGCTAAATAGGCATTTATTGAAGGTG
Source organism: Sus scrofa (assembly GCF_054392235.1). Classification (NCBI taxonomy): domain Eukaryota; kingdom Metazoa; phylum Chordata; class Mammalia; order Artiodactyla; family Suidae; genus Sus; species Sus scrofa. The sequence continues at coordinate 42,838,296 of NC_139401.1, read as the reverse complement.
CTGGTGAGATGAGGAATGGGAAAAGCAGAGGTGAATCATATTCCTAAGGAGAAAGGGGGGGGTGCTTCAAGACCTCACAATGTAACCTGAACTTGCCATGGAATAAGGGATGCACAGTGCTCACTACTGAGAAAAAGACAAAATGTGTTTCTCACTTGCTCGAGGTAAAAGAGCCAAAGCTCTGTTCTGGGATGGGACACGTGGGTCTTTATTCTGATATCCATGGAGATCATGGCTGGAGCCAGGAATTCATGGGGGCTCCACATGACAGGAAAGGAAAGTGGCTTTAGAGATGATGAGTCTTTCAACAAGGGGTGATGAAAACCACCTGTGTTTGGGTTTTCTCTCACTCATGAGACAGTCGTGTATTGCAGCAACAGATCGAACTGTCTAAGAACCGTGGTAGGTCACCAGAGACAGCAGAGCCTGAGGTCTCCACGTGCAATATTTGGTCTGGACCCAGGAAATGCAGCTGCCCACAGACCTCACAATGTAACCTGAACTTGTCCGGGGCTGACTGAGCATCAGTCCAAAGGCTGACTTTCAGAGCCTGACAGTATAGCACCATGGACAGGACAGGGTGCTCAGGAATCAGGCTGTCTTGGCTCAGAATCCTGCCCTTCCATTGTACGTGACTTCAGGTGGTAACTTAGCCTCTGCCTTTTAATGTGAAGTGGGGAGAGTTTATCTTTTGAAAAGGTTGTTAGGTATCGAGTTGCCCATGCAGGGCATGGCACGGGGCCTGGAGCCTAGGAAACTTTCAATACATGTTATACATCATCCTCATTACTATTCCTTTATTATTACCCAAGGACCTTTCATTACCCTTAGCCTTGGCACATGGAAATCTGACTAGAACACGAAGGAGTCTATCCCTGAGCAAACACTCTGAACCCAGGAGCTCTGTTGGTGTCAGAAGGGACTAGATTTCACATCCAGCTGGAGTCAAGTGACTCCAAGGTTGGGGGGATACAAAGCGGCTGCTGGAGAAGTTGCCTTGCTTCCTGACATCAAGCCACTTGTCTGGGGGAACATAAGAGAGCAAAGATTAAACTGGACCCAAAGCAGATAACATGTATCTGTCACTCCCCTGAGCTGTGAAAAGTCAATAGAAAGTTATATGAGCAATAACCACCTGTCAAACTCACTCCTCTAATGGTGCAGATCCATGTGGGTCCTTTGTCCAAAAAAGTTCATTTCTTGATTTGATAATGGAGCAGTGTGGGAGTTCCCGTTGTGGTTCAGTGGGTTAAGAAACTGACATAGTGTCTGCAAAGATGCAGGTTAGATTCCTGGCCTTGCTCGGTGGGTTAAAGATCTGGCATTGCCGCAAGCTGCGGCATAGGTTGCAGATTCGGCTTGGATCCCACACTGCTGTGGCTGTGGCATAGGCTGGCAGCTGCAGCTCGAATTCGACCCTTAGCCCGGGAACTTTCATATGCCACAGGTGTGGCCATAAAAAAAAATAATAATAATAAAATAAAAAGATATTGGAGCAGTGTGTGTGCTTTCCATTAAGAGCATTTAAGCACAGCACAAAATGCAGAGGAGTCCTCCCATGTTAAGAAAATACAGCCAAGTCACCCAAGTTTAAAAATGTGCATTGACCATAAACCAGCACCAACGTGTTTGGGCAGGTAAATTGATGTTCGAAGGTGTCAAAGATTTATTGAACTGAAGAATCAGTTGGTTAAGGAGTTAGAGAGTGTGTGGTACTGTCCAGTGAACTGCTAGAAGTCCCTGGAGCTGGGCAAGAGTCTGGACAGTGGAGGAGATATTATTTAGAACTACCATCATTCTTAGAAGATTCAGCTCTGCTTTAAGATTGGAGAAGGTGATGATGTGTCTCAAGAAGCCCAAAAGAAGAAGATCAGACTCATGGGGTCATGACATGGCTAGGATTCCCAGAGGCAGGTCAAAGTAGATTAAGGTGTGAGTTGGCACATAACCATCAGGAAACCATCTTAATATCAGGAGGCAGGATATTATAGTGGCGTAGACCAGAGATTTGGTTTTAGATGGATCTAGGTTTGATTTCAGCTCTGCCTTTTACCAGATATGTGAGTTTGGGCAATTTGCTTAAACCCTCTAAAGCCTTGGAGTTCCCATCGTGGTGCAGCGGAAATGAATCCGACTAGGAACCATGAGGTTGCAGGTTCCATCCCTGGCCTCGCTCAGTGGGTTAAGGATCTGGCCTTGCCCTGAGCTGTGGTGTAGGTTGCAGATGTAGCTTGGATCTGGCATTGCTGTGGCTGTGGTGTAGGCTGGCAACTACAGTTCCGATTGGACCCCTAGCCTGGGAACCTCCATATGCCACACCCTAAAAAGACAAAAAGACTAAAACAAAAAACAAACAAAAAAACCTCTCTAAAGCCTCCGTTTCCTCATCTGTAATAACAGTACAGATAATAATAGTACTTTTCACATAGGACTGAGAAGAGAATGAAAGGAGATTAAATGTTGTAAGCACTCAATAAACAGCTGCCTTCACTATTATTAGCTAAATGATCGCTATCTAGTGATCATCTAGAGCAGAGCCTCTCAAATTTTAACAGGTCCAGGGCTCTGCTACTCGAAGTATGGATGTTAGCCCAGCAGTTCCAATAGCAACCAGAATCTTATGAGGAATGCAGAACCTCTGGCGTCACCCAGAACCACTCAAGCACAATGTGCATTTTAATGAGATCCTCAGCTGATGTACACACCCCTTACAGTTTGAGAAGCTCTGGTCTGGAAGAGGTCAGAAGTTGTTCATTAAATTTGTAACATGGATGAGGCAGGGCAGAGTCTAAACTGTGCATATCAAGAGCCAACCTGAGGCTGTTGAGGTGTTCCGTTCCTCAGCAACACTCATTTATGGATCTTATTTTCCAAACTCCCTGCTTTACCCCTCCAACACACATACACAAAACAGGGCTAGATTTTGATGTTGCTTCCAGCTTTTAGATGGGATCTATATACAGTTGACCTTTGAACAACATGGCTTTGAGCTACACTGGTCCATTTATACGTGGTTATTTTTTCAATAGTAAATATTACAGGATGGCACAATCTGTGACTAGTTGAATCTGCTGATATGGAACCATGGATGGGGACGGCCAGCTGTGAATTGTATGTGGATTTTTAAATACATGAAGACCTGGTGCGCTTGACATCCCCCTGCCCCTGCCACGTTGTTCAACAGTCCGTTGTACTGGGAATCTCCCAGAGAGGGGATTTGCGTTGTGTGTAGAGAACGTCAAGGGCCAGATAATTGTTCTCCTAGTTTCTTTGAAGAGAGGGCATTTGAATTTGACAATGAAGGATAGATGGGATTTCATTACGTACAGCCAGGAGAAAAGGGCATTCTTGAGAGAGGAAAGACATGAGCAAAGCAAGAGGCAGGGAAATTCAGAGCAGTTTCATGGACTCTTAAGTAATGAAGCTTGATCCGAATAGAGAGTGGGTGATAAAAATGAGAATAGTTGTCCGTAAGATTGGAAAGATATGTGAAATCCAGGTCATGCAGGGCCTTAATGGCTATTCAGGATTTTGGATTCAATGCTGAAGGCTGGGGACAGCCACTGAAGGCATTTATTGTACCTGTCCGGGCATTCTCCTTGCCCAGAAAGTTCAGCTCCTGAGGAAGAGGACCCATTGGAGGTGGCCCCAGAGTCTTCAGGGCTGGAGTTCTTGTCCTCCAGAATGAGCTGAAGGTGGAGCTTGAGACCTTGAAGACTTTTAGTGAAATCGCTCTTAGATTAGTTCTTCTACAAATGGCCCCAGATTGCTGACTTGCTCATATTATGGACAGTGCTAGTTGCCTGGTCATTCAAGGTCTGCATTTGGTTCACCTGTTTGAGTATCATTTGGGTATGAGGCTTGACTATGTCTTTGCGCTTCTGAATGAAGTCTGTTGGCACAGATTAGCCATATCCATTCAGACCGAAACTGGCTCTCTAAAGATTCCATTTGGGGAGTGTTTCTTTGAATAACTGCTTAATCCACCAAAAAAGGATCTACATTGAAGATGAGCAAATTTAACATCACTCCAAAGTGGGATGTCAAGGAGGTCTTCCCATGTACCAGCAGGGGTGGGGAAAAGGGACCGAGAAGACCTTGAACTCTCTCTCATTAGTAGGATGGTCTGGGCACCAAGAACGTGGTCCATGTAATATAGACCTATGGCACCATCTCATTTTGGGGTTAGTAGATACAAACTATTACATCTAGAATGGATAAGCAGTGAGGTCTTACTCTACAACACAGGGAACCATATCCAATCTCTTAGGATAGAGCATGATGGAAGATAATATAAGAAAAAGAATGTGTGTGTGTATATATATATATATACACACACACTGGATCACTTTGCTGTAGAGAAGAAATTGACAGTACACTGTAAATCAACTGTACTTGAATAAAAGTAATAATAACAATAATAAAAACCCATTGCAGATCAGGTTTATTTTCCCTATCAAAGGAAAGGGCAGGGAGGAGAGAATCAAAACCCCTATAATCTTTCATAGAAAATAAATCAGTAGGTCTAGTCCAACTTATTCTTCACCAAGCCTGCCAGTTGTTTCCTAATACCTCATATTTGTCTTGTTAGTTGCTAAGAGATTGTTGGAGTCATCCTAGCATCTTTTCCGATAAGGCTGTTCATAAATGATCTATAATTACCAGAAGTCATCGTCTCTTCCTTTTGGAAAGATGGGTGGGCAGTTTCCTTCTTCTAATTCTTGGGTATTAAATTCTGTCCTAGATGATGATGTCAGAGATCATAGCTGGTAAGTTTGCAGTAATAACTCTTAATTCCCAAAATACCATGAAGTAAAAGTCCAGTGGTTTCATGCCTATTTCTATATCTTTTACACTTTTATTGGGATAGTTTCACTTTTTATGTTCTGGCTGTGGGTTCTGGAATTAGAGGGCCAATTTTTCTCCATCATTTAATATGAAATTCACCAAGTAAGACCCTCCCACATACACATAGGGTAATAATCTCCGTTTTCCCCTACCTTCTGTGTCCCAGTATGTAAGGTTATATAGGTTCGTGAATCAAGCTACCCACCCTACCCTACTCATGACTGCCACTCCAGGAGTCCGGGATTTCTGTATGTGATATATAAGTGGGCTTCTGCTCCATCCTTTTAGTCTATATGCAAAATACAAAGTGGGTGCTTATGTTGATTGCTTTGGGGATAACTCCAGTAGTTTGCATCAGATTCTTTTTTTTTTCTTTTTAGGGCCACACCTGCAGCATATAGAGGTTCCCAGGCTAGGTGTCTAATCGGAGCTGTAGCCACCGGCCTACACCACAGCCACAGCAACGCGGGATCTGAGCCACATCTGTGATCTACACCACAGCTCACAGCAATGCCGGATCCTTAACCCAATGAGCGAGGCCAGGGATCGAACCCGTAACCTAACAGATGCTGGTCAGATTCATTAACCGCTGAGCCACAAGAGAAACACCTGCATCAGATTCTTAAAGGAGTCTGTTTCCTAAAGCCACATTAAGAGTCACTATAAAGAACACATGACCTCTGCTCCTTCAGCCCAAGCTTTCTCATCACTTTAACCTACCTTTGAAAATGGAGATGGTCAGAATGAATGCATACGAATATTTGCCCTAAATGGCTCTGAAAATGCGATTGCACAAATCTCAGGCTCCTTCAGTGGATAAGCCCAGAAGTGTGATTCCAGGGCCCCAAACACACCCAGTTTCTATTTCACTCTCTTGTGTCAAGTTGTAATGCCCAGAGTATTTCTTCCTAAGTGTCATTTAGGTTATCTTCTTTTTCTTTTTGGAAACCACATTCTTTTATTCCTTTTCCTTAGTAATTCCCTGCACATAACAAATTCCTTTTCTTTTCTTTTCTTTTTTTTTTTTTTTTTTTTTTTTTTTTTTTGCTTTTTAGGGCTGCACCTGCAGCATACAGAAGTTCCCAGGGTAGGGGTTGAATCAGAGCTGCAGCTGCCGATCTACACCACAGCCTCAGCAACGTGGGACCTGAGCCATGTCTGCGACCTACACCACAGCTCACTGCAACCCCGGCTCCTTAACCCACTGAGTGGGGCCAGGGATCAAATCTGCATCCTCATGGATACTAGTTGGATTCATCTCTGCCGAGCCACGATGGGAACTCCAAATTCCTTTTTCTTTTTCTGTAATTATTCTTTGTCTACTCCCTGATTGCAATTTGGGATGACTTTCTACATTTTGAGGCTGGTGCCACTGGCATTGGGCCAATGGTCAGCTGCCACCTGTCAGGAGAAATTTTTTGGTTCTTTGGTTTTCATTTGCACATCCTGGTGGTGGGCCTTGTCCAGTGGTTCTAAACCCTCCGTGCACTTTGAAATCACCCTAAAGAGCTCTGAAAGCCGCAAAAGCCTGGGCTCTACGCCAAAGGATTTTAATTCAATTGGTCTGAGATGGAGCCTGAGTGCTGCCATTTAAAGCAAGTTCGCTGGAGTTCCCTGGTGGCCTAGTGGTTCAGGATCCGGCATTGTCACTGCTGGAGCATGGGTTCGATCCCTGGCCCGGGAACGTCCACATGCCCTGGGGTGTGGCCAAAAATAAAATAAAATAAAAAATAAATAAAAAGCACATTTGCCAGGTGACTCTGAAGTGCAACGGGGATTGAGAGCCCCCGGCCTCATCCAGCAAGGAGTGTTAGGGCCTTTTGAGGGATGCTGTGCTGGGAGCTGGCTCGGGTGTTGGCTTCCCCTGTGGGGGTAACCCCTTCTTTTCTCTCCGCAGATGGTACTCCTGGCCAGGTGTGAGGGGCACTGCAGCCAGGCGTCGCGCTCCGAGCCCTTGGTCTCCTTCAGCACTGTCCTCAAGCAGCCCTTCCGCTCCTCCTGTCACTGCTGCCGGCCCCAGACCTCCAAGCTGAAGGCACTGCGGCTGCGCTGTTCGGGGGGCATGCGCCTCACGGCCACCTACCGGTACATCCTGTCCTGTCACTGTGAGGAGTGCAGCTCCTGAGGCCGGCTGCCGAGTGGCTTCTGGATGGGACAGCCTCCCCCGCTCGCTGAGGCAGCTCACCCAGCCAAGGGAAGGACTGGCAAGACAAGGGTTAAGGCAAAAAAAGATGGAGCAATCCCCCCACCCCGTCCCCCCGCCCCGGGGGGGATTCTGCATATTCTAGTAATAAAGACTCTACATGCTTGTTGACAGAGATACTCTGGGAACTTGTTTGCCATTCCTATCTCCTTTCCCTGGTACAATTTCTTCTGGTTCCTTTTCAGATTCAGGCATTTTTCCCCACCCCCCCACCCCCACCCCTACCCTTGGCGCTGAATGCTGTTTGGGGTTCCAACAATTCCGCATTAGTGGGAAAAGTGGGCCCCCATGCAAGAGTGGGTCAGGCTGTCACTGTTTGGTACAGATTAGGGACTCATTTGCTTTGGAAAGCAGGAAAGCCCAATTCGTTCTGGGACATCATCCGGCTTTTTAATTTTTTTTTTTTTTTTAATCTGGTCGTGTCGTCTAAGGTTGCTGTTGCTGCTAAAAGTTACCAATTTCAAATTCCAGGCACCAAGCATGTGGAGATATTTAGCCAGGATGACTTACGGCCAGCTAACTGACATTAAAATAACTAACAAACAGATTCTCCTCTGCGATGCTGGAACTCCTGATAGCCATAATTATTATTCAGAAATGACTTTGGGGGAAGGCAAAGTGGCAGAAAGAATTGGTTCCCTTGAGGCTCTCTTGGATCGATTATGGTAAAAGGCCATAAGGGAGCAGACTTTGAAAGACCCGCACAAATACGGATCCTGCACTGACTTTGCAAAAGGCATATATGTATTAGTGGCATGGAGAATGCACTATACTCATGCATGCAAATTAGACAACCAAGTACGAATCTATTTGTGGGTGTGCTCTAGCTGTAGCCATGTCGTGAGCATCATTCTCTAACGTCCACTTGTCCATGTGAAACTGGCTGCCGAAAATGGTGGCCTGGCTCCTCTTCTGAACATTTGGTTCAAATATGTTTTGGTCCTGGAGGCTCCAAATTTGAGTTATGCCCATGTTTTGAAATAAAAAGAGAGTATCGTCAAAATTTTGCCTGTGTAAGGGTCTGTTTTTTCCACTCCTCAACATCCTCTGAGGACACGCGTGTCTGGGGGTCGGTTGGCGGGGGATCCAGACATAGAGGGAGATCAGGTTTCTGAGGGCGGGGGTGTTTTTTGAAATCACTGCACTAGGATGGTGGAAGCTTATGGAATTTGGCTTTTTGCCTCAGAATTTAGCTTATTGAATGAGCACAAAATCTGATGCGTTCTGGCTTCCTTCGGCACGGTTCTCAGAAGACAATCAGTAGCCATAAAGGAAGTCTGAAGATCCAGAAGGAGAACAAATAGCTCACAAACAATGGTGCCTGTGCCACTGGCACGCCAGCGATCCAGGGTGCTAGCAGAGGGCTTATGTCCACTTCCGGCCTCTCCACACCACCCCAGACTGGCAACTCCGTTTCCAAGGCAACCTTGACACCACGCCGTCTCAGTTCACCGGAGATATGGTGCACCCCACTGTTAGTGCAGCCGACCTGTGAATTACTTTTCCTGTAGAGATGATGGTTTCGTATCTTCTTTGGCATAGCTTTCACACATGTTTTTTTTTTTTTTTTTTTTTTTTTTTTTTTTTAGAAAGCCGGCAGGGTTAAATTTGTATTTGTGGCTCTGCAACAGAATGAAACTAATACTGTTAAACCTTGACCTTGATCTTAACCTTCATGGTGACAGAGCCAGCCAGTCCACTACATTGGAGGGACTCCCCATTCTGAAGGCAAATGTGAAATGGTAATTTAGACAATTACATGGAGAGAAATTTTGTCATTAAAAAAAGAATTAAACTTAATACCTAAAGTTAAATGGTTATGATTCTTAACTGATAATGAAAGTATTAATGGCTGGTTACTTTTATAACTGCTCTTTTATGTCACTAATCAAAAAGTGGAAATAATACTTCTAGTCTTAAAATAGCTCCTCCTGGCTTTGAAAACTCAATTTGCTTTGAGAGTCCTATGCCCCAAACTCCAATATTTATTTCCTTACTACTGATTTGGGACCGGAGGGGGCAGTTATATGACTCATGTTTTCCAAACTCTCCCAGAAGCCATAGAAAATATTCTCTTCGAGTCCTATTACATGGTCTATAGTCAAAGCTTCCCCCGTAGAAAAAAAGCAGAATATGCTTGGAACATGAGAGAATCATAGAATAGATTCTCTATTAATAGTGGCATCGGAAGAGCTACTGAAAAGCTTCCATTCTCCTCTTTCCTTAAAGAGATGAGCAAATGGAGGCCTGCAGAAACCCAGGAACTTGCCCCAAGTCCCACACTTAGTCTTGACTTTGGAACTTGAACCCAGACTTCCTGCTCTCCGCAGCCATGAGTGCTTCCCTTCCCTTTGCCAGTGAAGGGAGCCTCACTCTTCTCAGAATCTTAGATGCTGAATATGGTGAATGGGCTGGAAAACAAGTACGGTGAGACTAGAGTAAAGTCGAATGGGGCATATCAAGGCTGAGAAAGAGGGAGAAGAGTTAGCGCTTTCCTAGTGACCTAAAAATAGCCCTGAGAACTGAGGGAACTTGGACATGATTGGATATTAAGTTACTATGGAATTTATGTTATAGCTTTAAAAAATTAAACATATTTAGCCTTCTGTTAATGTCTACCCCTAAGGATTGCGAGAAAACCCAATGAAAACATTGATCAGTTAAAACACTAGTCCTGGAATGCGGTAGGAATGTCTCTCCCATTTGCTATGCATGAATAAAGGGAAGTTAAAATATGTTATAATCTTAGGAGCTCACATCTGAAAAATCTGTGTGATAATCCACCATGGGGGAGGGCAAGCCTCTTGCAAACTGATCTTACCCTCATTATTTATAAGCATTTAATAACAATGAATCAATACTGAAATGGAAAACGGAGAGGTTTATGGACCAAATTGATTTTCTTGAAATCTCAATTTCCCAGACCAATTACTTCTGTTTTATTCATGTAACCTCCTGAACTTTGCCCAGAAGCTGAGAATGAAGGACAAATGAACTTTTCCTGGCCCTGAGGAAATAGCAGTCAGTTTTCTTCTAAACTCAAGTGTTTGCTAATCCACGCAACATGTGATTCTCTATTAGGTAGAACAGGCTGCCTACACATGATGACTGGGGAACTGTTGGAATAAGTTGAAATCTTCCTTGTGACCTTGGAGAAATGAAGGCACAGGTCTGCCTTTGGTCATTTCTTCAGGCCCCTTGGAAATATACACACTTGAGCAAGAGAGCTACCCAGGAGGGAACACCGAATGCGTGGGGGACAGGTGGATGGGAAGGCTTGGATCGGAAGGGGAAGCCATGTCTTGCTGATGCTTTGATCCCAGGGCACAGCCAACATCCTGGTGGACAGACATGCCTGTTCCTTTTAGGAGCTAGAATAATGGAGAGGCTTGGATCTGGAAGGAGAGGTTCTGCCTACAGCTGTATCATTACACCCCTGGAGAAGTGTTTGCATGTTGAAACTAAGGCTTCGTAATGCCTGTTTCAGTGTGCAAACAGGTACCTAGCAACTACTTGCTGGAGGACAATATTTCATGACAAAATGACATCCCCTGCCAACAAATCAACGCTTCCCCAGAAGTCTTTGCTTTGTTAATGAAATAGTTTGGTATATTCTACCATAAACCTATGAAAATATGGGTAATTTCTTTAACACAGTTATGAATGTAATTCCTAATTTCTCATTGATTAAAGACGTTCTTTGCCCTTGAATATGAATGCCATCTGCTCACGTGGTAGATAGAACATTTACAATTTGGTGGCCATGGTGAACATGGACCTGCCCCCACCAAGGAAGGATTTGTTGCCTCAACTGCAGAGTCACCTTGTCCAAGGGCATGTTCTTCCAGAGGTGGCTCACAGCCAGTGACTGATGTAAGTGGAATAAGAACGGTCTGGCCCTCTGGGTCTGATGAAAGACTATTCTAGCAGGCAATCCTTCCTCCAGAGCTGTCCAACTGAGTTGGCTGAGGCGGGTCAGCTCTACTTCTCGCTCTGCCCATGCTTGCCTCGCTCCTCATCTTCCACAGGTGCTAATCCCTAATAAATAGTTTGCATCACAAGCTCCATCTCAGGCTCTGACTCCAGGGTACCAACCCTGCAAGAGTAACTTCTACATCTTATATTGGTCTCTAAAAGGAAATAAGTGCATCTAAGCCATCTTGTCTCATCAAGTGACCCATAACATTTAGGGTTCAAATCAACAAAGTTTCTGCTTCCCTTAAATGCAGCACTTAAACCTATGTACCAGCACCTACTATGTGTGGACTAGAATGCTAAAGGCTGGAGATAAGGACGTGAAAGAACCTTGGCTTTCCTTTTCTCATGTACTCAATCTAGAGAGGGTGAGAGAGGACTCTACTAAGAACACTGATGACATAGAGACATGATCCACAACGCAGATGAGCTTGTGTGCTTGGTTTTAAGGTGGCGATTTTATTTTATTTTATTTTATTATTTTATTTTATTTGTTGGTCTTTTGCCTTTTTAGGGCCGCACCCTGGGATATGGAGGTTCCTAGGCTAGGTGTTGAATCGGAGCTATAGCTGTTGGCCTATGTCACAGCCACAGCAACACCAAATCCGAGCCACATCTGTGACCCACACCACAGCTCACGGCAACACCAGATTCTTAACCCCACTGAGCAAGGCCAGGGATCGAACCCACACGCTCATGGATTCTAGTCAGGTTCATGAACCCCTGAGCCACGATGGGAACTCCTAAGGTGGCAATTTTAAAAACGAGGGGCTGTGTCTTTCAGTAATAACATTATATTGGTATAACATTAGCACAGATGGTATCTCATCCTTATGAGGTAAGTGAATTATTACAAAAATCTCACAGATAAGAAACCAGAGGTTGTCTTCTGATCTTAAAGTCTGTGCTTTTTTTTTTTTTTCCACTCTTCCTGAACCCCTTCTTTACCTTTTTCCTAGAGTTTGAAAGCAGAAGGATAGGACCACCAAACCATCTTGTGTTGGTATCTGTCAGTTCTCATTAGCAAACTACCAATCCAGAGTGTGAAGAGTTTGTTGACACAAAGCATACAGGGCCTTGAAGCAATAGAACGTTAAAGGAATATACTCTTCGAATACAAACTTTTGGAGAAAATAAATACATTTCACATTATATCTGAAACCAAAGCTGTGCTTAGGAGTTTAAAACCCTATCGTATTTGACTGTACTCTTCCAAAGAGCTTCAATATCCTAGTATTACACATACATGTTAAGTTGAATATTTTATTTTAAAATTGTTGAGTTAGACATGGCTTCCTTGGAGCAGTTTGAGTTGTGTGGCACCACTGTCATCGTCATGGTTGTTACCAGCATAAGAATGATTTTTTAAACATTTCTTGAGAGTATAGTTGATTTACAGTATTGTGTTAGTTTCAGGTGTAGGAATAAATCTCCCTAAAGAGGCAAAAGACCTGTACTCTGAAAACTCTAAGATGCTGATGAAGGAAATCAAAGATGACACAAACAGATGGAAAGATATACCATGTTCTAGGATGGGAAGAATCAGTGTTGTCAAAATGATTATACTACCCAAGGCAATCTACAGATTCAGTGCAATCCCTATCAAATTACCAATGGCGATTTTCACAAAACTAGAACGAGAAATTTTAAAATTTGCATGGAAACGCAAAAGGCCCTGAATAGCCAAAGCAATCTTGAGGAAGAAAAACAAGGCTGGGGGAATCAGGCTCCCTGACTTCAGCTTATACTACAAAGCTACAATAATCAAAACAGGATGGTACTGGCACCAAAACAGACATATAGATCAGTGGAACAGGAGAGAAAGCCCAGAAATAAACCCACCCACCTATGGTCAATTAATCTATGATAAAGGATACAAGAATACACAATGGAGAAAAGACAGCCCCGTCAATAAGTGATGCTGGGGAAACTGGACAGCTGCTTGTAAAAGAATGGAATTAGACCATTCTCCAACACCATGCACAAAAATAAACTCACAATGGATTAAGGACTAAATGTGAGCATCAGCATCATTTTTAACCTCGATTAACAAAGTATAATGCAGCAGACATTGTGCTTAGTGTTTTCCTGCTTTTTCTCATTTAATCCTCCCAACAGACCTTGAGGTTAATACTATCCCCACTTTACAAGTGGTATGAATAAGTTCTTGTGGTTTCTAATCAGACTTTTTTGATATCCTATAATTCTTCATTATCTCCAAAAGGATCACCAAAACTAATACTGCCATCACCGTCACAAAGTGTACACATGAACACAAGCATATGTGCAGTGGAAATAAATTTGAAGAGGTAAAAGTCTTTCCTTGTAAAAGCTGACACTCTAAACCCCACATATGGTTTTATGTAACTTAATTCTCAACAATGTGTCCTCTTCAACTTTGGTCTACCCCAGCAGTGTTTTTTTCCATAATCCTAGCATCCAATTATTTCTTCTTCACGTTGGGACAGTCTCTTTAGCCTTCCCTTATTCAATTCCACAACTTCATTTGAAATTCATTATTTTTAAGTAGCTGTCATTAGAAAAAACCATGAGAAACCATAGTGCTAACAGAACAATTTTTGTCTGAAAAAGGAACATAGAAGTCATGTCAGCCAACCCTCTCATTTTATACAGGTTTTTAAAAAAATTTTATTGGAGTATAGTTGGCTTACAAAATTGTGTTAGTTTCAGGTGTACAGCAAAGCAAATCAGTTATACATATACATGTGCATATATATACATGCATACGTACATGTATAGACATGTATTTTTTTCCTTTTCAGATTATTTTCCCTTGTAGGCTATTAGAGAATATTGAGCAGATTTCTCTGTGCTATACTACTGTAAGTCCTTGTTACCCATCCATTTTATATACAGGAATGTATATATGTCAATCCCAACACGCTAATTCCCGCCCCCAACCTCTGTTCTCCCTTTGGTAACCATAAGTTTGGTTTCAAAATCTTGGGAGTCTGCTTCTGTTTTGTAAGTTCTTTTGTATCATTTTTTATTAGATTCCACATGTAAGTGATATCATATGATAGTTGATTTTCTCTGACTTACTTCACTTAGTATGATAATCTCTAAGTGCACCCATGTTGCTGCAAATGGCATTATTTCATTCTTCTTAATGGATGAGTAATAGGCCCTCGTATATATGCTTTGATTCTGTCTCTCCTGACTTCTCAACCAATGCTCACACCTTTGGCCAATGCAATATTCTTGATTCTTCTTGCGTGACATTTTCCCATGAACTGTGCTAATGAATTCGGCATTCTTGTTGTTGAAACCCACGTTCCAAGACTTTAACTGTTTGTCCACTTTTACCCACTAATTCATGGTGCCTGGTGCAATGTCATAACCTCAAGAGCATGAACTCTGGGGCCAGATTGCCTGTGTTTGCTGTTTGCTGAGTCTGCTCAGCTGTTATTAGCCACACGACTTCAGGGCAAGCTGTTGGGCCTTTTTGTGCCTTGGATTTTTTTCTATAAGACAGGATTTCACGGTTCCATGAGTTAACATATGAGGTGGAGAAGCCCATAACCATGCCTGGCATTCATAAGGGTTAACAACCATTTGCATTATGCATTCAGAGTTCGAACAAGTTGTAACTTCTCAAACATAGCTTTGGTTAAGCCAGATGTTATTTCTATCTATATTTTCCCCCCAGCAAAAAATGTATGCATTCTTAAGATTTATAGTTGTTATTTATAGCTTAATTTTTAAATTGTGTATTCTGCGCTAAAATTAAATTCATGCTAGTGGCAGAAGACACTTATTAGATCATTTTATTTGCCCTCCTCCATGCATGAATCAGGCTTAGATGAAAAGAACTAAAGCAACAAAATATTTTTTTCTGGGAAATTAATTTACTCTGAAATGTTATGTAACTTTCCATTCCTCCCATCATTCAATTATTCTCAAAAACACTGTCTTCTCTCCCTTTGCTCCACCCCCCCCTTTAATAATAACTCCTACAGCTGTGAGTTGACAAGCCGATTCTGAAGCATGTTCTAAGCAGTGGCCCGCTGGAAGAACTTCACAAAAGCACAGTTTTGGTTAAATTTAAATTTGAGAACACCACTGAGTCAGGGACAATATATTCCACCACAAGGAAGGGCAGATTACAGCAAATAATACAAATTAATGCACTTAAGTCATTTATTCCTTACATTAATTTCTCCTTTCCAAGAACAGTAAAACTATTGATTAGCACAATGTATACTTTTTCCGCAAACAGCACAATCATTGATTATCCCAGTTTAATAATCTAAATCCTTTATCTCTTATATTCATTTCTTTTTTCCCCAAACCACCGTCACTTCCCCAGAGCCAGGAACCTTTGCTGCAAATCTTGGATTTGAACAAAGCGTAGAATATCTCATTCAAATTGGAAAATTACAA
Organism: Sus scrofa; assembly: GCF_054392235.1. Classification (NCBI taxonomy): domain Eukaryota; kingdom Metazoa; phylum Chordata; class Mammalia; order Artiodactyla; family Suidae; genus Sus; species Sus scrofa. The sequence goes on along the minus strand of NC_139401.1, from coordinate 42,822,866 downwards.
TTCTATATGACCTCAAGCTGTAATGTGAGCCACACAAATCACTTTTAATTTCATAGTAGACACACTAAAGAACCAAAAAAGAAGCAGGTAAAAATTCATGTTCGCAATGTATTTTTACTTCAATCTTTGCCAAATACTATCATCTCAATATGTAATCAATACGAAAAACTATCAGTGAGATTGTTCACATTCTTTTTGTCATACCAAGTTTTTCAACTATGGTGCTTATTTTACGTGCCCAGTGCCTGTCAATTCTAATCGTATATTATTTTTGAAATTTCATGGATGTACTGAAATGCCTGTGAACAAAAAGGGGGCAAATACGGTAGACAAGTGTAAGAACAAGAGCAGAGAGGTTGAGACAGCAAATTCCGGTTGAACTGCCTTAGAACTTCATCAACAATTGTTACTTGGACATTTCAGAGATTTTATTCTCAATGTGTCTTTGTTCAACGATAAGTAGGAGTCAGATGCATTCCTGGTTCCACCACCAACCAGCTGTGGGACCCAGAGTGTCACTTATTTTTTTCTACCAGTCAGTTTTTTAGACCAGATTAAGAAGATCACATGCCACTTCATGAATATTCTTTACAGACACACACACACACACACACACACACACACACACACAGAGCCCTGCTCTGTCTGACACTTACCTATTCTCAAAGTAAAAGAATGTCTAAACTGTTCGTGTTGTACTTTCATCGCTAAGAAACCTTATGTTTTTACTTACTGAGTTTCTCCATTTTTTCTTTTTTTTCTCAAGAGTTGTGCATGGGTGGTGTCTTATATAAGTGATTAAAAATAGAAGTAAGCTCATTAAAATACTGCTTTGGCCAATCTCGGAACAGAATGAATTACTCATCATGTGTCCTTCATGTTGAGCATCTTTCAAAAGGTTAAATATGTTATATTTCGTAAAAAACATGTTCCATGTTCATGATCATTTCCTCCTAGCTCATGCTTCCTCTCTTCCCTTCAAACAAAGGCGGCAAGCAGCAGATGGATGGGAAGGAATTGGGGGGCTGTTCAGGGGCGGGTGGGTGGGTCGGCCATCCCTTTGCTTTTGTGCATTGAGGCCCTGGATACACGCCAGGGGTATTTGAGGGGAAAAAAGAGAGCAGAGCGATACAGGCTTTTAGGCAGAGTGCTCATTCATAATTAAGTTGCTTAGTTGCAAGGCCATCAAAGGAAAACTTCAAATACCCTGACAGCAGAGCCACCTGTGCTAAAAGCAGGCACCAGATCATGCAGGGGAGCGGCAGAGCCAAAGGCAGAGCTCAGGAGGTACTGAGCAAAGAGACCAGTTTGAAAAACAAAAGCAAGAGCCTGGGCTGTGGGTCCGAGGAACCTGGCCAGCCTTGTTAGGTCTGAGACTCAGACCCTGTTGCTGGGGCCCGTGCTAATGCACCAGAACCTTAAGCCTTTCTTTGTTCGCTGTGTTGCCTGAAACAGGAGAGTCTGATTGAAAAATAATAAGCCCATGACGTCATTCATGGCATATTTATTCTACATCCAGTATTGTGCCAGACACGACGAGTGCAATGTCTAATTTAATCCTTTCACCAAGTGCGTTGGTAGGTGTGTTTTACAGACAGGGAAACCCAAGCTTAGAGACGTTGAATGATTTGTCCTGCATCTCACAAGCAGTAAAGGGGCAGAGGCAAACTAAGCACAGATCTCTGTCCACTAAGCTTAAGGTTCTTTTGCTTTTTGCTTCATCCCCTCTCTATCCCGCACCCACCAAGGCTTGAGCCTCAGCAGATACGTTCCCACTGGAGGACAGTATCAGAGGGTCAGGGATCAAAAGTCCGTCTGTTCCAGTGACATGCACAGTGTGGGGAATGTGGTCGAGAGCTAAATAATATCTTTGTGGTGACATATTGTAACTGGACTTACGTATCGAAAAAAAAAATCACTATGTTGTGTAACAAGAACTAATGTAATATTGTAGGTCAATTCCACTCCAAAAAGAAACACACACACAAAATCAGAGAAAAAAGGGCTCAGATGTGCAGTTACCAGAGGTGGGGGTGGAGGTGGAGGGGGAATTGGAAGAAAAGGGTTGAAAGGTAAAAACTTCCAGTTATAAGATAAATAAGCACTAGGGATGAAATGTACAACACGGTAAATATAATTAACACTGCTATACGTTATATATGAAAATTGTTAACGGAGTAAATCCTGGAGTTCCCATTGTGGCTCAGTGGGTTAAGAACCCTATTAGTACCCGTGAGCATGTGGGTTTGGATCCGGCATTCACTCAATGGGTTAAGGATCTGGCATTGTCTCAGACTGCTAGTAGTTTGCAGATGTGGGGTGGATCTGGCATTACTGGGGCCTCAGCTACCACTCCAATTGACCCCTGGCCCGGGAATTCGCATACGTCACAGTGGAGTTTTACCCAAATTTTTGGATCATTTTCTTCTGCTCCTTACAATGCTATAAAATAGAGGTATGGGACCAGATGGCCTATATCACCATCCCAGAACCCAGGGCCACACTGATAGTAGAACAGGAGAGGCCCCCTAAAGATAACATAGTTGAAAAGCCTTGTTTCATACCTGAGAGGATCAGAGAGGTTAAGGCCACAAACCTAGGAAACAGCAAAGCAGGCCTGAAGCCCCCATCCTCCCCACCAAGGCAAATGGCTATGGGATAATTGCCCAACCCTTCCTGCCCCTCCACCTGCTCCCCCACTGCGCAGATGGTCAAGGTCAGACTAGACCCACTGGCCGTCTGGGCTAAGGTACCTACAGCACAGTGAGCCAGCACAGGTTCTGATAAACGTGGCCTACTCTTTCAAACAGCTAAGTACTACGGATGCCGCGTGCCTCGCCAGGGACAGAACCATCCCAGACGCATAGCATATGTGCCATATTGGCCCACTGGGTCATTCTAGGTGCGCAACACTTTTCCCAGTGTCCGTTCTCCAAAGAATTATAGCCCAGCAAACAGCATTTGGAGCAGCGTTCACACTGGCAAGGCATTTGGTATGCAGCCTTTAGATGGTGCTAATGTTCTACTATTAACACGGAGGCTGCAGGAACCCTTTAGGCTCAGAATCAAGGAGGTAGAGGGGCCCTCCAGAAGCAATTTCAAACCTCCTGTGCCAGGCCCTGGGAACACCCCCGCAAACGTGTTGGGAGGGATCTTGGTTAAAAACAAAACAAAACACAAAAACCCTTTCTGGGGCATTCATCGCTCTGGTAGGGTTTGGATAAGGTGAAATGTACTGTCCTGTTCTAGGCGGGGGTCTGATGCAATCTGGTCCATCAGTCACCACCTTAAACGTGAACACACATCCTCCGAATTCAGATTCGTCTTGTATCTGTGCGCCCTGCCTAGAGCTTGTGGCGATCTCGGTACATAATGCCTGATTGTGTCGCCAGATTGTGTGATGGGGGCCATTCATTTTGTGAGAGGGTTTTCCTCAGGAGAGCCTCATTCATTCCCTTCAGAAAGAACTGGTGAAACTTACCATCATTCATTTTTTTTCCGTCTTTGAAAAGAAGTCGGGGTCGGTGGCGGGGGGAGACCCACATCACACCATCGCAACCTCTCTTCAGCACGCTTTGATGTCTTATTTCTTCTCTTTTCCACACATTCTGAGTTCCTGAGGCACCATTGGTCTCATAGTCCTGCCAAAGGAAACCAGGCTTTGCTCTCTGTTTTTTTCTGTGTCAACGCAGCGGGTGACAGGCTGCGTCCCAGTCGCCTTGAGAAAACCTTTGACATTGTCGGGGGTGGGGGGTTATGCAGGGAAGAAAACAACTCCGTGTCCATCCCACGGACGGCTCTTGCACAGGCGGGAGCAGACAGAGGTTCCCAAAGTCAGATGCCACACTCATTATACACACAGGGTGCGCGCAAACACACAAACACAGGGTGTGTGTGTTTATATCTGCCCTGAGGGGAGGAGAAAGGAGGATTAGGAAGCAGGGAGGGATAAAGTTCAGGAAGGAGGTGCAGTTCCCATCCAGATGATCTGGTGAGAAAAAGTCGGGGAGCATCATGGTATCACCCGTCTGATGTCTGAAATGCCACTGGGGTGGGGCAAAAAAATCAGCTTATCCAGAAAGATTATGTAAAGGACAGAAGTAGATCCCAGGAGAGAAATCTTTGGGAGACAGAATTTAATTCAATGTCAGCAAGAACGTTTTTCCAGTTCTTAAAATTAAAAAAAAAAAAACAAAACACGACAACAACCCTCTAGCTTACAGAAGAGTTGCAAGAAAAGTACAAAGAACACTCATATGCTGTTTACCTAGATTGTTCCATTGTTAATATTTTACCACATTTGCTGTCTCTCTCATTCTTTCTCTCTCGTGTGTATTTTTCCGCTGAATCATTGGAAAGTAAATGGCATATAATATCCCTATATTCCTAGATAGTTCATCATGTGTTTGGTAAGAATAAGGACATTCTCTTACATGACCTGAGTAAAATTATACACTCCATACTCAAATTTCAGCATTTATCTCCATGGTATCCTTTATAACAATGTTTTTTTCCTCTGATCCAGGATCCACTAGGATACATTTCTGGCGATGTTAATAAGAATGAAGTTTTTAAGGAGGTCCCATCGTGGCTGAGTGGTTAACGAATCCGACTAGGAAGCATGAGGTTGCAGGTTCGATCCTTGGCCTTGCTCAGTGGGTTGGGGATCCAGCGTTGCCGTGAGCTGTGGTGTAGGTTGCAGACGCGGCTCAGATCCTGCATTGCTGTGGCTGTGGTTGTGGTGTAGGCTGGTGTCTATAGCTCTGACTCGACTCCTAGCCTGGGAATCTCCATATGCCACAGGTACAGCCCTAGAAAAGGCAAAAAGACCAAAAAAAAAAAAAAAAAAAAAGGAATGAAGTTTTTAAGAGTTAGGGTGTTCATAAATGAAAGGGGCTGATTTTGATATCAAATATCAAATGTCAAATATCAGCTTGGCAAGCATCTCATATAGCACTTACCAGTTTGGGGTGGGGGTAGCAGAATAAAAGACCTATTTAAACAAATAATCTAAACAACCAAAAACCTTTGTGGGTTAAGGCTTTTCATGTCCTGTGGATGAAATTTGCCTGCCCCCAAATGGTAAAAATATCCTCTTATGTCTTCTTCTGGAAGCTTTATAGTTCTAGATTTTTTTTTTCTTTTTAGGGCCATACCTGTGGCATAAGGAGGTTCCAAGCCTAGGGGTCCAATCGGAGCTACAGCTGCTGGCCTACACCATAGCCACAGCCACAGCCACAGCCACATCCATGCCAGATCCGAGCCTCATCTGCAACCTACACCGAAGCTTGTGGCAACACTGAATCCTGAATCTACTGAGTGAGGCCAGGGATCGAACTCACATCCTCATGGATACTAGTCATGTTCTTAACCCACTGAGCCACAACGTGAACTCCCATAGTTCTAGGTTTTACATTTAGGTTTATAATACATCTCCAAATAATTTGCATGTGTGTGAAAGGAGTGAAAGAAGAGTGAAGTTTCTCTTTTATTTGTTTTTTTGTTCTCTACACGATTGTACCAGTTCCATTTCTTTAAAACATCATGCCCCTGCCAATCATCAGATGTCTTTCACAGAGGAAGAGATTTGGCCCAAAGAAAGTTTGGGGAGAGGGGACATTACACTAGGAGGGTGTGGTCAAATGAGGGACCGGGGGATGGCATTCCCCTGCCTCAAGCTTCAGAGGCGGGGGATTAGTCCTGGGAGTCTGAAGTGTCACCTGTGGTCCTCGTGCTGAATTCCAGAAGACCAGACTTGCTTGAGGCTTCAGAAAACACCTATCGGGGACCTGGCCAAATGGTAAATTAGCACTTGGGGAAGATTGTTACTGCCCGAGAAGTAGCCCCTGAGAGTTTGGGGCTGCCCAGAGCAATTGATGCACAGGTGGGAATTCTAAGGGGGATGTTACTTGCCGAGTACAGAATACCGTCTGAGTCTGTTTCAGAGAGGGCTTGGAAGAGACATTCAAGCTGAGACTTGAAGGACGGGCGGGAGAGAGCCAAGGGGACAGGAAGGTTAAGACGGCACCAGCAGGAGTTCCTGTTGTGGCTCAGTGGGTGGAGGATATGGCATTGTCTCTATGAGGATGTGAGTTCGATCTCTGGCCTTGCTCGGTGGGTTAAGGATCCGGTGTTGCCACAAGCTGCAGCATAGGTCACAGGTGTGGCTCAGAGCTGGCATTGCTATGGCTGTGGCGTAGGCCCCAGCTGCAGCTCCAATTCAACCCCTAGCCCGGGAACTGCCTTATGCTGCAGGTGTGGCCGTGAAAACTAAAACAAACAAACAAACAAATAAATAAAGCACCAGCAGGTGTAGGGGGTAGGGGAGATATATGTATCACCAGCAGGTGGGGGAGTAGGGGAGCTGGCAGCCCCAGAGACTGGGTACCAGAAATGAGGCAGAGGGTGGAGGATTATGGGGATGCAAGGAAAGGGATGCAGTGGCTGACTTGTCTCTCCTGGAACTTTGCACTGTGCTAAGGATTTTAGACTTGATTTTAGGTGCCTGCGAAGCCTTTGGAAACTTTTAAGTGACTTTTCTGTCTATAGTCTCTTGTGTCTTACTATTTAATTTAATTTAATTTATCAAGGAATAAATATAAAAACCTATATTTCTAAGCCTTTAAGCTCAACTTATATTTATAACCTTAGTGATTTTTGTATGAGAAAGAGAACCATCACTTTAATTGGTTATTTGATTAATGGGCACTCATTTCATAAATTCGACATATCAAATTCTCCTCCATAATTTAACACCAGTTTCAACTTCAGTCGAATTACCTTACATATTTCAAACTACATTTACAAAGTTCATGCATCTGATTTTCTCACATTTACCAAGGCAGGGTCACAAATCTAAAGCGAAAAACTCTCCTAAAATTTCGTAGATCAAATTCTTTTCAGCATGTCAAGGACCTTGAAAAAAGAAAAGAGAAGCCTGCTTGGAGCAGCATAAGCCTTCAACATTTGCCAGTACACTTGTGCAAACACAATGTACCCAGTGTGTTCTTGTTTTTAATACTTTCCTTGTGTTTCTTAGTCAAGCAAAGGGAAGACATTCACCAGGTCAATTTGGCTGAGGTTTGTTAGAAATGCTGGGCTATGAAATTCTGACCAGAATTCACAGGCCCTGTATTTTAAAATGTGCTTAGGATTTGTTTAACATAAGTAAGATAAGACACCCAGTCATGGAAATAACCGCTGTGAAGAATTAAGTTTTTACCAACAGATTCCCTAGATGCAGGAGGCATGCCGCAACATGTAGGACCACATGGGGAAGCACCAGACTCAGGCAGGAACCAAAAAAGAGTGAGGGGGACATGTGAGAGCCTGTATTGTAGGGGTTTTTTTGTTGTTGTTGCTTTTTTTGTTTTGTTTTGTTTTTGTCTTTTTGCCTTTTCTAGGGCTGCTCCCATGGCATATGGAGGTTCCAAGGCTAGGGCTCGGCAATGCCAGATCCAAGCTGAGTCTGCGACCTACACCACGGCTCACGGCAATGCCAGATCCTTAACCTACTGAGCAAGGCCAGGGATCGAACCTGCAACCTCATGGTTCCTAGTTGGATTTGTTAACCACTGCGCCATGACGGGAACACCTGTATCGTGGTTTTTGTGGGAAGGAATGCGCGAGGCAGGGTAGGCAAACAGAGCAGGCTTAGGATGGGATAGTTTGAATAATTTTGGCAGGCCTGGGCTATAAGCATGGTCTCTAGTTGGCAGGCTCCCCTAAGGAAGTGATTTTTGAGATGTCGTTTGAAAGAAAGTTGCCAGCTGGAGAAAGGCAAGACAAGTCATCTAGCCCACATATGAGTACAGAGGCATGGATCATATTACAGTTTGGAAAAATAAGCCACATTCTTATCTTGTTTATCCCAGACGTGAAAGTCTGGGCACACAGTTGGCATTCAATAAACATTTGGCGGATCAAATTGTAATACGTAGGAACTCTCTCGATTTACCAATTTACTAATATTCTAGATAAGGGTTTCGCAAACTATGGCCCTAAGGCCAAATCCCACCCACTGCCTGTTTTTGTAAATAAAGTTTTGTTAAAACATTACCATACTGGAGTTCCCATCATGACGCAGCGGAAACAAATCTGACTAGGAACCATGAGGTTGTGGGTTCCATCCCTGGCCTCTCTCAGTGGGTTAAGGATCCAGCATTGCCGTGAGCTGTGGTGTAGGTCACAGATGCGGCTCGGATCTGGCATTGCTGTGACTGTGGTATAGGCCGGCAGCTGTAGTCCCGATTAGATCCCTTGCCTTGGAACCTCCATATGCCACCAGTGTGGCCCTAAAAAGACAGAAAAGATTCGTTTCTGCTGAGCCACGACGGGAACTCCAAGACTCATCTCTTAAGAGGTGAAATTATGGCTGTCAATTTGGTCCTCGCAAATTAGGAGTCTCTAAAGATAAAGAGATATATGATTATGATCAGGAGGAAGATTTCTGAAGGATGCCAAAAACTACTTGAGGGGGAGTTCCCGTCCTGGTGCACGAATCCGACTAGGAACCATGAGGTTGCAGGTTCGGTCCCTGCCCTTGCTCAGTGGGTTAAGGATCTGGCGTTGCCGTGAGCTGTGGTGTGGGTCACAGACGCGGCTCACATCCCACATTGCTATGACTCTGGCGTAGGCCGACGGCTACAGCTCTGATTTGACTCCTAGCCTGGGAACCTCCCTATGCCGCAGGCGCCGCCCTAGAAAAGACAAAAAAAAAAAAAAAAAAACTAATTGAGGAAAGCAGAGGAAGTCAAGGAGCACCAAAGACATAATTACTCCTTAAATATATAGTAGGATTTTCATGGGGATGAATTGGGTCATTTTTCTTTACCTCTTAGAAGACAAAAATACAGTAATCATTTTAAATTAAAACTGCAGTATCTTTAGATCTTCATTAGAAAGAAATTATTTTCTTTCAAGAGAAGAAAACAATGGAGGAGGTGTATAGTGGAAAGGGTAGGGATTTTCTACTAGGGAACATTGAGAAAGGAACAAGATAGCAATCTGAGAGAGGCTGAGACAATTTCCCAGCCTTGAAGTGAGAGCCAGGCAAGCTGGACGATTTCTTAGAATCTCTCTTAATTCAAATACGACATGATAAGGCTCTGAGACTCAAGAATATATCATCTGTCATGGTCCTAACTCAAACTGTCATTGTTTTTGAGCATCACTGGGTAACTTAGAAAACGCATTAGGAGTTCCTGTTGTGGCTCAGGGGTAATGAACCCGATTAGTATCCATGAGGACATGGGTTCAATCCCTGGCTACGCTCAGTGGGTTAAGGATCTGGTGTTGAGCTGCAGTGTAGGTCACAGACATGGCTCAGATCTGGCGTTGCTGTGGCTGTGGTGTAGGTCTAGCTCCGATTAGACCCCTAGCCTAGGAACTTTCATATGCCATGGTTGTGGCCCTAAAAAGACAAAAACACAAAAAAAAAGTAAAGAAAGGAAAGAAAGAGAAAGAAAGAAAGAAAGAAAGAAAGAAAGAAAGAAAGAAAGAAAGAAAAGAAAGAAAATGAAGAAAGAAAGAGAGAGAGAAAGAGGGAAAGAGAGAAAAGAAAGAAAGGAAAGAAAGAAAGAAAAAGAAAGAAAGAAAAAGAAAGAAAGAAAGAAAGAAAGAAAGAAAGAAAGAAAGAAAGAAAGAAAAGAATGAAAAAGAAAGAAAGAAAGGAAGGAAGGAAAAGAAAAAGAACGAAAGAAAGAAAGGAAGGAAGGAAAAGAAAAAGAAAGAAAACTTCATCAAACCAAAGTATAAAGGAAAGCTTAGATGTCAAACACTTGGAAAGTTGCCTCCTTAGGTAGGTTCATTCCTAGGTATTCTTTTTCATGTAAAATGCAATTCTTTCCTTAATTTTCTTTCTGATCTTTCATTGTAACTGTATAAGAATGCAAGAGATTTCTGTGTATTAATTTCGTATCCTGCACCTGTACCAAATCCATTGATGAGCTCTGATGGTTTTCTGGTAGCATCTTTAGGGTTTTCTGTGTATAGTATCCTGTCATCTGCAATCAGTAACGCTTTTACTTCTTTTCCAAATTGGATCCCTTATGTGCCCACCGACAGAGGAAAGGTAAAGAAGATGTGGCACATATATACAATGGAGTATCACTCGGCCGTAACAAGAAGGAAATAATGCCATTTGCAGGAGCGTATCCTACTAAGTGAGGTAAGTCAGACAGAGAAAGACAATTATCATATGATATCATTTATATGTGGAATCTGATTCTAAAAAGATACAAATGAACTTACTTATGAAACAGAAACAGACTCACAAACTTCGAAAACATACTTATGGTTACCAAAGGAGACAGGTGGAGGCTGAGGGTCCAATGAGGAGTTTGGGATTAATGCATACACACTACTATATATAAAATATATCACCAAAAAGGACCTACTGTATAGCACAGGGAACTCTACTCAATATTCTGTAATAAACTTTATGGGAAAAGGAGCTGAAAAAGAATGAGTATGGGTATGATGTAAAACTGAATCACTTTACCGTACACCAGAAATGAATACAACGTTGTAAAGCAACTATATTCCAATAAAATAAAATAAAATAAAATAAAATAAAAACCAAGAAAGTTAATCTGCTTCCTTGGAAGGAAGGAGACAGGATGATGGAAGAAACACCTGCATGACTTCTTCAGTCTTGGAGGAAGCAGTTGGAGTTGGCAAAGCGTATGTTGGGTTTTGACCCTGCTGAGTGACCTTCAATGGCCGCTCCATGGACTGAACCTGTCTGAACCTCCGTTTTCTAATCTGCAAAATAGACATGACAATAAACATGCCAAAGAGTTTTTAGGAAGACTAAATGAGGGCATGTGAGCTAAGTTCTTCAAGGCGGGCCTACAACATGACAGACACCCAGTTAATGCTATATGTTCCCTCCTCCATGCAAACCGTGAAACGGGGTGTGTTTAATTTGAGATGTTCTCATGCAGCCCTTCGCGGGCCCTCTTTGCCTACCCTTTCTCCCCTCCGCCATACTGACATCTACACCCCAAGTTTCCGTTTGAGTGGCTCGTCAACAGAGGCTGGGTAGATAAGAGATGCTCCTACTCTCAGGGACGAGGAGAAAACAGACCAGAAACCAGGAGACCTCTGAGCGTCATGAGGTGCTTGGCAAGACGGCAGGCAGGCAGTCTCAGCCATCAGCTGGCCTTTCTGCTGGCCTCGCTGTGCTTCGATGGGGCGGGCCTGGGGACAGCTGCCTCCCTATTGCTAAATCCAAAGAAGTGATTGGAATGGCGAAAGATAAGCTACTGGCACTGACCGATGCTTTTGCATTCTCAGGCTACCCTTCTTGGTCATTTAATACACCTAAGAGGCACAGGGTGGCTCTCTCTCCAGGGCCATCTGACTTCATCCTAGAAAGAAATCTTCCTAGAAATGTTGTGAATTCCAGCTATGCCAGCAGAGAGGGCACTCAAGCTCAGTGCAGTGAGCCTGGCTTTGCCTGGCTACCACGAACCCTAGCTATGTCTTGGCTCCTTAGTACATATTTCTGAAGATCATTTAGATAAGTGAGTTATGGTTGGCTGGGTGCAAAAGAGTCACAAGTGGCCACAAATTCTTCCCCTCCCACAGCGAGGCGTAGCCTATTTCTGCACCCGTTGATTTTGGGTCGGCCTTGTGATTTGCTTTAGATAATGGAGAGTTAGGCAACAGGCTGCAAACAGAAGCTTGAAAAGCACTCGATATTTCAGCTGGTGCCATTCTGGTCCAGCCAGTCCACAGCAGACAAGCGACTGACCCCAGACCATAGAGAGGTTGGCTGGACAGTTGCCTGTTTTTGTAAATAAAGTTTTATTGGAAAACAGCTAAGCTCATTCATTGACTACTATCTATGGCTTCCTCGTGCTATATTGGCAGGGTTGAGTCATTGGGGCAGAAATTGGATTGCTCCCCAAAACTAAAATATTTACATCTAGCCCTTTACAGAAAAAGTTGGCTCACCTTTGCCTTAGACAAATGAGGAAGTCCAGTCAAGACCAACAGAAGCACCCCCCTAGCTAGTCCCAGCCTAAATTGCCAATCCATCGACTTATGAATTAAACAATGGGGAGTTCCTGTTGTGGCTTGGTGTGTTAAGAACCTGACATAGTGTCCATGAGAACTGGGGTTCGACCCCTGGCCTCACTCAGTGGGTTAAGGATCTGGTGTTGCCGCAAGCTGTGGCATAGGTCTCAGATGCAGTTCAGATCCAGTGTTGCGGTGGCTGTGGTGTAGCCCTCAGCTGCAGCTCTGATTCGACCCCTAGCCCAGGAACTTCCATATGCCTCAGGTGTGTCCCTAAAAAGAAAAAAGGAGTTCCCGTTATAGAGCAGTGGAAACAAATCCGACTAGGAACCATGAGGTTGTGGATTCAATCCCTGGCCTCGCTCAGCGAGTTAAGGATCCGGTGTTGCCTTGAGCTGTGGTGTAGGTTGCAGACGCAGCTCTGATCTGGCGTTGCTGTGGCTGTGGTGTAGGCCGGCGGCTACAGCTCTGATTAGACCCCTAGTCTGGGACGCTCCATATGCCAAGGGTGCAGCCCTAAAAAGACCAAAAAAGAAAAAAAAAAAAGACAAAAAATTGGTGGCTTTGGAGTTCCCTAGTGGCCTAGTGGCTTAAGGATCCAACATTGTCACTGCTGTAGCTGAAGTCACTGCTATGGCATGGATTCTATCCCTGGCCCAGGAACTTCTGCATGCCACAGGCACAGCCAAAAACTACACAAACAAAAAACAATGGTGGTTTAAGCAACTTAATCTTGGAGTAATTTGTTGTGTAGCAAAAACGAACTTGTGCGGTCGCATGAAGTTTTCTTAAAGGAGTTTGAGAACTACGTGTAGCTAAAGGAAGCTTCTGAAATCAGATGAAGGTAGCAAGATAGCTAGGCAATATTTTTTGCCTTTAGATTATGACGGTGTTTTGGAAGAGGAAATTGGTTTATTTTCATAATATCCTTGCACATATATGAACAGGAAGCAGAGAAATTTGTCCCAAGAGTTATACATGGGATTCTACGCCGCTCAATCTCTCAGCATCTAGCAGTCACCTCTGTCCCGTGCTAGTAGCGATCGTAGACAGATTAAATAACTGGACGTCACGGATGCAAGAGACAACAGAGATTTGCAAATAAAGACCCTCGGATATTAAATTTTGACAAAACTTTTGTTAAAAACGGCGAGACGCTGCTTTTCTTGATAACTATAAATATGGATGTGTTGTCATTAACGTGGCTCACTTTCCCATCTGAATGCACTGAACCCCCAAGTTAAATAAAGGTTTTTGGTTTTTTTGTTTGTTTGTTTGTTTGTTTTAAGTCTGTGAAGAAGGCATCCTCTGTGTGGTAAGAAGAAGGAAGAATTTCTTTTTAAGCCCCAAAGAGCAGATGTGTTCTTTCTGTGGGAGCAATTGAAACTATATTTCCCCTGCCCCATGATTCCAAGCCTCCAAACTCTGGAACACAGAATGCTTTTTATTTTATTTTATTTTTAAATGTTTTGGCCGCACCTGGAGTATGTGGAAGTTTCTGGGCCAGGGATCAAACCTGTGCCACAACAGTAACCAGAGCCACAGAAGCGACCACACCAGGTCCTTAACCCACTGAGCTGCCAGGGAACTCCCCAGAATACCTTTGAGAAAGAGGAACACCTCATCATGTTTATATGCAAATTGCTTATTCTTAATTATTCTTTGTGTCTCGTTTGAAAAAGCTCACATAAACCAAGGGACCCCATGTGCCTAGAAGGCTCAAAAGAAAATATTTTTGATTGGTGGATTGCCAAGATTTATGTAAGAAAATAAGACATGGTGGTTCCTTCCACTGCGTGAAGGAACTAAAGCCAGAAATTACATAAAGCTATCCAATGAATCATCATTAAATCTAAATTTTGTGCACACAATTTCTTGGCACCCAAACCTCGCTCAAACTAAATCTTCACTCGCTCATAAACATTCCAAAAATTAAAACTGCGAAGATTTTTAGTCACTTATTATAGCCTGGGTTTCTATGGATATTTTTCTTCTGAAAACATATGATTCATATGATCATCACAGCCTTTTACTCTTGGAAGAAGTCGGAGATTAAATTTGCTTTGTTTCATCTGCTAGGTACCACCTTGCTCACTTTCTGATAAATTCTTAGCAAGTATTTTGCTGTTCTGATGAACGCAGGATATTTGAAATCACTGGATGATAATTCACATTCCATTTTTCAGACTCAATTTTAATTTAAATGGTCTCAAAGAAAAAGCCAGAAAGAAAACATCTTACCTTAAGAGACTTGGCCCAGAATCTTTTCCTTTGTCTGGAAAGAAAAAAAGAAAGATCCCTTCATAATTAAATATTTGCCACCAGGGCTTATATAAACAGTCACTGAAGATGGTCTATATTGGAAAAGAATCTGAAAAAGAATGGATATGTGTATATGTATAACTCACTTTGCTGTACAGCAAAAATCATCACAACATTGTAAAGCAACTGTACTTCAATAAACTTTTAAAAATCCAAAAAATATTCACCCGAATTACCGAGATAATACGTTGCATCTAAGTTATGAAGAAATTATTTGATGATGAAGTAAGACTTCTAATTTAAAAATTAAAAATCAGGAGTTCCCGTCGTGGCGCAATGGTTAACAAATCCGACTGGGAACCATGAGGTCGTGGGTTCGATCCCTGGCCTTGTTCAGTGGGTTAAGGATCTGGTGTTGCCAGGAGCTCTGGTGTAGGTCGCAGATGTGGCTCCCATCCAGCGTTGCTGTGGTTCTGGTGTAGGCCGGCGGCTACAGCTTCAATTAGACCCCTAGCCTGGGAACCTCCATATGCCGAGGGAGCGGCCCAAGAAATGGCAAAAAGACAAAAAAAATTTTAAAAATTTGAAAAAATAAAAATAAAATAAAATAAAATAAAAATTAAAAATCATCTATAACACCCCACAAAAGCACCTTGCTTCTGCAGGCCCCAATGTTTCTTGCCTAAATACTGGTAAATAGCGCATAAAAGGTACAGATATTTTTGCAGAGTCTTGGACATGTAAACGGGTAGGTTAAAAAAATAATAACTCTATTTGTAAAAGGGTCTTCAGCTAACACAAGTCTTTATCTGAGTACACAACTACTGATCTTTTCTTTCCCAGGTCATCGTTATCTTTGTGAAAGAGAGCAAACAGTAAAGCAAGAAATAAGTTAAACTGTAATCAACATCTTAAAAACAAATATACCCTGATTTGAGCCAAAGGCATATATCTTATCTTTGATGTAAATAATAAGTGGGCAGGCATCCAGTTAATTGGTGACATGGAATGGTCCAAAAGTGGCCTGCTTTCAGAACAAGCACATGCAGGTTAAAGCTGTTTATATGTACACAGGTGACCTGAGCTTCTTTGTGCTAGATGTGACGTGTCCTTGCAGGTCAAAATAAATATCTTGCTATATTTCAGTTGATGTGATTTATTATGTAAAAGTATGAGGAGGATTTTTTTTTTTTTTTTGCAATTTCATAGTCATTGAATCATGAAACCCCTGTTTTTCTACTTGCAACATCGGCATAAAGTGTTAGAGTTATTAAGTGTTATTATGTAATTTAAATACAATAATTAAGAAGATGAGGGTGAAAAGAAGGTATAAAGGGAGGACAATCCATTTGGATCAGCACTGAAATCTCCACGAACACGAGGAAGTTTTTCTAAACCCAACATACATGCACATATAACGCTGGTATTTTCCCTATGTTGTCTGCTGGTTTTTAATCAACCTTATTCTCTATCCTCTTCTACTGTATCCTTTGTTGATTCATCTTCCTGCTTCTTTCCTTTCTCCCATTTCTTCACTCATAAAAAATTTCCCCATGAAAAGGGCACAAATGACCAGGACCTGTTCTAATCAGCAAGAAGAATCAGTGCCAAAAACTGACTAATTACTTCATAAAAGGAATGAAATTGCCATGTATATTAGTTTGCTCAGGCTGCCACAGCAAAACACCACAGACTGGGTGGCTTAAACAACAGAAATTTACCATCTCACAGATCTGGAGGCTGGAAATCCAAGATCAAGGTATCTGCAGGTTTAGTTTCTTCTCAGGCCTCTCTCTTTGGCTTGCAGATGGCCACCTTCTCATTGTGTCCTCACATGATTGTCCCTTTGTCTGTGTAATCTGTGTCCTTACCTCCCTTTTTCTTTTTCTTTCCTTGTCCTTTTTTTTTTTTTTTTTTTGCTTTTTAGGGCTGCACTTGCAGCACATGGAGGTTGCCAGGCTAGGAGTCCAATCAGAGCTACAGCTGCTGGCCTACGCCACAGCCACAGCAATGCAGGATCTGAGCTGCGTCTGAGACCTACGCCCCAGCTCATGGCAACGCTGGATTCTTAACCCACTGAGTGAGACCAGGGATGGAACCTGCAACCTTGTGGTTCCTAGTTGGATTCATTCCTGCTGCACCACAACAGGAGCTCCTTTACCTCCCTTTTTATAAGGACACCAGTCGTATTAGATTAGGGCCTACTCTTGTGATCGCATTTTAATTTATTTACCTCTTTAAAAGCCTTGACTCCAAATAATGGCACATTCTCAGGTACTGCAATTTAGGACTTCAACATACAAATCTGGGGGACATAATTCAGCCCATAACACCGTGCTAGCATAAATCAGTGTCCCTCTGTAGAATAAGGTGAAGAGAAGACTTTATGCATATGCAGTACTTCTACTTAGCAGCAGCAGCATCACCACTGTGACCATCTTCCTTTTCTCTCACCTACTTATATTGAAATACAGCATCAGAGAATGTTAGACTAGAAACCACAAACCCTGATCTGGCTTCTGGTCCTGCCTCTGATGCTGTAACCTGGGGTGATTCCTTCAGCTTATTGGGTCTTGGTTTCCCTCTCTGAAGTGCTGGTGGCAAGGAATTCTAGATTTTGTGAAATGCACATCAAAACTACAATGAGGTATCACCTCACACTGGTCAGAATGGCCATCATTAACAAGTCAACAAATAACAAATGCTGGAGAGGAGGTGGAGAAAAGGGAACCCTTCTTCAAGTTCGGTGGGAATGTAAATTTGGTACAACCACTGTGGAAAACAGTACAGATGTTCCTCAGAAAACTAAATATAGAACTACCCTAAGATCCGGCAATCCCACTCCTGGGCATATATCCATATAAAACTTTTATTCCAAAAAAAAAGATACATGCACCCTATGTTATTGTAACACTATTCACAATAGCCAAGACAAGGAAACAACGTAAATATCCATTGACAGATGAATGGATTAAGAAGATGTAGTACATATATACTATGGAATACTACTCAGCCACAAAAAGGACAGAATAATGCATTTGCAGCAACATGGATACAACTAGAGATTACCATACTGAGTGAAGTAAATCAGAAAGAGAAAGACAAATACCACATGATAACACTTATATGTGGAATCTAAAATATGGCACAAACGATCCCATCTATAGAACAGAAACAGGTCATGGACAGGAAGAGCAGACTTGTGGTTGCCAAGGGAGGAGAGGGGAGGAAGTGGGATAGATGGGGAGTTTGGGGTTGGTAGATGCAAACTATTACATTTGGAATGATAAGCAATGGGGTCCTACTGTACCGCACAGGAAACTGTATCTGATCGCTTGGGATAGAACATGATGGAAGATAGCATGAGAAAAAGAATGTACATATAGGTATGACTGGGCCACTATGCTGGACAGCAGAAATTGACATAACACTGTAAATTAACTATAATAAAAAAAATTTGGTCTCTACCTGAAAGTTCATGTTTTCATTTTTTTTCTTTGTCTTTTTCTTTTTTTTTTTTTTTTTTTTTGCCTTTTCTAGGGCCGCTCCCCTGGCATATGGAGGTTCCCAGGCTAGGGGTCCAATCGGAGCTGTAGCCACTGGCCTACGCCAGAGCCACAGCAACTCGGGATCTGAGCTGCGTCTGCGACCTACGCCACAGCCCACAGCAACGCCAGATCCTTAACCCACTGAGCAAAGGCCACAGGGATCGAATCTGCACCTCATGGTTCCTAGTCAGATTCATTAACCCCTGAGCCACGACAGGAACTCCCTCATGTTTTCATTTTTATATTTATGGCCACCTCCATCGGCAAAGTAAGGAAGATTGAAAGTTATTCCAGGATGATTCCTGTTGCTCCCAAATCACGTCCTAGCTCACTTACTACACTATTAAATTGTGCTCTTAAAAATTCCTTCTCGCCGAATGAAACAAGCCAGACAAGGACAAACAAATTCTGCTCGATCTCATATGTGCAGTCTAAATTAATTAAACATGTAGAAACAGAGAATAGAATGGTGGTTGCCCAGGGCTGGGTGGAAGGAGAAGTGGGTAGTGTTGGTCAAATGGTACAAACTTTTAGTTACACAAAATAAGTTCTAGAGATCTGTTTTAAACATAGAGCAGGAGTTCCCATTATAGCTCCGAGGTAACGAATCCGACTAGTATCCGTGAGGATGCAGGTTTGATCCCTGGTCCTGCTCAGTGGGTGACGGATCCAGTGTTGCCATGAGCTGCAGCGTAGGTCACAGATTTGGCTCGGATCTGGCATTGCTGTGGCTGTGGCTATGGCTGTGGCCGGCAGCTGCAGCTCCAATTCAGTCCCTAGCCTGGGAACTTCCATATGCCGCGGTGTGGCCCTAAAGAGACACAAAAAGTAAATAAAAGAAGAAGAAGAAGAAGGTAGATTATATATGGAGTGCTCTTATAAAAAGAAAATAAAACACAAAGGGTGCAAGAGGAAACTTTCAGAGGTGGGTCATAGGTTTATGGCATTAATAATGATCATGATTTCACAGGTGTGTATTTTCCCCAAACACATTAAACTGTATATATTAAATATTTATACATTTTTGTATATTAGTCATACCTCTATAGGGTAATTTTTTAAAGTGCCTTCTTTGGGTGAAGATTTTGCCCCTCTAAGCATCTTGTTAAAAATAGTACTTTTAGGAGTTCCTGCCATGGCTCAGCAGTTAACGAATCTGACTGGTATCCATGAGGTTGCAGGTTCGATCCTGGGCCTCGCTCAGTGGGTGAAAGATCTGGCATTGCCATGAGCTGTGGTGTAGATCGCAGATGCAGCTCGGATCCTACCTTGCTGTGGCTCTGGTGTAGGCTCTAATTCGACTCCTAGCCTGGGAACCTCCTTATGCCACAGGTATGGCCCTAAAAAGACCCCCAAAAAAGTTAGTACTTTTAGAAGGAGCAAGAATGTAAATAATAATGCATAAATAAACATGTAAATAATAATGCAAATAATAATGCATAAATATGTAATGATGCAAATAATAACACATAAATAGCAATGCATCACTCAGCAACAAATGTCTATTTAGCCCTTACCCTACAAGCTATCACTACTAATAATTACAGTGAGAGCTAAAGTTCATTGACTACCCACTCCGTGATGGGTTTCCGTATCCCCTGGTTCTACCACTCAACAGTCCTAAGAAGTAGGTTTTATTATTTCCATTTTGTAGGTAAAAATCATGAGGCTCAGAGAAGTTTATTAGCTTTTCCGGATGTACACAGCTAGTAGATATAAATCATGGTCTCCTTGATAGCACTTTGTCTCTCTGTCATGCCTCGTTATTTCAGAACGGATTCTGACAAAGCTCGTACGCCTAGGACCTTGCAGATTAGGACATGAGCTAAAAGAATAGAAATGAAGTAGGACACGAAGGGGGCAGGAGGCAAGAACTCTACTGTCTTAGAAGCAGGTTGCTGCCCAAACATTATATCACTCATGAGGTTTTATCATCAGCTCCAGAAGGTGATGAAACTACTGACAATATTGACAGTCATGATGATTGCTAGATCAGAAAATCTGAAGAGTTTCAGGATCTCTATGACTACCCAGAGGACCCCAAGCATGAGATAATTTTAAAATAGACCTCGTAGGGAGTTCTTCTTGTGGCTCAGCGGTAATGAATCTGATTAGCATCCTTGAGGACGCGGGCTCAACCCCTGGCCTTCTCAGTGGGTTAAAGGATCTGGCGTGGCTGTGGCTGTGGTGTAGGCTGGCAGCTGCAGCTCTGATTTAATGCCTAGCCTGGGAGCTTGCATATGCCATGTGTGCTGCCCTAAAAAAAAAAAAAAAAAAAAAAAAAAAAAAAAAAAAAAAAAAAAGACCTCGCGAGAAATTTTAAATCCATCTTGAGGACTGGCCTTTTTAGTGCTAAGTTGTTGCTGTTTATAAAATTAATGTATAGTCATCATTGGAAATTTGGAAAGTACCGAAAAGTATGAGGAAGAAAATACAGTAGCCTGTATCCCTATTTTCAGTGATAATAAAGTATTTGTGAATGTCATTCTGGTTATTGGTTCCATGAAATTTTAACATTGGTTCCATGGAATTTTAACATATACTTACTATATGTTTGATTTTCTTCCTGCGTTTTAAACTTAAAAACGGTATTTTGTCTCTAAATTCCTTGTGAACATTATTAATGATTCGATACCCTTTTATTATTGAGATATATCATTTAGTTGACCAATGTTAGATTGCTTCCATTTTTCACGTACAAAGAGATGTTTGAATTTAGAATGATTACTGCGGAGGATACGTTCCCAGAATCAGAAGAGAGGAACATGCTTAAGACTGGTGGTAAATATTGCCAAATTGCTCTCACAAAGAGAAGTCTTATTTTTATTTCCACTGGCAATGTAGATAAACACTCATTCCCTTTTCTTGCCAGTTTGGGGTTTCATCGCTTCTCATCTTCTTTAATTTGATAGGAAAAAACAGATTCTAATTGTTACTTTTAGTTTGCAGTTATTAGATTACTATCGCAAGCGTACTTAGTAATCAAATTTAGAATTTTGAAGAATATATACTCATAACATGGACTCATTTAGGTTTTGAGGTCGTATTTCTTTTTGTGTTCCATTTCCATTTCTCCTTAATTTACAAAAATGTATCCACATGCTGTGTATAAATGTTTATTGAAAATAATTTTCTCAACTTGTCTCATTTGTATATAATGATTCTTGACATGCAGCTTTTTATTTCTATCAATCAGATCTGTGTTTCCAAGCATAGTTTTAAATTTAAACTTAGAAATTCTAAACATGGAGGGATTAAGTAAATATTTTTGTCTCATTTTTTGTATCTACTTTCTGTGTTTGTGTGTGTGTGTGTGTTTGCTTGGTTTTGATTTACAGTCATTCTTTATTCCAATTGAAATTTATTCCAAATGTTTGGGGTGGTAAAGATATAAACTGATTTTGTTCCCAAATAGCAGAGCAACTTTCCAGCCCATTTTAGTGATTAATTCCTCCTCTTGGCCACTGATTTATGACGCCACCTTTATTATACATTACATGACTACCTGTCAATGATGTACAGATGTATTGATCTGTTAAGGAATTCTTGCATCAGCTTAAAAAGGGGTTTTAATAATAGAACCTTTACAATGCATGCTAAGAAATTATTTTAGATTTCTGTGTCCATTCAAAAAGGAATCACAGGGACCTAAAACAATTTTTCGACAGGAAAAAATATATGAAGCAACAGTTTTCAAACACTGGACCTCAGGCAGTGGAGGCCTGAGAGAGGATAAACAAAAGAGTTGAGCAAGTTGGGCTTGCTGCTTAAAAAGAATTTCCTGGCAGCAATTCAGGGTGGGAGAACCCCGAGGAAGCTTGGTGATTTCCCTGAGTTGAGTTTTCAGGACATTTACTGAAGAGGAGCACGTCCAAAGAGAGCTTTTGAAGAGATCTGCGTAGGGGCCCCTCAACTCTTCAAATGAGAGGTGATCAGTGTATGTACATAAAAGAACTGCCAGAAATTCAATGGAACTACCCCAAAACAGCGGAAGGAACAATCTCTAGAACATGCACTAACTCATAGTCTGTGTTCCTAGTAGCCCGGGAGCAAAACCTCCCAATTCACAGGATATCCAAGAGCATAACAGCGTGGATATTGACTGAAGCGTGAAATAAAAATTAGACCTTCACTCAAGGCTGTTCAGATCTCATCTGACAAAACTGAAAACATAGCCTTAAAATAATCAAATTGTTTTCAAGTAGGTTAACTATATCTTAGAACAAAGCATGATTTTTTTTTTTTTTTTGCATTTTTAGGGCTGCACCTGCAGCATGTGGAAGTTCCCAGGCTAGGGGTTGAATCAGAGCTGCAGCTGCAGGCCACAGCCACAGGCACAGGGAAGCTAGATCAGAGCCACATCTCACGGCAATACCAGATCCTTAGGCTTAACCCACTGAGCAAGGCCAGGGATTGAACCTGCATCTTCATGGATACTAGTCAGGTTCGTAACCTGCTGAGCCAGAACAGGAACTCCTGAAATTTTTTTTTAGGAATACAAAAATATGCAACTACCCACAAGGTAAAATTCACAATGTCTAACAACCAATCCAAAATTATCAGGCTTGCTGGGACAATGAGGCAAGAATATACAATAGAGAAAAGACAGTCTCTTCTATAAGTGGTGCTGGGAAAACTGGACAGTTATATGTAAAAGAATGAAATTAGAATATTCTCTAACACCATCACAAAAATAAACTCAAAATGGATTAAAGACCTAGATGTAAGACTGGATGCTCTAAAACTCTTAGAGGAAAACATGGGCAGAACATTCTGACATCGCACCAAAATCTTTTTCTTTTTCTTTTTTTGCCACCCCACGGATTATGGCATTCCCAGGCCAAGGATCAGATCCGAGCCGCAGTTTTGATGTAGGCTGTAGCTGTGGCAATGCAGGATCCTTAACCCATTGTGCCGAGCCCAGGATAGCAATATCTTTTTTGGTCCACCTCCTAGAGTAGTGAAAATAAAAACCAAAGTAAACAAAATGGACTAATTAAACTTAAAAGCTTTTGCACCACAAAGGAAACCAAAACCAAAATGAAAAGACAATCTACAGAGTGGAAGAAAATATTTTCTTTTTTTTTTTTTTTGTCTTTTTGCCATTTCTTGGGCCACTCCTGCGGCATATGGAGGTTCCCAGGCTAGGGGTCAAATCGGAGCTTCAGCTGCCAGCCTACGCCAGAGCCATAGCAACGCAGGATCCGAGCTGCGTCTGCGACCTACACCACAGCTCATGGCAACGCCGGAACCTTGACCCACTGAGCAAGGGCAGGGATCGAACCCTCAACCTCATGGTTCCTAGTCAGATTCGTTAACCACTGCGCCACGACGGGAACTCCAAGAAAATATTTTCAAATAAGGATAACATCCCAAACAAAGGATTAACATCCAACATACCTCAATAGCAAGAAAACAAACAACCTTATTAAAAAAAAAATACAGGCAGAGAAACTGAATAGACACTTTTCCAAAAAGAAATGTGGATTGCCAAGAGGCACATAAAAATATGCTCAACATTACTGATCATCAGGGAAATGCAAATCAAAACCTCAATGAGATATTACCTCATACCTGTCAGAATGGCTGTCATCAAAAAGACTGCAAATAACAAAGTTGATGTGGATGTGAAGAAAAGGGAATCTTTTTACACCGTGAGTTGGAATGCAAATTGGTGCAGCCATTGTGGAAAACAGTATGGAGGTTTCTCAAAAAACTAAAAATAGAACTAATGTATGACCCAGCAATTCCATTCCAGAAAATATATCCAAAAAAGAGAAAAACACTAATTAAAAAAGATACATGGGAGTTCCCATTGTGGTGCAGCGGAAACGAATCCAACTAGGAACCATGAGGTTTGATCCCTGGCCTCGCTCAGTGGGTTAAGGATCCGGCGTTGCCGTGAGCTGTGGTGTAGGTCACAGACGCGGCTCGGATCCCCAATTGCTGTGGCTGTGGTGTAGGCCGGTGGCTACAGCTCTGATTGGACCCCTAGCCTAGGAACCTCCATGTGCCATGGGTATAGCCCTAAAAAGAACAAAAGGAAAAAACAAGCAAACAAACAAAACCCAAAAAGATACATGCACCCCAGTGTTCATAGCAGCATTATTTACGATTGCCAAGATGTGGAAGGAACCTAAGTGTACATCAAGAGATGAATGGATAAAGATGTTACACACACACACACACACACACACACACACACGCACACACACACAATGGAATACTAGTAAGCCATAAAAAGAACAAAATTTTGCTATTTATAACAATATAAATGGACTTAGAGGACATCATGCTAAGTGAAATAAGCCAGAAAAAGAAAGAGGAATACTGTATGATATTACTTTATGTGGAATTTTAAAAACATAACAAACTAATGAATATAACAAAAAAAGAGACTCAGAGATTTAGAGAACAAATGAGTGGTGACCTGTAGTGGGGACGGGCAACATAGGTGTGAAAGAATGGAAGAAAGAGAAAAAAATTAGAATGGTTGTCTTTTGTAGTATTAGTTATATATGGTTAAGACTAATAAACTATTTGGAATATTAAATAAATATTTGGTGATTTTTATAATACTAAAAAATGAATATGCAGAGTTTCCATTGTGATGCAATGGGATCAGTGGTGTCTCTGGAGCACTAGGGCCAAGGTTTGATCCCTGGGACCTGGCACAGTGGATTAAGGATCCGGCAGGTCGCAACTGCGGCTCAGATCTGTTCCCTGGCCAGAGAACTCCATGCGGTGTGGGGTTGTGAAAAAGAAAAAAAAATTTTTTTTAATGCACATGCTCTTTTTTAAACCTGAGTAATATTCCAGTGCAGATATATATACCACATCTTCTTAATCCATTCTTCTATTGATGGACACTTAGGTTGCTTCCATGTCTTGGCTATTGGAAACAGTGCTGCCATGAACACTGGGTACATGTATCTTTCTGAATACATGTTTTTGTTTTCTTTGGATACATAGCCAGGAATGGAATTGCTGGATCATATGGTAGTTTTATTTTTAGCTTTTTGAGGAAACTCCATACTGTTTTCCAAATTGGCTGTGCCAATTTACCTTCCCATCAGCAGTGTACGAGGGTTCCCTTTTCTCCACATCCTTGCCAATACTTGTCATTTGTGTTCTTCTTGATGACAGCCATTCTGACAGGTGTGAGGTGTTGTCTCATTGAGGTTTTGATTTGCATTTCCCTGATGATTAGCGGTGTTGAGCATGTTTTCACATATCGGCTGGCCATCTATATGTCTTTTTTGGAAAAACATCCATTCAGATCTTCTCCACATTTTTAATAGGGTTGTTTGTTTTTTTGATATTGAGTTAATGAGCTATTTATATATATATATAAACCTCCATATACTCCCTAATATTATAACCGTGGCATATGGAGGTTCCCAGGCTAGGAGTTGAATCTGAGCTGAAGCTGCCAGCCACAGCCACAGCCACAACCACAGCAACACCAGATCCAAGCCGTGTCTGCGACCTACATCACCGTTCACAGCAACAAGGGATCCTTAACCCACTGAACAAAGCCAGGGATTGCATTTGCATCCTCATGGATGCTACTCAGTTTCATTTCCGCTAAGCCACAATGGGAACTTCCACTGTTTATATATTTTGGATATTAACCTTTTATCAATCATATCATTCGAAAATATGTTCTCCCATTCAGTATGCTGTCTTTTTGTTTTGTCAACGATTTCCTTCTCCCTGCAAAAGTCCTTAGGTTTAATCGGGTCCCATTTGTTTATTTTTGCTTTTGCTTCCCTTGCATTAGGAGACAGGTCCAAAAAATATTACTACAGTTTCTGTCAAAGAGTGTTCTGCCTGTGTTTTCTTCTAGGAGTTTTATGGTTTCTAACCTTACATTTAGGTCTTTAATTTATTTTGAATTTATTTTTTATATGGTGTGAGAAAGTACTCTAAGGTCATTCTTTTACATATAGCAGTCCAGTTTTCCCAGCACCACTTACTGAAAAGACTGTCTCTTCTCCATTATCTGTTCTTGCCTTCTTTGTCATAGATTTTTTTTTTTTTTGCCTCTTTTGCTTTTTTTTTTTTTTTTTTTTTTTTGAGGGCCACATTCGTGGCATATGGAGGTTCCCAGGCTAGGGGTCAAATTGGAGCTGTAGCCACCAGCCTACACCACAGCCACAGCCACAGCCATGCCAGAACCTTAACCAGCTGAGCAAGGCCAGGGATTGAACCCACAACCTCATGGTTCCTAGTCGGATTCATTTCCCCTGCGCCACGAGGGGAACTCCCTTTGTCATAGATTAATTGACAATAAGTGTGTGTGTGCTTATTTATGAGCTCTTTATTCAGCTCCGTTGATCTGTGTATCTGTTTTTGTGCAAGTGCCATATCATTTTCATTACTGCAGCTTTCTAGAATTGTCTGAAGTCAATAAGTATGATTTCTCTATCTCTATTCTTCTTTCTTCCAATTGTTTTGGCTAATCAGGGTCTTTTGTGTTTCCATACATATTTTTAAAATATTTGTTCCAGTTCTGTGAAAAATGCCATTGGTATGTTGGTAGGGATCACATTGAAACTGTAGATGCTGTGTCTAGTATGATCATTTTAACAATATTAATTCTTCCAATCCACTCATGTATATATGTTTCCATTTTTTGTATTGTCTTCAATTTCTTTTATTAGCATCTTAGTTTTCTGATGATAGGTATTTTACCTCCTTAGATTTATTTCTTTGGTACTGTATTCTTTTTGATGCAATTGTAAATGGGATTGTTTCTTTAATTTCTCTTTCTGATAGTTTGTTGTTAGTGTATAGCAATGCAACATATTTCTGTGTATTAATTTTGCATCTTGCAACTTTACCAAATTGACTGATGAGCTCTAGTAGTTTTTTGGTGGTGTTTTTAGGGTGTTCTATGCCATGTTGTCAGCAAACAGTAACAGCTTTACTTCTTCCTTTTCAATTCGGAATAACGTTTTGTCATTTGCAACAACATGGATGGATCTGGAGGGTATTATGCTAAGTGAAATAAGCCAGCCAAAGACAGACAAATACTGTATGTTATCACTTGAATGTGGAATCTAAAAAAATAAAAGAAATGAATGAATATAACAAAACAGAAACATACTCACAGATATAGAGAAGCTAGTGGTTACCAGTGGGGAGAAGGCGGGGGGAGAGGCAAGATAGGGCTAGGGGATTAAGAGGTACAAACTAGTATATATAAACTCAATAAGCTACAAGGACATATAGTACAGTATAGGGAAATAGCCAATATTTTACCATAACTTTGGAGTATAATCTATAAAAATGTTGAAAAAAATGTTGTGCACTATAACTTGTACTGAAATTAATACAATATTGTAAAACAACTATATTGTAATAAAAATGCAAAAAAAAAGGCACATGCCCTTTGACTGTATGCCTGTCTTGGAGACCTCCTTCTTACAAATAAAATATAAATATAATATTTGTACCAAAATGCTTGTTGCTATGTGGTTCATAGAGATAGAGCACTAGAAACAAATGGAATCAAAGAGAGAATGGTTGACTGTGTTATGTCCATCAACTGTAGACTATTATCCCGTCATTAATAAAAAAGGTACCCCTTGATTTGAAGGGATTTTTATAGAAATGTTGAGAAAAAAGCTGCAAAAACCTGGTGTGTAATATGATCCACTTAACAAAAATAAACTATGACAAACACCCTGAGGTGTGTACGTATATATATGATTATGTAGCTTGGTAAGAAATGTGGAAGGATACATAGGAAGTAGTCAACATGGTGTGTGAGAGTGCACTTGCACGTGTGTGTGTGTGTGTGTGTGTGTGTTGAGAAGTGGTGTGGGTGATAGTGGAGCGAGGAGGTGGATGGAGGTGCCAAGCGAAAATGAGAAAGGGAGCAAAAAGTTTGCACTATTGAAATACATGTACATGAAAACATGTATGTTGTCACATAAAATGTGTAAAATACCATATGATAGCAATTATATCTGGAATCTAATGCAGCCCAAATAAACCTGTCCACAGAAAAGAAACTCATGGACTTGAAGAATAGTCTTGTGGTTGCCGAGGAGGAGGAGGGAGTGGGATGGACTGGGAGTTTGGCGTTAATAGATGCAGACTATTGCCTTTGGAAGGGATGAGCAATGAGATCCTGCTCTGTATCTAGTCACTTATGATGGAGCATGATAATGTGAGAAAAAGAGCGTATATATGTGTGTGTGACTGGGTCACTTTGCTTGTACAGTAGAAAATTGACAGGACATTGTAAACCAACTCTAATGGAAAAAATAAAAAACATTTAAAAATAAAATAAAATGTATTTTAAAAGAATATTATATGGAGTTCCTGTCGTGGTGCAGTGGAAACAAATCCGACTAGGAACCATGAGGGTGCGGGTTCGATCCCTGGCCTCGCTCAGTGCGTTGAGGATCTGGCGTGGCCGTGAGCTGGGGTGTAGGTGGCAGATGCGGCTCAGATCCTGTGTGGCTGTGGTTGTGGTGTAGGCTGGCAGGTGCAGCTCCGATTGGACACCTAGCCTGGGAACCTCCATATGCCGAGGGTGCGGCCCTAAAAGGACAAAAGCCAAAAAAAATTAAAAAATAAAAGAATGTTATAAATAAAGTTTTGTGTGCTTCATATCCAGACTTAAAACACCTTTGGAATGCGAAGCTGGCTCTTACAGATGTCTTTTGTTTTGAGAGCCCTGAGCTAAATAAAGGAAGAATTGTTTTCCTCTAGGAAGGAAGGATTTCAGGATCATTCATAACTTCTGATCTTACTGCCAAGAAAATATCAGAACCTCAATCTATGAAATCCATTCTTTTGTTTTATGTCTATATACACACGCCCCCTCTCCACTGCTTTATCTCAGGCATAGACATCTGAGCAACTTATTTTAAAATATTTGTTGTTATCATCAGAATTAGATATTTTACGGTTGTTACGGAAGCAACTAGAGGCAAATATAATAAAATTTGCCCCAGATAAAATTTTTTACTGCCTTGGATGGTTTGGGTCTGAGCAATTATCTTCAAAAATCAAATAAACAAGCTGTGTTTCCCCTAGAATTTAAATAACATCTACTTTTTTCTCAGGACAGTGGGTTCGAGCCTTGTCATATGCTATTTTACTATAAAGGGGTCCTAGATATCCAGCACCTTAGGAAAAACATGATTCAGAATGACTTAAAGGGCACCAGCTAATTGAAAAGTTGTGTCTCGAATCAGCGGATGGGCTCAATAGCACAGGAAAAAAATACAGGCAGTATTTAAGGCTGAAGCACACAGGATAATGGACAAGCTGCTGCTCCCTACCCCTAAAAATCAAGTGAACAAACAAGCAAAACCAGAAGGCTTCTTTTGGAGAAGCGACATTTTCTGGGGTACGTAAAAGAAATAGAGGGACTATCTTCGGTTGTTTTTATATGAAAATGAGAGAAGAATGTGGCCAAGAAAAATAAAAATATAGTTCAAGCACAAGTTTGAAAAAATCTAACAACCCTAGAAACTTGTTGCTGTTTGAAATTAACATGTATTTGAATCTCAGCCTCTAGGAATTTTATAGAAAGTTAACCTCAAGCTTAATTGTTTCTGATCATACTGTAGTGGATACCTTGCCTGCACAATCGAAATATGCGGGACGTCACCACTCAAAATATTAATTTTGTGAATTTGTTTCTAAGACCAAACTTGAATGTGTCTGGATTGTGTGTGTAAATGAACTGAGAAATTACATGCACTTGCTTCCTGGTGGGACACCTTGGTTTGTCTTTATGCTACCAACTGCACTTATGCTCAGAAAGAAGTGGATGTAATTGATCCCCAAAGAGGACATTTTGCGGGAAATGAACAGTTAAAAGCAAACTCTTTTTTTCTGTTTTGGTTCTTTTTTTGGGGTGGGCGCACCAG
Organism: Sus scrofa; assembly: GCF_054392235.1. Lineage (NCBI taxonomy): Eukaryota > Metazoa > Chordata > Mammalia > Artiodactyla > Suidae > Sus > Sus scrofa. Next base: position 42,793,135 of record NC_139401.1, on the reverse strand, counting down.
TGGCACATGGATGTTCCCAGGCTAGGGGTCGAATCTGAGATTGCAGCTACTAGTCTACAACACAGCCACAGCAATGCAGGATTCGAACAGCAGCTTCAACCTACACCACAGATCATGGCAATATGGGATCCTCAACCCACTGAGTGGGGCCAGGGATCCAACCCTCATCCTCAGAGTCAGGTGCGTTACGGTTGAGCCACAATGGGAACTCCCTAAAAGCAAACTCTTGAGTGAATGGAACCATCACTCAAAATGCTCCAAATTCTGGACATTCCAAGTAACTTATATTCCTTTTGATTTTTTTTCTTTTTTCTTTATTTTTATTATTATAGTTGATTTACAATGTTGTCAATTTCTGCTGTACAGCAAAATGACCCAGTCAAAGTGACATTCCTTTTTATATTCTTTTCCATCATGGTCTATCCCACGAAACTGAATATAGTTCCCTGTGCTGTACAGTAGGACCTCATTGCTGATCCATTCTAAATGGAATAGTTCGCATCTACTAACCCCAAACTCCCCGTCCATCCCACTTCTTCCCCCACCCACTTAGCAAGCGCAAGTCTGTTTTCCTTGTCTGTGAGTCTGTTTCTGTTATGCAGATAGGTTCATTTGTGTCATATTTTAAATTCCACCTATACGTGCTATCATATGCTCTTTGTCTTTCTGACTTACTTCACTTACTATCAGAATCTCTGGTTGCATCCTTTTGTTTTTAATTCTGTATAATTTTTTTGTTTTCTCCGAGACCATTCTAAATAGTAGTATTAAGTAAATTTTAGCTGGACCAATAAATGGGTCCCCTTTTGAGGCATCTGATGGTGTGACTCTGCTTTGATTCGGACCCCTCCACTCCTTTCCGGATGATGGAAATCCACAGTCTCTTGACAGTTTTAGGGTCCCCCAAATTCCATTAGGTGGCTGGAGTCAGCAAGATCAGTGTGAAATACAAATTCTTTTCCAGCTTAAGATTATTCAGTGGCTTCCCTTAATTTTTAGAATAGGTTTCAAATTCTTTGTCCTTGATATGCAAGGTGCAACACATTTATGCCCTTGTTCATCTCGCCACCTGCCCCTCCACCTCACCCTTCAGATTCCCTTCCTTTTGGGAACATTAAGACATCCTGAATATTGTGTTGCATCCATAGAACTACTGTACCCCTCTCGCACCATCTGAGTCTCCCCAAAAGATTCTACTCATCTCATAGACTCCTATTTCTTCAAAAAGTTTGTCTGTAACCTCCTCCAAAAGCCTTCCTAGTTAAAACTTAATTTAAAGTAACAGATACCTTTGAGAGGTAGGTCAAGGGAGAGGGGGATTTTTAATAAGGGCCCAGAAAAGGACGGGAAACAAACTACGAAACCATTTAAACCTCTAGGAGTCCAGGCATATTTTCACCTCTCCTTGCGTGTCTATCCTACTTCCTCCTTGCCAATTACTTCTTCCGTCTTTTCAGTCCTCGTGGAGCATGAAACATAATTTCTAAGTCCCAGTTTTTCAGCTGTAAAACGGGATAATAATAGTAGTTAACTCAAAGTGATACTGAAAGACATAAAGAAAATGATGCTTGTAAAGGGGTGAGCTCATTCTTTGGCACACCATAAATATTAGTTACTATATTATCTAGACAAATGGATTGTTAGAACACTAAGGTTCTGGATACATTCTAGTCAATTCCAAAGATATTATAAGAATGCTGTACTAAATTAAGCAACCCTCCAAAACAAGATGAGCAATGCATTTTTTACCAAAGTTTCCTTCGGGAAAAGAGTAGAACACTAAATTAATCTCTTTTAGAGTTGGAATAATGTTCCTGTTTTCCAAAGAGGAAGACAAGTAGGTTCTGGAAACCAGGGAAGAATGAACTTGAAGGAATTGCTCAGCAAAATTCTGAAACAGGGATGTTGCGGGGGCAGGGGCGGGCACACATAGAAGTTGTGGCCACTGTGTTGGAGTGAGTTTACCCATGACCAAGCCAAATCTGGTTTCCTTTGATGATCAGCATTAATGAAACTGATAGATAAGGGATTTTGTATGTCTAGTGAATCTTAAAATCAGCTAGGTATTTGACAAATCGTTTCATGACAACTTGGGTGGACAAAATCGTTGCATTAGTTGTTAATTAAACGGCTTTTAATCCATGGATGATGAACTAGTAAAAATAAATCAAAATACTTTGGTCAGCAAATCATCACCCAGGAGAGAGGTCTAGCTAAACTTTTAAGATAGGAGAGGGTTTAACTAGGAGAAAAGACACAAGCATTCTTAGGCAAGATGGAAAGGCCCAAGCAAAAATATTACAAGAGAAGGTTCTTATGCCAGCTTATGAACAGAAAGGTTTTGATATTTATTCTGTTCCCAGTATTACAGTTTAGGAGTTGATATTCATGCTTGCCCTCTTTAAGTTAAAGTATAGGCATCATGTACCTTTAAAGATTATTAAGTAAACCTATAAGGTAATGTCCTAAGAAGATAAGCTTGTGTTATTACAGGGTAATTAGAAACTTCGCAGATTAAAAATAAGGACAATACATACTAAAGAGGGGACAGGGAGATTAAGTAAAATGGATATTAGAAATGCAGCGAGAACTGGCCAAGAAGGAACTTTAGACTTCAGTTCCTTGAAATGTAATACACTTTGCTCTAGGTAAGATCTATGGCCTGTGTGTTTTATGGCTTTGCGTTCCTAGCAAAATACACCTAAGGCAAAGCAGAAGGATAACAAAGAGAATGCGTTTAAAGCCAGTCTTTGGCAAAGGAAGCCCTTCAAGGTGCTGAGCGCAGGAGATATTAGTGTCTAGTTACCAAGCAGAGGCCTTGGGACCTCAGCGGACTTAACCATGGATAGTGGTAAAACTATGTCATGATTTGAAGTAAGCTACATTATCGAGAACCAGCAATAAAAAGTCATTTTCTCCACCTTTTTTTTTTAACTTAAAAAAATGTAGTCATAAAATACATAGGGATGAATGAAAATGCACAGGGAGTAGTTCTTTTTTTTTTTTTTTTTTTGGTCTTTTTAGGGCGTCACCAGTGGCTTATGGAGGTTCCCAGGCTAGGGGTTGAATTGGAGCTGCAACCATCGGCCTATACCACAGCCACAGCAACGTGGGATCCGAGCCGCATCTGCGACCTACACCACAGCTCAGGGCAACGCCAGATCCTTAACCCAGTGAGCGAGGCCAGGGATCGAACCTGCCTCCTCCTGGATGCTAGTCAGATTAGTTTCCGTTGAGCCAGGACGGGAACTCCCAGAGAGTAGTTCTTCATCCCCAAACGGAGCAGGACCCTGCTAAAACGTCCCATCTATTCCATGCTTTTTATTGCAGGGCAGTTCTGAAGACCTAATAGCTCAAAGGAGAGTCATTTTGCCCAGGAGAACAAAGTCCATAATAAAAATGTTTTTATTTTTGCCTGAGAATGAAATGACCTGGGGGTCGACTAAATAGTACTTTAAATATACAAAGCACAGGTTGATGAGAGAGAAGTTTGTTTTTCTATTTCTTTGAAAGAGGAATCAAAGCAAGACTTGAAAAGAATGAAGGTCTTAGGTAAGATTGAAAGGAAAGAAAGACTTTTTGAGAATAAGGATTTGGTACACATTTGAATGGATTACTTAATGAGCTTGGAAATCTTCCATCCAAGTCTTCCGTAGACGAGAGTGCTGTGCTGGGGATCAAAAGATCTTTCATTACCCTTAGTCACTAATGAGTTCCATGACCCTGGGCAAGTTACTTAGATTCTCGGGATTGTAATTTCTTTATCTGTAAAACAACAGCTTTGGACTAATAAAGGACACTTTTTTTCTTATGACTGGGTCACTTTGCTGTTGGGTAGAAATTTGATTGAACACGGTAAATCAACTATAATGGAAAAAATAAAAATCATAAAATTTATATATATGTATGGAATATATATATTCTTTTTCTCATATTTTGATTCTTAGCTAGATTCTCTTCTTGGGGTGATGATTCCTTTCTCAAGTCAAAGAAATGGGCCTCTCTAGGCTAGCTAATGGCTTACCTCTTAATAATGCTTTTCCAGAGTTCCCTTGTAGTGAAGTGGGTTAAGGATCCAGCGTGTCACCTCTGTGGCTTGGGTCACTGCTGTGGGGTGCGTTCAGCCCCTGGCCTGGGAACTTCTGCATGTTGCAGACTTGGACAAAAAAAAAAAAAAATAATAGTAATGCTTTTCCTCTTTTTTTTTTTTTTCTTGTCTTTTTGCTATTTCTTGGGCCGCTCCCACGGCATATGGAGGTTCCCAGGCTAGGGGTCTAATCGGAGCTGTAGCCACCAGCCTATGCCAGAGCCACAGCAACGCAGGATCCGAGCCTCGTCTGCAACCTACACCACAGGTCACGACAACACCAGATCGTTAACCCACTGAGCAAGGGCAGGGATCAAACCCGCAACCTCATGGTTCCTAGTTGGATTCATTAACCACTGAGCCACAACGGGAACTCCCATAGCATCTTCACATTTTCTTATCATTTCATCAGCACTTGATGGACAAATGCAAAATATGCTTTTTTTTTTCCCTAAAGTTTCGTATCAAACATATACCTACACTGAAAAGTCAAAACTTCTATGTCGTTTGAGCTTTGATGCTTTGCAGAGTACTGTATGATTTCTTGGAGCTCTTTGCAAAAATTAACCCAGTACCAGAGACAATGTCACAAAAATGTTCTATATGCTATGACGGAAACACATATGTGAGCCCAGAGGTGCCCAGAAGAAGGTATTCAGGCCAACCATGGGTTCAGCGAAGGCTTCTTGGAGGCTAGGACATTTGAAATATATCCCAAAGAGTAAGAAAGTATTCTAGTTAGGGCGGCCAGGTATAATATAGATACACTGTTAAAGCTGAATTTCACACATATTTTTAGTATACTTTTAACACAAATACGTGCCAAATATTACATGGGGAACACTCACACTAAAAAAAAAAAATTATTTGTTGATTTGAAATTTAAATTTAATTGGGCATCCTGTAATCTTTATTTATTTATTTATTTATTTAATTTTTTTGTCTTTTGTCTTTTTAGGGCTACACCTGTGGCATATGGAGGTTCCCAGGCTAGGGGTTGAATCGGAGCTACAGCTGCTGGCCTATGCCACAGGTCACGGCAACGCCGGATCCTTAACCCACTGAGTGAGGCCAGGGATCGAACTGACAACCTCAGGGTTCCTGGTCGGATTTGCTTCCACTGCACCATGATGGGAACTCTTTTTTAAAAAATTATAGTTGATTTGCAATGTCGTGCCAATTTATGCCTACAGGAAAGTGACCCAGTCATACATCCGTTTTTTGTTTTGTTTTTTGGTTTTTTTTTTTTTTTTTGTCTTTCGTCTTTTTAGGGCTGCACCTGTGGCATCTGGAAGTTCCCAGGCTGGGGGTCGAATCAGAGCTAAAGCTGTCAGCTTACACCGCAGTCACAGGCACTCTCGATCTGAGCTGTGTCTGCAACCTACACCACAGCTCATGGCATTGCCGGCTCCTTAACCTACTGAGGGAGGCCAGGGATCGAACTCACATCCTCATGGATCCTAATTGGATCCTTTAAACACTGAGCCACGAAGGGAACTCTTAAATGGCCATATTCTTATTTGCTAAATCTGGCAACCTTAATTCCCAGCCTCTGTCAGCTCTTCTATGCCCCTGACCTACTGCATCACTCATCTCTCTTCAAGACAGATACCACTCAGCATCTGACCAGTGTGCGCGACTCCCGTTAAAGCTAATTACTCTCTATTTTGGGCCAACACCTTTCTTTAACATTAGTCTCTGTATAAAGACATTACACTGCATTGTAATTACTTATTTGGTATCTATGTGACTCTTAGAACCAAAGCATCTGGAGGACCATGTCTTATGCCTCTTGGTATATTCAGACCACTTGGGCGTAGATGAGATCTCTGTGAATATTGTTGCCTAAATGAACCTACAGACATAGGTATGAATGAAAGGTCCATGTAGCACTGATTTCCAAACTCATCAGAGAACAAATAGGAATGACACCTTGAAAAAGACTGTTTATATGTGTTTTTCAATTTTCTTCTGCAAGTCGAAGGTATCGGACATTTATCATAGAGTGGACACGTTTCTCCCTTTTGACTACCCACGATCTAAACTTCCTTCTTGCATTTGGGGACTCTGCTATCGAATAAACACAATGACATGGTGGGAGACAGGTCCTGGCATCTGAGGCGTGGTCATGCGACCCGAGCCCAGTCAATGAATACAGATTTTTGAATTCAGAATGCATTCAGGGCTTGGAAATTGGAACGAATGAATGATGAGGGGAATTTAGGCTTTACTCTGCCATTGCTAGTGGTGACCAGCAATGCCCAGGGGTGACGTGCTAACCTGGGAATTGTCCTTCTCCATGCCTGTGATAGTCCTGAGTGCTGCTTGTCATCAAGGAGTTCTTTCCTTCTTCTGGGAACATGGCACACTCTCATTTCTTGGCTGCCTTCTGGTTGAGTGGAACCGAACCATGTGACCGTTTATGGCCATTGAAGTGGGTTAGAAGTGATACCTGTTACTTCAGGGCTGAGAATTTAATTGGTTGAGGGAGACTCTCCAGAGTTATCTCTGCCCTCTAGTAGGGCCCCTGGCAAGGTTTCAGATGGGGGCTGTCGTATCAGCCCGGGGCTCTGAGTTGACCAGGCCCTCTGTTAACCCAAGAGGGATATGTGGATTGAGTCAGAAATAAGCCCTTATTGATTTAAGCTGCTAAACTTAACCTAGCCAACCCTGTAACTTTGGTTCCTGCTTATTTATTAGCCTAGTTCTTTCGTCTTCCCACCGATTCTGTTAGCCAGCCTCTATCTTTCCAACACGTTCTCTCTTTCATAAAATAGATCAACTTGATACCAGTTGTTTCCTCCCAGGAGTATGAAGTGGCCCACTGGCGATACGCTGACAGCTGTGACGGAGGATGGTCTTTGCAATGTCCTGCCTTTAATGGGCAAGAAGAAAGCTGTTTCGGCCTAAGAGCTCTTCTTGCAAATTGTTAGGACCGAGGAGTAGACTATTCAGGAGGAAAGAACACTGTCAGAAATCCTAACAGTCTATGACTTGGTGGCTAAGCCACCTCTGGAATGCAGCTACTACTTTTACTGTTTGAAATCTATTCCTCCAGGGTTGATGGGAAGGTCAAACAAGAAATGTCATGTGAAAATGTTCTGTAACTTTAGCAGGGTTGTACAAGTGCGACAGCTTATTCCTGACCCAAGCTGGGACTGAGCCAGTCTGGGCCATGGCGGATTTAGGGAGTCCCGTGGCAGGAACGCTGGAGACGGAATTATTAAGTAATTATGCAAAGAACAGATCACTGCAACGGCTGTGTAAATATGAAAGGAAATCAGGGACCCTGGGAAGGAAGAAACTCTAAGACGTCACCTGTAGCTTCAGCTGGGCTTGGGTACATGGCCTGTTAGAAGAACATCTGTCTGCCCACCCACATCGTCTCTGGGTTGAGGCCAGAAGGGCTGTAGGCTAACGGGAAAAGGGTTACATCCAACTGAGGTTTCACTTGAAAGCTTGTTTCTTATGATGAGGCAAATGCTTCTGTGCATTGCCTCGTGTCCTCCTAGCACAAATTTTTGGTGTACATTTTCTTTATTTTAAAAATATTTGTGGGGAGTTCTCCTCATGGTTCAGCAGTAATGAACCCAACTAGTATTCATGAGGACGTGAGTTCGATCCCTGGTCACGCTCAGTGGGTTAAGGATCCAGCATTGCCATAAGCTGCAGTGTAGGCCGCAGATGAGTCTTGGCTCCCGAGGTCCTGTGGCTGTGGCATAGGCTGGCAACTATAGCTCTGATTCGACCCCTAGCCTGGGAATATCCATATGCCCCTGGTGCAGCCCTAAAAAGACAAATACAATACAGTAAAATAAAAATTTGTCGGAGTTCCCATTGCGGCTTGGGGGGTTAAGAATCCAACATAGTTTCCATGAGGATGTCGGTTCGATCCCTGACCTTGCTCAATGCGTTAAGGATCCGGGGTTGCCCTAAACGTCAGCATAGGTACAAGATTTGGCACGGATCTGGTGTTGCTGGGGCTGTGGTGTAGGTCAGCAGCTGCAGCTTCAATTCTAACCCTAGCCCAGGAACTTCCATATACCGCAGGTTTTGCGGTAAAAAGAAAACAAAATTATTTGTGGCTTGGAATTTCTGGTTTTTTTTAATATTCTTACTACTTTTAGCCATTTTTAATTTTTTTTTCTATGAGTACCTTATTTTCTATTCCTTGATTCTCTAACATTTATGCTCTTAAAAATTCTTCCCTTCTCCCATCATGGCGCAGTGGTTAATGAATCCAACTAGGAACCATGATGTTTCGGGTTCGATTCCTGGCCTCACTCAGTGGGTTGAGGATCCGGCGTTGCTATGAGCTGTGGTGTAGGTCGCAGACTCAGCTCAGATCTGGCGTTGCTGTGGCTGTGGTGTAGGCCGGTGGCTGTGGCTCTGATTGGACCCCTAGCCTGGGAACCTCCATATGCCGTGGGTGTGGGCCTAAGAGGACAAAAGACAAAAGAGAAAAAAAAAATTCTTCCCTTTGATTAGCTCTTCATTTTACACAACGTTTTATTTTTAACATCATCTTTATAATATTTGCCTTCTTTTCTTTTTTACTTCCAATACACTAACAGACTCTTTTGATCTCAACTCCTTACATTTGTACCGTTTTATTTTTATTCACTTGTTTAATATAATAAATATCTTTCTGAATTATAAATCTTTAACTGTTACCTTGCCCCGTCATTTCTACCCTTCATTGTAACTATAACCTGCTGTTACAGTTTTTTTAGGAAGAAACCGTTTTGTTTTGTTTTTTTCACATCCAAATCCCACGCTGAGATTCGTTCTTTTTGTCCACCTTTCAGGCAGGTGGCTTGCATTCAATGAGCCCTTTCACGGACGCATTCCTTTTAGTGTTTGGGCTTCACCCAGCGGTCTCAGTTCCAACATCTCAGGCTGCATGAGTCCAAAGCACTGCCTCCTGTCCTGTGCTGCCCTTAAAAGCCAATTCCCTTGGTTCAGAACATCATCAAAGCCTCACTACAGCTATAGTTTCATGTTCGCTTACATTTCCATCTGCCTCATGATTTATATCACTTTTCTTCTTCTTCTTTTTTTTTTTTTTCCACTTTTTCAGCCGCCCCTGGGGCATATGGAAATCCCTGAGCTAGGGATCAAATCCAAGCCAGAGCTGCAAGCTATGCCACAGCTGCCGAAACAATGGATCCTTAACCCGACCCACTGCACTGAGCCAGGCATCCTTGATCCGGCGCCTCCATGAAGACAACACCAGGGACTTCACCCGCTGCGCCACATGGGGAACTCCCTCTATCCCATTTTTATTAACCTGGCCATACATTTAAAAAGATGTTTGTTATGTCTCTGTGTATTTTCTACCTACAGAGGTGACATTCGCATAACATGAAATTAGCCATTTAGAAGTGCACGATTCGGGGACATTTAGTACATTCACAATGTTGTTGTCTATCTATTTCCAAAATAGTTTCATCACCCCAAAGGGAGACCCTGCACCCAGTGGAAAGTTAATCCCACATTTCCCACCCCCAGCCCCTGGCAACCACTACGCCTGCTTTCTGTCTTTATGGATTTACCTATTCCGGGTATTTGATATAAATAGTAGCATCCAATATATGACCCTTTGTGTCTGGCTTCTTTGATTTAGCATAATGTGATGTTTGTTATATGTTATCTGGAGTTTATAGTTGTTTTGTATTAGGAGGATTTTCAGGACCTCTACTATATCATGTTGCTGGAAAAAGAAGTTCCATATCTTATTACCATGAATAGGAAATTAAGGGACTTTATTGGAAATCCCTTTGACTGATACTTATCTCTCGGAGTTCTGAAACTTTCATTCAATGTCTTAATTTTTTTTAAGTAAGGATAAGAGAGTTTTCTCTAATTTTTGGTCACTAATTCCCTAAAACTGTGGGCATTCAAAGTATAAATTCATTTTATCCATATTTTGAATCCACTAAATTTCACTCGATAAATGGTTATTGAAAGTGATTTTTCTCTACCTTCGCCGCAGGAAAAAAATAATTTTTTGAATCAGGAAAAACGCGTTGTGAATACATCTTCTTGCTTATTTCTCCCATAGGGATCAATTGGTTTTTTTCTTTTTAGGGCTGCACCTGTGGCATAAGGAAGTTCCCAGGCTAGGGGTCAAATCAGAGCTGCACCTGCCAACCTACACCACAACCACAGCCACACAGGATCTGAGCCGCATCTGCCACCTACACCACAGCTCACAGCAATGTCAGATCCTTAACTCACTGAGCGAGGCCAGGGATCGATCACGCATCCCCATGGATACTAGTTGGATTCGTTTCCACTGCGCCACAACAGGAACTCCCCATGAGGACGGATTCTTCATGAGCTTCCAAATAGTAGTTAGAAGTAGCGATTGTTTCTCAAAGTGATGAAATAAAGTCCCTAGGATAGGCTAGCCAGAGGCCAACAATAGGGCACCTACCTGTTTTGGTGGAATAATTTTGAATGTGCAGATTTTTCAAGCATTTTTGAACTGATAGAACACAGTGTTTATCTGCTGAGTCCCTCTTGGGAGGGACTCCAGATTTTCAAGAGTCTTTCTCCTCTTCCTTTATCATGGGCAATTTTTCTTCTCCCCCAAAACTGCAGATGCAGAACCATTTATTACAGGTAATCATCTCTATAATTAGCCAGTAATGATTTGCCCTTCACTGTCAGGTGTACTTATTTCTTTTTTTTTTTTTTTTTAGGTGTACTTATTTCAACGAGCGAATCTGATGAGGTCTACCCAGGACCACTGAAGTCCAGATCTTTGAAGTGAATTTCTATGATCTTAATGGATATAATTCATTATTTGCCTTTTTATCCTCTGGCATTCATGTCTAGCAGCCTTTATTCGTCTTAGAGATGGGCTTCTCAAATGCATAGGATTTATTTGCTCAAATTATCCCCTATTTGTCTCAGTTGGATAGGAAAAGAATTACAGCAGAGACTTCTTAGACATCTAATTCAACTGGTATGAAGTGCTTTCATCTATACTAGTGGTTCTCAGAGGGTTTTTTTGTTTTTTTTTTTTTCTCCCCTCCAGGAGATGTCTGGCAATGTCTGGAGACATTCTTGTTTGTCCCAAACAAATGGTGCAGGGGGTGTGCTGTAGTGGTGCTACTGGTATCCAGTGGGCGGAAGCCTGGTGTATCTTTTCGGGTTCTCCAGAGAAGCAGAACCAGTAGGATGGAGATACAAAGAGCGTGAGGAACTGGCTCACACAACTGTGAAGGCTGAGAGGGCCCACAATCTGCCATTTGCAAACTGGCAACCCAGGAAAAAAGCCAGGGGTAGAGTCAGTCCAAATCTGAAAGCCTGAGAACCAGGGAAAGCCAATGGTTTAAATTCCAGTCTGAGAGCCGGAGAAGGTCTGAGAGCTGGAGACAATCAGATGAGCTGTTGCAATTCAAGTGCGCAGGCAGGAAGCCCTCAGGGGATTGGATGGTTGGGGAGGGCACCCTTCATGGGGGAGGGCAATCTGCACAGATTCACATGCTAATTTCATCTGGAAATACTTTCACAGACACATCTAGAAATAGAATAAGGTTTAATCTGGGTACTTTGCAGCCAGTCAAATTGACACATAAAACTGATCTTTACACCAAGAGTACTGCTAAGCATCCTAAAATGCTCAGGGCAGCCCCCAAAACAAAGCGTCTTCCTGTCCAAAGTGTCCACTGCACGGAGGTTGAGAAATCTTGATCTAGCCTGAGGCGATTGCAGAATTTAAATCTTAGTCCTTCTTGGTCTCAAATGATTTTTTTTTTTCTTTTTGCAGTCACACCTGCGGCATATGGGAGTTCCCAGGCTAGGGGTTGGATTGGAGCTGCAGCTGAGGCCTATCCCACAGCAACACCGGATCCAAGCTGCATCTGCAACCTACGCCACAGCTTGTGTTAACGCTGGATCCTTAAACCGCTGAGTGAGACCCGGGATCAAACTTGCATCCTCACAGACACTATGTTGGGTTCTTAACCCACTGAGCCACAACGGGAACTCCTCTCTGCTATGCTTTATCTATATAGATCTTGGTCTTCCTTCTTGATCCACCTCTAGTTCCCTGACACTGATGGATGAATTCATTCATTTGTCCATTCATTACACACATTGAGAATCTGCAAAATACCACTACGAGTGTGCTAAGGGCTGAGGACATAGAAAAAGCTCCAAAGACAGAATTCCTTGAGTAGCTCACTGTTGGAGCAATTCTGACCTCTCTCCACCCTTCCTCTCCTTTGCACCGCACAATTTAATACTGAATTATATCCGGCTACTTATTATTCTCAAAATGACTTTTTTGGTGTGTCGACTTCTTCTGAACCAGAGCAAAACATCTACTCAGGCTAGGATTGTCAGATAAGCATGGCCCATCCAGTTAAGTTGGAATATTGCATCATCAATGTCTAATGTTTTCAGTATGAGTTTGTTGCAAATGTTGCATGGGATGCATTTCTACTTTCAAAGATTAGTCAAATGTAACTGGGCTTCCTGTGTCTTTATTTGCCTAATCTGGCAACTCTGTTTAGAGCCAGGGTTCCCTAATATTTTCCCTACATCTCTAAGGACACATGAGAAAGGCCTGAACGTGCAGTCAGCACCCAAAGAAGCAGTGGTCTCATCCCTTTGAGGAACACAGATAATTAGTCTTCCTCCAAAGGTAGGGACAATGCTTTATTTGTTGTAGTGGATATTTACATCATAGTTAAATCACTTGTGATCTGAAGGAGGAGCGGGGTTCCAGGAAATGATGGAGTTTAGGAAGCAACTTCTAAAATGTTAAATTAGGAGAGAAGAGGATCTGGGCCCTAGGGATTTTTTTCCCCCCAGGAAGATAGGGTGGCTAAGAGTCTGTCTTTTACTTCCATCCATTCCAGGGTGAGTTTGGCATACGGATGCTGCAGGAAACGACTTGTTTCAGTCTCAGTTCTTTGGCTAATTCCTCATGGAAATGTAACTGCAGATGGCATTTTTTTTTTCCAATCGAGCACTTTGCTATCAATGAACATGATGCTATTTCTTTCTTTCTTTCTTTTTTTTTTTTTTGAAGCACATGGATATTTGATTTTACTTTGTTTTATTTGTTGTCTTTTAGGGCCGCACCTGTGGGATTTGGAGGTTCCCAGGCTAGGGGTCAAATCAGAGCTGCAACGGCCTGCCTATGCCACAGCCACAGCCACAGCCACGTGGGATCTGAGCCTCATCTACCACCTACACCACACATGATGCTATTTCTATACGCAATGGTGTAACTGAAAATACCAGGAGCTATTCCTGAAACCTCAGCATGGATGACATGACCTGACTTCAATGCCCAGAAAGCAGAAACAGCCATTGCCAAAGAGCTTCCATTCCAAGCCCTGCAGGTCAGAGTTTCCATGTGCAACCCCAACTACAAGTATTGCTTTTTGGAGCCTGAAAATGCCCTGCTATGTGGAATTTGGCAGTAAATGCCACACACATAGCAGAGTATTATATAAACAGGAACTACTGTCACACAAAATGCCATGACAGCGTCACAATACGTGAGCTTGTTCATACTTGTTGTTTTATGGCCAGTGGTCCTGCATTCTAATCTTGGCTGTATAAATGGGTGCTGTTGTTTGCAGGAGGAAGCGGTGACACAGATGAAATTACTTCCTGTTCCTATGTAGAGCTTTCTCTCTGTCTCACTACCTCACTATTAAGGCCTAACTGATGCCAACCTTGCTCCTTGGTCGCAAAATTTTAGGTGGGCTGCTATAAGGGATGTGACAGTGGCGATATAGACCAAATAATTCCAAAGGTCTTTTCCAGCTCTGTGGCCCACAGCATCCTCTTAATATTAAAAGGTATTGGAGTTCCCTGGTGGCTTAGCCATTAAGGATCTGGCATTTTCAGTGCTATAGCTTGGGTTGCTGCTGTTGTGCAGGTTCGATCCTTGGCCCAGGAACTTCCCCATGCTGCAGGTGCAGCCAAAAAAAACCCCAGAAAAGTCAGACTGTGATTTAGAAGTCTGGAATAGAGAACTTCTCCCTAGTGAAACACAAGAACCAGAGTGAGAACATGGCCTTTGTCACATAACTTCTTTTAGAAAATGTGTGAAGGATTTACCTGAGCTTTGCTGACTCTGTTGTCCAGGTGTTTTAGTAACATTTGCCAATTGAAAACAAATACCCCCAAAATACTGTCTTATGTCAAGACTATCTATTAGATAAATCACGGTAAAAAAAAATTTTTTTTTTTGTCTTTTTGCCTTTTCTAGGGCCGCGCCTACGGCATATGGAGGTTCCCAGGCTAGGGGTCTCATCAGAGCTGTAGCCAGTGGCCTACGCCACAGCCACAGCAACACAGGATCCGAGCTGTGTCTGCAACCTACACCACAGCTCACGGCAACGCCAGATCCTTAACCCACTGAGCAAGGCCAGGGATCGAACCCGCAACCTCATGGTTCCTAGTCGGATTCGTTAACCACTGCACCATGAAGGGAACTCCCACGGTAAAATCTGAAGACATTTCTACTGCAGGATTTTTATGGGAATCAGGTATTTCAAGGAAGAGCTAATAGGTCATTTGATTCACTGAGACAGAAAAGATACCACTTCTGGTAGTATGGGAGGCTTCACCAAAGCAGTTAGGTAGGCTCGGGCAATTGGTTAAACCACATGGCAGGGGACCAAGAAGGAAAAAAAAAGCAAGCAGGGGTAACACAGAAGGTAGATGAGGCTTCAGCAAAGTGCCTCAGAAAGCATAGCATAAAATGGTAAAAAAAAAAAAAAAAAAAGGGAGTAGCTTGAGGAGGGTTAAGAGTAGAGGAGAAAAAAAAAATCCTGACATTGTGCCTTAATTTGCCATAACAAAATATCATAGACTGAGGTATGTATACATGTAACTGGGTTACTTTGCTGTACAGCAGAAATTGACAGAACACTGTAAATCACCTATGATACATTTTAAAAAACCCAAAATATCATAGACTGAGTGGCTTAAACAGCAGAAGTTCATTTCTCAGTTTTGGAGGCTTGGAAGTCTGAGATCAGAGTGCCAGCAAGGTTGGGGTCTGGTGAGGCTTCCTGGCCTGTACATAGTCACTTTCTCACTGTATCCTCATGTGGTAGAAGGGGTGAGAGAGAGAGAGAGAGAGAGAGAGAGAGAGAGAGAGAGAGAGAGAGAGAGAGGGAGCTCTGATGTCTTTCTAATAAGGGCACTAATCCTCTCATTAGGGCCTCACCCTCATGACCTCATCTGAACCTAATTACCCCCCAAAGGCCCTACCTCCATATAGCATCACACGGAAGAAAGGGCTTCAATATGACTTTCAGGAGGGACACGATTCAGTCCATAGCACACAGGAACCAAGGGGATGGAAAGGAATGAAAGGCGTATTCTATTCTTGCAAATCCCAACCTAGTGCCAATTGTCTCAAGACACGGGTGCCAGTCTTCTCTTGGGAAAAGCAAAGGCAGAAAGTATAATTAACAGTCTTCGTACCCCTGAATATGAAATATAACTTACTCATGCCTTGGATGGAGCAGGGAAAAGTGAAAGTGGTACTGTAAGAAGTATGATGCTGACTTATGTAAAGTACAGGAAAGCTCAAGAAAGGCAGGAAGGGAATTCCTGCTGTGGTGCAGTAGGTTAAGGATCCAGAGTTGTCTCTGCAGCAGCTCTCGGGTTGTGGGGGGTTTGATCCCTGGCCCGGCATAGTGGGTAAGGATCCAGAATTGCTGTCGCTGTGGCATAGGTTGCAACTGTGGCTCAAATTCGATCCCTGGCCCGGGAACTTCCATATTCCAAAAAAAAAAAAAGAGAGAGAGAGAGAGAGAGAAAGAAAGAAAGAAAGAAAGAAAGAAAGAAAGGAAGGAAGGAAGGAAGGAAGGAAGGAAGGAAGGAAGGAAGGAAGGAAAGAGAAAAAGAAGAAAGAAAGAGAGAGAGAGAGAGAAAGAAAAGAAGGAAGGAAGGAAGGAAGGAGGGAAGGAAGGAAAGAAAGAAAGAAAGAAAGAAAGAAAGAAAGAAAGAAAGGGAAGGAAGGAAATGAAGTCAGGAAGCTCTTTGGATTTTACAACTAGTTTGGGGTACAGATAAAGTTGCTGAACAACTGGATTCAGCAAATGGACTTAGCAAGCGGCTGAAAACTAGGTTGAAAGCTCTCTAAGCACGGGATCTAGGTCTCTCCATCATTACCGTCTTTAGCACTTAACAGAGCAGCTACCCTGTGAGGGGTACTCCATCCACACATGAATAAGTGAACTACTTTGTCCTCATGGCATTCAAGTGACATGTGCAATGGTTACTATACACCTGCCAGCTTGGCTATATCAGGAGGTATGAGGATGTGATGACCTGTTTCCTGCCCTCAAGGTAGACATGTACATCAACAAACAGAGTTTAAATGGAGTGATAGCATTGGTGTTTTAAGGATTCAGGGGAGGTAGAGGTGAAGCGAGCCCCCAGGGAGGTGAATGGGAGCAGAGAGACTGATCTAGACACTGCAGGAGAGGCAAGGGGCTTGGGGAAGCAGAGGGAAGACAGGGGAGTCTGGCGATGGGGTGGCAAAGACAGAGAATGGGGGGGAAGCTGAGGCTGGAATGAGCTTGGGTGATGGTGAGGAGGCTTGCTCGAAAGGATTTGCATGTGGAATTGTGGGAGGGCTGCTAAAGGCAGGGGGCCTAAGGTTAGCTCCAGGGAGGCCACGAAACCAGGTGAAGGGTCCTAGACATCACGTGACCACCACCAGGGCGAGGTCCACCGCAATTTCTCATCTTTTTCTCTTATATTTCTGCATTCAAGTCACTGTTGGGAAAGTTTCCCCTACTCCTGGTTTACAAAGGATTGCTTTCAGGGCTTGTAGCGTTTAAATCTTTTACTTTTACATTCCTGACCTTTTTGAATATATCTTGGTATTTCGGGTGAGACATGGATTCAATTTTATCTTCTGCTTTGGGGCTATCTAATTGTTTCAGTACCATTTATTAATAACTCCATCTGAGGGGGGATGGGTCAGAGAGATAAAGAAGTCAACTTAGAGGGGTACCCACTGGCCAAGTCACAGACAATTTTAGCATGGGAAAAAAATAAGGATAGTAATGGATTATAACCCACTGAATAAAATAAAGATCCAGGAGTTCATCTTGCTATAAATAATAAGTGAATACATTGAAGGTTTGATGAGGAATGAGATATTTACACAGTCAGAGTACCTCTCCACAAAACAGTTATTAAGCACAAAAGAAAAGAAATAACTTTGTAGAAGATGCCTGGAAGGTACCACTTTCACCAAGATAGCAACCTTCCCATCGCTAGTGTTACTAGCGATTTTAACAGGACCAGTTAAAATTGTCCCGGATAGGATGCAATTACGAGAACAGAGATAGACTTCTGTGGTATTTCTGCCAACGATGCATAAAATGAATCTAATCACAAGGAAACATCAGACAAACCCCAACTGAGGGACCTTCTGCGACCTTCCTTGACGAGGGTCTTCTAAAGTGTCAAGATCATGGAAGTCAAGGCAAGCTTGAAAACGGTTCCAGATCCAAAGAGTCTGAAGAGCCAGCACAACGAAATGCTGCATATGATTCAGGACTGAATCTTTTTGCCAGAAAGGACATCACTGGGACAACTGGCAAAGCTTGAATGGGGTCTGAGGATTAGATCGTAATTATTGACAGTATTACTCTTCTCATGTTAAAGGCTGTATTGCGGTTTTGCAGGAGAGGGACTTTGTTCCTGGCAGATACACACTAAACTATTTGGGGATGGGGGTCATGCGACATCATGGTAACAACTTATTTTCAAATGCTTCAAGGAATAAAATTTTCTTTATACGGTACTTGCCATTTTTCTGTAAGTTTGAGATTGTGTAAAACATGGTTACAGACAGAAACCAACCTCCATCTTTTCCTGACTTGAGATTCGCCTTTTATCACATGGTAAATTTCCACGGGTAATTGAATGAACATATGCCCTTGGGCTGTCTGCTCATGAATTAATGCCTTCTTAAGGCTGTCTACTCCTGAATTAATGCTGCTCTGTTTTAGTCACAAAAGCTGTTATAACTATTAAAAAACTTAATTCAATGAGTAAATTTAAAGATCTAATTGGCTTTATTCAATGATTCATGAATCAGGCGGGGTTCCATCCCAGCGAGCTGAAAGGAGCTCTGAGGAACTCTACAAAATAGAAGGAGGCAGGGGGTGAGGCAAGTGAATCATAAACAACAACAAAAAAAAAAATGAATTATTTCGGGCAAGGACACCTTCTTTTGGGTGAAGGCAGGGTCTATTAGGCAGACTTCCTCACTGGTGCTGACCAGGAAATCAGGACATTCAGTTGAGGTTACATTCCTGGAGAAGGTAGAAATTGCAGTTAGAACACTGTAAATCCACTATAATGGAAAAAATAAAAATCATTATTAAAAAAAAGAAATTGCAGTTAGGTTAGGTATTAAGTCTTGATTTGGTGATGTTGGCTAACACAAGTGACTCCATTTTGGGAGTGTTGTTTCTTTTCTTTTCTTTCTTTCTTTCTCTCTCTCTCTCTTTCTTTCTTTCTTTCTTTCTTTCTTTCTTTCTTTCTTTCTTTCTTTCTTTCTTTCTTCTTTCTTTCTTTTGTCTTTTTTTTGCTATTTCTTGGGCCGCCCCTGCGGCATATGGAGGTTCCCAGGCTAGGGGTTGAATCGGAGCCATAGCCACCGGCCTACGCCAGAGCCACAGCAACGCGGGATCCGAGCCGCGTCTGCAACCTACACCACAGCTCACGGCGACGCCGGATCGTTAACCCACTGAGCAAGGGCAGGGACCGAACCCGCAACCTCATGGTTCCTAGTCGGATTCATTAACCACTGCGCCACAACGGGAACTCCTCTTTTCTTTTTTTAAAATAGTACCTAGTAAGTTCAGCTCTCTGCTTCCCTTTATTTTCTTCTTTTTAAGGATTTTCCTAGCTATTCTGAGGTAACTCTCTCTATTTGCACATCCTTTGTGTAAAACTCAAATCAATAGAAAATTCTGCAAGTGACAAGAGATTTTAATAAAATAACAGGTTATTAAATATACAAACATGAAAGTCCTCCATTAAAAAAACAGTATTATATTCAAAGATGTAATGAAACAAAAGGCCTCATTCACAATAGGAAAAAAAAACACACACAAAGCATAAAATTAACAAAGTACATCCAAAACATATATGAGGAAAAATTATAAAACAGTTTGGAAATACACAGGAGTATCTTTGATCAAGTGGGAAAATATTTCATGTTCTTGGATAAAAAGGCAATACCATAAAATATATTGGTTTTTTCCAAGTTAATTTTATAAATTTAACAGATTCCAGTAAAATCTGTCAGCCCCCTTCAGGGCTTGCCTCAGCTGTTTGTTTGTTTGTTTGTTTGTTTGTTTTTAGGGCCACACCTGCAGCGTATGGAAATCAGAGCTGCAGCTGAGGCCTAAGACACAGCCACAGCTATGCCAGATCGGAGCCTGATCTGCAACCTACACCAAAGCTTGGGACCACGCCAGATTCTTAACCCACTGAGGGAGGCCAGGGATGGAACCCACATCCTCATGGATACCAGTCAGGTTCTTAACCCACTGAGCCCCAGTGGGAACTCCAGATTGCCTCAGCTTTAGAAAGTCAGGTCACTGTCCTGAGGTAGCCCACAGCCAATGAGGGGTTGAGGCAAGGGTCCAAAGGCCTTGGACCCTGTTGCAAGGAGGAATAAGTCTGCAGGGCCATTCCGGTCTCAGAACTCCCTGCACAGTTGGTTGCGCTTCCCATTAGGACTGAATTACAGGTCAACTTCTTCAACTTCCCATTTCCTTCCTTTCCCTTCTGGATCCTGTGAGCCCTCACTAATAAATCTCCTGTTCACCAATCACCCTTAAAGTCATTAAACACTCTGAGGCCTCGCTAGCCTACGTGAGCAAACCGAAACCTCGCCCAGTCCGTGCACTTGTGTCTGAGAAATAGAAATTTAAGAACAACCAATCACAAACAGCCAGCTAAGTTTCCCCAGGTTAAGTTCTAGCCAATCAAATAATTCCCTTGCTTTGCTTCCCTCTCCGCTCTGTCAAAGCCTTGCCCCTAGCTCCTGTCATCAGAGTGCCCCCAACCACTAGGCAGCTGCTTCATTCAAATGGATGTTTGCTCAATTACATTCCTGGAAATGTTCATGAACCTCAGTTTATCAGACTCTTTCAGAGTCTGTTTGGTGAGTACTCTAGACCTGGGCTCTTGGATTTGGCTTCATCCGCGAGCACAGAATCCTCGATCCTGTGGGATTAGAGACAGTACTCTCAGCTCCGGGCTTTAGGCATAAGGCTGCTCTCTACCCCTGAAGAAAATGACCTCAATGTCATTATGATACCGCTACTGTCCCTGAGAAATGGTAATTCCCACAGGGTCTCTAGTTTGTGCTCTCTTGTGGAATATTTCTCTTCCCTTAGAGACATGGATACCTGACTTAAAAAACTGTGATGCTATAAATCATCTGAAGAGGCCCCTTGCCATACTCGGCTGCTGGTCACAATCCTGGCTTTACCACCTCAGGCAAATGCGTCTCAGTGGGAGCTGCCAAAACCTGTAATTATATCATATGTTGTACATACTGAATATATTATTATATATTTTGCATGTTAAAATTATGTAATTAATATGGCATGTGTTAACATATGCATGTGTAATGTAGTTCTATCATATTCGATATCACTATGTCTTATATTTCAGAGGTATGCTCAGGATTTCTATTGTTTGTAATACATTTCAGGTTTTTGCAGTCTATTGCTCAAGTCCTACTTCACTTATTTTTACCGTTGTTCATAATTTAAAGCCCTAAGAGTCACACCATCTACAGTGAAGAGTAATTTTTTTCCTTCAACACCTTCATTTCCATCACCTGGTAGAAAGTCAATTTCTATTACTTAGAAGAGTTCAAGTCAGCTCGAGCCTCAGCGATCAGCATCGGTTTGCAATGTGTAAGCCTTCCCACCAGGAATATGTCTGGCCGTGGTAGCTGTCTATACACAGAGCTCCGCATCTTATAACCATGGTCGCCAGACACAACTGCAACTGCCATCTGGCATCTACATGACACAAATGTCTACTTATAAAGAAAACACGGAGGAGTTCCTCTTGTGGCGCAGTGAAAATGAATCTGATTAGTATCCATGAGGATTCGGGTTCGATCCCTGGCCCCGCTCCGTGGGTCTGGGATCCGGCGTGGCCATGAGCTCTGGGGTAGGTCGCAGACACGGCTCGGATCCCGCATTGCTGTGGCTGTGGCGTAGGCTGGCAGCTGCAGCTCTAATTTGATGCCAAGACGCCTAGCCTGGGAACTTCCATATGCTGCGGGTGTGGCCTTTAAAAAAAAAAAAAAAGAGAGAGAGGCCATGGAGAGCTTAACTCAAGACTACATAAAGTAACCCAAGGACTGATTCTGCATCTGTGACTTCACACCATGAAACAAGAATCATATAAATAAGAATAATTAGTTGAAAAGAACATTATTCCACAACCAATAATTAGTATACAGTGGAGCTCTAATATTAATTTCTAATTTCTTCTTCCCCAAAGAACTGGTAAAAACCCTTAACACAGTGCTCTGGGGAAATGTTCTGAGCTTTTCTTTTTTCTAAGCTGAATATTTTGCAGTTTGCCTTTCCTCTGTGTGTCCCATTGAGTCCTTGTCATGTCACCTGATACATCAGCCTTTGTTTAGGAAAACTTACTGTGATTTGTAGAAATGTTCTTAGTTTCATAGGGAACAGACTTGGGGTTGCCAAGGAGGAGGGGGAGGGAGTAGGATGGAGTTTGAAGTTAGTAGATGCAAACTATTACATTTAGAATGGATAAGTGGAGTTCCCATCGTGGCACAGTGGTTAACGAATCTGACTAGGAACTATGAGGTTGCAGGTTTGATCCCTGGCCTCGCTCAGTGGGTTCAGGATCCGGCATTGCCTTGCGCTGGGGTGTAGGTGGCAGACGCGGCTCGGATCCCGCGTTGCTGTGGCTGTGGTGTAGGCTGGCGGCTACAGCTCCAATTAGACCCCTAGCCTGGGAACCTCCATGTGCCACAGGTGCAGCCCTAAAAGGACAAAAAAAAAAAAAAAAGACTAAATAAATAAATAAATAGAATGGATAAGCAATGAGGTCCTGCTGTATAGCACAGGGAACTATACCCAACCTCCTGTGATTAGACCGTGATATAAAAGAATATAAAAAAAGAATGCATATGTATGACGGAGTCACTCTGCTGTACAGCAGAAACTGGCACAACATTCTAAATCAATTATACTTTAATTAAAAGATTTAAGAAAATAAAACTTTATTCTTAATGGTGTTTAAAAAAATATTCTTCATCTCAACATGAGTCATTGTAAAAAAAAAAAAATCACTTTGGGTCCAGTTGGTTTAGCACTTATGTTGCAAAAAAGATTTGTTTTGTTTCACCATGTTCTGGAACATGTCTAGGTATGACCTCTCTCCTTTTTTTTGATTTTGCTTGTTAGGACTGCACCTAAAAAGTTCCAGGTCAGGGACCAAGTTGGAATTACAGCCACTGGCCTACACCACAGCCACAGCAAGGCGGGATCTGAGCCGAGACTGCGACCTACACTACAGCTCACGGCAACACCGGATCCTTAACCCACTGAGCAAGGCCAGGGATTGACCCTACATCCTCGTGGATACTAGTCAGGCTCATTTCTGCTGGGAAATCTGACTTTTTTTTTTTTTTTTTTTTTTTTGGCTGTGCCTGTGTCATTCAGAAGTTCTCGGGCCAGGGATTGAACCCGTGTCACTGAAGTAATCAGAGCTACAGCAGTGATACCTGCTGAGCCACCAGGGAACTCCTGACCTCTATCTCCTGACCTCTGTCTTTCTGAAGCGTTGTGGCTTGGAGTTTTTGCTTGGAGTCACATGTTCTGGGGCCCTCCCTTCTGTGTTGTGTCCCTTGGTCCCCTTCCTGTCCTAGATGTGGCAATTAGGTTGTAAAGAGCCATCGTCTAGTTCTTTGGGAAGAAAGGATCACTTCTCTTCCATCTCCACCTTGTATCTATAAGCCAGCTCAGCACATCCACCTAGTTCTTGGCCTGTTAAGGCACGTCACCAAGGAAGTCTGCCTTGTCCCTATCAGCTCTTCCTTAATTCAGTTCCTGACCAGGCCCCTGGCCGTGGGGCGGGTCTTTCCTTTAGCATCCTAAAGCAGTCTATGGACTTCTGAGTCAGATCTCACGCTTCTAGCCCAATGTCCTATGAAGGGCTTTGACCTGGATTGAAGCTGGGTGCCCCCACCTCTTGAGGGCTGCTTGAGGATGTTATTTCCCTCTAAGCAAGTCCTTGAGGTCGAAAGTATGGACTTGGCCCTTTGAAAGGTCCCCTACTGGGATCCAAGCTGATGATGGATATTTCACCAGCCAGAACCCAAGGCTCTATAACATTGAGCACTTGTTAAGTTGTTAAAATTCCGATTTCACATTGTTAATGAGCTGTGATGGCTGAGATCCTTTCATTCTTTGATTCTTCAATGTATGTTTCAAAAAAAAAGATTCACAGAGGAGGTGGGCAAAAAGAAACTGGTAAATTAAGAATCTCATTTTAAAACCAATTTTCTATCCCCTGTCTTCCAGCGTTCAAAAGAGAAAAAGCAAAAGCAAATGTGCAACTTAGATAATATCTGGTGAACTCTGTTCTGCACAGCCTGCCTCTTTATTGAAACCTAAGAGACTCACCGAGATATCTGTTAATGAAAAGCTGGATGGCAAGAAAGAAGTAATAAGGCTATTTTATCTCTTTGGCAGTCTTCTAATAAAAAAAAATGAAAGGAAAGTAAGTTCATTTTAATTGAAGAAAGAAACAGGGATTTCATCACGTCGGAAAGGCAAACAAACACTGCTTGGGGCAAACAGCCTTCTTCTGTGCTTCTCAGTTGGAGATGTCGTCTATTGGAACATGAATTAGGTTCATGGGAATTGTTTTCGTATTTGGCTTTCCTAGGATGCGCATCATTTGTTACTGATAAGGGCATATTCCCAGCGATGAGTGCCCTGTCTGACACAGAACGAGTGCTCAATAAATCACTCTGGAGTGGATGAATAAATGCTAATGCATGGTCTCATCCTACAAGAATGTATTATCTACTTGGGAAGAGAAGCCACACACACACACACACACACACACACACACACACGATGTTCCCTATCATGTTATTCATTGTTACTATTTCACAATTATTATCTTATTATTCATGATTAGTCCTAAAGGTGGTCAAAATACATTCTTTGTACCCTGGACCATGTCTGGTTTTTCCGATGTTCCAGCCTCAAGCCTGCCTCCCACCTCTCCGCCTGGCGTGGGCTCGTCCGCCTTGACAGTTGATTAAGTTCATCCTTCAAGGCTCAGCCTAGCTGATGGTCCCTGAACGCTTGCATAACGAGCAGACATCATTCGGCTCACTTGAGACAGGTAAGGGGCTCTGGACCATGGAGCCGGTTCTGAAACTGATGGGGAACAGAGGCCTGGCGTAGAGGGAACTGTGTCCAAGGTGTGCGGGCCACAGACGGCCTCAGTGGCATCACCCGGAGCTTGTTGGAAATGCAGCTTCTCAGGCCCCACCCCAGACCTGGGTGGTTGGTACACACAGGCAAGTTTGCGAAGCACCGCTTTTAAGAGGCTTCATCTGGCTTCATGAGGCCAAGGGAGGGGAAGACAGACTTTGGGACTTAGCCCATCTCAGAGACGGAGGACCCCAAAACAGGCCTGGAACACGGCCTGGATGTGTCTCTAAAGACTCCTGTTTCCCCTACAAACTAAGGCTCGAGTTCGAATTCAACCCATTTTTGACCTCATAGAGCACAAGATAACGGCTTCCTTTTGTCTGGGGAAAAAAAATAAACACTGTGTGCCAGTGAGATTTCTCCGTAAACATCACGGAACTGTGGTTCTTCTCCTGCCTTTGTTGCCAGCTGGACATCAAGAAGGGACAGTCAGCCCGTGTTGGACTCAAAGCTTTATGTGCCCAGGCCTCTGGATGATTTTGCATGGCTGGAACCAAGCAAAGGACCTCCTGAGCAGATCTTACAAGTATCGGCTTCGCCCATCTCAGCCCACCCTCCTGGACATGTGATTCACTTGCAGGCTAGCTGAGGGGACAGAGTGTCACAGCTAAGGAGCCCGCAGCTTCAGGGACCTGTGGAGGTGAATGACTAGGACTTGAGGAGGCCAGCAGAGGCAGCCTGCTGGCTGAGGCAGTGGGGACGTGGGCTCGACATTCAAGTACCGGGGCTGTTTTATGCCAAAGCAGGAGAGATGCAAGCTCCTAGAACTCACCTTAGAGTTGGACCAAGACCTTCCCCTGTGACTTTTCAGTCACAGACACACCAAAACCCGCTTCTAATCTGAGGGCAGCAGAGGCTCAGAATTCTCTGGCAGCACGGGCTGGGGGGATGAGACGCAGGTTTACTTCAGGCTGTCATCAAGTCACCACACCCGGAGCCAGCCCCCGACCAGGCCCACTGCTTCCCTGGTCTGAACAGAAGCCCTTCACCCTATTACTTCTTGAAAAGCCATTGCTTCTTCCACTTGATTCTCAGAGCTGGCTTTCCTGGTGGTCTGAGGAAATACACCTCTGTTTTACTTGGAGCTGCCTCAGCTTAAACACCTGTTACGGTCTTGAATCACCCCTACGTTTGGCAGAGCCAAGGCCCTCTTCCCAGGGCCATAACTAGCTCCCCTTCCTGCTTGGGGGAGGCTCTGAATTCTGCCCTGCCCCTCCAAGGCCTCCGCCTGACAACACCCGTTCCCTGGATTCCTGCTTTGGCAGCTCACAGGGCAGACCCACTGAGCTGTTTTGACTCCTTGCAAACAGGAGGCTTTGTAAAATACTCTTTAGGTGTTGCATGGGCAATACCAGGCAAGAGCCTTCTTGAGCTCCCCGTGGGCATAGGGCAGGGAGCGTGGGGAAAGAAGTGGGTAATCGGAAGGCAGATGAGAGGGGGTGGGAAATGCCACTCAAGTATATGCCAAGATATTGGCAATACCGGGGAGGGTAGATCAAGGTGGGTCCTGGACTCTTCCTGGGTTTTTTTCTTTTGGCAATTATTATTTCTGGCTTTTTATCTTGCCTTTGTCCCTTTACCTCACTTTCCTCATCTGTAGAGTGGGTTGCCATAAGGTTGAATTGGAATCACGCATGTCAAATGCCCGGTACGGTGTGCCCGCTACCAGAAAAGCCCTCATTTACCGCTTGCTATTGTATTGCACCTTTCCAGGGAGGCACTGGGGTGCTGGAGGAAGACACCCCAATCTGCCACCCTCCCAGCCCCCAAGCTGAACAGCGCCTTAGGAAGCTGATGGGAAAATACCCTGCAGCGCAGAAGACCAGAGGGTGGTGGCCCTGGGGACGGCGTCTTGGAGGCCCCAGGTGATCTCTCTGTCCCTCGCGTCGCCCTCCCCAGGTTTTTGAGCTGCTGCGCTTCGGGCGGGGGCGGGGGCCGTGCGCTCCATCCGGCCAGCGCGTAGGCGGGCAGGCGGGGCTCCGCGACCTGACGCCCTGGGCGGGCAATATAGCCGCTCGGCGGAGGCGCGAGCGCGCGGGGGCAGCGCAGCGGGCAGGGGCCGAGATCCAGACACCCGAGCAGCTGGCCACCGGGGCGGCCCAGAGAAGGGCGAGCACCATGAGCAGCAAGTGCGACGTGGTCGTGGTAGGGGGCGGCATCTCAGGTCAGTGGCGGCCGCGCGCCCTCCTTCCTCCTCCCGGGCTCCGACAAGTGGCCGCCCCCGCGAGGTGCGCGGGGCGGCCGTGGGGGAGGGGAGCCCCTGGACTCTCGGTGCGCGGGCCGGGATCGAGGGGGTCTCCAGCGCCGCACACGGAATCCTCCCTCCGGGCAAGGATTTGGTGCGCACCCCGGTAGAAGCCGGCGGTTGCAAGTCTGCGGAAGGTCTGGGGCTAGACTTTGAACTTCTCCCCAGGACTGCGGCCAAGCCTGCCCTTGTTGGAATTTCTGAAGCGAGGAGGGGAGAAAGTGGGCAGGCGAGGGACTTTTGCCAGGGGGTGGCAGAAAGGGCAGTCATTTTGCCCCAACCTGACCTGAACACTACCGCCTCAGCTGGAACAGGTGTGCCTCGGTCCGTGTTGTTATTCTGGAGCCAGGAAAATGACCTTGAACAGCTCCCGGTTGAGAAAGAAGGAATTGGACCCGGGGGCAGTTGGTTACCGATGACCCCCCTGACCCCAGTTCTGACCCCAGTTCTGACCCCAGTTCTTTGTGGTTCCCTGATTGCCCTGGGTCCCCTTGGGGCTGCAGGGCCATCTTGTCAAATGCCCCTTCTCCTCTCATTCCCCTCCCCCCCCCCTCCACTCAGTGGAGGGTGACCCAGAAGCCCAGTAGGAATGGGGACAGAAACTGCCCTCTTAGACACGGGGAAGGTGGGGGAGGGGGGCTGGGCACACAGCAGGGCCCCCGAAACAGGAGCCAGAAGACAGATGGGGTCCGTGGGAGAACCCACCCGTTGGGGGAGGGGCCAGTGGAAATAAGCATTGCTTCCAGAACAGCCTGTTGAACAGACTCGTGGGGATGCCTTACTTAGCCCAACACCCCCCCCACCCCCCCTCCGGACCTCCTGGTGCTTGAGCCGTGATTAGGACACTTCCAAAACCCATGAATGTGTTGGCTAAAGATGTGCCCTAACCACATCTCAGGAGCAGGGCTGCACCTTGCTGCCTGTGAGGTGGGCAGGGCAGAGGTGCTCTGACTGGCTTGAGCCAGGTGAAGAAACCAAGATGTTGAATGTTGGATGCTGCCCTGGTTCTGGGATGCTCCCTCAATCTGGCCCTCCTCACCTTTGAGTCAGGCTGCCACTTCTGCCTACCCAGTCCTCCTGAGCTCACCAGTGCCAGGCTGTGTGCCCGGAGCTGTGGGCATGCGGATGCATAAGCACGACAGTGCACGGTGGCGGGCCAAGGCCATAGAGCTTCCATTTTTCTTTCAGTATTTTTGGCATCTTCATTCCTCGAGGAACTTGGATTTAAAAGCACATCTACCTCGCTGTTTTAGAAAATATTACGATGCTTCTCCATGCCCCCTTGCACCGCACGCCTTCTTATTGGAAGCTGAATTTTCTCTTTCCAGGCCTCAAATGTCCTTTTCTTGCCCAAAATATGTCTAATGGCTTCAGATTCTTCTATTTTCCCCTTCATTTTGGTCTTTCTGATTCGTACTCCAAACCTTCAAGCTCACTCAAATTATTCATGTTAGACTCATCTGGGAGGAAGGATAAGGGTTTAGCTATTTTCACAACAGTTGTGAATCTTGACTTTGCCCCCCCAAACTCTCCAAACAAGGAACTGATAAGTAGATCTGCCTTTTCTCCAGACTGTGATAGACATTGTTCTCAAAACCAAGAAAGCAGGGGTTTCAAGGCCTTACTCAGTTGTTTCATCTGGTACATGGGGATAGCACCAATTAGTCCCAGCTAGATGACAAGGTCCTTGCGGAAGGTAAGTGAAGCAATGTGTGTGAAAATGGCCTTGCAAAGTCTAACATAAGTATGACACAAGATCTTGACCAGAGTTTTGCTCATTTATTCAAACCATAGGCATGAGGGCAGGCTGCGGTAGAGGATGCAAAAATAGACCCCATTGTCCTTGTCATGGAAGATTTGTCCATCTGGGAAGGGAGATTGGGTATCCAAAGATAGTACTGGGTAGAAAGCGGTGGGTACCATAAGAGAGGTCTAGTCCTTAATTCATTATCCACTCATTCAATGAACCTGCGCTTCCGGTCCCACATTCTTAGCCCAAAGGGAAGGAAAGATGAATTACACAGAGCCATAGCCCCAAGCCGATGTGGGAGGCAGTTAGGAGCAACGAACAGTCCTGTTTGGGCAGGACGTGCAGAAAGTTCGAGGAAAGGTGAATGTCGAACTCTGCCTGAGAAAATCCGGGCAGGCTTCCAAGAGGAGGTGACATCTGAAGTAGGTCTTAAGGAATGGATATGAATTCACCAGGAGACTGGATGAAGAAAGTATCTGAAGCTGAGGAACAGCTTATATAGAATCACGATGAGTGTGTAGAAACGTGGTAGCATGCTTAGGAAACACAAAGAACTTCGGGGAGTTCCCGTCATGGCTCAGTGGTTAAGGAATCCGATTAGGAACGATGAGGTTGCGGGATCGGTCCCTGGCCTCGCTCAGTGGGTTAAGGATTCACTTTTGCCATGAGTTGGAGTGTAGGTTGCAGACGCAGCTCAGATCCCGCGTGGCTGTGGCTCTGGCGTAGGCCGGTGGCTACAGCTCCGATTCGACCCCTAGCCTGGGAACCTCCATATGCCGAGGGAGCAGCCCTATAAACGGCAAAAAGACAAAAAAAAAAAAAAAAAAAAAAAAGAAGAAGAACTTAGGTGTGGGGAGTTGGCTGGGGGGCTTGTCAGAAACCAAGCTACAAAGGCCTTGTATGTCATCCCCCAAAGATCTAGTTGCTTCTGTGGTCCAGGCACAGCCCCTGAGGGTTTTTCATTCACAGAGTAACGTGGGTCAAACGATGAGAATATGGGGATGCAAAGGAGGGGGCACGCAGCAGAAGAAGAGTAGGTTTGGGGGGAAGATGGAAGATGCCGAGAGGATGCCCAGGGAGAGGAGACTAGCAGCTGTTGATGTGAGGAAGAGGTTGGGCTTCCAGATTTGTGTGACAGAGAAGTTTTCGTGGAAGTCACTGAAGTCCATGCAATGACCCAAACCAAGAAGAGTGGGTGCCGAGGACTGAACTGAATGGGGAAGGGGGCGTGCTTACCTCCTCCACAGGGAGGAAGCTATTTCAGTCATTCTTTATGGTTTGATGAGAGCGATGAGGATACCGAGAAACTGAAAAACACGTCGTTAACCTCAGACCTTCGCTCAGATATCCTTCCCCGGGACAGCCCTCCTCGGTCCCTCCAGACGGGCTTAGACGCCTTTGTTTAATGCTCTTCTGCCGTCTTGTCCTCTTCCATGAGTTTTTAATTGTTCACCTATTAGTGTCATTTCTCATTCAATTATCTTTCTCCTCCACTAGGCTGTAAACCTCTGGAGCCCGGGGAGGTGTCTCTTTTTCTCCCTGAGAATCCCCACCCCCCCACCCCCCACCCCCGGCTCCAAAGTTCTGCCTGGCCCAGTTAGCACTCAATAAATGTGTTGCATTAATGAACTTCAACTTTACCCCAGCAAAGTAGCGAATGATTGCATCTGCAGTGCACATCCGTTCACCACCAGTCCTCTTGCATTTCCTGCCAAAACCATATGGAGAATGGGAAAAGCGGTAAAATCAGAATTTTAGCATTAGGAGGTGACTGGTGCAGTGGCTTTAAAAAGGTCTGAAGTAGACTCTGGATTTTGTTTTTTTAACTTTGTTAATTATTAAACTGGGGATATTCTAGTAATTCTCTGATAGTTTTTGAGGCTGTCAGCAAATTTTAATCGCTCCCTTCAGCATAAACAGAGATGTACTAGGGTATCAGCTGGTTAATATATAACTTTCTTTTTTAATCTTTGAAAAATTCCAAGGAAGCCGTAGAACAGCTTTTTTGGGGAAACGTGTGTGGTATATAAACGCACACCTATGGAAACCTCTTCACCCAAGGGGCAGGTCATCCCTGGCGACTTGGCAGCGTCATGGCATTTCCCACACGGAGCTTCTGTCCTGAGTCTCAGTTTTGATGTTTGGTTTGGTCGAACCATGGAGACTATCTTTTGCAGTTCTGGAATGGCTCTTGCCCAAGCCTCAGAATAAAAGCTAAAAAAGGGAGACTTGAAGCAGAAAGGAGGATATTTTTTTTCCAAGCTTAACAGAGGGGATCTGGCCATCTCAGAGTGGCAGGCGCTTGGCTAAGAGCCTGGAAGAGTGGGAACCGAACAGTCGCTAACACCTGGGAGGTGATCTGGGCAGCCAGGAGGCAAGCCTGCTGCAGGCTGGATCCAGAGTTAAGGGCCGCCGTAGGCGGATGTGGCCTCTCCCTCCTCGCCTTTGATGAAGAAAGATGGAGAACCTCCCTGGGCTCCTGTAACCCACCTGCAGGTGCTAAAAAGGAGTGATCGTCTGGAAACCCTTGGAAGTTTGTGTATCCCAGTCAGGGACAGGCTCTAGAGAGGCACTGTGACAGTGTGAAAACAGCACACATCCCGCATCAAACACACATGTTACGAATCCCACTTCCCACACTTAACCTATTGTGTCACCTTAAAATTTCCCTTCCCTTCCTGTCCTTCAGCTGCTTTATCTTTATTTCTTTTTATTTTTATTTTTTTGTCTTTTGAGGGCCGCACTCGCAGCATAGGGAGGTTCCCAGGCTAGGGGTCTAATCGGAGCTACAGCTGCCGGCCTACACCACAGCCACCAGCCTATGCCACAGCCACAGCAACGCGGGGTCCGAGCTGCGTCTGTGACCTACACCCCGGCTCACGGCAACGCCGGATCCTGAACCCACTGAGCAAGGCCAGGGATTGAACGTGCAACCTCAGCGTTCCTAGGCAGATTCGTTTCTGCTGCACCACGACAGGAACTCCCAGCTGCTTTATCTTTAAATGGAGACTCCTGGAGTTCCCTGGTGGCCTAGCCGTTAAGGATCCGGTGACTGTCCCACCTGTGACACGGGTTTGATCCCTGGCCTCCCGGGAACTGGTGCATGCGGTGGGCATGGCCAAAACAAATGAGACTCCCAATGCCTCTGTGGGCAGAGAGATCGTTGCGAGGATTAGAAAGAATGCACAGGAAAGGCTGTACACGGTGGTCATGGTGTCTTCAGCGTGTACCCTTTGGGACATAACAGCCATTTTCAGCTTATAGGGTTTTTCCATCTGGGGGAGCAGAGGCAGGCAGCTCTATGTAATCACTTCTACCTCTGTCCTAACCAGTGATTTTTCTTGCTGTGCAGCATTTAGAAGGCGGCAGCAGGATGCAAGGTATACGTGCGGGCATGGTTCTGGCCTCATCGTGCCCCATGCCATCCCTTTATTTACCCCCGACCCCCACCCTCCCAGAGAGGAGTCAGGGGAGCACAGGCTCTGTATTTCCTTACGACCCCAGCCTGGCTGCCGTTCTCATTCTGACCTCGTCCTCGTTTTAGCCACCTGCCTCCTGTCTTAATTATAAGAAATAATACATGGGACTATTATTTATTTCATTAATAATACTATTTCCTACTACTAATAAAAGAGCTAGCATTTTGAGTGTGGTGTCCATGCTAAATTGAGTGACAGCGAGGCGAGGCGACCCTGATATTAACATCTGCCAGGCACCAAATGCATTAGAAACCTTCACATAGAAATGGGTTCTGGATTTCGAATTTCTGATATGTTTCTCCCTTAAACATACACTCCCAAGAACTGGAGTTTAAGATTTGTCTTTCAGTTTAGCTGCTGACCTTCTTACATCATCTGTGTTAGTGAATCATATACAAGCTGAGAAAGTAGGGCTGTGAAGCAGCGTCTGTGTTATGAGATAATATTCCATGAGTGTGTGTGTGTGTGTGTGTGTGTGTGTACAGCCATTAGATACCTCCTTGACCCAAAGTTGGACCATGGAGTCAGTCGGCCGGCACACTGATACTTCAGATCCGTTTGTGCTTTGTGGCCATTTTGTCAACCTACTTAACAATAATGGTGAAAGTCCACTGTGTGCCTGCCAGATGCCAAACCCCATTTCAAGCCCTTTATATGCATCTTCTCTTTTAATCCTCTAACCCACTTTTGGAAGTAGATACCTTTATGATCCCTGTTTTCCAGATGAGAAAATTAAGGCTTGGAAAGATTACCAATTTAGCTTAAGGTGGCACAGCTAGTGGTGGAGCCAAGGTTAAACGCCATGCTCTTAATCTCCATGCTCTACCACCACTGGTTTCTTCTGTTCCCGGTGAAACTGGCACTGCAGGAGCAGTTGGTTCCAGTCTCTTGGCTTTTGCCCACTATCAGAGCAGCCATTTCCTCTGTAACAAGGACTTCGAATTTCTTTTGATATCATTTGCTCACACTGGAACAATGGGAAAAACATACACGTTGAGTAATGCCACTGATATGTGTGTCATCGAAGTTCGAAAATAAGCTGTTTTGTGGCTCGTTCAGCTTACTATCAAAAAAACACAAACAACCCAATCAAAAAAAGGAGAGAAGACCTAAGTAGACATTCCTCCAAAGAATACATACAGGTGGCCAACAGGCACATGAAAAGATGCTCAATATCACTAATTATTAGAGACATACAAATCAAAACTACAAGGAAGTATCGCTTCACCCCAGTCAGAAGGTCATCATTAAAAAATCTACAAGTAATAAATGCTGGAGAGGATGTGGAGAAAAGGGAAGCCTCTTACACTGTTGATGGGAATGTAAATTTGTGCAGCCACTATGGAACACACTATGGAGGTGGCTTAAAAAACTAAAACTAGAGTTATCATAGGATCCTGCAGTCCCACTCCTGGGCCTATATCCAGAAAAAAAAATCTAATTCAAAAAGATACACCTCAGTGTTCATAGGGGTGCTATTTACAATAGCCAAGACATGGAAACAACCTAAATGTCCATCGACAGAGGAATGGATCGAGACGATGTGGTACATATACACACTGGAATACTACTCAGCCATAAAAAAGATGAAATAATGCCATTTTGCAGCTACATGGATGGACCCAGATATTGTCATACTAAGTGAAGTAAGTCAGAAAAAAAAACACTATATGATATCACTTATGTGTGAAGTCTGAAAAAATGATACAAATGATTTACGGAAGAGAAATGGATTCACAAACAAAAACCCCCCAAAATTATGGTTACCAGAGGGGATAGTGGTATTGTGGGGGGGGGGGGGGAGATAAACTAGGAGTTTGGGATTAACACATACACACTACTATATACAAAATAGAAAAAAAAAACAAAAAACAAAACCCAAAAAATAGATAACAAACAAGGACCTACTGTATAGCACAGGGAACTATATTCAATATCTTATAATGGAAAATAATCTTAAAAAGAAAATATTTATACATATATACATACATATATATACATATAAAACTGAATCACTTTGCTCTACACATGAAACTAACACGACATTGTAAATTAACTATATTTCAATTACGAAAATGGTTACGAGAAAAAAAGAAAGAAGAAAGAATACACACAGATACACAGATTATCCCTGGGGAAAAAATCTGCTTTTAAATGAAACGGCAAGAAAAAAAAATCAGCTGTTTTAATGATTCCTGCATTAAATAAATACAACAAATACACAGGTGGCCTCTGGCTCAAATTTATCTTAAGAACTTTAAGAGATAATTTAGTTTCTAACTTATTTCTCTAATATTTTGAGTCTCAGGAGCATTTTTATGTTCTGTGGACATGGTCAAATCCATGTAATATTCCAGTGTCAAGTGTTTCTCCAGGGAGCAGTAATCACAACTAGTATTGCTATCACCAAATTCTAATGTTCCTACATTTCTTAATTCCCTTCAAGATTCAAACTCCATATGCATATGCACTTGACTGAAGTGCATTGAATTACAATGTCTGCCATTTAACTACCATTTAAAATTAGTGAGTAGAAGTTCCTCTTATGGTGCAATGGGTTAAGAATCTGACTGCATAGCTCGGGTCACTGTGGAGATGCTGGTTTGATCCCCTGCGTGGTGCAGTGGCTTAAGGATCTGGCATTGCCGGAACTGCGGTGTAGGTCGAAGCTGCAGCTCAGATGCACTCCCTGGCTTGGGAACTTCCATATGCCATGGGTGCAGCCATAAAAAAAATAAATTATTACAGGCGACAAGGTCATAATAGAACGGCAAACGTCAAGTCAGCACCTGAGACAAATGAAACTTGACTTTGTATCAGAACTACCACTAACTTTAGTTTCATCTTTGGATTTTATGGCCATTATACTTAGAGTCTTGGTAATGTTCCCTGTGTGTGTGTGTCTCTCTCTCCATCCCTAGACCTTATTTACCATATTTAATTTAAATTGCCTGTTTAAGCATCTGCGAGGCCTCACTTGATCATAGGCTCTCAAAATCAGGGACTTCATATAATATATCTCCCTTGCTCTGCAAAAAACCCAACTCACCCCAGCCCCCGGAGACTGAATTAAATTGATAGAATCCCTTGATCAAGATCATGGGTCCTCTCAGGCTTTGGACTGAGAGAAGATAAGCCTTAACAGCCAGAAATCTATTCAAACAGTGGGACTAACCTTTCACTTCCTGGAGGAAGCAGAATAACACAGAAGTTAATTAAACACAAGGACTCTGAGAGCCTAAGACTTGGGTTCAAATCGTACCTGTGTCCCTAGCTGTATAGCTTGGGCTAGTTCTTCAGATCTTCACTTATAAAGTGGAGTGGTGGTCCTGGGGCTAACTTCTGGAATGCTCGGTAAATGTTAACTCTGCTATTTTTACAAGTCAGCAGGCAATACTTAACTGAGGGATCCTGCAAATGTACAAAAATGAATACACTTCTAAGTCCAAAAAATGGGCCAAACTGAGGGGCTATGTTCAGAATGCGTATTTTTGTCTGCCTAACAGAGTACTTTGGAAGTTTGCTCAGGTTAAAAGTGCAGCGTTAAGGAGTTCCTGCTGTGGTGCAACAGGATCTGCGGCATCTCTGGAAAGCTGGGGTGCTGGTTTGATCCCCAGCCTAACACTGTTGCCTCAGCTGTGGCGTAGGTTGCAACTGCGGCTTGGATCTTGATCACCCCCGCCCCCGTGCTGCCCGGGAGCTCCATATGTGTCAAGGTGGCCCAACAAGTAGGAAGACAACGTGCAGCATTACCATTTTGCAGGGGCCCCGAGTTTGTTAGGCTTAGCTTTTCAGGAATGTCTCTGAATAAAAGGCATTATTTCTCTTGATAATGGTATAAAATTCTTTCCTGACTTTGAACCTCCAAATCCCATACATTTCTTCTGAGCTAAAAAAAAAAAAAAAAAAAAAAAAAAAAAGTATGCTCTCATATTGGTGACTGAAGATAGAAACATCTTTAGTTTTACCTGCTAGTAAGAATACCAGGTTTTCCAGCCAAGGAAAGCAGACCAAGAGAGGCCAAAGGGCTGGCTCTAGGCCTATAGCCACTTCTTTTGAATAAAATCACTGGCCTGGAGGATGAACCCTCAGCTTTAGGAAGAAGGGCAATTGGAAGAAGAACATGACCAAAGGATACTGAGTGGGAGATAAGCACTAATGTTTCAGATGCACTGTTTCTGCTTTCAAGTTCACAAAGTGGATCCATCTTCAACCTCTTCTGTTAACTCAGTAAAGTAACTACAGGAAACCAAGTCCCAGTAAGCAATGATCTCAAGTCAGCAAGTGTTGGTTTTCCATTTTATTTTATTTTATGTTCCTTTTTTCTTTTATTCCTTATGGAAGCTGCCAAGCTAGGGGTCCAATCAGAACTGCAGCTACAGCCTACGGCACAGCCACGGCAACACTGGATCCTTAACCCACCGAGTGAGGCCAGGGATCAAACCCATATCCTCAAGGAGACACTCTCGGGTCCTTAACTTGCTGAGCCACAACAGGAACTCCTTTTCTTTGTTTAAATTTTATGCTATTAAGGTATAGTTGACTTACAGCATGTTTTTGCAATCGGAGACACAAGACCAGCACATACAAGCAATAAGAAATGACTAGAAATAATGAATAATTGAGTTCTGTCCCATGGGACCCAAGGACTCAGGCAGAAGAAATCACTCAAGACCCTGGGAGTTGGAGAAATTCTCATTAAGGGAGTGGAATTCAAACAGGTCCTGAAGAACAGTCACAAAAAATAATATTTTCCCATTGAAGTTTTATATGTGAATTGAAGGACTTGAGTGTCTTTAAAATTTTCCTTAAAAAATAAAAGATCAAAGTGATGTTCTTTCTAAGGGTTGTGACCCAGCTTATGAAATGACAAACACACGCCTTAGGCAATCTCACTCACTAGTGGTTCATCCTATTTTGTAACATCGAAGTTGTCATTGAAACGTGTCGCTTTGGCAGAGGGCAGACTCAGAGGGCAACTCAGGTAGATTCAACCTTCCTGAGGTGAGTCATGTCGCCATAGTCTCCAGGTGATGGCATCTTAAATGTCGTATTCTAGTTAATTTCCACTTCAGGCCGGAAGGTTAAGCTCTTGACCTTATGTTAGTCACCCCTTATCTGGGCCGTTGTTCACGCTGGACCCGTTGTCATCATCGTCACCACTTAGCAGAATTGCACAATGTCAAAGGGGCCCTTCTAGATCCTTAGTTTTGTTTGCACTCGTTCCCGTCTAAATAATACCCCCTTTCTGTTTACCTTGCACACATCTCCCATGATTCTTTTAGAGTGAATTTTGAGTCCTGACTTCCTTCATCTTTTGGAGCTGGAGCTACTTTTTAGTCCTGTGATCCCAGTTGTGTTTCTATCTTAAATTGTGTCTTTATAATCATGTTTCATTCTATCTCATGTCTTTGGGTTGGTTTCCAGTTTTTCACATGATAGCAACAAGCTCTTTGGAAGAGTTTTGTTATCCAGCCGGGCCTCTTTTTCAGATAACTTAGGGTACAGTGAGGAATTAATAAGCAAATTAATGAACAACCACAGTGTCCTGGAAATTTTTAAGGAAGAAGGCCACTGCTGTAAATGAAAGATGAAATCACATTCTTTCTTGGTTATTTACAGGTTTTTTTTCTGGAGAGGTGGGAACTTTTTTTTAAAATGCGAATTGCAGAAATAATACATATTTATTGTGAAAAATCCGTAAATTATAAAATAAAGCAGAAAGAAAATTAAAATAATCTATAATGATCCCTACAAAAAAACCAGTCACTATTACTATATTACTATTGTCACACATGCATATATATATATGTATATATATATATATTTTTTTTTTTTTGCAAACCATCTACTGTATTTATCATACTCACTGGTAGTCTAACAGGTTATGCATGTTTAACCGTGTCTTAAATGCTCTTCTTTTTTTTTTTTTTTTTTTTTTTTTTTTTTTATTAAATTTTATTTTCCCACTGTACAGCAAGGGGGTCAGGTTATCCTTACATGTATACATTACAATTACAGTTTTTCCCCCACCATTTCTTCTGTTGCAACATGAGTATCTAGACATAGTTCTCAATGCTATTCAGCGGGATCTTCTTGTAAATCTATTCTACGTTGTGACTGATAAGCCCAAGCTCCCGATCCCTCCCACTCCCTCCCCCTCCCATCAGGCAACCACAAGTCTCTTCTCCAAGTCCATGATTGATTTTCTTTTCTGAGGAGATGTTCATTTGTGCTGGATATTAGATTCCAGTTATAAGTGATGTCATATGGTATTTGTCTTTGTCTTTCTGGCTCATTTCACTCAGTATGAGATTCTCTAGTTCCATCCATGTTGCTGCAAATGGCATGATGTCATCCTTTTTTATGGCTGAGTAGTATTCCATCGTGTATATATACCACATCTTCCGAATCCAATCCTCTGTCGATGGACATTTGGATTGTTTCCATGTCCTGGCTATTGTGAATAGTGCTGCAATGAACATGCGGGTGCATGTGTCTCTTTTAAGTAGAGCTTTGTCCGGATAGATGCCCAAGAGTGGGATTGCAGGGTCATATGGAAGTTCTATGTATATATTTCTAAGGTATCTCCAAACTGTTCTCCATAGTGGCTGTACCAGTTTACATTCCCACCAGCAGTGCAGGAGGGTTCCCTTTTCTCCACAGCCCCTCCAGCACTTGTTATTTGTGGATTTATTAATGATGGCCATTCTGACTGGTGTGAGGTGGTATCTCATGGTAGTTTTGATTTGCATTTCTCTTATAATCAGCGATGTTGAGCATTTTTTCATGTGTTTGTTGGCCATCTGTATATCTTCCTTGGAGAAATGTCTATTCAGGTCTTTTGCCCATTTTTCCATTGATTGATTGGTTTTTTTGCTGTTGAGTTGTATAAGTTGCTTGTATATTCTAGAGATTAAGCCCTTGTCAGTTGCATCATTTGAAACTATTTTCTCCCATTCTGTAAGTTGTCTTTTTGTTTTCTTTTGGGTTTCCTTTGCTGTGCAAAAGCTTTTCAGTTTGATGAGGTCCCATGGGTTTATTTTTGCTCTAATTTCTATTGCTTTGGGAGACTGACCTGAGAAAATATTCATGATGTTGATGTCAGAGAGTGTTTTGCCTATGTTTTCTTCTAGGAGTTTGATGGTGTCCTGTCGTATATTTAAGTCTTTCAGCCATTTGGAGTTTATTTTTGTGCATGGTGTGAGGGTGTGTTCTAGTTTCATTGCTTTGCATACAGCTGTCCAGGTTTCCCAGCAATGCTTGCTGAATAGACTTTCCTTTTCCCATTTGATGTTCTTGCCTCCCTTGTCAAAGATTAATTGACCATAGGTGTCAGGGTTAATTTCCAGATTCTCTATTCTGTTCCATTGGTCTGTCTGTCTGTTTTGATACCAGTACCACACTGTTTTGATGACTGTGGCTTTGTAGTATTTCTTGAAGTCTGGGAGAGTTATGCCTCCTGCTTGGTTTTTGTTTCTCAGGATTGCTTTGGCGATTCTGGGTCTTTTGTTGTTCCATATAAATGTTTGGATTGTTTGTTCTAGTTCTGTGAAAAATGTCCTGGGTAATTTGATAGGGATTGCATTGAATCTGTAGATTGCTTTGGGTAGGATGGCCATTTTCACAATATTGATTTTTCCAATCCAGGAACATGGAATATCTTTCCATTTTTTTACATCTTCTTTGATTTCTTTGATTAAGGTTTTATAGTTCTCGGCATATAGGTCCTTTACCTCTTTGGTTAGGTGTATTCCGAGGTATTTTATTTTGTGAGGTACAATTTTAAAAGGTATCGTATTTTTGTATTCCTTTTCTAATGCTTCATTGCTGGTATACAGAAATGCAACTGACTTCTGAATGTTAATCTTATATCCTGCCACTTTGCTGAATTTATTAATCAGTTCAAGGAGTTTTGGGGTTGAGTCCTTAGGGTTTTCTAGGTATAGAATCATGTCATCTGCATACAGTGACAGTTTGATCTCTTCTCTTCCTATATGGATGCCTTTGATTTCTTTTGTTTGTCTAATTGCTGTGGCTAAGACTTCCAAAACTATGTTGAAGAGCAGTGGTGAGAGTGGGCATCCCTGTCTTGTTCCAGATTTGAGTGAGAAGGCTTTCAGTTTTTCCCCATTGAGGATTATATTTGCTGTGGGTTTATCATAAATGGCTTTGATTATATTCAGGAATGTTCCCTCTATACCCACTTTGGCGAGGGTCTTGATCATGAATGGATGTTGAACTTTGTCAAATGCTTTTTCTGCATCTATTGAGATGATCATATGATTTTTGACTTTTTTTTTGTTAATGTGGTGTATGATGTTGATTGATTTGCGTATGTTGAACCATCCTTGTGAACCTGGGATGAACCCAACCTGGTCATGGTGTATAATTTTTTTGATATGTTGTTGGATTCGGTTGGCTAAGATTTTGTTGAGAAGTTTTGCATCTATATTCATCAATGATATTGGGCGATAGTTTTCTTTTTTGGTGGTATCTCTGCCTGGTTTTGGAATGAGGGTGATGGTGGCCTCATAGAATGTCTTTGGGAGTATTCCTTCTTCTTCAACCTTTTGAAAGAGTTTAAGGAGGATGGGCACCAATTCCTCTTTATATGTTTGATAGAATTCACCTGTGAAGCCATCTGGTCCTGGGCTTTTATTTGTAGGGAGTGATTTTATGACCTCTTCAATTTCATTTCTAGTGATCGGTCTGTTCAGTTGGTCTGTTTCTGCTTGATTCAGTTTTGGCAGGCTGTAAGATTCTAGAAAATTGTCCATTTCTTCCAGATTGTCAAACTTATTGCCATATAGTTGTTCATAGTATTCTCTTATGGTTTTTTGTATTTCTGCTGTATCCGTTGTGATTTCTCCTTTTTCATTTATAATTTTGGTGATTTGGGTTCTTTCTCTCCTCTTTTTAGTGAGTCTGGCCAGGGGTTTATCAATTTTGTTCACCTTTTCAAAGAACCAGCTCTTGGTTTTATTAATTTTCTCTATTGTTTTTTGAGTCTCTATTTTATTGATTTCTTCTTTGATCTTTACAATTTCCTTCCTTCTGCTGACTTTAGGACTTCTTTGTTCTTCTTTTTCTAATTCATTTAGGTGGAGGGTTAAGTTGTCAATTTGGGATCTTTCTTCTTTTTTGAGAAAGGCCTGGATTGCTATAAATTTCCCCCTGAGCACTGCTTTCGCAGCATCCCATAGATTTTGAGAGGTTGTGTCTTCATTATCATTTGTTTCAAGATAGTTTTTAATTTCCTTCTTGATTTCCTCATTGACCCATTGGTTTTTTAGTAGCATGTTGTTTAGTCTCCATGGAGTAGGTTTTTTCTCTTTCCTTTTCCCATGGTTGATTTCTAATTTCATGGCATTGTGGTCAGAGAAGATACTTGAGATAATTTCTATGCTCCTAAATTTATTGAGATTCGCTTTATGTCCCAATATGTGGTCGATTCTTGAGAATGTTCCATGAGCATTTGAGAAGAATGTGTATTCTGATTTTTTTGGATGTAGTGTCCTGAAGATATCAATTAAGTCTAACTTTTCTATTGTTTCCTTTAGGATCTCTGTTGCTTTATTGGTTTTCTGTCTAGAGGATCTGTCCATTGATGTGAGGGGGGTATTTAGGTCTCCTACTATGATTGTATTCTCATCAATATCTCCCTTTATGTCTGTTAATATTTGTTGTGTGTATCTGGGTGCTCCTGTATTTGGGGCATATATGTTGATGATAGTAACATCCTCTCCTTGGATGGATCCCTTAATCATTAAATAGTGTCCTTCTTTGTCTTTCTTTATGTCTTTTGTTTTAAAGTCTATTTTGTCTGATATGAGCGTTGCAACTCCTGCTTTTCTGTCATGTCTATTGGCATGAAATACTTTTCCCCAGCCTTTCACTTTCAATCTATATGTATCTTTTGTCCTAAGGTGAGTTTCTTGTAGGCAGCATATTGAAGGTTTTTGCCGTTTTATCCACTCAGCCATTCTGTGTCTTTTGATTGGGGCATTCAGTCCATTGACATTTAAGGTGATAATTGATAGATGATTATTTATTGCCATTTGATCCTCGTGTTCCAGTTGATTCTATGGTTCTCCATTCTTCTTTTTTTTTTTTTTTGGTTGGATGGTCTCCTGTTATTATCTGCTTGAGTGTATTTTTTTTTTCATTTTTTGCAAATGCAATATTTGGTTTTGGCTTGTGGTTGCCCTGTTTTTTAAGTATGCTAACCCCTTCCCATAATTGTGTGTTTTAGCCTGATGGTCCTGTAAGTTCAAACACTTCATTATTATATTAAAATTAAGAAGAGAGACATACATACAAACAAAAAGGATTATTTACCTCCTAACATCCCTTGCCCACATTTTATGGTTTTGATGACTCTTTTATTTTTTTCTTTTTAATTTTATTTTGTTTGAAGCATGTTCATGATTAAATCTGTATGCTGGCTTATTTGAGTGACTGCTCTCTGATTGTATCTTCCTCAGTCCTAGTTCTTCCTCTTCTTCTTCTTCTTCTTTTTTTTTTTTTCTTTTCTTTTTTCTTCCCTTTCCTTCCTTTCTTTTTGGTTTAGAGAAGCCCTTTCAATATTTCCTTTAACCTGGGTTTTGTGTTGCTGTATTCTTTAAGTTTTTGTTTATTGGGAAAAATTTTTATTTCCCCTTCTATTTTAAATGATATTCTTGCTGGATAAAGTATTCTAGGTTGCATATTTTTTCCTTTGAGCACTTTAAATATCTCTTGCCATTCCCTCCTGGCCTGTAGTGTTTCTGTAGAGAAATCAGCTGATATTCTTATGGGGGTTCCCTTGTAGGTAACATTCTGTTTTTCTCTTGCTGCCTTTAGGATCCTCTCTTTATCACTAACTTTTGCCATTTTTATTATGATGTGTCTTGGTGTGGGTCTGTTTGGGTTCAGTTTGTTTGGGGCCCTCTGTGCTTCTTGTATCTTGAATCCAGTATCCTTTAGATTTGGGAAGTTTCCAGCGATAATTTCTTCAAATATATTTTCCATTCCCTTATCTTTTTCTACTCCTTCTGGAATTCCTATTATGCGTAGATTGGCCCGTTTTATATTATCCCATAG
Source organism: Sus scrofa (assembly GCF_054392235.1). Lineage (NCBI taxonomy): Eukaryota > Metazoa > Chordata > Mammalia > Artiodactyla > Suidae > Sus > Sus scrofa. The sequence goes on along the minus strand of NC_139401.1, from coordinate 42,749,958 downwards.
GTCTCTTATATTGCTTTCCAGTTTTTTGATTCGGTTTTCTGTCTGTTGACCAGATTGAGTGATTTCCATTATTCTATCTTCCATATCACTGATTCGTTCTTCTGCATTATTCATTCTGGTTTTTACTGCCCCTAGTTCAGTTTGCATCTCTGCAAATGAATGTTCTAGTTTTTCTTGGCTCCTCCTTATATTTTCTAGCTCCTTTCTGAGGGTATCTGCATTGCTGTTCATATCTTCTCTTAATTCCTTCAGTATTTTCACTATTTCTCTTTTGAACTCCAGGTCTGTCAGACTGCAGAGATCAGTTTCATTGTTGACTGTTTTAGGTGAGTTCTCCTGTTGGTTTGACTGGGGGTGGTTTCTCAGCTTCTTCATCTTGCTTGTTGTCTTCTTTCTCCTGAGGGAGTTGTACTCTCCGTTATCGGGTAGTGTTTGCCTTGTCACTGCCCTGGAATATTTCCTGAGGGCTGTCGTTGTTGGTCAATCTTTTTTTGAGGCAGTGTGGCTTTTCTGGAGTGTTGATGGGACTAACAGTGTTTCTTTGAAGCAAAGGAGGACTTCCTGAGGGCAGACAGGACTGGGAGGTCCACCCCACGATGGTAGCAGATTTCACTTGGTTCTCAGCACCCCCTGGGGTCTTGGGCGGGTAGCAGGGCCCTTGGAGACTCAAGAGGTTCCTCCCCAGGGCAGCCCGACTCAGAAAGACCGTCTGAGATCTTTTCCCGATTCCGCCAGGCTTGTTGCAGCTTTTCTGGGCTGCAGGGGGTCCTGCCTGGAGCTGGCAGTCCTATGCAGCTGGTCCACTAGGTCTCAGCACCCCTTGGGGTCTTGGGCGGGTAGCAGGGCCTTTGGAGACTCAAGAGGCTCCTCCCCAGAACAGCCCGACTCAGAAAGACCGTCTGAGATCTTTTCCCAAGTCGGCCAGGCTTGTTGCAGCTTTTCTGGGCTGCAGGGGGTCCTGCCTGGAGCTGGCAGTCCTATGCAGCTGGTCCACTAGGTCTCAGCACCCCCTGGGGTCTTGGGCGGGTAGCAGGGCCCTTGGAGACTCAAGAGGCTCCTCCCCAGGACAGCCTGACTCAGAAAGACCGTCTGAGATCTTTTCCCAAGTCGGCCAGGCTTGTTGCAGCTTTTCTGGGCTGCAGGGGGTCCTGCCTGGAGCTGGCAGTCCTATGCAGCTGGTCCACTAGGTCTCAGCACCCCTTGGGGTCTTGGGCGGGTAGCAGGGCCCTTGGAGGCTCAAGAGAATGCTCTTCTTCTATATGATCTTGATAACTTTATATTATTTCATACAATTGTATTTATTTACCAATCCTGAAGATTTCTGCTGTTTCCAAATTTCTGCTATTTTAAACAAAACTATTATAAATATTCTTATGCCTAAATCTTTGCACATAGTTCTGATTTTTTCTTTAGGAAATTCCTAGAATTAAGTGTTGGGAACCCTTTGAGGGCATTTAGTAATGATTGGAAAATTGTCACTCCAAGAAAGTTTTATTAATTTAAGGTGGAATTTTCGTAATGGGCTTCTTCGGTACTTCAATAGGAAACCAGTATTTTTGCATCTCTGACACAATACAGAGAAAATCATGATTCTTCACTAGTTTGGAGCTGTAATTTAATGAAGTTGTAGGTACTAGTGGGTTTTTTTGTTTTTTGTTTTTTGGGTTTTTTTTGGTCTTTTTGTCTTTTTAGGGCTGCACCCGAGGCATATGGAGGTTCCCAGGCTAGGGGTCTAATCGAGCTACAACCACCAGCCCACACCACAGCCTATGCCACAGCCACGCCAGATCAGAGCTGAGTCTGCAACCTACACCACAGCTCACTGGAATGCCAGATCCTGAACCCACTGAACAAGGCCAGGGATTGAACCTGCAACCTCATGGTTCCCAGTCGGATACGTTTCCACTGCGCCACGATGGGAACTCCAGTAGGTACTCGTTTTTATAGACTGTCTTTAGTTGTGTAAAATTTCGGTGGTGCTAAGTCATTTTTGCTCTCTACAGTATGTAGGCGAACCCCTTTTGCAATTAATACTTTATGCCTACCGTCATTTACTAGGAACATATTTTTTAGCGTGCTTTAAAATTTTTTGAACACCATTTATCCTGTGCTTCCAGAAGTTTGACTCAGTGCAAAAGAGAAAAAAAGAATAGTCGTGTAGCAAACCATGCTTGAATTATTTTTACCCATCGAGATAAGACATGAATGTAGCCTTTGTCCGCCATCTATTGCAAAAGCTGTTCGATCAGCTGTTTCATGTTTTACATTTTAATTTCCTCTCTAGTTTGCATTCAAGTCCTATGACAGATCTGGGTTTCTTTAGGAGTCCTAGAAGATACAGTTGACTGTTTCAGAATAGCCCTTTTATGCTATGCCAGGTGAAGCAAAACAGCCCTTATTAAGTGCTGATAATAAGCACACATCAAGGCATATATTCAAATGGGTTGGCCTCACTTCATCAAATGTGTGCTCTTATTTTTTTTTGTTTCTGCAGGGGAGAAAAAGCAGTCAAGTTTGCTCATGCGTGGGTTCATTCATTCATTCCATAAACCGTTATCGTTATCGAGTGCCTTGTTTACCAAGCATTGGGCTAGGTGTGGGAATAAACAGATGGCTGCTATGTATTTCCATCTTTGAAGAGTACACCAAACAGAGGGAGGCACGTATGGCTATATACAGCTGAATGCTCTGAGGGGTGGTGGGTGTTGAGACAGAGATGGTTATTGGGTTCAGATGACCCAGAAGAGAGGAAGATGGCAGCTTCGCCTCAGGGCCTCAGAGGACCTGAAGGAAGACTTGGTGATAGGATTACTTGGAGGGATAATTAGCCAATGCAAATGTTCTTCCTTAAAATATAGCCTTATGTGGTTGAAACTTCAATCTGTTGTGTAATATACATGGGGCATTGAAATGTCAGTTTTGTTCCTCTTACCATTGACTCTGAAATGGAAATTACCCTTGACTGGAAGGAGCTGACTTCTCTGTAACAGATAATGAGGGTGTAGAGGCTTTGCCCCCTTGCTTCAATTCAGGTCAACTCTGAAGGGCCATCTCTGCTCTGGAGTGCCCTGTAGGATTTACTGGAGCCTCTGTTGTGACTGCATCTCAGTTCAGCTTCACCCTCTGCCCAATCCTTTTCTCCTTGCTTTTTTTTTAGTTCTGTTGAAGCTCCTAAAGCTTCTGTATGGAAGTCAGTCTCAGAAACTTCTTGCCAAGCATGGACCCTAAGCTAGACAGACCATGATTGAACAGCATCTTTGTTCTGCACATCACAGGGTGTTCTAACCACAAAGCTTCGGTCAGTTGGAGGTGGAAACCATTCAAGGACTTGGCCTTTTCCAGGATATAAGAAGCCAACAGGGCTGGGGAGGGTCCTGAGCCTCCTCAGTTCTGAATAACCTCTCTTAGGTGCCATGAGAGTCCTTGGACCAGGGGCGGAGGGTGGAGGCTGACCACGACACTGGCCCAAACACGCTCCGGGGAATTCAGTTCTTCTCCGACCACTCTGTGGGCCGATTTAGAGCTGGAACTCATAGCCTCTGATCTGGAATTGCTACAAAGACGGATTTCCTCCTTTAGTGGAGAAATGTGTGGCAGTGCAGCCAAGGGATACATTATGAAACAGACACCCCTCATCTGTGAAGACTGGATACAGGTCAGAAGCATCCCTCTAGTGTAGGCTACCATTTTGGATCCAGCTCAGATTCTGGGTTCTTGGCAACAGGGTACTGTTGGTGTCTACTGCTATTCCTCCCCTAATCCTACAACCATTCCATGCAGCTTCCTGTGGGATTTCTCCCAGAGAATTGAAGATAACCGAAGGCGATTATAAAAATGGTTGATGGAACGCCAGATGGACCAAGGAGAAAGTGAGGCCATGAGGAGAACTGTGGGTGGTATTTGAGTGGAGAGGTTAAGAGATTCAGGGTCCTTAGTTAAAGGACATTCATATCAGGTGGGTTTGAGCAAGTGACCTAGAAGAATAAAAGATCAGGATTCCAAGGGAGGCTGCTGTAGAGTTTTGACAGGTAACATTTTTTTTTATTTTTAAAAAGTTTGTATGAAGTATAGTTGATTTACAATGTTGTGTTAATTTCTCTGTACAGCAAAGTGTCTCGGTTATGCACACATATACATTCTTTTCCATTATGGTTCATCCCAGGATACAGAATATAATTCCCTGTGCTGTACAGTAGGACCTTATTGTTTATCCATTCTGTATATAATAACTTGCATGTGCTAAACCTAACCTCCCAATCCTTCCCTCCCCCACCCATCTCCCCCTTAGTCACCACAAGTCTCTTCTCTAAGTTTTGTATATAAGTTCATTTGCATCCTTTTTTAAGATTCCACATATAAATGATATCATATGGTATTTGGTTTTCTTTGTCTGACTTACTTTGCTTAGTATGGTAATCTCTAGTTGCTGCAAATGGCATGTTTTCATTCCTTTTTATGGCTGAGTAATATTCCATTGCGTGCATAACAGGAAAGCTTTTGATTGTACTTCTTGGAAATGATCATTAATGGCATTTAAATGAGTTGCACCATTTTGAATCAGCATGTCCAGAAATATGATTCTCTGTGTGATTTGACAAATGATTTCTTAAAAAAATTTTTGGCTTTTTAGGGCCACACCTGTGGCATATGGACGTTCCCAGGCTTGGGGTCAAATTGAAGCTACAGCTGCAGCCTACACCAGAGCCACAGCAATGAGGGCTCCTTTAACCCACTGAGCAAGGCCAGGGATCAAACCCACATCCTCATGGATACTAGTTGGGTTCGTTACCACTGAGCCACGATGGGAACTCCAGCAAATGATTTAAAAGCCAGAAAAATTAATGTCTTTTTTTTTTAATAGTAATCTGCTGTTGGTTTTATAGTTGGGTAGAGGAGACAACCATTCATTTAGTCTACGTTTAGGGATGACCAGAAGGCCCCTCTGCTGGAGGGAGAAAGATAGGAATCCTGTGCTTTGAATCCTGAGGGTTCTGAGTAGAGGCCTGTATTCACATTGCACGCACATCTCTGGAGGGATGACCCCTCAACTGCTGACTCATGTGTGACTGATGTACACAGAATGGGAAGGGGACCCAGAGCAAGGGACTCAGGGTTCATCAGTGAAGAGCAGCCAGGAAACACAGAACGACTTTCCCTAGCAGCTCTTTTTTTTTTTTTTTTTTTTTTTTTTTTTTTTAAAGATGATTGGAAAAGGGCAGAAAAAGGCAAGGTTAGTATTATATAAAGTCCAGTAGGGACAGCACGTTGTCCCATTCCATAGCAAAACAGAGAAAGGAGAGAGCCTGGCCTTCCCAAACCAAACGTTACAGACGTAGACTATTAATATGGTGATGGCTTTGAGGATTCTGTTCTCAGACTGAAAAAGACGAAGCATTATTACTTATGGAAATGTCTGTAAAAGGAATTGTGGGCTATTTTTTTGTGTGTCTTTTTAGGGCTGCACCCTCAGCATGTGGAAGTTCCCAGGCTAGGGGTCGAATCGGAGCTACAGCTGCTGGCCTACCCCACAGCCACAGCCACGCCAGATCCGAGCCGCATCTGCGACCTACACCACAGCTCACGGCAACCCCAGACCCTTAACCCACTGAGCAAGGCCAGGGATCAAACCCACATCCTCATGGATGCTAGTCGGATTCGTTTCCACTGCACCACGATGGGAACTCCATGGGCTAGTTTTCAATCCTGTGATCCAGCCTCTTATATTTACTATCTCCCAAAGCATCTTGGCTGGCAGCATGCCAGTCTGTCTCCGTCCATCTGCTGTTAGCCTTTGATCTGGAAAACATGAAGCGAGCAGCTTCTACGTGCCGTGTGCAAGGAATGAACAATTGAAATCAGGATACGGGTCCAGCTTAACATGGGCACACTCACGCACCAGGAACAATGTTCAGTTACATTTCTTGTGCCTATTTATTGTTGACGCAGGCACCAAAAAGTGTCCTTTTGGGGAGATAATTTAAATACTTTAATATTATCACATGTATGATTTTATTTCCCAAATCCAGTATTAATCCCATCAATTTCATTCCTTCTGTTGACTGTGTTTCACATCAGAATGTGGGAAAATTATATTCCACATCTGACCTGTGTCCTTTTTCCTCTTTTTCCCCTTATTTATCATTTTTAATTTCTTTTTTTAAGAGTTATTTTATTGGAGTTCAAGTCCCCTGCTAGCTTTTTAAAGGGCTTACTCATAGATGGCGTGACACATCTAGCCTTAGGAGTGGGTAAGGAGGACATCATAAATGCCTTTTCTGTCATCCGAAATTGGGTTGCATGCAGGAATGGTCACAATCGAAACAGAAATCACACAGTTCGCCCTCGTTGATAAAGGCAGAACATCCAAAATACGCTGCCTGCAATCTGCTTTTCTCTCCTTGTTCCTTTCTCTCTGATTTCACGAAGCGTATGTCCAGAGGGAAATGAGTTTTCTGTAGATCAATCCGCCTGCCAGTCCACAGTATGGAGCTTCCAGTGGACAGGTCTGAGAAATGGGGAAAAGTACAAAGAGGTTGAGCTGGCTGCGAGGTAGCGGAGGCAAAAACCCTGTGTGTGCAAAAGAAAAATCGTTTGGAGCTTGTGCTTGGTTTATTTCTGGGTTTTAGTTTGTGATCAGAATGCTATGAGAAGCCGATGGGAATGAGAGTGCCTTTTTTGTTCTCCTACGGTGTCCTTTTAAAGGTATGTTTCAGTACACAGATAAATCTTTTAAATCTGGCTTCCTTTCCCATAGATGAATTAATTCCTTTGGAAGGAGTTTGTAGATGTAAAGATTGCCTGAGAATACGTTGGAAACCAATTTTTAAAATTCAAAGCATTAGTGAACTTTAAATTTCCAGTGAATGTGTTAATATGTATGTGTAAGCTCTTTGAATAGTGTTTCTCTGAAAATAGGGACTGAAAAAGTACTAGCATTTAGAATTTAAAGCAGCCTTCAAAGCATGCATTCTATATATACATTCTTGGCATTTTTTCGCACTATTTTTGAAAATACAGTGGATGAAAACCTCCGTGACAGTGAAAAATGATGTCTGCAGTTTTCAAATTACAAGTAATTTGTAAAGTGAGAACTCATTCAATCTTGCTGTTGAAACCCTTGCAGCTATATGTGTGACGAACAAACAAAACGCATGTGCAAGAGATAGTAACAAAAACATCTGCCTGATATTTCTAAAGGACCTTGGTTACATATAATTCTGTATACACAAGAAAGGCAGTATTCGTTTTTTTTTTTTCCTCCGCAAATACATTCTTCCTGTAAGGTGGTGCGCGTAGTATATTGATTTGTATAGTTTTGCATGAAGTGGAAAGTCGGAGAGAGATACGGAGTGTGGAAACACATCAAAAGCTTTTATTTCTCTCACGCAGTTACTTGTCTAGTTGAATATTGTTTTCTACATTTTCGGCATCTGAGCCTCGTAGTACAGCCCAGCCTGAGGGGGGTTGGGTCCTATAAACTGTTATTTAACTTATGTTGTTTTCCATAGTTCCCACTGAGAAAAGGTTTTTCAGCTTGACACAAATGAACCTATTTACAAAACGAGGAGAACAGATTCCTGGTTGCCAAGGGGGAGAGGATTGGGGGGGGTGGGTGGAGTGGGAGGTTGGGGTTGGCAGATGTCAGCTATACCTGGAGGGTATGAACAAGGTACTACTGCATAGTACAGAGAACTGTATTCAATATCCTATGATAAACCATAGTGGAAGAGTTCCCTGGTGGCCAAGCAGTTAAGGATCCAGCATTGCAGTGGCTTGGGTCACTGCTGGGGCGCAGGTTCAGTCCCTGGCCTGGGAACTTCTGCATCCCGTGGGGGTGGCCAAAAAAAAAAAAAAAAAGGAAGTTCCCGTCGTGGCTTAGCAGAAACGAATCTGGCTAGCATCCGTGAGGACACAGGTTTGATCCCTGGCCCCGCGTGGTGGGTTAAGGATCCGGTGTTGCCTTGAGCTGTAGTATAGCTCACAGACAAGGCTCAGATCCTGTGTTGCTGTGGCTCTGGTGCAGGCCAGCAGCTACAGCTCCGATTCGACCCCTAGCCTGGAACTTCCATATGCTGCAGGTGCAGCCCTGAAAAAAAAATAATGGAAAGGAATATTTTTAAAAAGAGTCTATATATATATATATATATATATATATAACTGAATCACTTTGTTTTATAGCAAAAATGAACACAACATAGTAAATCAACTATACTTCAATTAAAAAAAAATTTTTTTTAGCTTCTAGTGCCATGTATTAACCAGGCATTGTAAAGCATCACTTCTTATCAGTTCCACGATCCCCCTGTTTCCTGCTTCCTTCCTATTTCTCTAGCTGGTCCTTCAGTCTCCTGTGCCCCCTCTACCTCCAGTGTCCCCTGTTTTGGGAATCAGAATCACTTTCAGACAAGTTTTCAAGCCAAGACCCTTGACATTGGGAGCAGTCGTCGGAGGGGTGCCAGCATCTCCCCTCGGCACCCATTCCCACGTTCAGGGACCTGTGGCTTCTGGCTGTTGCACGTTTTTGCCTGAGAGCTTTCCTTGGTCGCTGGAACCCATACGGGCTTCCACTCAGGACAGGCCAGCAGTGGGGTGGGGTTGATGCCCCCAGGAGCAACCGTCTTCCTAAGACTGACAAGATCAATCCGCTCTCATTTGGAATCCTCAAGGCGTGTTCCCAGTCTCCCAGAGGTCCCGAGTGGGAAGAGTCCTCAGTAGCCCACAGTGACAGCCTGCTGGATCCTGCACCTTCATTGCCTACCCTTTCCTTTCGCACCTCCCCAGAGCCCTCCCAGGGCTTCTGGAGGTCACCACCCCTATAAACTAGTGGCATCTGACTCCTCGTTTCAGGGTCTGCTTTAGGATAGTAGCTTCTTTCTTCTTTTCTTTCTTTTTTTTTTTTTCATTTTCTGTGTTTTTTACCCTTTATTTTTTCATTTTTTAAAGTTTTATTCAAGTATAGTTGATTTACACCGTAGTGATCATTTCTGCTGTACAACCAAGTGATCCACTTATGCGTGTACACACATCCCATCATTCTCTTTCAAGGCGCAGCTCGGATCCTACGTGGCAGCTGCAGCTCTGATTCAACCCCTAGCCTGGGAGCTTTCATAGGCTACAGGTGCAGCCCTAAAAAAAGAAAAAAAAAAGCCATTCTCTTTCAGATTCTCCTCCCATATGGGTTATCGCAGAATATTGGCTGGAGGTCCCCGTGCTGTACAGCTATTCATTCCACCCACCGTCTCTGCGCCGCTCTTGACCTGGGGTTCTGCTCGTAGACCGCTAGTTCTCAGCATCTGCTCATTTATGTCCTGACGTTTGGTCCAGCCCTTCTCCGATCCATTCTTTTGTCTTTATTACTGTGATAAAATATATCTAATGTAAAGGTCACCATTTTAACCATTTTAAGTGTCCCATTCAGTAGCATTAGGTACATCGACACTGTTGTGCCACCACCCATTGCCAGAGTGTTGTCATCGTCCTAAACTGAAAGTCTGTCCCCATTCAACACTAACCCCCTGTTCCTCTCTCCCCTCAGCCCCTGGTAACCACCATTCTCCTTCCCGCCTCTACAGATTTGACATTTCTGGAAACATTCTGGAAACCTCAGGGGGTGTGGAAGCCTAGAGGAGGTCTGAGAGTCAAGAAAGGGGGCCTTTTCAAGCCTGTTTCCACTCTGGGTGATGGGACCTCAATTCCGCCGGGCACCCCGGGGGAGACAGTGTGGGATGCTCCTCAGTTATCCCCCCTGCCTTGCGAGGCAGCTGGGGTACTTGATGGGCTTTGGTGGCACCTGCAGCCAGAAACAAGCCCTCGGGCAGAGTCAGTCAAGGGCTCAAGTAGATGTGAATGAGGACAGAGTTCCCGTCATGGCACATCGGTTAATGAGCTCGACTAGGATCCATGAGGACATGGGTTCGATCCCTGGCGTCGCTCAGTGGGTTGGGGATCTGGCGTTGCCATGAGCTGTGGTGTAGGTCCCAGACGCGGCTCAGATCCCACGTTGCTATGGCTGTGGTGTAGGCTGGCGGCTACAGCTCCGATTCAACCCCTAGCCTGGGAACCTCCATATGCCAAGGGTGTGGCCCTAAAAAGACAAAAAAAAAATGCGGATGAGGAGGCAATGTGGGTGGAGCATGGATAACACCTGCTGTATCAACTTTCATCAAAACCTCAAAATTGGAATTCCCATTGTGGCTCAACAGGTTTAAGAACCCGACATAGTCTCCATGAGGATGCAGGTTCGATCCCTGGCCTCGATCAGTGGGTTTAGGATCCAGCATTGCCTTGAGCTTCGGTGTAAGTCACAGACGTGGCTTGGATCCAGCATTGCTGTGGCTGTGGCATAGGCTGGCAGCTACAGCTCGGATTCAACTCCTAGCCTGGGAACTTCCATATGCCGCACGTGTGGCCATGAAAGGACTAGAAAACACCTCAAGATAACTTTTAAAAGTAATAATAATAATAAACCTTATTGAGTTCTAAAAATTCATCTTCTTAAGGTTTTTAACTAAGAGCTTCATTGATATATATAATTCACATGCCATACAAGTCACTCCCTTCAAGTGTACAATTTAATGGTTTTTAACACGTTCACAGCGTTGTGTAATCGTCACCCCAGTGTAACTTTATTTTTTTGTCTTTTTAGGGCTGCACCTGGCCCTGGGGCATACCGAGGTTCCCAGGCTAGGGGTCCAATCAGAGCTGCAGCTGCCGGCTTACACTATGCCCACAGCAATGCCAGATCCGAGCTGTGTCTGCGACCTACACCACAGCTCACGGCAACACCATATCCCTAACCCACTGAGTGAGGCCAGGGATCGAACCTGCATCCTCATGGATGCTAGTCAGATTCATTTCCGCTGAGCCACAGCAGGAAGTCCACCAGTTCCTGTTGAATGCCGCCCCCCCCCCCCCGCAAAGGAATCCCTGCACCCATTTGCAGCCATTCTTCTTTCCCACCACCCTCACCCCCACCACTACCCACCTCCCCCCAGCCCCTGGCAACCACTCATCTGCTTTCTGTCTCTAGATATTTGCTTGTTCTGGATATTTCATGGAAATGGAATCGTACCATGTATGACCTTTTGTGTTTTTTTTCTTCTTTCACTCAGTCACTCAGTTTTCATGTTCATCCACATTGTATCAGGTATGAGTCCTCCACTCCTTTTTCATGGCTAAATAATGTTCCATTGTATGATACACCGTATCAGTTTATCTCTTCATCAGTTGATGGACATTTGGATTGTTTCCACTTTTTAGCTATTGTAGATAGTGGTAGTGCTGCTGTGAACATTCATGTACAAATTTTTGTGGGGACGTATATTTTCATTTCTCTTGGGTAGATACCTAGGAGTAGAATGGCTAGGTCATATGCATCAATAGAACGCTACACTTTACCTTTTGAGAATCATCTTCCTAAGACTTTAAAATGTCACCTTCAGGGAGTTCCCTGGTGGTCTAGTGGTTAGGATTCCATGGTATCATGACTGCAGCCCTGGTTCAATCCCTTGTCTGGAAACTGAGATCCCATATCAAACTGATGCCTTCCACTCCCCCCAAAGTCATCTTAAGTGGTTTTCTGCATACCGCATAGTGTGGATGCACCTAGGAAGTTGGTATTTTGTGGTGCCTTCTGGGAAGAGAAGTTGACTGTGTTCATCAAGGCGATTGGAAGGAGATGGGGGGGCCTCTAGTTGTAATAAAGGCACGTGAGTAGAGGGTCCTGACCAGCCGGCCTGCCTGCTTCTCTCATATGCTTTTCCCAGATGGTTGGGGCTGGAAGAGATCCTTGGGGCAAAATGCCCCAACATTCACAGGAAAACCTGACCAAAGAAAATACTTACCGGGAGTTCCCATCGTGGCTCAGCAGAAATGAATCTGATGAGGAACCATGAGGTTGAAGGTTCGATCCCTGGCCTTGCTCCGTGGGTTAATGATCTGGCGTTGCCGTGAGCTGTGGTATAGGTCCCAGACAAGGCTCGGAACTGGTGTTGCTGTAGCAGTGGTGTAGACCAGCTGCTATAGATCCAATTCGACCCCTAGCCTGGGAACCTCCATATGCCGTGTTTGGGGCCCTAAAAAGAAAAAAAAAAAAAAAAGAAAATGCTTATCTGTGTGTGTAAGTATAAGCTTATATCTAAAATGTGTATATTTACATGAATATATTTATGTGTATGTTTAGGTATTATATTTAACACATAAAAAGTATTTTCCTTAGTTATAGTTTTCCTATAAACATTGGAGCATTTTAGTTGGCCCATGAGCCTGAAATATAGATCGTGGTGCCAAATTCAATCCCTTGATGGGTGAATGATAATTACATTGTGTTCTTCAGTTTAGGAAGCACAATATAAACAGTGTTATTAAGTTCCAAACTTTACAGGGTAATCTAATAAAGATGTATTGGTGGTGTTCAAAGAAAAAGCAATTAAGGGAAACAGCTCCTGAGCCTCGAAAAAAACCATGTACATCCTTCACTCCTTTCCCCAGTCTGATCATTAGGTTGTAATTGAAGTAAATTTCATAAAATATCAAGGCGTTGAGCTTATTTTTATTAGACTTTATATACAGTTGACCTTTGGGAAAGCAGTTCTATCAATTTACTTGTGGAGATTTTTTTTTTCTGAAACAGGGAGGGTTTAGTGGCAATATAAAGGCAGATAGACTGTGATTTATAGAGAAGTTTTGCAGTTATGTAACTCTAAGTTCTTAATTTTAGGTGTTTAAAAAGTATAAATTTAAAACAAAAAGTCAATCATGTGTATAATGAATCCTGGAAACAGTCCAATAAATGAAACTACTCATGTGGTATCATGACATACTTTTTTTTTTTTTTTTACTAATTTTGGATGACTTATTTTCATAAGTTCATTTTTAAGTCTTATCCGAAGACAGTGGCTTTTGACATTTAGGTATATTTTCTTTCGGCCTCGTTTCATGCACTTATTTGTTTTCTCTTCGTGTGTGTCGGGGGCACATTTATATTTATAGTTATAGTACAGACACAATTTTATATCTTTTCACCTTATATTAAAACATAAGCATTTTCCACATTACTACAGTCTTTATGAACACAGTTTATTTATTTTGTTTTTTAATTTTTTGTCTTTTTGTCATTTCTAGGGCCGCTCCCTCGGCACATGGAGGTTCCCAGGCTGGGGGTCGAATCAGATCTGTACCTGCCGGCCTAAACCACAGCCACAGTAACACCAGATCCGAGCCACGTCTGCGACCTACACCACAGCTCACGGCAACGCCGGATCTTTAACCCACTGAGCAAGGGCAGGGACCGAACCCGCAACCTCATGGTTCCTAGTTAGATTCGTTAACCACTGAGCCACGATGGGAACTCCATGAACACAGTTTAATATCAAATAAGCTTGCCATAGCTCTCTTAACTACTATGGCCATTATATATTATGTTTGTGTTGTTTAAATGACATTGCATTAAAGATCTTTACGAATAATATTTTCCCACATTTGATATTATTTCTTGGAATAGAATCATAAAGTAATAGTTTCCCATTTAAAGATATGGACACTTTAAAGGTTTTGACAGATACTGCCAAATTGCTCTTCGCAAATGTCTCACCAAGGATTATTCCAGTCAGCTTTGTTTCATCACATTGTTGGCAGCATTTAATATCGTCCTTTTCCCCCCACTCTTTCTCAAATTGAGAGGGAAAACGGTATTTCTCGGTTTCTCACATTGAGAGGTGAAAATTCTTGTTTTTAATTTTAATTACTAGCGACGTCGAACGTTTTTCTTGTGTCTATTATTCAATTACATTTTCTGGGAGTGCTATTTCTATTTCATGTTTTTCTTGACATGTGGTTAGACTATGGGGTGGGAGCTATTCTTTTTAGATAAACCAATATTTATATATAGTTTTTATGTATACTTATGTATCTAGACTGATAAGTATTTTAAACCAATATTTATATATAATATTCATGTAACTTATGTATCTAGACTGAAATATTTTAGCCAAGATGTTTCAAGGCTCCTTGAGGTGTTCCCTGGTGGCTCAGTGGGTTAAGGAGCTGGTGTTGTCAGTGGTGTGGCTGTGGTTACAGCTATGGCGTGGGTTGGATCCCTGGCCTGGGAACTTCTTCATGCGGTGTGCGGGGCCCCAAAAAATCAACCTGAAAAAAACATGCTCTTTGGGAACCCTTCTAATGCATGTAGCCTTCTCTGAGCCTCTCAGCCACTTCCAGTGTACAGATTTCACACTGGGGGTCTGGCCAGTAGCCACAGGATGATCCCGACACTGCAACTACAATGATTTAATCCAATGCCTAGACTTCCTTTGCAGGTTTTCCTGGTGGTACTCTTCTATGCCAAGTTTGCATTGTGATTCAACTTGCTTTCACATACTCCGAGGGAAAACATAGTGGTTTCAGACTTACCTATGCTAAGAGGTCTCTCCAAATTGCTCTGTGTTTTACCCCAAGTCAACAAGTGGGAAAATAAATAAATAACTATTGGCTTTGTAGTTGGGTCAGTTATGAGAGACAGAAGGAATTGCACTAAGGGGTATGGATGGACATAGTAAGACAGAGCCAAGAATGTACATGGAGACTCCCATGAAGATATGTTTACAGAGAGTAAAGGAACCCCAGAAAGAGACTCATTGGATCAAACAGAAATCCAGAGGGATGAAGGGGCACAGGAACATAAATCACAGTGTGACTTTTGAGACTTGGAATTTGGTTACTCAAGGCTGTTAAATGCATGTTTGCAACCGTGGGTGTAAGCGTTGACATCGGTGTTTTCAGCTCCATGTGCTCCTTTGTCCGGAGGAATTGGTCAAGGACGGCAGGACCCCCAGGTCTGGGTTATACCTCCTTTCAACAAGAGGCAACTGGCCTCTCCCTTTAAGTTTGTAATTAATCAGATATTTGGAACCGAAAATTTGAGGTTGGTATTTTTAAGGGCACTTGTGATCAAATGGTCACATTGAAATTAAGATAAGTTTTGTGAGGCGTTTTCTGGTGGTTCAGCAGGTTGAGGATCTGGCATTGTCACTGCTGTGGCTTGGGCCGCTGTTGTGGTGCAGGTTCGATCCCTAGTCTAGGAACTTCTGCAAGCCATGGGCACAGCAAAAAAAAAAAAAAAAAAAAAAAAAAAAAAAAGGTTTTGTGATACATCAGATTCTGAACAGAAATGCATTCCGATAAACCCACCAGAGTAATTTCATTACAAAATAAGCCCCTCTTCATCCTTTGCAGCTGAACTAATTGACTTGTCTGAGTTGTTTCATGCCAGCAGCAAATATTTATTGAGGATGTCTACATGTCAGATATCCTCTCGGGTCCTGGGGATAGAGCAGGAAACAAAACAAATAAGATCCCTGCCCTCACAGAGCTTGTCATCTAGTGAAGAAGGTCACATGATAAATAACCAGTAAATCAACCAAATGAATACTTGCCTACAGAGATTCCTTTCATCAATAACACAATCTGGGAGTTCCTGCTATGGTGCAGTGGGTTAAGGACCTGGTGTTGCCACAGCTGTGGTATAGGTCGCAGCTGCAGTTCAGATTCAGACCCTGACCCAGAGAACTTCCAAATGCTGTGGGTGTGGCCAAAAAAAAAAAAAAAAAAAAAAAACAAACCCACAATCTGGGCACTGATCAGAAAACTATTTCCTCGGCCGAAGCAAAGGTTACTTGAGCATCTGCTATTTTTAAGAGGTATTTTAAAGGCTTTCTTAGTTCTTCACTCCTCCGGGGCATTTAAATCCTAAACCCACACTGATAGACTGTGGAAGAGAAAGGTACCTGGTCTGTGTTGCACTAGCTACTTGTAGAAATTCCTTATACATTCAACGTGCTTTTAATATTATGCTCTAGCTGAAACTGTGCATGCACGTGTGTGTGTGTGTGTGTGTGTGTGTGTGTGTGTGTGTGTGTAAGTACCTTAAACAAACTCTCTGGACTCCCAAGCGTTGGGCATAGCCCCAATTGTCCTATCCATCTGCATTCCAAGTCAAAAGGTGAAGCCACCTCTAAAGGGAGAGGCCAGTTGCCTCTTGTTGAAAGGAGGTATAACCCAGACCTGGGGGTCCTGCCGTCCTTGACCAATTCCTCCGGACAAAGGAGCACATGGAGCTGAAAACACCGATGTCAACGCTTACACCCACGGTTGCAAACATGCATTTAACAGCCTTTAGTGACCAGGAATTGTCCTTGATTCGTCTTTCCTCTGGCCACTCCAGCCTCTAATCAATGCATCAGTAAGTCACCTCTGCCTGACTACAACCATTTCTTAGCACTGATACTGCTACTACCTAAGGTCTCCTTTGGGCTCTTGCAGTTGTCTTGCGGCTGCTTCCATTCTTGCTTCTCTGAGTTTTCAATATGCACAGGAAAGAATATCTTTTAAAGCAAAATCAAATTCACAACAGTACCCTGTTTCAAATCTTCCCATGACTTACCTGCAAAGAGGAGCTGCTACCTTATTACTTAACTTCCAGGGCCCTATATGAACTCACTCTTGCTTACATATCTTGCCTTACTACCCACGTCATCCCACTCCAGCCGTATTGATTTTCTTTCTGTTTCACGAACACATCAAAGTTGTGTTATGGGCAGCCATAAAAAAAAAAACAAAAAACATAGAGACGCAGAAGGAAGGAGTTGTGGCTGAAAGGAGATACTGAGCCACAGTTAAGTCTTTTGAAGATGGGAGATAACACTGCAGGTTTGTGAGCTGATGTCGGTGATCCAGGAGAGAGGGAGAAATTGATGCTGCAGGAGAGAAAGAATGGGATTAAAGGATCAAAGCCCTGGGTGGGGGGGCGGTGGACAGGATCCAAAGAGAACGAGGAGGGTTGGCTTCCTTAAAGAAGCCACTTCATTAAAGTCATAGGCGGTAAAGCAAAACATACAGGCGCAGGCGAAGGGACATTGCTGGATGTATTATGGAAAGATGAGCGAGTTCCTTCATTTTCTCAATAAAAAAATGAAGCAGAGTCATCAGATAAAGAGGGCTGGGGGGCAGGAAGTTTAAGAAGCAAGGGTATGAAACAGCCATTTTGGACAGTGGGCAATTACACACTAACATTCAAAAATGTTATTTATGTAACTGCAGGAAGGTATCAGTCAAATGCGGTGGTCTTAATTTTAGAAAAGAAGTAGGAAAAGGTTCTTTTTGAGGATCATTAATCCAAAGATATTGCTTAGGAGTTCCCGTCGTGGCGCAGTGGTTAACGAATCCGACTAGGAACCATGAGGTTGCGGGTTCGGTCCCTGCCCTTGCTCAGTGGGTTAATGATCCGGCGTTGCCGTGAGCTGTGGTGTAGGTTGCAGACGTGGCTCGGATCCCACGTTGCTGTGGCTCTGGCATAGGCCGGTGGCTGCAGCTCCGATTGGACCCCTAGCCTGGGAACCTCCATATGCCGCAGGAGCGGCCCAAAGAAATAGCAAAAAGCCAAAAAAAAAAAAAAAAAAAAAAATAACCTTTGGAGTTCCCGTCGTGGCGCAGTGGTTAACGAATCCGACTAGGAACCATGAGGTTGCGGGTTCGATCCCTGCCCTTGCTCAGTGGGTTAATGATCCGGCGTTGCCGTGAGCTGTGGTGTAGGTTGCAGACGCGGCTCGGATCCCGCGTTGCTGTGGCTCTGGTGTAGGCCGGTGGCCACAGCTCCGATTCGACCCCTAGTCTGGGAACCTCCATATGCCGCGGGAGCGGCCCAAAGAAATAGCAAAAAGACAAAAAAAAAAAAAAAAAACAAAGATATTGCTTAAAGCAATGAAGTCCTGCGGTACAGCACAGGGAACTATATCCGATCTCTTGGGATAGAACAGGATGGAAGATGATATGAGGAAAAGAATGTATGCATATCATATGACTGGGTCACCATGCTGTACAGCCGAGATTGACACAACATTCTAAGTCAACTATACTTTAATAAAAAAAAATGAAAACACACACACAAGATATTGCTTAGATGTTTCCACATCTGTGATGAAAATGTTATCAGCAGAGAAAGCATCACTTTAACCACTTGTCCGCTATGGTCGGTGGGCATTCGTCCAATCTGAGATCTAACACATCCATGTGTATTCTTATAGGTTAAAAAGAAGGTAGTTTAAGGAGTTCCTGTCGTGGTGCAGTGGAAACGAATCTGACTGGTATCCATGAGGACGTGGGTTCTATCCCTGGCCTCACTCAGTGGGTTAAGGATCTGGCGTTGCCACGACCTGTGGTGTAGGTCGCAGGTGTGGCTGGGATCCCGAGTTTTTGATTTGGGATGACTGAGTAGATGTCCTAGAGTGAATGGGGAAACCAGATCCCACCTACAGACCTCCTTGAAATAATTTGCCCAGACAGCAATAGATGTTTTGTTTCTCTGTAAATTTTATTTTATTTTATCTTATTTTAGAGTGTAGTTGATGTATAGTGTTGTGTCAATTTCTTTCTTTTCTTTTTTTTTTTTTTTTTGTCTTTTTGCCTTTTTCTAGGGCCGCCTCCCGAGGCATATGGAGGTTCCCAGGCTAGGGATCCAATTGGAGCTGTAGCCACCAGCCTATGCCACAGCACCGTGGGATCCGAGCCAAGTCTGCAACCTACACCACAGCTCACGGCAACGCCGGATCCTTAACCCACTGAGCAAGGCCAGGGATCGAACCCACAACCTCGTGGTTCCTAGTCAGATTCGTTAACCACTGAGCCACGATGGGAACTCCGTGTTGTGTCAATTTTCTGCTGTACAGCATAGTGACCCAGTCATACATAGATATACATGCTTTTTCCCATGCTATCTTCCACCATGCTTTAATCCCAAGGGACTGGATATAGTTCCCTTTGCTGTACAGCAGGACCTCATTGCTGATCCATCCTAGACGTGCTTCTCTGTAAATTTTTGCCTTAGTGTTCATTTTTGTGTGGTGGGTCCTCTTCTGATGCTAACCTGACGACTGAGTCCAGGGCCTCTCACTGAGATCTAGAGTTACCCTTTTTTATTTTTATTTTTGAGAGTATAATTTTCCCTAAAAGCATTAAACCTAATGAAGAATAGAAGTAATTTCAGCTGAGTTCCATTTGAGGCCTTGTCTTCCCAAACATTGCCGGCTTGTTTTGGCTTTCCGGAAGCCTTTTATCAAACCACAAGCTGGGTTTTGGCCAGACGGTGGAGAGCTTTCAGCCTATCTCCAAACTGTTGGTATGAAATAACAGGAAAAAGCCTCTTTCCAAAAATAATTTGAGTGAGAAGGTTAAAATGATAGGGCTCCCAAAATATTCTTGTGGATTTAGATGCGAAGTCTGCCTCTGTCTACCTTCTTCTGGCCCATCGTGGTTGCCTCATTCCTATTGGAGGGGGTCTAATATGCAGTAAGGTATTCATTGCTCTGAAAACCCTGACTCAGAGCTCTTCACACACCCTGGTGGAGGGTTATTAGGGCAAATCGTTTAGAGCTTGAGCTATATTTGAAGGGATGAGATGGGAATTAAGTAAAATCTTCCCAGCAGAACAAAAGCTTGGAAGCACTAAATGGTGTGAATACTGAAAGAACCACAGACCTATTTGACATTGATGGGGTATAAGGTGCAGGGTGGGGAGCAAAAGGATAAGGCTGTAAAAGGTGGCGGGGCTGAAGTCATGCTGGTTCTTGTAGGGCATTAAGGGCGAGATGGGACAAGGGAGCAGGACAATTCCCTGGATGAATTCCAGGTTTTAGACCTGAGCTCCTGGGCAAATGACTGGGTCCACGTTATGAGTCAGAAAGAAACCCTGAGAAAATGGATAGGATTTGATCATTCATTAGTTTCAGATTTGTCCATTATCCTTACATTGTAAATATGCTGAGAACTAGGGATTTCCTTACTGATTTGGCAAAGAGCCCTGCTTTGAAACAGGAAGAGCTGCCATCTTGGAAGCCATGCAAGGAACTGACCTTTCAGTGAGGACGCAGGAAAATGGTACCCTCTGCTGAAGCCACATCCCTGTTAATGAGATGAAACCCAGATATCAGCTTCTAAACTGGTAGCCCGTGGGACTTCCTGCTGTACTGCGTGTCTTAAGGGAAGAAAGAAGGAAAACTTCTGGTTTCTTTCTTGGCAGGACACTGTCTTTTTCCTTCTCGTTTCACCATTGTCCACTTTCTCTAACTTGGCTGAACTAAGTACACTTTCAGCCTCCCCAGGATGCTCCCTTTCCAAATACATTATGGTCACCCTCTTCCTACCCCTATGATGCCCCTCCTGTTAGGCTTTGCTCTCTTCTAGAAGCAAGTCAGACTTGGACATCAACTCCTTGATAATGTGCAGCCTAAGGGCAATGGTGTGGTTGAGAATGTTTGATTTGTGGGGGGAAGAGACGAGGGTTTTTTGTTGAGAGGTGGGGGGGGGTTAGTGATCCGTCCACCTCCAGTTGTAGCCCCATTGACCAAATGGACCGCTTGCTTTAAGGAGTGTTTCTCAAAATATGTAAGGAGACATTTCTGCCCTTGAGGAAATCACCTCCATCCCCTTGTCCCCCAATATAGAAACTAACACATTATGTCAGTAGTATAAATAATATCTTCTGATGGAGGTATACAATGCATTAATTAAAGGCTCTGAAAGTCCAGCTGAATAGAAACCAGTTTAACTTTTTATGTGTGTTTATTTTATCTTAGAGCAGCTTGGTAGCATATTACTAACCACCGTTGTCAATACAGAAAAGGTCAGCAAACATTTGAACATTTATATTTAAACAGTGCTTCATTCATCTTTAAGTTGGGTAAATCTTGAGTACTTTGCAAGTAAAATGTATATATAATCTAAGTAAATCCAACTATTTCAATTCCCAAATGGTCATCTTCATAATTTTGATTCTGTAGCAAATTTAAAAAAAAATTGAGATATAATTGACATATAACATTAGTTCCAGGTATACAACATAAAGATTCAATATTCGTGTATACTGTGACCTGATCACCACAGTGTGTCTAGTTAACATCCATCACCACACATGCTCATAAAAATTTTTTTCTTTTGATGAGAACTCTTCAGGTCTAGCAATTTTCCAACATATAATACAGTATTTTTTTTCAACTTGATCTAAATCATACTTATAAAACACTCCACAAGGGACTTCAAAATGTACGTGGGTTTAAAAGCACACATGAAACATATGACTGATCATAAAACAAGCCTCAATGAAATTAAAAGAAAAAACATATATATAATGCAGTATTATTATTATTATTATTTTATTTTTTTTGCCTTTTCTAGGGCCGCTCCCATGGCATATAGAGGTTCCCAGGCTAGGGGTCTAATCAGAGCTGTAGCCGCCGGCCTACACCACAGCCACAGCAACACCGGATCCTTAACCCACGGAGCAAGGCCAGGGGTCGAACCTGCAACCTCATGGTTCCTGGTCAGATTCGTTAATCATTGCGCCATGACGGGAACTCCCCAAATGTGGTATTATTAACTGTAGTCACCAGGCTGTACATTACGTCCCCAGGACTTATTTGTAACTGGAGGTTTGTACCTTTTGACCACCCGATTTAACTTTTTTCCCAGAATTTTCAAAGAGTTATTCAGTCAACACTCATATACCTACCAACTAGATTTGACAGTTAACATTTTGGCTAGATTTGCTTTATTCCATATTACCCCATGTATCCAGCCCTCTCTTTATCTATCAGTCCCTCTTATTTGGGGGCATGCATTTCAAGGGAAGTCATAGACATTAGGACCTGTTGTCTCTAATTCTCTTAGCACAGCTAAGGGTGCGGCCCTTTTATTTTCTTGCTTTTGTGTTTTAGGGCCGCACTCTTGGCATATGGAAGTTCCCAGGCTAGGGGTGGAATCAGAACTACAGCTGCTAGTTTACACCACAGCCACAAAAACACCAGATCTGAGCTGCATCTGTGACCTACACCACAGCTCACGGCAATGCCAGATCCTAATCCACTGAGGGAGGCCAGGGATTGAACCCGAGTCCTCATGGATACTCTTCAGATGCATTTCCACTGAGCCACGATGGGAACTACCAGCACAGCTATCCTTAATCAGCTTTCTCTGCGTCCGCATTTCCTTGTCCTACATGAGCACAAAAATCCCATGTCTTTTATTAAGATCTATAGATGTCACTCAAATTTCATGCTCCACAGGGTGGATTTGGGGCCACTGCTTTGGGGTCATGAAGACACACCTATGTGATGACAGCTCAGATTATTTAAAATTGTTGTCCTGTCTCATATAGATTAATCACAGAATGGAAGAGGGTTAATTTAATCTCCTCATCTTATAGATGGGAAAAGTGAGGCCCCAAAGGGTGAGGACTCTTGTCCAAGGTCAGACAGCCTATGAGCCCCAGGAAGCACAGAGCTTTCCTACAGAATGACAGTGCTCTGCCTTGACCTTGAATGACGCCGTTTTCCTTTCACTCTGGTCCTTGCACACCACTGACTGTCTTGGTCTACGGCTGACAAGGGTATTTCAGGAGCAAAGGAAAGCTCCTGGGCCGGGCTCTAAACGAGGCTCCCAAATGATAGCTTTGTGACTTCAGTTCTTCCAGTTACTTGTTGCCTCTCATCCAGATTTCTTTTCCTTGGCAGGGCCCACATTTATTTCTGTTCTTCTAGGGGTCCAAATTAATCACCTCATTTTTGGCGAGAGGGGATGTTTAAATGCACATGTCTTCAAAGCGTTCCACAGCAGGCCTCGGACCCTCTTCCAGATCTTTCAGAGACTAGGATCCAAGGAGTGGGTGGGCCAAAAGGCAAAGGGTATTTCTGTAATTTTATATTCTACCTTAAAGGTGTTTGTGAATTTCAAAATGGTGTTGGTCATCCATAGGACTACTGTCATGGCCATGAGAGATTTCACCCTTAAATCACAGTCAGGGAAACGATGGTGGCATCATATGATTCTTTTCGATACTTAAAAAAACAGTATTCTTGGAGCTCCCATTGTGGCTCAGTGGGTGGAGAATCTGACATAGTGTCTGTGAAGACGCAGCTTTGATCCCTGGCTTCGCTCAGTGGATGAAGGAACCAGCATTGCCCCACCCTGCAGTCTGGGTCGCAGACACAGCTCAGATCTGGCGTTGCTATGGCTGTGGCGGCTCCGATTCAACCCCTAGCCTGGTGGCTTCCATGGGCTGCAAGTGCGCCCTTAAAGTATATGTGTATATATGCATATGTATATATATTCTTACAAGAGTGTATTTATTTATTTATACATATTCCACTGACTTTCCAAAAGGATTTGCGGCAGGTGAATTAAAAGATTCATTTTACATCACAATTTTTAAAACGAGGATTAGCAACACACACTTTTGACAACAACAAAGCTGTAATTTCTGGGTCTGCCTCCTTTTTTCCCGGGAAGCCCATGTTGAGGTAAAGTGAAAACAAATTTTGGCGACCGCGATTATAATGCACAAAAGACCACCCACTCCCTTCACACAACAGAGAAAGACAAGAGCTTGGATGTGAAACAAGACTCATTATGACTGCTGACATTTTAGGAGAATGCAATTATTGACATATAAAGCCTGATGAAACCATTTTTATGGCCTTAGACATATTCTGAAAGGCCTTGCTTGGAAGGCAAGCTCATTGTTGTAGCTCAGAAGCAGCCGCATCTGGAGAAGGGTTTCTATGGCAACTCATGAAAGCTTGATGGTTTTTTTTTTTTTTTCCTCCTTTTCAAGAGTGTAAATCATCCCACAGCCTGAGGCTTCAGTAAAGGTCTCCTTTATTTTAGAAGCTATTGCCATTTGTTTTTGTGTTGTGTGTTCTGACCGTCTAAGAGAAAAACAGAGCAAAGGGCTCCCAGGAAAGCCTGAAGTCTCTCTTTTTCATATTTGGGGGCAAGATGTGAATGAAGCGTAATCCTAGACTTTGCTCCTTGATGATCAAAATGATGGTAAACATTTGGTATGTTTGGTTTATATCATGTGGTGTTTCAGTTTTTTCAAAAGTTGGGATGGGTGCGTTCACTGGAAAGAGGGGTCAGTCTGGACTTAAGGAGGAGGAACTGTTTGGCCAAAGCATCTCCTAATGAGTAGTTCAGTGGCGCTATCGTGGAGGGCAGTGCCATGCTCCAGATGCCTGCGGATCTTCCTGTAAAGGATGCGGTCCCAGGGTCTGGGGCATTGACTGACTGTAGGTGGTTTTTTTATCAATCTCTTCCTTCCAAGAAAGCAAATAAAGAAATAGTCTAATTTGAAAACTCATCATGCTTTGCGTTTTGTTTTGTTTTGTTTTTTTTTAAAAAAAAAAAAACAGCCTTGGCCTTTGTATATTATAGAAAGTGATGTGTCTGATGAAACACACATAGGACACAAAATAGAGCTGGATTTTTTTTTTTTTTCATTTCTGGCCACCCCACGGCAAATGGAATTCCCAGGCCAGGGATCAGATTCGAGCTGCAGTTGTGACCTATGCCGCAGGTGCGGCAACGCTGCCCGATCCTTTAACCCACTGTGTTGGGCAGGGGCTGGAACCTGCGTCCTGGTGCTGCAGAGATGCCACCGATCCCGTGGCGCCACAGTGGCAACGCCTAGATCTGGATTTTAGGACTCTGCCATCCATAGTTGTATGACACTGAACAAGCCCTTGAATCTGGAAAATCAAAATAACAATGCGAGCCTCAGAGGCTTGTCGTTAAAGAGTAAATGTGTGTGAATATTGGAAACTGCAGTGCTGCCCAGATAGAAGGTAGTGATTACTGTTGGTTGGCCAGCTTTCTTCCCATTTCCTTTTCTCTGAAAAAGTCAAAGAAATCCTTTACCATTGCCAGTGTGGCCAGGAGAAATTGGTTTCGGCGAGTGTAAATATTTTAGTTTCTTATACCGTCATTAAATATGTTTATAGTAGACCCCATTGCAGCCACTCATTTATTTCTGGACTAAGTAATTAAATGTCATCTTTGTTGAAAGGTATTAAATGAATCCATTCAACAAACATGTAAGTGCCAGCCGCGCACTAGCATATGGAGGACACAAAGAAGGGATAATTAAATTCTTATCGTCCAGGAAATAAGTTTTCAGAGTGTCAAGGCCACGGCATCCGCTGTTCAGGCTGATGCAGTGAAAGAGGAATTGCAATTCAGGGCACACTTTGCCAGCCAAGCAGCCATGTGAGCTGCATTCACCTGAAAGAAGATGCCTTTTTAAAATAAAATTTATTTTTTATTAGGGTACAGTTGATTTATAGTGTCGAGTCAGCTTCTGCTAGTGTGCGCCGCCTTCTAAAGGCATGGACCGTGCTAGCAGTGGCCCTGATGTTTGTATGCGGTTCGTGATGCTTTCAGTGCTTCACCGTTTGGTATGAGGAAGGCTGCTGGCCGGGTTTGTCATCTGGGGTCAGATCGCCTGCATTTGAACACTGGCTCTGCCATTTGCTAGCTGTGTGACCTTGGGGACATTGCTTGGCGTCTCTGTGCTTCACTTTCTACATCTGCCCACTTCACAGAGTTTTTGGGTGGATAAATACATTCTTACATGTAAAGAATAGAATAGAAGCTGGCAGAGTCAGTGCTCAAAATGTTAACTGTTTTCAATAACATCTTTCCTGCCCCTCTGCATTGAAGTGTTCAACAATCAACACCCAAATTCGACCTACAAATGCTGCTTTTGAGTAGTAATAATAATAAGTAAAAATGCTGCTTTCCTTTAATGAATTTAATCTCACCTTGGTGAGATTTTTCTTCTTAGCCCAGACCCCTTGTGTGTGTGTGTGTGTGTGTGTGTGTGTAGGCGTGTGTGAAATAACTAAAAGTCACTCTCTTAGAGACATCAAAGAATTCCAGTTCTTTGATCAGAAGGTCACTTAGTGGTTTTTATAATTTTCTCATAAAACTATAAAGTAACGGAGGTGATGAGGGCTATTTCCCTTTTTTCTTTTTTCTTTTTTTTTTTTTTTTTCTTTTTGGCCTCACCACGGCATATAGAAGTTCCTGGGCCAGGGGTTGAACCCGTGCCTCAGCAGCGACCTGAGCCTCAGCAGTGACCTGAGCCACTGCAGAGACAATATTAGATCCTTAACCCACTGTGCCACGAGGAAACTCTGAGGGCTATTTTTATATTTTTGGCTTTTATCCTTCCTGGGGGAATGTGTATATGGTTTACCAGGGTTATAAGGTTAGAGATGCTTTGAGGGACAGGGAATTTTTTTGGGTCAGTTTTGGTTAACATGGTACTTTTTTTTTTAGTAACTTTGAGAAAAAGTCCTTATGTAGTATTGAAGTACTGCTGTTTCATAATGTTTTCAAAACAATTAACTTGGCATTTTAAAACGCTGAAAAAATTCTGTTAAATATCAGATTTTAATATAAAGTACATGAGACAGATTGACAAAGCAAAGAGGGAGACAGATGGTGATTTCGATTTTTCCCCTCCCTCCAAATTCCAGCCTCTCCACTGTTCCTAAGACACTGAGAAGAGGCCCCTTCGCTACCTGCATGTGTGCTTTCCAACCTCCTACAGCATCTGACTCTCAGGCCATTTTCCGTGGCACAGAACTGCAAGCATGGAATGTTAATGATGCTGCAAACCACTGATTTCTAGGTATTTAAAATTGGATATCTCATCCAAATTGAAATATCCAAATAATTGAGATCGTCATCACTTCGATGAAATGTTTTCCAAGTGAACGAACTACCTGGGAAGGGAGATGCTGTGTTTTAATCATTTCATGGCATCAGGCTAGAGTCTGCTCTAAGGCGGATGTGCCACGCTAGGCTTATTTCTCCAAGGGAGACTCCTGGGGTCAAAATACTATGGATCCTGCACCATTTAGAGGCAACACATGAGATGATCTTCTGGGGACCTGTCAGGGACCCACAGGGGCTGCTTCTGCAAGTGCCAAGTGATCATTTATTTGTGAAATATGTGTTGATCCCGTGTGTCAAACTCAAGTTTAATTAGCTTGTTATAAGTACAAAGTGATTGTATGCTTTCTTCTAAATTGGTTGCAAAAATTAAATATCTGTTTAAGAGAGAAACTGATATTTTAAGATTCTTCTATTTAGATGGAGAGCAGAATGTTTTAAGAAACTTTGCATCAATCAGTGTACTGCATTTTAAAATTTTTCCTTTGTGGTCCAAGGGCGGTGGCTAACAGTTCAGGTTTGGGGCTCAACTCTGACCATACCATTCACTAACTGGATAATCTGTGGCAAGTCAGGGAATGTCTCTAAGCCTCCTTTTTTTTTCCTCTGTCCCTTTAAAATGAGGATAATACCATTCCGCACTGTGGGGCAAATCAGATGAGCTTTGTGTGTGCAACACCACTTCTTCATACAGAGCAAAGCAGAGCTCAATGCTTTATGATGATGGCCGGTATCATAGTGGATATTTTCTTTTTTTTTTTTTCAACTGTTACTGCATTGTGTCAGGAAATGATTGCCTAAGCATTTCAACAGCGCCAGTTATGTCGTCAAGCGTTTTCAGGGCAAATATAATTCTGCTTCTGTATGATTTTTTTTTTTTTGACAAGAGTATTGCATTTTAAAATTTCCAGTCTTCTTGGAGTTCCCATTGTGGCTCAGTGAAAACAAATCTGATTAGGATCCATGAGGACACAGGTTCGATCCCTCAAAGGGTTAAGGATCCAGCATTGCCATGAGCTGTGGTGTAGGTTGCAGATGCAGCTCGGATCTAGCATGGCTGTGGCTGTGGTGTAGGCCAGCAGCTGCAGTTCTGATTTGATGCTTAGCCTGGGAACTTCCATATGCCACAGGTGTGGCCCTCCAAAAAAAAAAGGACAAAAAAATTTTTTTTAATTAAAATGTCCGCTCTTCCCAGGGAATGCACCATCTCTCAGATTTTTGTTCTCTGGCAAAAATGTGTTAAAAGTTCCAAACGACTTGACGTAAACACAAACTCTTGGGAAACATCCCTGTTGCAAACGGGGTCAGCTCTGTATACTTAGTGGTTTGCTTATTCTTCGATTAATCAAACCATTGGTCCTTTTGCCAGTCATCACTGAAGAATCCATTGAGAGCTGCATCTTCCCAACCTTCATCACCTCCGGACCAGACTCCACCGTGTCAGTTTCTTTGGTACCCTATAGTTCCCTCTTCCTAAGCTGCAGGAGACTTCCTTCTGCCATGGATATTTGGGTCAATTATTTTTCAAATCAGTTTTTGTCAATTGAGGAAGTTCCCATTGTGGCTCAGTGGTAATGAACCCAACTAGTATCCATGAGGTTGCAGGTTCAATCCCTGGCTCTGCTCAGTGGGTTAAGGATCTGGCGTTGCTGTGAGCTATGGTGTAGGTCGCAGACACAGCTGGGATCCCCGCGTTGCTGTGGCTGTGCTGTAGGCCGGAAGCTGCAGCTCGCATTTGACCCCTAGCCTGGGAACTTCCATATGCTGCAGGTATGGCCATAAAAAGAAAAAAAAACATTTTGTCAGCTGATGTCTAGCAGACATTTTCTTTTTTTTTTTTTTTTTTTTTTTTTTTGTCTTTTGTCTTTTGTTGTTGTTGCTATTTCTTGGGCCGCTCCTGCGGCATATGGAGGTTCCCAGGCTAGGGGTTGAATCGGAGCTGTAGCCACCGGCCTACGCCAGAGCCACAGCAACGCAGGATCCGAGCCGCATCTGCAACCTACACCACAGCTCACGGCAACACCGGATCCTTAACCCACTGAGCAAGGGCAGGGATCGAACCTGCAACCTCATGGTTCCTAGTCGGATTCGTTAACCACTGCACCACGACGGGAACTCCTAGCAGACATTTTCAATATCAAACCCCTGCTCCATGAACATTAGTGAAACAAGTTGTGGTATTACCCTGTTTAAAGATACTTTGGGGAAGTTCCCGTCATGGCTCAGGGGAAGTGAATTTGACTAGTATCCATGAGGATGCAGGTTTGATCCCTGGCCTCGCTCAGTGGGTTAAGGATCGGGCATTGCTGTGAGCTGTGGTGTAGGTCACTGATGCTGCTCGGATCCTGTGTTGCCCTGGCTGTGGTATAGGCTGGCAGCTACAGCTCTGATTTAACCCCTAGCCTGGGAACCTCCATGTGCCGTGGGTGCAGCCCTAAAAAAAAAAAAAATAATAATAATCATTTAAAGATACTTTTGTAATTTCTGTTTATGCCTTTTTAAGGCACATGTGCGTAGAGGACTCTCTTCAGTGGTTTGATAAGACCCTGGCTTATTGTAGTAAATGTTTCTGTTCAGCATCAGATGCTATTGGGTAACTGCATTTTCCCAGTATATCTTTTGTGGAATATAAAATGCTAGTGTCTCTGAGTGATGTTGTGTTTCGTGCTGAGCCCTTTTGTTTAAGCCTCAACATGCTCAGCAAGTCTATCTGAATTCCCTGATAACAGCTATTACTATGGCTGCATGTTATTTCACAGGTCCTTTGTTCAAGTGATGCTTGATAAGAGAAATGGCCTGAAATTGTCTGCAAGTTTGACTCTAAATAGAAAGGTTTTCTTTTTTTGCTGTTGTTTCCTTAGGGAGGTAAAATTAGGGAACTGGAGTTAAAAATCCAAGGCCTGTATTTCTAAATTAGGGTTGTGCAACGCTTGTGCACACTGCCTGGGGGGCTGTGGACTTTGGGACCATCACCCCACCACCAACTGGAAGTCCCGGCCTTGCCCCCCAGGGCAGGGATCGGAAGATGGATGAACTCAAATAATGAAATGTCGTCACATCAGCCTCTAATGGGTGTCTTTTTTCAGGATGGCCCATCGAGGTCACAGCATAGCCTCAGCTTTTCATTAGCATGTTCACGGTGGGCTTATATCTTATTTTCTGCAGATTCTTATCCAACCACACAATACAAGTGTGTCTTAAAAATACGTTGATTCAAGAGTTCCCACTGTGGTGCAGTGAGTTAATAATACAGCTTGTCTCTGTGGCATTGCGGGTTCGATCCCTGGGCCCCTGGCCTGGGATCTGGCATAGGTTGCAGATGCATCTTGGATTCGATCCCTGGCCCGGGAACTTCCATGTGCTGTGGGGGGCGGCCGAAAAGGGGGAAAAATGCTTTTGATCCAAACAAAGTGAAAAATGCCTTTCGAAATGTAATGTCTCCCTGAAGCCAAATGGAGCCATGCGATCCATGAAAAGGATGGGGCCCCATAGAAAGCAGTACTTGTAGTGGTTACGCTGGAGTGAAACTGTCTGGCTTTACTGCTGGCTGGTTAGATGACCTGGGACACCTCTCTGTGCTTCAGTTTCCTCAGCCATAAAATGAAATATCAATAGTCCCTTTTTTTTATATTGGATTGCTGTGAGAATTCATGGAATTCATCGAAACGCTTAGTACAGCATCTCCTGTATACGGAGGGCTGTATGAATATTAGCTATTTTTTCAGTATTAACTATTTTTATAGGAATCTTTTTTTCACACTAGTGGGATATAAAAGCCCCAGAACTATTATTTTTAAAAGATGAGATGGTTTTATTTTTTTTGTCTTTTTGCCTTTTCTAGGACTGCTCCTGCGGCATATGGAGGTTCCAGGCTAGGGGTCTAATCCGAGCTGTAGCCACCAGCCTACACCACAGCCACAGCAATGCCGGATCCTTAACCCACTGAGCAAGGCCAGGGATCGAACCCACAACCTCATGGTTCCTAGTCAGATTCGTTAACCCCTGAGCCACGACAGGAACTCCCTAAAAAGATGAGACAGAAACAGTTTTATTTGTAAAGCCCAGCATCTTGGCATTTCCATGATTTTATTTGGTCTCCTAAAGCAAATGAGTAAGGTATTTGGAACTGAGAAAATTCAGTTCATCATGATCAGACACCAGAGTTATGTTGTCTGTGAGAACTGAATCTGTAAGTTACAGATGCAGAATTTTAAGATCTGTGAGGTCAAAAAAAACTACATCCAGGAATTTGCGTCGTGGCTCAGAGGAAACGAATCTGACTAGCATCCATAAGGACTTAGGTTTGACTACTGGCCTTGCTCAGTGGATTAAGGTTCTGGTGTTGCCGCGAGCTGTGGTATCGGTCCCAGACACGGCTCAGATCCCGAGTTGCTGTGGCTGTGGTGCAGGCTGGCAGCTACAACTCCGATTCAACCCCTAGCCTGGGAACCTCCATATGCCTCAGGAACGGCCCTAAAAAGACAAAACAACAACATCCAGGATGTGCTTATACCAAAAACTACATATTAGAACTCTACACTAAGCCTTATACTTGATCAAAACTTATTGAACTCATTGGGTAAAGTTTATTGTCTGTAAGTGTACCTCAATAAAACTTTTTTTTTTTTTTTTTGGTCTTTTTGCCTTTTCTAGGGCCACTACCGAGGCATATGTAGGTTCCCAGGCTAGGGATCAAATCAGAGCTACAGCTGCCAGCCTACACTACAGCTCACGGCAACGCTGGATCCTTAACCCACTGAGCAAGGCCAGGGATCGAACCCGCAACCTCATGGTTCCTAGTCAGATTCGTTAATCACTGAGCCATGACGGGAACTCCTAAAACTTTTTTAAAAGTTAAATTCATGGTGGTGAGAATGTAGAAGGCATTCAGCAAGTATTTTTGACTATATTAATAATTAAATGAAGGAATGGAGTCATTTCATTCTTCAGTGATGGATCATGTAGGGAATTAGGACAGTTAAGTGGGTTGAATATTATGTCCTTGGTTTTGAAACTTTACATCAACTTCCAAAAGTTGGTTGTAACAGTTAATCTTGGAGTTCCCGTTGTGGCGCAGTGGTTAACAAACCCGACTAGTATCCATGAGGACGTGGGTTCGATACTTGGCTTCACTCAGTGGGTTAAGGATCCAGCGTTGCTGTGAGCTGTGGTGCAGGTCCAAGCCACGGCTCGGATCCTGCGTGGCTGTGGCTGTGGTGTAGGCCGGCGGCTACAGCTCTGATTCAACCCCTAGCCTGGGAGCTTCCATATGCTGCAGGTACAGCTCTAAAAAGAAAAACAAACAAACGGACAGTTAATCTTAGGTCCTTTGACTTGTTTTGAAGGCCTACCCCCCAACCCCGCCCTGATTTACTGGATTTTCAGATTTGCCGTGAGAATGAAGTCCATGGCTCCATTTGGTCCTATGTTTGCTGGGATTCATGCATTTCTCTTTCATGTGACCTTGTGTTTTCTTTTGTGTTGTCACATAATCTTGTAATGTAGACATTTTGATAAAGTAACCAAAGATGTGTTTAAGATTTGAGATCTTGATCAAAAATGAAACTGCTTTCCTTCTTTCTGGAAATAGCAGTTGGTTTCTCAGACTTGGAATCTGGGTCTCTTTTGAGAAACCCTAGCACCTGTAAAGTGATTAAGCTGAATGTAATGATAAGCCACATGTATGAGCCAGCATGGATTTCTCATTTGCTGTTAGCTTGAAGAGCTTATCTGGAGTCCCTGGAAAGTGTTTGATGCTGATTTCTTCTCGTATCTTCTCCCAGGTATGGCAGCGGCCAAACTTCTGCATGACTCTGGCCTGAGTGTGATTGTTCTGGAAGCCCGGGACCGCGTGGGAGGCAGGACTTACACCGTCAGGGTAAGAGAATAAGCATGGGCTGGAGAAACAGGGCCTGGACGCTGAGTTTCTTTTTTCTTTCTGAAAGTCGTGAACTTCATTTGACTCTTTTTAAGAGTGATAATTACTTTGAACTGCTCTCTCTCAATTTGCTTCCTTTTCAACTCTTTCTTCTGTCCCTTCTCTCTTCCCACCTATGACACTTTGGCACCTGCCCAATAAATAGGTATTTGGAATACATTCGTGAATCAAACAGAGATCCCTGCCTTGTGAAATGTATGTTCCCCTTTTTTAGTGGGGGAGTATATAATAAACAAACTAACAAAAACAGCAAAAGAGGGCCTGCTCTCATGTCTCTGACTATTAGGTATCCAGTTAGGCTTTGGTCATGTCTAATCATAGGGAATTTTTCTAGTCACTTTTTCAAAGGTTGGTCCTTAATCGTTGCAAGTGAAGCTAATTTGTAACCATATAGAAAACTTTCTATTGAATGTAAGAGCAATTTCAAAGGTCGAATTAGGACCAGATATTCCCTAATGCTATTGTTCCAATGTCTGGATTAGCAAACCACATAATAAATATAGTAAGTGAAGTAAGTCGCACAGAGAAAGACAAACATCATCTGATATCACTTGTATTTGGAATCTAAAAAAATGATACAGGAGTTCCCATTGTGGTGCAGTGGAAATGAATCCAACAAGTATCCATGAGGATGAGGGTTCGATCCCTGGCCTCGCTCAGTAGGTCAGGGATCTGGTATTGCCGTGAGCTGTGGTGTAGGTCACAGACGTGGCTCGGATCCCTTGTTACTTGGCTGTGGTGTAGGCTGGCAGCTCTAGCTCCGATTCCACTGACCCCTAGCCTGGGAACTTCCATATGCCGCGAGTGCAGCCCTAAAAAAGCAAAAATAAATAAATAAATAAATAAATAAATAAGTGATACAAAAGAACTTATTTCCCAAACAGAAACAGATTCATAGACAGAGAAAACAACTTTATGGTTACCAAAGGGGAAAGGGGGTGGAGGAGGAATAAATTAGATCCACACTATGATATATAAAATAGATATAAAATAGATAAATGAAAAGGACCTACTGTATAGCACAAGGAACTCTACTCAGTATCTTATAATAACCTATAAAGGGAAAGAATGTGAAAAGATTAAAAGATTGTATATATATGTATATAATACATAAATATAAAGAACTGCTATATGCCTGAAATATTGTAAATCAACTATTGAAATATTGTGTTGTACAGGTACAATATTGTACTTCAATTTTTAAAAAGTGGTCATTTCCTTTCTTGCTTTTCCTCTAGCATTAGGTGCCTCAAAATTAGCCCGAAAGGCTAAGTCAAGAGAAATTCATCAACAATTCATAGCTTACAAGTTCAAGGCACTAAACCCCAAACCATGTTGTGATGTGTATGGAGAATAATGGAGTTCAGAGGGCTCTTGCCGGTTTCAAGTTCAATCAGTTTTGCTTTGTTTTTTTCAATTTTTTTTATTTTTTCTTTTTAGGGCCGCACCCAGGG
This sequence comes from Sus scrofa, assembly GCF_054392235.1. Taxonomy (NCBI): domain Eukaryota; kingdom Metazoa; phylum Chordata; class Mammalia; order Artiodactyla; family Suidae; genus Sus; species Sus scrofa. The sequence continues at coordinate 42,716,007 of NC_139401.1, read as the reverse complement.
CATGTGGAGGTTCCCAGGCTAGGGGTCAAATCGGAGCTACAGCTGCCAGCCTACACCACAGCCATAGCCACGCCGGATCCGAGCCACATCTGTGAGCTTCACCACAGCTCCGGGCAACGCCAGATCCTTAACCCACTGAGCAAGGCCAGGGATCGAACCACATCCTCATGGATACCAGTTGGATTTGTTTCTGCTGCGCCACAACGGGAACTCCCCAGTTTAGCTTTAAATTAAGGAATGATTCAATAACTGCTAAGTTGCTTGAATGAGGTAGAGTGAAGAACAGAATCCAGTTTTCCATGGACTCACCCCCAGGTGTGTCTATAACCTGTGAAATGCCAATTTGCTTATTTCCAGGCTTTTTTATCTTAGGAAAAGCATTTTCACAAATATGTATTTTTCTTTTTTTCCCATGGAAAAACAGAACCAACAAGTTAAATATGTGGACCTTGGAGGATCTTATGTTGGGCCAACTCAGAATCGCATCTTAAGATTGTCCAAGGAGCTAGGATTGGAGACCTACAAAGTGAATGAAGTGGAGCGTCTGATTCACTATGTAAAGGCAAGTAAGGCTGGACCAGCCTTTGAAGGTTTCTCTATGGGTATTTCGATCTGTGAAGTCCAGATCTTTTCCTCAGACAGTCCCTTCATTTTTAAATGGTGCTTATCTATTTTATAAGTATATTTCAACTATTCTGAGATTTTTTTTTTCTTTGTTTACTGTTATCAAAGGAGAATTCCAAACCTGTTTGGGAAAGGTATTGATGACACGGTAGTGCTCATTTGGTAAAAAGTTTAACAAAACCAATGCAGAAAAAAAAAATTGTGATTGATTTATTAAATACCTCTATTAAAATAACCAGGTAAAGCAAAGTGCAATCAAGCAAAAAAAAAAAAAAAACAACAAAAAAAAACCCCAAAAAACAACCTGGGGCTTTTTCATGTGATACAAAAACCTGTGTAGAGTTATGCAAATGCCACCCTAGACTTTACATTCTAAGAGTATTTACAATATCTCTAATGTAATATTTTGAAATTTGGTCATATTGTCCTATATATCTGCTAAACTCATTCTTTTTTGGAGATGTACATAAAATTAGCTCAAGTCTCGAATTCCATCTTCTGTGGGGAAGCTCCATCGATCTCCCCCAAATTTCTGTGGGCTTACTGGGTCTTCCATTCCCATGATTTTTGTGGCTCATGGTTCTGCTTCCATGACAGCTATGCTCATTCACACGTCATGGCCTGTGACTCTCTTTCCTTTGTTTTCTGTCAATCTGGATTCAAATTCACTTCCTTGTCTTGATTTTCTTCAGACCACCCCAAGCATTTGTTTTTCTGTGCATTGGTTTTGCTTTGCTGTTTTTTTTGTTTTTGTTTTTGTTTTTGTTTTCTTTTTTGGCCGCCCCAAGGCATATGGAAGTTCCCAGGCCAGGGATTGAATCTGAGCCACAGCTGTGATCCACGCCACAGCTGCGGCAATGCCAGATCCTTTGACCCACTGTGCCGGGCTGGGGATTGAACCTGCATCCTGGCATTGCAACAGCGGGAACTCCCAGACCACCCCAAACATTTGTGTGCCGCAGACTTGATGGAAGTTTTGAACAGTGGGGCGGAATGGGGGGGGGGGCGGTGAGAGGTTTAATTGCAGAAACATAAACTTCACATTGAATATTGGACAGTGATTCTAATAAGCTCTTCAATGTGCTCTGGGCATTTCTAACTGGGCTCATTTCTCTGCGGATTCCAGTCTCCTGTGTTTCTGTCTTCAGACTCCTCTCACATCGCCCTGATCCTTAGTTTCCCAGCATTGTCATCTGGGTCCAAAATGTCCCTGATGTTCTCTGACAAGCAAAGAGTCACCTACCCTGGTCCCCCCTCTGAAGTCCCAGAGAACCGACAGAGGTTTTGCACGGCAGTCTTTGCTCTCTCTTCCTCGCTTGCCTCTGTAAGTGGAGGCCACCAGCATAGAGACACATTTCTCACTGGAAGAAATCATCCCCTTAGGAGACAGAAGAAACCAGCCACAGTCCGTTTTGATTTGCGTAACAGTCTCGATGCTTGTATATTATTTGTGAGTGATAATATCAAGAAGGACAAATAATAGACTGTGCATTACGAAGCATTTAACAAAACAGGAAATAAGCATCAATCTAATTTGGTATAACGCGAGTAACATTTAGACGTCAGTTTGGTTGACCTTCAGATTTTGTTTCGTGAGCCTTTTCATCTTGCTTCCGAATGTGTCTAGCAGAAAAAGAGACACATGAATTAGAAAGGAAAACGTAGCATGGCGATAGAGCATGGTTTGTTGAACATTAATCAGCAACACTTAGTAAACGAGTTGCATTGCGTTCCTTGCTTTTAAATGTAGGTCATCTTGACTGATGTCTTCTGTCTTCCTTTTACTAACATTTAAGACTTAAGAGAACAGACTTGTGGTTGCCAAGGGGGAGGGGGAGGAAGTGGGGTGGACTGGGAGTTTGGGGTTGGTAGACGCAAACTACACTTAGGATGGATAAGCAGTGCGGTCCTGCTGTGCAGCTCAGGGAACTCTATCCAGTCTCTTGGGCTAAGGCATGATGGAAGATAATTTGAGAAAAAGAATGTATATCTATGTATGACTGGGTCACTATGCTGTGCAGCAGACATTGATACAACACTATAAAGCGACGATACTCTAATAAAAATTTTTTAAAAACTAGGAGTTGCAGAGACTGGCTTTCCCAGAACACCACGACCTCCAGACAAAGGAGATGACTAGTGATGATATTCACTTTCATGTCTTTGTGTGAGTGGGGTTTCTTGGCAGTCAGAAGCGATGTTCAGGACGTTTTGTCTTTCTGGAATTCTTATGGTGTCATGAAGTTCCTTGTTTGAAAGCGATTGCTCACAGTCATTAATTATGGAAACGAAGTTGTCCTTAAATCTTTCATAGTGGTGATCAAATATACTGCTTTCTTAGGGAGTTCCCGTTGTGGCTCAGCGGCCACGAATCCGACTGGTATCCATGCAGCTGTGGGTTTGATCCCTGGCCTTGATCAGTGGGTTAAGGATCCGCTGTTGCCATGAGCTGTGGTATAGGTCGCAGACGAGGCTCGGATCTGGCATCGGATCTGGCGTTGCTGTGGCTGTGGCGTGGGCTGGCAGCTACAACTCCGATTTGACCCCTAGCCTGGGAACTTCCATATGCTGCGGGGGAGGCCGTAAAAAAAAAAAAAATACTGTTGTCTTAGACTATGTCACATAATCGATGTGTAGCTAAGAAAATATTAGTAATTAAGCAGTATCTCTGGCTTGATACAGGATAAACACTTATGCCCACATGCCCGTGGCACGTAGAAGTTTCCAGGCCAGGGATCGAACTCGTGCCACACTTCGACCCGAGCCACTGCAGTGACAGATCCTGAATCCACTGTGCCACAAGGGAACACCTCTTCTTGGTCTTTATGAAATTCAAAATAACTGTTACTGCTTTTTCATTATTATAAAAGTAAAGCATAATTATTGTAAAAATGTAATAAGAAAATGTGAGTAGAGGAAAGCAATTTAAAAACTCCTCCAATAATCCTATCTGGAGAAAATCCCTCTAAAATATTCTTTTAGTAAACAGATTGTCATATTCCTGGATTGCTATTTTCTGACCTCTGCTGGAGGAAATGAGAAATATCAGTACAACTAAAAAATACTGTGCACGTATGAATATGCATCTGTGTGTATGTTCATTATACTTACTCTCTGATTCTCGTACTGAGACAATTAAAACACCACTGAATTTAAGATACAAAGTTTTTTTTTCAGTCTTGATAGACATGCTGATTTGACCCCTTTGTGCTCATATCCAGTGAAGAGTTACATGAAAATAAATAACAATGAAGACCTTACAAAATCACCATAACAAATGCAATCATAATGAAAACATTTGAAACAAAACCAAAAAAAGACCTTATAGCTAAGAAGTCCTCCCCAAACTGAATATTTGCTCTCCACCATCATCACCACCACGTCGTTGCTCCACTGTCACTTTTCTTATTTTGAACCTGTAAAAAGCATCTTAGAGGGCCTCATCCGTTGCTGGAACTATTCACCAGAATTCTGACATTCGATCTCCTACTACATTCCAAAGAATGTAGTTCAGAAATTCGTCTCCTCTGTCATGGTAGGCAGTACTTTGGCCATTTGGACATTTCTCTCTATTCCCCATTTTAAGAAGTACTTTTCCCAAGTGCCAACAATGGTTCATGCACATATCTGCTATATTTGTGCCTTATTTCTTCAGCGGACTTGCCCCTATTTCTGTACCCAAAGCCCTCGTGGCTCAGTGGTTAATGAACCCAACTAGGATCCATGAGGACACGGGTTCGATCCCTGGCCTTGCTCAGTGGGTTAAGGATCCAGTGTTGCCATGAGCTGTGGTGTAGGTGGCAGATGCGGCTCGGATCTAGTGTTGCTGTGGCTGTGGTGTAGGCTGGCGGCCACAGCTCTGATTCAGCCCCTAGCCTGGGCACCTCCATATGCCAAGGGTGCGGCCCTAAAAAGACAAAAAAAAAAAAAAAGAGTAGAAGAGTATCAAGTGTGCTACTTACCACATTGTCAGCTCCTATTATTCAAATCAGCCTGCTCAGGAATTCTCTTTTTTCCATTTCTTACACGGTCGTTAAAGGGAGACAGTTTTATGTGCAGCCTTAATAACAATAAGCTAAGGAATTTGGATGTGATGGTTGGAATAAACTGCTGAAATGGAGCTGCCCACAAAAGGGGGCCAAGGGTGGGGCTACAGCAGCCCATGATAGGCTAGCTGTCCAAAGGAAGGGTGTCTTTCCCAAGAAACGAGGACTCTGGGTATCGACAGTTCTCTCATACTTCTAGAAGAAATGGGTGGCCCCATAACAAGCATCCGTAAACACTTAGTGAGTGGGCTGTGATGTGCCGGGCCTTTTGCTGTCTGCCTCTGATTTGCTAGAAATGTTTCTATCTACTGAGTGGCAGTCATCCTCTTTTTTTTTTTTTTTTTTTGTCTTTTTAGGGCCACACCTGCGGCATATGGAAGTTCCTAGGCTAGGGGTGGAATCTGAGCTACAGTTGCTGGCCTATACCACAGCCACAGCAATGCCAGATCTGAGCCTTGTCTGCAACCTACACCACAGCTCAGGGCAACACTGGATCCTTAACCCACTGATCGAGGCCGGGGATCAAACCTGTGTCCTCATGAATACTAGTCAGATTCGTTACCGCCGAGCCATGATGAGAACTCCCATTCATTCTTAGTACTACAGTAGGTCTGTCTCATGTTGCTAAAATGTGATTTTCCAAAACCTTCTTGTGAGTCAAAGATGCAGTACTAAGGAGTTCCCGTCGTGGTGCATTGGAAACGAATCTGACTAGGAACCAGGAGGTTGTGGGTTCTATCCTTGGCCTTGCTCAGTGGGTTAAGGATCTGGCGTTGCTGTGGTTGTGGTGTAGGCCAGCGGCTACAGCTCTGATTGGACCCCTAGCCTGGGAACATCCATATGCCGAGGGTGCGGCCCCAGAAAGACAAAAAGACCAAAAAAAAAAAAAAAAAAAAAAAAAGATGCGATACCGAGCTGTATTGGGATTTAATTATCGGTGGGAAAAAGTGATCACTTCAGCTCAAATCTGTGTAATTTAGAAGGTGTTTTCCACACTTCTCAAATCAGTGGTGCAGTCCTTGGTGCTTCTCAATTATGGTTAAGCATCTGCTGAAGTTTTTAATCCATTTCACTAATAGTCATGCTAATTTCTGCTACGATAGTTTAGCAAGCAGCTGTTTACGAGTCTTGGAAGTAACTTGTAAAATTGCTCCCTTTTAGAGACTATCTCATAATAAAAAAGAAAAAGATAAAAAATTAAAACTCCTTAAAGAACCTTCTTATATTTTGACTTGTGCCTCTTCCTCTTTCATCGTGTGCATGGGAGTATCTGTGTGTGTGCATATGCTCACATGTGTGGTTGTTTTGTTGTTGCTTGTTTTATTCTTTGGCATTTTTACTTTGAAGAGTTGGAGAAAATCCTGAAGTTTGGGACAATTTAGGCTTGGCAAATGAAGTTCCTCTGTCTCGGAAGCTTTTATAAGTCTGAAATTTGGAACCAATGTCTAGTCAAAATATATGCATTGACTAACATAAAACTAACTCTGTGTTATCCACAGTTCTAGTCATTGTTAAGTTTATCCAGATGTGTGTGCTTGTGTGTTTGTGCATAGAGAATCTTTTTAATCATTTTAAACAGATTATTAAACAGATAGGCTTTAGGCCTAAAGGCTGAACTGTTAAGAGTTTGGTGGATGTGGAGTTCCCGTCGTGGCTCAGTGGTTCACGAATCCGACTAGGAACCATGAGGTTGTGGGTTCGGTCCCTGGCCTCACTCAGTGGGTGAAGGATCCCGCGTTGCTGTGAGCTGTGGTGTAGGTCGAAGACGAAGCTCAGATCTGGCGTTGCTGTGGCTGTGGCCTAGGCCGGCGGCTACAGCTCCAATTCGACCCCTAGCCTGGGAACCTCCATATGCCTCGAGTGTGGCCCTAGAAAAGCCAAAAAAAAAAAAAAGAGTTTGGTGGATGTTAAGACGTAGCATGACTTCAACTGAAGAGCCCAGCTTCATATGATCATTATTTCCAAATGTCAGCAGCTCTCTGGAGAAACAGGAAAAAAACCATGATGCTCTAGTCTTAGTCTGCTTCCCAGTGGGCTGAAGCCAAGTTCACTGTCAAAGTCTCTTTTGTGTTGTCCGTGGTCAACCTCAGTACTTATTAAAGAGGCATATGAGTGAGGAGTCATCTTGCAAATATATTGCCTACTTGTTGCTACCCCAATTGCTATTGCTCCAATAACCTCATGGTGGTCGTACCATTTGACACAGCCCCTCGGTTTGCTGAGAACTCTAAGAGCCAGTGGAAAATACAGCACACCCAAAGCACATAAAGCCACAGAGCAGCAACTAGATCTCTAGTGACAAGACCAGTCGAGTGAAATTCTTGGAAAGGATCACAAGGCGAAACTCACTCTCAGTATTGGGGAACAGCAACAGAACCAGAGGCAAAATGTTGGGAAGGAAACTGTTCAAATTTTGATTGCATTTGGCCAAAGGAAACCGTCCTGCCGTGATGGTCGTCTGCATCTCCCAGAAATCAGCAGCACCAGGAGCGTCCAGTCTTCTTTCAGCTCTTAAGATCCCCTTCTCCTGGCCTCTCCCTCCTCTCAGGTTCATCCAGAGAAGCCTAGATCAAAGTCCATGATGCTCTTGCTTCTCTCACGATGATAGACGTCTCCAGGAACAGGTTAGACAAACTCTTGTTTTTCCCCCAGGGATGGCTGCCCCCTTTCCCGTGAATGCCACGCATGCTGCCCAGAGCTCACTGGGTCTGAGCGTCCCCCCTGGCTGAGATGGGCTTCTCGAATCTCTTCTTCCATCTTCACCCCCACTCCATGTCATTTCTTATTCATGGGAAACAAATATGTCTTCTCATCATGGCAGATTCCCCCCCCTCCCGCCAAATATGTAGAATAGTAATTTCCTCTTCAGCAAGTGAAAGCCATTTGGCTAGTACTCATTCTGAAGCTGATGTTAAGTTATTCCGAAAATCAAAGGGCTCAATTCTGTTCTTTGGAAAACACAGGCAGATCTTCAACATGGAATAATTTGCTGGAAATTGTCCTTTCCCTGGCTGGATGTGGAGCAATATTTGGGTATGGGAGATGACTTATTCTAGGCCTTCCAGGTTTCCTTTTAGAATTTAAAATATGATAAAAATCGGAGCTCCCATTGTGGCGCAGTGGTTAACGAATCTGACGAGGAACCATGAGGTTGTGGGTTCGATCCCTGGCCTTGCTCAGTGGGTTAAGGATCTGGCGTTACCGTGAGCTGTGGTGTAGGTCACAGATGCGGCTCAGATTCCGCGTTGCTGTGGCTGTGGTGTAGGCTGGCGACTACAGCTCCGATTCGACCCCTTGCCTGGGAATCTCCATATGCCGCAGGAGAGGCCCTAGAAAAAGGCAAAAAGACACACACACAAAAAAAGATAAAATTATTAAAGAGATTCTCTATGCATAAATGCATAGGCACACACATCTGGATAAACTTAACAATGACCAGAGTTGTGGGTAACACAGAATTAGTTTTAAATTATACTGGGGGTGGAGGGTAAAGAATGTATAGAATTCAGTTATGATGGTGAAATTCATGAAGGGCAACAAGCCTGCAGCTTCAATCCTACATGAAATTGTATTGCATCTATATCATGTCATTATGGGTATGTGGCCAAATAAGTCCGAAGGAGATGGAATGACAGGGGCCCAGCTCATCAAAGGATGGTGACTGATAAGGGTGATCATAGACCAGGTCAAAGCTTCAGCAGCCTGTACGGATTGGCAGGAAGTACAAAGATGACCTAAAATGTGTTCGCCTACCTTGCCACGCTCAGAGCCCATGCCTTCCTGTTGGCCTCTGCTTCAACCAGTAAATAATAACAGTGGTACCATTACTCTGGTATGGACATCTAGAACCTTCCGAGTGCTTTCCACACATATCCTGTTTGGACCTCACAAGTGTGAGTCCCAAATAACTAGACATGATTTGGTTGTAAACTAGAAGTTTTGTCCCCATTTAACAGATGCGGATGGAAAGGCTAAAGAGATTGATTGCATATGGCAGGAAGCGTTGCAGACAGAGCATGAAGCGAGGTGCCAAGAATACATATTAAAGAACCCACTGTCCTCTGGATGGGAGGCTTTCTGTCACTTCCTTCTGAGCCCTAGCACCTGCCTTATCCCCCTGCCTTCCTGCCTTCCTGCCAAACGTATGCTCTCACATCGTGGAAAAATCCAGTTTAAGAACCTCCTTTCCTTAAAATTTTCTGCAATTGACTATGCTTATTCCACTGACTCCTTCCCAAGTCCTGCATCCTCCTCACTTTTTTTTTTTTTTTGTCTTTTTAGGCCCACACCCGCAGCATATGGAGGTTCCCAGGCCAGAGGTCGAATCAGAGCCGCAGCCGCAGCCACAGCACCACCAGCTCTGAGCCGCGTCTGCGACCTACACCACAGCTCACGGCAACGCCGGATCCTTAACCCACTGAGCGGGGCCAGGGATCCAACCTTCATCCTCACGAATACTAGTCAGATTCGTTTCTGCTGAGCCACGATGGGAACTCCTCTCCTCACTTTCTTGATTACATTTTGTAAAAACTTGTTTGGAAGGAGGAAGAAGTGTGTTATTTGTACTTTAATATTACACACACACACACACACCGCAGAGAACATATTTTGTTTATATTTGACATTTTGGGATCCTTATTTTTATATTTTCACATAACGAAAGTTTTTAGGTTTGATTTTTCACTTAGAAATAGTTCACAAATATTTTCTGATGTAATAAAATTTCTTCGAAGATATTTAAATAGAGATGTAATATTCTGTCATAAGAATATTCTGTAATATGGTGGATATTTTGCCAACTGGTTACTATTAATTAAGCTTCTACACTCTATTCAAATCATTTAACGTTTATTGCACATTTAATATAAGTTACTACTATGCAAGGCACAGGGCTCAATAATTGAATTTGAGACAATTTGGAGTAAAGTCAGTGTGGGATTTGTGGAATCAAAGATTCTTCTTATCTTTTATTTAGAGTATGGTTGATTTACAGTGTTGTATCAATTTCTGCTGTACAGCGTAGTGACCCAGTTATACATGTATATACTTTTTTTTTTCTTTTCTTGGAGATATATATATATATATATACACACATTCTTTTTCTCATACCATCCACCATCATGTTCTACCCAAGAGACTGGACCCAGTTCCCTGTGCTGAGAAGTAGGACCCCACTGCATATCCTTACCAAACGTAATAGTTTGCAAGAAATAAACCACAAAATGAAAAATGACTAAATAAAGAAAAAAAGATTCCCATGCCACAGTTAAACCAGGAAAAGTCAGCAGCCTTAGATCATAACATTTGAGAATCGATGGCAGGGAAAGGTTTCCAATCTTGGCGATTCAATCCCAAAGCTACTCCATTGCTGAAAGCAAATGTGTTATAAGGAAAAGCCAACAATCGCTAACACTCCAAGAGTTTCTCTTAGAGCTTCAAGGTTGATAAGTGCCTGGTCTACCTTTCTAAATCATCCAGGTGACAGCTTTGCCAATGCTTTTCCACTTCTCTACCTTTCAATCCTGGGACATCTCTTTTCTGGCCACTTTTGCATCCTGTCCACCAAGGTAATGGCATGCAATTTAAAATTTCGTCATGACACCACTTCGGTTCAAGGTATCATCAAAGGATGACTCAAAATAAAGAACTCAGGAATGAGTCAGCTTTGATGAAATTGGTGCCGAACATTATATAAATTGAAGCAAAGATTAAAAATATAAAGAATTGGAAGAAGAGTTCCCACTGTGGCACCGTGGGTTAAGGATCTGGCATTGCCACAGCTGTGGTTTAGGTTGCAGCTGCAGCTCAGATTTGATCCCTGGCCCAGGGAACTTCCATATGCTGTGGGTGTGGCCAAAAAGGAAAGAAAAAAGAATTGGAAGAATTATGATTGTAGTACAGGCTGTACTGTAGATCATTCTTTAAAAAATGCTTTAAGTGGTAAAAAAAATTATATAACCTATAAAATCAGAATGTAGGCAAGGTGAGAAGGGAAGAAGTATCAGAAAGGCGAGTGCTACTGAAATCTTCCTTCATAGCATGGAATAAGTATACACTAAAATTATACTTATATACCAAAGGCTCAAATCTCAATGATTTTTATGATCTTTTGACTATGCTACAGGGCTCTTTCAGAAACTATCTCTTGGGTTATGCAACATTTATTTAAAGTTTCATTCTTCCTTCAGTTCCCTTCAGTTTATGTTTCTTCTGATAAATTCAAGTACATTTATGTCATTAAAAAGAGCAAATATAATTTGACTCTCAGATATTTGTATTTCTTTTTTGCCCTTTCTTTCCTCCTTCCTTTCTTACTTTTTGGTTTCCAACTTCTTTCTCTCAATCATCTATTTATTCATTTGTCCATCCATCCCATCCATCCATCCATCCATCCCATCCATCCATCCATCCCATCCGTACCATCCATCCATCCCATCCGTACCATCCATCCATCCATCCATCCGTACCATCCATCCATCCCATCCATCCATCCATCCATCCCATCCATCCATCCCATCCATCTATCCATCCATCCATCCATCCATCCCATCCATCCATCCATCCATCCATCCCATCCATACATCCCATCCATCTATCCATCCATCCATCCATCCATCCCATCCATCCATCCATCCATCCCATCCATACATCCCATCCATCTATCCATCCATCCATCCATCCATCCCATCCATCCATCCCATCCATCTATCCATCCATCCATCCATCCATCCGTACCATCCATCCATCCCATCCATCTATCCATCCATCCGTACCATCCATCCATCCATCCATCCATCCATCCGTACCATCCATCCATCCCATCCATCCATCCATCCATCCGTACCATCCATCCATCCATCCATCCCATCCATCCATCCATCCATCCATCCATCCATCCATCCATCCGTACCATCTATCCATCCCATCCATCCATCCATCCATCCATCAATCCCATCTATTTATGTTGTAGATGCTTACAAAGACATCTGGAATGTCATGCACCAAATGTTATTTTTCTAAACCCGAACTGACACAGTTGGAGGAATTTGTTGCCTTCCTCATTGTATTTTTTTTAGTACTGCTCAAGCTTTTTATGAAGAGCTCTTCCCATTAAAAAAAAATTAGACAAAGATTCTATTTTTTTCATATTCTCTTTCATTTTAGCTTATTACAAGATACTGAATATAGTTCTCTGCGCTATAAGTAGATCCTTGTTGTGTATCTATTTTAGGTACAGTAGTGTGTATCTGCTAATCCCAAACTCCTACTCTCTCTTCTCCTTACCTTTAGGTAACCATAAGTTTCTTTTCTATGCACAGACTCTCCTTTTTTTAAATTACTCAATGAATTTTATTACATTTATAGTTGTACAGTGATCATCACAACCCAATTTTATAGCATTTCCATCCCAAACCCCCAGCCCATCCCCCACCCTTCAACCTGTCTCATTTGGAAACCGTAAGTTTTTCAAAGTGCAGACTCTACTTTCGAGAGCTCATGGTCTATGAGAGGCCTTAGGCCCAGTGTCTCTAGCAGATCTCTGTGACTCTCACCTGCCTGGGCAGCAGTCTCCTGGGTGACACATTTATTAACAATAACCAAACTGCTTCCAGCCAGGCTTAGTGACTGAGCTTCAGCCCTTTGAGTTTAGACAGTCTGGATCCCAAAGCAGCTGTTCAAATGCAGAACCTCAAAGGCTCTTATCCTGGGTATTACTGGGCTGCAGAATTTTCTCAGTGTCTGCCTCAGATACACACACACACACAGTTCATCATTGACTTTTTGTGTGCCCCTGGCCATGCTACTTAGGCTTTTGCACCTTCATTTCTCCATTTGCAAAAGATGGATATTTGCACCTGTCCTGCTTAGTGCTTTGAGATCTTAAAGGGAAAAGACAGAAGACAGTGATTCACATTTTTTTCTCCCAGAAGGCCGCTCTGATACGCTGAAGATACTAAGGATGTTTTGATAGAATCTGTTTCCTTTCCTTTCGAAAACAAACTTTTCTAAAAGGCTCTGAGGGTTCTTACTACCAAGTGAGAATTTAAATGGTGAGACATCAGATAGGATAAAGCTTTACAAATTCTTTTCAAAAGAGAATCAGGCCCATAAACTCATGCTGAAAATATTTTCATGGGCTCCTTACACACTGAAATATAATTTCTCCCTCTTTTAAATCCAGTCTTCTTGTTTATTTATTTCCCATATTACGAATAGGCCAGGACATCAGCGTTTGGCTGCATCTAGACTCATATTCAGACAGAGTAAATAGATAATAGAAAGGAGAAATTAAAATTTCTTTTTTTTTTTGTCTTTTGTCTTTTTAGGGCTGCACCGGCGGCATATGAAGGTTCCGAGGCTAGGGGTCCAATTGGAGCTGCAGCTGCCGGCCTACACCACAGCTCATGGCAATGTCGGATCCTTAGCCCACCGAGTGAGGCCAGGGATCAAACCCATGTCCTCATGGATGCTAGTCGGGTTCGTTAACCACTGAGCCACGACAGGAACTCCTAAAATTCCTTCTCAAGTTGTGTTATCTTCTGAATGTCCTTCAGCTCTACACTTATGTTTTCAGATCCTGGCATAAAGGACAGTGGTTATTACTATTTGGCTCAGTCGATACCCTTCCCTTTGTGTTACTAAATGGCAGTGCTGATGCTCTTATAGAGCTGTCAGGAGACAGTGGGCATGTCAAAGTTTACTAATCTCTAAATAACCTAAGTTCAGGGACTCAAAATACATGAATTTCCCCCTTTTTGACATATACATGACATCTGGGAATATTCATTAAAATAGATGAAAGAAGCACGGTCCAGTAGAAATATAAGATGTGCCCCATATGCCATTTAAGAATTTTCTAGTAACCATATCGAAAAGCAAAAAGAGGAGTTCCCTGGTGGCTCACTGGGTTAAGGTTCCAGTGTTGTCACTGCTGTGGTTCTGGTTACCGCTGTGACACAGGTCCGATCCCTGGCCCAAGAACTTCCACATGCCACAGGTGTGGCCAAAAAAAAAGTAAAAAGAAACAGATGAAATTAATTTTAATAACATTTTATTTAATCCAGTATATCCAAAATATTATTATTTGAACATGTATTCAACATAAAACATTGTGGATATTTTACGTTATTCTTTTATACTAAACTTTGGAAATTGGATGTGTGTTTTATACTTATAGCACATCTCAATTTAGACCAACCACATACTAAGTGCTTTGTAGCCACATATGGCTAGTGGCTGCTGTATTGGACAGCAGAGGCCTAAGAGATTAGTCTATGCATTTTTGCAAACATTTCTAACCCATCTTCAGTTTTTTAAAACCCTGTATAAAATGCATGTCTAAGATCTTACAACATAAACCCTACACTATGGCGCAGATTAATTTCACTTCCTCTGGCAACTCCAAATAGCTGGCATCACATGGAACTTGGAAGTAAACAGAGTGAAATTCCTTCTGTGCCCGTGGCTTCCTAAGGGCAAACCACCTTTGAATCCGTTTTGAAAAATCCTCCTAAGGTGCTCAGGAAGTCGCCATGTCCCTGAGATGCACGCATAAGGCAGTGAACACGTTGGCACTAAATGAGGTCCAGGTGGTCAGAGATGCTGCCCTAGAGAGCGCGCTGGACCCTTCTCAAAACCCTCGAAGGATATCGCTCAATAAATTGAAGGGACTAACTTTGCGGAGAGTATAACTGCTTTTCGTGGGCTGTCATTATTTTTAATGAAGTTGTTAAATTGTCTCTGACTGTGACCGACTCAGGAGGAACTGGTCCAGAGCATTATACGTGATTGCTGGCTGTGCATGTAGCTAAAAGGGATTGCTGTAAGGAATGCGTTCTAGAGAAGCTAAGGCTATAGTTCAGGGGAAGATGTTGATTCATTTCCCCTTTTAGCACGCATGTTCCATGCAAAACTGGGAGCGAAAGGGCTGCAAAGTGACCTGGAGCCTTTCACTGCTGACATTTACTGTTTTCTTTTTTTTTTTTAAGTTGGCAAATGTTAAGGGCAGCTGCTCCAGACAGCACGTAGTCACGTGCAAACCAGGAAAAGAAAACCACAATTCGTAATCGCCTAGAGTTGCGGCTCTCACACTGAACCAAACACACATGTGCGTTGTGGTTGCCAGAGACTCAGTTCAAAGTTGAATTTAATAACAACAATAGCCCACATCTTTTGAGGGTTCAGTATATGCAAAGCAGCATTCTAAGCATTGGATACGCATTATCTCAATGCTTAGAAATGCCGAATGGTTGTTATTATCTCTTGTTTACAAATGAGGGCATTGAAGCACAAAGCATCAAGAGCCCCAGTTAGTAAGTGATGGAGTGGAGACTTGAACCTCGATCCACCTCATTCCAGAGTTCTTATATGTGGTTCCTTAGATGAGGTGCTGACCGACACAGAAATCCTACTTAAGAGCTGGGAAGGTCTTGGAGTTCCCGTCGTGGCTCAGTGGTTAACAAATCCGACTAGAAGCCATGAGGTTGTGGGTTCGATCCCTGGCCTCGTTCAGTGGGTTAAGGATCCGGCGATGCCGTGAGCTGGGGTGTAGGTCGCAGATGCGGCTCAGATCCCTCATGGCTTCGGCTCTGGTGTAGACCGGCGGCCACAGCTCCGATTAGACCCCTAGCCTGGGAACAGCCAAGGGAGCAGCCCTAGAAAAGGCAAAAAGACAAAAAAAAAAAAAAAAAAAAAAAAAAAAGAGGGGAAACTCTCAAGAAAGGCAAGGAAAGGGGTGAGGGTATTGAAGACTGAACTGTGGGGTAGGACCTCAACTCTCCTCTTTGTTTTGTTCAGCTTCTTGTCCCCTCTGCTACATGTTTTGTGCCTTCTGCCTCACTGCTGATTTTTTTTTATCCCCACTTGACCTCCTGAGATCCCTCTGATCTCCTGGTGGTATTAAGGAGCCCACGGAGGCAACTGACATGAACTTTCCATTTGGTTAAATCACGGGCTTTGGAGAGACACTGAGCCATCTCAGTTCATTCTTAATCCAGGAATTTAAAAAAGTATTAAAGCTGCTCATTCTGGTAAGACTGCTGGAACTCTGTTACACCGGATAAATGAGAGCGCAGACGGCCATCCAGTACCTCACATTCGTTTCATTTTTCCATTGCGGGTTGTAAACGTAATACAGTGAGAAGAAGCATTGCTTTAGGTACAACCTCACGCTTAAACAGAAGAGAGAAGACGAAACTATGTCTTTAAGGGTGACTTATGCAGAGTAGATGCTTTGGCCCTTGAAGGAGGACATTCTGATACCTAATGACATTGATCCTTTGGATTAGAAAGGATGAGTGTCCATCGAAAAACAACAGGTTGTTTTAAGCTGCTACCTCTCTTTCTAAGGCCAGGATTGTTGTACTGCTGCTATTTTAGGGACCTCATATTCCTCCATGATTACTTCCAGGCATTTCTCCCAGATCATTGTTGATGTCTTATCTATGTATAAAGGCTAGAGCTAAGGTTTCTTGATTGGAGAACCCCAGAAGGAAAAAAAGAAAGCAATAAAAAATAAATTAGAAGAATGAATGAAACTAAAATTTGATGATGCCTACAAGTGCTTACCTGACCTCTTCCAACCTCCAGACCCAGCTCACTGTAGTCCAGGCACACTGGCTGCTCACGTGCCAAGTTGAATTCCTACCCCAGGACTTTTGCACGTGGAAGCAGATTAAAGATGGCCAAACACGGAATCTAAAAAAGCATGCAAATGAATTTTTTTACAAGACAGAAAGAGACTAATGGTCATAGAAAACAAATTTATGGTTACCAAAGAGGAAAGGCAGGGGAGGGATAAATTAGGAGTTTGGGATTAAAAGGTACACACTACGATATATAAAAGAGATAATCAACAAGGACCTGCTGTATAGCACAGGGAACTATGTTCAATATCCTGTAATAACCTATAATGGAAAAGAACCTGAAAGAGAATATATATATATATATTACAAATATGAGATGAAAAATAAAAAGAGTATAAAATATGGATGTTCTTAAAATGAATTTAATTCAGATGTACCAAAAATTCATATTTTCCTTTGTCTAAAACTTTAAAAAATGTTCATTTTTAATTTCACACTCTCAACTCTAATGGGTTATGTGAGTTGATTTTCACATACATTTTAGTGTTAAAAATTGGTTAACTGCCAAGTTGTGGAATTAGGCAAAAAGCTTTGGCTTTTAAAAATCCGTTACTTTTCCCATCTCAGGATTTAATAATTTCTACAAAGAGTTTGAACTTTTTAACCAGGTCTTCTAAATCTCCAGTATACATTAAAGCAATGTATAATCAAATATCAGCTCAGCCATATTTTTTAAAAATATAGTGTGCATATGTATATATACTATATATATATATATTATCAAAAAGTCTTGGAGTTCCCACTGTGGTGCAGTGGGTTAAAGATCCAGCCTTGCCTTTGTGGCAGCACAGGTTCGATCCAACCCAATGCAGTGGGTTAAGGATTTGGCATTGCCACAGCTGCAGCTGGGATTCGATCCCTGGCCCAGGAACATCCATATGCCGTGGGTTCAGCCAAAAAAAAAAGAAAGTCCCGAGTGCTACAAAGAGTGGGAGACGTGGGAGCATATGAGAAGGTGGGAACGAAGAGAATAATCAGGTAGGGTCTCATCGAGGAGGTGACATTTCAACAAAAACCTAAGTCTCATCTGTAGGGTTTGCATGGTGCAGATTTTTCACCGTGGCTCAGGTCATTCTGCCAACATATGGTTGATTATGCAGTGTTGGGCAGAGATGAGCACAGTCGGTTCTCCTGAGCCAGTAAGCACGAGCCCCAGCACCACTGGAAGGAAGGTCAGAGAGGTTCCACTAGATAGGCAGTTATAAGAACATTGGCTTTTAGTCTGGATGATACGGGAATCCATCGGGAGAGTTTTAAGTAGAGAAGTAGCATGATCTGACTTTTGTTTTAAAAATTGTATTCTACAGAAGTTCACTCATGAGCAAATAGATACTGTTTGGGGGGGCACGCATGCACGTATACATAATGAGCCATGGTTATGTGTATATTTCTTCTTCTTGGCTATCAATTCACCCAGCCACCACTCTCCTCTTTCCTTTGGGTAGACACAAAAGAAGAATACACATCCTTTTCTGTGAAGGGCTGATCCTCTTTCTTCATTGAGGCATTTAACCAAGAGCCTGCTGAAGTCAAAATGCCATATATTATCATGGCTTTTGAGAATATGTGGCTGGGGAGTTCCCGTGGAAGCACAGTGGAAACAAATCCAACTAGTGTCCATGAGGATGCGGGTTCAATCCCTGGCCTTGCTCAGTGGATTAAGGATCTGGCATTGCTGTGGCTGTGGGGTAGGCTGGCAGCGTCAGCTCTGATTCGACCCCTAGCCTGGGAACTTCCATATGCCGTGGGTGTGGCTCTAAAAAAAAAAATAGCAAGAAAAAAAGAATATGTTGCTTATCCAACCCTAGAGCTTCTCATAAAAATGAAATTCAGCAGAGGTTGTGAAGCTTTAAGTTGTCATCACAATTAGCCATATTACATCATCTCATTAACTGGTGATGAAAGTATTTTTAGGATCCTGTTCTGCCCTCCAACCCTCATGGCATTTTATTCAAGCTAATTTATGTACATTGAGGAAACAAGGGTTGTCAGCAGACATTCAATAATTTTGAAGGGGAGCATTTTGAAACTATTGTGCTGCATTTCTCATTACCCCCCGTCATCGTTTAAACCTACTGTGCACTGCTTTGGAATTTAAAGCAATTGTATGAGATGATACCCCTGAATGGAATTTTACAATTGAAGCTCTGTGTAAGACTGGTGCTAGAGGTATTTTAGGAGCCTTTTAAGTTAATAGATTAATTTCAAGTGAGTCTGAAGGATACGGATCAAAGAAAGAGAAAATATTTGTGTGGTGATAGACTTCCTGGGCATAAATGCATAGACTTGAAGATGAAAAAAGTGAGATGGTTGAAGATAATGTCCAGGAGTTCCTGTCGTGGCTCAGCAGAAAGGAATCTGACTAGGATCCATGAGGATGTGGGTTCGATCCCTGGCCTCGCTCGATGGGCTCAGGATCTGGCATTGCCGTGAGCTGTGGTGGAGGTTGCAGATGCGGCTCAGATCTGGCGTTGCTGTGGCTGTGGTGTAGGCCGGCGGCTACAGCTCCGATTTGACTCCTAGCCTGGGAACCTCCATACGCCACGGGTGTGGCCCTAAAAAGACAAAACGAACAAGAAAGAAAGAAAATAATTTCCAGAAGAAGAAAGAGGTAAATGCTTATAAACTTAACCATGAATACATCTGAAATATAGTGCGTCTTAAAGCGCTTCTCTCCTGGCTGTGAAAGACACAAACAGCCTTTGTCTCAGCGGTCTTTTGCTAATGTCTTCCACCAGCCTGAAGATGTGTCGGCAATATCAATACTAAAGTTCCTCATAGCCTTGAAAATATATGTTCTCAGTTGTATTTGGGGGGAAAGTCAAAAGATCAACCAACTAGCCCATCTGTAATAACATCAAGATTGGGGATCACAGGCTTCGAACCCAGAGGGCCTGGATTTGAATTTCCGACTCGCTGCTTCTTAGCTGTGTGATTCAAGGCAAGTTTCTTAACCTCTCTGTGCCTCTATTTCTTAATGTAAAAAATGAAGATAACGGTAACACCTTCCTCAGAGGGTTGTTGAGGGAGATAAATGAATCGGATCTGTAAGATCCTTGCAAGAATTCCTGGTACACAGCAAACGTACAGAACGTTCTAGCCATGCTGAGGATAATATGATAATGATGGCAGTGGTGGTGGCGATGGTAATTGTGATGTTTGCCTATCACAATCCTTATTTCTCTGACCCACCTTCTTCTTGCTCATCATGTCTTTGCAGTGGTGGTTTTTGTTTTTTTTTTTAAAGCATGGGGTGTTGATCAAAAAGTACCCATTCAGTGAATTGCTTTGAAAGCTCTTTCCTGCCTGAAAAGAATTCTTTCAAATAAGCACCTGCCTCTGGGATATTCCTTTCATCTCTGTCCAGTTGGTAAAGTTTGAATTCTCTAAAGTATCTTCAGGGTGTCTTGCATGTAAAATTCACAAGTTGCCTCTCGGCCAGACTTGCCTCTTCTTCATCTGAATCTCACTCCAGGTTTCTCTCACCATGTCCCTTCTCTGCTAGACCCCAGAATATTCCTCTAATTGGGATCTGCTCAGCATCCCTCTTTCTGCCTCAGCAAGTGAGCCCCTTAAATCAACACTCTTCCACCACCAGGGAATAGCTCACCAGCAGCAAGGCTCATTGTGTGATGGGTGGGGGAGGAAGAACCTTAAAGTCTCTTTTGATTTATTCCAAAGTGGAGTTCTTATTTCAAAATGTTGAATTTCTTTGGGGGTGGAGGGAGTCTTCTGACTCATCTAAGTGAATCATCGTTTTGGTCTGTCCCATTAAAGAAAGTAAACACTTTGCCCCATGCAGTTTATGGAGTGAAAAAGTTGACCTCTACTGGCATTAATCAAAGTGGTCAACTTTGGAACTGGGTCAATTATTCAGTGCAAAGTAGAATACAAGTCGTGTTGGATACATTCAAGGCTATGAATTTCCATGTTGTGAGGACGTCTCTGTAGAGCAAGGCCAACAAACTCTGAAGTCACTGCCCTTTGTTAAACTCCTGGGCTTTTGGTAAATTTGCTCTGGCCCCGGGGGCATGTAATGAATGGACTGCTAATTAGAAGCTGCAGTTCCTAGTTTGTAAAGTGGGACTATTAGTATTCACCTCCCAGTCTTGTCAGGAAAAAGTAAGTAAGATGATATATTTTGAAACTTCATCAGGGAGTTCCCATCGTGGCTCAGTGGTTAACGAATCCGACTAGGAACCTTGAGGTTGCGGGTTCAATCCCTGGCCTCGCTCAATGGGTGAAGGATCCGGTGTGGCCGTGAGCTGTGGTGTAGGTCGCAGACGTGGCTCGGATCTGGCATTGCTGTGGCTGTGGTGTAGGCTGGCGGCTACAGCTCCGATTCGACCCCTAGCCTGGGAACATCCATATGCCGCCGGAACGGCCCTTAAAAGGACAAAAAGACAAAAAAAAACAAAAAAAAACAAAAAAAAAAACACTTTCTCAATATTAGGTACTTTCATTATTTCAGAAACATGTGGTGGAGAAACCCTTCAGGAGGGAACAGTTTTTGGTCATTTGCTCTTTAGACACAGTTCTTCCAGACCTAGATCATCATGTATCTCCAGATTTCAAAATGACAGTCTGGTAACCCCAAGAGGATGGTAATTGTCATCTGAGGAAAAAAATCATTTATTTTTTTAACTTAATTTTTCTTTTATATTGGAATATACTTGATTTACACTGTCGTGTCAGTTTCAGGTGTACAGCAAAGGGATTCAGTTATACATGCGCACACTTCCATTCTTTTCCCCGAGTCTTTTCCCATGTAGGTTAGTAAGCAAAATCACTTCTTTCAGTCTCAATCTCTCCCTCGTTCTCTCTGTCCTTCCTCTTTTATATTGTTTGTGCCCAGTTACAAAGAGTGTTTTCATCTTCTCGTCACTCTTTATAGTTTGGGGACATCAAAAGCATTGGGATAATATCTCTGGAAGACTAGGGATGCACCTGTCATCTGGCACCTGTGACCGCAGTGAGGCTGCAGTTGGACTGGGAAAGGGGTGCAGTTGTTGGGGATTAACTGAGCTGCTCTCTGAGGCTAGAGTTCAGGGTCCAGATCTGGAGGTTCAGAGAGTACTTGACAGAGAAGGTGGCTGGATGAGCACCTTCCCTGACAAGGATGTTCTGGGATCAACAGTTAGAGACTGATTTTTTTTTTTTTCTGCCAGTAAATCCCAGCATGCTGAGTGATACGGTAAGGGCAGGCAGCTTGGCACCCTCTGCTGCAAAGACATCCCTGGGCTGACACAGTGGAATCCCCTTAGAGGGCCCGGAGAGCCTCCCACAGGAGGCTCAAGATGCGTTTGTAGAGGGACATTGTGGTATTTATTAAGATAATAATAGGAGATAATCAACAAGCACCTACTGCATAGCATAGTAGGTGTAATTACCTTTATGGGAAAAGAATCTGAAAAAGAATGCATGTGTGTGTATGTTGCCCCTTCCAGGGCCCAAGATTGGGCTCTCATCTGACACTTGCACATGAACTGTCCGAGGAAACACACGCACGTGCTGACAAAGCAAGAGTTTATTGGGCAGGGGCGCCCGGGCGGAGAGCAGGGTGAGGGAACCCAGGAGAACTGCTCTGCCCCGTGGCTCGCAGTCTCCAGGTTTATGGGAATGGGGCGAGTTCCCAGGTGGTCTCTGGCCAGTCGTCTTGCTCGGCCTGTACTTGGTCTGGCTCCGGGTCCTTCCTGGTGGCGCCTGAGGCTCTCAGCCCTGATGGATTCCAGAGCCAAGGATCCCGGGAAGTTGGTCATCTCCTCCTTACGATTGGCCCCTCCCCAGTCCTCCCGGTTAGGGTTCAGGGCAGCACGGAGTTCCCTATCAGGGCCTCCTGCTGTGAGACCACTCATGCAATCGGCTGCTGTCACACACGTGGCCAAGGAGGGCCGGTTCAGTCCGTGGTCCCCTAACATATATGTTTAACTGAATAACTTTGTTGTACACCTGAAACTAACACAAAATCGACAACACTCCAAAAAAAAAAAAAATGAAAAAAAGAATAACATCCTTCTGCGAACTCCACATACATGATCTCATTTAATCCTTGCTTCAGCTCTTGGAGGTAGTACTGTCCACATGTACAGCGCATCCCCTTCCACGACCTGGATGCATTCTAGTTCACCAATCCCGATGTTCTCTGAACTCTCCTTCTTAGGGGGTTTTATGGAGGTTTCATTCTGTAAGCACAATTGATGAAATCACCAGCGCTATCCCTTCCTAGAGGTCGGGAGGTGGGGCTGAAAGTTCACCCCCCCCCAACCACGTGGTTGGTTCCCTTGGCAACCGGCCCCCATCCGGAAGCTCCAGAGGGGCCCAAGAAGAGTCCCTTCATTAGCATTAACTCAGGTTTCCTTGAAAGGGGCTTGTGAGGAACAACAAAAGATACTCTTCTCACCCCCTCACTCAGGAATTTCCAGAGGATTCAGAAGCTCTTGTGTCAGGAACTTGGGATAAAGACCAAAGAGATATTATCACAGCATCACACCATTGAAGTAAAATTTTCCAAACCGTAACGTAGCTGTAAGAGCATGCAATTTTACAGCTCTTGAAGTGTGGTTCTTTTAATGAGCAGTTTGTCCATTTTTTTCTATGAAAAACCACAGTGTATGTATTCATTAAACACTTAGAGCTCGGAAAACTATCTTTCATATAGATTATTTATGGACGATTTTATGAAGTATTTAGTGAGACTAAAATAATCTGTTCTCTAATTTAAGATTCCATAGAGGTTAAGGCAGCGGGCAGAGCATGTTAAACATGCGTACAAGGGAAGAGCTCAATATTTAGACTTGTTTAAAATGTATTGGAACTTGAAGACCATGTGGATTTAACTCCAAGGTCCTTTCCTAAATAACTAAAACATATTGTAGGAATTATTTCTTTAAGGTCCTTGGAGGCTTTTTTTTTTTTTTTTTTTTTTTTTTTGCTTTTTAGGGCCATACCTATAGCATATGGAGGTTCCCAGCCTAGAGGTCTAATCGGAGCTACAGCTGCTGGCTTATGCCGCAGCCACAGCTACGCCAGATCCGAACCACATCTTCGACCTACACCACAGCTCACGGCAATGCTGGATCCTTAACCCCCTGAGCAAGGCCAGGGATGGAACCTGCAACCTCATGGTTCCCAGTCGGATTCGTTTCCTCTGTGCCACGATGGAAACTCCTCTTGGAGACATTTTTAAGATGGCAAATTCACTCTTGCTCCTGGCACAAACCTTTGTATGAGCATTAATGGGATTTTGACATTATGACCTAAGATGTAAAAGTGAGATGTGCTTTGTAGGCCCTAGATTTGATTATAAACTTTCTGTTCTCAATAGCCCCCATCAGTCTGTTCACCTATCAGAGTATGTCTGTAGCAGCTAAGGCCATATTCCTCACTGCCTTTAGCAAGTCTTGTTGCCAGAACTTGGCCTCTGTCCACCAGTGCTGAATAGAAATTCGGAGACTGAGTTTTGGATAAAGGAGAAAAGAACAGCTCTTATTGCTTCGCCGGGCAAAGGAGGCCACAGCAGGCTAATGCCTTAAAGACTGTGCCCTCCCTTGGGAAGGAGTTCCCTTATAGTAAAAAGGAGAAAAACAAGGTTCTGGCTAAGAATCAGGCTTGAGGGCAAATATGCATTCTTTTTCTTTGGGGGAATCTTTAGTCGATGAAGTTGGTGTCGTGAGAGCTCAGCATGATCCTCCTGGTCTTCTGGGTTCTTGTATCTCAGTTTTTCCTAAAATAAAAATACTCATGAAAAGGGCATGTTGATCAGAGATTAGGGCCATCTAGGGAAGTCCCCGAAAAATAGGCGTCATCAGAGTTCCCGTCGTGGCTCAGTGGTTAATGAATCCGACTAGGAACCGTGAGGTTGCAGGTTCAATCCCTGCCCTTACTCCTTGGGTTAAGGATCCGGCGTTGCCATGAGCTGTAGTGTAGGTCACAGACGCAGCTTGGATCCCGATGTGGCTGTGGCTGTGGCTGTG
The DNA here is from genome assembly GCF_054392235.1 of Sus scrofa. Lineage (NCBI taxonomy): Eukaryota > Metazoa > Chordata > Mammalia > Artiodactyla > Suidae > Sus > Sus scrofa. The sequence goes on along the minus strand of NC_139401.1, from coordinate 42,691,719 downwards.
GCATAGGCCAGCGGCTACAGCTCCGAATGGACCCCTAGCCTGGGAACCTCCGTATGCCACGGGTGCGGCCCTAAAAGGACAAAAAAGAAAAAAAAAAGCATCATGTGCTTATAATCTTTGACCCACAGGCAATTGTGCTCCAGGTGCGTGATCTGTAGCTCTTGGGTGATTGTGTTTAAGCCAGGGAGAAGCACAAGGAAGCGCTCTAAGCTACTCATTTTTACACTAGTTGTTTCCGAAAGGAGCATAAGGAATGTAACTTTTCTCTTAGGTATATGAGGTGCCTGCATCACCAGGAACACTCCTAGCAGGTGAAGAAATACTCCCCTTACTTCTGAATGGGGAGCTGGGCAAGCTCATCGTGGTGTCCACCATGCTGAGCACTTGGGTAGACGCCTCTTCCCTTTAGCAGCTCTAGACTAAGCTTTACTTACTGGGGCTTTTGTAGACCTTGCCACGTGGCTCATGGAGAAGGATAGGGGTGTCTGGGGTAAGAGAGATACCGTCACGAATCCTGCTAACTGCACACACTCCATGAGCTCCCTTTGCCCAAAGACCGGGGGTTCCATCCAGGGGCTTTGCAATACTCAGCCATGTAGCCAGGTGATTCCGTGAAGCCAGCCACGCACCAGGTTATAGCAGTGGTGCTATATTTCTATCTCCGTGGACCTGCCTCTCCAGCTAGACTTTGGAGCTTCTTGAATGTGGCACTGTGCCTAATTTCATTTCTGTGTCTTTAGAGCATCCCGTGATGCCTGTCTCATTTCTGTGGTTAGCATGTTTTTACTGAATGAAAGAACTTGTCCAAGTGCTCGTAGCACTTAAAAGTATGATGCCTGGAGACTTTTCCCATCCAAGCCTGTCAGTAAAACAACCTTAATTCTCTTCATCATGTAGCTAAATACAGCGTCAGTTCTAATTTGATAGTTACCTTTTGCTTAGGGCTCTTATTTATTTGGGGGGGGCGCACCCACAGCATATGTAAGTTCCCGGGCCAGGGATCAAATCTGAGCTGCAGCTGTGGCAGCACCGGCTTCTTAACCCACATGCCACATCGGGAACTCCTTGCTCAGGGCCTTTAGTCACAAGTATATTTAAGCGGACAGAGTGTCATGGTGATGAGGTGGGCCATGTAGGTGCCAGCTATCAATGTGCACCGGTGACCATCCAGATCTTGGCTCTCCTGCTGCACGAGGGGTGGCAGGAACTGGGGAAACAGCTTGACATTATGCACGGCTGAATTTGAACCCCTCTCATTAGTCAGGTGATCCTGGGAAAGTTATTTATCCTAAGACTCAGTCTCCTCATCTGTAAAGTGGATTAATACACAAATACTCGTGCAGCATTTTCCTAATAGCCAAAAAGTGAAAACAACTCAAATGTCCACCAACGGATGAACGAACAAATAAAATGTAGTCTATCCATACAATGGAATATTATTCACCCTTCAAAAAGAATGAAATTCGGAGACATGTTACAGCATGGATAAGTCTGGGAAATATGCTAAGTGAAATAATTAAGATGCAAACTCCACTTGTATGAGGTCCCTAGAATAGGCAAATTCATAGAGACAGAAGGCAGAATGAGACGACCAGAGGCTAGTGGGAGGGAGAGATGAGGTGTTAGTATTTAACAGATAGGAAGTTTCTATTCAGGATGATGAAAAAGTTCTGAGCAGGGATAGTAGCAATGGCTGTACAACATCGTGGATGTGCTTCATGGCACCAAGTTGTACATTTAAAGATGGTTAAAATGGTAATTTTATGTTGTGTATATTTTACCGCAGTAAAAAAGAGTATTATAAACTATGAATTATATCTCAATAACGCCATTATTAAACAATAAGGTTAGGAGTCCTTGCCATGGTGCAGTGGGTTAAGAACCTGACTGCAGCGACTCCAGTTGCTATGGAGGCAAAGGTTCAATTCCTGGCCTGGCTGGGTGGGTTAAAGGATCCAGCATTGCCTCAGCTGTGGCTCACATTCAACCCCTGGCCTGGGAGCATCCATATGCTGCAGGTGCAGACATTAAAAAAAAAGAAGAAGAAGAAGAAGGTGGAGTTCCCATCGTGGCGCAGCGGAAACGAATCTGACTAGGAACCATGAGGTTGTGGGTTCAATCCCTGGCCTTGCTCGGCGGGTCAAGGATCTGGCGTTGCCGTGAGCTGTGGTGTAGGTTGCAGACGAGGCTCGGATCCCGCCTTGCTGTGGCTGTGGTGTAGGCCGGTGGCTACAGCTCCGATTCGACCCCTAGCCTGGGAAGCTCCATATGCCCGGGGGGTGCAGCCCTCAAAGGACAAAAAAAAAAAAAAAAAAAAAAAAAGAAGAAGGTTAGTAAGAGTACCTATTCCACAAAATATTTGTAAGGATTAAAAATTATATATGAAGGATTTCCTGGTGGCACAGCAGGTTAAGTGTCTGGTGTTGTCACTGCTGTGGCTTGGGTTCGGTTCCTGCCCTGGGACCTTCCACATACTGTGGGCACAGTCCCAAAAATAAATGATACATGAGAAGTACTATGCACACGGCATGGACTTACCAAAACATATGTTACTAAGCATGACCTAGAATTTAGGCATTTGTTTTATGCAAAGGACCTCATCATTCTAAAAGGCACCAATGCTTAAGGACTGGGGTGTGCAGCTCTTTTTCTGGCCTCACAATGCATGCAGGAGTCTTCTCCAATCGTAATCCATGTATGTGTATGCAGTTGGGTGAGATCTGTCCTTTCCCGGAGCAGTTACGATTCCCCTCTGCACCTTGCCCCCCTCTAACAGAGAGCATGTTTGACACTGGTCCCTGTGGTCGATGAAAACTTAATCAGTCCATCTAAGAAAGAATTGGAGGGAGTTCCCGTTGTGGTACAGCAGAAACAAGTCCTACTAGTATCCATGAGGATGTGGGTTTGATCTCTGGCCTCACTCAGTGGCTTAAGGAGCTGCCGTGAGCTGTGATATAGGTTGCAGACGTGGCTCAGATCCCACGTTGCTGTGGCTGTGGTTGTGGCCGGCAGCTGTAGCTCCTCAACCCCTAAAAAAGCATTGGGAAATTTTTTTCGAGCCCAATTTGAGGATGATCACCCAGGAAGAGCATCTCAGAAAGCGCTGAGAACTGTGCTGCCAGTTAGAAATCAAAGCACGGTCATGTACGTTTTTTGAGACAGAGGGCTGTACGTCAAATGACGTCTTCTTGACTATTTCCATAATCCAGATCTAAGCATCATCCTGGTGGGACATGTGACCCTTTACAAGAACAAGAAGGAATGCTGTCTTTTTTTTTTTTTTTCTTTTTATGACCCCACCTTTGACTTATGGAAGTTCCCAGGCTAGAGGTTGAATCAGAGCTGCAGCTGCCGGCCTACACCACAGCCACAGCAACGCTGGATCTGAGCAGCGTCTGTGATCTACACCACAGCTCACAGCAATGCAGGATCCTTGGCCCACTGAACGAGGCCAGGGATCAAACCTGCCTCCTCATGGACACTATGTCAGGTTCTTAACCCACTGAGCTACAATGGGAACTCCAGGAATGTTATCTTTTAAGGGGTTGTCTCATTGATGCTGGGAGTATGTTATCTTTAGGGTTGGAGAGGTATTCCTGCCGACAGGGAAGGTCTGGTCCATGTATAATGCAGATACACAGTGCACGGTGCAGGGACAGGGGTGACCAAAGGGCAGGGAAGAATCTTCATGTTCCAGTTTTTCTTGTCTTGCCATAAAACATGATTTTATTTCGCACGGCTCTTCCACTAGCCTGAGCCTCCCTATGGTCCATGGTAAATGTGGTCAAGACAGACTCAGTGGTATTTCAGTTCATCACCGTGGGACAGTGAGCTGACCTCACAAATGAAGCATGCATCATGAACACCTTCCAAATACATGATTAAAGAAGGACTACCCTCTTGGCATTGTTACTGTTTGTTATGAATCTTCTCTGGCTTCTAAACATGGTAAACACAGCATTAGATTTGTATTTGCGGGTAGCTGTAGATCATTCGTTATCATGGCTGTATAGTATTCCATTGTGGGGAGAGACCTTGATTTGTTTGTCCCTACTGCTGTTAATGGATGTTTAACATTCTTGTGCATGGGTTTGTAGAACATTTTCTTGAGCCTCTCCCTAGAAGTGGGTTGTAAGCTGTGTGCATATGCGTCTTTAGTAGATACTGCCAAAGAGTTTTCCAAAGTGGTGATACTGTGTCACACTCCCAGTAGCAAGATTTGTCAGTTCTGGTTGCTTTTTTTTTTTTTTTAATTTTATTGGCATATAGTTGGCTTACAATGTTGTGTTAGTTTCAGGTGCACAGCAAAGTTAATCATGTATCCATTCTTTACATATATATATATATATATATATATCCATTCTTTTTCAAATTCTTTTCTCATATTGATTATTACAAAATACTGAGGCGATTTCCCTGTGCTGTATAGTAGGTCTTTGTTGTTTATCTATTTTTATATATAGTAATGTGTATATGTGAATCCCAACCTCCTAATTGATCTCTCCCTGTCCACATTTCCCCTTCAGTAGCCATTGTTTTGGTTTCTAAATCTTTGAGTCTGTTTTTGTTTTGTAAGTGCTTGTGTATCATTTTTCTTAGATTCCACATACTAGTGAACTCATATGATATTTGTCTTTGTCTGACTTCCTTCACTTAATATGATAATTTCTAGGCATGCACCCCAGTGTTCATTGCAGCAGTATTTACGGTAGCCAAGACTTGCAAGCAACCTAAATGTCCATCGACAGAGGACTAAGTAAATAAGATGTGGTACATATATACGATGGAATATTACTCAGCCATAAAAAAGAAAGACATAATGCTCTTTGCACCAACATGGTTGCTTCTTAATCCCACCAACACTTGGTACTGCTGTCAGACTTTCTCAACCTGAAATTCATGACTCTTGGGAAAGGACCCAAGATAAGTTTGAGTTATACTCCCTGGTTTTATGTACAGAATTTACTGGAGAGATTACATGGTTGTCTATAGGACTCTAGAGGGCCCTTATCCTAGAGAAGGGCAAGGGCCACTGGTTCAAGTTTTTGGCTTTCTTATAATCCCTAATATCATGATGGTACAGCCTTTTATTGGAGCCAAGATTTCTCTTGGGAAAGTTACCACTGCCGGGGAGCTGTCTCTATTTTTGAAAAGCACATCATTGAAGGCCAGGGCACTCTGAAATTTTGCTGGTGCTGGTGCATGTTGGGTAATATGTTGGGAATGTTCAAAATTACATGCCCTAAAAAAAGGGTTGATATTTATTGGGCTATTTTAGATGCCTATGCTAATTCGATCAAATAAACATGTGTCTACAAATTGAATGAGTGAAAAAATTGGCACAGGAAAATAGATTTTTAGCTGTGGGCATTATTCTGCTTTGGAAACAACCTTTTTTATTTTTTTATTTTTTTAATTTTTTATTACTCAAATGAATTTATCACATCTGTAGAACAACCTCTTTTTTAAAGAAATTTTATTGGTATAAGTATAGTTGACTTATAAGGTTGTGTTAGTTACAGGTGTACAGCAGAGTGAGTCAGTTATACATCTATATCCATCCATCCCTTTTCAGATTCGTTTCCCATGTAGATCACTACAGAGTATTGAGTAGATTCCCCTGCGCTGTCTAGTAGGTCCTTGTTATTAATCCCTTCCATATGTGGTAGTATGTATACGTCAATCCCAACCTCCCATTTTATCCATTCCCCCAATGTGGAAACAGCCCCTGACGTCAGTGATGTGTCCTGATGGTTTGCAGTGTGCCACAGATGGAAATGGCTGCCACAAGCATCAGAGGATTAGGCAGCACAAAGTCCAGGTCCTACATCCTTCTTGACACTCTTATTCTTTGAGGTAAATATATGGGCTAATTTTGGAAACTCTCCCCTATGGCGGCCCCCTGCCTCCAATTCCAGGTGTATTTACAGCAGGTGATGATGGTGACGAGGGCCAAGATAGTGATTTAGTCTTTGGGGGGAAGGATGATGAATTTCAGCTTCCTAGTTGAAACACTTAGTTTAATTTGTTTCAAAAGAAATTCATTTTCATTGTGTCTAGAAAACATTCCATCTGACTTCTGTCTCAGACCCTGAAGAATTCCTCTTCTTCTTTTAATACCATTTGCCTTAGTCAGTTTGGGCTACTGAAAATATCACAGACTGGGTGACTTATAAACTACAGGAATTTATTTTTCACAGTTCTGGAGGCTGGGAAGTCCAAGATCAATGTCATTGGCAGATTTGGCGTTGCTGTCTGCTTGCTGTGTTTTCACTTAGCAGAAGCTCTTTCATAAGGGCACTGATCCCATTCACAAGGGCTCCACCCTCATGACCTAATCACCTCCCCCAGGCTCTTCCCCTCCAAATGCCATCACACTGGGGGTTAGGTTTCAACAAATGAAATTTAAGGGGAGGGGCGTGAACATTCAGACTAGAGCCCTGTTCATCCAGTCAATCGTTTATCTGTCCACCCAGTCATCAAACCGCTTGTCAAAAGTGATACCAGTTGTATATGTATCACTTTTTTTTTTTTGTCTTTTGTCTTTTTTAGGGCTGCACCTGAGGCATATGGAGGTTCCCAGGCTAGGGGTCCAACCGGAGTTGTAGCTGCCAGCCTACACCACAGCCACAGCCACGCCAGATCCGAGCCACGTCTGCAAACCGACACCACAGCTCACAGCAACGCCAGATCCTTAACCCACTGAGTGAGGCCAGAGGTCGAACCCACAACCTCATGGTTCCTAGTCGGATTCGCTTCCGCTGCACCATGATGGGAACTCCTGAATATGTATCACTCTTAAGCATTATGGGAGGAGGAAAATGATTGACTCTTTTCCTGAAGGAGCTGGAGAAAGAAGAGATACCCACGTGGAACACTTTGAAAATAATGTCAAGATGACCTGGGCTACAGATGTGATAAATTCATTTGAGTAATAAAATAAATAAATAAATAAATAAAACAGGTCCGCATCCTTAAAAAAAAAAAAAAATAAATAAATAAATAAATAAAAGATGACCTGGGCAAGTGTAAGCTGCTGTCGTAAGGACTCGAAATGGAGTGAACTTTAGGTTTGGGGCACTGATGGGGGATGAAGTGACTTTGGGAAGGCTTGAAGAAAGTGACTCTTGAGCTGGGCATAGAAAGACTGATCCTTGCCTGGGAACAGGAAGGAGAGCCACAGAAAGATCTCACTGGTCATTGAACCCATCTTGAGCTTCTACCTGGTTTGTAAAAATCTCAGGTGATTACTGGATCTAAAGGTCGTCCAGAGATCTTCTCCTTTTTTTTTTGTTTTTTTTCTTTTTTTGGTCTTTTTGTCTTTCTAGGCCCATACCCGTGGGGCATATGGAGGTTCCCAGGCTAGGGGTCAAATCGGAGCTGTAGCTGCTTGCCTATGCCAGAGCCACAGCAACGCCAGATCCTTAACCCACAGAGCGAGGCCAAGGATCAAACCCGAGTCCTCATGGATGCTAGTTGGGTTCGTTAATTGCTAAGCCACGACGAGAACTCCCAGAGATCTTCTTTAAACCAACTAAGAGTGGCTCACAGAGCAGAGATCTAAGTAAGAGCTAGAGCTCTGAATGCACAAACCTGAAGTTAAATTCTGCCTCTAAGCTGTGTGACCTTTGAACAAGTTACTCAACCTCTCTGTGCTTCAGACCTCACTTGTATCGTGAAACGTACAATTAGCAGCTTCCTCACTGGCTTGTTGTAAGAATTAAATAATTAAATTCAAGCCATCAGCCTGGGCGTTCCCGTCGTGGCTCAGTGGTTAACGAATCCAACCAGGAACCATGAGGTTGTGGGTTCGATCCCTGGCCTCGCTCAGTGGGTTAAGGATCCGGCGTTGCCGTGAACTGTGGTGTAGGTCACAGACGCAGTTCGGACCTGGCGTTGCTGTGGCTCTGGTGTAGGCCGGCAGCTGAAGCTCTGATTCGACCCCTAGCCTCGGAACCTCCATATGCCTCAGGTGCGGCCCTAAAAAAGACAAAAAAAAAACCGCACACACAAAGGTGTCTGACACATGAGGTTCAGTAATTATAATGAAGAAGCTGGAGCATTTCATGATCTAGGGCCTTTGAATATCTGAATTTCAATCCTGCTGCCCCTTAGTTATTGTGAGGCCTGGAGCAGATGATAATTATTTCACCTCTGTCCCAGCTTCTCCATCGGAAAGGGTGGCTGTGAAGATGAGTCAATAACACATGCCAAGTGTACAGAACGAGGCCCGAACTGCGGGTAACGCTCGCCCTTAGCTGTCGTCACTACTATGTGTTATTATTACTCTGGCAGGGCTTTGCCTAAATTTCTCAGCCACTCCCACCTCCATCCTCCCCATCTTCTCCCTACATGGACCGTCCCCAGGCCCTTCCCATGCTCTAGTGCTGCGGATAGGTTCCAAAAACATTGCCATTGTCTGCCCTTCCCCGCAGCTTTGCCCCTGCGGTGTTCTGGCAGGCAGAACACAGTGTTGATGCCAGGCTCCGGGATTCTTAGAAATGAGAACACAGAAACTGAGGAAGAAAGCCCTTTGCCTGAGAAGCCCTCCCTCCCCTCATCCCCCCCCCCCCCCCAAGATTACATTTCTTTTCTTGCAAACTGGAACTAGAGATCAAAAGTTAAGCTCGGTCCCCCTATTTGGTTTGTGGTCCAAGCATAGCCCTTGCCAGTAGCTGTAAAAATAATGGATTTCTCGAGGGCCGGGTGGCCTGCTCCAGCTCCCCTCGGCGAGAAAGGCGAAATTCCCATGAACGGCAGAGGAGATGCTGCGAGGGAAAGGTCGCTGCCGAGAAGCTGGATCTGAGAAAGACCAGGCCACCTGTTCCTACTGCAGAGGTTGGGGCATAAGGTGGCAGAAGGGCTTCCCAGATGGCACAGAAATCAGGCTGTGGGGTCTTTGCCTCCAGAGAACAAGGGTCGGGAAAAGAGCAGGATATCTGGAGCATCGAAGTTGACATGAGTGATGTGCCTGCTGCCAAGCCAACTGGGAGCCCTGGCCCACTCGTCGTGGGCAGGGATTGAGAAGGCAGATGTCAGATGCTTTTACTGAGCCTGCCGAGGCTCACAGGCTACACAGTAAGGCTCTGTGCGAATTGAGATGGTTGCTGGTTTTCAGCAAGTCCACTTTAAAAAGTCCAACATAAATCTTCATGCCCGGAATTCTGATTCCAGGAATTTACCCAGAGGAGATTAATCAAAAATGTGGACATGGATTGATGAGTTAGAGGTGGTTGTATAAACGATGGGATATTCATCATGATCCCAGAACGGGCAGCAACATCCATTTAGTGAGTTCATCTGGTTCGCTGTGTATGATTTTGGTTAATTTTTCCACCACCCCTGTGAGGTGGGTGCCATTATTCCAAGTCTAAAGATAAGAGAACACAAATGGTGAGCAGCTTGCCTGGAGTCACACAGCTGTCAAGTTTCAGAGCTCCTTTGAATCCGCTCTTTGACCTTTTGAAAGCCATCCTGAAGTTCCCTGGTGGCCTAGCAGTTAAGGATCCAGTGTTGTCCCTGCTGTGGCTCAGGTCCCTGCTGTGACGTGGGTTCTTTCCCTGGCCAGGAAACTTTTGCATGCCGAGGGCACAGCCAAAAAAAATAAAATTTTTTTAAAAAGCCATCTTTCATCCCTTCTCCTGTGGTTCTGTTCTAGCCCTTCTCGGATTTTTACAGTTTTGAAAATTATTGGGAACCTCAAGTAGCTTTGACCCAAGAGACTGTCTCCACTTGTATTTACTATATTAGGATGGAAGTGGAGACTCTTTAATGTCTATTAATTCACCTAAAATAACAATAATAACCCGTTAGAAGTTAACCTATTTTTTATGAAAAAATAGTTTCTAAAACAAACCCATGGATGAATGGCATTGATTTACATTTTTGCATCTCTCTTTCCCATCCAGCTTGAGGACAGACAGCTGGATTTCATACCTGCGATGACATTCAGTCTGCTGCCATATTTTTCTTTTTTTGGTTGAAATATATAAAGAAAATCTGCCTTCCCCCATGATTGGAAAAAGGAGACCCTCTGACTTTCCGAATGTATTTTTAGGAATTCATTGGGGGTCCTCAGATCACAGTTTGAGAATTGCTGGTCTATCCGTGGAATATTATGCAGTAATCAAGAAGAGTATGCCAGAGGTCCCATAGTGGCTCAGCAGGTTAAGAACCCAACATAGTGGGTTTGATCCTACTGACAGGTGGTAGCCTATCACTGGCTCAATGCCAGTGGCATCAGCCTCAAAATGTAAAAAGTCATTCCAAATTGCAGTCAGGGAGTAGATAAAGAATGACTACAGAAAAAGAAAAAGGAATTTGGAGTTCCCGTTGTGGCTCACTGGAAACAAATCAGACTAGTATCCGTGAGGTTGCTAGTTCAATCCCTGGCCTTGCTCAGTGGGTTAAGGATCCGGTGTTGCCTTGAGCTGTGGTCATAAACATGGCTCGGATCCCGCATTGCTGTGGCTGTGGTGTAGGCCAGCAGGTGCAGCTCTGATTTGACCCCTGGCCTGGGAACCTCCATATGTGACAGTGTGGCCCTAAAAAGGCCAAAAAAAAAAAAAGTTATATGTAATTAGACTTTGTAACTTGGGAGCACCCTGAGCTGGGTGCTGATGTCTTCTTGTGATTTCTTCAGAGGATTCTACAATAGCCAAATCTGAGGCACAAAACTCACAGTACCTTTGGTCCTGTCTTTTTAGGGCCACACCCGTGGCATATGGAGGTTCCCAGGCTAGAGGTCGAATCAGAGCTGTAGCTCCTGGCCTACACCATAGCCACAGCAATGCAGGATCCCAGCTGCGTCTGCAGCCTACACCATAGCTCACGGCAACGCCGGATCCTTAACCCACGGAGTGAGGCCAGGGATCCAACCTTCATCCTCATGGATGCTAGTCAGATTCATTTCCGCTGAACTGCAATGGGAATTCCATTGTCAAATAAATGTAGACATTCCCTCCCTCTGCTACTTATTCCCCAAACTTGAAGACTTGAGATTTTTATGGATCTAAGGATAGTTCTTTCCTGAGTGTATCAGAAGCTTTCCCTAATCTTATAAATTCACTTTCTTTTTTAAAATTTTTTCTATTAGAGTTGATTTACAGTGTTGAGTCACTTCTGCTATACAGCAAAGTGACCCAGTCATATATACATATACATTCTTTTTTAAATATTATTTTCCACCATGGTCTGTCCCAGGGGATTGGATATAGTGCTATACAGTAGGACCATTTTGTTTATTCTTTCTAAATGTAATAGTTTGCATCTACTAACCCCAAACTCCCCATCCATCCCACTGTCTCCTCCTCCCCTTGGCAACCACAAGTTTGTTCTCTATGTCTGTTAGTCTGTTTCTGTTTTGTAGGTAGGTTCATTTGTGCCATATTTTAGATTCCACATGGAAGTGATATAATATGACATTTGTCCTTCTCTATCATACTTCATTTAGTAGAGTTATATCCATGTTGCTGCAACTGGCAACATTTCCTTATTTTTTATGGCTGAGTACTATTCCATTGGTATATGTACCACATCTTCTTCATCCACTCATCTGTTGATAGACGTTTAGGTTGTTTCCATGTCTTGGCTATTGCAAATAGTGGTAGAAGTGTATTAGTTAATTTTATGTGTCAGCTTGGCCAGATATTTGATCAAACGCTATTCTAGATGCTTCTGTGAAGGTATTTTTTTAGATGAAATTAACATTCAAATTAGTAGACTTTTTTGTCTTTTTTTTTTTTTTTTTTGGCTCTGCCCATGGCATGTGTAATTTCCCAGGCCAGGAATCAGACCCACACCACAGCAGTAGCAATGCCATATCCCTAACCCTCTGAGCCACCAGGGAACTCCTAAATGAGCAGACTTTGAATAAAGCAAATTACCCTCCATAATGTGAGTGGGCCTCATTCAATCAGTTGAAGGCCTTTAATAGAAAAACACCAAGGTAGACAGAATTCTGTTAGCAGATGGCCTTTGGACTTGAACTGCAACTCTTCCCTGGATCTCCAGCTAGCCAACCTACCCGGTAGATTTTGGACTTACAACTGTCTGAGCTAATTCCCTAAAATTAATCTCCCTCTCACTAACCCACCCCTATCTATCTATCTATCTATCTATCTATCTATCTATCTATCTATCTATCTATCTATCTGTGTATCCAAGCACAAATACACGTGCATACACACACACACACATGTATACACACCCTATTAGGTCTGCTTCTCTGGAGAACCTTGACTAATACAAAAAGAAAAAAATAAGCCTGTTATAACTCTTCCCTGAGAACCTTAGGGCCTTGTTGGAGTGAGAAGAGCTGTGTGATCACAGAATTAATAGAAGAACAAACATGAAATCTGGTTTCATCTTACAGCTCCAGTTTCTGTACCTGCAGAATCAGTATGAGATGAATCTTTGCTGAATGACTGAGAGGGATGGTGAGATTGTAGTTGACTGTGAACCTGGAGTTAATCCAATTGGCTGGCAAGACGCTGTCAGAATGCACATCCTGACCTTGGACTCAGATTGTCTGATGGATCTAGAGTGGTTTTTGTGCATGTCCTGAACTGCCGTCAACAAGTTAAGCCTCCCAGAGATGACTTAGAGGCGGCCATATTAGTAATCTTTGGAAAAGTATGTGCCCTTATCTCTGTGTCAAGATGTCCCTGCCCTTCTGAGAGAAGCACATAGTACAGACATGTCTCCAGAGGAGCCTTGAGCTTGTCTTGTCTTTCTCCTTTGTCCTTGTTGATTCCTGGGAACTCCTGTATGGCCCTAGCACATCTGATGCCTTCGGAAAGCTGGCTGGCTCCTGTTCTGTGGCCCTTCCTGCAGATGCTTGCATTCCTGTCATTGGTTTGTCCTCCCCTTCTATCTCATATAGTATTTCGAGTTGTCATTTTCTGACCTTCTAGGCCGACAGGGTCTCCTCGCTGTGAGATATTTGCAAGTATCCTAGGCAAATGAGATGACGTGAAGTAACCCCACTTCTGTACTGGCATGTACATGCAACATGGTAAGGGTTCCAATTTCAGAGAGAAATTTTTCTCTTGTGCTTGGTGTGGCACCAAATTTATTTAGGTAACAGAATTTTGCCGGAACTCTTCATGCTAACACGTTAAGTTGGGTTCTGAGGACACAAGGAACCAAAACACTTGAGTATGCATCACACACCCTTAACATGATTTCGCTTGCAGGTGTTTTATTTTTTTCCCTTTTCGGCCACACCTGCAGCATATGGAAGTTCCTGGGCCAGGGATGCCATCCAGGCCACAGCCGCGACCCACGTCACAGCTGCAGCAATGCCTGATCTAAGGATCGGCCACTGCGGGAACTCTTGCCTGCAGATATTGAATAACGTGGCATATTTAACTACTTTTCCATTGTTGTAAATATTTCCTTTTAAAAATGTCTTGTATCTCACAGGGCAAATCCTACCCCTTCAGGGGCCCATTACCACCTGTGAGGAATCCGATTACCTTCCTAGATCTTAACAACCTTTGGAGGACGGTGGATGACATGGGACGAGAGGTAAAGCTTCCTAAAGCTTATTTGACTACGTCTGTATTCTGCATAAGAACTTTAGTCCTGGAATTCCCCTCGTGGCTCAGTAGTTAACGAATCCGACTAGGAAGCATGAGGTTGTGGGTTCGATCCCTGGCCTTGCTCAGTGGGTGAAGGATCCGGTGTTGCCGTGAGCTGTGGTGTAGGTCACAGACGTGGCTCAGATCTGGCGTGGCTGTGGCTGTGGTGTAGGCCGGCAGCTACAGCTCCAATTCGACCCCTAGCCTGGGAACCCCCATATGCCGCGGGTGCGGCCCTAGAAAAGACAAAAAGACCAAAAAAAAAAAAAAAACGTTGTTTAGTCCTTCAAAGAAAGAAGGTGACACGTCATGCACGCCTAGCATGCTGTGTAGTATATAGTGCCTCTCAGCAAAGATTTGTGAGATGAATGAATGAACTTATATTTTATTTTATTTTATTTTATTTTATTTTATTTTATTTTATAATGATGAACTTAGTTCTAACATCTTAAAGAACGAGATGTCCAACAGGCTTCTATTTGCATATTGCTAATGAGAGCGGGCAAGAGCTTACCTCATTCGGCCTTCCTGGGATGATGTTTCTAGTTTAGAAAATCCTCAGGACATAGCAAATAAGACCTCTGGGTCTTGGAGTCACCATCATGCTCAAACCTGCAGCTCCCAAGTAAAGCTCACTTAGCTTGACCTGCAAGTCCAACTTGGACATGGTTTGGTGAAGCTGCCTGACCCTCATTAAGGAGCTGAATGTCTGAATTGTTCTCTCTTAATGAGCAACTTAGTAGTTGGTATTTGGAAACACACCCAGTTACAACATAGCCTCCGTTTATGGTACAGGGATCAGTGGCATAAATTACATATGGATTGTCTGAATAGGAAAGCTACGCAGATAACATTGACTGTGCAGTAAAATCCACTATTGGTTGGGAGGGGTTGGAAACCTTGAATTGTCCTTCTTTGAGTTAGAGTTATTAATACTTTTGAAATTGTTACTTACCAAGGGAAATTCCATTTGTTTTTTCTCCTCGGAATTGTCATCTGGATGTAGATTCCCAGTGATGCCCCATGGAAGGCGCCCCTTGCAGAACAGTGGGACCAGATGACAATGAAGGAGCTGTTGGACAAGCTCTGCTGGACTGAGTAAGACTCGCCATTAGGATCAGGCATTGACCGTGACCTTTTCCAGTTGTATTTAGCTGCAAGACAGGTAGCTGCTTTGTGTCTAAAAACCACACCATTTGGCCAAGTGGAATGCTGAAAGATATTAGAACCGTGCCCTTCCCTAAAGATATCTGTACATCATACCTACTTCTTTGGAATGGTTTGGCATCACAGAGGTGGTATTACCCTATAAAGTCCTCAGGACAGACCAGGAATGTGCCACCTCCTTTACTTAGAACAGCTTAAAGGCCATCGGCTTAAAGATCTCATTTATCAGGTTGTTGATATAGGGATGCTTGGGTCCTCGTTAGTGGTCAGGTCTGGAGATAGTACATCAGTACATGCATTTGAAACGCCTACGGGATGGAGTGCAACTCTTCAAGGCTTTGAAGAGGAGCTTTTAGAGGCATTCTCTGCATAATTCACAACTGTCCAGGCAACAAGTATAACTGGACTGCTTCCCATTAGAGAGAAACACATAGCATTGAAAGAAAGCATTCAAGAGGCACGCATTACATTACAGTTGGCAGAGTTGGGAACTTAGAAATTGTGGATGCTATAGAGTCAGACAACATGGAGAGACCTCACAGCCCTTGGACAGCAGGGGAAAAGGAGAAGATTAGAAGAGTTCCATCTCAAGCACATGGTGAATTCGTGGTACGCAAAGGAAGAAAGTGGAATTGCAACGAGACTGTTCACCCATGCTCAACAGCATTAGTTGGAAATATGATTGGCTTTGGGGTTGGAGTCTCCATTCTCTAGACATTGAGGAGGGAAATTGGAGCACTGGCAACTAATAGTAAAAAGTGTTTAGGGATAGCTGAATCTAAGATAGGGAAATATCCAAATGACATAAACATGCATGTGCTTCTTAATATAGAAATTTAACTTCTTAGAATTTCCCTTAAAGGAGGAGAGAGAAAAAAAAGAGAGGGAGAAAATTATACAGAGAGGGAGAAAGGGAGAGAGAGAGAGGGAGAGTCAAACGTGATTTTTATTTCTTTTTAGAGTTTCTTTTCTATCATAGTTGATTTACAGTGTTTGTTGTGTTGGTTTCAGGTGTCCCGCAGAGTGATTCAGTTATACATATATCCATTCTTTTTCAGATTCTTTTCCTTTATAGGTTATTACAGAATATGAAAGCATTATCTTTAAAAGGACAATCTAAATGTCCCATAATAGAAGATGGGTTAAATGAATTATGGTGCATCTGAAAACTGGAATATTCTAAAATCTTTTAAAACCATGCTGTAGAAGAATACATAATGACTTGCAAAAATGATATTATTAAACACATAGAAAAGCAGGCCGTCATCAAGTATGTATGGTGTGAACTATGATCTCATTTCTATGAAGGAAATTGTGTGTGCACTGCAGGCAACGGACATCCATCAGAATGTTTTTTTAACATTTAATATTACCATGCAAACATTTATCCACAGCATTAAAATTCTTTATCAAACCTATTTGATGGTTGCGGAATATTCCATGGAAAGTGAATACCAAAATGTGTTTAGCTATTATCCTTGCACATTTTGGCTACCTCCAGTTTTTCATCGTTATTGTTATTATTATAAAATACTCTACGATAAACACGTGCTTCTCCTATGGCTTCAGCCTCTGAAAGCAAGCACGTTTGGAGGAGTGAAACCCTTTTATTGTCACGAAATCACGGCCTACTATTAATCACATCCTCTTCAACACTTGCCTGATGCTTTTCATCACTTATTTCGAGAATGTAGTTAGTAATACACAACTTAGATGTTTGTAAAACATTGCAATATTTACTTCTAAATTTTATACATGAGATTTTCAAAATACCGTGGGTTTTTCATTATATGCATTCATTTTATAACATCTGTTATAAAAACCTTTTAATAAATGCACTTAGATCTTCTCTCCCCAGAGAGCTTTGAAGCTTATTGAAGACAGGACTTTGGTCTCATGGAGATCTGACTTCTTCTGCTATAGTCCTTGGCCTAGTCCTCCCCTGAGTGAATAGTCTAGATTGTTGGCTGACAAAATAAAGTATTCTGAGATGTTAGGAGTATATAAGCACGAGGTAATTTTTTAACTTTCCTAAGCAAGATAAACATGCTATCATTTCCTGGTTTGAAAGGTCCGAAATATCCAACCTATCATGATTCAAACTAAAGCACAATCGTATATTCAAAAACTAACGTTGATGACTCTTTGTTATTATCATGTATAAAGTGCTTTTCAGAAACACACATTAAATTTGCGATGTGTTGGGAGTTCCAATCGTGGCACAGTGGAAATGAATCCGACTAGGAACTATGAGGTTGCAGGTTCGACCCCTGGCCTCGCTCAGTAGGTTAAGGATCCAGTGTTGCCCTGAACTGTGGTGTAGGTCGCAGACTCGGCTCGGATCTGGCATTGCTGTGGCTGTGGTGTAGACCGGCACCTGCAGCTCCGATTGGACCCCTAGCCTGGGAACCTCCATATGCTGTGCCCTAAAAAGACAAAAAATAAATAAGTACATACATACATACATACATACATACATAAATTTGCGATGTGGTCACACCTTTGTAAATACACTTTTTACAACCTATAACTAGAGAAAATGCACAAAATGAGTCTAGTGATTATCTTTGGCAGGAGGGGGTACAGAAATATGGAAGACACTCATTCTCTCTCCCTTTTATTTGATGAATTTTCCACACTTTATAGAATATGTATATATTTTTCAAGTAGCACACATAATAACATTTATCTTTTTAAAAGTCTGTGGGGCAAAGAACACAAAAATGTTGTTGCATTAGCTTCCTTGACCTTCCATCCCTCTGATAGTGTTCTTCTCATTTCTTTTCTCACTGAAGCTCCCAGAGTAAATGAAATAAACAATTAGGAGTGGCCTGGCCCTCCAGAGAGAATTACTTTTAGATCTCCCATGATTTCAAACCAGGGTTATTCCGCTCTCACCAAATTGACAACAGTAACGGCTGGAATCACTGCCCTATTTTTATGTTTGCTATTGGCTGTCTACCTGGGGCCACATTAGGTTTAGTTATTTATTACGCCCTTTACCTCACGCCATCCACATTCACCTAAAAAATAAAGAACATAGGAAACAGGACATCAGGAAATAGCAAAGGATGTTTTCACTTTGAAGTGGTATTTTAAACCAATGCTTGGATATTTGCTTGAGATACATGCCAAAAATGCCTCTGCAAAGAATGCATGAGTCAGCAATTTCTATCCCTTCAGTTATCAGGAGGAATCTTACAGAACTGACATGTCTGTGACACTATGTGCAGGCTTAATGGGGATTGTCCCAAAAGTGCTACCCGGGGGCCGGGGTGGGGGGGGGGGATGGTTGCAGCCATTGTCACAAGTAACTGGTATGTGTGTTAGTGTGATTCTACAACTTCCACTGGAGTACACCAGAGGGGTGTCCTTGGTAAGTAGCTGTACCTTCAAGGTTGTCAGCTGGTTAATTGTAACCTATGGTGACCAAAGCGGACAGATGGAGGGGGCAGAGGGATGGACTGGGGGTTTGGGACTGGCATATGCAGTGATGTATCTTGCATATATATATTGCATATATTAAGATAGGGAATGACTGGCCAACGGGGACCTGCTGTAGAGCGCAAGGAACTCTGCCCAATGTTCTGTGATCATCTATGTGGGAAAAGAATCTGAAACCGAATGGATGTGGGTGCATATGTCATGGAATCACTTTGATGTCCAGCAGAAATGATCACAACCTCGTAAATCAACTCTGCTTCAATAAAACTTTAGAAAATGGAAAAAAAAAAACTAAAGCACTTTGAAGTATGAAAAGCATGAGAGTTGGAGTTCCTGTCATGGTGCAGCAGAAACGAACCTGACTAGGAACCATGAGGTTGCGGGTTCGATCCCTGGCCTCGCTCAGTGGGTGAAGGATCCCGCGTTGCCGTGAACTGTGGTGTAGGTCACAGACACGGTTCGGATCCCGAGTTGCTGTGGCTGTGACATAGGCCAGCGGCTACAGCTCCGATTTGGCCCCTAGCCTGGGAACCTCCATATGCCATGGGTGTGGCCCTAAAAGGACAAAAGACCAAAACAAATTTTTATTTTTTAAAAAAAATAAAAGCATGGGAGTTGAATCAAGTATGATCTGGCTTGAAGTTGTACCATTTAGTGAGCTGTATGCTACATATTATTAATCTCCCTGAGACTCAGTTTTTGGGCTTGCAAACTGGGGAAAAATAATAACTTATTTTTATGACAAATTACTAAGACAATGGGTTTAAAAAAACATGAAATATGAAAGAGCTCAATAAATGGAAGACACTATTATTTATGCCACCCATTGTCAGCCTTACCAGGTGGCAAATTCTGCCTCATATCTAACCAGATTAAACTTTATGTCAAAGTCAAAAGGAGGGATTGATCCTAATTAAAGATACCCCAGAATCCACTTTACTATGCATGAATTTTAGGATCTGTTAGATTTCACTGAGTTGTTGGAATTGCATGAGGTAGGTCTTCCATTAGGTAGTGAATTAACTGAATAGCTAACTGTGACTAGTTCTGTGCTTGGTACAGTACCCAGCATATTCTTTGTGCATTATGGATCATTTAAAAATAATGTTTAGGAGTTCCCTGGTGGCCCGGTGGTTAATGATCTGGTGACGCCACTGCTGTGACTTGGGTCACTGCTGTGGCACAGGTTCAATCCCTGGCCTGGGAACTTTCATATGTCACAGGCAGGGCCAAATAAATAAACATAAGTTGATATTTCTTGATATTAAGAAATTAATATTGAAATTAATTTATCAAATTTAGTTGCTATTGCTCATCAACCATTTATTCATTCAGTCATCTAACAAGTAATTTATTAAGCGCTAACTATGTGCCAGACACTATTTTATTAACGAGGACACTATGGTGAACAAGCAAGTTAATCTAAGCTCCCTATCTCATTGGTTGTTATTCTGGGGAGGGGGGGGAGACCGCCAAAAAACATCATAAACCAATAATTAGGATAATTTAAGACAGAGTTTTAAAGATATTACACTATGGTAAAATAATAGAGACTTCCAGGGTGCCAGGAATGTGGGAGCTGGTGCTCATTTTCATAGCCATATAAAAGTTCATCTTTCTGAGCAGGTATCAGAATAAGTAGAGAAGGTACAGGATGAGATGGAGAAGCTGGGCCAGGGCTAGATCACTTAGGGCTTTGGAGGCCATGGTAAAAGAGCTGACTCTTATTCTGGTTTTGATAGGATGCCCCTGGAGAGTTTCAAGTGAGGGAATGACATAACTTGGTTTGTTCTTTAGAAAGAACATCACGGAGGGGAGGCCAATAAAAAGCTTTTGGCTTCAAGTGCAATACGTAGCTACCGGGAGGACAAGTAGAACCAAAGCGACTAGTCTAGAGGAAATCATTGCAATGATCCTGGCAAGAGCTGATGCCAAATTGGCAGTGATGAAGGTGGAGTGATGTGGTGAGAGACAGCAGGACTTCCTGATGGATTGGGTGGGGGGAGCGTTAGGAAAGGGAGAAATTAAGGTTGATTTCTAGAGTGTTGACCTCAGCAAGTAGGTGCATGGTGATGCCTTTTACTGAGATGGGGATGACTAGAAGAGTAGCAGGTGTCTGGGGACCAATCACGATAGCACGGATATTCAATACAAGCTGATTCTGAGTCAGGTATTTGGATTAAGGGGAAAATAAATCTCATATTCTCCAAATCTCTGATGCCGTGTTTCATATTAGATTCTAGTGACAATTTTTGGCAACTTGCGCACTTGTGCTCCACTTTGCCAAGTAAGTTTATTGCTTGAATAAATTCCCAGAGAATGAAGAAGGTGTTCACCTGTATTTGCCAATTTTGCTCTTGTTTCTTCCTGAGCAGATCTTCGAAGCAGCTGGCCACCCTTTTTGTGAACCTGTGTGTCACCGCGGAGACCCATGAGGTCTCTGCTCTCTGGTTCCTGTGGTATGTGAAGCAGTGTGGAGGCACCACCAGGATCATCTCAACAACTAACGGAGGGCAGGTACCCATTCATACCCCTGCTGTTCCAGAAGAAAAGCACCAACTGCCTAAATGAAAGATGGGCATCATCCTTCGATCATGAAGGGAGAAAGTGGGAGGCAGGCTGTGGGTTCGATCCCTGGCCTTGCTCAGTGGGTCAAAGATCCTGTGTTGCTGTGAGCTGTGGTGTAGGTCACAGATGTGGCTCAGATCCTGCTGTGGTATAGGCCAGCAGCTGAAGCTCTGATTTGACCCCTAGCCTGGGAACCTCCAAAAAAAAAAAAAAAAGAAAAAAAAAATGGAACCCAATGTGACAGCCCAGTGGCCAAGGTAATTTTAAGATTAGGCTTGTCTCAGAGTTCCCATCGTGGCTCAGTGGTTAATGAGTCCGAGGAACCATGAGGTTTCGGGTTTGATTCCTGCCCTTGCTAAATGGGTTAAGGATCTGGCGTTGCCATGAGCTGTGGTGTAGGTCGCAGACGCGGCTCAGATCCCGCGTTGCTGTGACTCTGGTGTGGGCTGGTGGCTACAGCTCTGATTAGACCTCCTAGCCTGGGAATTCCATGTGCCGCAGGAACGGCCCTAGAAAGAGCAAAAAAGAAAAAAAAGAAGAAAAAAAGATTAAGCTTGTCTCTTTTTATGCATTTTTGCACCTTTCCCTTTGGATAGACACCCAATTATTATTTGGTAAGTTTGTAAGAGACCATCTGATGAACACAACTTCTCAGAAAGCTCAACAGAGAAAGTCAGAAGTGCATTTTCAGGGAGTTCCCACTATGGCACAGCGGGTTAATGATCCGGCTTGTCTCTGTGGAAGCACCAGTTTGATTCCTGGCCTGGCACAGTGGGTTAAGGATCCAGTGTTGCTGCAGCTGTGGCATAGGTCGCAGCTCTGGCTTGGATTTAGTCCCTGGCCCGGGAACTTCCATGTGCTGTGGGAGTGGCTGAAAAAGGAAAAAAAAAATGTATTTTCAATTTAAAACCCACACCACTTGGAATTCATTCATTCGTTATCTATTTCCTGAGCCCTAGCCTTGTATAAGGCACTGTCCTAGGCACAGTAGGAAATGGGTTAGAATTCTTAGATAACCCGCTTGATAGTCATTCTCCTTTCCTCTCCCTCCTCTTCCTCCCCCTCCTCCTCCTCATCCCCCTCCTTCTGCCCCTCCCTTCTCTCTCACCTTCTCCATGACCTTCCTCTTCCTAGAACTGTTTGAAATAGTCTTTTTAAAAATGGCTCAGCAGTAATGAACCCGACTAGTATCCATGAAGACGCAGGTTCGATCCCTGGCCTCGCTCAGTGGGTTAAGGATCTGGTGTAGATTGCAGACACAGCTCGGATCCTGATTTGCTGTGGTGTAGGTCAGCAGCTATAGCTCCGAGTTGACCCCTAGCCTGGGAACCCCCATATGTCGCAGGTGCAGCCCTAAAAAAAAATAATAATTAATTTAAAAAAGTAAAAATCAACTGAACTGAAAATTGAGAAGGAGGCCGTCGGCTCCGCTGTATGCACAATCATGCAGAACATTTGGAAGCTTTAGCAGGGCTCTGGATAGGTAGGTGGAGTGAGGTGAAATGACCTTGGTGGCCACAGAAACAGCAGATACCTGGCCCTGGCGTGAGACAGACAGCCTGTAACAAGGACTAGGCTGGCCCCGGCGTTGAGGGGTGAGTGGATCAGCCAGGTTCTGAGCCTGGGTAGCGACAAAGGGGGAAATAAGCCTAGGTGTCCCCAGGCAAGTGGTGGCCCAGCAACTCAATCAAAGGTTGCAGGGAGGTCAGAGAGCCAGGGTAGTGGCCAGGCAGGTGGGACATGGGGGTCAGGCCGAAGATGTCCGGCTGACTTTGGGGCCTGGGGGTCCACGGGATTTAGCCTGGAAGGTGACTATTAGAAAACCTGTCATTTCATTGAAAGCCAGCAAGCACTAGTTAGCCAACAACAGTGCCGCCTACTGTTCACAAGAGCAAAATGACACTGCCTACCTCTCCCAGTAAAGATAGATGAGGAAAACCAGCAACGGAGCAATTTCTATCCATTCTTTTATTTCCTACCCACCTCTTGAGTCCTTTTTTTCTTTGCAGGAGAGGAAATTTGTGGGCGGATCTGGTCAAGTGACCGAGCGGATAAAGGACCTCCTTGGAGACCGAGTGAAGCTGGAGAGGCCTGTGGTCCACATTGACCAGACAGGAGAAAATGTCCTCGTGGAGACCCTAAACCACGAGGTGTACGAGGTAACCAAGAGCTTTAAACCAGGGGGAAGAGGCCAGCGTCCCAAAGATGAAGCAGACCTTAAATACAGCCAAGACTATTCCAGACTTCATAGATGATGCCTTTGCCAAACGTGAAAAAGCCGGGGAACTAGATCCAATCTCTTGGGGTAGACCATGATGGAAGACAATACGAGAAAAAGAGGAGTTCCTGTCGTGGCTCAGCAGAAACGAATCCGACTAGAAACCATGAGGTTGCGGGTTCGATCCCCGGCCTCGATCAGTGGGTTCAGGATCCAGCATTGCCATGAGCTATGGTGTAGGTCAGAGATGCTGCTCAGATCCTGAGTTGCTGTGGCTGTGGCGCAGGCCAGCAGCTGTAGCTCTGATTGGATTCCTAGCCTGGGAACCTCCATATGCCGCGGGTGCAGCCCTTAAAAAAAAAAGAGAAAAAAAAATATGAGAAAAAGAATGTATATATACGTATGACTGGGTCACTATTCTGTACAACAGAAGTTGACACGACACTGTAAATCAACTACACTCTAATAAAGAAAAAAGTGAAAAAGCTACCTCTATCCTTTCGGAAAGAACCAAAATATTTCTGCGTGTAAAGGAGGGTGGGGAAGATTTATAAAAAACATCTTATCACCGTCTGTATTGGGTTCCTACATAATTAGAAAACCAAAGAATGTATTTATTTGATAAATATCAAGTGCCTCCTATGTGCCTGGCATTATTCTGGGAGTTGGGAACATAGCAGTGAACAAAACAGATTAAATTCTCTCTGCCTCCATGTGGCTTAGATTCTAGTGAAGGAGAAAAGTTGTAATCAAATAGAGAGTCGAAAAACAGACTTAGGCCAGTTAGTGATAAATATTGTGGAAAAAGCCAAGCAGGGAAGTGGAGGGGGTGTACCGCCAGGTGGGGTAGGATGATTAGTTGTGCAATTTTATTTTTTTTCCTGTATTTGAAAGGTTTTATTTTTGAAAATCTTCCTTTTCTTCCTTCCTTCCATTTTTTTTTTTTTTTTTTTTTTTTTTTTTTTTGGCTTTTGAGGGCTGCACCCACAGCATGTGGAGGTTCCCAGGCTAGGGGTCGAATCGGAGCTATAGCCACCGACCTACGCCAGAGCCACAGCAACGCCGGATCCTGAACCCACTGAGTGAGGCCAGGGATCGAACCCGCAACCTCGTGGTTCCTAGTTGGATTCGTTTCTGCTGCGACATGACGGGAACTCCTCGGTTTTATTTTTTTTAATTCAATTTTATTGAAGTATAGTTGTCTTAACAATGTTGTATTAGTTTTGAATGTATAGCAAAGTCAATCAGTCATACATATAAATATATCCATTTTTTCCCCCATGTAGGTTATTACAAACTATTGAGTAGATTTCCCTGCGTTATCCAGTGGGTTCTCATTAATCCTCCTCCTCTATTTTATACAGTAGTGCGCATATGTTGTTCCCACCCTCCCAATTGTTCCCTCCCCCAACGGATAGTAACCATAATATTGGTTTTGAAATCTCTGAGTTTGTTTTATTAAATAGGTTCTTCTGTGTTATTTTTATTAGATTCCACATATAAATGGTATCATATGATATTTGTCTTTCTCTTTCTGACTTACTTCACTCAGTATGATAACCTCTACGTCCATCCTTGCTGCTGCAAATGGCATTTCATTCTTTTTTATGGCTGAGTAATATTCCGTTGTGTATATGTATCACATCTTTATCCACTCATCTGTCAGTGGACATTTAGGTTGCTTCCATGTCTTGGCTATTGTATATGGTACTGCTGTGAACATTGGGGTGCATGTATCTTTTTGAGGTATAATTTTCTCCGGATAGATTCCCAGGAGTGGGATTGCTGAATCATGTAGCAGCTCTATATTTAGTTTTTTAAGGAACCTCCACACTGTCCTCCATAGTGGTTGTACAAATTTACATTCCTACCAACAGTGTAGGAGGGTTCCCTTTTCTCCACACCCTCTCCAGCCTTTATTGTTTCTCGACTTTTTGATCATGGCCGTTCTGACTGGTGTGAGGTGATACTTCATTGTGGTTTTGACTCATGAAATTTTAAATAAGGTCATCTAACAGCAAAGTAGTCAAAATTGCAGAACTAGGAGGACTGAGGGGAAGAGTAACAGAAGATGGAGTCAGAGATGTCACAGGGGTCCCTTTCATGTATGACCTTGAAAGTGTCTGTGAGGAGATTGGCTTTGACTCCAGATATGATCAGAAGTCATTGGAGGTTTTGAACAAGAGATCAGTAAGAGCTCATTTTGATTGTAATGAGACCCTTCTAGTCTCTAGGAAGAGACTGAGTGGGGGACGAGGGTAAAGTGAGGGAGAAACATTAGAAAAAGAGGAAAAACAACCCAGCACCAATGTTTAACCATGCTCTTTTGCTTCCAGGCTAAGTATGTGATTAGCGCCATTCCTCCTGTCCTGGGCATGAAGATTCATTTCAGTCCCCCTCTGCCAATGATGAGAAACCAGCTCATCACTCGTGTACCTCTGGGCTCTGTCATCAAGTGTATAGTTTATTACAAAGAGCCCTTCTGGAGGCATAAGGGTGAGTACTTTTCTTTTTAGAAGGGCCAAGACATTTAGTGCAAAGTCACCCATTTGCATGTAACTGTTTTTCTTAGAATGCCAGGCATACAACATTCAGCCAGGCTCTAAGTACAATTCCATGGTACATCAGCACAAACTCATGGAATTAACTTCCTTTAGAATATGATCAACTCTTGGAGTTCCTGCTGTGGTTCAACAGGATCAATGGCGTTTCCGCAGCACCAGGACACGGGTTCGATCCCTGACCTGGCACAGAGGGTTAAGGATCCGACATTGTCACAACTATGGCATAGGTCGAAACTGCAGCTCAGATCTGATCCCTGGCCCAGGAACTTCATATCCTGTGAGGTGACCAAAAAAGAAAAAGGAATATGATCAACTCTTTTTATCATTCAACATAGTTTGCTTAACCCTTTCACAAGATCTTATGAAAACAGGTTATTAATATTTTCTAATACAACTTAACATATGAGTTTATAGAGCCATTCACAAAGGTGGGGATTCTGAAAATTTCCAGGCAACGTCTCGGTCTTATCAAGACTCTATAAAGAGTTCCCATTGTGGTGCAGCAGAAACGAATCCGACTGTTATCCATGAGGATGCGGGTTTGATCCCTGGCCTCGCTCAGTGGGTGAAGGATCCCGTGTTGCCCTGAGCTGTGGTGTAGGTCGCAGACGTGGCTCAGATGCCGCATGGCTGTGGCTGTGATGTAGGCCAGCAGCTGCAGCTCCTATTCAACACCTAGCCAGGGACCCTCCATATCCTGTGGGTGCAGCCCTAAAAAGAAAAAAAGAAAAAAGAAATTTAAAAAGAGAGAGACTCTATGAAATTCCATTTGTTTGTTCATTCATATATATTCAGTAAGTGTACTGCTGTCCTGGGTAGGGCATTACCAGGATGCCCGCTAACGTGCTGGGTTCTGCAGCGATGGAAATGTCCCAGCGTGGCTCTGTCCAGTACGGCAGCCGCTAGCCACGTGTGTGGGCATTGAACACTTGAGATGTAGCTAGTGAGAATGAAGACCTGGATTGTTCAATTTTACTTTATTTTAATTGCTTTACATTCAAATATATATAAAAAAAAATCACACATGGCTCGCGGCTACCCAATTGGATAGCACAACACCAGAGTCTTAGCGCATTTACTTTCATCGCATCTATTTTCTTCCAAGTGGAGGACGTAGGAGAACAGTATGCTTGGGACTGAGGGCAAAGGAAAGCATGGACTGAAGCAAGGAGCTAGATTGCAGAAGGGAGAGGAAGGTTTCGTTTTATTCCTACCTTAGGGCAGTTCTTCCTGTATCTATTCTTTCCCAACACATTGCAGCCTCCGAATTCTCCACCTTTGCAGGAAATTCTATTTAGGGCTATTATTGGGTTGGCACATCCGTTGAGCAAGTAATCTACCTTTTGCAAAGAACGGTGCAGTGACCCGCCATGACGAGGTTGCTGGCGCTAAGCTCAGGTCACCTGATTGATGGATAGATTTACGTATTTATTTAGTTTTGTCTTTTTAGGGCCGCACCCACGGCACATGGAGGTTCCCAGGTTAGGGGTCAAATCAGAGCCACAGCTGCCGGCCTACACCACAGCCACAGCAACTTGGGATCCGAGCCACATCTGCCACCTACACCACAGCCCAATGCAACACCGGATCCTTAACCCATTGATCGAGGCCAGGGACCGAACCTGCATCCTCATGGATACTAGTCTGATTCATTTCTGCTGAGCCACGATGGGAACTCCCCCAAAGCATTTTCAATTTCTTTTGTGTTACCGTATTTATCTGTTTTTTTCAACAGACCCCTATAGAGCGCCTATTGTATGACAGGTGCTGAGCTCAGTGTTGGGAATTCAAAGGCATGTTTCCTTACCAGGAAGATCCAGACTTGGGAGGAAGACAGTCTTGTAAACTGAGCACTGCATTACAGTGTATTGAGTACACTGTGGCTGTTACCTAGGCTATTATAGAACTATAGGGGAGGGCTCCAAAACTCACATCCGGTGTGATTCCGGTTCCGTTGATAAGTGATTCAATAACAATATTGTAAAAGGATTCTGCAAGGGAATAAAAGCCGAGGAGGTTAACTCATAACAGGGTCTTTGCTTTGCATCAGATTTTCAATGCCATCCCCAAAGACACTGTGGTGGTTAGGAGTTCCTGTTGTGGCTCAGGGGAAATGAACCTGGCTAGTGTCCATGAGGATGCAGGTTCCATCCCTGGCCTTGCTCAGTGAGTGAAGGATCCGGCGTGTGGCCATGAGCTGTGGTGTAGGTTGCGGATGTGGCTCGAATCTGGCCAGCAGCTACAGCTCCAGTTCAACCCCTAGCCTGGGAACTTCCACATGCTGTGGGTACAGCTTAAAAAGACATACATACATACATACATACATACATACATACATACATACATACATACATAAATACATACGTAAATAATATTTGTATGCAAATATAATTTAAATAAATGTTATATATTTTCCCCAAAGCATTATTTTTTCAAAAACACAATACATGTTATACTGAAATTTGCTCT
The DNA here is from genome assembly GCF_054392235.1 of Sus scrofa. Taxonomy (NCBI): domain Eukaryota; kingdom Metazoa; phylum Chordata; class Mammalia; order Artiodactyla; family Suidae; genus Sus; species Sus scrofa. The sequence goes on along the minus strand of NC_139401.1, from coordinate 42,663,706 downwards.
TTCCCATTAATGGTATGTCATAGACATTTCTCCACATCAGTGCATTTAAATCAACCTCACTTTAACAACGATGAAACCGCATTTCACTGGATGGCTCTATCAAAAGGTACCCAGTAGGTATGCTGATGATAGGCATTTCGATTGTTTCCAAGTTTTTGCTATTACTCACTCGGCTGCAGTAAACAGCTTCCTTTGAATGGCTCTGAAGATTTGAATAGGAGCGTTTCTTTTTGATAAATTTATAAAAGTAGAATTATGAAGTCAATGGACTTGGGTAGACCAGCTAATACTATTTTTAACCTTCTGCCAATCAGTAGGGGAAAATATCCCACATCTATGATTTGTAAGTTTTATCATTAATAAGGCTTCACGGCTATGTTAAGTCGTTTTGTAAATTATCTGTTTATCCTGTGCTCTTTAATTTTTTTCTGGATGTGTTTCAAATTTTTAAAAATTTGTGTTCGTTTTTAAAAATTTGTTTATGATGGTTTCATCATACTATGAAATATATGCACATGGGGCTTTTCTGGACCAATATTTCTTTCCCACTGATCTTTGTTGCTGGGCTCCAAATATTTTTTTATAGCCCTGTATATTAAAAAAATGAAACATCATGGAGTTCCTGTTGTGACTCAGTGGATTAAGGACCCAACGTTATCTCTGTGAGAATGCGGGTTCCATCCCTGGCTTCACTCAGTGGGATCCAGTGTTGCCGCAAGCTCAGATCCGGTGTTGCTATGGCTGCTGTGTAGGCCGGCAGCTGCAGCTCCAATTCAACCCATAGCTTGGGAATTTCCATATGCCGCAGGTGCAGTCGTAAAAAGAAAAAAAAAATGAAACATGGACTACCACTGAATATATCTATTCCTAAGTTATGCACATAGAGTGCTGAAAAAATGAAGTATTTTTATTATAACATATACAGAGATAGAAAAAAGATGAAATTGAAATAAGAATTTCTGATATCTTTCTCCACTATCTAGGTGTGCACACTCCACTTGGGAGAACACAGATTTATGTGATCTAATCTCGTGGCAGTACTGTACTTTTTTTTTTTTTTTTTTTTTTTTTTTTGCTTTTTAGGGCCGCACCCATGGCATATGGAGGTTCCCAGGATAGGGGTTGAATAAGAGCTGCAGCTGCTGGCCTACACCACAGGCACAGCCATGTGGGATCTGAGCCTCATCTGTGACCACAGCTCATGGCAATGCTGGATCCTTAACCCACTCGGCGAGGCCAGGGATCGAACCCGAAACCTCATGGTTCCTAGTCGGATTCGTTACCCACTGCGCCACGACGGGAACTCCTCTCTTCTTACAACAAGGTGAGTTCTTAGCTAGTTCTCCTGTATACTTGAGTTCTGGGAGAGACTTTAAACATTTCTCCTTCCCATATTTCAGTTTTTCTCAATGTTTTTCCTAGCCCCAGGACATTTGAGGGGCGTGCAGGTGCACCGCAATCCCATGGCTGGCCAGGACATTGATTCTCAGGGATGCAAGGTGGGGAGGGTTCGGGGGGAGAGAGAGAGAAGCACGTGCAGGTGGAAAGGCTTACAGGTGTGTCACTCACACACAGATGCGGGCAGTGCATACCCTCGAAGTTCTTGTTCCGTTCTTTCCCATTTTGAAACCCTTTCATTGGATTTTTCTATACAACATTTGTTACAAGGCCTTTCATCTTGTTCAAACAACCTCGATTTGCAAGTAAATGCTGGAGCAGGAGGAGTGGTGCTCTGTAGCAGCCTCCTTCTTATAACATTTCAAATTCTGCCCTGACATTTCCAACATTGCTCTATCCTATGCTTTGGTAGAAATGACATATATTTAGTTCAAGAGGGGAATGAGAAAAGCACTTTTGTCCAGAATGAGGTGAAATTGTTTCCCACGTTGTTCTGGAAGTCCTCTTTGAAATGAGGGTTTAAGGAGTTCCCGTCGTGGCGCAGCCGAAACAAATCCGACTAGGAAGCATGAGGTTGTGGGTTCGATTTCTGGCCTCACTCATTGGGTTAAGGATCTGGCGTTGCCGTGAGCTGTGGTGTAGGTCGCAGATGCGGTTCGGATCCTGTGTGGCTGTGGCTATGGTGTAGGCTGGCGGCTACAGCTCTGATTGGACCCCTAGCCTGGGAACCTCCATATGCCGTGGGTGCGGCCGTAAAAAGACAAAAAGACAAAGAAAAAGAAATGAGGATTTAAGACTCAGTGCATTTAAAAAAAATTTTTTTTATTTTTATTTTTTCTTTGGCCGCTCCTGTGGCATATGGACGTTCCCAGGTCAGGGATCAAATCCAGGCTGCAGCTATGACCTAAGCCACGGCTGTGGCAATGCCAGACCCTTAACCCACTGCTCAGGGCAAAGCATTGAACCCGCGCCTCCACAGTAACTCAAGCTGCTGCAGTCGGATCCTTAACCTACTGGGCCACAGTGGGAACTCTGTTCTCTGTACATTTTAGTTATCCACATACTCTCTGCTCTGTCTCCAGATTATCAGGAACTAGTTAGCATTGAATAAGTGGCTTTTCATAAAATGCGAAATATTCAGGACCTTCTGTTTTACAGTAATGGACTAGCACTTCTTTTTTTTTTTTTTTTTTTTTGCTTTTTAGGGCCGCACCCACAGCATATGGAGGTTCCCAGGCTAGGGGTCCAATCGGAGCTGCAGCTGCCAGCCTACACCACAGCCACAGCAACAGAGGATCTGCAACCTACACCACAGCTCATGGCAGTGCCGGATCTCCGACCCACTGAGCGAGGCCAAGGCTCAAACCCACATCCTCATGGATACTAGTTGGATTCATTTCCACTGCACCATGATAGGAGGACCCTGTGGTGATTTTTCTTTTAAGTTTAATTTTATTGGAATGTAGTTGATTTATACTGTTGTATTCGTTTCAGGTGTACAGCAAAGTGAATCAGACATATAAACATATCCATTCTTTTTTCCATATAGGTTATTACAAACTATTGAGTAGATTTCCCTGTGCTCTATGTAGGTTCTTGTTAATCATGTATTTTAGGAGTTCCCGTCATGGCGCAGAGGAAATGAATCCGACTAGAAACCGTGAGGTTTCAGGTTCGATCCCTGGCCTTGCTCAGTGGGTTGGGAAATCCAGCATCATCATGAGCAGTGGTGTAGGTCACAGACAGGGCTCAGATCTGGTGTTGCTATGGCTGTGGCGTAGGCCGGTGGCTACAGCTCTGATTAGAGTCCCAGCCTGGGAACCTCCATATGCAGAAGGTGCAGCCCTAAAAAGACAAAAAGACAAAAAAAATCGTCTATTTTATACAATAATGTGTATGTGGTATTCCCACCCTCCCAATTCCTCCCTCCCCCCAATGGTTTCACCTATGATAACCATGGATTGGTTCTGAAATCTGTGAATTTGTTTCTGTTTTTATTTTTGTCTTTTTGCCTTTTCTAGGGCCACTTCCCATGGCATATGGAGGTTCCCAGGCTAGGGGTCTAATCGGAGCTGTAGCCGCTGACCTACACCACAGCTCACGGCAACGCCGGATCCTTAACCTACTCAGCGAGGCCAGGGATCGAACCTGCAACCTCGTGGTTCCTAGTCAGATTCGTTAACCACGACGGGAACTCTAAGGACTAGCATTTCTTTAACACATCCTTGGCTTTATCTGATTTCTTGTGAAAGAGGAAATAGGGGACACACGTGTTAACGGCAAGAAAAACAAGATTTCGTTAAATGATGGTCTGGATTAATTCATAATATCACGTTGCTTCTATGCAGAGGGGGCTTGCCGTTTGAATTGTCCACAAAATATTGGCTACCAGCCTCCGTATTGATATCTGTTTGGTTTGCCTTCATAGATTTAGAATATATCTTATTTTCAGCCTTTGGGCTTCTCAAGCTGCAGAAGGTGTGCTTCATTGTAATTGTGACAGATAGCTTGCTAGGGTAATGAATATCTTTTTTCCATTTTGCTCTACCCCAAGATTACTGTGGAAGCATGATTATTGAAGGAGAGGAAGCTCCAATCGCCTACACGTTGGATGATTCCAAGCCTGATGGCAGCTGTGCCGCCATCATAGGGTAAGGTGACCCGTGGCTGTGCAAGGACCTTCTGTGTTGACAGTGTGTTCCCATATTATTCATACATGTGCCCCAAACAGTGTTCAATAAAGTTTTACCCAATGTCACTCTTCTCCCCATTCAGCAGTAGAAAACATCTTATTGCTTTTTTCAAAATGTCTTCGCATAAATAAATATTGAGAAAGGAATTAGAATATCAATTTTTTTTTTGGTCTTTTTGCCTTTTCTAGGGCCGCGCCGGCGGCATATGGAGGTTCCCAGGCTAGGGGTCCAATCGGAGCTGTAGCTGCCAAGCCTACACCACAGCCACAGCAACTCGGGATCCGAGCCGCGTCTGCAACCTACACCCCAGCGCAAGGCAATGCCGGATCCTTAACCCCCTGAGCAAGGCCAGGGATCGAACCCGCAACCTCATGGTTCCTAGTCGGATTCGTGAACCACTTCGCCACAATGGGAACTCCAGAATATCAATATTTTAAATTTTGTTCTCCTCGTTTACTGCTTCTATTTAGTGATGGTTGATATGTTTAGGGTTGATCTATTCTGGTAAGCTATCTTTTGTGAACGCATGATATGAAGATTTGACTTGGGGTGTTTCACTAAGACAGCTTCTTGTGGAAGCTGTGTGGGCATCAGTGGTGTTCATGCCGGTTGCTAAGATTTTCCAAGCGCCACTAGGGAGGAGCCAAGACCAGCAAAAATGGGGATGTAATGGGGGCCAGGACCTGGCCCGAAGGATGGTTGCCTGGAAGAGCCAAAATTGAGATGGGCCTCCGGGTCAGAACAAGGAGATCAAAGCCAGTCGTTAAGTTGAAAACAATCATAGGGCTAGACGTGGAGGAAAATTCTAGAAGGCTCAGCACTAGGGAGACACCATCTCGAAAACAGAACCAAAGAACGAGGGCTTGGAGACCCAAAAAGTATTCCTGTTGACCACCAGCCATGTCGGAGGAGAAGGGTCAGTCATGGTATGACCCTAGGCAGAAATGATGGCCCGTCATCTGGTTTCAGTCCCTTTGAAACCCCAGAACGAGAAGGTGCCTTTTAGTGTCAGGAATGTACCATGTAACTAGGAAAACATCCAACATAAAATAAGGTAACGTAGAGTTGGTTTCTTCTGGTTCACTTTGAACTTGTACACTAAGTGCATGGGGAGCTATGGAAATGAGGCCAGGATGGAAGCAGCCATTCATTTGTCCCCTTTTTCTTCTTTGTATGTTTTAGATTTATCCTTGCCCACAAAGCCAGAAAACTGGCCCGTCTTACCAAAGAAGAAAGGTAAGCAAACATGTGCCTCTTGTTCCTTCCGTCCCTTCTTTCCCATGACCCCGTCTCCCTTTCTTTCCACCTTCTTCTTTCTACCTGTCATTTAACTTTTTCTTTTTTTGGCCACGCCCACGGCATGTGACAATTCCCAGGGTCAGGGATCAAACCCATACCACAGCAGTGACAACACCAGATCCTTAACCACGAGGCCACCAGGGAACTCCCGAGACCAAAGTTCTTAAGAGCTACCATTTATTGAGCATTTGTTATGTACCAGTCATTGATCTGGGAACTTCCTGTGCTTTATATCAGTGCTTCTCAAACTTAATCACCTGGAAGGTTTGTGAAAACACAGTTGCTGCCAGTACCATTTCTGCAGGATAGCAGGTCTGGGATGGGGTCTGAGAATTTGCCCTTCTAACAAGTTCCTGGGTGATGCTGCTGCTGTGGCTGCTGGTCCTGGGACCACGCTGTTTTACCATCGCTCGTGAAAAAAATCAGGCGCGTTTGCTGATCAGACTAAAAAAGTCCGAGAGCTTAAGTACCCTCAAGACCTCATAAGATGTAAGAGGCAGAAGCAGAATTCGAAACTTTTCCCATTCCCCTCTGCCCATTTCCTCTTAGTGGGATGGAGAAAAAGAGGAGGGTGAGCAAAAGTCATGTGTCGTTCCTCCCAGACTCTCCAGGGCTTTAGATATTGACAAGAGGTACACGATGTGTTCTTGAATGAATGAACAAATCGTCCTGTGTCCCCCGTGATGCTGGTCAATGCATCACTTCCTTTTCTTTAATACACAGTGACCTCGTAGATTCAAGATTTCCGAACTGGAGCCAAGTGCCTTGTCTTGAAAAATGAAAACCAAATGTCAAGTGGGAGCAATAGCTCAGAATCTTTTTGAATGACGAGAATAATAGGTACCTCTTTCCTGTTTTCTTCCTTCTTCATTTTCATTTTTGTCTTTTTCCCCCTCCTCCTAGGCTGAAGAAACTTTGCGACCTCTATGCAAAAGTTCTGGGTTCAAAAGAAGCTTTGAACGTAAGACTTCCCAACCCTTGCCTAAGGGAGAGAGAGCTTTCTTTGTTGGGGTGGGATTAGCAGGGATAGGCTCCTGCAGGTAGGGCTCTGGAGCTCATGTTTCTCCCCTGAGCCTCTTGGAGGCATCTACACGACAGAGTTGGTCACCTTATGAGTTGACCCAGAAGATGATGGGCCCTGGCTCTGCTGGTGGCAGCTTAGCAACCCTGCAGCCTTAATGTGTGTGCCCCTTGTCCCTGAGTTCAGAGCTCTTCATGCAGTTCCCGTCGTGGTGCAGTGGTTAACAAATCCGACTAGGAACCATGAGGTTTCGAGTTCGATCCCTGGCCTCGCTCAGTGGGTGAAGGATCCGGCGTTGCTGTGAGCTGGGGTGTAGGCCGGTGGCTACAGCTCCGATTCGGCCCCCTAGCCTGGGAACCTCCATATGCCACGGGTGCGGCTCAAGAAAAGGCAAAAAGACAAAAAAAAAAAAAAAAAAAAAAAAAAAGAAAGAAAGAAAGAAAGAAAAAAAAAGAGCTCTTCCTGGAGCAGGGAAGACGCTGATTGGCTCGATGTGAGCCCTGTCAGCTGGTTTTCCTAGACACCTTTGCAGGCAGCCCAAAGAAGCACAGATCTTCAAGTTCCACAGGTAGTTCCCACCAGGGGGCTTAAAGGCAGGATGAGACGGGGTAGCGAGGCAGGGCGGCAGGGGCATTTGATGATAGTCCAAGGGCCCAAGAGGCCCGTAACCAGTAGCCATAACCACCTCCCTCATCGATATTTAAAGCCATGAGTCGACGTTCTCGTTACATCCACCAGAGCGCTGGGTTTTTAATGTTTTGACATGGATTGAATCACCTTTTGAAAGCCATTATCAAATCCAGTTATCCATGAAGCATTTGAAGACAGTAGAAAACAAGGTACAAATGAGCAGTTAAAGCATGAGAAAAATCTGATGAAAGGGCTAAGAATGTTTAACTTGTTAAGCCTCTTAAATCCAAATCTTGGCAGAGCATGTCATGACCTAGTTGAGCAGCTACATGGCTTCATCTAATCCCCGGAACATTTATCTTGCTCGGCTTTGCAGCGGCTTGCCTCCTCCCAGTCAAAATGTGGCTTTTGAATTTGTCATTTTGGGGAGGGGGGCACGCCGCACCCGAGGCGTGAGGAAGTGGCCAGGCCAGTGATTGAACCCAAGCTACAGCAGTGACTGGAGCCACTGCAGTGACAATGCTGAATCCTTAACCTGCTGAGCCACCAGAAACCTCCAGAAAAATATTTTTTTAAAAATCTACAGTTTGAGAAGTTCCCGTCTGGCGCAGTGGTTAACGAATCCGACTAGGGACCATGAGGTCGCGATCCCTGGCCTTGCTCCGTGGGTTAAGGATGCAGTGTTGCCGTGATCTGTGGTGTAGGTCGCAGATGTGGCTCGGATCCTGCGTGGCTGTGGCTGTGGTGTAGACCGGTGGCTACAGCTCTGATTCGACCCCCAGCCTGGGAACCTCCATATGCCGCGGGAGCGGCCCTAGAAAAGGCAAAAAGACAAAAAACAAAAACAAACAAAAAACAAATGGCTATCCCAAGTCCCATCGATGACCGCAGATTTTTGAAACAAAGCATCTTTTCCAAATCTATTTTTACACTACCATTTTTCCCTTGACTTGCCATGTGGATTTTCTCTTTTCAAAATAACGCTTAATGATAACACTTATGTTTAGTTATTTTAATAAAGAGCTTGAACTTTGCAGAATCTCAGCTAATGTTTTGCCTGTTCATGGCAAAAACATATTTTTCAGACCCAGAGTTGCTTACAAGTCCTGCCATCCGCCGACGCGCCTACTTTCCACAAAAACATTAATTTTTCTGTCTAGCTTCTCTTAACAAAGCTCACTTGCACCCAGAACATAAACCTGGTCATTCATTTTTCTCAACAGGCATGGTTTTCTACTTTTTTCCTCCTCCAGCCATCCCAAGTAGGAATAAACCCTTTTGTAAACTTGTCTTAAAACCGCAAGACACTAAAGACTTCTTTAAATTGGTAAGGCCAGTTTAAACATGAAGCTAGACAATTGCGTTTATGAACAATATCTGAGACGTGAATGAGCCAAGTCAGAAAACTTTGATTATTTTTAATTTTATTTTATTTGGCTTTTTTAGGGCCACACCCGAGGCATATGCAAGTTCCCAGGCTAGGGATTGAATCAGAGCTGTAGCTGCCATCCTATGCTACAGCCACAGCAATGCCAGATCCGAGCCATGTCTGCGACCTATTTCACAGCTCTCGGCAACACCGGTCCTTAACCCACTGATCGAGACCAGGGATCGAACCTGCATCCTCATGGATACTAGTTGGGTTCGTTACCACTGAGCCATGATGGGAACTCCCCAGAAAACTTTCTACGTTGGGACTTTTAAGACATTTATTATCAAAAACATTCCCCTGCCCAAAGTCTTATCTCTACAGACCTCTGGATAAGACGACTCGATTTCAAGGCAAATATTGATTCACCCCTGTGAAGCCTCCTGGACTGTGTTTGATTTGTTCTAGACTGGATAGCTTCCTCTGAGTCTCCTTTGAGTTTTTGTCATTCTGTCTTGCAGCCCGTGCACTATGAAGAGAAGAACTGGTGCGAGGAGCAGTACTCGGCGGGCTGCTACACGACCTACTTCCCCCCTGGGATCATGACTCAGTATGGAAGGTAGAGTAACAGTGTGCTCAGTTCTAATGGAAGTTCGCTGAACCTGAGCCCAGAACTCTAAGCAGGTTCCTGTAGTTCTTCTCCCTTGTTTCTTGTAAATGCTGGGGAAGAAATCCCCACGTCTCCAGTTTCCCTTGTATCTTGTGAATCTCACTCAGGCAGTCATTGCAATTCTGCATCGGGGTGGTGCTTGTTACTCTTAATTCCTCTGAAGGAGCAATTCCCATCCATAGCGCCAAAGAAGGTTGCAGCGTGAGAATAGGAATTGAGAGAGAGGGTTCGCTTAGCAGGTCAGAAGTGTCTTTGTGCTTGGCTTAGAGCTCAGTGCAATGTCCGCAAATGGCACAGTGTAAGTGCCAACAGGTATGGCATGATAAACATTATACACGATGAATGGCTGAATTGGATGGCATGTGACCAAGTCGGTTATTGCTTGAACTCCTGGACACTTCTCCTGGTTCTCTGAACCACACTCGGTCTTTTTTTTAATTTATTATAGTTGATTTACTATATTTTGTCAATTTCTGCTGTACAGCACAGTGAGCCAGGCACACATACATTCTTTTTCTCACCTTATCCTCCATCATGTTCCATCACAAGTGATTAGATAGAGTTCCCTGTGCTCGACAGCAGGATCTCATAGCTTATCCACTCCAAGGGCAATAGTTTGCATCCATTAACCCCAAGCTCCCAGTCCGCCCCACTCCCCCTTGCCCCCCTGCAGAACCTCACCTTTAGCAGGTGTATGAGAAAGTACAAGATGGCACGCAGTAGGCAGTAATCAGTATGTTAATGAGCGCATAAGTTATTTTCAACATTTTTATTGAGCTATAATTATCTCATACCCTACAATTCACCCATGCAGTGTGTATGATTCAGTGGCTTTTAGTATTTACAGTGTTGTGCATCCAAGTGTGACTCATTGGTGTTTAGTTTATTGTACTCGATGACAACAAGGTATGAATTAATACTATAGCAGTAATTATTATGATCATTATAGTAATACTAAACCAAGCAATCATTTAATGCCAAGAGCTTGATCTAAACAAAATAGGAGAAATATAATAAGCCAAAAAAAAAAAAAAAAGGCTGTTGAGAGTATGCAGCCAAAAAAAAAAAAAAAGGGGGTGGCAAATGTCAACAGCTAATCAATCTGTCCTTGAAAACTAGTCAAAGGAGGATTAAAACCTGCTTGTGAGAAAATATCTGATGGTTTTGGTCAGCATTTTCCTGACCCCGAACACATGAAAGAAGCCAGATAAACCCCAGCCTAGCAGCCATTGGTGGTGACACCGATCGCACGTCCTTGAGTCTTTCCCAAGGGCATGTTTCAGGCTTCATATGACTAGCTTCGATTTACAGGGAAGGAACCAAGGCAGAGCGTGATTTAGTGACACAACGCTCAACCTGGGCAAGGACAACTGGCCCGCAGTCCTTCCTGTGACCCTTCAGGTCCATGACCTTTGGGATATACTGCAAGGAGTCTTACCTTCATGGCCCAGGAAGTACACGGCACATGTTCTGCTTCCGGGTGGAAGACAGAGGGCAGTGTTGACAGTACAACTTTAGTAAAAAGAACAAAACACACATTTCTTAAGGATTTTTTACTTTGAGAAATGTGTGTTTATTTCGTAGGCTGCAAAACTGTCACGATGAAGTAGTAAAACCCACAAGGAACTATTTTATTCCTCCAGGCCGCAAGCAATGTACACGGGAATATCCCATAGTGTCTGTTTATTCTCATGACCGAGAAGGAGCAGGAACTTTTCTTCCCTAGCTGTTGGGATTTTTTTTTTCCCTCCAAAGGAAGATTATTTCCACGTGACAAGTGGAGGGACAATATCTTTGCCTCTTTGAAATTAATTCTTGTAGTTTACATTTTTACATTTCAACTGTCAACATGATTAGTCTGCTAAGCCTTTATTCTCTCTTCTAATATTTAATTCTAGGATTTGGCCAGGCCCCCCAGGGGTTTCCAGTTTGGGTTCCCTCTGTTTGAAAACAATGCACAAGTAGTGTGGAAGAAGCACTGTTTAATGAATATGGAGGAAATAAATAATTTACCTTTTTTTTTTTTTTTTGGCTGCACCTGCAGCATGCAGAAGTTCCCAGGCCAGGGATGGAACCTGCACCTTATCAGTGACCTGAGCCACATCAGTGACAGTGTCAGGTCCTTAACGGCTAGGCCACCAGGGAACTCCTAAATTTACCTTCTTTTTCCAAAAACCCTTCCTTAATACCTTAGGCTCTCTAGCCCATGCTGGCTGTGGATAATTCCAGATTATGCCATGTATTATTATCAGCATTCTAGTATTCTTTAATTTATTCTATTTTCTTCCCCTTTTTCTCCTTTCTTAAAAATTTTTCTTTTCTTTTCTTTTTTTCTCTTTATGGACACACCTGCGGCATATGCAAGTTCCCCTGGGCTAGGGGTAGAATCAGAGCTGCTGCTGCTGGCCTCCGCCACAGCCATAGCAATGCCAGATCCAAGCTGCATCTGCGACCTGCACCACAGCTTGCAACAATGCTGGATCCTTAACTCGCTGAGCGTGACCAGGGATTGAACCTGCACCCTCAAGGAGACTATGTCGGGTTCTTAACCCGCTGAGCCACGACGGGAACTCCCCCTTTTATTTCTCGATGGCACCAATAAGAGTAAGTGAAGGAAAAGCCGCCAATTCAAGCCAGCTCGTTTGGTTTTCTGATAAAAGGCCCAGTGGGGTACAGTGTTGGCTAAGATAGAGCCTGGGTGTTAGCTGTGGACACCACATCTATTGTCTGATATAATGGAAACCTGAAATAGGATTAGTAATGACATGTTGATGGTACTTCCCTTACGGTATTTTTGTCATGGTAACAACAGACTGCCCCCGTAGAAGCCAAATGCTGTGGCACTTTTGTCCTTTTGTGTAGCTAAGTGCTCAGTGAATGGTAGTTTTGGAGTCATGGGTATATGCAGAGGTTTGTTACATGTTACTGAGAGAAAAGGTTTTAAAAATCATTGGGTAATCTGCAGATACTGTAAATACCCACACCATTTTAATAAAGCATGTACCGTAAACCAAAAAAAAAAAAAAATCATTAGGTAATGGGAGTTCCCATCATGCCTCAGTGGTAGCAAACCGGACTAGCATTCATGAGGACACAGGTTCAATCCCTGGCCTCGCTCGGGGAGTTAAGGATCTGGCGTTGCCGTGAGCTGCAGTGTAGGTTGCAGATGTGGCTTGTATCCCGTGTTGCTGTGGCTGTGGCTGCTGTAGGCTGGTGGCTACAGCTCCGATTGGACCCCTAGCCTGGGAACTCCATGTGCCACGGGTGCGGCCATAAGAAGCAAAAAGAAAAAAAGAAGAAGAAAATCACTGGATCATGCCCCTTAAGAGATGGGGAAGCCAGAGCTCAAGTGAGAGGAAGTGATCTGCCAAGTTCATTGCTGCAATGCCTGGGTGGGAAATTGGGTGCACATGTCTCCTTGCTCAAAGCTCCTGAACTCTAAAAGGAGCTATCTATGCCTGGGCACATATGGTCCTTGACGTGATGTACGCAAAGCAGGTACTTATTTTATCCCCACCGATGTGAGTCTCTTTACCCATAAGCACTTGGTGCAGGAGTGAACTTGGTCTTTTATTCCATTCTGCCTGTGACAAAGATTATGCAAGGAGCGGTTAACGAACCTGACTAGGAACCATGAGGATGTGGGTTCGATCCCTGGCCTGGATCAGTGGGTTAAGGATCCGGCATTGCCATGAGCTATGGGATAGGTCACAGATGCGGCTCAGATTCTGCGTGGCTGTGGCTGTGGCTGTGGTGTCGGCCGGCAGCCATAGGACCGATTGGACCCCTAGCCTGGGAACCTCCATATGTCGCAGGTGTGGCCCTAAAAGGCCAAAAAAAAAAAAAAAAAAAGAGAGAAGAAGATTATGCATGAACTGGAGGAACTGATGGACATTGTTCCAGAATTGCAGGTGTACTTCCAGACGTTTAGGGTCTGAGGACCCGCCCAGCCTTGGCCTTCACCGCAAGGCTCTCCTCTGGCTCTGAGAACTGACCGTTTCTCCCGCTTCGCTTGCATTTCCAGGGTTCTACGCCAGCCAGTCGGCAGGATTTATTTCGCCGGCACGGAGACTGCCACGCACTGGAGTGGCTACATGGAGGGGGCCGTGGAGGCCGGAGAGAGAGCGGCCCGAGAGGTAGGACCTGGGGTCATGGGCTGTGGGGGAGAAGGTAACGCTTGGGCCTGACCAGCAGGTCTGCGATGTCTCCGATCCTGGAGGCCGATTCCCCGTTAACCTCCAGGCGAAGGACCATGAAACCCTGTTTTAACAGTGGCCTCAGATGAAGTGAGGACCATAATCCAAAAGTAACAGTGAACAGAGAGTTCTGCTCTAGTCCGTGATAATCTAGATGGGGAACGAATCTGAAAAAGAATGGATCTATGTACGTATAGAACTGAATCACCTTGTTGTATGGCAGAAATTATCACAGCATTCTAAACCAACTCTACATCAATAAAACTTAAAAAAAAAAATTAGGAGTTCCTGTCATGGTGCAGTGGAATCAAATCCGGCTAGGAACCATGAGGTTGTGGGTTCGATCCCTGTCCTCACTCAGTGGGTTAAGGATTCAGCATTGCCGTGAGCTGTGGTGTAGGTCGCAGATGTGGCTCAGATCCAGCGTTGCTGTGGCTGTGGTGTAGGCTGGCGGCTGCAGCTCCAATTGGACCCCTAGCCTGGGAACCTCCAAATGCCACGGGAGTGGCCCTAGAAAAGGCAAAAAGACAAAAAAAAAAAAAAAAAAAAAAAGCAGATGAGGAGCAAGATGGTGTCATTTTTGTTAACTCACCAAGCTGCTCTTGCTTTGCAGATCCTGCATGCCATGGGAAAGATCCCAGAAGATGAAATCTGGCAGTCTGAACCAGAGTCCGTGGTGGGTTATGTTTTCTTTTCGTGAATTTAAATCTCTTTCCTCTGAAAACAACTATTTGCAAATTGCACGTGCTTGTCGATAGTCACATACCTTTCCCCAAGTGGTTCAACCCATGAAGGTTTAAAGAGATGCCACGGGTTAGGGCAGAGGTGAGAGCTTTAGAAGAACTTTGATCAATTTGTAGCTGCCACATCCATGGCAGATTATTAGGGGAAAAATTCTTTTTTTGGTCAGACGAGGCATTACTCAGAGAGTTCTAGACATTTGAAGGACTCAGTACATGCCTGCTCAGTAATCTCTAAGCCAGTGATGGGTGGGGGGAAATGAAAGGAAGATATGCCAGCATCCCCTGTCTGGCGGGCAGAGGAGCGGAATGAAACAGAACAGATTTAGATGTAAAATGCATTTGCAGTCTACCTATCATTTTGTAATAAAACCTCGGGAAATTTCCCTCAGAGGAAGGAAGGGACACGTGGAGGACAGAATGAAATGCATGATAGAGGACGAGGGTCCTGAAGGTCCAAGTTGTTCGTCTGGGTCAAGTGCGAAGTCAAAAAGCACAGCCCTGCCGCTGCGAAGTCATTCTCTTCGCGCTTCTGTCAGAGATGGGGCTGCACACTGAGTGGCCCAGAGATTCATTCACTCAGCAAACACTTGCTGTGCACCTGCTCAGCATTATTCGCTGGGATAATGGTACAGCGGTGCTTTCACAGAGCTCAGCATGTGCTGATGACCAAAAAGCACAAGTGTGATGATGATGACAGACTGAGAGTGTAAAAAGAAGGCGTCATGTGTTCCCGCTGTGGACAGTGGGTTAAGAATCTGACTGCAGGAGTTCCCGTTGTGGCTCAGTAGGTTAAGAACCTAACACAGTGTCCGTGAGGATGCAGGTTGGATCCCGAGCCTCGCTCAGTAGGTTAAGGATCCGGCGTTGCCTTGAGCTACAGCGTAGGTCGCAGACATGGCTCAGATCTGGCGTTGCTGTGGCTGTGATGGAGGCTGGCAGTGTCTTGGGTCACTACAGAAGTGCCAATTTTGATCTCCAGCCTGACACTCAGTGGGTTAAAGGATCTGGCATTGGGGCAGCTTTGATGTAGTCGCAGCTGCAGCTTGGATGCTGTCCCTGGCCCAGGAGCTTTCACAAAAAAAAAAAAAAAAAAAAAAAAGAGGGGTTCCTCTTAGCTTGGGGATCCCGGAAAGGCTCACGCAGGAAGTGAGGTATAAACTGAGACTCGAAGTTAGCGGTCAGAATTAGTTAGGTAAGGGTCCCAGTGGGGAATGGGGCTGAATGTCCTGAGCAAAGGGAATAGGATGGTTCATGGCCTAGAGGTTGGCAGGAGCGGGTCATGTTCCAAGACCTGGAGGAAATACAGACTTTGTGGAGCAAAGGGCACAAACCCTGTACTGACACCAAGTGTTCTCTGAACCCAGGATGTGCCTGCGAAGCCCATTACCACGACCTTCTTGGAGAGACACTTGCCCTCGGTGCCCGGCCTGCTGAGGCTGATTGGATTGACCGCCATCTTTTCAGCCACTGCTCTCGGCTACCTGGCCCACAAAAGGGGGCTACTCGTGCGGGTCTGAAGGGAGGGCCTCTGTAACCACACCCTCTCACCCTCCTCTCATTCTGTGTGGTGTGTGGGTTTGGGGAAGGAGTTGTAATAATGTTGCATGAAGACCCAAAGAATGTAGACTAAGGTGGGAGCGTGAGATGAGGCCGACTTCCGGTCGCAGGAAACCCCGTCTCTCATTCTCCATTTTGATTCCCGCGGAGTATCTCTTCCGTCGCTTAGCGCTGTCTCTCTCGTTCCCAGGTTTACTGGCCCGCGAATCTTTATAGTCGTTAAACAGGCTTGTTAAAGGTCCTTGCTCTCCTACAATATTCCTTGCTCATGCACAAAAATCTCCTTTTTTCCCACCCCTGTGGCTTTATGCTTACCCTTCCGCTTGGCTGTCGTGTCCACATCTTCCAAGTTCTGTGCATTGGTCCTTAGACTTCTGTGTTGTTACAGTTGCAAGACCTTAGAGACCACCTCGTCCTTTTTTCTATTTTAGAGTTGAGCCAACTGAAGCTGAGGGAGATGGAATGTAATTGCCCAGTGTCCACAATAAGCCGCTGGTACTTGGGGCCCTAGGTCATGGGTCCCTTGCTTTTCCCACCCCCCAGGATGAATTTCCCAATCACTTTCCTCCACTCCCTGCTGTGGTTGTTGGTGGTGTCCCCTTGCGTGGTTTGCTCTGTGCTAAATTGTTTTGGTTTATTCAGATGCGACTCTTTCCCTTTCTATCTCGTGTACTGTGTCTTCAGCTCATTTTAATTTGGGGGGTAGGAGGTTGGGTAAGAATCTTGTCTTTTCTTCCATTCGTGTTCTCCATTGTATCTGGATACAAAGGTTGGTATACATTTGGGTAATTAAAAATAAAGTTGATTCACCGGATGTCTGTTGTCTTTTCTTTTGGGGTAATAACTTGAAGGTTTGGACAGATCAAATCAAGAGCCAGTATTAGGTATATAATTGTGCCTTAAAAGCATTTGGTCAAAATGTCCTTAAAGCTCAAATGGTGTGTGCCTTTTGATTGTGTGATTCATCGTGGGTGTGAGCCCTTGCTAAATGGTTTATAATGATATGATAAGGACGCTAAAAGACGGAGCTCCTTGCTTCCCCCCTCCCCAAAGGCTGTCAAAATAATTGACATAGTAATAAGCAAGAGGCTTTAACCATTAAGATAATTATAATATTTTAGTCGACCTTTCATATTCCTTATCAGCGTAAAGCTTTTTACTAGGTACACTCAATTTTAAAACTATAGTTCCACAGTCCATTAAATCCCATTTGAACTCCTTTTTAAATCAGATCATCATTTCAAAGCACTCGTACCTCTCAACTCCCAAGGACAGTTTTTATCAGGATGTATTTTATATCCGTAAATGACCATTCTCACACGCTCCTTTAGAAAATGAAGGTTATTCTTCTTAGCTCAAGTGAAATTTAAGAAATCTCCCAAGATTAATCAGTAATAGTGTAGTTTCCCAATTTTACCGTGACATTTACATTCATGCATTTATAAGAACTTTAGAAACTAAATGAGGACCTTAAAGAACCAAGACTCCTGTAACCATTTTGGTTTGGGGATCTGTCTAGAAATATAATGCATGCTCCCCTCCAAGACATCCCCCCCAATCCCTGGAGTCATGATACTACTAATGCCAACACATCCATTAAGACAGGGTCAAAGAGATGAATGGATAAAAGGATGTGATACACACACACAATGAAATATCAGTCAGCCATGAAAAAGAATGAAATAATGCCATTTGCAGCAACATGGATGTAACTAGAGATTCTCATACTGAGTCAGACAGAGAAGGAAAAATATCATATGAGAAAACTTATATGTGGGATCTAAAATATGGCACAAATAAACCTATCCACACTCGCAGACATAGAAAACAAACTTACGGTTACCAGAGGGGAGGGGGGAGAGAGATAAATGGGGAGATTTAAACCAGCAGATTCCTCGGGAGTTCCCATTGTGGTGCAGTGGAAATGAATCTGACTAGTATCCATGAAGGCGCAGGTTCCATCCCTGGTCTCGCTCAGTGGGTTAAGGATCCGGTGTTGCCATGAGCTGTGGTGTAGGCCGCAGACACGGCTCAGATCCCCCTTTGCTGTGACTGTGGTGTAGGCTTGCAGCTGCAGCTCCGATTCAACCCCTAGCCTGGGAGTTTCCATACGCCACAGGCACCGTCCTAAAAAAAAGAAGAAATAGAGAATGGAGAGTGTATCTGTGGCCTCTTTTGCAGAGAGCTCATTTTCATTTCTCCTCATACTCATTTTGAAAACATCAACTGCCTGCTTGACCATATCTTCGTTGAGGCAGCACTAATAACTGGTTGAATCTGGTTTTCTTCTTGGGTAGGCAGTGAGTTTCAAACAGTGGTTTTCCACAGAGGGTACAGACCAGAATTACTGGGGAGCTTTGGAAAGACCCACATGTCTAAGCTTTACATGGAGAGTTGAATTTAGCTTGGGAAGAAAGCTAGTGTCTTAACCGACCTTCTCTGTGAAGGTCTTAGCCAAGGGCTAAGAATCCCTAGTTCAAAAGTACAACAGGGTTTGTTTTCATTTGTTGGGTTTTTTTGTTTGTTTTGTTTTTTTTGTCTTTTTAGGGCCTTGTCCGTGGCATATGGAGGTTCCCAGGCCAGGGGTCGAATCAGAGCTGTAGCCACCAGCCTACACCATGGCCACAGCAATGCCAGATCGGAGCCGTGTCTGCGACCTGCACCACAGCTCACGGCAACACAGGCTCCTCAGCCCACTGAGGGAGGCCAGGGATCGAACCCGCAACCTCATGGTTCCTAGTTGGATTCGTTTCCACTGCGCCACGACAGGAACTCCTACAACAGGGTTTGGACATGCAGAGTAGAGCCTTTCTCAGAGGCCTGCTGTTCTGCCTCCATTCTCTTTTAACTATCCAGCTATATGGGTGTGAAAAGAAGATGCTTATAAAATACTTGGAATAGGAGTTCCTGGTGGCCTAGTGGTTAAGAATCTGGCATTGTCACTGCTATGGCTTGGTCACTACTGTAACTCGGGTTTGATCCATGGCCTGGAACTTCTGCATGCCACGAGTGAGGCCAATAATAATGATAATAACAACAATAATAATAGTACAATAATTGGAATGAAGGGAAACAGTGTTCTCTTAAAGTTAATCATTAATTCAACAAATTAAAGAGTGAGCCATGTTTCTTGGATCATTAAGAACTGCTTGACTAAAGAAAGGCTGTGTCGTGGAGTTCCCATTGTGGCTCAGTGGTAACGAATCCAACTGGGATCCATGAGGATGCAGGTTCGATCCCTGGCCTCACACAGTGGGTTAAGGATCCAATGTTGCTGTGAGCTGTGGTGTAGGTTGAAGATGCAACTCAGATCCCGAATTGTTCTGGCTGTGTCATAGGCCAGCAGCTGTAGCTCTGATTCAACCCCTAGCCTGGGAACTTCCATATGCCGAAAGTGTGGCCCTTAAAATTATAAATAAATAAATAGAAGTTAAGCGCAATATGGCTTTTTTTGGGGGGGGGGGTCCAAGGGAGAGATTCTCAATCTTGGGGGAAAATATCTATGTGACACCTTTTAGTTATTGAAAAAAAAAAAAAAGCACATCCCAGAGTTCCTGCTGTGGCTCAGTGGGTTAATGATCTGGCTGGTGCCCATGGAGCTATTGGTTCTGTCCCCAGCCCAGCACAGTGAGTTAAGTATCTGCTGCAGCTGTGGTGTAGGTCACAGAAAAAGTTAAAAAAAAAATCCCAATTTGAGGTCTTTAAGGTTGCACGACTGAGTTGATTCTATCTATTGATGAGAGTTCATGCAAGAAAGATGTCTATGAAACACTGGGTGCTTTGCTTGCCATGCCTATGGTCTCCTTTTAAATAGAGTCAGATAGAGTTCCCTGGTGGCTTGGCAGGTTGAGGACCCGGCATTGTCACTGGTGTGGCTTGGGTTACTGCTGTGGCTCGAATTTGATCCCTAGCCCGGGAAATCCCATGTGCCTTGAGTGCGCCCCCAAAAAGAAAGAAAACTGTAACCAGAGGTGAAGCCTTGCAGATCGGTCACCTGCTCTTGTAATCCTACTATCTTGGCCACAACTTACTGGACTAGGGTTTAGTTCTGAGTCAAAGACAGAACTCTGTGAGTGGCCAGTGGCCCATGAGTTGGCCCGGCCCAGGGCCTTTCTGTGTAGTGGTCAAAATCAAATGGAGCAGTTCCCGTCGTGGCTCAGCAGTTAACGAACCCGATTAGGATCCATGGCTTTGCTCAGTGGGTTAAGGATCTGGGGTTGCCGTGAGCTGTGGGGTAGGTCACAGACGTGGCTCAGATCCCGAGTTGCTATGGCTGTGGTGTAGCCCGGCAGCTGTAGCTCCGATTCGACCCCTAGCGTGGGAATGTCCAGTGGAGTGGCTGCTGCGTCGCTTGATGTATTGAGGGATCACCATGGCCATGACCAACGTTCTGGGACATCGTAAGGCTCGACTGAACCCCTGTGGTCTGATCTCCCCTACTTCTTCCCTTCCCCGAGGTTTTCTATGGAAACTGATTGTACTAACTGAGAGGTCTTTCATCTGCCAACACTCACCTCCCTCCTATCTGCTTCCATTCAAACATCAACTCTGCTTGTCCCCAGTGACCTAGTCCTCTGTCACTGTACACCCTACAGGGATCTTGTCTCCTGGACCATCAGATAGGATCCCTTAACTTCCATTTTAGCCTAGCCTCCAAACTGAGAAGGACAAGTTCTCATTTCCACAGGAAATGAAATCTTTTTCTTTTTCCCTGTCGTTTTAGAGCCACACCCAGAGCATATGGAGGTTCCCAGGCTAGGGGTCTCATCGGAGCTGTGGCCACTGGCCTACACCACAGCCACATCAATGCAGGATCCGAGCCACGTCTGCAACCTACATCATAGCTCAGGGCGACGCCGGATCCTTAACCCATTGAGCGAGGCCAGGGACCGAACCTGCAACCTCATGGTTCCTAGTTGGATTCATTTCTGCTGCGCCACAACGGGAACTCCGAGGAAATGAAGTCTTGTAAGCAAATAGAATAGTCTAGAATGCTCTGTACTCCAGGCTAACGTGTAGATAACTTGGTGTAGTGTGGTGGTGGGTTTGTTGTTTGTTTTCCCATCAGTTGGTCTTTTCAGCGCTGAGGGAGCCTCATCTGAGTTGAAAAATCTTCCCGAAGAGGGATGGTAATGACATTTCAGCCTGGGGACACTAGAAGCCAAACTCCCGTATTGGCAAGAGCTGATCTAATTAGACGCTGCACTTACCCTGCAGCTGCCACTTTCTGATGTGATTGTCCTTGTCATTTCTGCTGAGCTCACGCGGTGAGTCGCGGCCAAGTCATATCCCAGCTCCAGCAAAGAGACATGTCAGCCTCTGGCCTCCATCCAGGATCCCTTCAGCCTCTTCTTTCACCTTTCTTTACCTCTCTCATCCTCAAGCATTTCTTCCCCAACCATTTTGGTTCCGTTTCTTCTCCTCGAAAGTCCATTTCCATGCAAAGCCGAATGCTGGCTGGTCCTGAGCGTGTGCCCTTGAACTTGACATGGCTGTCTTACCCCTAGGCCAGTTCACTGTAGTAGAGTTTCTTTCCCTGAACCTGCGGTCAAAATTTTTTTTTTTTCAATACCAAGAGTTCCCCTCATGGCTCAGTGGTAATGAACCTGACTAGCATCCATGAGGATGCAGGTTCAATCCCTGGCCTTGCTCAGTGGGTTCAGGATCCGGCGTTGCCGGGAGCTGTGGTGTAGGTCGCAGACGCGGCTCAGATCTGGCGTTGCTGTGGCTCTGGCGTAGGCTGGCAGCTACAGCTCCGATTCGACCCCTAGCCTGGAAATCCCACAGTGACCTACATGAAGCGGGTGATACATGATGCTCTTTGAAAGAAGACCATTCCAGGCAGGAGAAACAGACAGTGCGAAGCTCCAGGGGCAAGGGGATGGTTGGAGCCTTCAAGGAATAGCAAAGGGAAGCTCGCTGGTGGCTTAGAAGTTAAAGATTCAGCGTTGTCACTGCAGTGGCTCAGGTTCAATCTCTGGCCCTGGGAACATCTGCTGCGTGCTGTGGGCACAAGCAAAAAATAGATACATTTTAAAAATCTGGGGGAAAAAAGAATAGCAAAGGGGTCGGTATGGCAGGAGCAACGGTAGCAGAAATCTAGTGGTATATCCACACCCTGGGAGGGAGGGAAGGAAGCAGGAGGCTAGTTCAGAGGCCAGGGCAGTTGTCCAAGCCAGAGGCAATTCTGGTTTGGTCTAGTGCAGCAGCCTGGAACTCTCTAGTAGATATCCATGGACAGCCAAGTGGAGATGGGTTGTGTCTGTTATAGTGTAGGGGAGAGTTGGGGCTGGTGATGTAACTTGGGGAGCCATGGGATTGAGATGGACAGAGAAATGTCTGCGGACGGCCCCTCAAACATCCAAACATTACGTGGGAAATGTTCGGTATATATTTGCTCAAATGATCCCCAAAAGGAATATTTCTAAGGCCCTCACAATGTATCCACTCAGAAAAACTACTGTGGAGTTCCCACTGTGGCTCAGCAGGTTAAGAACCTGACTAGTATCCATGAGGACACAGGTTTGATCCCTGGCCTCCCTCAGTGGGTTAACGATCCAGAGTTGCCGTGAGCTACAGATGCAGCTCGGATCTGGCATTGTTGTGGCTGTGGCGTAGGCTGGCAGCTGTAGCTCCGATTCGACCCCTAGCCTGGGAACCTCCATACACTGCAGGTATGCAGGTATGGCCCTAAAAACTAAAAAAAAAAAAAAAAAGAAAGACTATTGTGACCATCCATTATAAGCTACATTATTACAGCTTTTCCTTGATTAGAATAACCTGATTTTAAAACTGAATTTTTTTTTTTTCAAACTCTCCCTTCCACACGTCAGTTCTGTATTTCCGGATTCAGACACCTGGTTAAACAATCTGTTGCTGTATTTATGTGTTTGTTGATTGTCTGCTACTTTCCAAAGAATTGGAGACAACATCCAGCAGTGCGTGTACATATAGAGGTAGTAAAACAAACGGAAACATCCAGAGCTATGCCACAAGGCGATGGTGGGGGCAGTTGAGTGGATGAAGGGGAGGCGGATGGGCGGCGGGACCTGGGGAACGCCAAGCGCTGCGTAGGTGGGGAATCTGAGGGACTTCAGCAGGGCCATGCCCACCCTGGCTTGAAATGTTGCTAGTTCATTGTGTCACACGGCTGACAGTGTCGGCCCGAAAGCCTCCTGGATCAGGGTTTCTCCAAATGCACCTTCAGTCCCCACGTGGATTGCTGGCACGTCTCACCCTGCTCGTGAATAAGCTTCGTCAAGTCGTGGTCAATAGGAACAGCATCTACCCTGAAAATGAATTTCTGGGCTTTGCCCACGCGAGGTGACTGCGAGATGCTGATAGACCCAATGAGTCCTGCTTCCCCAGGATTCTCTGGCCTTCTTTTTACTGCCCTCCTTCTCCACTGTCAGCTTTTCCTTGAGTTTCTCCTTGGCCTCCTCCTGGTGCCCTTTTAGCTGGCGACCTCCTCCTTTCCCAAGATCCTGCTGAGGCCCAGAAACGTACCCACGCACCTACGGTCAATTCATTGACAACGAAGGAGGCAAGAATATACAATGGAGAAAAGACAGTCTCTTCAATAGGTGGCGCTGGAACACCGGACCGCTACACATAAAAGGGTGAAATGAGGAGTTCCCATCGTGGCGCAGTGGTTAATGAATCCAACTAGGAACCATGAGGTTGTAGGTTCGATCCCTGGCCTTGCTCCGTGGGTTAAGGATCCGGCATTGCCGTGAGCTGTGGTGTAGGTTGCAGACGAGGCTCGGATCCCGAGTTGCTGTGGATCTGGCGTAGGCTGGTGGCTACAGCTCTGATTGGACCCCTAGCCTGGGAACCTACATATGCCGTAGAAGCAGCCCTAGAGATAGCAAAAAGACGGGGAAAAAAAAAAAAAAAAGGATGAAATGAGCCCCTTCTCTAACACCACGCACAAAAATAAACTCGAAATGGATAAAGACCTAATTGTCAGACAAGACACTCTAAGACTCTTAGAGGAAAACACAGGAAAGATACTTTTAGACAGAAATTGTGCCAAGATCCTGTTGATGGAGGGCAGAGGGTCCCACATGCATCCAGGGCTTCCCAGGGACCAGCACCGGGAGGGGAGTTTGCTAAAGGTTACGTTTCATGGCTTGACCCCAGAAAGATGGGCTCCTAGAGTTCCCATTGTGGTTCAGCTGGTTAAGAACCTCACATAATGTCTGCGAGGATCAGGCTTCGATCCCTGGCCTTGCTCAGTGGGTTATAAGGATCTGGTGATGCTGTGGCTGTAGCATAGATTTCTTTTCTTTTTTTATTTTTTTCCAGAGAAAACAGGTAAGTTTATTATATTTTTTATTTCCCCAATACATTATTTTTTTCCCCTACTGTACAGCATGGTGACCTAGTCACACATACATGTATACATTCTTTTTTCTCCCATTACCATGCTCCATCATAAGTGGCCAGACATAGTTCCCAGTGCTACACAGCAGGATCTCATTGCTAATCCATTCCAAAGGCAATAGACTGCATCTATTAACCCCAAATTCCCAACCTATCCCGCTCCCTCCCCCTTCCCCTTGGCAACCACGAATCTATTCTGCAAGTCCATGATTTTCTTTTCTGTGGAAAGGTTCATTTGTGCTGTATATGAGATTCCAGATATAAGTGATATCATATGGCATTTGTCTTTCTCTTTCTGACTTACTTCACTCAGGATGAGAGTCTCTAGTTCCATCCATGTTGCTGCAAATGGCATTCTTTTGTTATTTTTTATGGCTGAGTAGTATTCCATTGTGTATATATACCACATCTTCCTAATCCAATCATCTGTGGATGGACATTTAGGTTGTTTCCATGTCTTGGCTGTTGTGAATAGAGCTGCAACGAACATGCAGGTGCATGTGTCTTTTTTAAGGAAAGTTTTGTCCGGATATATGCAGCATAGGTTTTGGCTGCAGCTCCCATTCGACCCCTAGCCCTGAAACATCCATACACCATAGGTGCGGTCCTAGAAAGACAGAAACAAAAAAGAAAGAAAGAAACGAAGGAAGAAGAATGACAGGCTCCCTATTTGAAAGAGCGCTATGAAAAATTGGATGGGCAAGAGAACTAAAATAGAGATAGGTGAGGGGGGAAGGCTGCGGTGAGCCTGGTCTTTGGTCTCCCCAGCTGACTGTGGCCTGAGAACCTTCTCCTGGGACTTGGACCTTCAGGCAGTACTATTGCCTCTCGCTGTTGTCAGCTGGGAGCGTTGGTACATTCTGTCTTCAGTCACTCAGCTCCAGAATATCCTTCTTCAGGAAGCCAAGGGGAGGAGAGCCAGCTGGGTCCAGGGACGCTCTCCACCTCCCCCCACCCCAACCCATGGTGGGGGGGGTTGTCAGGTCAATCACACAGAACACCTGGCTGGGTAGGGTGACCTGGACATGTGAGGGGACAGACGCAAGATCTCAGGTGGGAGTGACAGGCAGGTGATTCAGTCGAGGCCCCAGGAGACCAGTGCAGGTGGATTTGGGGGCCCAGACCTCAGCAGGGGTCACATTTAGCGGGGGCTGGGGGCAGGGGGAAGGAGGTTGGCAACACCTGGGTTCCATCCAGACCCCCACCTCGCAGGGAGACGTGGGTGAGAGCAGGGTCAGGTGCTCAGTACAGACCACTGGCCTAGGACTGGGTCGCCGTCCCTGTTTTCTCACAGAAGGGCTGCCCGAGGGGACCAGACAGAGGCTCCATGACCAGGAGCTGTCAGCCGTCTCCTGGGAATGCTGTGCAAGGCCCAGCCTCTGCTCCTTGTGTGGGAACGTGAAAGTGTTGCCCAGGATTAAGATTTCCTGTTGTGAGAGGTCCCTGGTGGGCTAGTGGTTAAGGATCTGGCATTGTCACTGCTGTGACTCTGGTTACGGCTGTGGTGTTGGTTCAATCCCTGGCCCAGGAACCTCCGCATGCCTCAGGCTCAGCCAAAAAAAAAAAAAAAAAAAAAGATTTCAGATGTTCCCGTTGTGGCTCAGCAGGTAATGAACCCGACTAGCATCTGTGAAGATTCGGGTTTGATCCCTGGCCTCACTCATGGGTTAAGGATCCAGCATTGCTGTGGCTGTGGTGTAGGCCGGCAGCTATAGCTCTGATTGGACCCCTAGCCTGGGGACTTTCATATGCCACACGTGCAGCCCTTAAAAAAAAAAAAAAAAAGATATTCCTGTTGTTATTCCCTGCCCACCTCCTGAGACACCCTGAAAACCCAGACTAAGGACGGCTGGACCCTGGAATGGCTAGCCCACCTTTCTCCCCAAAGTCCCCTGGCCACCGAGACTGTCGTTTCCCTTTGCTTACCCTGGCCACCACGCCCTATGTTGCCTCTGCCCCAGGAGATGCGATTGCACCAGGCATGGGCTCCTTCTTTCTGGCTCAGATCCAGTTTTCCTGGACATTGATCCAGGAAGGATGGGGTCTGGCAAGCGCTTAGGAACACCCACCTGATGTTAAAACCTTCATATTCTCCCAATATCATCTTCTCTTAATGACACGTCTCTACTTTGGACAGATTCATGCATGTGCCTGGGAGCGGGGATGCCAAGGGTGCAGGAGAAAGTCGGTCCAGAGTTTCCATTGCAGCGCAGCGGAAATGAATCTGACTAGTATCCATGAGGATGCGGGTTTGATCCCTGGCCTCTGGGTCAGGGATCCTGTGTTACCGTGAGCTGTGGTGTAGGTTCCATATGTGGCTCAGACCCATGTGGCTGTGGCTGTGGTGTAGGCTGGCAGTGGCAGCTCCGATTCCACCCCTAGCATGGGAACTTCCATAGGCTGTGGGTGCGGCCCTAAAAAGCAAAAAAAAAAAAAAAAAAGAAGAAGAAGAAGAAGAAGAAGAAGAAGGTTGGCCCAACATTAAGAAGCCTGGGGCACCCTGCGTGGATGTGCCCCGTGCCCGTCCTAGTCCTTGACGTGAGCTGAGGCGAAGCCGGATTTGTTCCTTTCTGTGCTTGTTAATTTGTTAATTTTGTATTTCGGCCAGATACCCAGCTTCCCCTTAAGACTGGGCATGTCATAAATGATGTAGTGAAATAAATAATGAATAAATGCTTCTCTCTTGGATTCCAATTTAAATCCAAGGAGCCCTGGTGAGATCTGAGGACTGGTCTTGTCAATTATTTCTTCCAGACTGACCTCCAGTTACTAATTGGCTCATTTAAATTCCTGCTTTTGAGGGCATGTTACAATGGAAGTAAAATCATTAAAGAGCAGCAAACTCGAATTTGTGGTTGGATACGTTTGAAGCTGTGTCATTACCATTATGATACCGGGCACCATGTGAAATTGTGGTCCAGGGAGATGACAGTGGGTTTTAATTTTTCTCCTGCAAATGAGGTTTCCTAGCTGAATCTAAATATTAATGGTGATACTTGGTCCTGGCTTGCTTATCTCTGTGTGTACCCAAAAAATCCTAGCTTAAGGCAGGGCTTCCCAACCTTTTTCATCTATTGCACGAGAAAAAAATGATTGCCTTTGTATGGCGTATTTGGTAAATAAATTTACTCTGTGCCCCGGGGTTGAAGGGCTGGAGCTCCAGTCACACAAAACCCCATCTCTCTGCCCAGAGCACCGATGCTCTCCCACACATATAACCCTTTTGTGGAGGGTCCATATGTCTGGGGAGACATTAAACATTGTTTCAACAAATATGTAATTTTAAATCTTTATGAAGGTGTTCCCATCAGTTTTCGAGTACATCGAGGCCCACGTGGCAGGCTGAATACCAGCCCTAACAAAGATGTTCACGTCCTCACCCCAGAACCTATGAATATATTACTTTGATCGGGAAAAGGGATTTTGCAGGTGTGAGTAAGTGAAGGATAGTCACAGAGGGAGATTATCCTGGATTATCCGAGTAGACCCAAGGTAATGAGAAGTGTCCCATAGGAGAGAGGCAGGGGCATCAAAGTGAGAGGGGGGTAACAAGAGATTGGGCAATGTGGCCGTGAGCTAAGGAATGCTGGCAACCTCTAGACGCTGGAAGATGCAGGAAATGAATTCTCCTCTGGAGCCTCCAGAAGGAACCAGCTTTGTTGACACCTGTACGACTCATTTCAAACTTTTGACCTCCAGAACCATAAGATAATACACTTGTGGTTTTTGTTTTGTTTGGGGGGAGGTTTTTTTTTTTTAGAGCTGCACCGGTGGCATATGGAAGTTCGCAGGCTGTGGGTGGAATCTGAGCAAGCTGCAGCCGCCGACCACAGCCACAGCCACAGCAATACCAGATCCGAGCCTAGTCTGCAACCTACACCTCACAGATCCTTAACCCACTGAGCAAGGCCACGGATCGAACCCACATCCTCGTGGATACTAGCTGGATTTGTTAACTACTGAGCCATGACAAGAACTCCTACTCATTTTCTTAATAAAATCTAATTCTCAGCTAGACCTATTTGGTGTCTATACAGTCTGAGGTGCATGGTTTGTCAGCTTAGATACTGGTTTTCAGAGCAGAATGGCTGAGATTCTTTCTGTTTAGTTCCACTGAGATCCCATAAACTGAACCTACATGACTCTTAGGCATCATTCAAGATGTCAGGCACTATTGGCTCTATGTTCTCTGAGTTCATACAGCCCAGAATAATATAGGCTGTGGGGATCTCCAATTGGTCCCGGGACAATATAGTGCGTAGTCGCAGTTTTGACTCCCAGCACATAAAGAGTCGTTGTAGATTCTTTTTCTGTTTTTGCTTTTGGCCCCGCCTGCAGGAAGTTCCCCAGCCAGGGATCGATCGGGGGCTGGGGCTCGAACCCAGGTCCCTACAGCTGCAGAGACACCATCGATCCATTGCACCACAGCTGAAACTCCTGTCAAGGCAGGTTTTGAAGGCTCCTTATCTCCACCTGCACTCCATAGACCCTAGTTGATTTTTTGAAATTTTCTCTTGCTTCTGCTTTTTCCAGGTTAATTCCCTGTCCAATTTAAGGTAAAAACTCTCAGCTCCCACCAATATTCTTCCTCACCCATTACTGAGATGGACACAACAGAGGCTGAAAAACCAAGCAGTTCTAACAACAACAAAAAAATCTTACTAGGAGATTAGGGCAGTGGAAAGGCTGTGGATATTAGTCATTATGCTTTTTTTTCTTTTTAGGACCACACCTGCGACATTTGAAAGTTCCCAGGCTAGGGGTCGAATCAGAGCTGTAGCTTCTGGCCTAAGCCACAGCCACAGCCACAGCAATGCGGGATCCCAGCCGCATCTGCGACCTACACTGCAGCTCTTGGCAATGCTGGATCCCTGACCCACTGAGCAAGGCCAGGGGTTGAACCCTCATTCTCATGGATATTAGTCGGGTTCATTAATGCTGCCCCACAACGGGAACTCCTAGCCATTAATATTTTTGATGCACGTCACAACTGGAAAGTAAGACAGCCACAGGCAAAGGTGTTTGGAGGAAATTCTGGGTGGAGATAACACCTGTTCGTTTTAGGAAAGATGAACCATCGGAGGGAAGCTGCAGTGTTTGGCCAGAAGGTGGCACTCTTTTAAAACAATTTGGGTAGCTCCTTAGCAAGTGTGCTGGGGAGCCAGCGAGTCCTAGTTGATAAAGATCTGGGAGTGTGGAGAAGGGCTGGGTAGATGGGAACAGAAAATGACTGAAGGGGTGAACAGTGGTCAACGGGAGCCCACAGGGCTCAACATTCAACCCTTATTGATTCAGCTGGTTGTGGTTGTCTTTACTATTTACCCATCCCATCTGCTCCCGTCTGAATGTTTGTGTCCTTCCAATCCACGTTGAAATTTTAGCCCCAAGGTTGATGGTATTATGAGGTGGGGTCTTTGGACGTTTGGGAGGTGATTAGGTCATGAGGGTGGAACCTTCGTGATCAGGATTAGTGCCCTTACAAAGAGACCACACGGAGATCCTTCGATCTTTCCGCCATGTGAGGACACAGCTAGAAGTCTACAAACCAGAAATCAGGCCCTTAGCAGACACTGAAATCCACCAGTACCTTGATCTTGGACTTCCCAGCCTCCAGAACTGTGAGCGGTGAGTGATTGATGTTTATAAGCCAACCCAGTGTATGGCATTTTGTTACAGCTGCCCAAACAGAGTAAGATACTGTCTTATTATTGTTTGTTCCCTTTCTCTGCCCTGTGCGGTGTTCTAAGATGTGCCACACAGTGACGCTTATAGAGGTTTGAGGATAGGTCCTAGGTACCTCCTTTTAAATCTCATGTCCTTCTGGAAACTCCCCCTGCGTTCACAGTATCTCATGCTTTCCAGACAGAGCACCGACCAGAGCCACAGCGAATATATCGGTGTCTACAGGAAGCGCTGTGCTCCACAAAGTAGGCTCTCTGTCTTGCTCGCCCCTGGATACCAGCGTGGGCCTCCCAGCACACAATAGGTGCTCAATAAATGTGTGCCAAATGATTGCAAATGTTCAAGGCGGGAACTGCTCACACCATCTCAAAAGTGCCTTCTTTCTGTTTCTGTTCTAAAACGTTGATGGATAATGGCTAATACAGTCCATATCCATGGTTTCTGCATCTGGGGAATTCAAGCAACCAGAGGTTGAAAATATGTGAAACAATAATTCCAGAAAGCTCCAAAAAGCAAAACTTGAATTTGCCCCATACCAGCATTTGCACTGTATTTACAACTATTCACATAGCATTTACATTGGATTTAGTATTATAAGTAACTTTAAGATGATTTAAAGCACACGGAGGGTGGGGTGCATAGATTATAGGCAAACACTAGGCTATTTAATACACAGGACTCGGGCATCCGTGATTTTGGTATCTAGTGTGGGGTGGGGGGTTCCACTGGAACCGGGCCCCCATGGATACTGAGAGACACAGGTACTTATGGAGTGCTTGCTATGCTAAGCCCTTACCTGCATTATCTCACTTTTTCTTTCTTTCTTTCTTTCTTTCTTTTTTTTTTCTTTTTAGGGCCACACCCACAGCACACAGAAAGGTCAAATCAGAGCTGCAGGTGCCGGTCTACCCCCCATAGCTCACGGCAACGCCAGATCCTTAACCTACCGAGTGAGGCCAGGGATCGAACCTGCATCCTCATGGATACTAGTCAGGTTTGTTACCGCTAAACCACGACAGGAACTCCTTTCCCCATCAACCCTATAAGGCAGATACTCTGTCTGAGCCACAGAGTAAATGGCACAAGATCCAGGGACACCCTGTTCACTGCGGCGGTCTCAACCCATCTAAGATTCTCATCGTGTTGCTCTTTGGACCTTTAAGCACCGCCTGCGTTTCCCTTCTCTTATTTCTTGCTCTCCCCAACCCCACTCCCGCCTGTAGATCTTGGTGGTTCTTGGAAGCTGTCTGAGGCACATTAATATGAAAATGTGGTTCCCACTGAAGTGTGACGGTAAAGGGGTGTAAATAATAGTCTTGCGTGGGTCATACATGCACTGCGTGGAGCCTTGCTTGAGTGGTCCACCCCCCACCTTGAAGACACTCAAGCCAGTTTTTTCACAAGGCCCCTGAGCTGCCTTCGGAAGCCTGGCTCCAGACTAAGTTCACACTAGCTGTCCCTTTGGGACCTGCCATGCCTTGGAACTTCGAAGATAAAGGCCTTGGAGTTCCCATTATGACTCAGCAGAAATGAACCGGACTAATCCATGAAGATACTAATCCATGAAGTTGTGGGTTCAATTCCTGGCCTCACTCAGTGGGTTAAGGAGCCAGCGTTGCCGTGAGCTGCAGTGTAGGTCACAGACATGGCTCGGATACCACGTTGCCGTGGCTGTGGTGTAGGTTGGCGGCTATAGCTCCGATTAGACCCATAGCCTGGGGACTTCATATACCACAGGTACAAAAAGACAAAAAAAAAAAAAAAGATAATGGCCTTGGTCAAAGCAGGAAATGGAGCCCTAAACTCTGATGGAAGAAAAGAAATTATTAGTTCCCCAACACCTTCCTTTGCTCCCATCCTGTTCCTCTGATGTCTCCACCCCCTTCTCCAGGCAAAGGGCTGTCTTGCATTTTTACCACCCCCCTGGCATAAAGCTTGGACAGCGTGGTTTTAAAAACTTAATCTGTTCAGTGCTGATGTTATATCACAGTCAGAGATTAAATGCTGACAAAAGAGCTACGATTTCTGTTTTATAGTGAGGGTGTGGTTTGTTCCAATGAACTTTGACACTGCTCTTATCAATCATGACATTGACACAGCAAAAGATAAGAAGAGCTTTGAGTTGCCTTTTTTAGGGCTGCACCCCCCGGCATATGGAAGTTCCCAGGCTAGGGGTCAAATTGGAGCTGCAGCTACCAACCTACACCACAGCCAAGCCAGAGCCACGCGGGATCCAAGCCATGTCTGTGACCTACACCACAGCTCATGGCAATGCTGGATCCTTGACCCACTGAGCCAGGCCAGGGATTGAAACCCTCATCCTCATGGATACTAGTTGGATTCATTTCTGCTGCACCACAACAGGAACTCCGTGGAAGGGTTATTTCTTGAGGGAGATTTTTGACCTGAGAGGGCTTTTTCCTGTCTCCCCCACCCCATCATTTTGCTCTTAACCAGGCCTTTCCTATCCATTCCCAGTAGTTTTACAAAATGGTTGCTGATCTTGGTACGCATTTCTCAGAAAATCAAAAGCGTCCAAAGAGAATCTGTCACTTATGCGATGTAAACCAAACCTTGCATTTACTTATTAGAGACTTGAGAACAATTTAGACCGGAGAGCAAAGCCTGTTTATGTTTTGCTTGGTTAGGAATCTTTTAAGGGAATTTGAATGTAAATGTTCTTCTGAGGAGCTGATACTCCCCCAGGTTAGCCACAGTCCCTACTACTCCCTAATGTCTCATACTTGCTGCTGTTCATTTTTAGCTGCCTGACTCCTGAAGACATTAGATTTTGGCTTCCCGCTTGCAAATGTACACCCCTCCTCCTTTAATCTTGCTATTAGCAACCTGTAGAGGGGTCTCCTTCCTTGAATCATTTCCAGAGTAACTTCCAATTTTGATGGGATTTTTTTTTCTTCCACAGAAAGAATAGTACAGGAATACAACCTTCTAAAAGCAATTCCCTTACAGAGATAGCTCCATCCTATCTGCAATACTGAAGCTCAAGCCTGCTATCATCTTTTACATGACAAAGGGCCACTCTCTGTGGTTTTGGAGGGTGTAAAGTGGAGACTGTGGGTGTCCTTCCCTAGCTAGATTGCTAGAAAATTCAGGCTGATCTCAGTTCGCAGCTGCACTAACACTCTAAGCTAAGGCAACACCCCTTCCCAGGGGGCAGCTAATGAAGGGATACAGAAGCCAGATCCCTTGCCTCAATGGGGGACAATTCTGAAAGGCCGTCTCAGCTCCCCTTTAGGATGGGCTGAAGCCCTGGCTGCAAGCGCTTTGTAGGTCAAGTCCTGCCCAGTCCTGCCTTCTTCACCCTCTTCTGCATATTTCCTGAGAACCGTCCACAATACACTTTTCTGCCCTGACTCTGCATCTCTGCAGCCTGTTTCCCAAAAAGCCAACCTAAGACAAGGAGTGAACCAAGATACAGAAAGGCTGGAGCTCCGTCGTGGCTCAGTGGAAATGAATCCGACTGGCATCCACAAGGACACAGGTTCGATGCCTGGCCTCGCTCAGTGGGTTAAGGATCCCGTGTTGCCGTGAGCTGTGGTGTAGGTGCAGACGTGACTCAGATCTGGCATTGCTGTGGCTGTGGTGTAGGCCGGCAGCTGTAGCTCTGATTCGACCCCTAGCCTGGGAATCTCCATATGCCGTGGGTGTGGCCCTAAAAAGACGAAACAAAACAAAAAAACCAGAAAGGCTGAGTGACTTGCCCCTGCCATACTGATAGGCAAATATAGATAGAATTCTGACAACAAATGCATAAATCATGTACTGTCACCAGGAAAAGAAGCCTTAGAAGCCATCAAGTGCAACCCACTCTTTTCCAGATGGCAAGACAAAGCATTTGTTCAAGGAATGATAAAGCTAATTGCAAAAGCCCTGAATGCCTCATCTTCTAGGGCCCAGTCAGGCAGATAAGGTTCTAGCAGCATTTAATCAGCTTCCAGGAAACCTTGAAAAAATTGATGTCAAAGTGAACTTGGAGAATTGGGAGGGAACACCAGGACCCCATCCTCCGTAGACAGTGTCTCATTGTGACCTCCTGCTATAAGGAGCCGCTGCACCTTTGAAGCGTCACCTCAACAGAGGAGCCAGGTCTGAATCAGGGGTGAGAATGCACTTTGTTAACAGACGGTACCACACTGGCAACATGGCACTTGAATGGCAACGCATGCACGCGTGTCCTCCCACGTGGGGCACGTTTCCCACAGAACGCCAGGCATCGCGTTCTCAAACTACACACAGTTCACGATCCTTCAAAATTTTTTCTTCAGGCCAGTCTAAGTCCTTATTTAAGAGCTGTGACCAAAGGTTCACTTTTAAAATCTCATTCTCAACCTGACTGTGGCACGAGGCTGATGCAGCCGTCAGAACCGTGAAGCGGGTGACCGAACAGCGCCGGTCTCCATCAACTGCTTAAACCGACTTGAGTTTCTCTGGATGGATGACAAGACCTATGGCATCTTGATGTTGGACCACCTCACGTGATCTTGGGAGTTCTCCGCTCCAATTTCACATCTAGGTACACCTGGGCTGGCATTCATTTTTGATACCCAGTCTGTAGTTTAATAGGGTTGATCTAATGAGGATGAATTAATCGGTCTCCTAAAAAGTTTGAGAGGAGGGTAAATCCCATATTCCAGAGTCCTTCAACACCCAAAACTTGGATATGTTAACAACTTGATGACTGGGAAAAACCTGCCAAGTTAAGTTAGCCTTTCCCAAAAGGTGTGTCAGAACCGAGTTAATCAGTAACCCAACAGAAACAACTGAAATAGATCAGGGGTCTGGGTTCTCGAAGCCACTTGGTATAAAATGCAGCAACCCCTTATGTACTTGGAACAGATCCAAGACAATACTCCAAATTCCAAAGTTAGCTAAAAAACTCTTTTCAAGTGCAAGGTCAAGAGTGGCAGAAGAATGCTGCTCTTTGCTCTTAGGACTTAATCTGGGATTGACAATAAGGGTAATTATGTAATAAACTTGGGTTGGTGCCTCTGGGATCTTTAATTCCCATTTGATCCAAAAGAGAAAACAGATTAGGTTAAAAGTTATCAGGAGATAATGGGGATAGCAAGGATATGAAATAAAATACTGAATATGGGAGAAGATATAAGCAACAGTAGACTCATCAGCTATAAAACAATTGTGTGACATTAGGTAGGGGGCAAAACAATGGTATCACTCTATTAAAGTTGGTATCACTCTATTATAAAGGGTGTACTCTATTATAAAAGTATAAAACAATCAAGATGCATAATCATTGACCTGATAAATAAAACGAATGAATCTGAATGTAGCTTATGGAAAATGTGCGCAAGGAGGTCTGTCAAAAGGTTTATTTAAGAATTTTGGCACGTAAAAGAGTAAGCTTCAGCTATCTAGAAACTTCATTTAAAATGAAATGCTTCATTCGTCAATGATACAGACTTAAGGTATGACTGGGTACCTACCCCCTGTGTAGCTGAGTCCACAGAATGTTCTCAATGGCTTTATTTGATCTCATCTGTGTTAATTTTTCCCAGATACTTATTTAAAAAAAAATAGAAGTACTTTGTGGCTGAAACCTTTGGAAGGGGTTTTTAAGAGTCCGACAGCTTTTAAAATGGGAAAGACAAGAGGTGAGCACCATTCTGAGCCCACATTTGTCCTAAGATAGAGAACGTAGCCTTCGTTTCCAGAATCACTCAATTTCACGTCTTTTGTAAATCTTCATGAAAGCACGTGAGGTTAGAACAAGAGCCCAAATTTCCTTTCCATATTTGATGGCCTCAAGAAATAGCAGACATCTGTCACGTGTATTTCAGTGCTTATTTGAAAGAAATTGGCATGATGATATTTACTCGAAGGTAACCTGTTAAGACATATTTAAGTTAACAGATCTGCCCAATTTTACTGTGGCCATAGGAAAAATGAAAAAAAATAATGCCACGAAGGGGCCTTCAGAAGGCCAGGGTCTCCCTGAAAAGGCACCTGCTGCTTTTCTGGCACTGGCAGAGAATGTTCAGTGAGTGAAGTGATGTCTAGCCACCTTCCAGGAGGACAAGGACAAGCCTACGGCAGCCAGTGTGACGCGGAGCCAATCAGGAAGGCCTCCTGGGGGCACAGTCTGGCCACCCTTCACTCACCTGGGGAGCTCCACAAACATCCCAGCAAGTCATTTTAAATATCATACCTTGGTGAACATTGTCCTCTTTCAGAAGCAAAAGGGACAAAAATACCCACTAGCACGAAGCCTAGACATCTAGAAACCTCCCGGGAATTAGAAGCGGTCAGAAGATTCCTGAGGCGGCAGCCCACATGGTGTGGTCTGCCCCCCACCGGTCTGAGGGCCTGAGTCCCACCTCTACCGCTTTCTCCCATTGGAAGGGGAGCTGCTCGCCACAGGGAGCTGTGAGCCCATGGGTTCCCGAACGACGCTTGAGCCTTTAGCCAAGGACCCCAAAGGACCATCATGGGCCGGCCCTGAACCTACCCAACCTCTAGAGATGGAAAGTCCACTGCCTCCTTTGCACGATCCTCAGGCGTTTTATGTTAAACGGGAGAAAAACAGGACACAGAAACTGTTTCTTATGAGTACATCAACTTTAAGTTCTTGAAATGAAAAACTGATCACAAGGTTATTTCCTACCAATCAACACCAGTTGGTTTACAGACAAATCGCAAGGTGGAACTTGATCTTACTGAAATCAAGGAAGTGATACACTGAGATTAAACTGAGGAGTTAAATCGGTGCACTTAAAGGTGATCTGATGACACAGGTGTCAATTTGTCAACGTTTTGCTTTGGATGATACTGGGAAAGGATAAGCAGAAAGCATGAGGCCGAAACTTCAGGATCGGGTCAGCAGCCTGAATTTGTACACGGCAAGCCACAGGGCAGTTACCGAGGTGGAAAATCCGATGATCTTAAGCAGCCCGGTCACGGAAGGCAGGTTTCTCTCCCAGAAGGTGCGGGTGATCTCAAAAGCTGGAACATCCTGGATGAATGAACGCAGATCATTAGCAGAAAACCCTTGCACGGCCAAGGAGAGGCAAAACACGTCTCTACAATCAGCATGTGGATCTGCCCCGAAGAGTGGCATCTACAATGACATCAGGGCTAGAGGAAGAGAGATTTCTTTTTTGGGTCAAGCCACACAAGGTGTGCAGAAGTTTCAGGGCCAGGGATTGAACCTGTGCCACAGCAGTGACATTTCCAAATCCTTAACTGCTAGGCCATCAGGGAACTCCAGGTAAGAGATTTTTACAAGCAATGCATGGCTTATGGAGACGGAGCTCCCAAATTTACCTCTGATTCAGGTTCTCGAAGCCATATGTCTTTCTTTGACACCTTCCCCAAAGCATTCAAGATCTGAAAGAAAGTCACCATGGTCTTATGAGATGAGGTTCTGTAGGGGGCTTTTTTATTATCATTATTTTCACTTTATTTTGGGGCCTCGCCCAAAGCATGGACAAGTTTCCAGGCCAGGGACTGAACCCACACCACAGCAGTCACAACACTGGATCCTTAACCTGCTGAGCCACCAGGAAACTCCAAGGTTCTGTAGTTTTGACAGATTCAAGGCCCTGCTGGCCACAGATGAGCCCCAGGGGTGGGATGAGGGGCAGAGAGATGGACATACAGCTTATGGGCAGCAAGATCTGGAAAGATCAGGAAGTTCCCATTGTGGCTCAACAGTAACGAACGTGACTAGTAGGACATGGGGACACGGGTTCGATCCCTGGCCTCGCTCTGTGGGTTGGGAATCCAGCATGGCCGTGAGCTGTGGTGTAGTTTGCAGATGTGGCTCAGATCCCGAGTTGCTGTGGCTGTGGCCTAGACCGGCGGCTACAGCTCCGATTAGACCTCTAGCCTGGGAACTTCATATGCTGCAGGAGCGGCCCTAAAAAACAAACAAACAAACAAAAAAGATCTGGAAAGATGAGATGCCAGTTTTGGGGCCGGATTCAGGAGGGAGGGCAGCGCAGCTTTGTCTTACCTCTCTAGCCGCCCGTTCGCCGGCTTCTACTGCTCCTTCCATGTAACCGCTCCATTGTGTGGCAGTCTCGGTGCCAGCAAAGAATATCCTGCCTACGGGCTGGCGGATCACCCTTCAAGGGAACAGAGAGGTGGCAAAGAGTTACCCTGAAAGGTGCTGCGGGGAAATGAGCTAATCTCAGCCCTCATTTACTCCCCAGAGACAAGGAAAGTCAAATTGTTTCCAACCCTCCACCCACGCAACTCAGCCAAAAGCAAAAGGCTCCTCCTTGTTTCCTGGGCCCGTGCCCAAGGATCTAAACATCCAAGCCACAGACCATCAGTCACTACAGGTAATGCTGCCCTTTTGCTAGCCAGCCAGCATTAAAATATAAGAACATGCTTTAGGGAGTTCCCTTAGTGGCTCAGCAGTTAACGAACCCGACTAGGATCCGTGAGCCCTCAGGTTCGATCCCTTGGCCTTGCTCAGTGGGTTAAGGATCCGGCGTTGCCACGAGCTGTGGTGTGGGTCACAGACACAGCTTGGATCTGGTTTTGCTGTGGCTGTGGTGTAGGTCAGTGGCTACAGCTCCAATTAGACCCCTGGCCTGGGAACCTCCATATGCCGAGGGTGCAGCCCTAAAAGAACAAAAAAGAAAAGAGAAAAAGAGAAGAGAAGATGCTTTAAATCCACACCCAGATTTCTTTGCTGTGCGTTTCCTGTTTGCAGTCCACTGTGCTACCGATGGTAAGGGGGGTGTTCCTCAAACCCCAGCCACGAAGATACTCCCAGGGTGCTGGGGAGGAACCGTGGTGGCGAGTGGGAAGGCAGAGAGAGGAACTGATTTCTAGCAAAGGAGAGACCTGAGGGATTATATGTCTACCTTCTTAAAAAAAAAACAAAAACAAAAAAACACCTCTGGGAGTTCCCTCTGTGGCGTTAACTGGGTTAAGAATCTGGCTCGGGTTGCTGCAGAGATGCAGGTTCAATCCCTGGCCTGGCAACGTAACTTAAACGATCCAGCGTCACTCCAGCTGTGGCTTGGATTCAACCCCTGGGCCAAGAACTTCCATTTGCAGTGAGTGCGGCCATAAAAACAAAACAAAGCAAAACAAAAAAACTCTCTGTGAGGAGTTGCCGTCGTGGCGCAGTGGTTAACAAATACAACTAGGAACCATGAGGTTGCAGGTTAGATCCCTGGCCTTGCTCAGTGGGTCAAGGATCTGGTGTTGCCGTGAGCTGTGGTGTAGGTTGCAGACGCGGCTCGGATCCCGCGTTGCTGTGGCTGTGGTGTAGGCCGCGTTGCTGTGGCTGTGGTGTAGGCCGGTGGCTACAGCTCCGATTGGACCCCTAGCCTGGGAACCTCCATATGCTGCAGGTGCGGCTCAAGAAAAGGCAAAAAGACAAAAACAAAAACAAAAAAAACCACAACTCTCTGTGAAGTTAGCTTCTATGGATTTATCTAGAGACCAGCTGAGGGTGGCAAAATGGGTCTTCTCTTACAATGAGGTCTTGGTGAAGAGAACCATGGAAGGGCTGTGCTAAACGAACAACTGTCCCCTCCTACCTTCTGGTTTTTTATTTTTTTATTTTTTGTTTTTAGGGCCTCACCTGCAGCATATGCAGGTTCCCAGGCTAGGGGTCGAATCAGAGCCGCAACACCACAGCCACAGCAATGCCAGATCCCAGCCACGTCTGTGACTTACACCACAGCTCCTGGCAACGTCGGACCATTAACGCCCTGAGAAAGGCCAGGGATCAAACCCGAATCCTCATGGATACTAGTCTGGTTCGTTTGTGCTGAGCCACGACGGGAACTCCTGTCTCTCTCGTACCTTGTTGACTTTGATTCCTGCCATGTCTGCAGCCGCTTTCATGAAACCCCTCACTGCATACCTCCAGCCCAAAGGCCTTGCCCTCAACCCGCTGGCACGCCCTTTTCTAACTCAGGAATCCATGGCTTCATCTCTTCCTAATCCTACTCCTCTCTTCTAGACTTTTACCTTGACTCTAGAGCTATTCCAGTTAATCAATACTGTTATCACTAACAGCGGCTTTTCATCCTCAACTTGAGATATGACAGAAAGAGCCAACACTAATTGCCCTCTGGAAAAGGAACTGTAAAAAGCACCCAAGACCCAAATAGGTTTTCCCATGAATCATTTAATCTGCTATCGGATATTGATGACTTGCACTGAAATACTGCACGACTCTAAAACGATTGTTACATAAACAAAAATGGAACTAAAATCACTGTTTAATTAAGAATTCCATTAAGAAAAAAACAATCCTACTGTATAGCACTGGGAACTTTGACTAGTCACTTATGATGGAGCATGATAATGTGAGAAAGAAGAATGTATACATGTATGTGTGACTGGGCCTTGCTGTACAGTAGAAAATTGACAGAACACTGTAAACCAGCTATAATGGAAAAAATAAAAATCTTTATAAATGAAAAAAAAAGAAAAAAACAACCAAGGGAGTTCCCATGGTGGTGCAGTGGTAACAAACCCAACTAGTATCCATGAGGTTGTGGGTTCGATCCCTGGCCCTGCTCAGCGGGCTAAGGATCCAGTGTTGCTTTGAACTGTGGTGTAGGTCACAGATGCAGCTTGGATCCTGCATTGCTGTGGCTGTGGCGTAGGCTGGCAGCTGTAACTCCGATTCCCCCCAAGCCTGGGAACTTCCATATGCCTCGGGTGCAGCCCTAAAAAAAGCAAAAACGAAAACAAAACAAAACAAAAAAAGAAACAGGAATGTGGATTCCTATTTCTGAAATTCCCACTGAGGGCAGAAGATCTAAACAGATATTTCTCCAAAGAAGCAAGACTAATAGCCAGGAGGCACATGGAAAGATGCTCAACATCACTGATTATTAGAGAAATGCAAATCAAAACTAATATGAGGTACCACTTCACACTGATCAGAACGGCCATCATTAATAAGTCTTACAAATAACAAATGCTGGAGAGGGTGTGAAGAAAAAGGACCCTTCCTGCACTGTTGGTAGGAATGTAAGTTGGTACAATCACTGTGGAAAACAGTATGGAGATTCCTCAGAATGCTGAAAATAGAACTACCATATTCCTGGGGATATATCCAGATGAAACTATAATTCAGGAGTTCCCGTCATGGCTCAGTGGTTAACGAATCTGACTAGGAACCATGAGGTTGCAGGTTCTATCCCTGGCCTCGATCAGTAGGTTAAGGATCCGGCATTGCCATGAGCTGTGGTGTAGGTCGCAGACGTGGCTTGGATCTGGCGTTGCTGTGGCTCTGGTATAGGCTGGTGGCTACAGCTCCAATTAGACCCCTAGCCTGGGAACCTCCACATGCCATGGGTGCAGCCCCAGAAAAGACAGAAAGACCAAAAAAGAAAAAAAAGACAAAAAAAGAAACTATAATTCAAAAAGATACATGCACTTCTATGATCACTGCAGCAATGGGAACAACCTCAATGTCCATCAACAGAAGCTTGGATAAAGAAGAAGTGGTACATATATGCAACGGAATATTATTCGGCCATAAAAAAGAATGGAGTAATGCCATTTGCAGCAACATGGATGCGACTATAGATTATTATACTAAGTGAAGTAAGTCAGAAAGAGAAAGACAAATACCATATGCTATCACTCATATGTGGACTCTAAAATATGACACAAATGAACCTATCTACAGAACAGAAACAGACTCATGGACAAGGAGGACAGACTCATGGTTGCCAAGAGGGAGGGGCTTGGGGGAGGGGTGGAGTGGGAGAAAGAAATAAAACAAAAAATGAAGTAAAATTCCCATTGAGCTTTGCTTATCTATTAAGTTGGATGCAGGTCTTGAATCGATTGGTATGGTATCTGGGTTGTACCTTCCATACTGAGTCATGATCCCAGGGGGGAAGTAGGCAGTGTAGCAGCCCCCCGAGTACTGCTCCTCACACCAGTTCTTCTCTTCATAGTGCACGGGCTGCAAGACAGAGAGGAGAGAAAATTTCAAAGGGAAGACAAAGCTAAAATGCTACCAGTTGACAATAAAAAGATCTTCTGTGCTTTAACAAAAAGTTTTTACGTTAAAAAAAAAAAAATAAAGCAAGTTCCCATTGTGGTTCAGTGGAAATGAAGCTGACTAGCATCCATGAGGACGCAGGTTTGATCCTGGCCTTGCTCAGTGGGTTAAGGATCCGGCGTTGCTGTGAGCTGTGGTGTAGGTCGAAGACACGACTCAGATCTGGTGTTGCTCTGGCTGTGGTGTAGGCCAGCGGCTACAACTCCAATTAGAACCCTAGCCTGGGAACCTCCATATGCTGAGGGTGTGGCCCTAAAAAGACAAAAAAATAAATAAAAGCAGCCCTGTTTTTCTAACTGAAGGGGAAACACAACAGTACCAGGTAATGGCCTTTTGTGGTACCAACTGACAAAACATGTATCCTTGGACTTTTTCAACCTCTCGTCTAGGAGACACATACTCCACCATCTGGAAGAGGGCATCATCAGATTGCAAAAGACTTCGAAGTCTTTTTTTTTCTCCTCCTTTTTATAGCCACACCTGCGGCATATGGAAATTCCCAGGCTAGGGGTCAAATCGGAGCTGTAGCCGCTGGCCTACCCCACAGCCATATCAACACCAGATCCGAGCTGCATTTGTGACCTACACTGCAGCTTGTGGCAATGCCAGCTCCTTAACCCACTGAGCGAGGCCAGGGATCCAACCCCCATGCTCATGGACTCTATGTCAGGTTCTTAACCTGCTGAGCCATGTTGGGAACTTCAGATTCTAATGTCTTTAAGACCCCATCAACAATCAGGTTCTTGAAAGGTCTGCTTATATCTCTGCATTCTCTAAATAACAGACTCTACTTCTCCAACTACCAAGGCATTACTGCTGAAAAAAAGGGTGGAAGGGGGGAGGGAAAAGCTAAGCAGGGTGTCTAAGAAAAAAGCTTTTTTTCAGAACCACTTCTCTCAGCTGGAGATGCGAAGAATGGGAATGCTGCTAAACAGAGGATAATTAAAGATGAAACATGTTTCCCAAGGGACTTGAGAGAACCTTCTCTGATTTCCCTAACACATTCTGCAAGTTTATTCCTTGAACAGTTCAGAGATAATCCCCTGGAAGAGCCTCCCAGCTATCTTGGTTGGATGTTCAAAAAGAATTTCAGTCTCATAATCGCTTTTGAATTCCTCAATGAACTGTGAACTGAATCTGCAGATGGAAAAACAAATTAGTATGACTTCGACCCAGGCAGAGAGTCCAGATTCAGTCTATCTTATCAAGTAAGGACCACTGTGCCTTCAGCCACAAATGATGATAGAGTTGGGATTTTATTTTGCAGCACTTGGATGACCTGGCCAGGCAGGCAGGACCTGTGTTCTGGGAACTGACCTCACCCAGCCTGGAGATAATACTCGAAGCCCTAGGCTCTCATGACCACTGGCTGCCAGTTGTCCAGTGAACATTTAAACAGCCCAAGGAGCTGCTGCATCAGAAACTGCCTGCACCGGCAGCAGCTTTTAATGGCCTTTTGTGATTGCTGAAGTTAATCCTCCGGCAAGCTTATCCCTTTATACTCTCTTCACAAGACTGTCAGGAAACCAGAATCTGCTTTGCTTTACCACTTAGAGCAAACAGAGCAGAACCTGCTAGGAAGGAAAGCTAGGGATTTCTTACATGTAAAGCTTCTTGAGATCCTAGCACTTTGGCGTAGAGCTCACAGATTTTCCGCTTTCTATAAAAAAAGAACGAAAAAAAAAGTTAAGGAAGAAATAACTGATGAGCATGGAATAAACACAATGAGTTCTGGGGCTCTTGCCAATGAACCAGATTTGTTAAGGGAAAAATGAAAATCAATGGTCTTCTGTGACTACACACGATGAACAGTGCCATGAATCTCTGCACTCAGATTAACCTTCTTTTCCTCAACACAGTCACGTGACTTGAAGATTCAACAGAATTTTTCTTCTCTTTTACAGTTTGGCCCCTTCTGGTACCTAATACCATATCTATTCAAGATGAAAATGTGGAAAATGAGTCTAAATTAAATTCCGTTTTAGGAATCGATTCTAAATCACTTTTCTGGAATATGTAAAATTCTAAAATAATTGGAGTTCCTGTTGTGGCGCAGCAGAAACGAATCCGACTAGCAACTGTGAGGTTTCAGGTTTGATCCCTGCCCTCGCTCAGTGGGTTAAGGATCCGGTGTTGCTATGAGCTGTGGTGTAGGTCATAGATGTGGCTCAGATCTGGCATTGCTGTGTCTGTGGTGTAGGCCGGCAGCTGTAGCTCTGATTCGACCCCTAGCCTGGGAACCTCCATATGCAGCAGATGCGGCCCTAAAAAAAAAAAAAAAAAAATTCTAAAACAATCCGTTTCATCAGTCTGCAATAAGTATGATGGTGTCTTTTGCTACTTATATTTTAAAGATCAATGAATACATGAAGCACATTCAGTCTTTAAAATATAAAATATGCTACACTAGGAGAGGCCTATAGTTATTCCAGGCTAGTGATCTGTTATTTGACAGAATGGTCTGTGGACAGAGAACTGAGCCCAAAGGGCATCTTCGTCAGGGTGGGGGTGGGC
This sequence comes from Sus scrofa, assembly GCF_054392235.1. Taxonomy (NCBI): domain Eukaryota; kingdom Metazoa; phylum Chordata; class Mammalia; order Artiodactyla; family Suidae; genus Sus; species Sus scrofa. The sequence continues at coordinate 42,619,515 of NC_139401.1, read as the reverse complement.
ATGATGCACTAGGTCATGTTACTTCAAGCCCAGGGTTTGGTCATCCTCATAATTCATTATGTAAAGGACCAGCACTGAACACAGCACATATTATACCTTAAAAATAAAGAGCTTAATTTATCTAAGTACTTCTTGAAACAGATACATTTTTTTCTTTTTTGACCACACCCTCAGCATTTGGAAGTTCACACGCCAGGGATCGAATCTGAGCTGCAGCTGTGACCTATGACACAGCTGCAGCAATGCCAGATCCTTAACCCATCGTGCCAGGCCAGGGATCAAACCCGCAAGCTCAGCAGCCAACGGGAGCTGCTGCAGAGACAATGCCGGATCCTTAACTTGCTGCACCAGTGGGTAAGGATCTCCTTGAAACAGATATATTTTAAACTCACAACCACTCTTGGTGAAATTAGAAGTTTTAATTTACTAAAATCATCCATTTTAGAAATGAATGGTTCTATTTCGGGAATTGTTTGAAGAAGTTCACACAGATTCAGTTATACACTTTAAGTTTTACCTTATTTAGTCTTCATATAGTTTAAAGTGCTCCAGAGTATTTTTTTTACAGACTAACAAGCAATTGGAAAAAATGTGGCAAAGGGTTCACATCTATAAGACTTAAGTTTTAAAAGCTAAAGAGACAAATGGCAAAAAAAAAATAGGTTGAAGGAGGGAAGCAAAGGTTATACGTACAATAAATAGATTTTAAAAGATAATTATTTAATGTCGCAATTATATTAGAAAATATTTTGAAAATGTGGTCTCTTTGGGAGTTCCCTGGTGGTACAGCAGGTTAAAGACCTGGTGTTGTCTCTGCAGTGGTTCTGGTCACTGCAGTGTCGATCCCTAGCCCAAGAACTTCTGCATGTCACAGGTGCGGCCAAAAAAAGAGTGTCCCCTCTGAATAATGAACTGAAAAATGTAACTTTATAAATGTATCTAAATGCTCATACTTACACCATTTATATACCTCCCAGATTCTCCTGCTCATGGCTATTTAGCGTTAAGTCAAGAGGAGGAGGTAGAATTAAAAATGTTGTTTACTGATACCATTTCACCATGGAAGGTTTTAAGGGAAGTACAAATGTCACTCCCGAGGTGATGTAACACGACATTAGGTGGCCATTTAAGCTCCAGTACAGACAGGCAAGGTTTGGTTTCCTTTAAGGAACTGTTTCTACTACAGATCAATCATGATCAAGGAAAGGCAGAACCAGAAGTCTCAAGACTACTGTCCACCTGTCTGTCTCTGTCTAATTGAAGGCCTTCATTTCAGACATGAGGAGGCTGAGGCTCAGTGCACTGAAGAGACTGGCTCAACATCGCTCAGCTAATTAATGGCAGGGCAGAGGGTCCACTCTCCTGAGCATCCTGCCTGTAGTAAGTGCTCAATAAAAATTGATCGAATCAAAATCCATCCTCAGTCCAGCGTGGTACCCTCTTTTCTACTCTGTGATGAGACTGATTCTTACCTACTTCACTTGAGTGTCCCAGGAAAGAATTTTGACATTTTGAGTCAATTAGAAAACCAAAAAGTATTGACAATCATTATTCTGAAAAGTGTACTAATGCTTAACTTATTTTCGGTACAAGTCATAATAGAAATAGAAGTCATTATTGACTGTATTTCACATTATTAAAAGAGTCAAGGATAAGTTCATACAAACACATCAGGAGATTATCTTCCCATCCCTTCCTCCCCTTAAAATTAAACATTTTTTGAAAAAAGTTATATAATTATCCAAGGATGTTGGAGCAATGCAGTAATTGATTAGGTGGGCTCTAAAAATAAAGAACATACCTTTTTATTTATTTATTTTTTTGCTTTGTAGGGCCACACCTGTGGCATATGGAAGTTCCCAGGCTAGGGGTCGAATCAGAGCTGCAGCTTCCAGCCTACACCACAGCCACAGCAACACGGGATCCAAGCCGTGTCTGCGACCTACGCCACAGCTCACGGCAATGCTGGATCCTTAACCCATTGAGCAAGGTCAGGGATCAAACCCGCATCCTCATGAATACTAGTTGGAGTTGTTTCCACTGAGCCACAATGGGAACTCCAAAACATACTTTAAATGATGGCCAAAAGAGGTCATTCTGCCAGCTGAATTTAGCCATGGTTTCTAAATCTGGCTGTTCATCATAATCACGCAAAAGTTTTGTTAAAAAATAAGTACTCAGGCCCCACCCCTAACCTACCAAATCATAATCTACCAGCCTCAGAAAAATATATTTTCCAAACATTCTTTGGGGGATTTTGATGCAGTTGGTTCTGGGAACCATTACTTCAGTCAATGACATTCAAAGTACTATGGGTGGGAATTCCCGTGAGGGCCCAGCGGAAAAGAATCTGACTAATATCCATGAGGATGCAAGTTCGATCCCTCGCCTTGCTCAGCGGGTTAAGGATCTGGCGTTGCTGTGGCTGTGGTGTAGGCCAGCAGCTGTAGCTCTGATTCAACCCCTAGCCTGGGAACTTCCATGTGCCGCGGGTTCGGCCCTGAAAGAAAAAAAAAAGTACTAAGGGCTTTGCTTTACAAAAACTTTTAAGAAGTTCAGTCACTATGTGGAATCATAACCAAATGGCTACATCCAGGCTGGTATTTATTTTACTATTAAGAAGGAGGGAAAGCAGGAAATCCAAAAGAAAATGTCAAGCTTAGTGTGGCATGATGGAAAAAAGTACACATTAGATGCTATTCTTGACTTTGTCACAAGCCAGCTGTGGAGTCTTGAACCAATCATTCCCCATCGCTAGACCCCAAATCCTTACCCTAGTGAGTGAGTAGGTGGACACTAAAATAGTTCCCTTTCTGACATCAAATCTCTTGGTTGCTCAAATAAACAAATACGTGTGCAAATGCAGGAACTCCTGCAGCTTTTCCCTGACTCGCAAAGTCATCAAAATAAACTCAAAGCAAGGCCTACTAGTGGATTTGCTGCTTAATGTTTACAGTAAATGCAGAGAAGAGTTTCCGCCATGGTGCAACAGGATGGGTGGCATCTCTGCAGCATCAGGATGCAAGTTCAATCCCTGGCTCAGCACAGTGGGTTAAAGGATCTGGCTGGGCTTGGATCCTGGCCGGGGAACTCCATATGCCATGGAGTGGCCAAAAAAGAAAGAAAAAATAAAGAAATAAAGTAAATGCAAGGAGTTCCCGTCGTGGTTCAGTGCTAACAAACCCGACTAGGATCCATGAGGGTGTGGGTTCAATCCCTGGCCTCGCTCAGGGGGTTAAGGATCCAGTGTTGCCATGAGCTGTGGCGTAGGTTGCAGACATGGTTCTGATCCCGCGTATGTCATGGATGTGGCTTGGATCCTATGTGGCTGTGGCATAGGCTGGCAGCTGTAGCTCTGATTCCACCCCTAGCCTGGGAATCTCCATATGCCAAGTGCATGGCCCTAAAAAGAAAAAATAATAATACAAAAATAAAAATAAAAATAAAATAAATGCAGAGAAAAGTATACATTTGCATGTATACTGGCTCTCTTCAAAAGCTAACAGAGGATTTAGGGCTACTCTAAAGAAGGGGAGCCCAAAAATGTCCAGCAGCAGCCCCCACACAGCCTAGCGAGTGTTTCCAGGTGAGAGTTCCAGGTAAGATGTTATGTGAACAAAAGGATTCCAAAGCAAAACAAACTATAACAAGGCAGAAAGAAAGGGAGCAAAAAAAAAAAAAAAAAAAAAAAAAAAAAAAGAGAGAGAGAGAGAGAGAAGCCATTGTTCTCAAATAATTGTTCTAGACTAGGAAGCTCGTGGGAGAAAACCTCAGAGCTGTGTTGTGTCCTCGATAATCAAAGGAGAATCAAGTTGCAATAAGGTGGAGCACCAATGTATGGATTTACTTTTCAGAAAAAAGTACATGTCACAGAACCTTGGAAAAGGGAGAATGGTGTCTTACAAGGTGATGGGGACTTGACCTCTAAAGTTTTTTTTTTTTTTCACAGCTAACATTCTCTGTGAATTTTCTCTATTCATCTTACTGGGAAACCCTACCTCGAAACCAGTGTAAATGGACACATATGTGTAACAGTAAATTAATACATGCATATGGGTAAGGGCTGAGTTGGCGGGAATACAAAGGGGTTGATTTGGGGGGTTTTGAGAATATTAATGAATTACTGCATTTTTCATAATGCGCTTATACTGTTGTTCATGCAACAAGCACAATAGAAAGCTAACCTTTTTTTATGTGTTTCAGATGGACATTCTTACCTTATTTCTTTATGAACCTTAGCAAGGCGGTCAGCTTTTCGAGCAAGGATGAAGCTGGAGAGAAAGAAAGGTTCCATGTGAATGATTAGGTGACAGTGGTTTATCTTTTTTTTTTTTTGTCTTTTTAGGGCTGCAGCTGTAGCATATGGAAGTTCCTGGGCTAGGAGTTGAATGAGAGCTGCAGCTGCCGGCCTACGCCACAGCCACAGCAATGCCAGATCCGAGCCACCTCTGAGACCTACACCATAGCTCACGGCAATGCCAGATCCTTAACCCACTGATTGAGTCCAGGGATCGGACTTGCAACCTTATGGATACTGGTCGGGCTCTTAACCCACTGAGCCATAACGGGAACTCCTATTTATTCATTTTTATGGCCACACCCATGGCACATGGACGTTCTTAGGCTAGGGATTGAATCCAACCTGCAGCTGTGACCTCTGCCTCGGCCTCAGCTGCAGCGACGCCAGATCCTTTAACCCACAGTGGTTTATCTTCCGACAGTGGTTTATCTTAAGAGTTGCCACTTCTCTGTAAAATGTTCTTGCCTCCACCTACTCCGCATTATTAAACTCTCCCTCATCCTCCCATTATTTCCGTCTATTGGAGCAAATGTTCTGCTGTCTTCACCTGCCTCTATATCCAAAACCCCTGCTGGGCTGTGGGCTTCTAAAAGGCAGGTCTACTTCTACTTGATATTTTACCCCCAAAGTCTGGCACAGTTGCTGGCATATAGGAAATGGAATGTTAGATGAATTAATGTTGAGTTAAGTGATTACCCCGGTAATGACCATTGCCACAGGCCAAGTACTGGATAAAAGCTGGAAAAACAAGTATCATTAAGTGCCTGCTGTGGGTGCCACAGTGATAGGGATGGAGTACAGGTGGTTGTGGGGGGGCCCAGTGGGGTACCTTGGATAGCGAGGGGGGCCTGGGGAGCTTTGGGAGATCACTGTGCCTTGGTGACCGCTTGGGAGGGCCATCAGAATGAGGCAGGTTTGCTTGACTATCGGGGAGGTGAGCTATGCCTCAGGTCATTGGGTGGGGGGTGGGGGGAGGCCTGCATTCAGGGTCACACCAAGGGCAGGAGTTTTAGGACCACCCTTCTGCTGATTTGAATAAGCTACCAAGACAGACCTAGTTTGACCTTAGTACGTCAAATATTCCCTTACCGGATACCAAGGAGGAGCTATGACTCAAAGAAAGAGGAAGAGGCGACCCCCACTCCCCTTGGGTTATAAAACTGTAGCCCACCTGATCCTCAAGGTACAGCCTCCTTGCCTGCCCGCTTGCATCTCTCACAAGCGTCCTATCTTAATAAATCTATTTCTTGCCTATCACTTTGTCTCTCGCTGAATTCCTTCTGCGTTGGGGCACAAAGAACCTGAATCTCAGTAAGTCCAGATACCGAATGAGTGATTCTAATTTAAAAACTGTGGGTTGGAGTTCCCGTCATGGCTCAGCGGTTAGCAAACCTGACTAGCCTCCATGAGGACACGGGTTCGATCCCTGGCCTTACTCAGTGGGTTAAGGATCCTTGCCATGAGCTGTGGTGTAGGTCACAGGCGCAGCTGGATCCTGCGTTGCTGTGGCTGTGGTGTAGGCCAGTGGTTACAGCTCCGATTCAACCCCTAGCCTGGGAACCTCCATATGCCAAGGGTTCGGCCCTAAAAAGACAAAAAATAAATAAATAAAATAAAATAAAAATTAAAACTGTGGGTTCAATTCCCAATCCAGATTTAGGCTGGGTTTGAGCCCCAGCACATGGGTTCAAGTCCCAATCTGGGTTCTGGCTCGGTTCATGTCATAAGCTCAGTTTCAATAGTGGGCCTCCCAGTTCCCCCTTTAGGACCAAACACTCATTAAGCCTCAGCTCACAGTTGAGCTCTTCCCTAGCAATTGCATTCAGCAGCAGGGGACTGCCTGGCGCAGGGTCTCAACCCCCTCCCAGAATGACTGGCTCCAGGGGTCTAGCCCCTCGCCTCAGTGCAAGGTAATCCCAGCTCCAGAGTCTCCCACGGGATGACTGAGGCCTCTGTTGAGGCAAAATTGGGCCCAACCTCTCCCTCTGCCCAATCCCGATTCCTTCCCTTCCCCACGGGAAGTGCTCCCCAGAGCAATTCCAGATAAACTTCCTGCACCCACATTTCCATCCCTGAGTTGGCTTCCTGGAAAACTGGCCTAGCACAGTCCTCAAATTCAGTGACTCAATTAAACTCAGTTATAATCTGTCTGCTTCCCTTTAATGAAATAGATTCTATTTATTATGCTGATATTACTAATTGCACGTATACTTTAAAGAATTGAATTGTGACAAGAAATCCTTAGTTATACTTTTATTAGAGAGCTTTCAAAAAACCCAAATGAAATTATTTCTCCATTTAAAAAAAGTTTTAAAATTGTATTTTTATTGTTGCTGTTGTAGACCAAAAGGACAAGTAGATCAGGACTGAAAATTCAAGGGCTGAAAACAAATATTTTGTCCTCTCCCTCAACCGCCCAATTAAACTGTTCCTCAATTTGATTGGCAATTCCTTTAGAGTTGTTATTCAAGATCATTCTGGGAAGCAAAGATATAAAATGTATTTGTGTTAACCCAGAATTTCAGAGGAAGCTATGGAGTGTTTAAGAAAACTGCACCACTGAAGTTTATGGAATATAATCATGATTGTGCTTGATTTAACTACCACTATATGCTGTGACTTGCCAGTGATGATTTTAGTTAAGTTTTAGTTTTATGGAAGAACCAATCATTTTAGACTTAGGCAGTGGAAATCCCCCAAATCTGATAAAAGACTAAATGATTTATCTGAAAACCTTTTTCTAAAGGGTAGTCAGCGTTGGCTATTTCTGTCAAACCTCAAGTCAAGAGCGAAATAACCTCTTTGATCTAATTGTCACTATAGACAACATTTAACTTTCTTCGGTGTTTTATTGGGGAAATCAAACACCTGGGCTTTGGGCTGGGAACATTTCACAGCTCCAAAGTACAAGGTCCTTTCTAGTTTCCAAAAGGCACTAGGTATCACAGACAGTACTGGGCAACTACAGCACCCCTATCTTCAAGGCTTTCATTGCCTAGAGCAAAGAGCAGGGTGGATGCCATTTGGCTTCAAGGCAACAACAGGGCAGAAGCTATCGTCCAGATAAAATAGATTAGAATATCATTTTTTAAGGTGCTGGCTAAAAAAACCCATTGCCATCTAGAAGGCTTCTGCAATACCTGTCCTTGTTAATAAAGCTAAAGGAAGCCCAGAAGAGCAGACACCACACTATTTCATTCCCAGAGCCAAAACATCAATGTTCTTTCATTTACAGTTGGATTGGTCTTGACCCAGACTCTCCTGAAACCTCGACCTGTTTTTCTTTGGCACATAGAAGGGGATGGCAAAGTGCCCAAACAATCTAGTAGGGTTAGACATGAAGAGGGTGCAACGTCCCTATAGTCATTAGATTGTGAGCACCTGCCCTTACCAGGGAGGCCGGTGCCATCTCTTATCTCTTAACAGCCTGAAAAGGGCTTAGAAAATAGCTTGTTAGCAGTCCAGTAGCACGGCCTGCTTGCTAAGTCCCTAGGGTCATGGGTCTGCTCCTTTGGATTCTGTAATCTCCCTGCAATAATGCAATGTGCAGGAGCTCAACTCTCCTACGGGTGAAAGGGAAAACCACGGGTCTCTAAAAGTCACTCAAGTGCTATGGAAGCTGGGCTCTTTTATTGCAGTGTGGTAGAATAAATAGCCCTTTTATTTGGATAGCTTTGAAGCAGACTAAAAGGCACGGCAACTGGGAGGCTACGGCACTCCTAAGAAATTTCTATCGGAAAGAAACAGAGCCCCGATTCCCTCTCCAGACCCCTAGTCTCTAGAGGACAGAGCAGCTGTGTGAGGGGATGGTCGGAAAGCGAAAGAGCTCTTCTCTTCCAGACACAGAACCCTGCCCTGGACCATCCCTGGTAAAGGACAGCCATGGAGAGACCTACTGGAAAAAGGCCGAACATTCAAGACCTCACTCTGCCTCGAGCTGCCTTGCCTAATTGGTCAACCATCTTACATCCCGGGGTAACAATGAACATACTAACATTTGCTACATAGTGATATCTGGGATGGAGAACAGAATCAAGCCCCGAAAACATAACTTTGGAAGGTTTTACAGGATAAAATAGTTCTCATTCTCGAATGGCTGTCAACATTCCATTAGGCAAGGTTGTCTAGACCTGCACTTTTCGCTCTGTCCTCAACATGTACGTTTTATGGGGGAAAGATATATGGGCACTAGTTCAAGGTGATGTTCACTTTAGTAAAGTTTCCCAGTGTTCTCATGCCGCATACTCTATTGCTTTAATATTTTAATACATGGAAACATGATATATCGTCTGTAGGGTTATTTATCATTGCTTGAGCTCCATTCCAAAACAACATGCTCTGCCAGCACCCACACTGATAGAGCAAATGCACACAATACCCCACACTAACTTACCCCATGATGGCGGGCAGCGATCCATCTGGCTTGGTGTCATCTAGAGTTATTGAAATCGGAGCTTCCTCATCTTCGATGATCATACAGCCACAGTAATCTTCACCAGGAGAAAATCAATGGGAGATTGACCTCGTCAGATTGGGGGGGGGGCATTTTTGTGTATATATATATAAAAAACTATTTCGCTAAGAGGAAGGTACATCTTAAGCTATTAGTCTCTGCCCCAACCTTAGAAGTTATTTCCTATGAAATACACACACTGACTATACACAGATGTTTGTTCGCCCAGACACATTAGAAAATGATCTACCTCAATGACCTTTACATCGAGGTCAGGTATGATCAATGCATGACCAATGACTTAGTCACAACAGCCACCATATCTGCCCAGACTCTGCCTCATTTAATCTTTGCAAAATCTTCACAGGAGGTGCTCACTGCTACCGGTTTTGGTTTGGTTTGGTTTTGGTCTGGTTTGGCTTTGGTCATGCCCACGGCATGCGGAAGTTCCCGGGCCAGGGATCGAACCGTGCCACAGCAGTGACAATGCCGGATCCTTAACCTGCTGAGCCACCAGGGAAGTCACTCCCTCACTGTTAGCATTTTACACAGAGGCTGATGTTGAGACAGATGAAGTGTCACAGCCGAGGCCACAAAGCCAGAAAGCAGGTGAAGCCCAGGAATGTGTGACTTTGAAGCAGCGTGCTTTCCACGGTGCTCCTTTGTCTCACTCTGCTCGAGAAGAGTAAGTGTCAAGACACATGCTAGGGGCCAGGTCTATGTGGTCCCATAACGGGAGGGACCTTTTCTTTCCCTCTCACTGCCATCAAGTGCTCTTGGGGCATTTTGTGTGGCCGGGACTATAAGGAGATGAACAGACGGAGATTTCTGATGCTTTCTCTACCAATTTAAAACATGTATCTCTCTCTTTTTTTTTTTTTTTTTTTTTGGCTGCCTCACAACATATGGAATTCCCGAGCCGGCGACCAGATCCAAGCTGCAATTGCGACCTATGCCACAGGTGCAGCAATGCCGGATCCTTTAATCCACAGTGCCAGGCCAGGGATTGTGCTTGTGTCCTGATGCTGCAGAGATGCTGCCAATTACATTCCACCACAGCAGGAAATCCAAAACACTTTTTTTTCTTCCTTTTTAGGGCCACACATGTGGCATATGGAAGTTCCTGGGCTAGGGGTCGAATCAGAGCTGCAGCTGCCAGCCTATGCCACAGCCACAGCAGTGCCGGATCCGAGCTTCGTCTGCAACCTACACCACAGCTTGCGGCAACACCAGATCCTTAACCCTCTGTGTGAGGCCAGGGATCGAACCCGAATCCTCATGGATGCTAGTCGGGTTCTTTTTTTTTTTTTGTCTTCTGTCTTTTTAGGGCTGCAGCCGTGGCATATGGAGGCTCCCAGGCTAGGGGTTGAATTGGAGCTGTAGCTGCCAGCCTACACCACAGCCACAGCAACTTGGGATCCGAGCCTCATCTGCGACCTACACCACAGCTCATGGCAACGCCAAATCCTTAACCCACTGGGCGAGGCCAGGGATGGAACCCACAATCTCATGGTTCCTAGTCGGCTTCGTTAACCACTGAGCCACGACGGGAACTCCCACAACACTTTTTTCTGCTCAGTGTGTAGTACACAATGTTCCCCCAAAGAGTGTGGTCCCGTCACTTAATACAACTGAAACATGAATAAGTGCAACCTACTCTTCTTCTTCCAAAAGGCCTCCTTGTAATACATCATGCACTTAATGATAGCCCCCATCGGAAGACGCTGAATTAACTGGTTTCTTTCTGACGGAAGCTCCGGTCTGAAGTGTATCTTGGCAGTCAGAGTTGGAGGGATGGCACTAATTACGTATTGGCACTAAAACACAGAGACACAAAATACCATCTCAAATGTGAGTTGCATTCTTTGCAGAGGGCATGAAACATCACATTTATCATTTTGAATGACACGGAGCGGTAACAATGTGCAGAATGAAGCCACTGTGAGGCAACAAAACAGAACAAGGCAGGTCAACCAAGGCTGGTGATTCGGAAGACTGAGTCAGAAATATGCCAGCCTTAATTACACCACTGCTTGGAACACATTCGGTTAAAAGCTGAAGACGACAGAAGACCCACTTAATATTCGCTCCTTTTGACAAATCTGAATTACCTCATAAAGTTCATGATTCAATGTCTCTACGATGATGTTGTCACCTGACTGGTCAACATAGGTGACAGGACACCTCAGCTTCACTCTGTCCCCGAGGAGGTGCATTATCCGTTCGCTTACTTGACCAGATCCGCCTACAAACTTCCGTTCCTGCAGGAGAAGGCAGGCAGGAAAGGAAATACTATAAAAACCTAAGGAAGGACAATCCTATTTGCCACTGATTAGAAACCTCCAGAAAATCACGGGCCATACCTCCACACTCTACTCTTTTTTTAGGGCCACACCCTCGGCATATGGAGGGTCCCAGGCTAGGGGTCAAATCAAAGCTGTAGCTGCTGGCCTACGCCACAGCCACAGCAATGCCAGATCCGAGCCGCACCTGCGACCTACACCACAGCTCACGGCAATGCCAGATCCTTAACCCACTGAGCAAGGCCAGGGATTGAACCTGAGTCCTCATGGATACTAGTCGACTTCATTACCACTGAGCCACGATGGGAACTCCTCGCCCTCTGCATTCTTAACTGTTGGAAGAACGCATTAGGACAGAAGCAACGTCTACCCAAACACCTCAGTCCTCATGCTCTTCGCAGCTTCTGGCAACAAAAAGCTGTCACCAGTTTATAAAATCAAAGAATCAGAAGGAAGATTCCCCTATTCCAGGGGCATCTCGAGTGAATGCAAATATCAGCAAGTCCATGAGCTTCAAATGTCCTGAGAGTGCAGTGCATGGCTACAGCCCTGGGACAGGGAGGGCGCTGTGCTTTTCTCAGGGCACACCGTTTTGGGTGTTTTTTTTGTTTGTTTTTTTGCTTTTGCTTTTTAGGGCTGCATTTGTGGCATATGGAGGTTCCCAGGCTGGGGGTCAAATCGGAGCTGCAGCTGCCAGCCTACACCACAGTTCACGGCAACGCCAGATCCCTGACCCACTGAGCAAGCGAGGCCAGGGATCGAACCCAAATCCTCATGGATACTAGGATTTGTTTCTGCTGCGCCACAACGGGAACTCCTCTTTTTTAAAATTAATTATTTTTTTTCTAGTTTCATTGAGCTGGGGATGCAGGTTCTACATCCCCTTGGTTTCTTCTTTTTCTTTTTGGCCACATCCGAGGCATGCGGAAGTTCCTGGGTCAGGGATCAAACCCTCGCCACAACAGTGACCTGAGTCACAGCAGTGACAATGTCAGATCCTTAACTGCTAGGCCACCAGGGAACTCCCCCACCTTGGTTTCTTAAAGCCCCAGCCAAGGGTTGTCTAGGCAAAACAGGTTCATGGTGCTCTTAAGGATCATGTGATCAGCACCAAATGATGTCTTAAGAAGCTAAATCACAGATGCAAAAATGTCTGGAAGTTTCACTGTGGGGGCAGAAGGGTGAAGGCCAGGTGCCTGCCTGTTCCCCCAGACATCGTTAAATGGTTCCCTTGAGCATCGGTCTGTAAGACCACAAGTGCTCTGCCCTGCTGCGATCCGCTACACTCACCACAGAAATGCTTTCAGCTCAACCTAAGGTCAGTCTTTCATACAGTGGCCTCTTGTAGAAATGTTTTTAGCCTGCTGTAGCAGATTCTTTGAATGGGTAGAAGTCCATGTAGGTAGACTGAGGCACGGGCCAACATTTGACAATTAGGTACCCTAATCACATTCCTCCAGAAAACCTGCATCTGCAACTGGTTATTGTTTTAATGATACCACCAAAGCTCTTCATAAAAATATTCCAAGAGTTTAAACCTAAATTCATGATCCACCCTTCCTCAGGAAACCTGGATCATTTAATTTATAATTTGACCTCTATTTTCCAAGAGTTACTTTGAATTTTAGTAGAGTGGAAAGACCAGGAACTATTTCCATCTTGCTCACTGTCCATTCTTCCATGTCTAGTATTTGTTGAACTAAACTGTTTTGGGGTTTTTTTTGGCTGTGCCGGAAAAGTTCCTGGGCCAGGGATCAATTGAACCCGCACCACAGCAATGACAACGCCAGATCCTTAACCCACTGAGCCCAACTGGGGAACTCCTAGACTAAACTATTAAAGGATAAATCTAAGTTCTCTGAAAAGATATTTGATAATGCTTTGAGATTCATAATCTGAATTATGCCCTCCAAAAGGTCATGTGGAGTTTGCCTACAAGTATCTTGGCTCCCCTGAATGAGGGATATAAATATAAAATATAAGTCAAGTACCTCAGAAAGTAAAACACAAGTTAAAAGGAGTGATGTGGGGGAGTTCCCGTCGTGGCTCAGTGGTAAGGAACCTGACTAGTATCCATGAAGACATGGGTTCAATCCCTGGCCTCGCTCAGTGGGTTAAGGATCTGACGTTGCCATGAGCTGTGATGTAGGTTGCAGATGCAGCTTGGACCCCAGGTTTCTGTGGCTGTGGTGTAGGCTGGCAGCTACAGCTCTGGTTTGACCCCTAGCCTGGGAACCTCCATATGCCGCGGGTGCATCCCTAAAAAGACAAAAGAAAAAAAAATTGACTGCCTTTGCTTTGCTAAAGCTAGGGGTTAAATGGGAACAACTCTTGGGACCACAACTTAGGGACTTCTGGAGATCTCCCATTTAGATGATAAAAACTCTATACCTTGCACTATGAGTAAACTGCTCCTAATTAAACCTCATCCATCAAGGCATCAAATTCCTAGAAAAGAGATACCATTTTCTTATGACAAGGGAGGGCCCCGAAACAAAGAATCTCAAAGTCTGGAAAATCAGGGAATCAGGAATCTGGCTTCACCACTGGTTTGTGGTGTGTCCAGCCAATAAGCCAAATGAGTTCCTCATCAGTAACGGAAGTGGCATGGAAGCTGGGCAAATGCTAGTGGGGAGCAAAAATTTAGAAGCCAACCTGTAGAATTTACTATTAAAAAAGTGACCATAAATCACTTGAATTAGAAGGAAGAACAGTCACTTCTATTCTATAGCAGTTAACATAAAATAGTAACTCTGAGACACAGAATGGGACAAAAAAAGCCTCATGTCTGGAACAGAGATGACTTTCAGTACAACAATTTTACAAGTACTAGAAGTTTTTGGAAATTAGTTGATTTTGTAATTTAGCTCTTCCTACATAGTCTAATCCTAACCTACCTGCAAATGCAAGGAACTGAATTCCCCAAAGCAAATTAACTCAAAATGAAATATTCTTCAGCTGTGAACTTATTTTCAGGAATGAGAGAAGGAAGTGAGAATTTTGTTTTCAGGAACAGTTTTTGGAGGTCGTTTCTAAAATTCATGTTTCCAATGCACTCATGTTTCAAAACAAGGAAGCAATTATTCAGATACTGCACTGGGTGAGGGCAAAATCACAAATGAAGTTTAGCATGAGAATGGACACTCCATACCTGGCCCCCGTTGGTAACAGAGAATATCCGGGTGGTGCCTCCACACTGCTTCACATACCACAAAAACCACAGGGCAGACACTTCGTGGGGTTCGGAGGTCACATTGATATTTACAAAGAGAGATGCAAACCGTTTAGCAGTCCTGGTCACAGAATAAGAGCGGAAGTCAGGAGTAAATACCTACCTGCTTCATAGGACGTTATCTTTTTAAAACACAATCGAGTATGGTTAGAAAGCATTTTGATGGCTTTGGAAAACAAAAATTCATGGACTCAATTTTTGAAGGAATGCATACTGTGGCTCTTGGGGAGAATTCACTTTTCCCTTACTTTTAGGAAATTATGGGTTAACTCCAAACATGCCAATCCCACTCCAGTTTAACAAGTCAAGATGCTTGTCAGGGTTCATTAAGGGGATATTATTTTCATTTATTTGAACAAACGTCCTCTCCTCTCCGTGTCCACTGCCCTACCCTGGTCCAGGCGACCACTGTTGCTCACCTGGGTTAAACAATGGTGTCTGCTCTTGGGCATCCTACCTGGTCATAAGACTACATACCCTCACGAATACTTCTCTACACTACAGCCAATTAAGTCTCTTAACAGTCCAGAAAAGAAAAAGCAAAACCACTCTGCTTAAACCCCTCGACAGCATTCATGGCAAAAGGCAAAAATCTTGGATATGGCCAATGTATCTTGCACCATCAGCCTCTCAACAAATTCTCCAAACTCCCCTCCCACCACTTCCTCATGGCATCTTTATGGTACGGGCATACTGTACACTCATTGCTAAAACTTGTCAGTCTTCCCATCTCAGGGCCTCCATAAGCTGTTCCCTGTTCTCTATACTGGAAAACACACACACACACATTTCTCACACTATTCAACCTTCCCATCTCCCATCATTATTTGTGGCTAATTACTGAAAGATACCACGCCTCAACCATTCATCCTTCCAGTCGGACCCCATCCACTGTGACTCATTCCTGAAAGAAACCATCCCTCCCTTCACAATTTTCCCGGTCTACCATGGCTCACTACTGGAGCATCATCCCCCTCACCAACCATAGCTCCTCTCTCCTCGCTCCACTACGACCCATTTCTGAAAGATACCATTCACCGCATCATCCATCTTCCCTGTCTCCCCATCACTGTGGCTCACTTCCGCAAGATACCAACAACCCACACCATCCACTGGGTCTGTTTTATCCAATTCATTGTAACTCCTTCCTGGAACATATACCCTCCCCATACCCGCATGTCCCATCTCCACTCACCTGCTGTGCTCATTCATGGAAGATATATCACCCCCCAACACCATCCATCAGTCCTGTATCCCTCGTCACCTGGCTCAGTCCCTTAAGATAGCATCCACTCTTCCTGTCTCTTCCAACAATTGGTTCATCATTAGATGATAACATCCCCCTCACCATCCACCCTTCCTGTCAGCCCACTCACCATTAATTGAAGGTCATCTCCTGGAATATACCATCCCCCATATCACTTACCTATGTTGTGTACAGCCTATCCACTGTGGCTCATTCCTTCTTGATACCCTGCACTCACATCATGCACCCTACCTGCCTCCCTTCACAATCACTGTAGTTCATTCCTGATGATACTACCTCCTCCCACCATCTACTCTTCCTGTAATATCCCCCCTCCAAGCACTGTGGTTTCTTCCTGGAAGATACTATCACACCAACGGTTTCCTGTTGCCTCCTAGCCACCGTATCTCATTCTGGAAGATAACATTCCCTCACTATATTACTCCTGTTATATTCCCCATCACTGTGGTTCATTCCTGGAATATGCCGTCTCTCCACACAATCACACCATCTAATCTCCCTGTTGACACCCCTGCATAACTGGTGCATTCCTGGAAGATACCACCCATGCACCCTATCCACCATTCTTCTGTCCCCTCATGCACTATGGTTCATTCCTGGACAATACCATATGCTCACACTATCCACTATTCCTGTCTATCCCATCAACTGGCTCGTTCTTGGAAGATAGCATCTTAATATACATCAACCCTTCTGTTTTTCCCCATTTTACTATGGCTTATTCCTAGACTATATCATCTGCTCACACTGTCACTCTTCTAGTCTCCCCCCACATACTATGGCTCATTCCTGGTACAGAGCTTCCAAACATCCTCCATCCTTCCTGCCTTCCCCATCCACAGTAACTCATTCCTGGTGGATACCATTCCCCCAAAGCCATCCACTCTTCTTGTCCTCCCCATCCACTATGGTTTTAATCCTGGACACACCATTCCCCTACATCATCCATCTTTCCTGTCTCTCTCTACCCAAGGTGGCTCACTCCTGGAAGATGTGGTGAATGGTGTCTTCCAGAAATGAGCCACAGTGATGGTGGGGAAGACAGAAAAGATGAACGGAAAGGTAGGTGATGAGGGATGATAAGCACCAGGAAGGAGCCATAGTAAGTGGGAGAAGAAAAGAAGAGTGGATGATGTGAGGGGGTGGTATGGCCCAGGAATGAGCCATAGCAGAAAGGGGGTAGATAAGAAGGGTTCATTGTATGTTAGTATGGTATCTTCCCAGAACGAGCCAGCTGATGGGGGAGACAGTGTGGTTTTGTGAAGCGGTGGTATTTTGCAGGAGTGAGCCACTGTGTATGGCAGAATACCAGGGGGTGGAGGTCATCGAGTGGGAAGGTTGCTATCTTCCAGGAATGAACCACAGTGACTGGGAAGGGGGTCAACAGTAAAGTTAAATGGTGTGTTGGTGTGAGGGGATGGTATCTTTCAGGAATCATATCCGTTAACTGGAGGGAGTTAGGAAGGATGGATGATGAGGTGAAAGTTTTCTTCCAGTGATGAATCACTGTTGGGAGAGACAGAAAGAGTAGATGGTATCTTCCAGGAATGAGCTAGTTGATGGGTAGAGACAGGGCATGTGGATATATATGTTCCAGGAATGAATTACAATGTAAGGAGTCAAACAGGAAGAATGGATGGTGTAGGATGTTGGTATCTTCCAGGAGTGAGCCACAGGGGTCGGGGGAGACAGGATATCTTCCATCCGACATGTCTCCCCTCACAATAACTATCACTCATTCCTGGATGATACCATCTCCTCATACTCTTCCTGCCTTCCCCATCCACTATGGCTCATTACTGGAAGATATCACCCCATCCCCTACCCATCCACCTCTCTGTCTCCCTCAATCCACTGTGGCTCATTCCTGGAAGACACTATATCTTCATATGATGCACTATTCTTTAAACTTTCCAGTTCATACTCCCACTCCCCCACCACTGTGATTCACTCCTGGAAAATACCATTCTCCACACCCACCATCCACCTGCCTGTCTACCCTCAATCACTGCAGTTCATTTCTGGACGATAGCATCCCCTCACACCATCCATACTTTAGCACCAACCCAGCACCGTGGTTCCTGCCTGGAAGATACCATTTCCACAACATCCATCCCTCTTGTCACCCACCACCACTATGGTTTAATCCTGGAATTACCATCCCTTCCCACCATCTACCCTTCTTGTATCCCTTTATCCACTGTGGCTCATTCCTTAAAGATACCATCCCACCCACCTACCTTCCTATCTCCCCACCCACTCCGGCTCATCCCTGAAGATATCATCACCTCACGTCATCCTCTCTCCCTTTATCCCCAGTCAACTGTCTCATTTTTGGGAGATGCCATCTGCACACACCGTCCATCTTTCATGTCTCCTTCCATCCACTGCAGCTCATTCCTAAAAGACCCATCCTCTCAGAACACCCATTTTCTTATATCCTCCCACTACTAGCTCATTCCTGGAATATACCATCTCTCCACATCATCCACTCTTCCTATCTTCTCCATCCACTGTTACTCATCTTGCAAGGTACCATTTCTCCACACAAAACACCCTTCCCGTCTTCACCCATCCACTATGGATCCTCCTACGAACATTCCTAATTCCCACACCCCATCCTATCCTTCCCCTCCCCATCTATTATAGCCCATTCATGGCAGATGTCATCCGCTCACACCATCTGTCTTTCCTGCCTCTCCTATCCATTAAGGTGTATTCCTGGAAGATACCTTGCACAGATACCATCCACCTTTCCCTGACACCACCCATCCCCTGTGACTCTTTTTTTTTTTTTTTTAATTTTATGGCAGCACCTGTGGCATACAGAAGTTCCTGGGGCTGGGACTGAATCCGAGCCACATCTGCGACCTACGCCACAGCTGCGGCAATGCCATATCCACTAACCCTCTGCACCGGGCCGGGGATCCAACTCACACCTCCACAGTGACGCTTGCCACTGCGGTCAGATTCTTAACCCACTGCGCCATGGTGGGAACTCCTTTGACTCATTTTAAATTGATGTAGTAACGCCTTTGTTTCCATTTAAAGATCGCTTCAACAAGGAATCTCTCCTTTACCCTCAGACAGGTCAGGTTCCCTGTTTCAATCTCCCCTAGAATCACGGAATATGTATACAGTGTCAGTCTTGCCTGCTGAAAATATATCAACTCCTTGAGGTTAGGGGCCAAGCCTAACAAGTTCACCACCACTCCTCAATGCTTTTTTTCTGTACCTTCACAAAGAAGCCCCCAAATGCTGACTGAATGATGTGTAAGTAACTCAGCTAATAACACAGATTCTCACTGAAAACCTATAGTTTCTATTTTTCATTGGACTGGCTTTCCTCTGGTTCTTCTATGTTTATATGAAATTACTTTTTAATTAATCTTTCCAAATGGCTTCTACACCTGACCTCTAAACTCTCTGAAAACACGATTGCTCTTTTATTACAAATTACACAAGCCTTTCCTTAAAAAAACAAAAGCTCAACTTCATTCATCTACTTTTCTTCTTATGTTTTAGATTCACTTTATGTTCAATCCGGCTCTGAGTGTCTAAAGTGCCCTCCAAGGTTCTACTGATGGAAAGATCCTTAAGCTCCCTCTTAACTTGCTTCTTGTAACTTATTAAGAAAAGACTGCAGTTCAAGATAGGATAGGAAAGATCCGAAAGGAAGATGAAAAATACATTTTAAATAGTCAAGATTACTTTGTCCAACAGATTTTATCGATGAGATCTTTCATGGTCATCTTATCCCATTCCTCTGCATGCGGAGACTCCCATGGTGCATCAGCTGGAATCTGCAGAGAAAGAAGGGCCCACATTTGGGTCTGAGGATTACTAACCACTGCCCTTCCAGGAGGCCCTCAGGAGAACCTCTGAAAACTGATTTCTCTGTCTATGTTGGAATGTGGGATTGACGCAGAATCCTATGCATAGATAGTTGTGGGTCTGGGATGGATAGCTCTTTGGATTCTATGCCTAATGCTGTTGTCAAAATAATAATAATAATAATAATAATAATAATAATAATAAATATATGTATAAATGAATATGTAATTATTATGACCATCATCCTAATTACTACTGAAAACTAGCACCCATTTTAAATCCCCCAAATTAAGTTTGAGAGGGTGATGTTACAGAGCCTGATACTAAGTTTAAAAAAGAAAAAAAAAAAACCTTGGGCATTCCCATCGTGGCTCAGCATAAAAGAATCTGACTAGCATCCATGAAGATGCAGGTTCGATCCCTGGCCTCGCTCAGTGGGTTAAGGATCTGGCGTTGCCGTGAGCTGTGGTGTAGGTTGCAGACACAGCTCAGATCCCACGTTGCTATGGCTGTGGTGTAGGACGGCAGTTGTAGCTCCGATTGGACCCCTAGCCTGGGAACCCCCATATACCACAGGTGTGGCCCTAATAAAATAAAACAAAATAAAATATATAAATAAAAACTTTGGGGAAACAAATCCTTCTCTCTTTTACTATCTAATGTGGCATCACACATGGATAAGACAACTCTCAGTAGGATTCCTGGCAAAAATATGTCACATAAATTCTTGGTGGCATAGAGTTGAAAACACACAGGCACACACATCAGTATCAAAGACAGGTGAGTTTGACTCCTGGCTCCCTTGTTGTGTGTGGCCCTAGCAAACGATGTATCCCCTTGGCACTGATTTTCTTCATTTGAAAAGCAGAAATATTACCAACTTGGCAAAGTTGTTGGGTATGTTGGAAATGACATGCATCAATGTCTAGAGCACTGTTCCATGCACTGTGGAAGGATATTAAACATCTGCTACTGATAATGCGGTATCGGGTCATGTGCAAACTGTACACACACTTTACCTTCTTTCCCATGTCATCCATTGTCCGCCACAGGTTGTTGTAATCCAGATAGGCAATGGGATTCCAGACTGGAGGGAAGGCACCCCGAAATGGATAAGATTTCCCCTATAACATTTACAAACAGAGGATAATATCTTCCATTAGAATGGCCTTTTAAAGATCCAAAACCAATCCACCTAATCCAGCCACTTTCAAAGAAACAGGATCCTCTACTGTGTCAAAAGCATCACCTTTGAAGGACAGTAAATATATTTTACCTATACACACCCCAAATTTCAGTTAGATTAGAAAAAATTCCCTGATGTCATATTAGCCTTTTTTTTTTTTTTTTTTTGGTCTTTTTAGGGCCACACCTGCAGCATATGGAAGTTCCCAGGCTAGGGGTCGAATTGGAGCTGTAGCTGCCTGCCTACACCACAGCCACAGCAATGCAGGATCCGAGCTGCATCTGTGACCTACCCCATAGCTCATGGTAATGCCTGATCCTTAACCCACTGAGCGAGGCCAGAGATCGAACCCGCATCTTCATGGATCCTAGTTGGGTTTGTTACCACTGAGCCACTACGGGAACTCCTAGCCATTTTTCTTTTACGGGAAATAATAGCCTTGACCTTATTTCTGCTTCTATAGATTAAATAAACAAAGAAATAAATAAAGGTATCTCATCCTAGTATCTAATGTTGATGCCATAATATTCTCAGCTCTTTGGAAGGATGTTCCCACTGAGAGCAGGATGATGACATGGAAGACTGTCTTTGGACCACATACAGGACTGGAATAACAAAGTGGAGTATCTCAAACTATGTCTTAAGGTTCACACAGGCTACATAAAGACTGACTGGACTATGGACGTGCCCAAAGTCAAGAATCAAAATATTAGAAACATTAAACTATTTGCCATTTGGGGTTGCCCAGCATAGTTCCCCTTTTCTAGTAGCACTTTGGTTTCTTCTTGGGAAACTGCATCTTCTGCTCTATGGATAGAAAGCAGTCCTGGATACCATCTCCCATTACGAAAGGTGATGAGTTTGATCCTTTCTTTCCCCTTGGCCAGGCTGTGAGCCTATGATATGAATTTGACCAATCACACATTCTCAGAGGACTCTGACCCTGCAACTGGGTCACCAAGGACAGAAAAGTTGACACTGGGTTCTCCTTCCCCATGGCAGCATGCTGAGCAGATGCTTTCTGCTATAAAGACCAGGGTCTTGGTTCCTGCCCCTAAACTGTCAGAGTTCCCCTGGCCTCTGGCCATTCTCAAGCATAGCCCTTTAGCTTCCCATTGATTTTGTGGGCCCCTAATATCCTTTCAGTTAAATGCATTCTTGTGAACCTGAGTTGGTTTCTATTGCTTGCTACCAAGACCTCTAACACAAAGACAGCTAATTATTAGCCACCGCTGACTTCATTTCAGTTGGGTGACAGGCACTGTGCTACTGTGAGGGGAGGGCGAATCCTTAGGAAAAGAGCAGGTCTAGAGCATTTCTAAGGCTTAATTTCCTAATTTAATTCCTTTTTCTCTAAAATATCTTGTCAGTCTTCACAAGGTCAAAAGATTGTCTAGTCCTACTGTTTAGCACAGGGAACTATATCCAATCACTTGTGATAAAACATGATGGAAGATGATGTGAGGAAAAGAATGTATATAGATGCATAGCTGGGTGACTTTGCTGTACGGTAGGAATTGACAGCATACTGTAAATCAACTATAATAAAAATTTTTAAAGATTGTCTATTAATACAATTTTGCATGAGATTTTGGTTTCATCGACTAGAAACACATTCACTTATTTGTAGAAAGCCTACTGTGTGCATTGACTAATATTTAGAGCTGGGTTGGATGTTTTAATAGGGCTAAAGCAAAACACCTAACCACCAAGGCAGGGACACGAGACATAAAAGCGTCTGCATTCAGGTACACACACTCACACACACACTCCCACTGGGTAAGAATATATGGTAGCCATTAAGAGACAAAGGAGTAATTTCCCCTTCCACAGCAGCAAATGCAAATAACCTTGGCAGATTATGTGATGTGATTTCTCATCTGAAAGCGCTATGTCATAATGCTGCAATACAATTTTTTTTTTTTGGCTGCGTCCATGGTATGCAAAAGTTCCCAAGCTAGGGATTGAACCTGAGCCATAGCAGTGATCCAAGCTACAGCAGTGACAATGCCAGATCCTTAACCCACTAGTCCACCAGGGAACTCCAGCAATACAACTTTTTATGACTCCAAATCCTTTATCATCACCACCACCATTACCACCATTATTACTAACATTTATTAAGATCATTTTCCACGCCTGGCACTGGCCTAAACTCTTCATATGCATTATCTCATGTAAGGCACACCCCAACCCTGTAAAGGCAAGAACTATTAACATTCCCATTTTATAAATGAGGAAACTAAAGCCCAGGGATATTAGCTAGAAAACAGCAGGATGGAAATTTCCTGTTCCACAAAGCTTTGCTCAGAAAACATTAAGCTTTCTGGCTTCCTATATGGTTAATGAAATATTGAGATACTTTTGTTCAAGAGACATCTTAAACTTCCCAACTAAAACAAAGAAAAGTTGGAAATGCGAAGCTTATAAATTTTCCAAAGATCTTTTGTGTTTCTGAGGAATAAACATGGAGACTAAGAAACTCCAGGTTACATAAGATGACTGCTGAGAAAACTGGGTCAACTTTGGACAACACCAAAGCAGCTCAGAGCAACGCCAGATCCTCAACCCACTGAGCGAGGCCAGGGATCAAACTCGCAACCTCATGGTTCCTAGTCGGGTTCCTTACTGCTGAGCCACAATGGGAACTCGGAGACATGAAATATTTTAAAAGGTCATAAAGGCCCACCATGACATTAATTTTCATCCTGCTGACGGGGGCACCAAGTTGATAAAGGGATTTCACAAGTTTCACTCTTAGCAGTTTTTGGATTCTCTGCTCTTATTCCACAGAAAATCTAAATTTGCTAAAGAAATGCATCTATGTGGGAACAGGCACCCACCTCTTTCTTTCCCATAAGCCTCTAGGAGGCTTACTTCCTCTATGGTCTGCTTCAAAACTAGACAACTCAAAACTACTTTCTGCATGTGTGAATTCCTAAGGTGGTACAGAGGGAGGGCCTGGAGATGGCTCTTGGTTGAGTGAGAACCGCTTGGGAACGGACCTTCTCAGAATTTTAAATGTTCTTCTATAGTTTCCTCACAAAATGTCAAAAAAAAAAAAAAAGAAGAAGGAAAAAAAAGAGTTCCCCCTGTACCCACTGTGGCTCAGCAGGTTACAAACCCAACCAGTATCCATGAAGATGTGGGTTCGATTCCTGGCCTCACTCTGTGTTATTGCCGTGAGCTGTGGCACACGCTGCAGACGTGGCTTGGATCTGGCATTGCTGTGACTGTGGTGTAGGCCGGCAACTGCAGCTCCGATTCAACACCTAGCCTGAGAACTTCCATATGCTGCAGGTGCAGCCCTAAAAAGACAAAGAAAAAAGTGTCAGCTGTTTCTCAATCCTAAACCACTTCTTGGCAAGAAAATATGACCTAAGACTGTGAGGCGGGATCTCCAGGAATACTTCTAAATGGCTATTGCTCTTTAAAAAAAATATATATATATATATATTGGGTAAAGGTCAAGTTCATTTTGTGCCCATACTATGAATCTTTCCTAGCCTTGCAAATTGGCCTCTGCTCTCTAAAGGATAGTCTCTTGGACGCAGCAGAAGTGGTGAGGAAGAGTAGAACACGATGTCCTTGGAACCGTGCCCAAAATACTTAAGTCCCTTTGAGAAACCACAGCTTCAATCCACCAACGTTCATAATAAACGGAGATTATTGCCAGGAGAGGACTTTTTAAAAAAATTTCTCTTTTTTGGGCTG
Organism: Sus scrofa; assembly: GCF_054392235.1. NCBI lineage: Eukaryota > Metazoa > Chordata > Mammalia > Artiodactyla > Suidae > Sus > Sus scrofa. Next base: position 42,595,226 of record NC_139401.1, on the reverse strand, counting down.
CTCTCGTGACATGTGGAAGTTCCTGGGCCAGGGATCGAATCCCCGCCACCGCAGCAACCCAACGCAAGCCACAGCAGTGACAATGCCAAGTCCAACCTGCTGAGCCATGAGGGAACTCCTTTTTCTTTACATTTTTCATTTTACTATGCCTGGATTCCATGTCTGATTTCTCTTGCTCCAAGGTAAAATCTTGTGATCATAATAAGTGATTTATTACAGGGTAATAAATTTGGGCAGCTTTTGATCATTTTAGCAAGTTCACTATGTCTCTGGAGGTATTCAGAGGTCACATTATATATGTATTAAATTTTTAATACAGATATATGTATAGAACAGGCAGCCCTTGTTTTATGGTGCTTCACTTTACTGCGCTTCAAAGAGGCTGTTTTTGTTTTTGTTTTTACAAACTGAAGGTTCGTGGCAACTCTGTGTTGTCAGATGATAACTTTTTTTCCCAAAAACTATATATATATGGCTGCACTTGTGGCATATGAAAGTTCCCAGGCCAGGGACTGAATCCAAGCCACAGCTGTGACCTATGCCACAGCTGTGGCAACGCCAGGTCCTTTAACCCCCTGTGCTGGGCCAGGGATCTAACGTGAGCTTCCACAGAGGCTCTGCAGTTGGATTCTTAACCCAATGCACCACAGTGGGAACTCCAATAAAAGTATTTTTAAATTAAGGCACATACATTTTTTTAGACATAATACTCTTGCACACTTAAGAGACTACAGTATAGTGTAAACATAAGTCTTATATGCACTAGGAAACAAATTTGTATAGCTCAGTTCATTGCAATATTTGCTTTATTGCAGTGGTCTAGAACTGAACCCGCAATATCTCTGAGGAAGGTATGCCTCTGTGTGTGTGTGTGTGTGTGTGTCCGTGTGTCTAATTTGTATAAACCTAGCTGATACTGAGCAGAGGCAGAACCAGAGTTCATGTCTCTAGGCCTTTGGTTCAGACTCCCCTGGCCCGACCTGTGTGCCTTAGTCTCCATGTCAGAAAGATTGGACCTGCAGCGCCACTGAGCTGAAGGCTCCTGGAGGTCACGGGCACGAGTGAATGCTGATCTTGAGAGAGACATGGTCCCAAAGATTGACTGAACTGCCTAAGTCATAAACCTCTTCAGCTTCCTCTGACAGACTAGAGCCCTTAGCCATTTTCTGCAATGCATTAAACTGAATTATGTACATGTCTTACCTTCTGGACTAGTCTCAATACACACATAAGAAAGACTATGCTTCACTGTGTATCTCCTACATTGCCTTGCAAATACCAAAGTCCTATGAAATGCTTGTTAAATGAAGGAATAAAAGAATAAAAGGAGTGGAATTCCTTTTCTTTCTTTCTTTCTTTTTTTTTTTTTTTTTTTTTTTTTTTTTTGGTCTTTTTAGGGCCAAATCTGTGGCATATGGAAGTTCCCAGGCTAGGGGTCAAATCAGAGCTGCAGCTGCAAACCTACACCACAGCCACAGCAATGTGGGTTCTGAGCTTCAACTGCGACCTACACCATAGCTCACAGCAATGCTGGACCCTTAACACGTTGAGTGAGGCCAGGGATTGAACCCACATCCTCATGGATCCCAGTCGGGTTCGTTACCACTGAGCCATGATGGGAACTCTGAATTCCTACTTTTTTTATAGACCAACCCCTATCACACCCAGCTTCCTGAGGCCCCAGAAAGGGTCCACTCTCTTTCTAGGCAAATAACCCCTCCTTTTCCCACCTCAGACAAGACCTTCTAAGAAATGTCAATTTTGTACTGACTTTTCATTGTTGATTCCACATGCACACCTTTTCGAAAATAGCCATAATCAATATTACCATCAAATTTACCAGAACTCTCTATGTGTAAGGTGCTGAAAGCGAAGAGAAAGATGAAAGACTTACTTTCTTAGGGAACCTAAATCCCTGAAAACATGTCCTATGCTAGCATTCATTTCTCACTCTGATCTTTATGGATGCAATACGAAAACGAGTGCCAAGGTCATAAATCTTGGGAATCCTGGCTTAAATAGCTTTTTGCCTTTTTAACTGCCAGTCCTTATAAGACTCCTAATCTGCTAATAGACATCTTGGCTCCCAAAAAGTAGGGAGAGGAATATGGAGAACTTCCAAAATTTATCTGACCAACAAACCCCCGTCTTTCGTAAACACTTTTGGGATTAATGTTGCTTGGGAAATATTCCCTCAGGCATGTTTTCTTTTTTCTGACTGGCACTGGTGGGGGCCTGAGAAAACAGAGGAAAACGCAGGCTAGAAAGAAGACTACAATAACCAGAAATTTTTTTCCCCCAAATGCCACGAATGGGAATACATTCTCATGCATACCTCCCCCGCACAAAAGGGCACATCATCCCACAACACTGAGTCCAACAGGAGAAATAAAATGAAATCACTTGTACATCTTGCCAAAACCGCAAGTGCTCCGTGCCAAGTCTCAGGTCTGGGCCTCTACCCCCTTGGAACAGGGCAGTACAGAGAGGAAGTACATCAGTTCGAGAAGGGCAAGGGCAAAGAGCTTCTTGCCAGATGGGCTGTTAATGGAGTGCATCCACTTTGTGTACCCCAGGGACCAGAGAGACTCAGCCCAACCCCTCTCTTGGATGGAACTCCATCAGTGATGGCTCCTGCGATCTTGATGGCAGAGATGTGATGAGGGCTTGTGGTGGGAGGGCGGGTGGACCAGGACCCACCAGATTCTCGGCACAGTCTTCCCAAAATTTGGGCATCAGAAAAAAAATTTTTTTGGCCATGCACAAGGCATGTAGAAGTTCCAAGGCCAGGGATGGAACCGACACCACGGCAGTGACAACACCAGATCCTTGACCCGCTGAGCCACCAGAAAATTTCAGAAAAAAAATTTTTTTAATCTACAGATGAGGGGAAAGTCATGGATGCTCAGGACTTCATTAGTGGGTGCCCAAATAATTATGTAGATTAGTGAGTAACTGTACCAACGTCTGGGCCCCAGGGTATACATTCATCACCAGGCCAAGAAGCTTGAACCAATGGTGACTTCTTCCCATGTGTCTAGAGCCTGATGGTTTTTTTTCGGAGACGTTTATCTGCTGGATACGGCTGTGGAAACTAGGCCACTGGGTACTTTGGCAAACACACAAAATTAAATCTCAGCCTGAGGTTCACTGTGTACCATTCGAGTCTGACAAATTACATGAGAGCTATGGGAATGAAAGGAAATGGACTAATAGTTCTGTAATTGTTTTGTTTGAAAAACCTGACAGGAGAAAAGTCTTTTAAATGAAAAGGACTCAGTTCAACAGCTTTTGGGATCAAAGTGCTCATTACATTTAACTCTAATTAACACTGTGATTTTCTGTGATTTCACCTGGAATTTTCTTCTTCCAGTTAACATTAAACCCAAGCACAAGGCAAAAACATAACATAAAATGAAGTGCTATGAAAACAATACTGGGCTGTTCAAATATAAAGTATCTCTCCCAAGACTAAACCAAGATGAAATAGAAAAGATGAATGGACCAATCACGAGAACTGAAATTGAAACTGTGATTAAAAAACTTCCAACAAACAAAAGTCCAGGACCAGATGGCTTCACAGGCGAATTCTATCAAACATTTAGAGAAGAGCTAACACCTATCCTTCTGAAACTATTTCAAAAAATTGCAGAGGAAGGTATACTCCCAAACTCATTCTATGAGGCCATCACCCTGATACCAAAATCAGACAAAGATACCACAAAAAAGAAAACTACAGGCCAATTTCACTGATGAATATTGATGCAAAAATCCTCAACAAAATACTAGCAAACCGCATCCAACAATACATTAAAAGGATTGTACATCATGATCAACTGGGATTTATCCCAGGGATGCAAGGGTTCTTCAATATCTGCAAATGCATCAGTGTGATACACCACATTAACAAACTGAAAAATAAAAACCATATGATCCTCTCAGTAGATGCAGAAAAAGCCTTTGAAAAAACCCAATACCCATTTTTGATAAAAACCCTTCAGAAAGTGGGCATAGCGGGAACCTACCTCAACATAATAAAGGCCATATGTGACAACAACATATATGGCCACAGCGAACATCATTCTCAATGGTGAAAAGCTGAAAGAATTCCCACTGAGATCAGGAACAAGACAAGGTTGTCCACTCTCGCCACTACTCTTCAACATAGTTCTGGAAGTCCTAGCCACAGTGATCAGAGAAGTAAAAGAAATAAAAGGAATCCAAATTGGAAAGGAAGAAGTAAAACTATCACTATTTGCAGATGACATGATACTATACATAGAGAATCCTAAAGACTCTACCAGAAAACTGTTAGAACTCATCCATGAATTTGGCAAAGTCTCAGGATACAAAATTAATATGCAGAAATCGATGGCATTTCTATACACTAACAATGAAAGAGCAGAGAGAGAAATTAGGGAAGCAATCCCATTTACCATTGCATCCAGAAGAAAAAAATACCTAGGAGTAAACCTACCTAAAGAGACAAAAGACCTGTACTCTGAAAACTATAAGACACTGATAAAAGAAATCAAAGATGACACAAATAGATGGAAAGATACACCATGCTCGTGGATTGGAAAAGTTAATATTTTCAAAATGACTATACTACCTAAGGCAATATACAGATTCAATGCAATCCCTATCAAATTACCAAGGACATTTTTCACAGAACTTGAACAAAATATGTTAAAGTTTCTTTGGAAGCACAACAGACCCAGAATAGCCAAAGACATCCTGAAAAAGAAAAATGGAGCTGGAGGAATCAGGCTCCCAGACTTCAGACTATACTACAAAGCAACAGTCATCAAAACCGTATGGTATTGGCACAAAGACAGAAATATAGATCAGTGGAACAGGATAGAAAGCCCAGAATTAAACCCACACACCTACAGCCAACTCATCTATGACAAAGGAGGAAAGAATATACAATGGAGAAAGGACAGCTTGTTCAATAAGTGGTGCTAGGAAAACTGGACAGCCACATGGAAAAGAATGAAATTAGAACACTCCCTAACACCACACACAAAAATAAACTCCAAATGGATGAAAGACCTAGATACAAGACTAGACACTATAAAACTCTTAGAGGAAAACACAGGCCAAATACTCTCTGACATAAACGACAGCAGCATCTTCTCAGATCCACCTCTCAGAGTATTGACAGTAAAAACAAAAATAAACAAATGGGACCTAATCAAACTTCAAAGTTTCTGCACTGCAAAGGAAACCCTAAACAAAACGAAAAGACAACCCACAGAATGGGAGAAAATCTTTGCAAATCAACTGACAAGGGATTCATCTCCAAAATTTATAAACACCTTCTGCAGCTCCATGCCAAAAAAACAAACAACCCCATCAAAAAATGGTCAAAAGATCTAAACAGATGATTCTCCATAGAAGACATACAGATGGCCAAAAAACACATGAAAAGATGTTCAACATCACTCATTATTAGAGAAATGCAAATCAAAACCATTCTGAGGTACCACCTTACACCAGCCAGAATGGCCATCATCAAAAAGTCTACAAACAATAAGAGCTGGAGAGGGTGTGGAGAAAAAGGAACTCCAGTACACTGTTGGTGGGATTGTAAATTGGTGCAACCACTGTGGAAAATAGTATGGAGATTCCTCAGAAAACTAAACATAGAACTACCATTTGATCCAGCAATCCCACTCCTGCGCATCTATCCAGAGAAAACCACGACTCGCAAAGACACATGTACTCCAATGTTCATTGCAGCACTATTTGCAATAGCCAAGACATGGAAACAACCTCAATGTCCATCAACAGGGGCGTGGACCAAGAAGATGTGGTACATATACACAATGGAATATTACTCAGCCATTAAAAGGAACGAAATACTGGCATTTTTAGCAACATGGATGGACCTAGAAATTATCATACTAAGTGAAGTCAGCCATACAATGAGACACCAACATCAAATGCTTTCACTGACATGTGGAATCTGAAAAAAGGACAGACTGAACTTCTTTGCAGAACAGATGCTGACTCACAGACATTGAAAAACTTATGGTCTCCAGAGGAGACAGTTTGGGGTGGGGAGATGTGCTTGGGTTATGGGATGGAAATCCTGTGAAATTGGATTGTTATGATCATTATACAACTACAGATGTGATAAATTCATTTGAGTAATTAAAAAAACAAATATAAAGTATCAACATTATCATCATTTGTCTCTTTTCAGTTTCAAGTTCTGTGTTTGCTAAGGTTAATTATCAACTAGGCTTTCACATCTGTTTTTGGGTTTTTTTTGGGTTTTTGGTTGGGTTTTTTGTTTTTTTGTTTTTTTGGGCCGCACACGCAGCATATGTAGGTTCCCAGGCTAGGGGTCAAATTGGAGCTACAGCTGCTGGCCTACACCACAGCTCACAGCAACACAGGATCCTTAACCCACTGAGGAAGGCCAGGGATCAAACCTGCAACCTCATGGTTCTTATTTCACATCTGTTTTGTCTGTCCCTCTCTCACTCACTTCTATAGGACCTTGAACCAAATACTTGCATTCTGACAACTTTCTCCTATCTTGAAAGTAAGGTAACCATCTTTTACTAAAATTCTGAGATCCATTCAGTTTTCAAAAGGTATTCATGGAGCTCCCGTCATGGCTGAGCAGTAACGAACCCGACTAGTAACCCTGAGGATTCGGGTTCAATCTCTGGCCTTGCTCAGTGGGTTGAGGATCCGGCGTTGCCTCAAGCTGCAGGGTAGGTCACAGACGTGGCTCAGATCTGGTGTTGCTGTGGCTGTGGTGTAGGCCAGCAGCTGTAGCTCTGATTCAACCCCTAGCCTGGGAACTTCCAAATGCCGCAGGTGTGGCCCTAAAAGGCAACAACAACAAAAAAGTATTTGTTCATCGAGTTTGATACACAAGTGAAAAAGCTCGGAGTCCACCCCAGAGACACAGGGCTATAGAGCGGCATGGATCCAGTTAAGTGGCAGGACAGAGCAGTGACAGAAAAGACTTTCTGGCTGGATCAGTGGAATAAGAGAACTTCCCTTCTTCAGAAGGCCCAGAATGTACAAGATCTGGGGTTTAAAACTGAGCAGAACCCTGTGGGGTCCTCTTGGGTACAAATCCTTTCCTGTACCCTGATTTTAGTTTGTAAGATATAGGCTTCATTCAGCCGCCCTGACCTTCCCTGAGTTCCAAAAGGCAGATTCAAACAGTTGCTCATCAGGGAAGGGAGGGGATGTTGAAACAAAGGAGAGCAATTAAGAAACAATAGCGCAGCGATTAAAGCTGGGTCCTGGTTCCCCCTCAAGGAATATATATGACAATATCTTTGAGTTCTTCAGCAGGAACTAAGGCCCCCACCGAGGTGGAGGATTGTAACTTCCCGCTAAAGGCAAGGTTCCTGGAGCACCGCCCACTTACCTCACCACCCACCAATCAGAAGAAAGATACACACCCTGCAGCCCTCTATCCAAATTTTGCCGATAAAAACGTCTCCCCCTAAACCATAGGGGAGCTACAGTTTTTTGAGCAGAAGTCACCCATCCTCCTGGCTCAACCCTGCAATAAACCTTTCTCTGCTTCAAACTCTGATGTTTCAGTTTAGTTGGCCTCACTGTGCATAGGGCACATGAACTTGTGTTCAGTGATAGATGCATAGGACATCAGAGGGTGTTTAAGGTTTCAACTATTAGAAGACTACTCTGCAAAAGCTTAACAATTCAGGACTGATGATCAAGGCTTTTGGTTGGCATATTTGATGTGTGTTCTGGGGAGGGGGAGGGGCTCCTGAGGGGGGAAGGAGAGAGGAAGTAAAAAGCAAGGAGCAGGGAGAAAGGAGCAACCGCATTCTAACCTGAAAGGTCAGAATCTCCAGGAGATGGGTTATTATGGAGACTGGTGCGGTTTCTCCCGAGGAAGCTGCTTATGTAATGTTTCATTCTTTTCTCCATTAACCAAAATGCCAGGGCCCCACTTGAGGTGATTGAATTGCCACAGCCTCAGTGAGAGAAATCCTTTGTGTCTGACTTAACCCCCTTTCTATGCTGCCAGTGAAGGCCAGTCCGGGGCAGGAGTCTGACTCGACTACTTCTCAATGAATGGCTAGAAAATGATGTCATTTTTTTCCTTTTTATTTGGCATGCGGCAGCTTGATGTGGGATCTCAGTTCCCAGACCAGGGAGTGAACCTGGGCTGCAGCAGTGAAAGTGCAGAATCCTAACCACTAGACTACCACAGAACTCCCTAGAAAACGATTTCTGTAGTGAATTACTTCCTATTAAAAATGAACGAAAGGAAGACGAAAAGCATTCTGTGGATGAATAATGGTAGTACAACAATGTGAATGTACTTAATGAAAGTAAAGTATGGTCATACACCTAAGGATCGTTAAGTGAAAAACTGTATATCTAAGTACAGTTAAGTGATAAATGTTGTGTCTATTTTATCCAAAAAAATGTTAATGAAAGGAAAAAAAATCTAATAAATAACCTGGCTTTGCTATATGTTGGGCTGTCATGTCAACTGAGTAGAAACTTTATTGTCTAGAAACTAGATCTGAGATTTAGCTCTGAAAGTTTACAGGAAAAAGAAAGGAGGCTTTAAGAGAAAATGGCTGATGCTTATCTGGCTTCCTAAACAGTACAACGCTTGACGAGTAAGTTCTGTCATTAGCTTTCCTATGACCCACAAGAAGTAAATGAAGTCTTAAACATGGAGAGGAAAACAAAGAATGGCAGCTCCGAACCATTACTTTTTACAAGCTACGTCCCTATACCTTTACACTGAATACTTGATACATCAGAGTGAAAATAAGTAAATATTTTTACATATGTTTTTAAAGTCTGTGTATAATTGTAATTTAGAGAAGGAAATAATCCCTCTTGTACTACCTCATCTCTGTTATCGAAACGGAATTTCTTATCATGAACACAGGCCTGTCCTTACCTAATTACCTAATTATATTTTTTCGTCTTCTACTCTGACTTATACAAATTACTTTAAATCTTTTTTTAAAAAAACAGACAGTATAATGGCATAAAATGAAATATTCTTATCTTGATCATACTTTGACTAATAACTTTATATAAGTCACTTATGAAAAACAATATATAGCCAACAATTCCAAACCTTGCCTCAGACTTCCAGCCTTAGTATGTTAAGACATTAATAGAATCCATCTTTCTTAGCCTGCTGAGCCTAACTGGGGTGGCCTAGGGGTTTCTCAGGAGTCAGGTGCTCAATGAGGGCCAGAGGGCAACAAAATCTATGGCTCAGGGTGCAAAAGAAGAGGCCACCCTGGTGAACAGAGTCCCATGTGACTCCTATGCATAGCCATTCTCCACCAACCCCTAGAGTCCACAGGAGACCTTACTGCCAAAGGCACAACTTAAGACTTCAAAGCTTGTGGGGGTAAGGTGATTTCTGTCACATCTTGAAGCAGTTTATTAAAGGGGTTCACAAATTAACTCTCTGCCAACAGATTAAGGAACAATGTGATGTAACCCATAGAACCTGGGCTCAAGAGATGGAAAGCATCACTTTGGCTCCTAACATCTCTGAGCCTCAGTATTCTCATCTGTAAGATGGGAAAAATAATGCTTATTACCTCAAAAGGAGGTAACACAGGTAACACAGGTATAGGCATATTACAGATGCACAGTAACACCAATGCACAGAGCCAGGAGGGACAAATTTAGGTGATTAAAAGAAATGAGGTGAAGACCGGACAATCAACAGACCTACAGGAATCTAACACCTTTGGCTTCTTGAGTTTCCTACTGAAAGGGGTTGAAAGTAAAAGTATAACTTTCCTTGAAGACCAAAGAAAAGACTTCTATGAGTTGGTATGGACAGGTGTTAAAAGCAGCAAAAGTATATGTCCCTAATCCAAAAGAAACACCCTAGTAGAAGCGAGGGGTCAAAGACGAACTTATATCTGGCAAGCAAGCATTAAGACAAACTGATAAAAAAATACATCCTCTTTTTTCAACACAGCCTACTGGCTAAAACAAAGTTCACCTCTTAGCAGTAACAACAAAAAATTACTTAGTATTCCAGAACACACACATTCTGAAAAGCCTTTGAGTTCAGTTGTTGGCATAAAAACCTGGAGTAAATGTCTGTGGGAAGAACAGAACCAATACTTAGAAAAATTGCTTGCTGAGCTGTTACTATCTGGAAAGTCTACTTTGTTTTAAATAAATTTTTATCAGGCCATTCTCCAAAAACAAAAGTATTTAGAGTCTCTATTTTTATCTTGAGAGCATCTAGAAAGCAGGGAGAAAGTGAGAATGCATGAAAATGTCAATTTCTTCTGTTTTTTTAAAAAAAAAAACATTTTTTTTTTTTTATGGCCGAATCCATGGTGCGTAGAAGTTCCTGGGCCAGGCACTGAATCTGAGCCACAGCTTCGACCCACACCACAGTTGCAGCAACACCAGATCCTTAACCGACTGCCCCAGGCCGAGGATCAAACCTGTGCCTCAACAGCAACCCGAGCCACTGCAGGGACAATGCCAGATCCTGAACCCACTGCACTGCAAGGGAACTCTTATTTGCTGTCATTCTTTCCTTGTCTCCTCCATTGAGCAGAAACTATTACCATGTACCCATCACTATATTTCCAGCCTAGAACAATATCTGACACCGAGTAGATTGTCTAGTAAGTACTTATCAAACCAACGAATGAATTTAGCAGAACCATGTGAACCTTCTAAAAATGAAGCAGATAGACTTAGTCTCTTGGGGAAGGGACAGGGTGGAAAATGCCACTGAACATCTATCCCCAGTGCTCGGTTCGAAGGCTCAGGCTTGGAACTCCACATTGTCATGGCAAAACTTGCCCGGTAAATCCAAACTAGCAAAGGTCGGGAACAGTTCTCTGGTGAATACTAAAAATCACGCTGGAGGAGGCTGACACTGGATGCAGTCTGCTGACAAGAAACAAGTGAGGCATTCTTTAAGGCTGCCCATCAGGAAAATTTAACCACTGAAGCAATCTGGATCATAAAGAATATGGCTTGGGTTCACTAGACAGGGGCAATCTTCCAGTCATTCACCCACTTCATTTCAGTGTTATTTACTGAAAAGAATACACCGTATTTAGATTATAGAAGCCTGTGTCATGCAGACTGTCACAAAGATCATTTGCATTATTAACCCCATACACTATTATGCTGGGAAAAAGTCCACTTTTTTTTTCCTCTAGAAGCAAACAGAAGAGTGAAAGCTGAGATAGTCTTTTTTTTTTTTTTTCCTTTTTAGGGCTGCACTTGTGGCATATGAAAGTTCCCAGGCTAGAGGTTGAATCAGAGCTGCAGCTGCCGACCTACACCACAGCCACAGCAATGCAGGATCCGAGCCTCGTCTTCCACCTACACCACAGCTCCAGGCAACGCCAGATCCTTAACCCACTGAGTGAGGCCAGGGATCCAACCCATCCTCATGGATACTAGTTGGGTTCCTAACCCACTGAGCCATAACGGGAACTCCTGAGATATTCTTAAGTGAAATTATTTTTTGCTCTAAGTATACTATCAATCTTACCTGCAATACTTAAATGAACATCTTCCTGCTTTTTCCCGAATCCAGCCTCCTCACTTGTGTTTCCTGGTCATTATAAAAACATCTACTACCCTGAGTATGTCTCATTGCAGAAATGATATGATTTATTAGAAACATGAGCAGAAAGGCACTCATTCAGATAAAATAAATGAACCCCCAACAGATGCACCACTTTTTTGCCTTAACATTGCTGTCTACCTTGGGTGAAAATATGTGTTTTTTGGCAACTCAAAGTATGTGAGGGGATGGTTTAATGGTAAGTATTTCTATTTGCCATCTTTTCGTTAGATGACAGTGTCTTAAATAAAAAGAACAGTGTTTAGCATCTTAATTTTGTGCTTATTTGTAAGGAAATCCTAAAATTCATCATGAGGAGCACAAGCTCGGGGGTAGGCAGACTATTACTGGTTTTAGAGCTTTGTCAAGTCACTGTACGTCGCTGAACCTCAGTTTTCTCCTCTGTAAAATGGAGCATAAGTCTGCTCAGATTCCACGATGCTCATCAGATTCATCTGCCTCCCAGTGGGACTAGAGCATGACTTTCTTTACATAACTGTTTAATTATCAGTTGAGTGCAAAAGATTTGCTCTCTTTCCCTGCATTAAACAGGATACTACACTTCAAAGTGCTCAATAAATGTTAGTTGCTATTGTTTACTTACTGGCTGAGGTAAACACCATGCTGTGCAGAGAAGACAAAGTGGGGAAGCCGTTTTTTCTTTTTGATCATGGCCTATTGAAGCCAGTGTTCACAAACACTTTGTATAATTTGTTTGAATTATTTTTTTTTATTAAAGCATAGTTAATTTACACTGTTGTGTCAATTTCTGCTGTACAGCATAGTGAACCAGGCATACATATATATATTCTTTTTTCTCATATTATCTTCCATCACGGTCTATCCCAAGGATTGGATCTAGTTCCCTGTTTTAATTTTTTTTTTTTTTTTGTCTTTTTGGGGCCACACCCGCGGCATAAGGAGATTCCCAGGCTAGGGGTCGAATCAGAGCTATAGCCGCCGGCCTACGCCATAGCCACAGCAATGCCAGATCCGAGCCGTGTCTGCAACCTACACCACATTTCACGGCAACGTAACCCACTGAGCGAGGCCAGAGATCAAACCTGCGTCCTCATGGATACTAGTCAGATTCGTCTCCGCTGAGCAACGACAGGAACTCCGATTTCTTTTTGTTGTTGGTTAATTTCGTTTTATACTTTCTCTATGCCTCACTTGACAGCTGAACCCAGTTTTTCTAAAGGTTACTGCTGTTTTCTCCTGTCTCACTGCCAGGTCTCCCAAGCATCCCAGAGGAACCCAAACCATCTGCCAGAGCTTCCCAAGATGCCTGAGCTCCCTGATTGCACATTGACATGCAGACGCCTCAAGTCTCCTTAATTCCCTGCTCGGAAAGGCCCTGAAGATGCCACATGATTGCTGGGGGGGGGGGGTAAATGTGTCTGTTGAAAAGTGATGTAGTTACTTGGTGTGGGGATCATGGCGTGAGAATGAGATAAACCACCCCTGTCCTGGCGACACTAAGGTTCCAGGAAGCGGCGGCAATGTCAGATCGGAAACTTGATTTCTCAAGGCGCCTTTCCAGTCTCCAGCTGCTCCATGTTTGGCTTCAGGAAGAAAGAATAACATTGGCAACAGCTGCTGTTTCTTGAGTGGATATCAGCACTAAGAGTTTAAACAATGTCTTGTTTAAACAGGAGGAAACTGCGCAACTGAGCTAGACTTCCCGAGAGTCATTGCGGGGTGCAGAGGAAATTATCAAAGTGTGCAAAGAAATGGTAGGTGTGAATGAGGAGGAAGAACCGTTCAAAGTCTCAAGAAGTGGCTTCAAACTACCGTGTTCCTTGAGGCCTTAGAATTGCCTCATAGGTGCTTCAGGAGCTGCTTGGGTTGTGTGTGTGGGGGGGGGATGTTTGTACGTGTGTGTGTACATGTGCTCGCGCGCGCGCGCGCAAACACACACACACACACACACACACACAGGAGCCTCCTCGATCCCTAAAGGAAGTGGAGGGAAGGAAGTTAAGAGCCTCCCACCCCTACTCCAGCTGGACTGGAGATGGGTGTGTAGCCTTCGAGGGTCACAGTGGGTGATGTGGAGGAGGATCGAGCTGAAGCATGACCACTTGGAGTGATTCCAGGAGCCCACAGGATTTTTTTTTTCTTTCTTTCTACAGCTCTGCCTGAAGATTATGGAAATTCCCGGGCCAGGGGTCCAATTGGAGCTGCATCTGCGACCGATGCCACAGCTTATAGAAATGCCTGATCCTTAACCCACTGAGTGAGGCCAGGGATTGAACCTGCATCCTCACAGAAACAACATTTGGTCCTTAACCTGCTGAACCACAGTGGAAACTCCCACAGGGATTTAAAAAAAAGAAAGAAAGAAAAAGAAAAAAAAAGGCAGGGAGTTCCCTGGTAGCCTAGAAAATAAGGATTCCACCACATCATTGCTGTGATGTGGGTTTGATCCCTGGCCTAGGAACTTCTGCATGATGAGGGCACAGCCAAAAAAAAAGGTAGAAGAATACTACTTTAAAGCTGAGAACCTACTTTAATGATTGCTTTGAGAAAAAAACAACTAAAAACCCAACCAAATGTTTTCCCAAATAAAATGCCCTCCCATCAGTCACATGAGTAAAACACCAGGCTTACCTTGACATACTGAACGAGACACTCATTTACATTCACTTTGTAAGTTTCTAAACCCAGTTCCTTAGATAACCTTAAGATCCTATTCTGGGTCGGTCCGACATAAGCCCCACCAACGTCCACGTAATCAACATTTTCGTTCTGTAGAAAAAGAAAAAGTGGCCAGAAAACTTTAGTTAGACCTTTAAAAAAAATAAGTTTCTTATGTCATTAAAAAAACCTTGTTTATTTTTTACATCTCTTTTATACTGTGAAACTGAAAATAGAAATCCTTTCTCCTCCACTCAAGAACTGAGCACAACCCTATGTGACACAGCACTGAGTAATCCCATTTGCCTAGTTACTGGTGAGGCCAATTCAGCAATAACATGCATAAAGGATGAACACTATAGTACACCCTGCTGATCTGGATCCTTTTCAAAGCACTTAGGTTCGTATGTATGCTTTTCATTGGGGTTGTTGCTGAAGGGGCCACCCAGAGATTTATTAGGCATAATTCTCTGATTTCCAGCAGATGAAATCTTCATCAGCCCACACTGCTGGGCTCATGATTCTATTTTAACACACCTGCAGGGGAGAATGCCTCATAGGACAAGAGTACAAAAAGGCATACAAAGATTCATATACCTAAAAAAATTTATACATGCAAAACTTCTTTCATAAACTGGAATTTACTCCCTCCTCCTTTTTTCTTTATTTTTTTTCTGGGGCCAGAGATCAAATCTGAGCTTCAGCTGTGACCTATGTCACAGCTGTGGCAACCTTGGATCCTTAACCCTCTGCACCAGGCTGGGGATCGAATCCACGCCTCAGAGACAATGCTGGATCGTCCCCTGCACCACAGCGGGAACTCCTACCTTCCCCTTCTTAAATGCAGTTCTACATTTCCCCGGGCTTTTTTAGTAACACATTTCCCCCAGGATTTAATAAATAGAGCATTGGTGTGTCTGTAATAACATCTTACGGGTCTGTTTCTATGTTGTTTATACCAGCTCTAATTCATGTTGTCTTTCCTCCTTGTTGGCTTGATTATTTCTTATTGTGTGCCACTCACTGAATTTGAGAAAATATAGAAATAATCTGAACCCCAGGAGGATTTTATCTTTCTCGAGAGGCCCTCTGTCTGCTTCTGCCCAGCACTGGGGAACGCTAATGATACTAGATAAGTTGATTATATTTCCTCTGCCTGAGATGATTTGAAACCGGGTTGAAATGCAAATATGGCCTAGTCCTTCTGCTGTTCACCCTTAGGGCCAGGATGCAGTCCAACCCAAAGCACAAGGCGTTTACCAACACTATCCTCCATACACACACATTTTGGTGGGCTCGAGACTTGACCTTCAGTTGCCCTAGCTTTTTAAGACTTTTGCAAGTACTGCTCAACCTCTCACTTGCTTCTTCTTCAAACTCCCATCTCCCCAGCCCTAGGGGAAGAGCAGGTCAATCTTTTCTGGGGGTATGTTGGCCCAGAGACTCTTCACTACCTTGTTAGCATCTCTGATGCTTTGAAGATTTGTGTGCGAGTGTGTGTGTGTGTACAGTTCAAATTGTCTAGTCTCTTGTATTTAGTGAAAGGGTTGGGATGATTTACCTAATCTGTTGTTTCCAGAAAATTGATTGTCTAGAATATGCAACCTTGCCTTCCTAGAGTAACCTAGCCTGATATTATCTTTCCATTTCAGGATATGCTTTGTTACTAGTTTGTTCCGAATTTTTTATCTGTGTTCATAAGTGGACTAGAGATTGCCCTGTGATTTGCCTTTCTTTTACAGCCCTTGTCTGTTTTCTTGCATTAGAGTATTGGGTTTTTTTTGTTTTGTTTTGTTTTGTTTTAGGTCTTTTTGTCTTTCTAAGGCCGCACCCGAGGCATACAGAGGTTCCCAGGCTAGGGGTCTAATCTGAGCTGTAGCCACCAGCCTATGCCAGAGCCACAGCAACTCGGGATCACAGCAACTTGGGATCCGAGCCACGACTGCCACCTACACCGCAGCTCACAGCAATGCTGGATCCTTAAACCAGTGAGCGAGGCCAGGGATCGAACCCGAAACCTCATGGTTCCTAGTTGGATTCGTTAACCACTGAGCCACGATGGGAACTCCGAGTATTGGGTTTTTTGGTTTTGTTTTTTGGGGGTTTTGGCTGCACCCTTGGTATGCAGAAGTTATCGAGCCAGGGATTGAACCAGAGCCACAGCAGTGACTTGAGCCACAATAGTGACAATGCTGGATCCTTAACCGTTAGGCCACCAGGGAAGTCCAGTTTTGCTGTTTCAATTTCTACAACTGGAAAGGTTGGTTTTTGTTTTTTTGTTTTTTTTTTAGCTATCTTTGTCATAACTGCATTGTGAGCAAAGAATATGGATTATATGATATTAATCCTTGAAGCTCACTTTATATCACATGGTTGATTTTCAAAGATGTTCCATTTCCATTTAAAAAGAACACAGTCATATTAAGTAATAGGCATGTTTTACACAAGTCTATTAGAAAATGATTAATTTGCAATTATTTTTGTTTCCTTCATTTATTACTAACCTAGAAAAGCATGTTAAAAATCCCCTTTTCTGTTGGGCATTTATCTTTGATTCCTGTCAATTTCTGCTTTATATTTTAAGGTTACGTTATTCAGTATATACAAGTTTAGAATTGCTCAATATTCTGGGTCTTTTATCATTATGTACTGATACTTAATGAAACAGTTTGTGTTTAAAGTTTATTTTATCTAATATTAATATAGCTAAAACCGCTTCCATTAGTATTTGTATACTATCTTTTTCTATCTTTCAGTTCCAGTTTTCTTTATTCTGACATTTCCCTCCTTTTAATTAAGTTTAGCTCATTTATTAGTATTATTTTGGTTTTTTTTTGTCTTTTTTTTTTTTTTTTTTTTTTTTGCTATTTCTTGGGCCGCTCCCGTGGCATATGGAAGTTCCCAGGCTAGGGGTCCAGTCGGAGCTGTAGCCGCCGGCCTACACCAGAGCCACAGCAACGTGGGATCTGAGCTGCGTCTGCGACCTACACCACAGCTCACGGCAACGCCAGATCATCAACCCACTGAGCAAGGGCAGGGATCGAACCCGCAACCTCATGGTTCGTAGTTGGATTCGTTAACCACTGCGCCACGACGGGAACTCCTATTATTTGTTTTTAAATGTCTTTTTTTTTTTTTTTTTTTTGGCTGTGCCCCACAGCATGTGGAAGTTCCCAGGCCAGGAATAAAACCCTTGCCAGAGCAGTGGCAATGCCAGATCCTTAACCATTAGGCCACCAGGGAACTTCTCTTTTAAAATGTCTTAACTTGGAGTTCCCATTGTGGCTCAGCAGGTTAAGAACCCAGCTGGTGTCCATGAGAATGTGGGTTCAATCACTGGCCTCGCTCAGTGGGTTAAGAGTCTGGTGTTGCTGCAAGCTTTGGCATAGGTCTCAGATGTGGCTAGGATCTGGCATTGCTGTTACTATGGCTCTGGCGTAGGCCAGAGGCTGCAGCTGTGATTCAACCCCTCGCCCAGAAACTTCCATATGCCATAGGTGCAGCCCTGAAAAAAAATAAAAAATAATAAAATAAAATGTCTTATTTTATTATGGCTTTCCATTTGTCCCACATTAATAGTTTCCTCCCTGATTCTTTCTTTCTTTTGGATTAAGGGTCTTCCTTTTCTTTTCAAGTTTTTTCTTCTACTTGTTTGGAAATTATACAATCAGGCCTATTCCTTTGGACATTCTCCTAGCTATAACAGGCATACTTAATATAGTCTGAAGTTTATCAATATATTATCTTTCTATGGAAAAATACAAAAATCCTCATGCATCAACTGTGATCATACTTCCAATCTGTAAACTATAAAAGTACTTTGTTTCAGGTTTGTTTTCCAACAAATTTGACATTACTTTGTTTTATTCTGTTGTTGATGTTGCTAAATTTTATATAAATATTTACCGATATCTTTGCTCACTGGCCCCTCTTAGATATCAGACCTTTTACTTGTTATCAGTTTCCTCCTTCTTAAAACACATTCCTTACAATTTCCTCCAATCTGGGTCCTAAACTCTCTATTTTTGTCAGTTTGATAAAAAGATAGCCCGAGCAAATAACAAATTCTGGTTACTTTCTCTTTCTTAGAACAGCAAAGGCATTGTTTCCCTATCTTTTGGCATCTGTTTTTGCTATTGAAGAGTCACTCAAAAGTCAAATTACTGATTTTTTTTAGAGTATGCACGATTTGCTTTTTTTGTTTCTAAAAAAGTTACTTTTAGACCTAAAAAAATGTTAGATCCTTTCTCTGATATACTGTAGCTTTCATGTCTGGGTAAGAATTTCTTTTCCTTTTTCTTTTTCCAATGGCTATCATCACCTTTTTTTTCATATTTTAAAGTGTTATCAAAGTATAATTGATTTACAAGGTTGTGATCATTTCTGCTGGACACCAAAGTGATTCAGTTCTACACGTACACGCATCCATCCTCTTTCAGATTCTTTTCCCACAGAGATGATCACAGAATATTGGGTGGAGTCCTCTCTGCTCTACAGCAGGTCCCTGTTGGCCAATCATTCCCTATCTTAATATATGCAATATATATATGCAAGATACATCACTGCATATGCCAGTCCCAAACCCCCAGTCCATCCCTCTGCCCCCTCCATCTGTCCACTTTGGTCACCATAAATCTTTTCCCTTCACATGCTGTGGACATGTGAAGACACCAAGGACCAATGCAGGAAAATCCTCAGCCATTATTTTATACCATCATAACACTATCTCATAACACTATCCTTCATGTCTTAGCTGCCCCTACCCTTGCTTGCCATAACATTTTCCAATCTTTATCTCTGAATTGCATTCTAGATAATTTCACTCACTTCACTTCAGCTGTGTCTAATATACTGTTTAACCTGTTCCTGAGTTTTTCATTTTAAGTGTGTTTTCATTTCTACAAATTATTTTTTAAACTACTTAATCATTTTCTTTTTAGTTTCTTTCCCCTGCTCCTAGTTTTAAGCACTTCTTTTCTTGAAAACAAGCTAAACAGTTTATTTTTTTTTATCCTCGTATGACTCAACCGTTATAAAATTCTTCTGGATCATTTTCTTCTACTTTGTTCTCTTTCAGTGCCTTGTTTCCTTGTATGTTTTGTCACTGTGGTCTATGAGTTCCTCATTTTCCTTTGAACTTTTTCTATGTAAGTTATTTGAGGCCTGGGTGGAAAGGATTTGCGTTTATTTCCGCCAGCCACTTTGACATTTAAACCAAATGTTCTGTGCAAGGTTTCTCACCTTGGCAGTATAAATTTAGATGGAAACCATGGATGAAGGCAAGCTTTATTTTCTCCACTTTTTGAACGGTAAGGTTTATTTCGCTTTTACTTTGATATACAGAGTATAGCATAAGGGATTCCAATTTGGAGTGTTTCCTATCAAAATTCCCTACCTACAACAGGTTCTGGATTTTACCTCCTGTTCCCTGCATGCCATATGGCCAGCATAGTGCAACTGCAAAGTCTTTAAGTTTCAGTAGGCATTCAAGATGAAAGTCAAATTTTGACCTCATTTAACCCCTAGGCTTCATGTTGTTACTTTGCTTTGGGGATTCATTCAACAACTATACCTTGAGCTCCTACAAGATGCCAGATACTGTTCAAGAAGCTTCTGTTACATCAATGAACAAAATAAAGATCCCTGCACACAAGGAGCTTTCATTTAGTAGGAAGAGACAGAAAATGAACCACAATCACAATAAACAAGTACCTTAGAAGTGGATAACAGTGAAAAAGAAAAAGAAAAAAAAAAGCTAGAATAGGACAAGGCAGATTGAAACTGCAGAGGAGAGAAGGAAAGATTTCAGCTTAAAATTCAAGGGACACGTAGGCCTTAAGACAAGGTGATATTTGCATAAAGACTTGAAGGAGGTGAGGGAGTTACCCATGTGCCTATCTGGGACAAAAGCATTCCCAGCAGAAGAAAAGAGCCAGTGCCAAGATTCTAAGGCAGAAATGTGCCTGGTATGGTCAAGAAACACAGGCCCGTGTGTCTAGCTCACTCCAGAACAGAGCAAAGAAAAGAGAATTAGAGATGAGATTAGCGAAGTTCCTGAAGGCAGATCATGGAAATCCTCACAAGGCATCAAGTAAAAGGACACTGGCTTTTACTCTGAGTGAGAAGGGGAGTCTCTGGAAGGTTTTAAGCAGAGAAGTGTCACGATCTGACTTCTATGGGAAAGGCTCGTTCTGGCTGTGGCATGAAGATTAGATTACACGGAGTGAGGGTATAAGTAGGGAAATGAGGTAAAAGGCTAGGGCAGAAATCTGCCCTAGAGAGGATGGTGGCTCCCACCAGGAGGCAGACATGGAAGTGGAAGGGTGGGTTCTGGATATATTCTGAAGGCAGAGCCAAAAATACTTCCTGACGGAATGAATATGGGGCCTCACAATGTTTGTGTGGAGCTGCCATCCTCCCTTAGGGGGAAGGCTGCTAGAAGAGTGTTCTTTTTCTTCTTCTTTTTTTCCCCTCTTTTTAGGGCTGCACCTGCAGCGTATGGAAGTTCCCAGGCTAGGGACTGAATCAGAGCTGTAGCCGCTGGCCTACACCACAGCCACAGCAACACCAGATCCGAGCTACTTCTGCGACCTACACCACAGCTCACAGCAACGCCGGATCCTTAACCCACTGAGCAAGGCCAGGGATGGAACCCACATTCTCATGGACGCTAGTCGGGTTCGTTACCACTGAGCCACAATGGGAACTCCTGGAAGAGTGTCCTTGATGAGGAAGATAAGAAATTCAGTTTGGATGGGCTAAGTTCAAGATGTCTGTTCAGCAGCCAGATCATCTGCTCATTTAAAACTTCTGTGTCAGAATATTTTATTTAGCATTCTACTGACTTCAAAAGGGAGAGTCAATCAGGGTTTCCATTCTGCTATAATACCAGAAATGGAGCGTTCCCCTGACCACTTTCATCTGGCCCCTATACAATCCTGATGTTCCCTTTTCCTAATTATTGGTGTTGTCCTCCAAACCTTCTCTAATCTATAACATCTTTTTGAAGATATGGAGAACACAACTGGAGTCAGTACTCCAATAAATTTAACAAAGACGGCAAGAGAACTCTTAGGAGTTGCCAAGTATGATGTTTTTGGAACACTGACTCTATTTAAAGTAAGTGAAGTAGTAAAAAGCATGAGGCAGTTTACAGAATGTTTCTGTCGAAACATTTGAAAGGAAGTGCCCCAGGCTCAGCAGGAAGATACTAGAACTGCAACACCATATTCTAGTATGTTGCCCCTCGGTCTCGAGGATCTTGATTTTGATCTCATTACTTCGCCTTTGAAGAGCTCACAAGATGCAACCCCATTAGGAAACAGATATGACATCTTGTGGTAGCCCTGCAGGCATCTCAGCTTCATTTAGGGGGTCCTGCAGAACGATGGAGAACATTGGGAAGGTCGGAACTAATAGAAGATCCACCTAAATAGCTGTCAAGCGACAATATCAGGATTCGAACTCTCGGTCCTTAAAGATCCAGAGTAATTTTTATGGCATCTCCTCCCCCCAGTTATTCTAATTGATTATGCTAGTAGAAGCAATTATAACAATATTTAATTTCTGATTAAATACCACTTCTGTCCCTGCTTCATTAAGCTCTTTTTTTTCTCTTTCTATTCATTTGACATCTTATAGATGCCAAGTCCTCCTTTCTAAGTACTTCAGAGTTCCTTTCTCACACACCAGAAAGGGCATTTTATTTATTTATTTATTTATCTTTTTAGGGCTGCACCCTCAGGTATGGAAGTTCCCAGGTGAGGGGTCAAATCCGAGCTGCGTCTGCGACCTACACCACAGCTCACGGCAATGCTGGATCCTTAACCCACTGAGCAAGGCCAGGGATCGAACCTGCGTCCTCATGGATACTAGTTGGGTTCATTATCACTGAGCTACGATGGGAACTCCCAAAGGGCATTTTAATAGTATGCTCAATACACAGTAGTTCCTGTATGAAGCTGACAAATGATGCAGCATGAAAAAGCAGCCAGGGTGATCACATAGATGGGGAGAAGCATGTTGGAATTTTCATTTCCCTTATACAAAGAAACTTGTTCTTAACTGCAAAATCTGCAACATGACTGATGCTCCCTATTTAATAACCAGAAGGTTTTAAAGATAAGAAAAGTAGGGCGGAGGGACAACTTAATAACTATCTCCAAAATGAAGGAGTATTTTTCAGAAAATGACAGGGGGACTGTATCTCACAAAGTGGTACAGGCAGCATTTGCAATCCTTCTCTTGCACCACAGCGCCCTGCCTTCAATTAGAAGTTGAACTTGGAGGGACCATCAAGTACATTCAGACGATATCTCACTGCCCGGGTGAGAAAGCTGAGATGTAAAGTGCTAAGAGTACTTACCCAAGGTAAGACAGCAGGTCAGGCCAGCACAGGAACCAGAATCCCAGTCTCCTTACTCCCAGGCCCCACAGCTTCCCATGGACTACGTCTGAGGAAGTACTCAGAAATTCTCCATATGCAATTCATCTGGGTTTATATAATTTTTTAGGGCCTCACCTGTGGCATATGGAAGTTCCCAGGCTAGGGGTCGAATTGGAGCTGCAGCTGCTAGCCTATGCCACAATCACAGCAACACCAGATCCAGGCCATGTCTGAGACCTACGCCACAGCCTGCAGCAATGCCAGATCCTTAACCCATTGAGTGAGGCCAGGGATCGAACCCACATTTCACAGACACTATGTTGGGTTCCTAACCTGCTGAGCTACAGCAGGAACTCCCTGGATTTATATAAATGTAAAGCAAGCAAGCAAACACATGCCAAAGAACAGCCCTTCTGTATCATCCCTTAGGGATCTTGTCAAAATGCAGAGTCAGATACAGCAGGTCTGGGACAGGGCTTGAGATTCTGCCTTTCTATCCAGCTCCATAGTGATTCCGAGGCTGTTGGCCCACAGGATATTAGCAAGGCTGTAGGGTACTCTCAGAGCAAAGTGAAGACAGGCCTAGGATACATTCCTGTACATCTAGAAAGGCAGGAAAGTGAATGACAGCAGGGGACCTTGGCTTGATGTGACTGAAAGAGCTGGTATAATATCCTAGTTCAGGGAGTTCCCTGGTGGATCAGCAGGTTAAGGATTCCGTGTTGTCACTGCTGTGGTGTGGGTTTGATCCCTGACCAAGGAACTTCTGCATGCCATGGACGTGCCCCCCCCCAAAATATTGTAGTTCAGATGTTCTTGGTTGGCTATTTCATATCCATATATATTCCCTTTTCCATGCCTGCTTCTATTATGCAGCCTAGAAATGTTAAAGACTTGCTTTCCCAGGCTCCTTAGCAGCTAAGGGTAGCTAGGTACCCAGGCACTGGCCAATGAGACCAAAGCAAATGTCTGCTGGGTCTTCCACCAGAGGACAAGCTTCACTGCAGATGAGACTGGGGCCGCCTCTGCACACTGTTTCCTGCCTTGAATGAGGACACGATACTGAGAGATGCTATAGCCACCTATCACTAGGCAATAAGCCTATTCATCACCCCTCCCTCTTTCCTCTACTAATTTTCGCAGTACTGCTCCGATCTGCTCTTCTTCCTCTGCTTGCCCTGCTTCTCTCTGGTTCCTCTGCCTCTACCCTCCCCTTAAATCAGCACGTTCCCCTAGCCTCCATCTTTGTCGCTAGTTCCTTCCCACCCCAAATCCTTCCCTGCATCCTTTCATCAGTTCAGGTTCGACAACCTGCAACCATTTTTTTTTTTAAATTTTATGGCCATACCCACAGCATATGGAAGTTCCCCAGCCAGGGAATGAATCTGACCCACAGCTGCCTGATCCTTTAACCCACTGGGCCAGGATAGGGATCGAACCCACACCTCCACAGCGACCCAGGCTACTACTGTTGGATCCTTAATCCACTGTGTCACGGAGGGAACTCCAGCATTTCTTTAAATGGCAGTCAACGCTAGCTTGCATGCATCTTTCCAGAAGGTGATGTAAGCCCAAATATCAAAAGGCAGCGATGTAGCAAGAACTGGGCTGCCATCTAATGCCTAGCTGACCCCATCTGAGTGAAGAGTGCCTCTGGCAGCAGCACACCTCTTAGGGTGCAAGGACTACAGGAAAAGTTGCACAGAAATATGCCTCTGTTTACCGTAGTCATGATTGGTCATGCTTCCTCTAAGTTGTGTATCCCTGGATAAATAAACAAGGAACTTATACTAAGTGTGTGTATGTGTGTGAGAGAGGGAGAGAGAGAGCATGTGTGTATGTGTGTGTGTTGTGCGTGCATGGTCACTTTGAGTCCAGATGAACCATAATCCCACCTGAGATACGACATAATCTATTTAAGTCTCTCATATGGAAATTATGACGCTGTATTGGAGTTCTTTAATTGCATTTGTTTTCTTTACTAGAATATCAGCTACTGAAGGTCAGAAGCTATCACTTTTTGGTGGGTGTTTGTTGAAAAGAACAGACACATTTAACGCAATAGTTCAGGGCTACGGAGGACAAATGGCTTAACCGTAAAAACTCCTGAGATTTCCTCTAGCTCAGTGACTTCTAGTGACCCCACTTCTAGTTTGTGTGAAATTTTATATGTAAATATTAAAATCATTTACCCTCACTGTGTATGTTCTTCCTCCAACTCTGTCCCGGGCTTCTAAAACCAAAACATTAATTCCATATTCATTTAAGAGTTTGGCAGCAGATAATCCTAAAAGGAAAAAAAAAAGGAAAACAAAGTCGAGGAACATATTAACATCCACATGTGAAACAACAAAGATTTAACCAGGTCTACATATAATATAAATGCAGGCATCGTCCACAATTCATAGATTTTGCTGCCCATCTAATAAATTCTGACCACACTGTGATGAACTGAACCACCAACCTGAACCACCACTTTTATAATCTAGCATATATTACTTTATCGTAATTTAATTTTATTATGTATCATAAAGCTGGCTGAAATGCAATAATATATATATATGATTTGGTGACAAATCATATTTAAGAGAATCTGTTGAACCCTTAAATCAACCCTAATCATGCCCCTCTTCTAGAAATCCAGATCACATAGACAGAAGTGTGTTTTCCTGGAAACTCTCCCTAGCTACACCAGCCCCCAGTATAGCTGTGCTTTTCTCATTTTAAAACTTCCCTATAATGATCTATTATTTATATCTGGATTACATGCTTGCTAGATCTTTTTTCCCCACTAGATTCAAAGTTACCAAAGGCAGGAACCATGCTTGATACTTTATTTATTGGCTCAAAGCTGGGCACAGGCTTTCATCCATAAATAAAAACTTTCATAAAAGATAGATTTTTAAATTTAGTATGGTAATGCCAGAAAAAGTAGAGGAAAATGTTGTGGGTTAACTTTATATCAAGGGTGCATGACTTATCAATGATATTAATCTCTTTTTTTTTTTTTTTTTTTTGCTTTTTAGGGCCACACCTGCCGCATATGGAGGGTCCCAGGCTAGGGGTCCAATCAGAGATACAGCTGCCGGCCTGTGCCATAGCCACAGCAACGGGGGATCTGAGTTGCATCTTCAACCTACACCATAGCTCACAGCAACACCGGATCCTTAACCCACTGATCGAGGCCAGGGATCAAACCCGCAACGTCATGGATCCTAGTCAGAGTCGTTCACTGAGCCACTATAGGAACGCCACTGACGTTAATCTTGATTACCTGGCTGAGTTGGTGTTTGCCAGGTTGCTCCACGGTATTTCCCCCCCACCCCAGCTTCCATCGCTTCCATGTTATACTCTTTGGGCTTTTTTTTTTCCTCTTCTCATTTTTGGCTGTCCCGCAGCATGTGGAGTTCCCAAACCAGGGATCAGATCTGAGCCACAATTGCAACCTATGCCACAGCTGCAGCAACACTGGATCCTTTAACCCGCTGTGCCGGGCCAGGGATCGAACCTGCGTCCCAGCCCTGCAGAGACATTGCCGGCCGATTCCCTTGCACCACACTGAGGACTGCCCCCTGCTATACTCTTTGGAAGGAAGTCTATGTACAGCCACAGTTAAGGAGTAGGGAGTTATGTCCTACTTCCTTGAGGGTGGAGTATCAACGTAAATTATTTGAAATTCATCTGCACAGAAGAGTTGTCTCTTCTCCCCCATTTCTTTATTTAGTCGATCATTTATTTATATCCCTATGGACTCAGAGATAGCTGCTTTATATTGGGGGTTTTAATCCAATACTATGTTATTTACTTTGTTGCTCAGATTGTCTCAGTTTGGGTCACTAGGAGCCCCTTCAACTGGCTCCTATGTCCCCTTGACATGCCTTTGTCATTGTGTTGGTATGTGTGTGTTTATGAGCCCTTCCTTACTTTCTAGTATTACTAGATATTCCAGGCTCATCTTGTCTTTCTCTGCCCAGCGCTACAATCAGCTATGTCTTCAGTGAGCCTTGGTTCCTTTTATTGAAGAAGGGTATTCGAAACCAAGATCTGGGCTCTAGGTGTGCCCGTTGCTACTGGGGTATCATTGTTTCTGGGACCTCCCAGCTCACAGAGGAAGGAAATAAACGTGTTTACACACATTTTTAAATCTATGTTTTTTGGTACATAGAGTGCTGTCTTACACCTACTTATCTTTATACTCCTCTATTACAAAAAGTAAGAACCAGACTACAGAGGTAAACATACTTCAGGGAGGAAAGAAAAAGAATATTAGAGTGAAAGAGAAATAAGAATGAAACCAGGGATAAGATTAGTAAAATGATAGAAATGATACCTAAATATGGATACGAGTGGTTGAGAAGAGGATCTATTCTAAGTGATGTTATTTTTTTTATTTGTTTTGTCTTTTTAGGGCTGCACTTGAAGCATATGGAGGTTCCCAGGCTAGGAGTTGAATCGGAGCTGTAGCTGCTGGCCTACACCACAGCCGCAGCCACAGCCACAGCAATGCAATGGCTTAAATCCACTCATAATAATACTAAACAAATAAAAACTCTCATTGGTTGGTTACCTTTGGGGAATGCTAAGGAACCAACTTATCAGTAAAAAAAAAAAAAAAAAAAAAAAAGATTTTGGCATTCTTCCTACCCTCCCCATTTGTTCCAAAACTTGAAGCAACTAAATAGCTAACAAGGGGCAGTTTCACCGTATAGAAGTACGCTAATAAGCGAAGGCAGAAATAATGAGAACATCAGCACTGTGCAACCCCTCATGAATTAATAGACGTAGTACAAGGATCCTCAACAGCTATTAACACGACAAAAAAAGAGAGAACCAGACTTTACCTGCCTCCTCATGGAAGCACATATCCTAATGTATTTAGTAGTATTTAGTGGTGAGGATGTATTTAGCAGTTAGGAAGGAAGGGAAGAGAAAGGGAAGGAGCAAACAAACTGAATTCTAATGTGATCAGGTCTCTAGATCTGATACTTAGGGGCCAGAAGAACATGTTAATACCACTGGGATGCAGTCAACAAAGTCTGGATTGTAGATAGTTACACAGGAGTACCCTGGTTTATTTTAGTTTATCTTATTTATTTATTTGCAGCACCCATGGCATGCAGAAGTTCCAGGGCCAGGGATGGAACCCATGCCACAAGCAATGACCAGAGCTGTAGCAGTGACAGTGCCGGATCCTTAAGCTGCTGAGCCACCAGGGAGCTCCTATTTTATTTATTTTTTAATAACTTGCCTACTCCTGCTCTCTCCTCTTTATCCTTCACCAGCTTTTCCTCTTACATGGCTAACTCTGTCTTGATGTCTGCTCTCAGAGGACCCAGACTGACACAGTATTTTGTTCATATACAGAATGGTATTAAATATACATAGCCAGAATCAAGGATGAGTTTGGGTCTATAAGATCTAAAATGCAAGGAGGCTAAACCATAATATCCAGCACTGCTACCTCTAATGTTTGTATGCACTTTTGACTCCTTCAAGTACAATGTACCCTTACATTGCTGATATCCATCCAAGATTTAGGTATGCAACGAATCTTTGGAATCTGCTCACAAAGGCATCCCAGGACAGTTTAAATGCAAACCAATGTCCACAAATCTTGGTGCAATGTGTTTTCTGGGACAGAGCCAAAGACTTCTTATGCTGACCATCATTTAAAAAAGGATGAAGGTGTGATGAGAAAGATGTTTATGAATTGTGTGGTTATATCTATTTCTGCAGGATTAAGTCCTAGAAGGAAGATTACTAGGTCAAAAGACATGAACATGTTCGGACTCCATATTTAAAAGCAGAGAGGAGGTTCCGCTGTGGCATAGTAGGTTAAGAATCCGATTGCAGCGACTCAGGCAGCTGCAGAAGTGCAGGTTTGATCCTGGGCTGGTGTAGTGGGTTAAAGGATCTGGCATTACAGCAGCTGTAGCGTAGGTCACAGCTTCAGCTTGAATGCAATCCCTGGCCCAGGAACTTCCATATACTGTGGTGCAGCCATAAAAATCTTTTTAAAATAAAAGTGGAGAAACTCAGATGCAAAAAGTTTAATTTCTTCCCAGTTCCCCTTAATCAATCCAACCATAAATGAATCAGATAGATAAAAACACCCTTGGGTTTACTAAAATTACTTGAATAGTACCTCTTTTTTTTTTTTTTTTTTTTTTTGCTTGTTTTTTAGGACTGCATCCGAGGCATATGGAAGTTCCCAGGCTAGGGGCTGAATTGGAGCAGTAGTTGCTGGCCTACGCCACAGCCACAGCAACGCAGGATCTGAGCCGTGTGTGCGACCTACACCACAGCTCAAGGCAATGCAGGATCCTTAACCCCCTGAGTAAGGCCAGGGATCGAACCCACGTCCTCATGGATGCTAGCGAGATTCGTTAACCGCTGAGCCACGAAGGGAACTCCTAGCTCCTCTTTGAAGGGAGGAGGAACTTGGCCTCTGTATGCTGCCTCAGGAGAAGCAGAGGTGGCTCTGAACTCCAACAGCAGCAGGACCTGCAGTGGTCCTGCCCTCTGACTTCACATCCTACAGATCAACCTCAGGTGCCTTTCTTGTGGCCTCTTACAACCGCCCTTCAGAATAGACTTCATCATCCTTATATTCTGGATGAGAAAACCAAGTGCCCGATATGCCCACAACAAAGTCTCCTGAAAAGTGAAAAATGTTACTTCTTACACTCTCACTTTAGAAGGCTGCAGTCTTACTAAAATTGAATCTAACGTGCAAATTAAAATTCTAAACAAGTTTGGTGAGTGGGGCTCAGTGCCAATAGCAAATAAAACACTCCCTCGGAGGTGAAAGGGGTGGGAGAAGCAGCTGAGTCAGGACAAATGACCATACCAGTAACAAAGGTCATTTTGCACTTGGGCATTTAAGGATATAAACAAAATCAAAAAGCTGAAAAAGTGGTTGTTTCTGCATTACAGGCAAATGATTGACCTTGTCTCAGGAAAGAAAATTTAAGCTCCTAGTTCGAGAAATAAGGAAAATGTTTAAAACATTTAAAAGGGATTTCAGAAAAATGGTTTCAAAAAGGTCTTGGGATTTGAAAGGAGGAAGATTTAAGTCACTGAGAAAAATATTCCTTCTAAGATGCTGAATGAATGGGGCAGGGCTAATATTTCAGTTTGTGTGTTTATTGTGAAGAAGGCTCCGATAAGGAATTTCCATAAAAAGTTAAAAAATACAGAATAAGGAAATACAATCAAGATGCCATTAGAAAAAGTTATTATTTTTGAGTAACTAATAACTGATTTTGAATAAATAACTCAGTAAGTCATAAAGACAAACACATGTGGTCCAGAAAGGCTTTTTTCTAATATATTGACTGTGGCTATTTATTAATTTGAATGGGGAAAAAAAACTAAGATAATGCCTGCTTCAAGATGGAAGTCCTGAATTATACTCCTTAATTCTTTTTTGGTTTTTTGAGGGAAGAGGCTTTGCCCACAGCATGCAGAAGTTCCCAAGCCAGGGATGGAACCCGTAACACAGCAGTGACGCAAGTCACAGCAGTGACAATGCTGGATGGACCCTTAACCCCCTGAACCACCAGGGAACTCCTGTTCTTATCCTGTGTATCACTATGCCTTCTACCCTCCCCCTCATCACTACAAAATTCAGTAATCACTTACGGAAAAAAAAATCGTATCTCAACGTCAACTCCACAGGTTAGTTTAAGGGCTTCTGACATTTACTTCAAAATAAAGAAATAAAAACCTTTTCTTTTTGGTAAATGGAATAAAACTGTTAGAAAAGAAGAGATTTTTAAGTGTGAAGTCACTAAATATAATGTAGCTACTAAAAAACAAATTCTATTATGTTTCATATTTGTTAAAAAAAGAGAAAAATCTCAATTTAAACCTTTTTCATCTTGTTCCAGAGAAATACAGATTAGCCAAACCTAAGGGCACTGTGCATTACAGCTCTTCCTGTCACTCCATTTCTATCATTTAATGGCCACCTGGCATCTAGGGCAACACAAGAAGCCTGCTTCCCACCTACCTCTCCTGGTACCCGCTTCCCCAGCTCCAAGATAGGGACAGGGTTTAGCATAATGGTATGCTGGTAAATGGTTAACCCCCATCCCTGGCCTTGGGGGACGGGAGAACACCTGATTTGCAGCATTTGGATTTCCATGCTGTCTACACATTCTCATCACGGCTAAACGACCAGTGTGATTACAAGCTACCAATGTGACAGCACTAAAAGTGAAACTGGCAAGAGACATGTTCCATCAGGATCAGTCCTTTCAAGACAGTACAAGCTGGAGTTTCCTGGTGGCTCAGTGAGCTAGGGATCTGGTGTTGTCACTGTTGTAGCTCGGGTTGCTGCTCTGGCACAGGCAGGTTCGATTCTTGGCCTGGGAAATTCTGCATGCTGCAGGAGGGGGCAAAAATGAATTTTTTAAAAAAAATACAGTAGAAAAACTATTGCCTTTGGAATGGATAAGCAATGAGATTCTGCTGTACAGCACTGGGAACTATATCTAGTCACTTATGATGGATCATGATAGTGTGAGAAAAAGAATGTATATATGAATGTGTGACTGGGTCACTTTGCTTGCTGTACAGTAGAAAACTGACAGAACACTGTAAACCAGCTATGACGGAAAAAATAAAAATCATTTTAAAAAGAAAAAATAAAAATAAAAATACAGTAGTAGAAGCTGGCTCCACCACCCTGTTAAACCCATTAGACCTACAGACTCTTGGGCTCAGGTCAGAGAGGGTAAGAATAAACAGGTTTGGGAGAGAAAGGGTCTAGTGAATCGGCAAGTGTCTGAGATCCGCTGGGTTGTAGAGGATGAAGGGCTACCCTGGAAAGGCATCCTAGCCTCTCCAGTGGGTGTGTTTGAAGGAAGACGCCTAAGTGAGCACCAGCGAAATCTCCCTGCACTTGAACCGGGAACTCTTCCTAGCCCAAATTATAGCAAACTGAGCTCACTAGGAGGAAAAGAGCCCTATACTCCCAAATGGCCCATGGTTTCCTGTGACAGTAGAGGGCCCGGAGAAGCTACATTCGCAAAGAGTTTAAAGCCCTATTGTGTAAATAAGAATCTGATCACTTTCAAAACACATAAACCTGAAAAAGGGGCAATAGCAGATCAGGGCACAAGCAAATCTTCAATCACTTTGCAATTAAATGTTTTAAATAGGGATGATGAGTTGAAAACAATGTAATTCCTCTTGTGGTTGCTCTCTCTTCAACCATTTGGGTTTTACAGAAACCAAAATAAAATAGGTTAATGGATTTCTTAGAGAGGTTCAAAAAAAAAAAAAAAAACAAAAAAAAACCCAAGTCAAAAGCAGACCTCATTTGAGAATTCAGGCAATTGTTAATCCTGGCTATTGGATCTGGAGAGCCTGGGTGAGATGATGTATGCAGCCAGCATCAGCATTGCCATGGCAACCTCAAACCAAAGGCCAGCTTCTTAAAGCCACTGCCCATGGAAACTGTGTTTCCACAGATTCTGCAGTGCTTCCAATGACGGCTACATCCCCACAGAAAGGGAAGGGGAAATGATTTAAGCCACCCAGCACACCTGCAGAAGGAATTAATTATATCTGCAACAAAGCCTTTGAGGAAATGGTCCTTTGCTTCCTGGGCTACAAACCTGTTACTGCGGAACTTAGCTTCATAGTAACCCCTGCCTTCTCTGCCTCGACAAGGGCCCTTTGCTTTATCTTATTTCTTCAAGGCCATTCACATCACTCTATTTTAGGGGAAAAAGAAATGTATCCATTTGATTTGTGCTACCCTTTCCAGTTCAATTACCGATTTTCTTTCTACAACCAATGATTTGGTGTCTCCCCTTCCCCATTAGAACCTTAAAATGGACTGTATTCCCCACAAAAGATGTCCAATGATCTCACTTTCAATATAGACAAGTGATAAAAATCACCTGTCAGAGTCTGCCTGTTACCCTGCTGTATTTTTACTTCTTAGCGCACATCACCACATGGCACTCTCTATGTATCTGCTGCTTCCCACCACTGCAATCATAGCCACTCCTGTCCAAACCATTGTGGCCTTTTGCCCTTGTCCAAGGCAACATGCCCTCTTGCCCAGAGAGCTGCCTCTTAACTAGTATGCTATATGTGTTATTCATCTTGGCATCCCTAGAATAGAGGCTGCCACGTTGCAGGTGCTCAAACGCTTGTTGTAATGAACAGAGGAACCACACACCAAGAAAACAAAACCATGGTCACCTGGATGAGGGCAATGGAGAAGTTTCTAATGCTACTGAGATGATATTTATCTCAAGCAACTAAGAAAAGATTGAAAAGGATAGGGTGCCCTGTCGTTTAAACTTTTGTGCCCAAGTAAGTCAGCAGATTCCAAATACTACTAGTACATTTCCTGGTCTTTGAACCAGTACTATGCTTTTTGAGCAAAAAAGAGTAAAGATCATTGATGTGCACACAAACTTGTCCCCGATACATACAGACATACATACAATACAATCATTCCTATTATCTAATCTATCTATTATTGATTGATTATTTGGCTAGCTAGCTGGCTAGCTAGCTACCCATCTAGCTAACTAGCTTCCTGTCTCTATCTACCTGTATTTGGTGCTTCCTTTCAGAGAAATAATTACCTGCTTTTGAAAATGCCAAAACTTCTAATCCCTTTGATAAGCTAAAAAGACAGTATTGTCTCAAATGATAAATAGGTGAAAGCTAACAATTAACTTCAATTTGCCCTGAATTCAACAGACTGGTTGTCTAGACAGTCCTAATTTATTTGATTATTGTTCAGCATTCATCTTCATTGTAGATAAATGGATTTTACCCAACTTAGGGAATGCAATTACCCATCAATTCATTATTTGCCCCATTCTTTCACTGAAATTGAACATACACTGAGGGCGCTCCACCCTGCTGTGCTCAGATTCTACACACCAGCTAGAATCTAGTGGTTAGGCAGTCATTTCCAAAATATTTTATGGAATACTAGTCCTCAAGACGCTCTGAGGAAAAGTATCAGTGTTCATGGAAGTTGGAACATGTGTTGTTTCTCCTGGGAAATGTACGGGGCACACTGGTATATTAAAGGCTCTGATAAGTTCTGCAGTGAAGAGACGTGTTTAACTTAGCATTTTTCCGACCTTTTGCCTTCAAAAAAAATTACACCTCAAAAAATACACTTTGGGAAAGTTGTTTTCATCTCTTAAAAGGTTGTCAAATATTTAAGTAATAAACTCACCTGGGCAGGGTCCCAAGTGAAAACGCCTAGAGCACAAGCTAAGTGCTGAAGCAAAGCTTTACTGTAGCTATGGTTTATGCCTGTTGGCTCTCCTAGTTCTTCCTGTTTATTTCTTAAAAGTGGCCATTTTTCTTCAGCTTTGATGTTCATCACCACCTATGAATGTGTATAGTGTACATCACATATTAAATATTTTAAGTTAATTTTCTATTATTCAGTGAATTGATCTCTGACCAACAGAATTCTTACATAAGGGGGGTGGGGGGATGTGCCTGGGCTGTGAGATGGAAATCCTGTGAAATCAGATTGTTGTGATCATTATACAAAAAAAAAAAAAGAATTCTTACATAACTGCACACTTGGACTCTTGGACTGAATACTCTGAAGAAAATAAAAAGTACAATCAAACATCAGTTCATACTAAAGTTTTAGAAGCGATGTTTCCAAAGCAGAAAAAAAAAAGCAAAACCGTAAGTTTTGCTCAAACCACATAGTGAGTGCTCAATCAACAAAGAGAATGGGAGCTCTCGTCGTGGCTCAGTGGAAAGGAAACTGACTAGTATCCATGAGGACACAAGTCTGATCCCTGGCATCGCTCGGTGGGTTAAGGATCCGGTGTTGCCATGAGCTGTGGTGTAGGTCACAGACGAGGCTCGGACCCCGCGTTGCTGTGGCAGTGGCGTAGGCCTGCAGCTTTAGCTCCGATTAGACCCCTAGCCTAGGAACCTCCATATGCCGTGGGCATGGCTCCAAAAAGACAAAAAAAAAACCCAGATAGAATGAATAAATAAATGAATGAAGAATGCATGCAGACATGCAAGAAAAAAGGGCTTTAAACTTAAGCCACAACTCAGTCAACTCATTTAATCTGAAAAAAAAGTCACCTTAAAGGTCATCCTTGTTACATTTCAGAATTTATACAAAATCCACAGCACTTCTGTCAAGCATTATTCCCTCCATGAAATCTCTTCCTATCTGTCATTTCCTTCTCCCTTCTGTGCATCACTGAACCCCTGAACCAACCTCGAACACCAAGAGCACTTCAAGTTCATACCTGTTAACCCCCCCACTTCCTACATAGAGGGGTCCTAGGCCTCACATAGTCACTGGAGAGACAAGTGGACTAACAGATAAATTAAAGAATTTAACTCTTCCATTTGGGTCTGAATTTTGTCAGATGCCTTCAATGACCAATGACCTTTATACATCTTTGCAAATGAGTATTAAATCAGAAAGGTGTATTTAACATCAACGGCTTCACTTCAGTATGTAAAATTTGTAAACATCAATCCTTTTTTTTTTCTTTCTTTTTTTTTTTTTTTTGCCTTTTTAGGGCCTTGCCCACCGCCTATGGAGGTTCCCGGGCTAGGGGTCGAACCGGAGTCATAGCTGCCAGCCTACACCACAGCCACAGCCACAGCAACGCCAGATCCGAGCCGCGTCCCCGACCTACACCACAGCTCACGGCAATGCCAGATCCTTAACCCACTGAGTGAGGCCAAGGATCAAACCCAAAACCTCATGGTTCCTAGTTGGATTCGTTTCCACTGCACCACAACAGGAACTCCTGTAAACATCAATCTTAGAAATCTACTTTAAAAAAATTACATCAACAACCACAGACTTCCATTTTCTTCACCCATGTTGTCTCTCCCAATTGTTTCTGTTCAAAACATGGCAGGTTTACTGTTTTATTTATCAGGATTTTTTTTTTTTGTCTTTTTGCTATTTCATGGGCCGCTCTCGCGGCATATGGAGGTTCCCAGGCCAGGGGTCGAATCGGAGCTATAGCTGCCAGCCTATGCCAGAGCCACAGCAACGCAGGATCCGAGCCGCGTCTGCGACCTACACCACAGCTCACAGCAACGCCGGATCGTTAACCCACTGAGCAAGGGCAGGGATCGAACCCGAAACCTCATGGTTCCTAGTCGGATTCGTTAACCACTGCGGCACGACGGGAACTCCTATTTATCAGGATCTTAATGGAGGAAGTATAGGTGCCTTATTTTTCAGACTACAGGTGTTTTACTTTTTATTCTTGTCTATTTACATATTAACAACTAGTAACTGTTTAATGACCTAATGTATCTTTTGAATTCTTATTTTTCAACACTTCTGTTAAGTCTCAATATCAGCCCAAAGTCTACACTACAGGAACAGTGACAATTGAGAGGTTTCCAAAACATCAGATGTTGGCCTGGCAACAAGGGGAAAAAGTTTTTGTGTAAAAACATGCTTTTTTTTTTTTTTTTTTTTTGGTGAAAAGGTCCAATAGCTTTCATCAAATAATCAAAGGACATTTGATCCAAAAAGTCAACAACCACTAATCTAAACTATTCAAACAATTGCTCCACATTGTCCTAATCACACTAGGAATGGACTTTTCAAAAAGGAAATACATTTTTCACATAAAAGTCATCTGATCTAATAGGGTGCCTAATATTTTTAAATTTAAATGTTCATGGAATAGTAACACGCCATATAATATATTCTAAAATATAAATTACTGTGAAACAACAGTCACTAGGTCTTAGAGTGTCAAGCCTCGAAGAAAAGCAGCAATAAAGGTTAATGCAGTTATATGAATGAGCCTATAAAGCAAACCTAGTGAGGCGGGGTAGGGTCCAAGGTCAAGTTATGCCTCTAAGAATTTTGTGGTGTTTGTGAATTCACTTGACCCTCCTGAGCCTACATTTTGGTCCCTTCGAGCTCTTAGGGGTTATAGTTCTGTGACCCTTGAACATGGTGAATATGCAATTATCTCAACTCTCAAAGCTTATCATCTGGCTTTCATGTTCTTATTGACAGTCTTACCTAATAAATCAATTAAATGCTGCTATAAAGTGGGGTTTATTTACTTTGGCCTAGCAACAACTAGAAAAGGACTTTTAAACTAAGGTGCAGAGGAACCATGGAGAAAGTGTGAAAAAGCACCTGTAAGAGAGACCTAGATCCTGATTTTAGTGCCGGATGTCCTATGACAGATGATGAAAACCATTTCCAGAACACAACATGGGAGAAAAAAATGTTGAGGAGGAGTCCAAAAGAGAAAGCAGGGAGTTCGCATCGTGGCACAAGGGAAAGGAATCTGACTAGTATCCATGAGGATGCAGGTTTGATCCGTGGCCTCGCTCAGAGGCTTAAGGATCTGGTGTTGCCGTGAGCTGTGGCCTAAGTCACAGATGAGGTTCGGATCTGGTGCTGTTGTGGCTGTGGTATTGGCCAGCAGCTGTAGCTCTGACTAAACCCCTAGCCTGGGACCTTCTATACGCCGCAGGTGTGGCCCTAAAAAAACAAAAATAAAAAAATAAGAAAGAGAGAGAGAAAGCGGAAGAGACAGACCTTTAGGAAGCCAACTAATTACTGAAAAAGATACTGGATGATAGCTCACGTATAACTTAATCTAACGTCTAACTGTACAGATATCAGAGCTTCAGTTCAAAGATTTCAAGCTGCCCAAATTCATAGGGCTGGCAACATAATAAAGGATAGATCATCCAAAGGAAAATACAAATTGCTGGTAAAAGTGTAAAACATTTTTCAAATAAAAGGACAAAGCAGTCCTAACAATCAACTTGTCTCCAACTGCTTACAATATTTAAAAATGTAACCAGACTTCTTTGGATTGATTCTGTGCAATTTGAATCACCCAGATTTAAAATGCAAAAACTGTCATTATGAAATCTATCTCATACATGCAAGTGTAGT
The DNA here is from genome assembly GCF_054392235.1 of Sus scrofa. Lineage (NCBI taxonomy): Eukaryota > Metazoa > Chordata > Mammalia > Artiodactyla > Suidae > Sus > Sus scrofa. Next base: position 42,557,669 of record NC_139401.1, on the reverse strand, counting down.
TTTTGAACCCGTGCTGACTGGACGTCTACACTCTTGTAAATCCCTGTGTGTGATATGAAGCTACAACATCAACTCAGTCCTTTGGGGCTCTCACCTGCATCCGATCTGTCCAACATCCAAGATCTGTCGTATGTAAAATATGTCTATGTCATACCTGCACAGAGACTGTATGACCCAATATTCGCCCAAAACAGGCTTCCACATTTCTTCTCAACTGTTGGTCTCTGTGATCCAATTATACTATAGTTATAATATACTTACATAATTACGCTATACTTGATCTATTGTTAAATAGGTTTTTTCACATTAGCTGAGGATTATGTATAGATTCAAATCCATCTGTAAAGGCCAAAGGCTAAAACGGCCCATTAACCGTCAGATAAACCCCAAAGCTCAATCATGAAGATATCAAAAACTCAGAACCCAAATAAATGTAATTCTTATATTTTTGCCCAACATTAAAAGTTAATAAAGTAAGAGTCCTAGCTTATTTTTGAGGGAAAAAGCACTTAAAAGAAAAAAAAAAGATGCAGTATGTGCTGCCAAGTTCTGGGTTAAAATGCCTAAAACACTCCCAGCAGAAATGCTTCTTCAGGGCGAAGTGATGTATTAGAGCAAAAAAAAAAGGAAACTGTGGTATGTTGTGGACTTGCTGGCAGGATTCAGACCATGAGTCAACCTTCTTGCGAAACGGCTTTTCTGTCTCAGATGATGAGATTCAAACCCTGCTGCTCTTACCCAGCACGGCATTCTGGCCGGCTGTGCTCTTGGTTCTTTTAGGGGAGCTCAGCTCAGATCCCGCGTTGCTGTGGCTGTGGTGTAGGCCGGCGGCTGTAGCTCCGATTTGACCCCTAGCCTGGGAACCTCCATATGCTGTGGGTGCAGCCCAAAAAGACAAACACACACACACAGGTGGCAAAAGTCTAATCCCCCAGGACTAGCCAGTGAGTGTTTTATAAGTGTTGTCCCCGTGCTAGTGCTGAGTGTTGGGCAGATGTGGCATGCTGCTGGGGTGATCTCAGTCACTTCCAGGATCTCCTGGCTAGAGGCACTGGAGGCAGCTGTTTTCCCTTCCTGGGAACTCCTGTCATGGGTTTAAATTAAACCACTGCTCACACATAACTGAGGGCCTCCTGACTCTGCATCTGTACTCCTCTTGGTCCCTCCTGTTCCTTTTGCTTTTTTATTTTCCACCCTCTTTATCTCTACCTGTTAAAATCCTACTTATCTCTCAAGGTCTGGGCATTTTGGGTTCAGATTCATAATATTAACATTTCTCTCATTGTATGAATGTCCATGATCTTCTCACTTGATTGCTTCCTGCAAGAGGATGGGGCACCTTGTGGGCAGGGACACTGCTTAACTGCTCTTGATATACCTCTTTCCCCGTGATTTAGCAACTGCCTGGCATATGGCAGGCATATGCCAGCCTGGGCACCAAAGCCCCTTCTGCCTATAATGAGTTGCATTGAGGGGTACAGCGTTCTCTTTCCCTGGATGCGTTCAGAGCTACAGCCAGATAATTACCAAGGAGATGTGGTCTTGAGGATTAAAATCTTTCAGTGATTGGACTAGACTGTATTTTAAAAACTCCTTTGGCCCGAGACTCTGAATTATACATTGTCCATTGGAGGTGGGCTTTTTTTTGCCCCTCTCCCTAAAGAGAGCTGATTCAGAAGTTCTCAGGAGCAGATTTTAAAACCCTCCACCACTGGGTTTTGGACATTTGCTGTATTGGTATCAGCTCATGAGTAAGAACGAGGCAGGTAAAATCATGAGACTCAACTGCTATACTTAAAAGAACATCAAGAAATATAGACACAAAGTAAGTTCAAGTTGTCGGATATAGCATACAAGCTCTACAAGAAGGGAGGGAAATCAAGAGAGCCAGAGCATCAGGAAAAGATTCAGAGAGAACTTTTTTTTTTTTTTTTTTTGGCCACACCTGCGGCGTGTGCAAGTTCCAGGGCCAGGGCTGGAACCTGAGCCACAGCAGTGACAACTCCTAGATCCTTAACCCGCTGAGCCACCAAGGAACCCCAAGAGGCACTTCTGTGTTAAGAAAGAAAAACAGGGAAGGAATGGAGGGACGAAATAAACTTGATGCAGCACAGTGGACAAAAGAGCAGTGTGCCTACAGCCATGTTAGGGACGGTAGGAAGTGCTACTTGTCCAACAAAGTGAGGATAGATACGTGGTGGGGGGCGGGGAGGGAGCTTGAGAGGCTGGCAAATGACCATTGAGCATCCTGAGCAGAACAAAGTGATCAAAACAATGTTTAAAAAAATCAAGTCTGGAGTTCCCGTCCTGGCTCAGTGATTAACGAATCCGGCTAGGAACCATGAGGTTGTGGGTTCGATCCCTGGCCTCACTCAGTGGGTTGAGGATCTGGCGTTGCCGGGAGCTGTGGTATAGGTCACAGACGAGGCTCGGATCTGGCGATCTGGCGTGGCTGTGGCTGTGGCGTAGGCCGGCGGCTACATCTCCGATTCGACCCCAAGCCTGGGAACCTCCATATGCCGTGGGAGGGGCCCTAGAAAAGACAAAAGACAGAAAAAAAAATCAAGTCTGGGAGAACACTGCAGGGTGGACATAAAGGGCCACTGGGAAGATGGTCATAACCTGGCGAGCTGAAGGGGTGAAGGGACTGTTCTGGGGTGGGGGAGACACCGGAAAACAGAGAGAGGGAACAGCCCAAAGGGAAGGTTAGAAGGATCTACTGACTGGTTGTAGAAGATTAAACAAAAGGATGTGTCAAAAATGATGGAAACGGTGGTGGTGCCAAGAACAGAGTCAAGGAAGTGAGGCAAAGAAGCTGGGTTGGAGGGCAAGGAGCCTTTCCAAATGTTGAATATGAAGTAAGAATAAGACATTCGAGTGTGAAATAACCGAGAGCAGATAAGCTACAAGACAGATGTTCAGAGGACGTATTATAGGAGTCAAACTAGAGACTTAAGAATTTTCTATAAATAAGAGAAAGGTGAAGTCCTAGAATGAAAAAGAGGGAGAGAGTGCATAAGAAAACCCCAAAGTGATGAATAGCTGAGCCCCGAGGCCATTTCAAAACTAGAAGTTCCCAGGAATATGGGCACAATGAAAGGAACAGAAAAGGAGCAACCAGTGTGGAATAAAAATTCAGGATCCAATAGTGTCACAGGAAGCACAAAAGAAGTTTCAAAAAGGACTTGAAATGGATGATGGATGATGGATGATGGATAAGGGCCAGGGCATGTTGAAGATACCTTTACAAATGAGTAGGGGGTTTTCGCATCTGAAGTATTAATGGAGTACATAAAATTATTTAATTGGTGAGCGGGCAGAAAAGGGCTGTAAAATATGGCTCTGTTTTACAATTTTTAATGACAAAAGAGAGATAAAGGAAGATGCTGCTATTCTTTGTGCAGAGATAGTTATAAAAAAATGAAAGATAAGTGTTAAATGTGCCTTGTTTTTGAGGAAGGTCATTCTGAATGTGTACTCTTCTGGGAGCTATTTTGTTGTATAATATAAGTAACATTGCAGATGCTAAGCACTGGCCATATCTTATAAGTATACGGGTAACATATTAAAATGTGCAAATCCTGACAAAAGTTCTAAGAGGTCTCCAAAAGTATTTAAAACTGATATGGGGACTATTAAGTAACTCCTGGGGTACTGTCAAGCACACACAAAGCTGCTATCTTTCTGAGTCCTCAAGAACCCTTGGGAAGCAATGCCTCTCACCTGCTTCTGAAACGCCAGTCTGTGTACCAGGGCTGATCCTGAACCAGATTTGCATCTACTTTTAATTGTGAACCATCTGGCAAGACATCATGGCCAGAAAGCAGTGGTTCTGGTCACTTTGGGTGTTCAAATCAAATCTGACTGATAAGAGATGGTATTAAAGGAATCCCAGGGCCTTTTCCACTGTCGCTGAAGAAGTAGAAGCTGAGTTCTGGACTAGGAGTGTGAACTACTGTGCAAAAAATGCTCCCTTCCTCCCCCCACATGGAAATGAACAAATCAATAGTGAATAGTGATCATGGAAAGATCCAGGTTTTGAGGGGCCTGAAGCCTATGTAATTTGGGTGACCTCTTTAAGAAGAATGCCAATTTACAAATGCAAGATTCAGTATGAAACTGGTTATCTATTTAGAATGAGAACCGGAAGGGCCCTGGAGCTGTCAGGCCACAGAGCATCAAGACCATCAGCTACATGGTAAATCCAGCTCTGCTCACAACCAACTACTTGGAGTAAAGTGTGGAAAGGGAGAAAGAGCCAGTGATAAGGCAGAGGAAAAATATAAAGACAAAATGCTCCTTAAGGAATAGTGACAAGAATAAAATCCCAGAAAGAACCCCGAATTGTGAAATACGGATGGTATGGAGATGGGAAAGAGGCAGAACTCCCAATCAATTGACACAAGACATTATCATCGTATTTCTTTTCCAGTGATGAAGAGTCATGCTGCTTCTAGGAGGCTTGCATACCAGAACCAGTCTTTTAGAAACACCAGTCCACTTCATTGCAGGCACTCAACAAGTGTTTGGTGAACAAATCGAATAAGCTAATGAATGAAAGGAGGGAAACGAGAGAAATACTTCTTTTTCCTCCTCTCTACCAGCACCTGCTTTTCTGATGCTCCGACGACATACCTGCATGGTTTTGCTCTAAGTGGCTGGAGTTGTCAAAGCAACAGCTCCTGCCAATCTCTTCTCTGGTGATTAAGACTGTTAGCCTGAATGGGCCAAGTCAAAAGCTTTCTCCACCCAAATTACTCTGTAAGCATGTTCAGAGTCTCCTCAAAAGACTTCTCCATAAAAATGGCTACTTTGGGGCACCCTCCTTACTCCCTCTCACCTGCTTTCTCCCTTTCTAAATCAGATCCTGCCAGTGCATTTCAGAATTGCTTAACATTCTTCCAGGTCGTGGACAGATGAGTGTGGGACTCTAGCTGGAGCTGAAACACAGTTCCTCACTTTAAGCCATTTTACCAATTATGACAACAAACCTAAGTGACAATTTAATATATGAGTCATGATGAGGTTTCCAGGAAGATCCGAGAGAAGCCTCAGGCAGCATTCAATTGGTCAGCTACACACCCAAACCAGGACGGGGTGGGGGGAAACAAGGTGGCCAGCTGGCTCATCACAGGACAAGATTCAGGCGGTGGAGAAGGAGATGAAAAGGGCATTCCCTTACCTGCCCTCAGCCGGTTTCACAGAGGGATTCTCTCCGGGCAATAAAAAGCCCTACACTTTCTGCAAGTTCCAAAAACCAACCAACCAACCAACCAAAAAAACAAAACAAAACAAAACAAAACAAAAAAAACACCCAGGCAAGGGGTAGGTTGAAACTAAGAGCCCCCCCCCCTTAAACCTTTTCCTAAATGATTCCTCTCCTTTCCAGTTACCAAATTTTCTAAGGAAAACAGGTGTAAGAAGATCGGGACTTGAGTTAACACTATGACTACCTCCATACTACAAAAATCTGTATAGTGACTGTCTGTTTAGGGCAAAGGAGGAGAAATCAAGCAAAGCAACTGCCTCAGGAATCAGGAGTGGGGGTCTTAAAGGGGAGAAAATCATTGTCCCTTCCCAGGTAGGTGATCCGAACTCTGGACAGTTACCTCAGTTTCTAGGTTTTGCGAAACTGGGACGCACAGAGTACCCACCTCGCAGGACTGCTGAGGATTGAGAAAATCCACGTAAACCGCTAAATACGACTGCACGGCAAGAGCTAGTTAAATGTTAGTATTTCATAGTAGTAGTAAAATGACTGTTCCTGCCTCCCCCCGGTTCACACCGCCAGCGAAATCGGCTCAACCCCACTCCCTCCTGGCAGGATCCGGGGCCCGGCCACGGTGGCACTCTCGCGTGCACAAGAGAGGACCCCCCCAAAAATAAACCCGCCACCCTGCGACTGCAGGTCCCCCACCCCGGGCCGGCCAGGGTCCCTCGGGGCTATCGATGCAGTCCACACTGACCTGAGATGCCGCCTCCTATCACGACTACGTCGACCATGTGGCCCGCGTTGTTCGCCTTCTCCTGACGCTCCATGCTCTGGCCGAGGCTCTCCCGGGGCGTGGGGATAGGAGTGGGGCTGGCCAAGGGCGGAGCGGACTTTTCTACCGACTCTCGGGGGGAGCCCGAGGGCGGAGCCGATTCTTCCATCGATACCCGGGTGGAGTCGGGCGCTGAGGGCGGAGCGGGCCCTGGTACTGGTACTCCCGGAGAACCCGGGGGCGGAGCCCATCCTTCCACCGCTGTTAGGGGGTAACTTAACCCTAAGAGCTGGGTGGACTCTTGGGTCGACACTTGGGAGTTCATGGGTGTTAGAGGTCCTGGTATCGAACTCCGGGGCGTGCTGAGCACTGAGGGCGGGGGAGACCCTTGGATCGACACTATGGAGGAGTCGGAGAGCGGGACAGATGCCTGCACCGAACTCCCGGAGAGGCCGAACACCAAGGGCGGGGCAGACCCTCTTACCACCTCATGGGACGGTTCCAAGAGCGGGGTGGATCTTTGTTCAGATAGTCGGTGGGAGTCGGGTACTGAGGCCTGGCTGGACTGTTGTACTGACAGTCGGGGGGAGTTATAAGGTGTGGGGGGTACCTGCACCGAACCCCAGGGGGAGCCCTGTACTGAGAGCAAGGATAATCCAAGTACTGACGCTTCGGGAGTGTTAGTGGGTGGTGGAGGTGCTGGTACCGATATTCTGAGGAAACCGGGCATCGAGGGCGAGATGGATCCTTGTACCGGCCCTCGGAGGAAGTTATTGGGTCTAAGAGTTTCTGGGACTGATTCCCCAGGGGAGGCGGACACGGAGGGTGGGGTGGGCTCTTGGGGGGACAACTGGGGGGAGGCTGAGGGCGGGACAGATCCCTGAACAGATTCTGGGGGGTTGCTGGTGTTCAGGTTAGAGGCTGGGGCGGCCCCATCTGAGGTGGTCGAGCGGGGGTCAGACATGGGGATCCGGTTGCTCAGGCCGCGGGCGCCAAAGCCCCAGAGGCCAATCTTGATGTCCTTGTCAGTTATCGGGCCAGGACTGGAGCCGAGTCGCGAGGGCGCGCTGAAGCTTCGGGAGTGTGTTACGTCTGGTGAGGACGCGTTCGACGGGGAGCTGGAAAACGGACGGGAGGCAGTCCGCCACTCAGAATGGATGCTCCATGCGGATGTGGAGGACGTGGCCGCGCCCAAGGTGGAGGCCGGGTCGGAGATCCGGGCGGTTACCGGGTCCTGGGCTCTGGACGCGCGCTCTCCCTGCCGCCCGCTCCCGCCGCCGCCAGTGGAAGCCTCTGAGTAGGGAGCGCTCATTGTTCTGGAGCGCGCGGGTGGAGGGCGGGGCTGAGGGCGAGGTTCTGGTCTCCTCCGCCCCTCCCTCACAGGCGCGCTCCTCACCCGCCCAAGCGGTGCCTGATCCGCCCTCTCGGAGGCCCGCCGCCGGAGCCAGGCTCACTCGGGGGCGGGGAAACGAGGCGCTGAAGCGGCCTGGCTCCGCCTTCCCCGTCTGTACCGGGCGCGCGCGCGCGCGGGAAGCCCTCCCGCCTGGTGTGGCCCGGCAACGCCTCTAAAGTGGGGGGGTGTGGCCAGAGAGCGTGGGCGTGGCCACGTGGGGCTTTCAACCTGGTGCTTTCATTGTTACGCTGAAAGGCGGGGGGTAACTGGGCTGGTGCCCGGGGGGAGGGGCTGGTGCTTAGAGCAGCGCGTACTGAAGGAAGCGGACCTGGAAGGTGTGATGGCAGGGCCCCCCCCAACCTGGTCTTGCTCCTTTGTGACGTCACAAGTGGCCGTTGAGGTCTGCGCAGTCGCGTCTCGCGAGGGGGCGGGGTGAAGTGGGCACTGTGCCCAGAGCGGCACTTGGCGGTTATTTGTTCTCCGATGGGGGTTTTTTTCAAGCTGATGTTGTTGTTGTTTTTTTAAGCTGATGTTCTTAACCAAAATCAAAGCAAGTAGGAGACAAAATTAAGAACTCAGCTACCACGGATGAAGTGAGACCTGAAGTTTAAAAGCGAAGGTTGAAAACAAGCAAACGAACATGTGTTAAAAAAGGGCTATTTAATGCATATGTTTTATTGTGCAGTCAGCCTCTTGTCTTGCTAGTTTTATCCCTTCCTTAAATTTCCTCCTTATCCTCCTAAAGCTGAATTTGTCATCGTTAGAACCCTCAAAAGATGTCATTTTGACAGGAATTCAAAGTGATGAGAACTCTAGGAGTTTCACTAATATCCATTCCCACTTACAAACATTTCTCTTGCCTGCCTGCCTGCCTGCCCGCCTCCCCTACCTCCAATCTGTATCAAATAATATCTTGTTGAGGAAACCGTACATAAATACAGATTTAGCTTTTTCCTTATCCGATTTTAATAGCTTTTACTTTCTAGCAAAGGAGTTGAGACTTTTGACTATAAATTGGTATACGTTTTTAGACTTTGAAGCAGAGAGAGGAAATAATAGATATAAAGAATTCAGCCCTTTTTTAAAAAAATGATCTTTACTCTTTCCATCATAGCTTGTTTACAGCGTTCTGTCAATTTTCTACTGTACCGCAAGGTGACCCAGTCACACATACACATATACATTCTTTTTCTCACACTATCATGCTCCCTCATAAGTGACTAGATAGAGTTCCCAGTGCTATACAGCAGAATCTCATTGCTTATCCATTCCAAAGGCAATAGTTTGCATCTATTGAATTCAGCCCTTTCTAATGTGACTCTTTCTCCTCAGTCCCACTGCTTTGATTTCTTTTCATTCACGTATTTAATTTCATACTATGTGCTAGGCTCAGGGCAGGATACTTGGGATATACTGGGGATGCAAGTCAGTTGGAGATTTTCATTGAACACGCAGAGGAGCTGTGGAGGAAGTAACTTGGTGTGTCAAGTCAAACGCTGAGAAATACTATTTTGGAACTATCCATAGTGATAAAGTGTTAGGGTGTCCCAACCATTCTGGAGGTTATCTTGGGGGGGGGGTATGTAAAAATGTCCTAGAGAGAACAATGTGGGTGAGAGGCCCTGTGGTAGAAGCATGGTTCATTGGAGCAGCTGAAAGCCAGCCAGTGAAGCTCCGGCAAGGGGAGAAGCCAGGAGACAAAGCTGCTGAGGTCAGCTGAGCCAAAGTAAGATCTTTCATCTAAACCAGTGGAAGCCACTGAAAGATTTTAAGCGAGGAACAATATGATAGACTGAATTTTGAAAAGATCCCTTTGTCTGCCATGTGAATGATGGGTCAAAGGGGCCAAGAGTGGATAGATACAGGGAGACTATAGTTTGGAATTCTTCAAAGAGATTATGGCATCTTGGACTAAGGTCAGTGGTGGCGGTGGAGCTGGAGACCTGTGGACATATTAGAGACATTTATACGTAAAAAGTGACAGCGCTTGGTTGTGACTAGGATTTGGAAGATCATAAGCATGTTTTTGGGCATGTTGAGTTTCAGATGCCTCTGCAGCATCCAAATGATGATCCTATATAGTAGGAAATTGATTATAAAGCCTGAGATTCAAAGTGGGAGTTCAGCTGGAAATAAAAATGGAGGAATCTTACTATATAAATAGTGGGTGGAAGAGATGGGCAGAAATAGGAGTATTGTTCTCTCTTCACTTTACTTGTTTGAATTGTATATTTAGTTTACCTTTTGTAATAAAGAAATAAAAGTTATTTTAAGGTAGCTAAATAGGAGTTCCCGTTGTGGCGCAGTGGTTAATGAATCCGACTAGGAACCATGAGGTTTCGGGTTCGATCCCTGGCCTTGCTCAGTGGGTTAAGGATCTGGCGTTGCCGTGAGCTGTGGTGTAGGTCACAGACTAGGCTCGGATCCGGTATTGCTGTGGCTATGGTGTAGGCCGGCGGCTACAGCTCTGATTCGACCCCTAGCCTGGGAACCTCCATATGCCGCGGGTGCCGCCCTAGAAAAGACAGAAAAAAAAAAGATAACTACATAAATAATTGTGACATATCCTGCAAGTATTATTTCCTTCCTTTGTGACCTTGGGCAAATTGCTTAACTTCTCCTCAACCCATCTCCTCAACCGTGGACTTTCTTAAGTTGTTGTATAGAGTTTCTGCAAGATTCCAGCAGAAAACAGCAAACTTCAATCATATCATTTGAAGACAGTATCCTAAAGAAAGTATTTTAAAAGATGTGGGAAGGAGTTCTCCTGTGGCTCAGCGGGTTAAGGATCCAGTGTTGTCACTGCCGCAGCTTGGTGCAGGTTCAATCTCTGGCCTGGGAAGTTCCACATGCTTCGGGCAAGGCTGTAAACAAAACCAAAAAGAAACAAAATCTACAGCTACTCTCTAAGTGTTGGGAGTCAAAATTGCGACTACACACTGTATTGTACTGGGACCAATTAGAGGGCCCCTAAACAGCCTATATTATTCTGTATATGAATTCAGAGAACATATAGCCAATAGTGCCTAACACATATATTTTCTTTTTACAGCCGCACTGCAGCGTATGGAAGTTCCTGGGCTAAGGGTCGACTGGAGCTGCACCTGCCAGCCTATGCCACAGCCACAGCAACATGGGATCCGAGCCTCATCTTTGCCCTGTGCTGAAGCTTGTGGCAGTGCTGGATCCTTAACCCATTGAGTGAGGCAAGGGATCAAACCAGCATCCTCAAGGACAATATGTTGGGTTCTTAACCCTCTGAGCCACAATGGGAACTCTGTGTCTGACATCTTGAATGATGCCTAAGAGTCATATAGGTTCAGTTTATGGGATCTCAGTGGAATTAAACAGAAAAAAACCTCAGCCATTCTGCCCTGAAAAGACCAACATCTAAGCTGACAAACCGTGCACACATGTCACTTCTGGGCAGAGAGGCCTTTCTCTCACTTGCTCTTTTTGGAGCAGGGGTGGGGGGCATGCCCGCAGCATGTGAAAGTTCCTGCACCAGGGATCAAACCCATGCCACAGCAGTAACCAGAGCCATAGCAGCAACAACACCAGATCCTTAACCTGCTGAGTCACCAGGGAACACAGAGGGTCCTTTCTTGAAAGGGGAAATGAGTGGCACGTGCCTTCCGCAGCACCCAGGGCAGGCTTCTCAATAATTAGCTTTGAACTTGTGTTTTGTTAGGCGAAGCCCAATGAGACCATGGAGCAGGCCCGGGGACAGAGGAGAAAAACACAAAATGCATGTACTCTGTTCTTTATTGCCTCATTTGCATGTAGCGTTCATGGTTCCTGTTTTGAACAAGGGGCTTTGCGTTTGCCTTTTGCACTGGGCCGTGCGAAATATGATCCTGGCCCTGACAGCAGCCCTCCTTGACTAGGCTCCAATTCTGAATAAATGTCTCTTCTCTTAGCCTACTGTGAGTAATACATCTTCTACCGTATGTAGTATAAATACATTAACGTCACCCGGTCATATATCTATTGCCACATTATGGGGTACTGATTTTCTTTTACTACTTTTTCTACTTTTTTTTTTTGCTTTTCAGGGCCGCACCCACGGCATGTGCAGGTTCCCAGGCTAGGGGTCTAATCAGAGCAGTAGTCACCAGCCTACGCCACAGCCACAGCAACACCAGATCCCAGCTGTGTCTGCGACCTACACCACAGCTCATGGCAACACCAGATCCTTAACCCACTGAGCGAGGCCAGGGATTCAACCCGCAACCTCATGGTTCGTAGTCGGATTCATTAACCACTGCGCCACAACGGGAACTCCTGTTCTACTCTTAAAAAGAGCATAAATGCTGAGAATTTATGCTTATTTCTGTTCTTTTATCTGTCTTTCTTCCTCTAATTTTCTACCCATCCACTACTCCATTGTAAATGATTACAAAACAAAATTCAACTTAGGAAAATTTTAAGATCTTGGCTTTATTCAACAATCCATGAATCAGGCAGCATCTGATCTAGCAAATAGAAAGGAGCTCCAAGGTGCTGTACAAAATGAAAGACTTTTTTTTTGGCCATCCACGGTATATGGAGTTCCCGGGCCAGGGATCAGATCCGAACCTTGTCTGCGACCTACACCACAGCTCATGGCAATGCTGGATCTTTAACCCACGGAGCGAGGCCAGGGATCGAACCTGCGTCCCAGTGCTCCCAAGATGCTGCCCATCCCATTGTGCCACAGCAGGAACTCCCCAAATGAAAGACTTTTATAGGCAGAAGAGAACAGGAAAAGGAGAGCTATACTGGGCAAAAAAGCACATTTGTGGAGTTCCTGTCGTGGCTCACTGGTTAACGAATCCGACTAGGAACCATGAGGTTGCAGGTTCGATCCCTGGCCTCGCTCCATGGGTTAAAGATCCAGCATTGCCATGAGCTGTGGTGTAGGTCGCAGACAAGGTTCAGATCCCGTGTTGCTGCTGCTGTGGCTGTGGTGTAGGCCAGTGGCTACAGCTCCAATTAGACCCCTAGCCTGGGAACCTCCATATGCCGTGGGAGCAGCGCTAGAAAAGGCAAAAAGACAAAAAAAAAAAAAAAAAAAAAAAAGCATATTTGTGATATCGAGGTTACTTTCCCGTAAGGGGTGATAGGAGTCTATCTAGCTAACCCAACTAGTCCTTATCAAGCAATTCCTGATTGACTAGTTTAAGATTCCATTTCTAGGAGAGGTGAAATTGTAGTTAAACCTCAGTATGATGATGTGGGGCTTAGCATAAGTGACCCCATTTTGGACTTGTTGTCTTGTTTGTAACAAAATGAAAGAAGATGACTGTGATTATCTTTGTGGAAGAGACAGCTATCCCCAATACCTGTTTTCCATTTCTCCCTTAGGAATAGAACCCACACTTTTTGCAGCTCAGAATAAAGCCTATAATTTCCCAACCTCTCTTGTAGCTAAATGTGACTAAATTCCGGAAAATACATACAATTGGAACTATCATGTGAAACTCCCAGGAAGTTTTCTTAAAGGAATGGATTGCCCCCTCATCTTCCCTTTCTGTTACCTGGAATATAGGCATGAAGTTTGGAATTCATGCTGCTGTTTGGGACCATGAGATAAAAGAAGGCTGGCAGAGTAATAAACTAGAAGGAATATGCTTACATTTGTAGACATTTCTAGACTTCTTTTACATAAAAGATACACTTCTTTTTGTTTGAGTCACTATTATTTGGAGTTTTCAGTCACAAGCAGCTGAACTTCATCCTTCTGATATAGTTCTTTAAATCAATGTAGAACAGTAAATGTGCATCTACTGTTGCCCTGCTCAAAAAGTACACTCCCAACTGTTCTTTTTAGTTCCACCTTACCAGGGGCTAAGAATCTCCTTTCTTGCCTCTCATCCCTATTTTTTTGGTCAAGGATGGGTTGGGGAAGGAGACTTACGAATGTCTAATATTGTTGAAAGGTGGCTGTGCAGAGGTCCAGTTGGCCAGAAGAGAGAGAGGGGAATCCCTTTAACTCAGCACTCTGGTTTCTGTAACAGAAAACTCATCCCTCCCATTCTTCAGTCCTTCCATTTAAGCCTCTCCTTTGCCATCTCTTCCCACTTGACCTAAACTCTGTCTCATCTCATCTCTGGGAAAGGAAAAGCTGTCACACACATTTCTGAGACCCTTCATTTGACATAAGAGTCAGAATTTTCTTTAAATATTTTTTTCCTGTATATTTTTTTCTTTTCAGCCACACCTGCAGCCTATGGAGGTTCCGAGGCTAAGGGTTGAATTGGAGCTGCAGCTGCCGGCCTATGCCACAGCCACAGCAACACCAGATCCGAACTGTGTCTGCGACCTACACCCGAGTCCTCATGGATACTAGTTGGGTTCTTAGCCCACTGAGCCACAATGGGAACTCCACAGATGGAATGTTTAAGTTGCAGTCTATGTGTATAATTTAGAAGTAAATATATTCAGTGGGAGTTGTTTTTTTTACAGCTGCACCTGCGGCCTACAGAGGTTCCCAGGCTAGGTGTTGAATCCGAGCCATAGTTGCAGCAATGCTGGATCATTTAACCCACTGCGCCTGACTGGGGATTGAACCGGCACCTCCACAGCGACCTGAGCCCCTGAAGTCAGATTCTTAACCCACCGAGCCACAGCAGGAAACTCCTTTATTTTGTCTTTTTTGTTGTTGTTGTCTTTTCTAGGGCCGCTCCCTTGGCATGTGGAGGTTCCCAGGCTGGGGGTCTAATCGGAGCTGTAGCTGCCAGCCTACGCCACAGCCACAGCAACGCAGGATCCTAGCCACATCTGCAACCTACACCACAGCTCACAGCAACCCCAGATCCTTAACCCACGGAGCAAGGCCAGGGGTCGAACCTGCAACCTCATGGTTCTTAGTTGGATTTGTTAACCACGGAGCCATGATGGGAACTCCTATTTTGTCTTTCATGTGGACTCTGGAGGAGTGAAATTTGCCTTCAGTGTATCAGTGAGAGCAGAGAGGGCAGGGAAAAGCATAGAACACAACCAGAATAATACTCGCGATATGGCCCCATGGTGAGAAGGAATCACACTGATTGTCACTGATAGTATAGCCGAGATAGGACGTATATGGACCATATTAAATTCTCCAAAGAGTGTACCACCTACAAAAAGAAATATAAATGTTTACAGTTGAGTGTCTTAATTCGTAGAGCGGTGAGGTAGGAATTAACTACATCAGCTCAGCGGGTCAATGGCTTAAGTTTCTATGCTCAGAACACAAGAGCTGCTGGCCCCTTTAAAGAGGTCCTTGTGTGTGGTTGGTGACAGGGGATCAGGGAGAAGTAAGGCTTTTCCAAGCACATCCTCATCACTTCTTTCCCAGACTTCTGGTCAGCAAGGATATTGGATAATTTTTTTAATGCGGTCTCTGGCTGTCTACATCAATAGCCTCTAGAGGGGCCGTGTCTGACATTTATAAACGTGTTTACTCTTCTCTTCACCTAAATAGACGAGAATCGGACAACCCTGTGAATCATGTGGCTCCGGGCAATTTGAAGTCCAGGCTCTTTAAATCATCCCTTTAACTTTCAATATTTCAAGACATAATTTGAACAACAAGTACGATTTAAAAAAAAAAAAAAAAAAAAAAAAAAAAAAAACAACCCAAAATAGGCAGTGCTCTCCTTTGAGTAGATAAACAATTAAGCTCGAATCAGCCTCATTTAAGAGATGCAGCTCCAGGCCTTCCTACCACCGGGGGACCAGGAAGGCAATGGAAAATGGTAAGGTAAACACACAATTAGCTACACAATTTGATCAATATGGAGCTGGAACCACAGGCAAAGAAGACCTTCCTTAAAAGCCTCATCTTAAGAGGGCCTTGAATTATACACCAGATAACTGATTTCCATTTCCTCCACTTGTTTTTGTATAAATACGCTTCAAAAAAAGCTGAGGGCCAGGGTGGGCTCTTCTCCATTTCTCCCACATTGATTTTTCTACCTTTCTCTGCCCTGCGCTGACTCCCATGGAACACAGAAGCTCCAACACCCTGGCCGTTTAGCTTCCAGTTGGGTTGGGCCATGGGGGTAGGGGTTGCCAAGAGATCGAAGGGCAGGAGAGAAAGGTCAGGGTGTTTATGCTGTCACCATCACTTTCGCTCCCCGCCCCCGTCCCACCCCCACCCCCAGCAGTTGTATGAAGTCCTGGCCGTGGTTGCTTCCGGCTAATGTCGCTGACCTGCCATCTTCCACACCTCCAACAGAAACAAATCCGACTAGGAACCATGAGGTTGCAGGTTCAATCCCTGGACTTGCTCAGTGGGTTAGGATCCAGCGTTGCAACGAATCATGGTGTAGGCTGGCGGCTACAGCTCCGATTCGACCCCTAGCCTGGGAACCTCCATATGCCGCAAAGGTGCGGCCCTAAAAAGACAAAAAAAAAAAAAAAAAAAAAAAAAGACGAAAAAAAAAGTCTATTTAAAAAGCCCTGGAGTTCCCATTGTGGCTCAGCAGGTAAAGAACCCAACTAGCATCAATGAGGAAGCGGGTTCAATCCCTGGCCTTGCTCAGTGGGTTAAGGATCTGGCCTTGCCTCAAGCTGCGGTGTAAGTCACAGATGCCGCTCAGATCTGGCGTTGCTGTGGTTGTGGCTGTGGCTGGCGGCTACAGATCCGATTCGACCCCTAGCCTGGGAACCTCCTTATGCTGAGGGTGGGGCCCTAAAAAGAAAGAAAAAAATGAATAAAAAGCCCAGTGTTTCTGATCATGAGATCCTGATTAATGATCAACTGCATCAATATGACCCTCTGATAAGCAAGACCTTGGAGCTATGTTTACCTTCTATGCTCTATTTTTGAAAAAAATCCCTTAAAACTATTTCAGAAAATGAGGCTGTAATCCCAGTGGATAGGCATGGGGAATATAACATTCTAAATTTGCTGAGCTGGGAAAGAATGTTTATCAGTCACCACTATCCTTTGCCTGGGGGTGAAAGTTCTTTAGAACAGTTTGAACTACTAAGTATGAGCATGAGTCAGCCACATTATTTTCAACTGTTTCATGTTCCAAGTTAAAAAAAAAAATTGGAGCTATCAGCTCTGGCTGCAAGGACAGAGGCCCTGTGTCCATAGAAATGCTTCCAGTTTACATCTGTGATACACTAAAATAAAATTTTGTTTGTTTGTTTTTGGGGCCGCACCCGTGGTACATGGAGGTTCCTAGGAAAGGGGTCAAATCAGAGCCCTAGCCGCTGGCCTACACCAAAGCCCCAGCAACGCCAGATCCTAGCATTTGTGACCTACACCACAGCTCACGGCAACGCCGGATCCTTAACCCACCGAGCAAGGTCAGGGATAGGACCTGTGCCCTCATGGATGCTAGTTAGACTCGCCTCTGCTGAGCCACAACGGCAACTCCAAGATAAAATTTTTTAAAATTCCTGAGGAAACTGAAATCAGAAATCATGGTTATAATGATAAATTTTTTTAAAAAAATGGGAGTAACATAGGGACATCATAGACAGGGCAAGTTGAGTGAGTTATGGATAAAAAGTCATGAACAGGAGTTTCCTGGTGGCTAAGTGGGTTAAGGATCTGGTGGTGTCACTGCTGTAGCTCTGGTTACTGAAGTCACACAGGTTCAATCCCTGGCCTGGGAACTTCTGCATGTCGTGGGCATGGCCCAAAAAAGTCATGAGCATATTCTATGTAAGTAGTAAAGCTGGCAGACACTGTACAGTCTTCTGACCACTCCTATATGATTTGAAGAGGGGAGGGGTCTACAAAGCCTTGGATATTGTCTCTGAGCACGTAGTTTGGTATATAATGGGGATTTTCTCAGGATTTACTAGCGGGTCCAGTATGGGCAGTATACAGTAAGACTACGAATTTTTAGAACAGGGGTTCTTCACTGAGGGCCTCCTAATAAAATTCAGGGAGACCTATAATCTCGAAAAGGGAAAATCTACATCTTCACTGTCACTAGTCTCTAACTGAAATTAGCATTTCTTTCCATTTTGAATTGAATTGAATACTACCAGGGTAAGAAACCCTAGTAGTATGAACAGTACCTGTGACTTTGTCACAAACAAAAATCACAAGCATTGTTACATGATATTGTATTCCTTGCAGCTATCTTGAAAATCCTTTATTTCTTGCAGCTATCTTGAAAATCCTTTATCTTCACCACAATATTTCAAAATTAGTCACAAAGCCTACTGCTAGAGTTTGCTATTTCATGCACTAATAAAAAGTCACATGGGGAGTTCCTGTTGTGGCTTCGTGGTTAACGAATCCAACTAGGAACCATGAGGTTGTAGATTTGGTCCCAGGCCTCACTCAGTGGGTTAAGGATCCGGTGTTGCCATGAGCTGTGGTGTAGGTTGCAGACGCGGCTCATATCTGGCATTGCTGTGGCTGTGGTGTAGGCCGGCGGCTATAGCTCTGATTCGACCCCTAGCCTGGGAACCTCCATATGCTGCGGGGGTGGCCCTAAAAGGACTAGGAAAAAAAAAAGTTACATGGAATTCCCTGATGGCCTAGCAGTTAAGGACTCGGCATTGTCACTGCTGTGGCCTGGGTTACTGCTGTGGCGTGAGGTCAATCCCTGGCCCAGGAACTCCCACATGGCTGTTGGAAAGGCAGAATGCCACATATTACTGTATTATAAAGTTTTTAGTACTTTGATCATTGTGATCCTTTGTAATCTTAGATCATTTACTTTTTAATTTAGAAAAATTATTATCCAGACTGCTGAAAGGGCCATGAGACAAAAATTGTTAAGATCATCTGCCTTAGTCAACCAGCTCTGACTTAGAAATCAATGGAAGTTTTCTAGTCTTCATTGGTTTTTAGGTCTCAATGAGCAGTTCTGTCTACCTTCTGAATGGTCAGAACAGGAGGGAATAACTTCCATGGATAACACTCCCAGGAACAACATTCTCCATTACTTTTTCTTTCTTTCTTTCTTTCTTTCTTTTGCTTTTTGGGGCTGCACTCACATTATATGGAGGTTCCAGGCTCGGGGTCAAATCAGAGCTGTAGCCCCTGGCCTACACCATAGCCACAGCAATGCCAGATATGAGCCACGTCTGCAACCTACACCACAGCTCATGGCAAAGCCGGATCCTTAACCCACCGAGAGAGGCCACGGATCGAACCTGCATCCTCATGGATGCTAGTCAGATTTGTTTCCACTGAGCCACGATGGGAAGTCCCCATTCTCTATTACTTTTCTTGTTCCCATTGAAGGATAACAATACACCTCACCAAAAATATCACTTTGGCATAAAGATTACTTTGAACTAGAGACCGATGAGAATCAACAGGAGCAAACTGAAGCCTTCCAGAGCTTTTCTTATCTAAATAAAAGCATACACTTCTGAGAAATGAGGACTGCCACAAATCCCCTCTCCCAGGCAAGTTTTTTGGCCATGAAGAAGATGGAGTTAACACCAAAATGGACCTGCACAAATAAGCCTTACTTCCCATTAGTTTCTGTCCTCTATTTACCTTCCCACAGCTTGCTGCTCTCGGAAGCCTAAAACATTGTCTTATCAAATCTCTGCAAGTTTATTGTTTTGTTGTTAAGATACTATATAAGCCCAAGTTTTAATAGCTTCTCTGAGTCACTCATCACTGAGTTCTCTCATGTGTATGCATGATGCACAGGTTAATACATTTCTGCTTGCTTTTTTCTTTTTCATCTGTCTTCTGTTAGTCTAATTTATAGGCCCTACCCATCTGGAGAACCCAAGATGGGTAGGGAAAAAGAGTCTTATCCTTCCCTAAACCGTTTTGTAAACATCACTTGTCCATACGTGAGGAGCAAAGGACAAAACTACCCAGTTTGATAGGTCAAAGTCATGGTTGGCTTATAAATACCTGACATCCCGGCAGAAGCAGCAAATGGCCCCTTGAACATTTAGACGAAAAATTTTTTCTGCCCTATTATCTTTGGGCTACGTGGACTCACCACTGCAAGCAGGCTTCCAGTTGTTTCAACAGGAATACTTCCCCCTTGAACTTTTTTTTCCTTGGGCCACACTTACATAGAGCATGTGGAAATTCCTGGGCCAGGGCTCAAACCCACACCATAGCAGTGATCCAAGCCACAGCAATGACAACACTAGATCCTTAACCTGCTGAACCACCAGGGAACTCCTTCATGTTGAATTTTTGTTAACGACTTAGATTGTGTGTTCATTTCTATTGCACTGTCAATTGGATTGCACACTTCCATATGACAGGGCCGTGTCTGTGTTTCATGCCAGGAAATATACTTAATATAGATTGGTACCTGCTCACCATCATCACTGAAGCTCTTTCTAAATGATAGTCCACATAAACCATTAGCAATCATCCTTGACTCATATACGTATCACTACTGAAATGTTAACACTTCAATTTTCAAAATATTGTTGTTTGGGAAAATCCAAGCCAGATCGGTAGTCTAGTTAATCGTATTGCCAAAGTCATTTTCCCGTTTGGCCCTCTACTCTCCTACTGCACTCCCCGCCTCCCACACCTACATTCTATGAACCAGCAAGAGCAGCACCATGTTTTAAAATATCACCCCTTAGGAGTTCCTGTCGTGGCTCAGTTGTTAATGAGTCTGACTAGCATCCATGAGGTCGCAGGTTCGATCCCTGGCCTCACTCAGTGGATTAAGGATCCGGAGTTGCTGTGAGCTGTGGTGGAGGTCACAGACATGGCTTGGATCCAGCGTTGCTGTGGCTGTGGTATAGGTCAGCAGCTACAACTCCGATTCAACCCCTATCCTGGGAACCTCCAAATGCCATGGGTGTGGCCTTAAAAAGCAAAAATACAATAAAATGAAATAAATCACCCCTTCATTTGTGCTGCATCCTGGGCTTCATTCTCCCTCTATATGAATTTCTGCCTGGAGGATCTCTGTTTGTGCTTCTAGGCTACATTACATTTACTGTACCTCTCAGTAAATCCTGTGGAGTCCCACTTGTTTCAAGGGTCTGGCTTCCTAATCAATCTACTTTCTTTCCCTCCTCCCCACTCCCAAATAAGTAAACTGAGGGTTTTTCTTGCCCTCCTCTCATCTCATTCTGCCATCTTTGTCTTTCTCCTCGCCTTCTTGCCCGCTTCACCCTTGTCTCATCCCTACACTTGGCGCCGTCCGTGTCAGAACTTTTAGATATGAACCTATTCTTTGTTTACAGGAAGGCCATTCAAAACAGGATCATTTTCATTTCATCATGTTATCCTAAAGCCATTTGCCAGAAGGATCCAGAGAAGATTCAGAGCAAGAACATCAGTTCCATAGCAGCCTCGGAGGGAAGATATATTCAATATGATTAATCCCTTGCTTCGAGGAAGAAGACAGATCCAATATTCCTAACTTGTTTAAGCTATCTGCTTCCCAGGCTGGCACATTGAATCAGGGATAGCAGACCCCCAGGCCTCCGGCTTTTCTATGCTCTTGCTTTCTCTCTCTCTCATTTTTTTCTCTCTTTCTACTCAGCTCCTACCTAAGTGAAATGTAAAATGTTTCAACTATTTAAATTTTATGTTACTATTTTATTTTATTTGTTTTTTTTAGTGCTGCACCCGTGGCATATGGAGGTTCCCAGGCTAGGGGTCAAATCAGAGCTGCAGCTGCCAGCCTACACCACAGCCACAGAGATGCAGGATCCAAGCCTTGTCTGCGACCTACACCACAGCTCATGGCAACACTGGATCCTTAACCCACTGAGTGAAGCCAGGGATCGAAGGAGCGTCCTCATGGACACTAGTTGGGTTTGTTACCCCGGAGCCACAATAGGAACTCCCTCAACTGTGTTTAAATTTTAAATATGAGTAGATAGATGCTTGGGGAAATTTGCCATAGGTAGAGGGTGGAGTTTGAGTAAAACACGGGATTCTGCAGTTATATGTCCTCCCGGGCACTTCCTAACCACTTTTTCTTGTTTACAGAATAGGCTGCCATTTGTCAAGTGAGTGCTTGCTGTATAGTCTAGGGGCCTTTTAATTTTTTGTATCCCTCTCTCTTGGATGGAGGAACTTTATATTTGAGCCAGGATTTTATTTGCTCAGCACTCTACTTTGCTCTCCCCAAATCTCGGAGGGTTATAGTTTTATCGGTGATATTTTAATAGAGTATTTCCATGTTTCCCAGGGAGATTATTACGTAGCTGATGACCTAGTGACTAGAAAGTCACTAAGTCCCTTCCATAAGATTCTTTCAGTTCTACCGCTAGTCCTTTTGTAGCTTTCCAAGCAGTTCTTGTACAATTGGCACAACACTGTAAATCAACTATACTTTAATTTAAAAAAAATAGGATGTATACATTTTATATCCCTTTTTAAGGAAATTCAGTCATCACGTCTTGTTTTTTAAAACTTTTTTTTTTTGGCTTTTTTTTTTTAAGGGCTGCATCCGTGGCATATAGAAGTACCCAGGCTAGGGGTCGAATCGGAGCTACAGCTGCTGGCCACAGCCACAGCCACAGCAATGCAGGATCCGAGCCACGTCTGTGACCTACATCACAGCTTATGGCAACACCGGATCCCTGGCCCACTGAGCGAGGCCAGGGATCGAATCCACATCCTCATCGATCCTAGTTGGGTTCGTTAACCACTGAGCCACGAAAGGAACTTCTACAACCTTTGTTCCGTTGAATATTATTCCTTCTATCCTATTGGTATTTATTCATTTTAAGGACTTTATTGAGATATATTTGACCTACAACAAGCTGCACATATCTAAAGACTATAATTTCATACTTTAAAAAATATGTGTGCATACACCCCAAATCATCACCCCACTTAACAGAAACAGACTCACAGACACAGAGAACAGACTCGTGGTTGCCAGAGGGGAGAGGGGGAAGGAATGGGATGGATGGGAAGTTTGGTGTTAGTAGATGCAAACTATTACATTTAGAATGGATCAGCAATGAGCTCCTACTGTATAGCACGGGGAACTGTGCGCAATCTCTTGGGTTAGAATGTGATGGAAGACAGTATGAAAAAAAGAATGGAGGTACATATATATCTACATTCACATATATGCACACACATATATATATATATATATATGAATGGATCACTGTGCTGTACAGCAGATGTCGCCACAACACTGTAAATCAACTGTATTTTATTTTTATTTTTTTGTCTTTTGTTTCTTTAGGGCTGCACCCGCGGCATATGGAGGTTCCCAGGCTAGAGGTTGAATCAGAGCTGTAGCCGCCGGCCTACACCACAGCCACAGCAATGCCAGATCCAAGCCGCGTCTGCGACCTACACAGCAGCTCAGGGCAATGCTGGATCCTTAACCTACTGAGCGAGGCCAGGGATCCAACCCACATCCTCATGAATACTAGTCAGGTTCTTTTAACCACGGAGCCATGGCAGGAACTCCCCCAACTATATTTTAATTAAAAAAAGAAAATGAACATATCTATCCATCAGCTCCCAAAGTTTCCTTCAGCCACTTTGTCATCCTTGTCTCCTGCCCCTGCTGATTCCTAAGGGCAGCTAGAGATCTGCTTTCTGTCACTGTAGATTAGTTTGGATTTTCTAAAATGTTGTATGCACAGACTCAAAACAGAATGTATTCTTTTTTTTGTTGTTTTGTTTTTTTGTCTTTTTAGGGCCGCACCCACAGCATATGGAGGTTCCCAGGCTAGGGGTCGAATTGGAGCTGTAGCCACCGGCCTACACCACAGCCACAGCAACGCCAGATCCGAGGCGAGTCTGTGACCTACACCACAGCTCACGGCAATGCCAGATCCTTAACCCACTGAGCCAGGCCAGGGATCAAACCTGTGTCCTCATGGTTGCTAATCAGATTTCTGCTGAGCCCTGACAGGATCTCCAGAATGTATTCTTTTTTATCTGGCTTTATTCAGCATATTATTTTGAAATTCAGCCATGTTAGTATATGTATCAAGAAATTGTTCCTTTTTTTTTTTTTTTGGTCATGTCTGAGGCATGTGGAAGTTCCTGGGCGAGGGATTAAACCCTCACCACAGCATTGACAGAGCACACAGTGACAGTGCTGGATCCCTAACCCACTCTACCACAAGGGAAATATAGCAGTTCCTTCTTTCTTGCTGATATGGGGTAGAAAATGGAAAATTGTAGATATTCCGCCATTTGTTTATCTATTCACCTTCTGATGGACATTTGGATGGATTCCAGTTTTTCGTTATTACAAAGGGAGCTGCTATGAACATTCATGTCTTTGTATAGATTTAAGCTTTCATTTTTTTCAGCTAATACGTTTGAGTAGAATGGCTGATTGTACAGTAGGACCATGTTCAACCTTTGAAGAAACTACCAAACTGGTTTCCTAGTGATTGTCCTATTTTACATCCCTATCAGCAATGTAAAAAGTTCACTTCCGGAGTTCCCGTCGTGGCGCAGTGGTTAACGAATCCGACTAGGAACCATGAGGTTGCAGGTTCGATCCCTGGCCTTGCTCAGGGGTTAAGGATCTGGCATTGCCGTGAGCTATGGTGTAGGTCACAGACGAGGCTCTGATCCTGTGTTGCTGTGGCTCTGGCGTAGGCTTGGCAGCTACAGCTCCAATTAGACCCCTAGCCTGGGAACCTCCATATGCTGTGGGAGTGGCTCAAGAAAAGGCAAAAAGACAAAAAAAAAAGTTCCTTTCCTCCATATCTTTGCTATCTTCTGTTGATTATTAAGACTGTTGTCTTGACATTTCCTTGTGGCACAGAGGGTTAAGGATCTGGCGTCACCACGACTGCAGTGCACGTTTGATCCCCGGCCCAGGAATTTCCGCATGCTGTAGGTGTGGGGAACAAAATCGTTTTGACAACATAGACTTGCTCTAACTGCACTCAAAGAGAAAAGGTTTGTTTTTGTTTGGGGATAGGAGTGCATATAAATCTGTGGTGGGGACAGATAGTAACAGTGTTATAACAAACGTTACTTGTTCTTCAAATTCAGATTTCTATGACCTTTTTATAGAAAATCATATCCCACCTAGAAGAAATAAGGCAATAAAATTCAAGTATAGAAAAATAAGAAAACCATTGACTTATTTCAATTGCCAAGGTATTTTAACACAGATAAGGAATAATTTTTTCATATTTACATGATAAGAGGATAGATGGGAGTTCCTACTGTGATGCAATGGGTTAAGAATTTGACTGCAACAGCTCAGGTCTCTGTTCAATCCCTGGCCTGGTGCAGTGGGTTAAAGGATTTGGCATTGTTGCAGCAGCAGTGTAGGTCTGAGCTGCAGCTTGGATTCAATCCCTGGCCCAGGAAGTTCCACATGCCTCGGGGGCAGCTATTAAAAAAATAAAAGAGGGAAGTTCCCATAGTGGCTAAGGGAAACGAATCTAACTGGTATCTATGAGGACACAGGTTTGATCCCTGGCCTCGCTCAGTGGCTTAAGGATCCCGCATTGCCATGAGCTGTGTAGATCACAGACTCGGCTCGGATCCCACATTGCTGTGGCTGTGGTATACGCCAGTGGCTACAGCTCTGATTCAACCCATAGCCTGGGAACCTCCAAATGCCCTGGGTGTGGCCCTAACAAAAAGACAAAAAATAATAATAATAATAATAAGATAGATATGTTTCTCATCACAATTTTTTGGTTTGAAATGTAAAATTAAACAAACATCCATAGTGTTTGATGAACAGATTTTTTTTTTTTGTAATATGTGATTTTCCAAGTGCTGCTCTGGTAAAGGAATAGACTTGTATGTGTATTAAACCCATCCAGGGCAATTGACGCTAAGGAAGTAAGACACATACCAAGCTATCTGATGAGCATTTCTTCCCTGGAGGATTATTGTTGGAAAAAAAAAATGCTGAGAAATGCAACAGAAGCCTGTCTGTGTTTCTAGCACCTCACTGTAGATTTTCCCCTGGAACATTTGTACAAGACATAGAGCCATCACCCTCACGTCTGGCTGCACACCGCTCAAATAATACGGGGACTAACTGGTTAATGATGAAGCAGCTCTTCCTGCCAGAGCTAACGCCAGCAGGATCCAGTCACCCTGCCAGAAAGACCTTGGGTTTTATACAGTTGATGGCTTTATGGGTTGAGTCACCTTGAGACAAAAATCCCTTTAGTATTTCAATAAATAAAACCTTTTAAAAAAAACCTACATTTGCTACAGCAAATAAAGTTAGGGCACTAATCCAGGGCTTTGGCCTATTTAAAAACCCTAAAATTCTTGAAAGTCATCCCACTGTGGAACAGTGTTTTTTGTTTTTTGTTTTTACAAGCAAGTAAGCAAGCAAAGTCTTTATTACTGGAAAGAAAATAGCTCCCAGGACTGCTGGGAGAGGGGAGAAGAGCCCCCCCCCCATTGTCTTATAGGGATTCTTATCCCTTAAAGATGGGGGGACCGACGTGGGGTCCTGAAAGATGCGGTTTTCTCCCATTGGCCTTGCCTGGTTACCTGTATCAGTCCTTGTCCAATAGGGGTCTTAGCGGTGAAATGTCCGGTAAGTCTCATGGTTTCTTTGCCCTTTTCTTCCCGGGGACAGAGTTCTAACCTGCCACTGTGTTTTGCGCCAATCTGTTTCTTTTCTTTTTTCTTTTTTCTTTTTTTTTTTTTTTTTTGTCTTTTTGCCATTTCTTGGGCCGCTCCCGCGGCATATGGAGGTTCCCAGGCGAGGGGTCGAATCGGAGCTGTAGCCACCGGCCTACACCACAGTCACAGCAACGTGGGATCCGAGCTGAGTCTGTGACCTACACCACAGCTCACTGTAACGCCAGATCCTTAACCCACTGAGCAAGGCCAGGGATGGAACCTGCAACTTCATGGTTCCTAGTCAGATTCCTTAACCACTGAGCCACCATGGGAACTCTGCAGTCTGTTTCAATGAGCCATTCTGTCTGATTGCTAGAGACAACAGATGTGAATGAAGCATGTCCAACACAATAGAAATATCTTAAAATTAAGTAAAACGGAGAGACACAGTATATTAAGTTGTTGAGAAAAAATATTTTAAATACAGGATATAATTGTTCAAAAGCAATAGAAGATGAAAGAGAAATTTTCCCCTCAACAGCGGAGAGGAAATATCCTTTTTCTTTCACTTAGTATTAAATTATGAGCATTTCCCAAATTTTAATGAACTCTTTGTAATCACTTTTTATGACTGCATAACAGCCCATCAAATGCATAGACTTGTTTAATGGCTCACATTTGTTTTCATATATTTACAGATTGAATTAATGCTGCTGTAATGAAAACAGTATGTAGAACAAAGCTTTTCCCATATTTGGAATTGTTTCTTGAGGACAGATCCAAGAAATAGTATGACTTTAATAAAGAATATTCATCTCTTGGTTTTAATATCAAATGTTAAAGTACTTCCCAAAAAGACTGTGTCTATTTTCACCCCACTAGCAGTAAGTAAGAATGTGTTTCTGAAATCTCACCAGTGTTAGGCATTTTATAATTTTTTAATGTAGGCTAATTTAATAGGGAAAATATTGCTTTGTTTTAATTGCATTTTAAATTACTAGAGATTGTTCTTAATATTTGCTTGCTTTTGAGTTATCTACTTATACTATTAAATATTTATATCTTTGGAAGTATCCATGCTTTTATTTATTGATGTATATGAGCCTCTTAGACACTAAGAATATCAACCCTTGGTCCATCCATGCACAATTTACCACAAATGAAAACTCAGCACTTCTGCCCCGGTCTCTAGTTCTAAAATAGCTGCGGGTTGAAACATCCCTAAAACTAAGTCTAAACTAAGTCTTTTTTTTTTTTTTTTTTTCTTTCTTTGTTTCTTTTTAAGGCCGCACCTGCCGCACATAGAAAGAGATTCCCGGGCTAGGGGCAGAATCCAAGCTGCAGCTGCCAGCCTATGCCACAGCTACAGTCACACCAGATCCAAGCCACGTCTGCGACCCACTGAGCAAGGCCAACAGTCCAACCTGCATCCTCATGGATACTAGTTCAGTTCATTTCCGCTGAGCCACAACGGGAACTCCTAAATCTTCTTTTTAAATTGCCGTTTTGTTCCCCACCCTCCTAAGCCGATTCCCCAAAAGGGTCCTTTTGGCTGGTGTCCTTGGAACCAACAGAATGAGATCAAGTTTTGTTCCGAAGCAAAAGGACGCTTTTATTCTTTTATCAAAGAATGGGGAGATGCCGGCTAGAGCTCAGCTATAAAGCACGTGTACTCCCGACAGAACAGGCCGTGGGGGCACGGTTCCCACGGCGCAGGGTTCCCACGGGGCAGGGGTGGCAGGTGCAGGCGCAGGCGCAGGCGCAGGCGCAGGCAGATGCGTTTCGCAAGCAGCATTTCTGCACAGGGCGGGCCGCCGCCACCATCTTGAATCGGGGTGTCCCCTCCAGCGTTTCCGCACTAGGAACAGGGGTGTTAAGTGCTGGGTGCAAGGCTTCTGCATGTGGCAGCCTCTGAGCAAGTGAAACTAGCCTAATCACAAAGGAAAAGAAAAAGGTTAGACTTTGTTTCATTACGCAGATTCTATTTGTATTTCCTGGGCATTGTTAATGGGCCTTGCGGTGCCAGTTTCACGTGGGCCTCCTTTCAAAGTGTCTCAATTTACCACTCCTAAAATGAGACCCCAAGGAAGCTATTTTCTGCTGCGTTCCTATTTTAGCTGTTTGCACTTATGGCCTTTCTGTTTCTCAAATTTATCATATCTTCTGTATTTTATAGGGGTTTGTTCGAAGTTAAGTTCTCTGTTCCCCGAATGCCTTTAAGCCAGAGTTTTGTGTATAGCGTATTGTAGGAAAGTAAATTCAGGATCATTCTCAGGATTAAAATCTGTGGGGAAGTGAAGGAAGCAGGACCAGGTGGGGGTGAACTGTGCTGCAGACAGAGCAAAGGTCTCAGCTGATCTCCCAGGGCTCTCTGAAGCCGGAATAGCCCTTCAGAGTTGTTACCCTACTCTGAGATAAGGAGGCTAGGCTTTCTACTCCTACCTGGCTTGGTCATTGGATAAAGTCTACTCCTAGAGAGGGAGGTTTTTTTTTTTGTTTGTTTGTTTTTGTTTTTTGCTGTTGTTTGTTTGCTTGATTTGGCAAGTCCTGGAGAGGGACTCGGTTAAAAACTATAGGCTGCCAACATTCCTGGCAACTGGGATGATGGATGTCTCAGTCCTCAAGGTGGAAACTGGGATGAGGGATCACAGCATCTGCTGCTGGGTTGAAAACACTAGCAAGACTTGCCATTCCTTGGGCAGGACAATTGACCTCCTTGCTGCCATATTTGGTCTTCCACATGCCTGGGTAGCTGCGCCTGGCTTTGTTACACCTAATCTGGTCTCAAGCCCAATCAGTTCTGGGGCTTATCTAGTGCTTTACCTTAGAACTTTGGATCAAGTTCAGGCTCTTCCTGGGACATAGAATTGCCATTTCGGAGGCTCACATGGGGGCTGTATGGCTATGTAAGCTTTATCTGAATTACATAAACTCACCTTATTGGCCCAAGAAGAGGCCTGCACCAAGCCCTCCAGATCTGATAGGATTTTGGGAAAACTGGACTTCCCAGGACCACTATACACCTAAGTGGGTCTCACTTCTTCCTTTTTCCTCTAATAGTGCACATTCTCATTCACGCTGGACCTGTTGGTGCTTGATTAGGTCATAAACCAGTCAGTCTTGAACTTGGATGTTGAAGGAGTGTTTACCTAGGCATTGGCTTAAATGCTTCTATCAGCTTTGAGGTGAAATTCCCAGGCCTCAAGAGAGGATAGTCATTTTGCAGGCTCATTTCTGTTCATATATATATATGTATTTTTTTTAATTCCTATTTTATTTCTATTTTTATTTAAAAAATTTCTATTTGCTTTTTAGGGCCGTACCTGCTGCATATGGAGGTTCCCAGGCTAGGGGTCTAATCGGAGCTGCAGCTGCCGGCCTATGCCACAGCAACACAGGATCCAAGCAGTGTCTGCGACCTACACCACAGCTCATGGCAACACCGGATCCTCAACACACTGATCGAGGCCAGGGATCGAACCCAAAACCTCATAGTTCCTAGTCGGATCCATTTCTGCTGCGCCATGAAAGGAACCCCGTTCATATATATTTTACTATCTGCAAGGGGGGAACAGATGTACAGAGGCCCCTAGAAATAAAAGATGGCTGTACTTAGAGCATAGCTATACCTGTCATAGTTTCATTGCTCAAAAAATGCCAAGTGCCACTCAAAGCAGGTGAGGAGGAGTCATGGGAGACGTTAAGGGGAGTCTTGAAGATTGGCACCAGCCACAGAGCATCTTCTTATCAGACCCTTCTTCCTGAGATGGCCCACCCGCTTTGGTTCTGCCTCTGCTCCTCCAAATTGCCATGTCCTCACACAAAGAGTAAAAAGAGCTGCTGGAGTCAGAGGAACTTGACTCTAGGCTTTCTTCAGGTGCAGCTATAAAGGAATTGGGTAACTTCCCAAGCCTCAGTGTTCTCTCCTATGAAATGGGGGCAACAGTTCTGGCCTGTGGTGGTTCTGATGGCATTCATGTGTAAATACTTTATTTCTGGAGCATCGCAGACACACAAGAGGTGCCCCTTAAAATCAACTTTTTCAGATAATAGGCCCAACTCGGTGGCATAATGTTAACTATTTTCAGCAGAAATCTCTTAAAAACTGCATCGTACACTTGAAGTTTTTGAAAGTAATTCACAAGAAACATACCTTAAGCTTTTTGATCACATAAGCTACCCTTATAAACTTCATTTATTGTACCTTGATGTCATAATGGTCCATATAAAATATGTTTTTCCTCAATTTTAACTTTTTGTTTTGAAAAGGGGTGCAGGTTCCGTTTCTTTATTTGGGTGCCAATTACCCAGGTGTATTGAGTTTGTGTTACTTTTTTTTTGTCTTTTTAAAATTGAGGTAATTGTTGATTTACAATATTGTGTTAGTTTCATGGGCACAGAAAACAAATTTATGGTTGCCAAAGGGGAGAGAGTGGTGGTGGTGAGGGGGGGGACGACAAAAACTCTCTTTTCTGTCTCTTCCTGTTTCACCTGTTGCTTATTCCATTCATTCCTGTTTTCTTGCCCACTCACTCTCTGACTCTCGATTCCCTCTCACAGCCAGACTTCTAGAATGATTTGTCTCTACTTGCTGTTTCTCTAATTCAGCTCCCACTCTAGCGATCTGTATATGGTCTCCACCACTTGGCTCAAACTGGTTTTGCCAAGTTTGGTCCCTAATCTAAGTAGCCCCCTCAGTGTCATTTTATTGGGCTTTCCACTGCTCTCAGTGTTCCCTCTCTCCCTGTGGCACTCTTTTCCTTTCCTTCCCAAGCACAACACTCTTGGGTTTCTACTTACTTTTCTTTTTTGTTTTTGCCTTTTCTAGGGTCGCACCCGCGGCATATGGACGTTCCCAAGCTAGGGGTCTGATCAGAGCTGTAGCTGCCAGCCTAAGCCACAGCCACAGTCACACCAGATCCAAGCTACATCTGTAACCTACACCACAGCTCATGGCAATGCCAGATCCTTAACTCACTGAGTGAGGCCGGGGATTGAACCTGCATCCTCACAGAGACAACATTGAGTTCTTACCCACTGAGCCACAACGGGAACTCCACTTAACTCTTAACTTGTAGGATCTGATGCTAACTCTAGCTATATAGTGTCATCATTAAATTGAATTATAGGACACCCAGCTAGTGTTGCAGAGAACTGCTTGTGGGGGACAACCCCTCCACACATTTGGTGGCTAGAAGTGTTAGAAATGAAGTGTTCTATGTGGGTAATATAGAAGAGACCCACAACACAAGGGAGTTTTTCCTACTCAGCAAGTCACAGAGTTGAAGTGAGAAAATAAACACTGAAGAAATCAATGCTAAGTAAGCATTGTATAATATTGACGGACTATCACATGAGATGCTTTGTAATCTAAGACTACCAATTCCTTTAGAGCTCAACCATGTAGGTTTCATTTCATCCTCATTTTCTATATTTTCTTTTTTTTTAAATTTTTTTAGGGCCGAACCTGCTGCACACGGAGGTTCCCAGGCTGGGGGTCCAATCGGAGCTGTAGCTGCCGGCCTACACCACAGCCATAGCAACGCCAGATCCGATGCCAGATCCGAGTGGCGTCTGCGACCTAAACCACAGCTCACGGCAACGCCAGATCCTTAACCCTCTGAGTGAGGCTGGGGATCAAACCCGCAACCTCATGGTTCCTAGTCAGATTCGTTAACCACTGAGCCACGACAGGAACTCCCCATCATACCTTTTTAAAAAAAATTCTATATTTATTTATCCATTTGTTTTAGATTTTTTTCCTATTATAATTGATTTACAATGTTCTGTCAATTTCTGCTGTGCAGAACACAACCTTAATAATTGCACGCTTCACCTAAGTTTAGATCTCTTGGTGTACCGAAATATGAATTACTCACTTCTGAACACTTCCCAGGAAAGCCTAGCCATAGACAAATGCATCTTTTGTTTTCCTTGGACCGCAGAATTCTCAGATTTGCCAAATTCTGGGGTGAGTCCTAGACCCATGGAAACCTTCTTTCTCTTCTGAGAACATCTTTTTCACTGTCAAGTTTACTCCGTGGTCCCATTAGGCAGGGAGGGAATAGAACAAAGATTATTTATTATACTCCCAAACCGTAATGCTGAACATGATTGCATTAGGATATGGCTGTAATAAGTGTTTATGGGAGTTCTGTGGCTCAGTGGGTTAAGGCTCCAGATCAATTAATTTTAGATTAATGATCATCTACCATTATTATATTAGTAATATAATACTGCATTACAAAGCACCCCCAAAATTAGCAGCTTTGGAGTTGCCATTGTGGCTCAGCAGGTTAAGAACCTGGCTAGCATCCATGAGGATGCAGGTTCCATCCCTGGTCTTGCTCGGTGGGTTGGGGATCCGGCATTGCCATAAGCTGTGGTGTAGGTCACAGATGTGGCCTGGATCCCTCATTGCTGTGGCTGTGCTGTAGGCCAGCATCCGTAACTCCTATTTGACCCCTAGCCTGGAAACCTCCATATGCCAAGGGTGCGGCCCTAAAAAAGCCAAAAAAAAAAATAAATAAAAAAAAGCAGTTTCAAGCACCATTTGTTTATTTATTTTATAGTCATATGTTATTTTATTTTATTATTTTATTTTTTAAAGATTTGTATTTTTTCCACTGTAGTTGATGTATAGTGTTCTGTCAATTTCTACTATACAGCAAAGTGACTCAGTCATATATATATATATATATATATATATATATATTCTTTTTTTCACATTATAATAATATTCTATTTTTTTATCAAAGTATTGTTGAGTCACAAGACTTTACAATGTTGGACCAATTTCTTCTGTATAGCAAAACAACTCAATCATATATACATTCTTTTTTTAATATTCGTTTCCATCATGGTGTATCCCAGGAGATTGGATAGAGTTCCCTGTGCTGTACAGTAGGCTCTTGTTGCAACAAACATTTATTACCTTCCAGTTTCAGTGTCAGGAATCTGGGCGCACCTTAGCTGGATCCTCTGGCTCAAGGTCTCCTCTGAAGCTGCAGTCAAGGCATTGGCTGGGACAGTCATCTCAAGGCTCAACTGGTGGAGGACCCATCTCCCATCTCATTCCTGTGGTTGTTGGCAGGATTCAGTTCCTTGTGGGCTGATGGATGAAGGGCCTCAGTTCCTCCCTGGCTCTTGGCTGGAGGCCATTCTCAGTTTCCTGGCATGTGAGCCTCTCCTTAAGGCAGCTCCCAACACAGCGGCTGACTTCATCAGCGCAAGCAAGCAAGAAGAGCCGGAGAGAAAGTGAGCAAGGTACGAGTCCCAATCTTTTTGCTCTCATTTCTGGGAGACTTCCTCATCTGTATTTTCCAAACCATCTATTGAATTTTTAAAATTAAAAATTTTTTTTGTACTGCAATATAGTTGACCTACAATGTTGTGTTAGTTTCATGCGTACAGCAAAGTGAATTAGTTATACATACGCATACAGCTATTCTTTTTTTCCATATAGGTTATTATGAACTATTGAATAGTAGATTTATCTGTGCTATACAGTAGGTTCTTATAAATTATCTGCTTTGTGTAATAGTGTGTATCTGTTATTCCCATTCTCCTAAATCCTCCCCCCACCCCACATGCTGGAACAGTTCCCCCTCTGGTAACTATAAGATTGGTTTTGAAATCTGTCAGTTTGTTTCTGTTTATAAATAAATTCTTAAGGAAGTTCTCTTGTGGCCCAGCGGGTTAAAGAGCTGGTGTGGCTGCAGCTGTGGCAGAGGTGGCAACTTCGGCGCAGGTTCGGTTGCTGGCCCAAGAACTTCCACATGCCATGAGTGTGGCCAAAAAGCAAACAGATGAAAACAAAAAGTCCTTAAATTTTTGCTTTCTTGTTTTTGGGTTCTAATAACTTCTTTGGGTTGCTTGCTGAATGTTCCTTTTGTTATAGTACCCTAAGTCTTTTTGCACAGATGCAATAGTTTCTCTTAAATCTCTGGGCATATTAATCATTAAAATATTTGCATCCATTATGGTTCAACTAGAGAGGCAGAGCCATGAGGATGTGTGTGTTTGGTGTGTGAGTGTGTGTGTTTGTGTGTGTAAATCTTTGGTCTGATGCTAGAATGTGAAGGCCACAGGGCAGGCAACAGGAAGGGAAGATGGCTGTGAAGTGGAGAAGAGAAAACACAGGCTAGGACCCCCCAAGGACAAGCTGAAATCCATGTTAGTTTTGTTGCTCCTGACCTTAGTGGGTGTGGCTTTTACGCTTTGTCCAGGAGTTTTACACACACACACACACACACACACACACACACACACACACACACACCTGCCTCAGGAATTGGAGAAGCTGCAAGAGAATCCAGTCAAAAGTGGAACAGTTGCAGGTCTAGCTGCTGCCTCACACCAATGAATGAGTCAGCAGATCAGCAACTACACGTGTTAGCTACAAAATGCCTGCTACCTCCCTTCTCCACTCCAAATTTCCCAAGTATCTCCCCTTGGCCAACCCTAACTGGAAACATGCAAGAAAGGGAATTCTGGGAAACGTAGTTCAGTCTATTCAAGCTGACACGTTCTAAGGCCACCACAATGACCAAATCACTCCCGTAGATTCCTAGCTAACCAATAACACTACAACGCTTAAAAACGCATCTCCTGGAGATTTGGTCATCCAACATGTATTGACTCTCCGTAGGTAGAAGCTGCAGTCCCTGCCTTCAAGGAATTCACAGTTCTATGGGCAAGAGAAAAAAATCAACGGAGAGCAAAGAGTCCAGAGGGAGTTCTGGAACTCTACATTCTCTGGTTACCATAATCCATTCCTCGCTCTCCACATCGCCATTGGCAGGAATTAAAAGGAGGCCAGAGCTCTGCTCTTTTCTGGCAAAACCTCCACGTTTCCCCTCAATCACGGCCTTACCATCCCTGTCTGCCTTGAGCGCATCAGGAATGATCTCACGGTGACCTGAAGCCCATGACAACTCCTGTCTGAGCTCCCATTTGTCTTCCTTGCTTTGTTTTTCTTTGTAGCACTTACAACCTTTTGACACCCTATTTATCTTAACTGGATCATTTGTGTCTTTATCTATTAGCTTTTTTTTTTTTTTTTTTTTTTTTTTTTTGGTGAGGGCTGCACCTGCACATGGAGGTTCGAAGGCTAGGGGTCTAATCGGAGCTGTAGCTGCCAGCCTACACCACAGCCACAGCAACGCCAGATCCTTAACCCACTGAGTGAGGCCAGGGATCGAACCCACCACCTCATCGTTCCTAGTCAGATTCGTTTCTGCTGCGCCATGATGGGGACCCCCTGTCTTTATTAGAATGTAAACTTTAAATGGGCAGAAAATTTTTCTGTATGATCACTTCTGTGTCTTCAGAGGAAACTGCCTCACACATAATTATGTTCAGTATGTATTTGCAGAGTGAAAGTAAATCATCTCGAGGAGGCAACCTGACATAACCGTCTATCATGGTTTTATTGAACTGAGAAAGACACAGTATGAATAAAAGATATCCAGATGCCATATTTATCTATGAGTTTACCCGGCATGAATGTTCTGGAAACATTCTGTTTATTCCCATATTTGGAAGAAATTATCCACAGAAACAACCTCAAGGAGCTACCTTACCTTCTGAGGAAGAATCTAGAAGAATTCTTATCTTGCACTTTGGTATTTTGACAGACCACCAGTCCTCTATTGATGCTGATTTTCTCAAGATTATGAAGACGTTTTCTTAAATACTATTTGAACCTGAACATATTAACATAGTCTTTCAGTTATACTGACATTTTTATACCCCAGCAGTTTCAAGGTTTATAGATAAGCTAGGGTGATAATCCCTGGGCACCAATTTGCCTCAAAGGTATAGTGTCTTCTTTCCAAAAGCAATTGTTGGATGTTGCCAGTATGTGGTTCCAAATCTGGGATTATTTAACCCAGATAAAAGTAAGAGTAGGAGTAACTGAGAAGTGGATTTGAAGGTTTACCAGGATGCTCTGCAGATACTAAACTGCCATCTGTTCCCTGTTGTGTAAAAGGTGATGCTGTGTGCTCACCAAATCCCGTTTCATTTTCCACTATCTCGATACATACAAAGGTGACAGTCCCCAGATTCCATTGCCTTGAGGTTGCAGCCATGGGCTTGGATTCTAGATAATGAGCTGGCCTGTAGAAGTGGCTGGAGAATAGCTTTCTGAATGGTAAAGCTTCAGGATGGTGGCGCTTCTACACCTTGGCTGACTGAGTGTGTGGCACAGTCTCCCACTGAAGGCATTGATTGTAGGATGGGAGTAGGCGATAACCTTGTGCCGTGTTAAGTCCCTGAGATTTTAGAATTAATTTGTTACTGTTTCCTGACTAATCTACCCACCACTGATAGGAACAAGTGACTGAACCGAAAGATCCAAAACTGAGCTTAGAATTACATTTTGGTTCCTAGGCAAACATTTCAGAAAAAGCTACTTTCTGCCACAAGGCAGGAAGTTTGTAAGTAAACTAAGAGTTTGCCTGGATCCCTCTCCTCTTTCTTAAGAGTGTCATTTGCTTATCTATAAACATGGCCAAAGGCTCGGTCTTATTTTCTGCGTATGTTCTCTCCAGAGCATTTCTCTTAGGGGCTGGGTGCTTTCTGCTACCTCTGGCTTAACATCACTGATAGACCACCAGTCCTCTATTGATGGTGATTTTCATCATGGGTTCTCTCTTCAGAGATATAATGGATACTCTCTGGCTACCCTATCCCTAAAGGGATGAAGTGTTTTTAGTAAAGAGGAACAGAGAGCGGGAGATCGAAATTCAAGTTCTTGCTTCATTTGAGTTTCCTTTCCATCTCCCGAGAGAGGCTCCCAGAGACAAAGGCGTTCCCGTGGAGAAGGCCACCCTTCACCAGCTTCTCCCAGTTCCCAACTGGCTTCTCCGTCCTTAGTTGTGGCTTTGGCTTCCCAAGAGTACTCTCTTTTAAATCTTTCAGCCTGAATGCTCTCTCTTCCCTATCAGGAAAGCCATGTCCCATCCCACAGAAAAAGACAGATCTGGCCTGTGTTCATCAACACCACCATGCTGCAGACGTGGCCCTAAACAGAAAAAAAAAAAAAAAAAGATCTCCAATAAGCATCTTGTACCCCCAACTCTATCACACCACCTGCTTCCAGAGAACTCAACCTGCAAGAGGTCCTCTGGACCCTTTCTGGTTCCTGAAATCGTCACTACATCTCTTGCATCTTGCTGGATGGACCTTGTGCCATGTTAAGTCGCTGAGATTTTAGAATTAATTTGTTACTGGGTTTGTCGCTGGTTGTTCCAGCAGGCAGTGGTGAGGGTAGGATGTGTGTATGGGTGGAGGTCTGCTATTGTCCAGAGAGCTGTCAGCTCTATTACTCAATGACCTAATCACCTCTTTTTTAAAGCTATCCCTCATTTCTTTTAGAGATTACATTGTCCAAAAACATATTGAGAAAAAAATCTCACCTCCATTAGCAAAGAGCTCTCTCTGCTTTTAGAGACAGTATAAGTATAAAAAGTCTTTTGGGGGGTATCATTTGAGGATAATACAACTGCTATCATTCATATTTCTGCTCTAATTCAATGCTTCAATTCTGCTATAGAAAAGGAAGTTAAATGGGATAGATGAAAGTCGTGAGAAGTGTTAAGCATAAATAGTAATAAGCTAGAAGCTGATCAAGACATACGCAGAAGTCATAGGATATATTAAATATAGATAATGAGTAAGCATGTAGCTTGTGAGACAGAACATATAAGAGGTTCTGAATTTAGATGCTAAGTTAGTAACGGAAAAGATATGTTAAAAGAAAGAATGAATGGCGTGTGTAAGAGCGTAGACAAGAGTGTTCTTATGGATAGAAAGTAATGGAAAAATCAAGATCACGCCATGATCATGCTACCTCTGGTTGACAGTTATGTCACCCCTAAGTTGGCCACCCCTTGGTGACATCCGTAGTTACAATTACAGCTTCACATGTGCTCTTCTCAGAATCTCATAGGTGATGAATCTCATAGCTGTTCAGCAGAGTGATTGACAAGCTACATCAGTGTCCAGGAGTGCCTGTCCCTGGAACCCACAACACATAGTTTTCTAACTACACCACTAGTGGGTGCAGACTGTTGTGGCAGAGAAGGGGAGAGGGGGAGAGTGAGAGAAAATGACTATTCTAAAGATTCAGCTGTGTGGTTCTTCCACGCAGTTTGTCTTAAGTGTATTAAACTATGCTATCTTTTCCCTCTTGTTTCTCATTGTGTTCCATGTAGATTTAACAGACCATATGTTTATTATTTGCATCCTCATTTGGTCTGTGAACCTTGATGATGTGTCACCTCTGGGATTCATTTTCTCCCTAAGCAGCTCGCCGCTTTTAGCTGGTAATCACAAGAGAGCACCATTGATATTTAACACAAACTTTCTCTGTCTTATGGTGAAGCACATTTGTTTTTTATTTCAATGGTGATGGTGGTTTTACAATAAGTTCACAAATTCTTTGATGGTTCTTCTTTCAAGATGTGGAATTTAATTCCCTTCTCTTTAAGTGTGGGTTCGACTTAGAGACTCACTTCTCATGAATACTGAATGGCAAAAGTGATGCTGTAGCATTTCCAAGACTAAGTCATAATAATGCCATTGTGGCTTCTTCCCTGCTTTTCGCTGTCTTGGATCATTTCCCCTTAGGGAAACCAACTGCCATGTTGTGAGGACACTCAAGCGGCCCTGTGGTATGACCCTCTGGTGAGGAACTAAGGCCTCCAGGCAACAGTCCTATGAGTGAGCTTGGGGCTGGATCCCCCAGCCCTGGGCTTTGCTTTTCTCCGAGTGTGGGATGACTTCAGTCCTGGCCAACATTGTGATGATGACTTCATGGAAGACCCAGAATCAGAACCACCCACTGAGCCACTCTCAAATTTTTGACCCACGGAAAGTGTTAGCTAAGTATTTGCTGTTTGGGGGGTCACCAGATTTGGGGATAAGTTGCTACTCAGCCCTAGGTAACTAATGCAATGATTTGCTCTGATGGGGAGCTGAGGGTGAGGGGTTCTTTCATACGAATATTCATGGGAAAGGGGTCTTTCATGTCCTGCCAAAAGTTTGACTTTATCTTGAGACACACAGAGAGCAAAGAAACCAGCAATATGTAGAGAATAAAAATCAACATCTCTAGGTTCTGCAGAAAGAATTGCAGGAAACTCTGCATTTAAAATTGTTTAATTTTCATAAGGCTGTGCCATCTTCATGATATTAAAAAAGCTTGGAATGATTTTCTTTGCCCTTTCGGTGTTTGGATGATGAATGCTGTCTCCGAGGGAGTCAGTGCCTCATCGGAGGCAAAAACCTCCTGGGGATTTCATGCCTTATCATTGCTCCTCAAGTTTGTATTTAACCTAAAGTTGTATTTAACATATCAAAACCCAAACCTACCCCTCCTTCCCCGTGAAAAAAACAAATTAATATGTTTACTTTATTTAATATTAGGCCTAAGTCAAGCTTCAGAGGACCTCAAAGATTCAACACTTGCAGCAAAACTGATTTGCAGCCCTGCAGCAGTTTTACTTCATAACACAGCTGAGTTTCTGCACTTCTTGTTACCTTGGCCTATCTTTGGTCGTGCCAAAGTCATATATATGTATTTTTTTTCTGGTGGATTTGATAAATGGTCCAAAAGGTTGGCAGGAAGAAATATTTTGGCTTTCAGCAGCTCTTTCGCAATCCTACCTTTCCATCAAGGATTAGCTGAAAATATTGAGGGTTGACTACGCCTTGATTTTTTCCTACCAGTATACCTGCACAACTGGAATTGTTTTAGAAGTTTGCTTAGGAGTTCCCGTCGTGGCACAGCGGAAATGAATCCGACTAGGAGCCATGGGGTTGTGGGTTCGATCCCTGGCCTCACTCAGTGGCTTAAGGCTCCGGCGTTGGATGAGCTGTAGTGTAGGTCGCAGATGCAGCTCATGTCTGGTGTTGCTGTGGCTGGGGTGTAGGCTAGCAGCTGTGACTCCGATTCGACCCCTAGCCTAGGAACCTCCATATGCCGCAGGTGAGGCCCTAAAAAGGCAAAAAAGACCCCCCCAAATTTGCTTCAATGTTTTATAGTACTTATACAACTTTGTGGCATAAATATAAATATACATTTTTGTCCTAGGCTTCAAATACCCTCGCTAGTTTGTAAATTCCTTGGCAGCTGTGGGGAACAAAGAAGAAAGCACAGCCAGGCTTTAGAGCCAGCCA
This sequence comes from Sus scrofa, assembly GCF_054392235.1. Taxonomy (NCBI): domain Eukaryota; kingdom Metazoa; phylum Chordata; class Mammalia; order Artiodactyla; family Suidae; genus Sus; species Sus scrofa. The sequence continues at coordinate 42,517,669 of NC_139401.1, read as the reverse complement.
GATGCGGGCTTCAATTCTGGCTCTACTGCTGACGAGCAGCATGACTCAGGCACCATATGCAATGTCCTTGAACTCTGGTTTCCCCATCACTAAAACGAACACAATGACTTTGGTCTCACAGTGGTCTTGGAAGGGCTCAGTGAAATAATGTATGCTAACAATCTGTCACATGGCAGACATTTTTTCTTCTTCCACCTTTATTCATCACTCTAAGCCATGACCCATGCCATCCACCCACACATGCGCCATAATATTTCATAGTGCCTACTGCAGTGTTTCTCAGCGAATATTTATTAAGTGTAGGCATTATTATTTTATTAATTGTATCAATAATACTTCCTTCCCTTAGCCCGCACATCTAATTCCCGGGAGTCTAGTGCTTTCTTTCTTTTGTTTTAAATTGAAGTTGATTTACAATGTTTTCTTAATTAGTGCTTTCTTTCTTCAAGATATAGCCTCAATCTGTCCTCTTTTGCCACTCATGCTTGCCATCATCCTAGTCCAGGTATGCAGCACGGCAACAGCCTCAAACTGGCTTTCCTTTTCCACTCTCGATCTACATTAAGGCATGGTTCCAAGTAGCAGCAAAAGTAATTTTCTTGGAGTTCCCATTGGGGCGCAGCGGAAAGGAATCCAACTAGGAACCATGAGGTTGCGTGTTCGATCCTTGACTCACTCGGTGGGTTAAGGATCTGGTGTTGCCATGAGCTGTGGTGTAGGTCGCAGACGTGGCTCGGATATGTGCTGCTGTGGCTGTGGCATAGGCCGTCAGCCGTAGCTCTGATTTGACCCCTAGGCTGGGAACCTCCATGTGCCGTGGGTGCAGCCCTAAAAAGAAAAAAAAAAAAAAAGGAATCTTCTTAAAGTCTGCAGCAGATTCTGCCACCCCCTGGCTTAAAGCTCTTCCGTGGCTCCTCTCTGTATCTGGCACACAAGCTGCCCTCCATCCCATGACCCACAAGGCCCTGCATCACTTGTCCCTGCTCATCTCTTTAACTCAGTTGTGGACCACTTGCCCCGGCCTGGCATGCTGCAGCCGAACTTGGTGGTTTTTGGAGTTCCTGGGCCAGGGATCAAATCCAAGCCGCATCTGTGACCTATGCCACAGCTGCAGAAACACTGGATACTTTTTTTTTTTTTAATTGTCTTTTCAGGGCTGCACCTGCAGCATACGGAGGTTCCCAGGTTAGGGGTCTAATCGGAGCTACAGCTGCCAGCCTACGCCACAGCCACAGCCATAGCAACGCAGAATCCGAGCTGAGTCTGCAACCTACACCACAGCTCACAGCAAGGCCGGAGCCTTAACCCACTGAGCAAGGCCAGGGATCGAACCTACAACTTCATGGTTCCTAGTCAGATTCGTTAATCACTGAGCCACGGTAGGACTTATCTTGAAATTGGTACTTCCTGGCTTTCTTCTTGGCATTCAGACTTGCCTCAGATGAATGAGGGTCCTGGCCCATCAACGATCCTACCTTTACGCTGTGCAGTGCTCTGCAGCTCGCAAAGCTATTCTACGTCTGTTCCCATTTCATCTTTAGGCATCTCAGTGACATCGGTACTTCATAACGCAAACACCTGAAGCTTTGGATGTGTATTTTGCCCAGTAAGTGACTGCGCTGGGGGGAGACTCTCCGTTTCTGTCTTTCTCTTAGCCGAGTGAATTCTCGGTCTTAACTCCAAAGAAACCTCAGATGCTGCAGTACTGCCCTCTGCGCTCCAGTGGTCTTTGTGTGCTTGCTCTTCTCTAGCCGTGGAAATGGGCTCAAATTCCAATAATGTTCAAATGTCAGTGACTTTCCAATGTAATTTGTCTTTGGCTCTGAAATCGGTTGGCCAAAACTAATCTAATACCACGGGGCTTTCTTTGTTTAATCAAATCATAAGAGAGGCAATAATAAAGGGCTTGCTCAAATTGTCAGCAGGGGTTATCTCTTTTTATTGCTTTAGCTGTTTCCAGTGGAAGTTTTTGCTGCTATAGAATAACTAGAAAATCTAGTTCTGTTCTTGTGTTCCCGACCTTGCCTTTTCTAGACTGTTGCTCTGTCGGTTGCCTTGATAACTCTCCCCTGGTCTAACTTTGGTTCATGTATGAGTTTGCCTTTCTAATGCCATTAGGACTCAAGAGAAAGCCTTTTATCTTGGGTTCCCTCATTTGCAAAGCACTATGACCTCAGCTTTTCCTGCTCTTAATACTGTTAGAAATTTTAAGACCTAATCAGAATTGGATAAAGACTTTATTTCATGGAAACACTTGGCAGACAAATCATGGGCAGTGGATGGGCCCTGCTTGGATGTGATTCAATCATAATGAGCGTATATTGAAAAGGTAAAAATCTGCCTTGTCAGTCCTCGAGTTGAGACAAAAGATTTCGATAAAGTGAGTTGCAAATTATTAGGAAACATTTTTTTCTCCAGGTCATCAGAGCTGTAAAATATCATAAGAACATCCTATTTTTTTAAAGCAAAACTTGGAAATTACTGCAGTTTATTTTGTGACACTACCATTAAAATGAAAACCTGAGGATGATAATATGAAAAGAAGAAAGGAAAGAAGGGATGGAGGCAGGGAGAAAGGGGGGAGAAATAAAGCTATAGAACAATATCACAATTGAAAATAGGCTCCAGCTTCCCGTTGTGGTGCAGCGGAAACAAATCTAATAACCGTGAGGTTGTAGGTTCGATCCCTGGGCCTCACTCATCTGGTTAAGAATCCAGCGTTGCCGTGGACTGTGGTGTAGGCTGCTGGCAGCTGTAATTCCAATTTGACCCCTATCCTGAGAACTTCCATGTGCTGTGGGTGCGGCCCTAAAAAGCAAAAAAAAAAAAAAAAAAAAGCAAAAAAGCAAAAGAAAATAAGCTCCAGCAATATATCAAAAGAAAGAAACAGTATGACTAAGGGACCAGTGTGGTTTGAGATCAAGAAATCTATCAACCTAATCCAGTAAAGCAGCAAATTAAAGGAAAAAATAATCATATGATTAAAGTAACATGTATTGAAAAGGTATTTGATAAAATATAACTCAAGCCTCCTTCTTTATCAACTGTACCTCAGTAAACAAATTAAAACACCCTCCTTCTTTGGCTATTTTTTTCTTACTCGCTGAGAAACTTTGTTCTCTAAGATCATAGACTATCAGCAATTTAACTTTTTGAAATTAGATCAGTAAGATGAAACTCTCAACTCTTACCTAGAGGATCTGAGTCTGTGACAGAGCCAAGCAGTCTGGGTTTCAGGATATAGAATTCCACGTCGCTGTGAATTTTGTTATTCCCTAAGGGCACAGGAGTTTGGGACTACTGCTCTGGTTGCCAGAAGCCCCTGGGGCTCTGAGTCAGGCTTTGCTTTGCAAACCTTTGCACAGCTGCACAACTACTCCTTACCGTGTGAGGGCGCTATGGGGCCGCAGTTCCCTTTGAATACTCTCCAGGCATCACTACTCTTTTTCAGGGTGATGTGGCTGGGGGTAACCACAGCAGGGGTGGCTATTTTAGAGTTATTTAACATTTTAAAAATAATTAAAGTATTGTTGATTTACAATGTTGTGCCAGTTTCTGCTGTACAGCAAAGTGACCCAGTCATTATATATATATGTGTGTGTGTGTGTTCTAGCCCAAGAGACTGGGTATAGTTCCCAGTGCTATAGAGCCGGACCTCATTGCTTATCCATTCTAAATGTAATAGTTTGCAACTACTAGCCAGGGGTGGCTATTTTAGTAAAGATTATGAAGGAGGCTTCTTCAGAGTAGAGACCTGAATGGGAAGGAAGAAGCAGAACGAATGCATGGGGGGAGAGAGTTTGTTTTTTTACCAGAACTGTAAGTGCAGGAGGATACAGATGTGACCAGTACGGCTAAAGAGTGCTGAGTAAGGAGGAAAGTGGAAGGAAATGAGGCAGAGGCGGCCTGGAGTATGTAGTCTTATAGACCATGGTCAAGGGTTGAGGTTTTTTTTTTTTTTTTTTTTTTTTTTTTTTAAGTATGTTATTATCAACTCAGGAGGTTTCAAGCAGGGGCATGATCTTTGGCAACTGTGGTATATAGATCACCCTGACTTGTGCGGGGGTGAGAATAAGAGCAGGAAGAGTTAGGAGGATTTGGCCGTAGTCACTCAGATGCTGGTGGCTCAGGTCGATGTGGTGGAAGGTAGTGAGAAATGGATCTGATTTTAAAATTTTGAAGCTAACTTCCATCACTATTGACGAGTTGGCTGTGGGATGTGAGCTAAATCAAGGGTAGCACAAAATTTTGTCCCAAACTACTAGGTAGATGGTGACATCGGCCAAGATGAGTCAGGCTGGGGGTGTGGGTCGGGTGGGTACTACATGGGGAGCCTGAAGAGTTCTATTTTGGATGTGTCTAGTCTGGTCTGCCTCAGTATGCAAAATGACAAACTACAAACTCATTGAGGCCAAGAACAGTCATTTATCCTCGTATCTCCAGTGTCCAGCACCTGACCTATAGCTGGTGCTAAAATGCTTGAAATGGGGAGTTCCCATTGTGGCTCAGTGAATTAAGAACCCAACATGAGGATGTGGGTTCAATCCCTGGCCTCACTCAGTGGGTTAAGGATCTGGTGTTGCTGCAAGCTACAGCACAAATCGCAGATGTGGCTCAGATCTGACATTGCTGTGGCTGTGGCATAGGTCTGCAGCTGCAGCTCTGATTCAACACCTAGCCTGGGAATTTCCATATGCTATAGGAGAGGCTGTAAAAAGAAAAAAAAAATGCTCGAAATGGAAATATTGCTATTTTTAAAAAATATAATATTAAAATTTAAAAAGAGACGATTGCATAAAGCAATGATTATAAAACTGAGTAGAGGGTATACAGTATATAAAGATATAATTTGTATGTCAATAATAGCACAATCAAGAAAGGAGGAAATAGAGCTATATGGAAGAAAATTTTTGTATACTATTGAAAAAAAATTAAAAAATAAAAAATTATAATATTAGAATTAGAGAATTTAGCAGAGAACTCATCATCCTATCAGTAGGAAGCCTTTCCTACTCCATCCTTTGTTTCTAGATTATCCAGTTTTTTTTTTTTCTTTTTCTAGGGGCACCTCTGTGGCATATGGAGGTTCCCAGGCTAGGGGTCTAATCAGAGCTGAAGCCGCCGGCCTGCACCACAGCCACAGCAGCACCAGATCCTTAACCCACTGAGCGAGGCCAGGGATCGAACCCACAACCTCATGGTTCCCAGTCAGATTCGCTAACCACTGAGCCACGACAGGAACTCCTATCCAGTTTTTCTAGTGTATAAGCTTTCATTCTCCATTGACTCGTTCTCCTTGTCTCTGAGACCATGAAAAGGGGGCCTTGTTGATTAAATCATGGAGCCTCCACTTCAATGTATTGAAGTATTTATATGTATCCCGTATGGGAATCCAGGTTCTGGGTCTTCCTCATAGAATCCCCTGTAACTCCTAAGTGCCCTAGGCACAGAGGAAATGACCCCAGGGTTGTCATGCTTTGCTCTATAAAGTTTTTTTATTGGAGCAGGAATATTCAGTTTGATGCCTAAGATCCCAGCAACTTTGGCTTATATTTCTATCTGACTGAGTTGAAAAAAACCTCATCTTTCTTACATTCATAACATAGCAGTGAAGTTTTATAAACTAGTATTAACTCTGCTACCCACAGTGATACTGCTAAAGAAAGCTGAGAAGTGTTTTGTTTTTGTTTTTGTGTTTTTTTGTCTTTTTGCCGTTTCTGGGGCCGCTCCCGCGGCATATGGAGGTTCCCAGGCTAGGGGTCTAATCGGAGCTGTAGCCGCTGGCCTATGCCACAGCCACAGCAACGCCGGATCCTTAACCCACTGAGCAAGGCCAGGGATCAAACTTGCAACCTCATGGTTTCTAGTCAGATTCGTTAACCACTGAGCCATGACGGGAACTCCGTGAGAAGTTTTTCTAAAAAACCAAATGTAGTTCTACAGACATTGCCATTTGGGGATAATATAAGAAGCTGCTTTACTTGTGGTAAATTTGCTTGTACTAATTACAAACAAGCTATCTTGGAAATACCTTTTTGCTTGGATCTTTTAAGGGTTAAAGGCTTTTCACATAGAAAAGTCAGAGGCTTCATCTTTCCTGTTGCTCCCAATTAAGTTGACAATATTGGCCATTCCAGTATGCAACAGTAGACAAGGGAGAAAAAGGCCAGAGGCTCTTTGTCACTAGCTATATTTCAGGATAGCATTTAGAAAAATGCTGCAGTGATTTATAATGCATATAAAGGTCTAAAATAAAACACATGGTATTTCAAAGAAAATAATTTGAAAAGTGTTCATTTTAAAGCAAACTTGTAATATCAAAATATGTACCCTTAATGCATTATGTAATAAGACAATGCATTTTAAACACAGTTAAAGTGTGAAGACTGTTCAGCTTAAGTCACAGCATTGCTTTTTTAAAATTTTTTTTTAATTTTTGTCTTTTTTTTTGGTCTTTTGAGGGCTGTACCCACGGCATATAGAGATCCCAGGCTACGGGTCTAATCAGAGCTGTTGCTGGTGGCCTACACCACAGCCACAGCAACGTGGGATCCGAGCCACGTCTTCGATCTACACCACTTTTACATAACTGTTTATAGCAGCATTATTCATAATAGCCTAAAAGTGGAAGCAATCCAAATGTCCATCAACTGATGAAATGGATAAAAAATTGGTATACCTAGGTAGCAACACAGGATCTGAGCTGCATCTTAACCTACACTACAGCTCATGGCAGCGCCGGATCCTTAACCCACTGAGCGAGGCCAGGGATTGAACCACCGTCCTCATGGATACTAGTCAGATTCGTTATTTGTTGCTGCTGAGCCACGATGGGAACTCCTACAATTCTTTTTCGTGTTTAAGTTAGGATATTACACTGCCTTGATCTAAGGAAATTAATCACTTAAGTTGCTAAACATCCACTATTTTACCCAAAGAACATTTGGGTAAGTAGTTCTTGGTCTGAGGTACTTGGCATTTGATAGCAAGGGTCAGATCTCTACCACACGAGCAGAAGTAGGATTTCCAATTTGGTGGTGTTTTAAGTTATGTGTTATAGCACATCTCAGGCGCCAGCCTATGTTCCTGTGCTCTGCGGAGCCTTGGGCTTACCCGACCTTTGGGGCAGAACTTCGTCTTCACCAAGTGGCTTTCACCTTTTTCCCTGCAAGTACATGTGCTCCAAACAGAGCTCCATGGGGCCTTGAGAAAGCCTGCCTCATGCTCTCTAGATGTAATATGAAAAATGGCCGTTTACATGTCTAGCTTTTCTAACGTTCTAGTTCTTATGATAGCCTGAGCTGCTGTCTTTTTTCCCCCCCTTGTCTTTTTAGGGCCACACACGTGGCATATGGAAGTTCCTGGGCTGGGGGTTGAATTTGAGCTGCAGCCGCCAGCCTACACCACAGCCACAGCAACCTGGGATCCGAGCCGCGTCTGCAGCCTACACCGCAGCTCACAGCAATGCTATATCCCCTACCCACTGAGGGAGGCTAGGGATTGAACCCGTATCCTCGTGAATACTAATAGGATTCGTTGCCTCTGTGGCACAGTGAGAACTCCCCCATTTTTTTTTAAACAAAAATTCAAATAGCTCTATGTTTCAAGATAGTGCCAATCTAACTCATAACAGGATGGTAACCGAATTTTGTCTATTGGTGTTTGAAATGTATCAGATATACGCTAAGGCTTTACAAATAACCAGTCATGAAAAGCAAGGCTTCCATACCCAAGTAAGTAATATCTGGGCTGTAAATAGCTCTAAAGACTGGGAAGAATTAAAATACAAATAAGGAATTGGGAAGAGGACTCTGTAGACGTGAAAAACTTTGTACCGGACTGAGCTCCCATTTCTGACCCCAATTTTTTCCTGAAAATCTGCGGACAGCAGCATTTGGAAATGCAGGCTTTTTACTTTAATGGGAAAACCGGGTTATCATTCCATTCCCCAACCCTAATCCATTCCCCCCCATTCCACCAAGAAACAAAACAAATTCTTAAACACCTGTAACCATTCAGAAAGGATTTTTGCATAATAGCACATTAAACCGTTCCTTCTAGTCACTTAACATTTAATGAATTCCTTAGCCGGGTAGATTTGTTTCCACGGTTCAACAAACGTGAACTCTTCTCCTTCTCCATAGCAACAAACAGGCAGGACCTTCTCCATGCTTCTGCAGGCTGCATTCCCTTGGCCTCTGTGAAGGCTGACTTCTGGCCAATGGGAGACATTGGAGAGAGAAAAAGCAGCTGGTGGGAGGGGAGAAAGACGGGATTTCTCCCTCTCCTTCTCTGCCTCAGACGTTCCTTTGGCAGTGTCTCCATTTCCTCCTGAGACCTAACTCCGGCTGTAGTTTCAGCTTCTGCCAGCTGACTCTGGCCCCTGACCTCTGAGAATTCTTCTGCTTACTTAGCCTAGAGGATCAAAGGAGTTTTCGTTGGTTCCTGGCTTCGCTCAGCTCTAGGCTGCTTCACCACTCTGTTAGTTTCTCATTTCCTCCATCATTTGGGTGAAGGATTGGTTGTTAAATTCCATCCATTGTAAATACTTGAAGCAGCTTCGGTTTTCTTGTTTAGACTCTGGTGCACTGTGCCGCCTGGTACATGCAGATGGGAAAGGATGAGCCTCTGAAGGAGTGAGATAGTAAATGCCTGCAGTTCAGCCACATCCAAATCAAAGGAATTCCGGAACAGTCTCTTGTTTGGGGGCACTCAGGCACTGCAAGTAGAGGGTTGTAAACTATCACTGAAACCATAAGTAAAGCAACTGCAATTTGACAACTGTAATTCCTTTGCTTGCATTGTCTCTGCTCCTGATAACAGGATTGCACTTATAATTGCATTTTGGAAGGTGTTAATTCTGTTTATGGCATGATGACAGCGACATGATTACTATTAAAATAAATCTTAAAGATTTGGCATCAAGTTCTTATGCTCCTTCTTCCTTTAATTGATGGAATCATGTTATACCTTTTCTTCAAGTTGCTTTTCCACTTATTCAGATGGTACAGATGGTGTGTGGGTTGAATTATGTTACTCAGAAAGATATGCTGGAGTTCCCACAGTGGCTCAGTGGTTAACGAATCCGACTAGGAACCATGAGGTTGTAAGTTCGATCCCTGGTCTTGCTCAGTGGGTTGAGGATCCGACGTTGCTGTGAGCTGTGGTGTAGGTCCCAGACGTGGCTCGGATCCCGCGTGGCTGTGGCTGTGGCATAGGCTGGCGGCTACAGCTCTGATTCGACCCCTAGCCTGGGAACTCCATATGTCATGGGAGTGGCCCTAGAAAAGGCAGAAAGACAGAAAGACAGAAAGGAAGAAAGAAGGAGAAAGAAAGAAAGAAAGATAGATATGCTGACCTCCTTACCCCTGGTACCTGTGAATGTGAATCTGTTTGGAAATAGGGTCTTCAGAACATGTAGTCAAGTTATGATGAGGTCATACTGATTCAGAGCGGGCACTCATCCAATATAACTGGTGCTTGTATAGTAGGAGGAACGTACACACGCAACAGACAATGTCATGAGGTGACAGAGGTAGAGATCGAAATGATGGGTTTATAAGCCAAGGAACACCAGGAATTGCAGGCAACACCAGAAGTTAAGAGGAAAGGCATGGATCAGATTCTTCCTCGGTGCCTTCAGAGAGAATGTAGCCCTACCAACCCCTTGATTTCAGATGTCTAGCCTCCAGAACTGTAAGAGAATAGAGCCATGGTATAAAGCCACCCAGTTCGTGACATGTGGTTATGGCAGACCTAGGTTTTGTGTAATGTAGGAAGATAATGGCCATAGTGAAGACTGTTTAACTGGCATGATCAAGACTCCCGATCCTGTGGGGAGAACAGCTGCGGTACCATTGGAGCTCTCTCCCTACCATGCACTTGTGCCCAACTTCAGTGACCTCACTAGAATGCACATTAGTTATTAAAGATTTTCAACTTGAATAAAAAATTCAGGGCCAAAACTTCTAAGTTATAATCATATTTAGATAGTGAGTTCCGAGAGTGAGGGCTGTCTTTTAGACCCATGATAGGCTGAAAGGAAAACAAACTCCTGTATCAGTCACAGTCCTTCCAGAGAAACAGGCCCAGTAGGATTGACCATCTATCTGTCTGTCTATTTGTGTGTGTGTGTAGGTGAGGCTGGTAGGCTGGAAACCCTTGGGCAGGTACTGATGTTGCCATCCATAGAGAGTATTTCTTCCTCAGCGAAACCTCAGTTTTGCTCTTAAGGCCTTTTAATGGATTGAATCAGCCCGCCCAGATTATCTAGGATAATCTCTTAAAGTCATCTGATTATGGACATTAATTACATCTATAAAAAAAAACTTCTTAGCGGTAGCACCTGTATTAGAGTTTAACTGAACAACCGAGCACCATAGCCTAACCATAAAACTAACCATCACAGCTAATAAGCATTATACATATTTTCCTCACCATGAGTCACTTTCTCCTGCTTCCTTGCATGCCAGGTAATAATTGATTGGATGCCAGACGTTGTGTATTTTACTGCGCTGGGTGCTGGGTATTTTTGTATTGCTGTAAATCTTCTGGAAGTTTGTTCTAGGATATAGTTATGTTACTTGGAAACAGTTTAACATTTCCAGGTCTTGTTTTTCTGATTTATTAGGGGGTTCTGGAACACTGCTCAGTCTTGGGCTAATAATTCTCCACTACTATGGCAAGATCTTTCTGAGTATTCTTCCCAATGTCCCATAAATCGTTACTTTTTTCAGACTGGCTAATGGAATCGGGCGCTGTTTTTGGCCCTATGTGAGAACCAGGCACCGATGTTTCCTCTAACACTTTGGATGGTACCCATATTCAAGGGGGGGCCCTCTGCATGTCTCTGTGGTTTTCTCTCCCTGAAATTCTCTCCTTTATGGGACTCTGGCTACAAACTCTAACTTTCCTTATCTCTGTGGATTCTCAGCATAATTTTCTTTTTTTTTTTGGTCTTTTTGCCTTTTCTAGGGCCACTTCCTCGGCATGTGGAGGTTCCCAGGCTAGGGGTCAAATCAGAGCTGTAGCCGATGGCCTACGCCAGAGCCACAGCAACGCGGGACCTGAGCCGCATCTGCAACCTACACCACAGCTCACGGCAACGTCGGTTCCTCAACCCACTGAGCAAGGCCAGGGATCAAACCTGCAACCTCATGGTTCCTAGTCGGATTCGTTAACCACTGAGCCACTGTGGGAACTCCAGCATTGTCTTTTAAACTCATTAAGTCTGCTTGGCTCCAACTCAGTTCCCCATTTCTGCACCGTCGCCTGGAAACTGTCTCAAGGCAGTAAGATGGATCAAATGTAGGAGTTGCTTTGTTACTAGTCTCTCAGGGATCGTTGTCCTTCACTACCTGATGTCCATTGTCTTAAAATCCATATCTTTTTTGGTGGGAATTCCTGGTGGCCTAGAGGTTAAGGATCCAGTATTGTCACTGCTGTGGCTTGGGTCACTGCTGCGCTGTGGGTTCGATCCCTGGCTCGGGAACTTCCACATGCCATGAGAGCCGCCAAAAATAAATTAATTAATTAATTAAAAAAAATTTTTTTTTTTTTGGAAATTGGAGGGTAAATATGGTCTTTGTTACTCCATTTTAACCAGAAGTGGAAGTGGAAATCTGGACCAAAGATTTTACATACTCAAAAAGACGAAACTCTCACATCATCAAGAAGGTCCTAGCCAGTGGTTCTCTCACGGCGTGGCATTGATTGTGGCCCAGTCTCACCCTGACCTCCCAGTTGATCAATACTGCTGTAAACCTTTTCCATCTTCCTTTCCCAATTAGGTTAATAAACAGGGAAAATGTAAGCCACAGAGGGTGAGAGAGGGTATTTTCCCCCACACCCCAAATATACAGTGTCCTTTCCAATACGAATTCTCCAATTCTCCAGTTCTATTCAGTTCTGACACTGAGTCCTGGAGTTAGATTAAGGGCTCAATATAAGCCTGCCCCCACTTCAGACACCAGCTGCAAATGGAGTGTCCAGCTACTCACATTTATGTCCAGCTGACTGCAAGTTCAGGGGTTCCCACGCGCCCCCACTGGAGTTTGATAATTTGCTAGAACTACTCACAAAACTCAGGAAAGTGCTTTCCTTACTATTACTGGTTTATGATAAAGGATAAAACTTAGGAACAGCCAAATAGAATTGACGCACAAGGCAAGGTGTAGGGAGAGGGGCACAGAGCATCCATGGACCAGGAGCGTCCTCTCTGGTCATGCCACCCTCCCAGCGCTTCGGTGGGTTCACCAACCTGGAAGCTCTCTGAATACGGAGGTTTCATTACGTGGCTATGATTGATTAAATCCCTGGCCACTGGTGGTTGGACTCAATCTCCAGCCCCTCTACCTTCCCTAGAGATCATGCGGTGGGGCTGAAAGTTCCAACACTCTAGTCACCTGCTTGGTTCTCTTGGCAATCAGCCCCCCCCCCATCCTGAAGCTGTTTAGGGGCACACACCGAGAGGAACCTCATTGTCGTAAACTCAGGTAGGATCTTCATTATGAACAACAAAAGACACTCCTATCATCAGGGCATCCAAGAGTTTTAGGAGCTCTGTGTCAGAAACCAGAGACAAAGGTCAAAATATATATATTTCTCCTCCTATTACAGATGGAGAAAGGCAGTCAAATAGACTATGAACGCACAGGTAAAGCATAAACTGAGCAAAGGCAGAGACGGAGTACTTTGTTTCATGGTGTATCTCAAACCAGGTGTCTCTCAAACCGTGGTGTATCCCAAGCCAGGGTATTTCTTGGACTAAAGAGGAATGATTAAAAAGGAAACAGCGCATGACCTATTTAGAGATGATAAGAGGAAATAAAGAAAAGGAATGGAATTAATATGCAACAGACTAATCTTTGCAAGAAAAATATTGCCACAGAGAAAATAACAATTTTGAAATAGTTACCCTAAGCAAGAAAGCTTAATAAAACAATTGTCTCTGTAACAGAATAACACAAGGAGTTCCCGTTGTGGGGCAGTGGAAAGGAATCCAACTAGTATCCATGAGGATGCAGGTTCAATCCCTGGCCTCACTCAGTGGGTTAAGGATCCAGCGTTGCCATGAGCTGTGGTGTGGGTCTCAGACTTGGTTCAGATCCTGCGTGGCTGTGGCTGTGGTGTAGGCCGGCAGCTGCAGCTCTGATTCAACCCCTAGCCTGGGAACCTCCATATGCCGCAGGTGCGGCCCTAGAAAGCAAAAAAAAAAAAAAAAAAAAAAAGAATAACACAAAGCAAATGTATAAGAGCTCATGAAACATATATTGACATAGGAAAGATATTTTCTGAGCTCTGTCAACTCACATTTTAAATGGAGGAAAGGAAGCCATGGGGATTAAGAGGGAATTTGAAAGAAGCTAGTTGCTACTAAAATCACAGTAAGCCAGAGGAATGAAATGCAAGAGTAGAGTTGTGTGTGTGTTCGTCTCCCTGGACTCTTTTCTCACTCATCCTTTTGAATTCTTTTTACCCATATGTTTGCTCTGGGTCATTGCTTCAGTACTTTAATGGTTTCAAATCAAATAATAATATTTCGTTTCATGTTTTGTTTCTCTTTCTCTTATGGATGATATTCTTTTGCCTGGCTGTCCAAAGATTCATTCGGATTTTGGATGCAAAATGGTCTTCACTGAAGTCTAATAACTTTGCTAAGATTCTCTCTTTCCTCCTAGCTTGTGGTGTGGTCTTCTAATTTTTTAAAAAGCTTTTGCTTTCTAGAAAGAAGACTGCTTTTATGTTTTAACTTATTTTACTTTATTTTATAATGATTTTTATTTTTTCCATTATAGCTGGTTTACAGTGTTCTGTCGATTTTCTACTGTACAGCAAGGTGACCCAGTCACACATACATGTATACATTCTTTTTTCTCGCGTTATCATGCTCCCTCATAAGTGACTAGATAGAGTGCCCAGTGCTATGCAGAGAAGACTGCTTTTAATCTTCAATATTCACTAACCTCTTAAAGAGCAGTTGCTGCCTATAAAATCCTTTGGTCATGCTTTATTTCCTTAAGGACTTTTTTTTTTTTTATGGCTATACCCATGGCATATGGAAGTGCCCCAGGCCAGAGATTGAATCTGAGCCTCAACGGTGACCTTTGCTGCAGCTGTGACAACACCAGATCCTTTAACCTATTGTGCCAGGCTGGGGATCAAACCTGAGCCACTGCAGGTGGAGTCTTAACCCACTGTGCTGCAGCAGGAACTCCTTAAACACTTTGCTTGCCCTTATTTTTATTATTTTTGTTATTTTTATTTATTGTCTTTTTGCCTTTTCTAGGGCTGCTCCCGCGGCATATGGAGGTTCCCAGGCTAGGGGGCCAGTGGGCGCTGTAGCCACCGGCCTACACCACAGCCACAGCAACACAGGATCCGAGCCACGTCTGTGACCTACCCCACAGCTCACAGCAATGCCAGATCCTTAACCCACCGAGCGAGGCCAGGGATCGAACCTGCAACCTCATGGTTCCTAGTCGGAACCATAACCACTGAGCCACGACGGGAACTCTGCTTGCCCTTATTTGAACAAAAGTTTGGGGGAACGCCTTTGAATGAACATTTAGATCTCAGGGAATGAGCCCTTTCCTTAGAAATACATGACATTCAATCAGATAAAATTACTGGAAAAACATCTATGGTAAAAGAATTCATGAAAATATATGTACAGTATATGATTGGCTAAAATACTTTCAGACAGTCACATAGTGTTTTATAACTAATAGAAATGGAGGGAAAAGAGGAGAGATGGTGAGAAGCAGTGTAATTTCTACAATGTTAGACTTTATAACTGCTGATTTCCTCATCTTTTATAGCTGGGAGGTTGCATTATTTGATGTGCTGTTGGGTTAGTTGTACTAGGATTTTATTGAGGATTTTTTGCATCTATATTCGTAAGAGGCATGAGTTTGTGGTTTTCTTGTGGTGTCTTTATTTGGTTTTGTCATCAGTTAATGTTAAAACAGGAGTTCCCGTCGTGGCGCAGTGGTTAACGAATCCGACTAGGAACCATGAGGTTGCGGGTTCGGTCCCTGCCCTTGCTCAGTGGGTTAACGATCCGGCGTTGCCGTGAGCTGTGGTGTAGGTTGCAGACGCGGCTCGGATCCCACGTTGCTGTGGCTCTGGCGTAGGCCGGTGGCTACAGCTCCGATTCGACCCCTAGCCTGGGAACCTCCATATGCCGCGGGAGCGGCCCAAGAAAATAGCAACAACACAACAAAAAAGACAAAAAGTTAATGTTAAAACAAGGAAGGACAAGATAATCAATAAAAATCAGATTGTTGGAGGAAAGGGAAGGGAAGAGGAAGGAACAGTAAATACACTAATTCAAGAAGTAAAATGTGCAACCATTTGTATCTCAAAATGTGAATTTAAATTAAAACTGTTAAGGTTACTGGGCAAGCATTCACAATGCCTAAGAGGAAAACGTAGTTAGATTTATGCTTAAACGTGTTGGAGTGGAAGTGTTTGCCTTTGGGAATTAATACCTTTTAAAGAATTCTTGCTCCCATTGTAATTTGCCTCTTTAAAGAAGCTGGGATAAAAAAAGATGGGAGAAGAGAGAGATGTGAAACAATACCAACACATCTTTGGCAGCTAGGAAGGTGCCAGGTGGCAGAGGGGAAGCCATGAAAAGTATTTTGATTCAAGGCACTGACAGGAATCATCACAAAATACTGTGCCTCAGAAGGTGAGCTGAGGCATGGTGCTGACAATAAGGAAGTTGTTTGAAAAGCCTGCACGATGAACTGTTAGGCCCCCGGCCCCCTTTTCTCTCTCCTCTGGATCCGGGAGACCACTCCTCCCAAAACTGCGCTGGAAACTAAAGGCTTATTGTGAGGGTACATTGTACCAAAGAAGCTCTTAACTCCAGGACGATTGTCACAGCAGTTGAGGGAGACTGTCATATTGAAAATATGGACGGAGTTCCCATTGTGGCGCAGCAGAAGTGAATCCAACTAGGAACCATGAGGTTGCGGGTTCGATCCCTGGCCTCGCTCAGTGGGTTAGGGATCTGGCGTTGCCGTGAGCTGTGGTGTAGGTCACAGACGCGGCTCGGATCCCGCGTTGCTGTGGCTCTGGTGTAGGCCAGCGGCTACAGCTCCGACTGGACCCCTAGCCTGGGAACCTCCATATGTCGCGGGATCGGCCCTAGAAAAGGCAGAAAGACAGACAAACAAACAGACAAACAAACAATCTCTTCTCATGCTCACTCCCAGGAATGCTGGCCATTGAACTCAACCCTTCTATCCCACATTGGAGACTGAGACTGTTCAATTTCTCCAAAGACAACATTGGTAAGGAAGCCTATTGATATGAAACTTGGTGGGACTTTATAGCCAGCTTGCAGCACTTTACCAGATCAATGTCCTCGGGAACTGTAGAAAGAAAACAGAGGGCTCCTGGAGAGGTAGCACCAAGAAGTCCAAAGATTAGATTTTGACTAGAAAAAAGTATTCCTAGGGGTTTTACAGTTAGTTCCATTGTAGCATCTGAAGAACTAGTGGTCAGGAAAGGAGACGCTAAGAAAAAGAAAAGGACAAAAAGACATTTCTGGGTGAGTTTCCCAAGCTGGTCTCAAGGCTGAGACAGCTAGAGTTGTCAAGGTTTTTACTGGTGGTTTCTACCCCAAACCCACAGCTGACGCCCATGCCGGAGCCTCTGGACAACACTGCCCCCTGTTGGACAACTGGCTGCTTAGCAGTGCTGCTGCTGCGGCCTCCATCCTTATCATCTCTAGCAGATTAGAACATTTCTCAAGGTTCAAAGCCTTTTTTTGCCTTTTTTTTTTTTTTTTTTTTTTTTTAGGGCTACACCCATGGAATGTGGAAGTTCCCAGGCTAGGGATCACATTGGAGCTATAGCTGCCAACCTATACCACAGCCACAGCAACGTGGGATCCAAGCCACATCTTGGACCTACACCACTGCTCATGGCATTGCCGGATCCTTAACCCATTGAGTGAGCCCAGGGATCGAACCCACGTCCTCATGGATACTAGTCAGGTTTGTTACCACTGTACTACTACAGGAACTCCTCAATGCCTTCTCGATGCCTAGGGGCTTCCTGGGGCGCTGTCCCTTTCAGGGCCTAGAGCCTTCCTTGTTTCATTGCCTTTCTGGGATTTTCATCAGGAGGGTTATAGCACTTCCACTACTGAGTTGAAATTTCAAGAGATTGTCCCTAATACTATAATACCGAAAACTCACATTTTTGTGTGTGTGTGAAAAGTAAGATAAAAGTTCCAATGATTTTAATCTGTTACTCAGTAGAAAATTGATGAAAAAAAAAAAGAGAAAGAAAATGAGTATTTTACTATTTTGTGATGCCTGTAATCATGGCTTCAGAAGTCAAGACAACTATGACAGATACATACCAGATTATGCGGAATATCCTAAGGTTGATTGTCCTTTTAGGGCATGTGAAAGGACCGCCCCATTCTGTGGGAAAATTATGCATGCTTCTGCTCAAGCAAGAAGATTGTAAAATGTAAGGAGAAGGAAGAAAACGCCATACATAACTCAAGCCAATCTTGGAAAGAGGAAAAAGGAGAAGGAGCAGCATGGGTGTCACCGACTGACATG
Organism: Sus scrofa; assembly: GCF_054392235.1. Classification (NCBI taxonomy): domain Eukaryota; kingdom Metazoa; phylum Chordata; class Mammalia; order Artiodactyla; family Suidae; genus Sus; species Sus scrofa. The sequence goes on along the minus strand of NC_139401.1, from coordinate 42,500,081 downwards.
AAGAAGGGGCCGGGCAGACATTTGCAAACAGCAAAGATGAAAAGTTGTGGGGAAACATAGAATCCCAAATGGAAAGATGAGTGTGCTGAAAGTAAAGCAGAGACTGGGTCAGGCACTTGCTAGTATGGTTCAAAAAATTGAAGGTCTGGGAGTTCCCTGGTGGCTTAGCAGTTAAGGATCTGGCATTGTCATTGCTGTAGCTCAGGTCACTGTTGGGGCCTGGGTTCGATCCCCAGCCTGGGAACTTCTGCTTGCCACAGGTGTGGCTAAAAAAAAAAATGTTCTTCTGGAGGAAAATGCTCAAAAAGATGTACCAAATGGCCTCAGATCCCCTTAATGTTCTGACACACTCGGATTCTGAGTCCGTTTCCAAGGAAAATCCAGAAAACACTGATCTATCCCAGGAAGTGACACGACCCAATCGTCAGTAATGAGAAGTTATGGCAGACTTCCAGATTTGGGGAGTCAGAGGAGCTGACACCCCACTTAGGGGCTCGGGGCTGTTGCTAAGAACATTCACATTAGCCTCGATGGGAAAGTGAATGGAAGAAATCGCTCAGAAGGCAAAGAAGAAATGCTGCAGATGATAAATGCCAAGCAAGAAAAAAGGCTTTGCCACCCTGTTCCAATCGCCCCTCTTCCTTCTCTTCCTTCTTGTAAGCAAAGAGCACACCCTCCATGTCTCCTGACAATATGTGCAATTGGGGGCATTCAGCATAAGAAAAATGTTGCTTTGCAGTCTGTGTGATACATCAAAGGAAACTTCGTAGGACCTGACCATTCTGTGAAAAATTGAGGATGTACAGGAGTCTGTTTCGACACATAAACCTAAGCATGTAATGGTAGTATCTTTCTGTTTGAAAAGCTTTTCCTTCGCTAATGACTGATCACTAAGTTGTAAGTCTTTTTTTCAGCTTTTTAGGGCCACACCCACAGCAAATGGAAGTTCCCAGGCTAGGGGATGAATCAGAGCGATAGCTGCCAGCCTACACCACAGCCACAGCCACAGCCACAGAAACGTTGGATCCAAGCTGCATCTGTGACCTACACCACAGTTCATGGCAATGCTGGATCCTTAACCCACTGACTGAGGCCAGGGATCGAACCTGCAACCTCATGGTTCCTAGTCAGATTTGTTTCAGCTCTGCCACAACAGGAACTCGTGTGTGTGTGTGTGTGTGTGTGTGTGTGTGTGTGAGTCTTATAAGACATTTCAGATTTCCAAATTGCTTCCTTTGAACCTATGCAAATATTTCACTGAAAGAAAGGGAAAAACAAGACAAGTGAATTTCAGGAAAGGAGTAGAAGAGTGCCAAAAAGGAATTATAATGACATTTACCATTTAGCTTTGCAGTGAATCATAGTAATCATGATACGGAAAACAGTAAATATTCATTTAATCAGAAATCGATCTAATATGAGAGGTGAGGGAGGCTGGCATTGTGTAAGAGTGCTAAATCCTCATCTTCTGTAACAACTCAATATTTGAAATATTAAACTTTAGAAATATAGAGTAAAAACTTGCTTATTTTCATTGTAGCCTATGCTAAGTTTTTATCATGCAATACTTTCAAAAACCAGAATTTTAACATTCAAATAGTACTGCATGACACTGTTGTATATCACCTCAATTTTTTATTTTTTAGTTTTTTTGCTTTTTGGGGGGACCACACCCATGGCATGTGGAGGTTCCCAGGCTAGGGGTCCAATCGGAGCTGCAGCTGCCAGCCTACACCACAGCCACAGCCATGCCAGATCCGAGCCTCGTCTGCGACTTACACCATGGCAACGCTGGATCCTTAACCCATTAAGCGAGATCAGGGATCGAACCCGCATCCTAATGGATACTAGTTAGATTCATTTCCACTGTGCCACAACAGGAACTCATCTCAATTTTTTAAAAAAGAAAATATACTGCAGAAAAATAAAAGAGGAAATCTAACCAATAACAATATTGAGGAATATGGATGATTTTAATTTTTCTTAGTGCTTACTTTTTCGGTGTGTTTTCTAAGTTTATAAAATATTCACGTCTCTGTTTTCACACAGAACCAATTAACTTGCCGTCTAGAAAGGTGGGACGGGGCTAGATGCACGTTTTCTCCAGTCTAGAGCTTGCTTATTCCTTTTCATATAGGATTAACCTGGACTCTGAGATTCTCCCTGCTTTCCTGAGTTTGGTCCGTGTTCTGTCTGATTCTGATTCTTTCTAGATGTCTTTATGCTACCTGGCCACTGAACAGGTTTTGAAGGACAGAAATGAGATTCTACTCTCACTTATATGTGATTCCTGAAGCCAGAACAGGACAAGTATGAGCTTTCCTCAGTGACTTTTTTTTTTTTTTAACTTCGATTCAATTTTTTTTTCATACTATTTTTTTCTTACGTTTTAGTCTAAGAAGAAGCCACCTTCCCTAGGCTCATGTTCTTGTATTTGTGGATTATAAGCATCCCACTGAGGTTGGGCTTAAACTCTGGACCTCTTAAAATCATTTTTTAGAGGAGACGTCAGCCCACTTGTCTGCCGGACGGCCCCATTACCTTCCCGTCTTAGGTCATCTAGCAAGGAGCTGGTTTAGCGGAAAATGCTGCAGACTCCCTAGCTGGTTCCAGTCTGGGTGCCTGGTGCCTGTGTGCCTGATGCTGGAGACTGGGCTGTTCCCCTTTGGCTGTTCTTCTTGCCAAAAAGGTCTCTCTGACTATATGAGCTCAAGGACTCTCAACTGCCATTTGCAAGGCACATCAGGTACGCCCTGTCTCTTCCCAACTTCCTGATAAAAATGTGACATGTCAGGGAAGGGATCCTTCTCCAGGGGGCCCAAGCAGATAGAGACCCAAAGAACATTTCTCCGAAGGTGGCTTTTGGACAGTCCGTCTCCCAAGCTCTCATTGTCCCAAAGGCAGTAAGCAAGCAGGGAGGTAGCCTGGAAGGGCAACCTCGTACATAATGGAAGCTGGATCTGGTATTGATGGGAGCAGGGATACAGTCTTGGGCTCTGGCAGATGGTTGCTGCTACTGCAAACTGATCAGCAAGAAAATAAAGGGAATCATATCACGGGTAAGGGGGGGTACCCCTCCGGTACTAATGGACAGTAATGGAGGTAGCCTCACGTTTAGATGTTTGAGTCTGGGGAGAGGGGAACTCACCATGAATGGAACCCCTTGCCTATAAATGTCCACGGTAAGTCTGCAGCCCTCCTGACTGATAACTATCCTAGAGAGCAAAGCGGGTGAGACCAAGCACATAACGGTCAGGCCCCTGAGTACGTGGTTTTAGAAAGTTTTAAACAATTACCTTAGAAGACAGACTACATGGGGAGCTGCTGACAAACCTTACCATCGCACCTTTTCCCCTCCTGATCAACCAGAGTCTTGGTCTCCATGGGCTGCTCTAACTTGCAAGGCTCTCCGAGGTAAATATGTACAAAGACACCTCCCACCAATAAAACAGTTACTACTCAGAAGCTTCTCTTGGACCCTGTGAAGCCTGGTGCTAATTCTTCTGAAGGCTGCACTGATTTTTGTACCCACGTTGTCAGGCATCAATAACCTCCTGCACTCTAGGAGTCCAGGGACCAACAGCATTCATATCCACTGGGAGCTTGCTAGAAATGCATGTTCCTTGGCCTCAGCCTGGACCTACTGAATCAGAATTGGTTTTTCTAACGAGGTCCCCGGGTGATTTACAATGCATATAAGAGTTTGGGAAGAAGTGCCCTCCACCAGTGGTCCTCAAGCAGAAGGATGCTCAGGGTTCCCTGTTATCCTCAGCCTTGTGAGGTGGAGAGGGTCCAGAGATGGCAACACATCTCTGTAAGAGGATAATGCCCTCACTGTGCCTTCCCTTTGCAGGGATCAGATGTGGAAAAGCCGGCCCTATTTTCTTCCACTGATCACCTTTAGATAGAGTCTCTTCTTTGGATATCAAGACTCTTATAAGGGAAATCTGAAGGAGTCTTGATGGTCCTATCACCACAGTCATTGTTTGGTGTTGTTATCACTAGAGTCAAAACTGGCTCTCCATTTCCTCGATGTCTTAGGCTTGACTGATACCTACCAGACTGGTATCTATCCCTTGCAGTGAAAGATCTCTGTTCCTTGTAGGAAAGGAAAGATATTTTCATTCTACCCTGTGTAAGGTTACCTTTCTACCTCAATATAAATGGTAAAAGGCCTGAGGGATAAGTATCTGTATTAGGGTTCTCCAGAGAAGCACAGCCAATAGGATTTAGAGATAGATAGGTATCTTAAGGAATTGACTCATGTGCTTATGGAGGCTGGTGAGTCTAAAATCTGTTGTTCAAATCCAAAAGCTGTCTGCTGGTGTAATTTTTTTCTTACTCAAGGGAGGTCATTCTTTTTCATTCGGGTCTTCAACTGATTAGATGAGGCCCACCACATGATGGAGCACAACGAAGTTCACCCATCTAATATTAAGTTCCTCCAAAAATACCTTCACAGAAACATCCAGAATACAGTTTGACAGTTTGACCAAATATCGGGACAGTGTGGCCTGATCATGTTAATACATAAAATCAGCCATCACAATGTCCCTTTGCCCACTGCTCTCTGTGCTCTTCTTGAGTGGTGAGTCCTCTAAACCATCCCCAGTAGACTCCCAGAGTTGTATCTTGAGCCTTGTTCCTTAGTTTTCTTTTTTTTTCTTTTTCTTTTTCTTTTTCTTTTTTTTTTTTTTTTTGTCTTTTTAGGGCTGCACCCACGGCACACAGAGGTTCCCAGGCTAGGGGTCCTATCGGAGCTGTAGCCTCCGGCCTATACCACAGCCACAGCAGCGCAGGATCTGAGCCGCGTCTGTGACCTACACCGCAGATCACGGCAACACCGGATCCTTAACCCACTGAGCTTGGCCAGGGATGAAACTGCTAGTTGGGTTCATTTACCGCTGAGCCATGATGGGAACTCTGCTCCTGAGTTTTCTATTGCAGACACATCAATTTCAGTGATACTTCAAATTCATGTGGCCCAGACATCTAATTTTATTTCCCCTCACCAGCTTCCCTCCCCAAAATTTCTTGTATTTGGGGTCACAGTTAATGGGACCCCCATCCAACGAGACATGCCAGGCAGTGAAAAAGGGTTGAAAGTAGATCTGGAGAGCAAAGGATAGTACCCAGCATAGGTGTCATTCCAAAAGCCTTGGGTTGGGCCTGCCTTTTGTTTTCTCTCATGTAAGCGCATCTGGTTTCCATCTCCTACTAGACAGAGGGTCTCAAGGGAAGAGATTGCTTCACCTGGCTTTGGATCCACCAAGCCTAGAACCTCAAAGTTTTCAATGAATTTAACTGACCATGTTCATCTTATTTTTTTTTTTTCCTGCGCCCGTGGCCTATAGAATTTCCCAGGCCAGGGATCGAACCCACACCCCAGCAGTGACTCAAGCCACAGCAGGGACAACACCAGATCCTTAACCCCTAGGCCACCAGGGAACTCTGAGGTTCACTTTTATAATCTTTCTCTCTCCTTTCCCTCACCTGGGAAGTAGGTCCTCTTTCTTGGGTGATTGGATCTTGATGACCTTGTGCTCAGCATGATCTCTCTTGGCCACAGGCACGGGGTTATTACTCGGGGACAGGATACTGAGCTCTGTCTTGAATTGAGGCGGGGACCCAGCCATCACAGCCAACTTAGGACGTCTCGCTCTTCTCCTGGGCAGCCAGGAGGACTTTCCTAGTAGATGGTCTTTTGCTGCCATCTTCTGGTGTCCTGTCACCGCAACTAAGACTCATCAGGAAATTGTAGTCACACCTCTGCTGCTGACAGTAGGGTCTAGGGAGAGTGGAAAAGGAGACTTTGTTGAAAACTAAGCAGGCACTGCTGGCCCCGGTCCCTTGCCTGTGAGAGGGCAGGAAAAGCTAGTATTTCAAGAAGCAGTAAAATAAAATTGCTCTTGCCTTTAATTCCCGAGAGCTAAATCCTGATATTATCCTATTAATACAGCTTTTATGAAAGGCCAAAATGCTAGCTACGGCCACCTCCTCACCTTTTCACTGACTTCTGTACTATGACTGCAGGCATCAACACAGCATACTTCTCTGCCGCACTTGAGTGGTGGCCCAAAGGGCAGGACCTGGCTTATGGGTTTAAGACCATCTTTATTGTGGTAAAATGTACATAACATAGATTTTACCATCTCAACTGATTTTAAGTATGCTCTTCAGAGACACTAAGTACATTCACATTGTTTTACAACAATCACCACCATCCATCTCTAGGACGTGTGCACCTTCCCAAACAGAAACTCTGTACCCATTAAACATCAACTCCTATGTCCCTCCTCCCTCCAAGCCCTGGCAACCCCCATTCTGCCTTCTGTCTCTATGAATTTGACCACTCTGGGTAGTTCATATAAGTGGAATCATACAATATTTATTCTTTTGTGGCTGGTTTTATTCACTTAGCATCATATCCTCAAAGTTCATCCCAGTTGTAGCATGTGTTAGAATTCCATCCGTTTTTGTGGCGGTATAGTATTCCATTGTAGGCATCTACACGTACAGAAAAAGAGAAGAATATAATAAACACTAACTTATATAAAAGTGCCAGAGAAAATAGGCAAATTTAAGAAATGAAACACTGCAGATATAGTTAAGTTCCTTTAATCCCCCTCTCCAATCCCACTCCCTTGCCTCCTTCCCTAACGGCAACCACTGTATTCAGTAGGTTCCAATGTGTATATATATATATACATATATATATGTATATATATGTATATATGTATATATTTTTTGTCTTTTTGCCATTTCTTGGGCCGCTCCCACGGCATATGGAGGTTCCCAGGCTAGGGGTCCAATGGGAGCTGTAGCCACCAGCCTACACCAGAGCCACAGCAACGCGGGATCCGAGCCACATCTGCGACCTACACCACAGCTCACGGCAACGCCAGATCCTTCACCCACTGAGCAAGGCCAGGGATCGAACCCACAACCTCATGGTTCCTAGTCAGATTCATTAACCACTGAGCCGCGACGAGAACTCCAGGTTCCAATGTATATTTTTATACTTTATTACATATTTAGTTTTTCCGAAACAATATATCATACTGTGCTGTCGTTTGTACATAGGTAGTACACTGTAGTGTCATTCTGAAGTTTGCTTCTTTCCCTCCATTTTTAAAATTAATAGTTGATTTACAATGTCATATCAATTTCTACTAAACAGCAAAGTGGCTCAGTCTTACCTATGTTCTTTTTTTTTATATTGTTTTCCATGTAATTCCCTGTGCTATACAGTAGGACCTTGTTGTCTCTCCTTTCTAAATGTAATAGTTCGGCATCGACTAACCCCAAGTTCCCAGTCCATGCCTCTCTCTCTCCCCCTCCCCCTCGGCAACCACAAGTCTGTTCTTCACATCTGTGTCACTCCGCTGTTTTTTAAGATTCGTCCATGTTGGAGTTCCCATCGTGGCTCAGTGGTTAACAAACCCGACTAGGAACCATGAGGTTGCGGGTTTGATCCCTGGCCTTGCTCAGTGGGTTAAGGATCCGGCATGGCTCTGAGCTGTGGTGTAGGTCGCAGACATGGCTCGGATCTGGCGTTGCTGTGGCTGTGGCTGTGGTGTAGGCCAGCGGCTACATCTCTAATTCAACCCCTAGCCTGGGAAACTCCATATGCTGTGGGTACGGCCCTAGAAAAGACAAGACCAAAAAAAAAAAAAAAAAAAAAAAGAAAAAGGCAAAAAAAGAGAGATTTATCCATGTCAATACATGCAGCCCTTGTTTATTCAGCTTTACTGCTTTAAGCTATTTAACCATATTGCAAACTAGCCATCTTCTTATTGCTAAACATTTAGGACATTTCCTTTTTTGTTGTTCCCGTTACAAATAATGCTGCCATGAACATCCTTGTAACACATTTCCTTGAGCACAGACAGTTCCTTAGGTCTAGAATATATATCCCGAGTTAGACTGCTGAGCTGCCGGCCGTGCACATCTTCCCTTTCAGTAGATACTGCTAAATTGCCATGGGTACAGCAAGACAGCACTTTGAATTTGGATGGCAGTATGTGAGAGTTCCTTTTTTTTTTTTTTTTTTTTTCATAATCTTGCCAGCAATGGGGTATCAGACTTTTCAATATTTGACAATCTGTTGGGTATAAAACAGTATCACATTGTTTTCATTTCCTTGATTTCTAGGGAAGATAAGCATTTTTTTTCCCTATGTTTATTAGCCATTTGCGGTTTCCATGCTATAAAAATCCGAGGACTGGTTTATATTTTAGAGGGTTCTAAAATGTAGCAGCCAGCTAAGATCTTGGGTTGGGCGTTGACAGTTTGCTTCCCAAAGCATTAAATTCCATGTTTCAGGGCTTGCTGCCACCAGATGCCAGCACTGTACCACTGTCTTAAAGCCTGCTTTGCCAGGAAGGGGTTTGGGATAGGATTTAAGATGGTGGGTCTTAATCACTTTAGGTAATACAGTACAACCATGGGCTCCAGGAATTTATGTAAATAATTTGTAAAAATTAAGGCATACTTAAGCAAATGCTATTCTTCTTCTTCTTCTTTTTTTTTTTTTTTTTTTTTTTTGCACTTTAGAACAAAATTTCAAAGTGAGTTAAGCTCTGAGTCTAAGTATTTAGGTAGGAGTTCCCACGGTGGCTCAGCAGAAACGAATCTTGACTAGCATCCATGAGGACGCAGGTTCGATTCCTGGCCTTGCTCAGTGGGTTAAGGATCAGCATTGCCATGAGCTGTGGTGTAGGTCTCAGATGCGGCTCAGATCTGGCATTGCTGTGGCTGTGGCTGCTGTAGGCTGGCAGCTACAGCTCCGAGTAGACCCCTAGCCTGGGAACCTCCATAAGCCGTGAAATAAATAAATACATAAATAAATATTTAATTAAATATCAGATTTCTGATTTCGACTATGCCTATCTCAAAGTTAGATGATAATAAAATGTTGAAAGCAAACATCTTTAAGTGGTCATGTGCCAGGAACTGTGCTAAGAATTTTTCATATATTGCCATGTACTTCTTTTTTCCTTTTTTTTTTTTTTTTGGATGCACCAGTGACATGTGGAAATTCCCAGGTCAGAGATCAACCTGTGCCACAGTAGTGAACCCCAGCTGCTGCAGTGACAATGCCAGATCCTTAACCCTGCTGTGCTACGGGGAATTTCCTTGCCACATAATTCTTACTGCAGCTGAGTGAAGTAGGCACCCTTAGCTCATCTATCGAATAGGGAGAACTGAGACCTAAAGGGGTCCGGTAAATTGCTCATCAGCACACAGCTAGTTAAAAGTCACATCCATGTCTTTCAACACAGGCAGACCTGTCCCAGAGTTTATATTTCCCACGATTATGCCACTCTGGCTCTCAACATATGTGATTCTGCAATCAACCCATATCTCAACCCCCTAGGCACTTTGTGCTCGGGGATAAGAATAAACTTGAACTAACATGGGAGAATCCTTTCTAAAACTGTCTCCTGGCAGTGGAGACACATCTGCTTATTTCTGAGGTCAGCGGTTTCTTCTAGTAACCAGCCTTTAAAAAACAAAACAAGACAAAACAAAAAAAACAACTTCCCCTTTTCAAAATCCATTTCCAAAATAACGACCCAAATTTTCTTTCACTCTGCCTCTTTGCAGACTTTCTCTGAATTTTACTGCATCCAAGAAGAAAACACTTATTTGCTAATGCTGCATGTATCAACGTAGTTTCCAGCAATTCTGTCCCCCACCAGCCCCCCCGAAGACTTCTTCTATTCTCTCACTGGAGCTGCAGGCCCAGTTTAATCTTTGCTGTTAGTTTTCACTAGGGATTGGGCTTCCTTTAAAGGCTTTGTGGAGCTATGTGGAGGAGGAAAAAGAGTTTTCCCTCTACCCTTCTGAGTTCTTGGCTGAGACCCTTTTAATAAAAGACAGATTAACGAGAAAAACAAGCAGAAGCGTAATGACATATATACAAGGGAGAGATTCAGAGAAAAATGAGTGACTCTGTGAGGTGGCTTAGATTTCAGGCTTAAATGCCGTCTTGACTAAAGATAAAAGGAAAGAGAGGGCTGAAGGGGAGGCCACTTATGGGAGGTGACCAGGAAAAGCACAGTAATCACAAGCCTAAGGTGGTTCTGCAGATTTAGGTCCTTGCCACTGATAAGATTCTCTCATAATTTAGAGTCATTCTTCTCTTCCTGGTACAGAGAGGGAGACCCCCCCCCCCCTCAGAAGTGGCTGCTTCCCTTATAAAGGTAAATGTCTCCTATAAGTGAGTAACTTCTTTTTTTATATAATGGTTTTTATTTTTTCCATCATAGCTGGTTTACAGTGTTTCGTCAATTTTCTACTGTACAGCAAGGTGACCCAGTCACACATACATATATACCTTCTTTTTCTCACATTATCATGCTCCATCAGAAGTGACTAGACAGAGTTCCCAGTGCTATACAACAGGATTCCATTGCTTCTCCATTCCAAAGGCAATAGTTTGCATCTATTAACCCCAGACTGCCGATCCATCCCACTCTCTCCCCCTCCCTCTTGGCAACCACAAGTCTATTCTCCATGTCCATGAGTTTCTTTTCAGTGGAAAGATTCATTTGTGCCATATAATTAGATTCCAGATATAAGTGATATCATATGGTATTTGTCTTTCGCTTTCTGACTTCACTTAGTATGAGAGTTCAATCCATGTTGCTGCAAATGGCGTTATTTTGTTCTTGTTTATGGCTGAGTAGTATTCCATTGTTTATCTATACCACATCTTTTTAATCCATTCATCTGTCGATGGACATTTGGGTTGTTTCCATGTCTTGGCCATTGTGAATAATGCTGCAATGAACATGTGGGTGAAAGTTTTATCTGGATATATGCCCAAGAGTGGGATTGCTGGGTCCTATGATAGTTCTATGTATAGTTTTCTAAGGTACCTCCATACTGTTTTCCATAGCTTACATTCCCACCAGCAGTGCAGGAGGGTTCCCTTTTCTCCACACCCTCTCCAGCATGTGTTATTTCTGTACTTTTTAATGATGGTCATTCTCATTGGTGTGACGTGGCAAACGAGTAACTTCTACTCAGTTTTCAGAGCTTCTCCTTTGCCTGCGGTTTCTCAAAATAATCAGTTCAAATTAATCTTTTTGCCGTGGAGGCATATTTTGGGCTGGCCTATTCTGCTCCCCTTCTGTTGTATCTTTGACAATTCGGTAATCCTACTTCTCATAGCAGAATTGAAATTTGGCATTCCAGAGCCCTCTTGGGCATTGCTGCACATGTTCTGGGCTCCACCTCTTGTGCCAGCTACTGCTGTAGCAACTAGTCCCGACCAGGCTTCAGGGGCCAACATGGCCTTGGGCCCACAATGAATTGGAAGTGATGTTGCTCCTTTCAGGCTCCCCACTTTCCAGATACAGGGTTGGACTGAACTTCCTATCCCTTTGTGGTTAGATGGGACCATGGGACCCATTTTGGGTAACGAACCGTGAGCTCTTATTTATGTGAAACCCACTAGAGCTTATTCTTCTACCACAGCTATCAGAATGCTCCAGATGGTGGCTGCTGTCTTGGGTTGGGTCTTAAACTTAAGGGCAAAATAGAATAGAACCATAGAAGCCAATGCATGAAGATGATGTAACGTGATCAAGAAATGAATCTTTGCGATACAGGCTGTTGAAATCCTGATAGACGAGGAGGTATGTTTCTTGGATCCCCCCCCTCCATAAAAATCTTGCCCATCGGTTGTGAAGCTGGCTAGTTGACAGCCTCCAGCTGCAGCACCTTTGAGATCCATTGCAGCCTTTGAGCCAAGGCCATGCTGTTCCCATGCTGGTCTCAGCCCCTAGATGCTGACCGAGCATGATCGGAATAATTTAGGGCCTGGCTGTTTCGGCCCAGGGTGGGACTCGCTAATGGACAGTCTTTGCTTCCCTGCTCTCCATTGTGTTGACCAGATTTATCCCAGCCCCAACCGAATTCCGAGGCTCTGCCTGCTGGATTCGCCTTCCTTCCTTCTTTCCTTTCAAAGGAGTCTGATTGATATCACGGTCTGAAGTCTTTCTGTGCCTAAACCTGCCTTCTCTCCATTTATCTTTCCCGGGCATGACTCCGCCACACACGTGTGACACTCTTAACTCATTCTCAGCGTCTGCTTACCAGAGGACCCGGACTAATACCATTCCGCTGTGGTAGCACGTGATGTGTCTTGTGTACCCGGTGAGTAGGACACATGTACTGTAGCGGGAGGATAAAGAGAGGAAACTGCGGGAGATGAGCAGGGATGGAATGACATTCTTCAGGGGTAACTGGCAGCTGCATGGAAACCCTCAGCGTCTGAAACTAGCAGAGCAGTTGAGGAAGCCTAAAGCTACTGACGAGATAGTTGCTGTGTCCCTGGGACATTTGCCCCAGTCCTAATGCCTCTACCCCCCACCCCCCGCCTTTATTTGAAGAGGACTGGCTCCAGATTTTTTTTTTTCTTTCTTTCTGTTTCTTCCTTCTTACGGCTGCACCCATGGCCTATGGAGGGTCCCAGGCGAGGGGTCACATAGGAGCTGCAGCTGCGGGCCTACACCACAGCCGCAGCAACACCAGATCCGAGCCGCATCTGCGACCTCCACCACAGCTCACGGCCACACCAGATCCTTAACCCACTTAGCGAGGCCAAGGGATCAAACCCACATGCTCATGGATACTGGTTGGGTTCTTAACCGGCTGAGCCACAATAGCCACTCCCAGATTTCCTTTTCAAGGTCAAACCCAACCTCTGTCCCTTTAATGATCACATGTAAGCCCCATCTGTGGACCGTAACATGTAGGAGTCCCCCTCTTTCCCTTCACCCGAAGTAAGAAGGAGGATAGTGTTCGCAGTTACAACAGAAAATCGACTCATGAGGATAAAGGAGAAGAGCTCCCGCCCCACAAGGTTCCTATTTAGAAAAATATACTTTGGACATATAATGTTCCTGAATAATGAGAAGAATCATTTGTTGCCTCCACTCCTGAATGGCTGTCATTTCCCTGGGAATGAGAGCACAAAATAGGTCAAAAGGACAGAATCTGCACAGCTCCTGCACATGGTGATAAAAATAATATGCTTTGGGTTTTTATAATCATCTTAGGTAGCTACTGACTCATTAAGTATGATCTGCCCTACGGGTTGTCCTTCCTGACACTGAACCAGAAGTTATGGCCCCACGCTTAAGTGTTCCACAATTACCTTCCTCAGGATGTTAATTATCCACTTGGATTTCTCTCCTGGATGACTCAGTGGGCTCTAATAGCCCTGACAGTAAATACCCATGGCAGGGCTGTGAAACACCCCATCTCCATAAAGAGGGCCTGATCACTAAGACAGAAATGGCCTCATAAATACCGGTGCCTGACGGGCCTCAGGGAGGCACTCCCTCCAGCGGGGAGAAGCCATTTGGTATATTCAGCACAATCTGCTTTAGAGAACTAGAATTACATCGCCCCACCGCAGCTGACTTCTGTGTAGGAAGATGTGTCTTGCGAAAGGACGATTTTCCCTGAAATCCCACTTCTCTTTCTAGGGCTGCACCTGCAGCCTATGGAGGTTCCCAGGCTAGGGGTCGAATCGGAGCTGTAGCTGCCAGGCCTACACCACAGCCACAGCAACGCTGGATCCGAGCCGCGTCTGCGACCTACACCACAGCTCACGGCAACGCCGGATCCTTCGCCCACTGAGCGAGGCCAGGGATCAAACCCGCAACCTCATGGTTCCTAATTGGATTCGTTAACCACTGAGCCACGACGGGAACTCCGAAATTCCACTTCCCTTGCTCATTCGTTCCCTCGTGTTCCACCTGGGGTCTTCCGGAAGCAGAAGCTGGGGTGGTATTCCAAGAGCAAAATGGTTGACTGGAGGATAAACGCCTGCGGAAGGCAAGACGGAGGAAGCAGGATGGGGCAGGCGAAGCCTTCAGGCCATGATGCTGAGCTGGGTCTCAAAGAAAAAGATGGAGAAGCAGGACTAGAAAGATGAGCTTCAGTCTGTGCTGCGTAGTTGAGGCAGCCTTGGCCAACCCAGGGGGGAGGCCTGGAGCAAAGGGAGCTCATTGCAGGGCTCCCACACTGGATGGAAATGACCTCTGCCAGGTCCGTCAGCAGCTGGGGCTTCCCAGGCAATCTAGACTCCAAAGAGGGAAACTGTCGGTTAACCGCAGTTCTCACAGCTGAACGATAAACACTTTCTCAGAGTGAGATCTTCCATGGTTGTCATCTTTTCGTGCGTGCAAGATGGATCCATTTTAGGGTTACCCTCGGGGAATTCATAAAAGCAAAAGTAATGACGGGGTGTTAAGTATGACCTCGCAGAATGGTACATTGCCAGGGACAAGGATGAATGGCATTTGGACCAAGCCAAGTGCCTTGGGATCATCTGTGGCTCTGCCAACTATAAGTTCGGTAACCTCTGGCAAGTCACTTTCTAACTTCTCCGAGCCTTGGATTCCTATTATATGAAATGGGAATATCTGCCTTGTAAGATAACTGTGAAGGGGAAAATTAAGTTTTAGAAACTTTCTCTGTAAAGCATCTGACATAATTTTTTAGTGCATCCTCTTTCTCCTTTCTAGGTGAAGGGTGACCTTTAAATTAAGCTCAATTAGCCCGATTAAGACCATTTGGGGAGCTGGAGGTTCGAGAAGAGACATGCCTGATTATTTCAGGATTATTAAAATAAGATATTATTCATCCATATTTACATGTTGGGTTTCTTTCACTTGCAGCCCCAAATTAGCTAAGGTAAAAGAGGAATTTATTGACTTGGGTAAGCCTCTGGAAAAAGACCAGAGATCCCAAGGGATTCAGAAACAGTGGGCACCAGGGGTTGAAATGCCACTGGACCCTCACTCTTCGCCTTCCTTCCTCTGCTTTTGTTTGTTTGTTTCAGCTTTATTCCCTCAGGCTATCATTTCCCCAAGGCAAAAAAATCAAGACTCATATTTCTCTGTTGGTGAAGCTAAGAAAATGTCTGTAAGTGAATCATGGAACTGCCAGCGAATTGCATTTCTTTAATTCCAATTCAGAAAGTTTTGTGAAGGGCAGTCCACACCCAAATCAGAGAGGGTGAGGGGAGGTAAAGCAGTTTATCAAGAGTATGGTTTACCCCAAACCTCTTCCTTTAAGGTCAGCACTCCACCCTAGAGAGTTCTGCTGTGCCAGATTGAAGCAGGCGTAGATTTGGTGTCATCAACTCTTTTATCCTTTTTCCATTCTAACGTGTAGCAATGATCTGTAGAGTTTATGTTGGGGTACAGTTGGACTAGAAGAAGATGTGATCAAGAGCGGTCATTTTTGGAGTTCCCATTGTGGTGCAGCAGAAACGAATTCGACTAGGGACCATGAGGTTGCAGGTTCAGTCCCTGGCCTCACTCAGTGGGTTAAGGATCCTGCGTTGCTGTGGCTGTGGTGTAGGCCGGCAGCTCTAGCTCTGATTCGACCCCTAGCCGCAGGTGCGGCCCTAAAAAGCAACAACAACAACAAAAAGCAGTCATTTTTTGAGTTCCTGCTGTGGCACAGCTGGTTAAGGATCTGGCATTGCTGCAGCTGTGGCGTAGGTTGCAACTGTGCTTTGGGTTGAATCCCTGGACCGGGAACCTCCATATGCTGCGGGTGTGGCCAAAAAAAGAAAAACAAAGAAAAGAAAAGGAAAAAAAAGAATGATCATTTTGTCTTAAAAAAAAAAGAAAAAGAAAAATTTTCCTTAATTCCTTCTATACTTTTTTTTTTCTCCCACAATTTTTATCCTATTTTAATAGAAAGGATGAGGCACCATTAGCTGGTGGTGTCTTCGGCTGAGTTACCCCAGAAGAATCCCTGAGGCAAGGATATGAGTAGAAATACTTTGTTGGGGAAGCGATCCCAAGTAGTTCCAGGTAGGAGAGTAGAGAAGTAAGATGGAAATGGAATGGGAGCCAGGGAAATGCGCATGAATGTGTAGGTGACTGACCTGTGAGCACCTGAAGCTCCGTTCTTCAGGGAACCTCTGGAAGCTGGTGCTTTACATTTAGGCGCAAGGAGCCTGGAGTGTTCGTCCAGCAGACCGTCGGTCACCGAAGCAGGGCTCTCTCTGGGGCTGTTGACTCCCTGCTGCTTCCGGCCCGGCCCTGCATGCTGAATGAGTGGGCTCCGGCAGCCAGAAAAGCCCTCAGGCACAGTTACTGGTGCCTGTTGGGTCGGCATGCCCTAGAATAGGGGGGACTCTAGTAATTATTCGTTGCTGTATAACAAACTGCCCCCACGTTTTGTGAGATAATAAAGGCTTCTGTTTCTATGCCATTGTTTCTGTGGATCAGGAAATCAGCTGAATGGGTGGTTCTGGCTTAAGGTTTCTCATGAAGTTGGATTCAAGGGTTTAGCCCGCCTCCAGTCATGGAGAGGTTGCCGGGGGCTGGAGGATCTGCTTCCAAGATACCTTACATGCATGACTGTTGGCAGGAAGCCTCATGTCATCGCCACATAGGTCCCTCCTTAGGGCTCCTTGGGAATCCTCAAGACATAGCAACTGCCTCTTCAAGGAGAGTGACCCAAGAGAGAGCAAGAAGGAAGCAACCATGCCTTTTATGGCCTGGTCTTGGCAGTCACACACCATCATCTATTTTTGCCATATCCTATTGTCATCAGAAGCAAATCAGTTAATGCTGACCCACACTCAAGAGGAGGGCTATCGATTTCTACCTTTTGAAAGGAGGTATGTCAAAGAATCTGTGAACTTATTTCAAAACCAGTTTGGCGGAGTTCCCGTTGTGGCTCAGTGGTTAACGAATCCGATTAGGAACCATGAGGTTGCAGGTTCGATCCCTGGCCTTGCTCAGTGGGTTAACGATCCGGCATGGCCGTGAGTTGGTTGCAGACGCTGCTCGGATCTGGCATTGTTGTGGCTGTGGCGTAGGCCGGTGGCTGCAGCTCCAATCGGACCCCTAGCCTGGGAACCTCCATATACCGCGGGTGCGGCCTTTAAAAAAAAAGGCAAAAGACAAAAAAAACCAAAAACGAAAACAGTTTGGGGCTGGTAGATGCAAACAATTACATTTAGAATGGATAAGCAATGATGTCCTACTATACGTCGCAGGGAAATATATCCAATCTCCTGGGATAGAACATGATAGAAAATAGTATGAGAAAAGGAGTGTGTGTGTGTGTGTGTGTGTGTGTGAGAGAGAGAGAGAGAGAGAGAGAGAGAGAGAGAGAGAGAGAGAGAGAGACTGGGTCACTATGCTGTATAGCAGAAATTTGGCAAACACTGTAGATCAACTATACTTTAATAAAAATTTTAAAAAATTTAAAGAACTAAAAAAAAGAAACCCACCACAGCGCACATGAGAGCATATGAGCTGGACACAGCAGCATCTGCCAAGGGTCGGTCTATATCCTGTTTCCTCCCTGTCGCCAATCTGGGTTCTTATAGTTCCTGGCAGAAGGCACTGAGGCTCAATTAACCTGTGAGTTGCTCTTGAACACTTGCCTCATCCCTCCCCACACACTCTCTCCTCTTCTTCACCTTCTGTCCTCCCCACCCCCCCAAAAAGTCAGCGGTTACTTTTTACCACTAGACTGATGCATCTCAGACAGCGTACCCCTCCTGTCAGAATCCCTATATTGTACTACTCCAGAGGTAGCATCCCATTATAAAGACTGTGATCCTGAGTACCTCGATGGCACACCAAGCCTCAGTACCCTTTGCCAAGACCTCTAAATGTGTATACGTAGTCTACCTGGAGATTGGTTCTTTAACCCAAAGGATGCCTGTCTGCACATGAATTCCTTGTTGTGCTAATAACAACTCTATTTTATTTATTTTATTTTTTTTGTCTTTTTCTTCCCCCTAAAAAAAACCCATGCCTTGCTGGCAAGATTCCCAGGAGCTGCCATGGTTCTATGAGTAGGGCATAGGGAGGCAACCGTCTGGGTGATGGTACTTAGGGGACACGACGTGACTCTGCCTGCCCCCACTCATCTTCCATCTCTCGCACGTGACTCTTCTAAAACATCATTGTTAGACCATTTGGTTAAGGCAATATTCTTAGGTGTTCCCTTTAAAAAATTCATAAAACTTGTGTTCAGTGTAACAGGATAAGCAGCTAACGTCCGCTATCATCAAGCAGCTGCTATCAAGCTACTGCACCCCACCTTGCAGAGAAAAGTTCTGAAGGGAGGGATAAAAAACAATTCCTTCTTTATATGGAGGAGAGGGGTAGGGGAAGGAGGGAGACCAGTGGTTCTCAGAGTGTGGTCCCTGGACTAGCACCATCAGCCTTGAGAATGAGTTAGAAATGCAAATGCTCAGTCCCCACCCTACTGATTCAGAAACCCTGGGACTGGGGTTTAGCAGTCTGTGTTTCAGCAAGTCCTCCAGATGATTCTAATGCATGTTAAAGCTTGAGAACCACTGATATTTTATTTTTTGTCTTTTTTGTCTTTTTAGGGCCGCACCCGCAGCATGTGGAGGTTCCCAGGCTAGGGGTCTAATTGGAGCTGCAGCCACCGGCCTACACCACAGCTCATGGCAACACCGGATCCTTAACCCACTGAGCGAGGTCAGGGATCAAACCCTCAACCTCATGGTTCCTAGTCGGATTCATTAACCACTGAGCCATGACAGGAACTCCCGGAGAAGCACCGATAAAAACAGACACATGCGTATATATGCACACAAAACCCAAGCGTGGATATCAACTCTGATCACTGTTTTTTCCCTCTTACTGCCGAGTTAGATTTAGCTTCACAAGTCAGGACAGTGCTCCAGATGCCCACTATTGATTAATCAGGAGTGTCTGTCCGGGGCCGTGAGATGGGGAAGGGCATGGAGGTTGCACGCGCCAGTTACAAGCGCACACCCGGTTGGGCATAATGGATCTCAGGCAGAACAAAGGCCTCAGGAAAATAAATATGTGAGATGTTAACACACCATTTTTTTCTCTTAGCCAGAGCTCCTGACACTTTCATCTGCATGCGAATCCCCTGGAGCTTTGATTAATATCCAGATTCCCAATCAGTCGGCCTAGGGTGGGTCCCCACTGCTGTATTTCTTACCAGCTCCTTGATGCTGTGGATGCTGCTGGTCCTCAGATCTCAACTTTAGTACGAAGCCGCTAATCTTTTTTCACTTTATTTTTGTGATTCCCTGCCAAAATATCATTTTCAGCAGAAATAAAATATTACACCATTTTACAAAGAAAAATGCTGAGCAAAACGATACCTGGTAAAAACACCCCGAAGGGCAATGAATCGCGGGGTCCGAGTGCACGTTCTCTGCAGTGCTCAGAAACTGCTGCCGTGCCCCTGTGCTGGCAGCCCTGCACTGCGGTTCTGCGCAAAACCCCTGGAACCTTCCTGCCTTTATTTCCGGTTTGTTCTATCACATCGTTTCCTGCTTTTGGTTCAGTGCCATGTGGGGGCCAAGTGGTAAACAGCGTTGACGATCGCGGTCCTTCCCTTCTCTCCTCTTTCTCTTAAATAAAATCTCCCTGCTGTCAATTACTGAGTGCTTCTAGGCAGGATTAGGAATGTCACTAAAATCAGGTCAGCAAGCCTTTGGACTCTGTTCAACTTGGGATTCCCTAGTCTTAGAGCCGTAATAGTAAAACGAAAGTCTCATCATCTGCTCTTCTCCAACTATCCTTTTCCTCCATATGTTCTTTGCCTGGGTGACTTAAATCATTATCCTGGGTCTTTTGCCCCCAAAATGCTCAGTTGCCGCCGCTGAGGATGGCCAGATGCAGCAGTGGCAACAAAAATCCTCTCTGCGACAAGAAACAAACCAAATCTTTCTGTTACCCTTCTTCCCCTAAAATTCCAATGCGTGAGTGTATGATAGACCACATTTGTTGTTCTTTCTCTTTCTCTCTCTTCCTCCATCCCTCTCCCGCTCCTTCCTCTCCCCTGCCCCCCTACGTTCCCCGGGTCCTTTTACCTCCTTCCCCACTCTCTTGGCCTCCTTCTCGGCCTCCCCATTCTCTCCCTGTCCCCCTTTCTGGCTGCCCCCCCCTCCCCTCCTCTCTCTTGCCTTCCGCCACCGTCATTGTCCCCGGGGCTGTGGAGCTGTTGTCCAAGCCTCTCTGCCAATGAGTGTGCTCATCTCGGAGGTCGATGCCACAGTCTGTCACTGTGGAGTGCCCTGATCCTGAGCTCAGCAAAGCCTGAAAGGGGCGTTTCAGGCTCCCAGCTTCGTAGCCACTCTTCTAATGAATGCCTCAAATGTTTGTTTTAAATTAATGAAGTGTTATTAACCAACGAGCTGAAGTCCCGGATGTGCCACCACAACATAGAGTTTGCATTAATGGGGAACACACATGATATGTTTAAGGTCGCAGCACGTCAATTGCCTTGCATTTGAAGGGTCTGGGTAATGAGGTGGGACGGGCAGCATCTGCCATTTCTGTGTACAGCTCGCCTCCCATGATGTGAGGCCAAGTGGCTCTGTCCAAGTCAGGGCTGCAGATGTTAGCCTCACACTCACCTCCCGGAACGTCTCCTGGACGTGATGAAAGTGTGGGCGGCAGCTTCCTTGGCAGACAAATAGCTTGGCCCCCTGGGACGGCGCGGGCGTGCGTGTTGACATCATCCCAGCCCATCCAAACACGTCTGCCAGGTCCAGGGCTCCGAAGCCACTGGATGATATTTTAGCAGTACCGTGCGGGAGAAAGAAACGGAAGAGCCGTCTGAAACCCTCAGGCCTTGCCTTCCTACAGCATCCTTGTCGGGCGTAACCCTCCCTAAGGTAGAAGCTCCCTCCTCCCTCCCCCGTCCTGGCTGTGCTTTCCCCTCCTGAGTGGCCTAGAAGCACAGCCCGGCACTCTTCCGATTCCACGAGGCTTCAGAGAGGCCTTCGGATGACCAGCAGAAACCGTATTTTGTCATCATCGGCTGACTAGAAGCAACACGTGGCTAGAGAAGCCGATCAGAGTACAAGCCTTTGGTCCTGACCGTCCGTTCTCTTTTTCATTACCTGTCTGTGTCCTTGTGGAAATGCAGGCACCTTGCCTTGCTTTACCCACAGTGGCCTGGCCTTAATTTAACGCAGGTGAATTTTCCTGTATGTGTGCAGCAAAGAAAGGTGGAGGAGAGATTTGAACCCTTACAGAGACTCTTCACTCAGTGGGCCTGTGCCTCAGACCGAGACTTCCTAGGGCAGATTCCAGGCTTCCGTCTCATGCTTCCTTGGCCCCTTTTCTTGCCTGGGTATGGTTTTCGTATTTAAAAGACTCAAAATGTATTTCGAATGTAATGTGACCCCTGTGTGGAACTGGGTTGTAAGAGAGAATCCTGTTCTTCAAAGGGTGGAAAAAAAAAATGTATACATATAAGTGTAACTTGGCCCCCATGCTGTACAGAGGAAAAATAAATAAAGAAATAAATGGGGGGGGGGTAGAGATAAAAAAAGAGCGAGAGAGTGAGAGCACAGGGACGGGAATCAGACTGCCTGGTTCCCAATCCTGGCACTAGCTGTGTTGCCCTCAATCTCTCTCTGAGTCGATTTCTCATCCGCAAAGTGGGGGGTAGTGTCACAGGGGAAGAGGACACTCTCCTCTCCGGGGTTCAGTGACTGGGGCCTGAAAGCAAAGGAACTAGAGCAAAGACCGGCGCGGCTAGGCTTGAGAGCTTGTATGCCCTGTTAACTAACGGTAATGCCTTGAGGAGAAGGGGCTAGACAAAGCCAAAGGGGTTGGGGCTTGAAGGGGCTGGACATTGTGGGAAGGTGAATACAAGGGGGAAACTCATGGAGGCTAAGGATTATTTAGTAAGGCGTGCTATGCAGACTCAAGTTGGCGCTGGCCCTCCTGTGATGAAGAGCAGTTTTCCTCTTCCTGCTGAGGGGGGAGGATGGGGCTGGGAGGGGGGCACCTTCACGAAGAGAAACGTAGTCCTGGTTTTAGGCAGACAGGAGGAAGAAAGAGAGTTCCTCCATGCCTGCTGCCTCTTGCTTTCACCTCGAAATAATCCCTATACCAAAGTGGCTTTTTTTTTTTTTTTTTTTTGGGTCTTTTTAGGGCCGCACCCTCGGCACATGGAGCTTCCCAAGCTAGGGGTTGAATCAGAGCTGTAGCCGCCGGCCTACGCCACAGCCACAGCAACGCAGGATCCAAGCCACATCTGCAACCTACACCACAGCTCACAGCAACGCTGGATCCTTAACCCAATGAGCGAGGCCAGGGATTGAACCTGCGTCCTCATGGATACTAATCAGATCCATTTCCTCTGAGCCATGACGGGTACTCCCCAAGTGGCATATTTTGGGGTGGCATGTTCTGATCATCTTCTGCGTAAAGAGTAAGACACTGCTCATGGTGTTATGAGGATTGCGTTTAGTAACCTTTGTATAAATGCTCTTTTTCCTTCTCAGGTAAACGAGCCGGCTTCAAACCACAGAGCTGGGGCAGTACATACATGCTTTTTAGGGGACCACCAGGAAATGGAAGTACCTTATTTAGCCAACACCCCACAGAAACCAAGGTGAATAATCACATGGCACAGGGAGCAAGACCTGGATTTGCTGAAGACCTTTCCTTTACGGTAGGGCTCAGAGCGGGGCGCCAGCTGGGCTGGTGGCTAGGAGGGCTTGTGTTGGGTTGGAGGAGGCATGACAGTTTACTAGGTAATCTCTAAGGGCTGTTCTTCCTACTCTCACTGCAGGTGCTTCATCATCCATAATATGCCTATGTTTTTTGTGTTTTGTTTTTTGTCTTTTGTCTTTTTAGGGACCACATCCAGGGCATATGGAGGTTCCTAGGTTTAGGGGTCAAATCGGAGCTGTAGCCGCCGGCCTACACCACAGCCACAGCAACACCAGAGCCGAGCTGCGTCTGCAACCTACACCACAGCTCACGGCAACACCGGATCCCTGGCCCACTGAGTGAGACCAGGGATCGAACCCGCAACCTCATGGTTTCAAGTCAGATTCGTTTCCCCTGCACCATGACAGGAACTCCCATAATATGCCGATGTTATAAAGACTTTTGCTTACAACCAGCTCATGAGCTAGTTAAGCTAAGGGTCAGGATCAGCCATGGGCAAGGCTGGTTTTCCTCATGGTCTTCTATTTTGCTCTCCAGTATTTTCTCTGCCCAACATTCCATATATGCTTCATATGCCATGTATTAGTTTCTTTTTTCTTTTCTTTTTTTTTTAATGGGAACCCCAAGCCTCCCAGAAACCCCTCTCTTCAAGCTGAATCCATCTGGAGTCCTCTGCTGGCTCAGCTCTAAATCTGGCTAATATGGCAAACTAAAGCCTGCTGAGATTTTTTTCTTTTTTTGGGGGGGGGCGCACCCGAGGCATATGGAAGTTCCTAGGCTAGGAGTTGAATGGGAGCTGCAGCTGCTGCCCTACACCACAGGCATAGCAACGTGGGGTCCGAGCCACATCTGCAACCTACACCACAGCTCACGGCAATGGTGGATCCTTAACCCACTGAGCGAGCTCAGGAATCGAACCTGAATCCTCATGGATACTAGTCAGGTTCGTTGCCGCTGAGCCACAACGGGAACTCCTGAGATGTTAATGAGAGCTAATGAGTTAGTCTCTCTCGGGCCTAGCTTAATGTGATAGAGTTAACTGCCTCCTAAATTATTCGATGGTATAATTCCCCCCTCTCCTCTCCCGCTCCATTCCCACGGGTCTGCTATAATTCTTGCAAATGTCCAGTGTGAAGCATTTATTTGGGTTAATAAGCTAGTGTGTGGCCTGAAAGTTAAGTTCTTAAGTAGGAGTGGCTGGAACAAGCTGATCTTAACAGAGCCCCTTGTTCAGACAGAAGCTACCCCGTTTGGTTTCCATGTGCATGGCGATTCCTGGTGGGAAGGAGAGAACACAGAAAGCGTCCCCTTTATACTTGAGAAAGTAACTTATTTTCCCCTGAAACTCGTTCCTCTCAAAGCCGCCTGTTCATATCAGATCTGGAACATTTGCACAGTACCTTACCCCAGGGTGTATGCCCACTTAAAATATTTGGAATATAACTGAACGTAACTTGTCTACTGGACAGTTGGAATTGAAGACTGTTTTCTTCTCCTGTACATTGGAAGATCCTCCCTAAATCTTTGTGGCGTACTCAGACTCAGACCTGCTCTTTTGTTGGGACCTTGATGGTATCCTGAAAGCAAGTCCATATATTTTATATTCTAAATACGTATTCAGGAAAGCAAAGACCATTCTTTAATGGCTTTCAGCAACTCCAGATTTGGGTCCAGATGCCTCAGGACAAGGCAAATTGTCCTCTCACCGAGCTCATCTTCTCAGTGGAGGCTTTGTTGTGTGGAAATAAATGAAGAGCACCCATGTGAGAACAAAGGCTACTTACTCAAAGCTTGCTATGCAAGGGAGTTGGCCAACATCACCTATGATTTGGCAGAGACTCAAAGGCGGGCAGGCAGATGGGTGGGAAGGCTTTCTAGTGGAGAAAGAGGGAGGCTTCAGGGACGCTCTGATTGCAAGCTGTTGGAGTGGGGGAGCCGCAGGGGGCTAACTAGGAGCGGACATCCTATGTGATTGGTTTGGGGAGGACGGTTGACTTCCCTGGGTTGGTCCTAAGCTGGAGGTGGGGACACAAGTTAGAGAAGCTGTTAGTTATTAGTCACGTCCTGGCCATTTGGGGCCCGTTATTACAGGAGCTATTCTTTGGCTTCCTGGTTTGTGGCTGCAAATAGCAATCTGACTTTCCACAAGCCTGGCTCCTAGGGAGCAGGCTAGCTTCTGGGCAGGTTCCCGCAGGAAATGGGTTGGTTCCCCAGCCTGGTTGCTACAGGCTGTGGGTGAGAGTTCAATTTCTGTATGGGGTCTGGCCATTGTTGATTGTCCGTTCAGTCTCTTGGTTGAGAGTTGCAACGCTTCACATGTCTTTGTGTGAATGAAGTTGCCTGACAATGTTCCATTGGCTTTTTCGTACACTCTCCATGTCCTCCGGGAAACAGTTTAAGAAACCCTGTCGTAGCTGCTGTGCTGTGTTGACAAGGTCCTCCTTCGGGATAGGAGGACTTGACTAGACGTCCTCTCCTCTCTGGGGATTGCCCTCCCCTGAAGGAACCTCCTTGCCCAGGTTTATGCCTTTTCCTACCGGCAGCCATAGCCAAGACTTGGTGCAGGGGGCATAATGGCTCGACCACCTCTGCAAAACTTTTGACAGCTCCTCAGGACTGTCCCAGCTTCAGGGCTCCTGTTGGCGCCTACCGAGACCTTCGTTGAGATGGCATCATAGCTTGGCTTCTTGCTCTGCCCAGTTCTATTTCTCCTTTTCTTCCCCAAATGTTCATTCTCAGAATATTTCACAGTAAACTTCCCGATCGCTAATCTCCATCTCAGTCTGCCTCTCGGGGGATATTACCTGTAACAGTCCCTCTTTAAATTATCCTAATTTGAGTGCACCATCTGTTTCCTGCTGGTACCACGACTGACACAGGATATTACATTTATTATTTATTCCATTAAATGCAGGGTTCTGATTCACAAAAGGACTTGGGTGTTATTGTTGTTGTTGTTGTTATTTGTTTATTTATTTTATTTTTTTTACGTAGACCAGGAGATATAGGGTTGTTCTGGTTGTGTGAATTGGGATATGTTTAACATGCTTTTTGTTTATTTTTTAAATCATTATTTTCTTGGTCTGTCACACTTATACACACACGCACACTCCTGCTATGATGCCCAATGTGTATCTCTAGGATTCAGAGCCTAATGGATGTGCTGTACTAGACAGAGAAGGGGCGGATGTAGCGTATCATGGTTTGGACTTGCACAAAGACTATCAGAGGCAGCTGGGTGCCCTGATAAGGTATGGAATGGGTACAACAGCTCATTTGTTGCTATGCTCCCAACCTTTTGTACTGTGCCTTGCATGACTATCCTGGAAGAACATACACCAAGAATCTGTGCAATTCCATTTACGGCAGTTTTCACAGGCATCGGACTCTCCTGGTTCTTGAGCCACATTAGCACTCCCGAGATAGCGTCACCATAGGGAAGAAAGCAGGGTCTACTGTCACCTAGGTGACAGTGAAAAAGATGTCCACATCCAATCTCCTTATGCCCTGGAATGTTATTTTTCTGCAGAGTTTGTCTGAGAGAGAATTACAGCACAGAGCTTTAAAGCATGAGCGCTGGAACTTTAAAGCATGGGCCAAGGTTCAAATCTTCTTTTTGCCGGTTACCTGCTCTGTGGCCTTGGGCAGGTGCTTAACCTCAGTGCCTCAGTGTCCTCGTTTGTCAAATGAAGAAGATGGTAATATCTGCCTGGCATGTAGTGAGCAACATATTCCCATTATGGCATCAACTCCATTGTTTACCATGTAGACTTTAGAAATTACTGTATAGTTTGATGTGAATATTTTCCTGCTTATTTTTTTTCTTTAAGGAAAAAACAATAGAGGAAGAACCTTAATGCCATGAGAGCCTTCACTTGTACTTGCCTCTAGCACATTTCTTCTAAGTAATTAAAAATATGTTACAGCCAAAAAAAAAGAAAGCTTAAACACAAGAAACATATACAGGTATAGCTTGTTTCCTCTCAGTCTATTAGACACAATGTTAGTATTCGTTAATGAATATTCATTAATATTCATAACGCATTTTAATGTTCATATGAAATTTTCATATTCATAACTCTATGGGAGTTCCCTGATGGCCTAGTGGATCCACCATTGTCACGGCTGTGATTCTGGTTACTGCCGTGGCATGGGTTTGATCCTTGGCCTGGGAAATTCTGCATGCTGCAGGTGTGGCTAAAAAAGAAAAGAAAAGAAAGAGTGAGAGAGAGAGAGAAAACTATAAATCAATAAAAAAGACAAAAAGACAAAGAACCCAATAGATGTGTGGGCAATGTATACACACAGGTAATTTTTTTTTTTTTTGCTTTTTTAGGGCCGCACCCGCAGCATATGGAGATTCCCAGACTAGGGGTTGAATCAGAGCTGCAGCTGCCGGCCTACGCCACAGCCACAGCAATGCCAGATCCGAGCTGTGTCTGCGACCTATACCACAGCTCACGGCAATGCCAGATCCTTAACCCACTGAGCAAAGCCAGGGATCAAACCTGCGTCCTCATGGATACTATTCATGTTCGTTACTGCTGAGCCATGATGGGAACTCCCACATACAGGTAATTTAAAGAAGAAATAGGAATAACCCAATAAACATATGAAAAGATGACTAACTCACTGGTAAAGCGTAAATGCAAATTAAAACAAAAATAAGATTCCTTGCCGTCTATTGTTTTTGGCAGAACTTAAAGGAAATGAGCGCATAGGACTCCTGTACTCCTTACCCCCCACCCGCCGACCCTTGGCCCTATTCTACCTCTACTATTTTGGAAGATATTCCTCTTCTATCCATGCTATTAAGTTGAAATCCTTTTTGGTTATAAATTAATGTTTTTCTGTCAACATCTAAAGTTCAGTATCTGTTAACCTACCTCCCCTTTAATCCACTTTCATTTTCTGTCTTTACTTTCCCAACATCTTTTTTGCTGAATTAATTAGTGCACTGGAAGATGGAACAGAGTGATTCTCTCAGATAATATCTTCGACTCTGTCCATGCTGCTATTCAACCCATTTATTTTTATTGCTATAAATCATGTTTTCAATTTCTAAGAACTAATTTCATCTTGCTCATAGCAATCTGTTTTGCAATTCTGGGTTAGTTCTTCTTTGACTCTCATGAGCTGTGGCTGCCATGTGGGACATTAGATTTTATGATACCCCCGTATATTTCAGATAATTTCCCCTTTTCCTTAAACTATTTGAGTAGGTTTCTATTACCTGCAATCAAAATAATGTTTACCTAGGACAGGAGTCATTTGGAGCATTAGAAGTGGGAGAGCTCACATCTGCTTAGTTGAATCAGCAGAGACTTTACGTGGTGGTTTTTAACATTTGCTTTTTCAGATCATAAGATTGAAACTACCAAGAGTGGATAAAGTGTCCCTGGTTGGAGGAGGAGCAGTAATAAAAGCAGGCCCGTAGAAAATGCGCAGAGAACAAGAAGCATGACAGCTTGGCTGGGCTCATGGGCTAGGCATGGTGGGGGTGGTGAGTGGGAAATTGAGAAAGGTATTTTGGAGGCAACATATGAAGGGCTTTGAATGCCAAGGGGAAGACTTTACGAGTCTGAGGTTGGGAAGATGCTAAACGGGTTTGAATAAAAGCATGGCATGATCAAAGATGCTGCTAGCAAGATGAATCTGGCTACAGTGTGCTGAATGGATTGAAATCGTGACTGGTAGCAGAAGGAAAATTGAGGGAGACTATTGATTTAGTCCAGGCAAGGTGTAATCAAAGTCTGGACATGCGGAAATGGAAATATTTCTCTCGATATACAGGATTTGGCTATCTATATTAGAAAAGTAGTATATGCAGGAGTTCCCATTGTGGCTCAGCGGAAATGAATCTGACTAGCATCCATGAGGATGCAGGTTCCATCCCTGGCCTCACTCAGTGGGTTAAGGATCTGGCATTGCTGTGAGCTGTGGTGTAGGTCACAGACGTGGCTTGGATCCCGAGTTGCTGTGGCTGTGGTGTAGGCCAGCGACTACAGCTCTGATTCAATCCCTAGCCTGGGAACCTCCATGCACCATGGGTGTAGCCCTAAAAAGACCCAAAAAGAAGAACAAAAGAAAAAAAAGAAAGAAAGTAGTATATGCAAAGGAATAATTGCTAAGAATCAGGCAATAACAGATTGTAGCAATAAAATTCAGAGTGGCCAAAAATGTAGCTCTTGCTGTATTAAAAACAAATTTACTCTTTACCGCCTTTAAACATTCATTTAACAGTTTCTCATAATATTTCAACAAATGACATCGACAACATGTGTGAAATTAGAATCACATCTTTTGGTGTGTTCTTCAAAGACCTACTCTTTAGAAATGTGTTTCTTAAAATGAATTCCTAATTTTCCCTCTGGAGTCCTCAGCTAACAGTATCTCTTTTTTACTTTTCACATGTTTCAGAATAATTGTATTGATCTTGCTCCTTGAGTAGTTTTCTGGGGAAATCTGCTCCCTGAAGCTTTCCTTAACTTTTGAGACCCAAGAGAACCGAGGCCTACAGAACATAAATGTACCATAAATGCCCCCCCGCCCCGCGCATGCGCCCCCCCAAGCAAGTAAGATGTGAGAATAGGATACAAGAGTTTAATTTGCTTACACATCTAACTGAATTTGTTTTCCCTCCCGGGACTACATATCAGTAATACAAGATCTGGTGGTGAGGATGGAGAGAAATACGGAGCTTTGCGGAGTATAGTGGATTCTGTAGAGTGCTCTCCAGATCTACCTCCTCTTCCTTCCAGGACTTAAGTCTGACTGCCTCAGCCTCTGGGAGTGCCATGAGCCCTCTCTGGGAATTGCCCTTGGCTGAAAAAAACGTCCTTGCTCAAGGTTATGCCTCCTTCTAGAGAAGAGTCTGCAGCCAGTGGATGGTTTATGTGCAGGTATTATAAATGCCCAGCCCATCAACCTAACTTGGAACAAGTCTGAAAGCCCAGCCTAGCTTCAGAGTCCCCCACTGACTGAGGCCTTTTGTATGAGTTTCCTTTTTTTTTTTTTTTTTTTTTTGGTCTTCTTAGGGCCCAAACCTCGGCATATGGAAGTTCCAGGCTAGGGGTAGAATCAGAACTGCAGCTGCCGGCCTACACCACAGCTCACAGCAACGTCGGATCCTTAACCCACTGAGCAAGGTCAGGGAAATGAACCTGAGTCCTCATGGATACAAGTCAGGTTTGTTACTGCTGAGCCACAATGGGAGCTCCCTGAGTTTCCTATTATTGGCTATAACAAATTACTTTAACTCTTGGGTTTCAAACAACACAAATTTGTTATCCTACAGTTCTGGAGGTCGGAAGTCTGGAATGGATCTTACTGGGGTAAAATTCAGGTGTCAGCAGAGCTGCATTACTTCTGGAGGATCTTGGGGGAGAATCCGTTCCTTTACCTTTTCAACTTTCTAGAAGCCACCTGTATTCCTTGGCTCGTGACCACTTCTTTTTTCTTCAAAGTTTGGCTGCATAGCATCTTCTCTCCTCTGTCTTCTGCTTTCATCATTCCTTCTTCTTTCTCTAACTGTCACTCTCCTGCCTCCTCTTACTCCTTATGACCCTGGTGATTATATTGAGCCCATTTTTTATTTTTTTATTTTTAGGGCTGCACCTGCAGCATATGGAAGTTTCTAGGCTAGGGGTCGAAATCTAGGGGTTTGACTCAGAGCTGCAGCTGCCACAGCCACAGCAACGCCAGATCCAAGCTGCATCTGTGACCTACACCACAGCTCATGGCAATGCTGGATTCTTCACCCACTAAGCGAGGCCAGGGATTGAACCTGCATCCTCATGGATACTAGTCAGGTTCGTTACCACTGAGCCACAATGGAAACTCCATATTGGGCCCATCTTAATAATCCAGGCTGCTTTCCCAGCTCCAGATCCTTACCTTAATCATATTTGCAGAGTCCCTTTTGGCCTCCAAGGAACATATTCACAACTTACAGAGATTAGGACATGGCTATCTTTGGGGAGGGGTCCTTATTCTGCCTACTACACCTTTTTTTTTTTTTTTTTTTTTTTGGTGGCCACATCACAGTCCAGTTTCTCTTTCTGTCCTATCCTGCCTGCTGCTTGTGCTTCTCACTGGTGCCAATCCCAAGAGTACTCCCTAGAAAACTTGCTGCTCACAAATCTTTTGGGGGGGGAGTTTTTTCTTGGGGGGGGGTTGGTCTTTTTGCCTTTTCTAGGGCTGCTCCTGTGGCATATGGAGGTTCCCAGGCTAGGGGTCCAATTGGAGCTGTAGCCACTGGCCTACACCAGAGCCACAGCAACACGGGATCCGAGCCACGTCTATGACCTACACCACAGCTCACGGCAACGCCAAATCCTTAACCCACTGAGCAAGGCCAGGGATCGAACCCACAACCTCATGGTTCCTAGTCAGATTAGTTAACCACTGAGACACAATGGGAACTCCCCTGCTCACAAATCTTTATCTCATAGTCTGCTCCCCTGGGGACCCAACCTCTTCCACAATCTAGATGTCTAGGAGGAGAGTTTGGTCAGGGAACTAAACATTTGGAGTGGAATTAAATTGTAAGTAGTCCTGAGAGCCTTGCTGACCAGAAGCTAACTCAGAATTCCTTTGGATAACACCCTGTCTTTACTCCCTGCAGGAATGTCCCTTAACTCTTCAGAGATTAGATCTTATTTTAAAGCAAGGGGCTCAGTTTCTCTTTGACTCCGTCATATAGGAGTTTCTGCTATGTAATGCTGAGCAGAAATCCGAGGGGCTTCCAAGAGAAAACTAGACAGGAGTATTGTCACAGCTTGGGTTTCCTGAGAAGCATATTCGAAGAGGGAGCTATGTCTGCATAAGGATTCTTTGATGATACTCTTGGTGTCAACATTTATGGAGGAAGGGAAGAAATTAGGATTGGGCAGACAGAGACGTTGGGCTGCGTTATAGCCTTAATGTGCCATTCAGACAAATGGTTAGACTCTAGCCATTCTAGAAAGTATCTCATTGAGGTTTTAATTTGCAATTCCCCCAATGATTAATGACGTTGAGCATCTTTTGATGGATGTGTCTGATCTCTGTATCTTTTTGGTGAAGTGTTTGTTCAAATCTTCTGCCCATTTTTCAGAAATTAGATTGTCTTGTTGAATTTTGAGGGCAAGTCTTTTTTTTTTATCAGATATGTGTTTTGCAAATATTTTCTTAAATCTGTCACTTATCTCTTCAAGAAGTGTTTTTAAGAAGAAATAAGAGTAGGAGCTCCCCAGTGGTCTAGCAGTTAATCTGGCATTGTCACTGCTGTGGCTCAGATTTGATATCTGACCCAAGAACTTTCACATGCCACAGATGCAGCCGAAAAAAATAAAATAAAATAAGAATAATCTCAACACAGTGCCTAGGTTTTGAGAGTGAGACAAAGAAGGAAGGACTAAGGTGCGGAAAGCTTGAGTGATGACTGTGCATGCAGAAAGCACAATTAGGAAGACTGGCTTTTACAAGACACATTTTTCTTATTCTATTGTTTGGGCTACAGCACAAAGCACTGATGTAGAATTATCAAAAATAAATACAGCAAACTATGGCAAGCTTGATTGGGAAATTTTGAGCTCTCTCCTACTGGGGAGACTCCTGCCAGTGGAAATAGCTCTCATGTCTTGCTAATTATACAAAACAGTTGCTTACTCTGTATGTAGTGAGGTTAACGGTTAAATGGTACTCAATAAATACACTCAACTTTGAAGGGAGGAGCTCTGTTCCAAACGCATCCAGGTATGGAGGACGTCTTAGTTTGGGGAAGAGACTGAAAGCTGTTCCTCACAAGAGGAGGAGAAATTCATAAGTATGATCTTGAGAACAGAACCTAGGACAAGATCTTAGGTTCAAGTAGTTGATTTGGGATGTGATCCCAGGAAGCAAGACTGAAGGCATGGGAAGAGTGAGACTGGAAAGGAAAAGACACTGATTTAAGATGAAGTACGTGATGTCACTGGCATTGCCTGGCTCTCTTAGACTGAATCTGTTTACCTAAACCTCAGTGCCTGTATGGTTTGCTCTTAATGAGTCATACCGGCAGCCTTCTCTATAGAAGTACCCTTGAACTATTAGAGTTTGCCTTATCTGGAGACACTGATGGCCAGGAGTGCCTGAGAGTTGATGTCCCTCCATCGCCCATGACCCGCAGTGGCTCAGTGCCAGTGGCTGACTGGTACAGGAGTGTGAAAGCCCAGCTCCCTGCCTTGAGGTGGGCAAACTGTGGAGTGATTTACATTCTAGAATTCCCCAAGGCTGAGAGTCACTTGAAATCTCACTCTTGGTGTGTTTCTTCTCTAGCTCCGCTCTGCTGTCTTCAGTCCCTGACTGCTTTCTCCTCGGAACACCTTTTTCCTTAGTAAAATCACTCACCCCTGAATCTTCATCTCAGGATCTGCTTCTGGGGACAAGACCCAAACCTAAGGATACATTATCAAGGTTGCCTCTGTAGGGAATAGGACCACCATTCTGCCAGGACTTCACAGGAAGCATGCAGAAAGAAAACCAAAATACAAAAAAACGAAGATGACATGCCTTATTTTATTTACCTGACAGTTCATTACAAGGCTTCATACTTTGTCTTTCTAAAAATATGAAAATTAAAAAAAAATCAAAGCATAAGAGTAAACACCAATCTCTTACCAAGTTTATTATCTCTGAATTTCCTAAAAACGAGACGGAAGATGAGACATTTCATTTCCCTATGTCTTAGCGTCTGTTTTCAGCTCCAAGGTTTTGGGGACAACAGCATTTAATTTACATGACAATATAAGAACAGTGTATAAAAACTTAACATTTCAATTTTCCCAACCCTTTCTGTATATATGGTATTACACAAGGTGCCTCTAAGTGAAAGATTAACAGGAATAATAAATTGCCATTTTACAGATTTAACTGAAGTATTTTTAGTATACGTCCCAGAAAAATGAGAAAGTGAATGACTGAATTGACTGGGTGACAGATCTTATCTGTAAATCACATACTTACTAATTCCTTCTTTTGCAGTGATTCGAAAAGAGGACTACATTAGGTTATCAACTAATACATTTAGAAATGATTTCCAGTAATATAACGACAATTTGACTTTCAGCATAAAAGTTTTAGCATAACTTGGTTTGCTGTATAATTCAGGTGCTCTAAGGCACCCATGAAAATTTAGTAATGCAGATATTTTCTTGATGGATTTTGACTCTCTGAAACTCTTAGCATCTTCAATTATACATTTTCTAGGAAAGCAGTCTTTAAACAACATACTACCTATAATATCCAGCCCTACATTAGTAGATTTTATTTATTCAAATTGGGATTGGGATTTTCCAAGACTGACTGAACTTTTTCCTTTTTGTTATATTTCATACAAATGAGAGCTCATCAATATAATCACTGTATTCATTGCATTTGTTAATTTCTTAACACTATTAAAGCTGGAGAAAACAGTGAGAAGCGCCTTGCTGTTGTAGTAAATTTTAATTTTGAGGAGATCTTGCAATCACTGCAAAGAAAATGTGAGAGTTAAGTTGATGGCGAACTAGACTGTTTGATTTTAAGTGCCCCTGAGAGAATGAAGAAGAGAGAAGGGGAAAAAAAAATAATCATGCCACATTTGACTCTGGAAAATAAACAGCTTCATCATACATCAGTGCCTAAAATATATATGAGTGAACATTAGAATTGCAAATGAATTGGGAGAGGAAAGAACTCTGCTTTTACATAATTGTGTTTTGCATTGGGCAAGGAGATTTTTTTTCCTACTATAAACTAAGAATGAATTCCTAGCTTCAAGCAGAGGCATGGCCAAGAATTAGCCTATTTCATGTTGTGGTTATAAAATGGACGATGTGTTGAAAATCTGTCTTTTTTAAAATCATATATGTGGAATCTAATGAACCTGATTAATTTGGAAAACGAAACAGCATTCATGGCAGGAAAATATCTTACCACCAATATGTGCTTAATTCCTGAAGCATGAAGCGTTATGTATAAATGTGTTCAGGTGCCAAAGTCCATAGGTTTTTATTTTATTTTTTTATTTATATTTATATTTATTTATTTTGGAAGGCGAAAAAGATAGCTTTATTGCTTTGCCAGGCAAAGGGAACCACAGCAGGCTAATGCCTTGAAGACTGTGTCCCCTCTGGGAGAGATTGTGAGGTGGTTTTATAGTTTGGGAGTGAAAAATAGGGCCATTGATATGGATCAGGGTAGATGCGAGCTTGCATTGTTTTCCTTTTTTTTTATATAATGTTATGATTTTTATTTTTTCCATTATAGTTGATTTACCTGCATTGGTTTTCAAAGCTGGTGTTTAGAGGGTCCCAGAATTGCTTCTGATGATCCTTCTTTTGGAGTGAGGAATGCTTCATCAACATTTTCCATTTGTTGGGGATTTTGGTTCTGTGGGAGAACTCAAAGATATTGTTACGTATATTCCTTGAGAAGGAACCAGGACCCTGCCCCAAGGCTACACCACTGTCTCTTGATGGTTCCTCCCTGGTTTCTGCATCCACTTCCTTCCCCGAAAAGCAACTGTTTGAACCTGCTTTTTGGAATTTAGAGGTCACAGAGGCTGAAGCCCATTCCCCCAAAGTAATAAATGGAGGACACAGAAAAGCTGGTGTGCCCAGGAGATCCACAAGGCCCTGCTCAGTTTCCATCCGCCCCCCCCCCCCCCCGATACTTCTCAATCTTGAGGAGAAGAGATGTTAGACAGGGGAATATTTGTTTCGGATAGAGATATTAATCATAAACTCAGCAGAGGAACTCAAGTTTTAGGGGGACTTGGTTTTAAATCCTCATTTCTGTTTTGTCTTTCTGCAAGCCTTTCAGGACAGTGACTGCTCTGGCTACTTCCTGCCTCATTTTGGGGGACGGACACTGAATTAGAAATATTCCTGAGTCCCAAATCCTATAGGATTAAGATCTCAATCCATTGATCTGCCATTTTGGTGCAATAGACCCAGTTAGAAGTAGGAGTAGGAGGAGTGACAACTGGGACTTCAGTAGACAAACTAGATCTCATTTCCTGAAGAGTTCAGGAGAATTAGCCCAAAACTCAGTCTGAAACTGTCACTTTGGGGATACCCGTAGCCAGGTAGCTGTTGTGTACTTTTATCTAAGTAGGTGTTAACCTCCCGTGTGGTATTGACATATACACAATAGGAGCTACTGGCCATTACATATTTCTCCCCCCCCCCCCCGCTAATGTCTGATCTAAAGCAATTTCATTGTCTAAAAATTGAATAGTTACAAGAGGATACCTTGAAGTCCTAAGGTTGCAGCTACTAGCCGCCAGCAGACATTGCTTTGAGAATGGCTGGTGGCATCCCAAGTCTGATACAGCTCAGAAAATTCAGATTCTCAGCAATACAATGACTGGTCTGAAATCATGATCGTAATACCACCTAGCATGACTTTGGATGTCTGAACCATAGCTGCTCCGTTTTGACTTTTAATAGTGTTTTCCTTAATGGCCAAGGCAGATATCACTGTTAATAATTTTAGTGCTTTTTCAGATATGAGGAGATACAAAAATTGGCCTCAGAAAATATTCTCCTGAAAATATCTATCTGTCTGAAGACCTATTCTGCCAGTTTTCCCCAGAGCAAAGAGTGCCTCACTCCTGAATTCCACCCTGAGCTCTTTCAGGGGGTGTTGAAGGGCGGCAGCCGCAGTGGCTCATGACCCGAGCCGTATAGAGGCAGGTGGCAAGTGCCAATCTCCAGTTCACAGGGCACCCTCATGGTCATAAATTCGACCACAGTTTTGGGAGGCATTTCATCACTATTTCATGCCACAGTGCTAGGAATGCTCATTCCCAGGTCTGGCAAAGATTTTGCTGATAGGCCATTCAATGTGCTATTAGTAGCCCAAGGTCTCTGGACCACCTGTCTTACTCGTCTGTTAAGGTCCAGGAATATATTCCCTCTTGTTGCATCTTCCCATGTCTAGAGTTACCCTGTTAACAATCGCTGATCTGGTAAAGAACTGTGTATTTGATCAACTACTTCAGGTCGCATAGTCATCATTATTTTTCTTTGAGGCGCAGTCACGCATTGGGTAATACAAGAAACAATAATCTGGTAAAGCAGGCAAACACAAGCAATATAGCTAATAACAGTAATAGAGTTATAAGTCAATATTTAAGCCAGTAGCCTCCTGTGCCTGTCGATTTAAAAACAATGCACAACCTGGAAGTTGAGAGTTAAGTTTTATTTGGGGCCAAATTAGGATTTAAGCCCCTGAGACAGCCTCTCAAGTAACCCTGAGAAACCACTCCAAGGTGGTGAGGCGACAGGGGAGCTTGGATATACGGGAGTTTTTGTAGCCAAAGGCAGGTAGCAGGAACAAAAGAGGTCTGAGCTCAATGAAATCACTCCTTTGATAGGCACCCTAGCCGGGCCAGTGTCCTGAGTTTTCACAGCTCTTAGGGCTCACAGGCTCTCACCTTTGGAGGCGGCTGCGTTTGCTAATGACTGTGAAATACCACCCCGAAGAGGCAGGGGGAGTAATATCAGTCAGTGTATGTGATAAAGGTGAGGGGGAGCAGCCTGCAGCCAGGTACATATTTTACAGAAGTTTGTTGCTGATCTCATGATGGTAACTACTAGCCACAAGGAGCAGACATCACGGCGAAGGAGTTTAGTGGTTTTCTAGATTTGAGGAGATGCAAGAATTGGGCACACAAAATCTTCTCCTAAAAAATAATCTATCTATCTGGAGACCTGTTCTTCTGGTTTCCACGCTCGGGGGTCGCTGCAGGTCGGCAGCTGCAGTGGCTCATGATTTAATCCATGTAGAGGCTGATGGCCAGAGCCGAACTCCAGCTCACACTCCAAACTAGTTTTAGAAGGGGATATCATCAAGACTAGGGAGCGGGTCACTGAAAGCAGCATAGGACCTCAGAATTCGGTAGGCTAATAGCTTGGTTACTGTCATTTAAAATCTATTGTGTGAATTTCCTTAAGGCTTTGATGTGGCTGATTACAGGCTCCGATCCCATTGACAGCACAAAAATAGCTGCTCCGTTGTCATACAAGTGGAATACAGATTTCTTGACCCATTTGGCTCCTACCAATGATAGATTGGTTGGGGTCATCTTTAAATTGTCATGTATATGACCTTGAGTCCAGGGAGTCCTAGAGTACACCTAGGAAGCCAAGGCCATAAATCAGTACTACACATTGACTGAGTTCCATTAGGTGTGACCCAGGGTTTTTATATTTAAATGAGGACCCAGTTCCTGCCTGACCAAATGATCAAGTCTTGGTTTGATTTTTAAGTGCCTGGGAGACAATGAACAATGATCGGTAATTCCCTACTTCATGTTGCCTCCCAAGTGCTGATTCTCGCTTTTGAACCAGACACTAAGTGGAGATTTCCACTTTGATTATTACTAGTACGTATTAGAATTTTTCTGCCTTACTTCCTTTGAATACAAGCCTGATGTACCTCCACATCTGTCCACACAGGAGACTGTAACGGGGAGTTAGATGGAGGTGAACCTGAGGCTAGAACCCAACTCTTCTAAATGCGTGACCCCCCCCCCCAAGACAAGACTTGGGGCTTGGATTTGGAGCTTTATTACCATTTACAAAGGATTTAATGTTTTTATTCATTCCCAATGTATCTGTCCTGTAAGTCCTAGTGGAGAGCTTTTAGCTTCTTTTTTTTCTTCCTCCTCTTCCTCTTCTTCTTCTTCTTTTAAATATATGACACACATACAAAGACTTAGGAAAGTGAGGTATATATGCCCATAATTAAACCTTTTAACATGGGTGACTACAGCAGCCTGAGATCAGTGTGGCATCTCTCTCTGTGCTTTGGTCATTCAACTTTTGTTTTATTTTATTTTATTTTATTTTATTTTATTTTATTTTATTTTATTTTATTTTAATCTTTTTAGGGCTGAATCCATGGCATATGGAGGTTCCCAGGCTAGGGGTTGAATTGGAGCTGTAGCTGCCAGCCTAAGCCACAGCCACATAATCTCAGGATCCTAGCTGCGTCTGTGACCCACACCACACCTCACAGCAATGCCGATCCTTAACCCACTAAGCGAGGCCAGGGATCGAACCTGATATTAGTCGGGTTCATTACTGCTGAACCATGACGGGAACTCCTGGTCCTTCCCCTATAGTTGCCTCATTTACTGGAAAGAAGTTACTTGGCAAGGTGGTGCCATGTCTTATCAAAGTCCAATGCTACCACCTTCCATTGCATCCAGACCCATAGCTAGTGTCCTGTCAAGTGCAAAGACAGAGTAGGCAGTAGGTAAGTTAAACATCAGTGAAATGGCGGGGGTTTTGCTAAATTGTATCAGCAATAATCTGAGAAATATATTTGAAACCGGATTCTAAAGTTACTAGACAATGAAGGATGAAATATGACATCAGCTAAATATAGACATTATCAACAAAGGAGTAATCGACTAAAACCTGGACTGGGGAGTGGCCTATATTCAGTAAGGTTGAGATGCTGGAAGTAGCCTAAGGAAATCCAAGGGCTTAGAGAGATAGGAATGTTGGAGTGAATGTATTGTGTGTTCCCCTCTCCCCACCTCTCCCACTGGATCCCCTGGCAAGATGAAAATGACATACTGCCTTCTTCTCAAGAAGGGAGAAATGCATGAGTTGGGGAGCTTTGAAAGCTCTATCATAGGTTTCTTCTTCAGGTTAGCAATGGCAGTGAAAGATGCTGCCATTAAACTGGACTTCCTTATTTTATTGGACATGATAGGATTCCAAAACGGTAAAGTCCACGTGAAGGCATTTGACTAATAGAGACAAAATAAGGGCAACTACTGTCACAGGCAGAAGAGCAAGAGTGGCAATCACTCTTCCTGTTGTTCCTATTGTGGTACAGCGGGTTAAGAATCCAGCTGCTATGGCTTGGGTCACTGTGGAGGTGTGGGTTCAATTCATGGTCCAGCGCCATGGGTTGAGGATCTAGCATTGCTGCAGCTGTGGTGTAGGTTGTCGCTGCAACTTGGATTCAATCCCGGGCCCGGGAACTTACATATATATGGCCATTAAGAAAAAAGAAAGTTTTGTCATGTCATATAGGCATCTTTGGGCGTTGCTAATTGATCTCAGTGTCCCTAGGACTGAAATAAGTTATTAGCCTATTTTCACAGTTCAGCTTCTTCAGGACTGGACTCTGTGACAAGACTTGCATTGTGAAATGTTATTGGGATGAACACCTAGTGAGAACTGAAGGGTGCAGGACGGGCAGAAGTTAAACTTTGATGCAATCACAACAGAGGCTACAGCTGATCCTACAGTGAGTGTGAAGCTGAGATGGACCTGCAGAGTGTTCTCATTTGGAGCAAAAGTACCCGGGCTTTATGCCCCTGCACTAACCAATCATTGGATATAAGCTGCCCCCTGAAAAGGGCACGATCTGGAGCACTGCAGCTATGGCTTCAGGCTCAGGCAAGCCCCAAAGAGGGACTTACTTAGGTGCAGACTGTTGGCTGCTCACACGATCAGCATCTAGGGCAATAAGTGCTTCAGTCTTAAAGTCTGGGGTGGGCTTTGGAGAGGTGCCTCAAAGTACCCACAACACCTACTGAAATATTACAGGACCTATATGACTTGGGGAGAAAACCCCTAAATTTAGTAAAGAGAGACCACACTTGAATTATCACAAGGAGAATCATGGCTTCTCATACTCTTCCTAGACCTCAGGCAGGTCATAGAAACAGATCCCTTTGAATAAAGGGGATATTGGGTTCCTCGAAAGGGGGATCCTTGTGACATTGCCATGAACATACATTATATATTTGCCTCTAAACCTTTCTCCGTAAGACTTGGAACCGTTTATCAGTGTGAACACAGACTGGGGCATGGGAAATAGGCACATCAAGGATAACCAGAGAGTGATTTAGTGCTAATCTTGGCCTTCTCTAATGCTGCCGTGGCCCACAGTCAAAATGGTGGCCAGACGCTAGGTGACTAACAGAGTTTTATGCGAGACTATGGTTATTTCCCTGGCTTTGAAATCATGGCTAGGATAGACATACTCGGCATCTGGCAGAATTCCCACATTGGCTTCTGGGCTCGTAGACTGACAGCCATTCCAGTAGGAATTGGTCTAGGGAAAATCCTTGGAGTTTCCTTCCCTTACCACGATCACAAGCCAAAAGTAGTGTTCCTTTCCTAGGATAACTCCAAGTATTGGTGTCGCCATGAAAAATTTGAAAGGTGGTGGGTAAGATGCTTTGTATGACATTCTCACTTGCATGCAAAAGGCATCCAAGTCTTGGAGAATGGCTGTGGGTCACCACACAGTTAACTGGTCACCACTCAGTTAAATGAGAGTCAGTCTCATTTCAGCAAGTGCTCCATATGCGACCTCTTCTCTAGACTAGTCAACACAGCACTCACAACCTCCCTGGGCAGTAGAAGCTTCCTCCTGACCTCTGGAGAACACCGCCTCTCCCGTTTTGCTCCTCAGTCTATTCAACACTTCCGTAGCTTCATTCCATGTATGAAATCTCTCTTCAGCTTGAGACACCTAGAGGGGTGTTGCAGGTTGAATTCCTGGGAAGCAGGCTAAAACAGAGATTAATGCACGGGGTAGTTATTATATGCAGGGAAGGAAGAAAGCAGGCTGGGGCAGAGGGAGAAGCTGGGCTGCAATGCCATCTCTCAACCAAAGCTTTTATACCCCTGTGTTGACTGGTTGTTGACTGGGTAAAGGAGAATGACCTTAGATAAAGGGACCTTTTTTTTTTTTTTTCTCTGAAGTAATCCCTATAGGGCGCTGAAAGCAGAGGGTTATTTGCCATCAATATGCCCAGGGGCTGGAGAAGTCAGTCTCCAAGTGGTATCTGGATCATGCACAAATCACACCATCCACCGGGGTGGGAAGTGGAAGGAGGGTGTTAGGGACAATGAAGCAGCGCAGATGATGATGAGGTTGACCCGAGGGTCAGCTCCTCTTGGGGGACCAGAAGAGTCTTGACCAGCCTCCACACTGGCCAATCCCATGGCATAAGGTGTAGGACCCCACTGAAATGATCGGGTCTCTGTATTTCTCTGCTGGGCAGGCTCATATTAAGCTTAGTCAGTGCATTAAAAGAGCATTATTTATGCCCACACTTGTTATAGATTTACTCTAAGCTATATGATTGCATAGTGTCCTCCATATTTCCCAAACTATTTCAGAGGCAAAACCTCCGAAACAACCCCTTATGGCTACAGTGAACGTCTCCTTGGCAATTGCACTTG
The DNA here is from genome assembly GCF_054392235.1 of Sus scrofa. Taxonomy (NCBI): domain Eukaryota; kingdom Metazoa; phylum Chordata; class Mammalia; order Artiodactyla; family Suidae; genus Sus; species Sus scrofa. Next base: position 42,458,362 of record NC_139401.1, on the reverse strand, counting down.
TCAAAACAAGCGGTCCCACATCCTCCCCACTGACCCTGGCTCTTCAGCTTTGCAGGGGAGGAAATGAAAGCTAATGAGAGAGAGAGCAGAGCAGAGTCCAGAAAAACAGCTGAAGAGATGCCTCGAAGACTTCTCGAAAGCAAACTTGACCATTTTGCACCCTTTCTTAAAAATGCATTGAGATGAGCCAATTAGTTGGAAAGCTGATTTCCCCCCCCCCCGACCCCGCCGCCGCGCATGCGTAAGAAGATGAACAGTGAGAAACACTCGCTGGAGTCTTTGGAGCTGAATATAAAGAGATTCCCTAGGAAAAAGGGAGATAATGTTATGGATGAGAGGAGGTAAGGGCATGAGGAATTTATCAGGAATGTTGCGACAGATTTCAATGATGCAGTGAGGGAAATTTACGAACAAGTGACTGGGAGAAAGAAAAACTCAGCATGAAGAATGATATCAAATTTGCTGGTGCCTGAGCTGACAGGGGAGTTGGAGGAAGAAAAATAGCCTCGTCTGTGTGAGACACCCTGCCTCAGAACACAAGTGCCTGATGAAGCTGGCTCTTCCTGTGGCATCAGTTCATGGGCCCTAGGAAAGTCTCTCCTACCTGCCCTCCTTGCTGCACCCACCTCCCACCCCGCCCCGACCCAAGTATTTTTGAAATGCGCTGTTAGAAATTATGATGCGTTCTTTTCCCTATATTTGTATTTTGCAAGCTTACAGCATCCAGTGCAAACCTGGGTTTGTGGTTGTATTCTGTAAACACTTCCTGATTATTTTGAAAACGTGAATCCTCTTAGGAGTGGAAAGGTGGCATTTCATATTTAGTGGGAAGTTGCTACCTGTGATATTTTCCTTAGCTATCTGAGAGCACCTGAGATGTGGGATGTTAGAAAAGAGTGTCACAAAGAAAGGAAGAGCCCATCATGGTATCCAAAGATCTATACTTCTTATTTCCTTTTTTCTTTTTCTTTGTTTTAGGGCTGTACCTGCAGCATATGGAAGTTTTCAGGTTAGAGGTTGAATCTGAGCTGCAGCCGCCAGCCTATACCACAGCCACAGCAACACCAGATCCCAGTTGCATCAGTGACCTACACCACAGCTTGGGGCAACACCGGATCCTTAACCCACTGAGCGAGGCCAAGGATCAAACCTGAATCCTCCTGGGTACTAGCTGGGTTCTTAACCCACTGAACCACAATGGGAACTCCTACACTTCCTATTTTCTAATGCAGCTTCAGGCCATGGGAAAATTGTGTGGTGGCATCAGTGTTATGAATTCAAATCCCACTCTGAACTGATTTTTTTTATAGTTAAATTTTAGAATATTTATAACCATAAATCAAAAGTTGTGTTCCTAACCATATAACTATAAATTACAAATTAAAAGATGTTTTAAGTAGAAAACATCCCTCCCTTAATTCCATCAGACTAATAGAGCAACTGTTTTCATTTTTCTGTGTTGTCTTCCAATATTCGTTCGTGTATGTATTTTAAATCCTTTTGTGGTTACAGAATGTTTTACATTTTGATTTTTTTTCCACATAAAAATAACTTTTCCACACTGTCACATAGTCTTAATAATTATAATTTTTCATGAGGTTCTGGGCCATAATTTACTCAATTGTATTCCTACAGGTCAATTGTGCTAGTTTGTAATTTTTGCGCTAGAGTCTCACATTTGAAAAGAGAACCTACTCGGTCACAGGGTTATGAATACTTAGACAGCTTTTGAAATCTTGCTGGATTGCTTTCCAGAATGTTTCCAGTAATTTAAAAATCCAGCAAACATTTCCATCTCACTTGCTAGCACTGGGTGTTATCATTCTAAATAATTCTATTATTCTAATCAAGTAAAATATGACCTTATTCTTTTACCATGTATTGCTTTGAAGATTGGATTTAATGGATTCCCCATATATTTGAAATTTTCTCAAAATAAGAAGTTTAAGAATACCTGTGGAACAAGTTTACAAGAAGTGACAGGAAGCGTACAAAGATCTCTGTATACCTTTATCTTAATGTATCAATTGGAAACATCTCATCACATTGTTTTATCATTTTCTCTCTCTGTATATTTATGAGTATTATTTTTACTGAACCATTTGAGAGTGTCCTACACCTTTAGCCTTAACAACATTGTATTATGTAATTATACAATTTTGATAATTTTGCTCTTGTTATGGAGGACAATATCCTTGTGCTTCGGAAATATACATTTAGGTTTTTATTGAATCTACCATTCATATTCCAGTTTTTTTTTTTTTTTTTTTTTTTTTGTCTTTTTGCTATTTCTTCGGCCGCTCCCGCGGCATATGGAGGTTCCCAGGCTAGGGGTCGAATTGGAGCTGTAGCCACTAGCCTACACCAGAGCCACAGCAACGCGGGATCCGAGCCGCGTCTGCAACCTACACCACAGCTCACAGCAACGCCGGATCGTCAACCCACTGAGCAAGGGTAGGGACCGAACCCGCAACCTCATGGTTCCTAGTTGGATTCGTTAACCACTGCGCCACGACGGGAACTCCTCATATTCCAGTTTTAAAAATTATTTCCGTAATATCTTTGAGAACAAAATATGTTTCCAGTCCAGGAGCCAATGCTTATGCATGCACCAAGCTGTCATGATTCTTTAGTTTCTTTTAACATGGACCATTTTCTCCGCGCCGTTTGTCGTTCATGGCACTGATATTTTCAAAGCGTACAGGCCGATTCCTTTGTAGACTGTCCAGCCGTGGTCTGGTAAATGTTGAACCGATGTCTCTCTGAAGGAAAAAAAGCCTGCTGTGTAGCAGTTGCCGATTTCCGTGGTATAAATATTCCCGTCATGGCTGAGGTCCAGCCACCGAGGCGATGTTGCTGAGCGGCCCGTTGGGGAGAACTGTGCACAGTCAGCTCTCACGAGCTGAAGCCTTTAGCCAAGTCCAGCCCCCTGAACGAGCCTCAGGGGAGCGTTGTCTGCTTGTTTTCGCATGAGTAGAACAGGTAATGCATTTTTGTCAGCCAATGCAAGTGAGGTCACGTTACCTTTTTCTTAGTACATGGTGTCAGGAGGCACACAGTATAGATAGAGCCCACCTGTACTCATCTGAGAAGGAGAAAAACGTGTATATATATGCGTGCGTGCGTGCGTGTGTATAAGGTGACTCTGTTTCCCTCTCAATATATGAAGTGGATGGAAGTGGGGATAAGGGGAGGTTCCCATTGAAGGAGAAGAGGTCAGGTCCTCCAAGTCCCATTATCCCCACACTGTGGCCCTGAGAGGACTCTGGGTTGCACAGTTTGAAAATGACTATCCTAAATGGAGGATGAGGATTTATTTTCAAAGGGCACAGGATTTTAATTATTCCTGAAGGTTGTGCAATGTTAATAAAAAGGATCAGTTCACTTATTAACATCATACCTGTCCAGCGTGCCAACCAACCTAAATACACCAGTGGGACACACTTCCATCTATATTTATTTAACTCAAATATATTTTTAATTAAGTAGATTTGCATATCAGAGCTGGGTCTCTCCTAACTTAATTATCTCATTCTTACTTCTTCAAGAGTGGTATGCTTAGACTTAATTTTGCTCTGTGACAATAAATATGTCACATAACTTAGCGGCGGCTAATTCTGTCACCTGTGAAAGGAGAATGATGTCGCCCCCACTGATCCCTGGGTCTGTATGGGAAAGGACTTTTAAAATGGCAAACTGGCCTGTTGTCAGAGAGAGAGGTTAGCCTAGGTCACCGGAGAATAATTGTGAGACTGTCACTTACGCTGTCTGAGCCTCATCTTCGTCGAGTTGGAAATCTTGATCGAAAGGGGCTCAGACCTTGGCTTTTACCTATGAAAGTCTGTTCTTCTCCAAGAGTCACAGCCCTCTAGTCACATTTTACCTTCTTCAGGTACTCATGGTCCCTCCTATTATTCAAAGACTTCAATGAGAAAACAATGAGAGGGCAAAACTAGCAACTATACACAACATCCTTTTTTTTTTTTTTTTTTTTTTTTGTCTTTTTTAGGGCCACACTCGCGGCACATGGAGGTTCCCAGGCTAGGGGTTGAATCAGAGCTGCAGCTGCCGGCCTACACCACAGCCACAGCAACACAGGATCCGAGCCGCATCTGCAGCCTACACCACAGCTCATGGCAACGTCAGATCCTTAACCCACTGAGGCCAGGGATCGAACTCACAATCTCATGGTTCGTAGTTGGATTCGTTAACCACTGAGCCACGACAGGAACTCCAAAACATCCTGTTTTTGAGGTTTCAACAATGCTGAAACATTGCTGAAATACAGCATTTAAAAAGTTATATTTTACTCACAGTTTTATATATATATACATATTCTTCAATGGATTGATAGTTTCAGCATTATAAATACTATAAATAGATTTTATTCCAGGTTATAGATCATGTCTACGTATTGAAAAGCAAATACTCAGACATTAATGATAAGTCTGAAAGAATGGCATCCCTTTTTAATACCGTGGACATTATTCAAGGATGCCAGAAATTATGTTGACGTGGGCGTTTGGCTATTCAGCCTTTCAAAGGTTGAGATATAAAAGGAATATTACATTTTGGATAAATGCCAAGGCTAAAGCCAACTTTCAGTTGTCTCTAGAGCTCTGCCTCTGCTCCAGGCTTTCAGTAAATCTTTTTTGAAAGGACCTTTGAAACATGCTTTGCTGAGAAAGCTGCCAAGGCCTTTGCTAAAGCCGAAGCACCTCCAGTACACAGTCACAGTGCAGGTATGACAGGCTTCGTCTCCACTTGTTTCTGTTAACTCTGTCGCATCTCATTTTCCCCATTGGGAGAATGTACATTTCCCAATGGCTCCTCTTTGCTTTCAATTTTAGGTGTGTTCATCACCCACTTTTTTTTTTTTTTTTTTTTAAATTTGCTTCTTAGAGCCGCACCTGTGGCATATGGCAGTTCCCAGGCTAGGGGTCGAATCAGAGCTGCAACTGCTGGCCTACACCACAGCCACAGCAATGCAGGATCCGAGCTGCATCTACGACCTACACCACAGCTCATGACAATGCCAGATCCTTAACCCACTGAGTGAGGCCAGGGATCGAACCTGTATCCTCATGGATACTAGTTGGGTTCATTACCACTGAGCCACAACGGGAACATTCCCTACTCATTTCTTTTTTTAAACGGATCCCAAAAAGTAAAGAAACAAAGAATAGAGACAAGGCATTAAATAAATTTGACAACTGTTCTAGATCACATTTTGGAGCAATGGGTAGCTTGAGGTGCAAATAGAAGAGATGGAAGCATTGGCTGCTATGCATGTCAAAAGCTTCTTCAAAATATCTGAGGCCATAAAAGAAAACAAAAGAGAAAACCAGGATAAAGAGCTACAAAAATTCTGTAATCTCTATGAAGACAGAGGCCATGTTTTCTGTTTCTCTGTTTTGACTTAGTGCTAGATACTTAGTAAGCAGATTAAGTACATGCAAAGTTACTCTAGACTCCAGCAGACTAGTTCCTCAGTTTTAGTCAAAGAAATATCCTAGTCTAAATTAAAACCCTAGGGAAATGAATCCCCATTTTTTTCATGTTTTATCTCTTCCATATCCTCTTTCTGTGATGTTTTGATGGCTAATCAATAATTCTTTCAACAAATATTGAGTGTCTTCTCTCTCTCTCCCTTTTTTTTTTTTGGAAGTTTGTATTGAGTGTTTCTCATTCCATGACTATTGAGTGTCTTTTATATGGCACTTGCCATAAAGATATGAACAAGATGAACTTGGTCCTTGCCTTGGGGTTTGGCTAAAGTTCAAGGAATGGCCAACTTAACGTTGCAATCGGGCATAGCTAGAATGGCCTCTGCCATGTGCTGAAGGCAGACCCAATCTTTTGATGTATTTTCTTGGAAATGGCACTGCTCACAGTTTACGAATCCTCTAATGTTCTTTCAAGGAGTCGGAGTTCCTTGAGCTATAAAGCCCCAAATAAATGTTCTATTCATTTTTAAAAATTTTTAAAATTATAGTTGATTTACAATGTTGCACCAATTTCTGCTGTACAGCAAAGTGTCTCAGTTATACATATATGCATTCTTTTTTATATTCTGTTCCATCATGGTCTATCACAGGAGATTGGCTCTAATTCCTTGTGCTGTACAGTAGGACCTTGTTATTTATCCAAGGTTCTATGCTATTCTATGCATTTAAAATGCATCTTGGGAGTTCCCTTGAGGCACAGCGGGTTAAGGATCCAGCACTATCACTGCATCAGCTCAGGTTGCTGCTGTGGGGAGGGGTCGATCCCTGGCCTGGGAACTTCCATGTACCACAGGCATGGCCAAGAAGTAAAAAAATAAGTAAAAATGTATCTAAATAAGATGATTAAACAATCAGTCTAATTTCAGTATATACAGAATCAAGCCAATTCTGGGGGAGATTCCCCCACCCCCGTCTCCAACACCATATACTCATTACAAACACAGGAAGAAAGAAATGTTACAAACGGCTTTATGCAAAGAACAAACTGATAGATTTTTTTTTTAACATCTTTCTCAAGTTTATAAATCTGTGATTTTCACAATGGCATGTTGTGGACAGATCGATCATGCATGCAAATGGAAATATTTGCAAAATATGTCACGGATGTGTCTTCACTGTAGCCATCAACTACATCTGCAGAAGAATTTCTCAGACAAAATGTAATCTTCCTTCTCATGAATATTTGTCTCCTTCGTTCCTTAGGTGATGTCAAAGGAAAATCCATTTTCAATGAACTGTAATTTTTAGAAACCAAGATGCACATTAGAGAGATCATTTTGGAAAAGTACTAATTTAAACTCTCCCTAGATTAGCCAGGACCCCAACAGGAAACAGATGATGCTCTTGAATTAGGATGGTTTAAGGAGGGATTAATAAAGGCACTATTTATAAAGATGTGGGCAGGATATAGCGAAACCGTAAAAGATACTGCAGGAACCACGGATTTTAGCACTGGTAACTACAAAGATGTTACTACTGCTTGGCTGAAGGGAGATGAGAAAGCACTTACAGGGACCCAGAAGGCGAGAGTCGTGTAGAGAAAGTTGCCTTTGGTTGAGGAACCCATCCAGCACAAACTGGCAGGGAGGGAGCTCTGGAAAGAAATACCCTGACCTCATTTAATTTTCCTCCCTGATCGTCTGCCAAGGGTCTTCATGAGCCAACCCCCCCCTGGAAACTAAAGGACAAGGAAGACATTGATACAGTTTATGCAGACCAGGCTCTCAAGGCCAAGAGCAGGATGGAGCGTGAAGGAGAACAGATCTGGGTGGGGAGGGGCAAATGGAAAATATCCTGGTAAACTTTCCCTATTGATTATAAACCCCTTCAGCGTAGGCAGAAGTACAAGGAGAACATAAACTCATCTTTGTGCTTGAATCATACCTCCAACTTTTTAGATTTATGTATGCCTATTTTGAGCCCCTCTTTTGCACCAAACTCTATTTTGTGTGAATCATCAGACAAAAATTCCTACCCCCATTGAGTCTATATTCTATTGGCAGCCATTTCTACTAGTCAGGAGTCATTTAGTGGCAAGAGAAAGTCACTCAACTTAGAAATTTAAAAAGAAGCAAAAGATTTATGCAATGTGAAGAGAAACATGGGTTCCCATTGTGGTGCAGTGGAAACAAATCCGACTAGGAACCAAGAGGTTGCGGGTTTGATTCCTGGCCTTGCTTAGTGGGTTAAGGATCCGGCGTTGCCCTGAGCTGTGGTGTAGGTCGCAGTCGCAGCTCGGATCTGGTGTTGCTGTGGCTGTGGTGTAGGCCGGTGGCTGTGGCTCCAGTTCGACCCCCTAGCCTGGGAACCTGCATATGCCACGGGTGTAGCCCTAGAAGAGACAAAAAGACCAAAAAAAAAAAAAAGGAATTTAAAAATATTGCTTGTAAGAAATCCTCAGAGAGTTCCCTTCGTGGCTCAGTGGTTAACGAATCCGACTAGGAACCATGAGGTTGCGGGTTTGATCCCTGGCCTTGCTCCGTGGGTTAAGGATCCAGCATTGCCATGAGATGTGGCATAGGTGGCAGACGTGGCTTGGATCCTGTGTTGCTGTGGCTGTGGCATAGGCTGGAAGCTGTAGCTCTGATTCGACCCCTAGCCTGGAAACCTCCATATGCCGTGGGTGTGGCCCTAAAAAAGCAAAAAAAAAAAAAAAAAAAAAAATCCTTGTCAATTCACCTCTCTCTTCTTTCACTCCTTACTCTCTCCCCATACCTCCTGTCCAAAAGCAAAAAAAATGGTTTACTTCTCTATATATCCCTCTGAATCTGTTCCTCTCTCCTTTGTATTAGCCAGGCTTCAGTTTAAAGCTGTTGTTTTTGACTTCCTCATCTTTTCATCAGTGTGTACCTTGCTTAGCCACTGTTTCAAAGATTTATGTGAAAGTACTCTCTCAAGAGGTGGTCATTCTCTCCCAGCCTATATTACCCTCATGCTAGAAATGGTTGCTCATGTGACAGGTGCACTCCTGTGCCATATTTATTCATCCACATGTTCATTCCCTAAAACTTCAGTAGAATATTTATTGAGTACTCCATCTCACCAGAGGTCAGGAAGGAATTCTCAAGGAATGATGGACACGTTATTCACTTGAGTTGGCACTGGGGCTGGGGTAGACTGGGCATATCATGAACTCCAGGCTTTTGGAAGAAGGTGCTAGCAGATGGAACAAACCAAAGCCAGCGTTCAAAGTCACGTCCTGTTGGAGTTGAAGAACAGTGCCCAAGAGATGAGAGCGTAGACCAACCAGTCGGCAGAGTGGTTGAAAAATGGTAGAGGGGTCATTAAGCTGTAAGAAGAATCCAAGTCCTCTACAAGCAGGAGCTCTGGGTCTCGGAGGTTGTTCAAAGTCTCTGCACTCAGCAAACACTGCGTGTCTACTCTTAAAGCGGGGGCTAGACCTGGTTTCCGCCCTCAGGTGGTTTTACGCACTTGCAGAGGTAGAATAGGTGTTTGTTGATGGTTTCAGTGGCCCTTTTTTGTGTTCCCTACTCCATCTCTTCCGTTTGCTCTTATGTTTTCTCTCTTTCTTTCTTTCTCTCTTTCTTTCTCTCTCTCTTTCTTTCTTTCTTTCTTTCTCTCTCTCCTTCTTTATCTCTTTCTTTCTTTCTTTCTCTCTCTCTTTCTTTATCTCTTTCTTTCTTTCTTTCTTTCTTTCTTTCTTTCTTTCTTTCTTTCTCTCTCTCTCTCTCTCTCTCTCTTTTTTTAGGGCCTCACCTGCAGCATATGGAGGTTCCCAGGCTAGGGGTCCAATCAGAGCTACAGCTGCTGGCCTCCACCATAGCCACAGCAACACAGGATCCAAGCTGTGACTGTGACTTACAACCACTGCTCACAGCAACGCCGGAGCCTTAACCCACTGAGCAAGGCCAGGGATTGAACCCGCAACCTCATGGTTACTAGTTGGATTCGTTTCTGCTGCGCCACAGCGGAAACTCCTCTTATGTTTTCTTTAACATTGACATATACTGAACACTTCCATTGGCTTCTGAAGTAACAGGTTAATGTGCTCTCTTTTCCAAACATCATTTGCATTTAGTTTCTATTTCTTTCACAACAAATTATACCTGATCGTATATGTAAGCAGACATATATGTATAGTATGTACTTATACACACACACACACCCATGTTTTGATAGAGACTGAGAAAGTACAGGGTGCCTGAATTAATGTACTCTGCCCCTTGCAAAGGTTGTGAGTCTGGGGGTGAAGTTGTAGTCTGTTCTTTCATTATTTTTCCAGGCCCTGTTTTTGAATAACAACCATAGCCTAAACTGCTACGTGAGTTGACATTTGAAAAGACAATTTCCTACATCTGATATAGTTTTGCATCCAGCGTGGTGGTGTAGATTTTCAGAAAAATGTTTGGGGAAAAACATGCCCTTTCGGAATTACTCTCCCTACGGTGCAGGTACTACAATATTTATTTCACTCTAGACTAGGGCTCTTCAACTTAGAGTGCATGTGGGACTGCCTGCAGACCTCATTAGACATGCAGAAGTGCAGCTGCACCCCCAGGGGCAGTGATCCACTAGATCATGGGTGCATTGCTTTTTAGGATGGCTGCAACAAAGTGTCACAAACTGGGTGGCTTAAATGACAGAAATGTATTGTCCCATAGTTTTACAGGCCAGAAGTCAGGGATCAAGGTGTCAGCAGAGCCCACTCTTTTGTGGGGCGCGGGGGGGGGGGCAGGAGGTGGGGAAGCATCTGTTCCAGCCCTCTCTTTTTTGGAGGAGGGCAGGAGGTGGGGAAGGCAAGGAATAGTGACTTTATTCAGAAAGGCAGCAGGCCCAGAAGGTGATGGCCTAGTGTGCCAAAGAACCGTTTTGCCTGAGTTAGAATTCAGACTGTTTTTTTATGGCTGCGCCCTTCGCATAGGGAGATTCCTGGGCCAGGGACTGAATCCAAGCTGCAGTTGCAACCCACGCTTCACCTGCAGCAATGCCGGATCCTTTAAGCCACTGCACCGGGCTGACAATTGAGCCTGCCCCTCTGCAGTGAGCTAAGCCGCTGCTGTCGGGATCTTAACCCACTGCACCCACAGCGGGAACTCCAAGACTTCTTTTATACGAAAAGAGGAAAGAATAAAGTCAAACATTTCCTGGTTCCACCAGACCTCTCTCTCTCTCTCTCTCTCTTTTTTTTTTTTTTTTTTTTTTTTGTCTTTTTAGGGCTGCACCTGGGGCACATGCAAGTTCCCAGGCTAGGGGTTGAATTGGAGCTGTAGCTGCAGGCCTGCACCACAGCCACAGCAACGCAGGATCCGAGCCGCACCTGCGACCTACAGCACGTTCCTGTGCCACAACGGAAACTCCCAGACCTCTCTTTTGACTTCTGGTAGTTCCTTGGTTTGTGGCAGCATAGGTATAATCTTCACATGCTGTTTTCCCTGTGTGTCTATGTCCAAATTTCTCCTTTTTATAAGGATACCAGTCATATTGGCTTGTGGTCCCACTGTACTCAAACTTCAGTAAGTTAAGAATTACTTAATGAATCATATCTGCACCGACCCTGATTCCAAATAAGGTCACAAACTGGGGTACTGGGAGTTAGGACTTCAACATATGAATTTATTATTTTTATTTAAATTTTTTTTTTTTTGCTTTTTAGGACCGTACCTGTGGCATATGGAAGTTCCCAGGCTAGGGGTTGAATCAGAGCTGCAGCTACTGGCCTACACCACAGCCACAGCAATGCCAGATCTGAGCCGCTTCTGTGACCTACATACACCACAGCTCAGGGCAACGTCAGATCCTTAACCCACTGAGCAAGGCCAGGGATCAAACCTGCGTTCTCATGGATACTAGTCAGGTTCATTTCTGCTGAGCCACAATGGGAACTCCCAACATATGAATTTTGGAGGGGACACAATTCAACTCTTCACAATGACAGGCTTATCGATAACTGGCATTTTTTACATGCTGTGTTGGAAACCTCTTGAACTGTGCTTATAATCTTGATACCCTTTTGAACTTTGGTAGCCTGATGTCAGCCAGTTCTAAGCAGACTTTGTCCATTTCATACAGGCTCATCTCAATAGCACCTCACCCCACCTCACCTCACTCATACTTCTCACTTCTTGCCCCAGTTTTCTCCAATACAATAGCATGGGATGCAGCTGCAGGGTTGCTTCCTTGACCAATGCGAGATAAAATACAATGAATAAAAGCTTCCCTCTCTCACCCTCAGGTGAACAGGTAGGTCCAAGATCAATTCCATTAGGGTGCTTTGAGATCTGTTTAAAATCAGCCACTAGGAGTTCCTGTCATGGCTCAGTGGAAACGACTCTGACTAGTATCCGTGAGGACGCAGGTTCTATCCCTGGTCTCGCTCAGTGGGTTAAGGATCCGGTGTTGCCATGAATGTGGTGTAAGTTGCAGATGTGGCTCAGATCTGGTGTTGCTGTGGCTGTGGTGTAGGCTGGCAGCTGCAGCTCTGATTTGACCACTGGCCCGGGAACCTCCATATGCTGCGGGTGCGGCCCTAAAAAGACAAAAAAAAAAAAAAATCAACCATCAGTCACCAGCAGCCATGGCCAGCTTGATAGTGCATCCTTGTATTGTTTTGTCTTCCTTCCCTTTTATTTCTTCAATTCTTACCCCCACCCCCTGAGTTTACTTCCCAAATAACCTACCTGTAACAAAACCTTGCTCAGGCTCCAAGCTTCCCAGGTGATCCTGGTGTAAGTGATCCTTGAACCAACAATTCTCCAAAATCCTGTGCAAAACAGAAGAGGTGAAAGGCATACTTTAATGTATTTGTTAAGTAGGAGATACCCCATACCATCCTCTTTTGTTAATCCTAGAGGTACAGTTGGTCCTCCATATCTGTGGATGCAGAACCTGTAGATGTGGAGGGGTAACGTGGGTGAGGGTGGAGTCGGGGTATGTGTCCTGCACCGTCCCCTCTGCAGGTACCAACAGACCACTGTTTGTAAGAGAGAGCATGACGCCAGGGACTATATGAACAAAAGTCCAAATCCACAATAAATCACAGAATGAGGAGATCCCTTTGTGGCTCAGTGGTTAACAAACCCGATTAGGATCCATGAGAATGCGAGTCCTATCCCTGGCCTGGCTCAGTGGGTTAAGGATCTGGCGTTGCTGTGGCTGTGGCGTAGGCTGGCAGCCGCAGCTCTGATTTGATATGCAGCCTGGGAACTGCCATATGCCGAGGGTGTGGCCCTAAAAAGACAAAACAAAACAAAAAATCTCAGAATGAGGCGCAAACCGTATTCTGCAACAGAAGACCAGAAATGCCCGGATACTATGACAAGTATTGTCCGTCTTCAGAAGATACCCGTGTGATGGGTCAGTGGGAATCAGTTCCCAAAGCCTCATTAATTCTATGCACTAAGAAAATTTAGTTGGGATCCTATAAAGCTGTGGGTCTTATTGCTGTCAGCGCTTCATGAAGCAGGGTCCTTTGAGCCTTCAGAGCTTGGAGGCTTCAGGTGGGAAGGCCAGCAGTCTAATAGCCTGCAGGAGGTTAGGTGATGATAATTTTCCTGCTACATCCCATAAAAATGGGACTCATGTCACTGAGAACTCTCTACCAGTCTTAAAGCTTCATTTGAATAAACCACCAATTTGCAATGGCCTTTCACTTGGCAGAACAGATGTCCTAACCTGGACTTTCTGTTTCAGCTACTAGACTGATAGGAGGGCCCGTTCTGTCTGAGACTGACTCAGCAATTTAAAAAGCCAAACAATTATTAACCAGAATGGCCAGCTCAGCAAAAAGAAGGACAACTCTGGGGTCTGAATATCAGGATTTAAAATCATGCCAGACCTTGTCTGTCCTATGTGCCTAGCAAGACTTGGGGAAAAATTCTCCTTAGGGAGAAAAGAAATAATAAACTGCCAAAACGTACGTGTGTGTGTGTGTGTGCGTGCGCATTTCTCTGTGTATAAAATGATATTATCCTAACCATGGATGAAGTGTTTAGTGTTCAGAAGTCTGGTTTGTGCATGGATGACTCAACATGGAGGAAGAAGGTGAACAGAGAACACGAGAGTGTGACAAGGACAGACCAGCCTGGTGGACCCCAAGCAAAGACCCTAAATCTACTGGTAATGGAGCCAGCCATTGAGTGAATTCCCTACTGTCCCTGCTACCCTTGAAAGGGTTTAGACTTGAGGAGTTGAGGGCTTAAACAACAGCTCCTTCATTTACCAGCCGATGCCAGCCAGTTTCTTAACCTCTGCAGTAATACTGCTTTGCAGCTTTGGGAGGACTAAATGAGAGAATCATAAAAGGTACCCAGTTTATTTACTGCTGAATAGTATTCCACTGCATATATGTACCACATCTTAATCCATTCATCTGTCGATGGGCATTTGGGTTGTTTCCATGTCTTGGCTGTTGTGAATAATAATGCTGCAGGGGCCACGGGCAGCAACATGGATGCAACTAGAGATTCTCATACTAAGTGAAGTTAGTCAGAAAGAGAAAGACAAATACCATATGATATCACTTATTTGTTGAATCTAAAATATGGCACAAATGATTCTATCTACAAAACAGAAGCAGATCACAGGCGCGGAGAGCAGACTTGTGTTTGCCAGGGGAGCAGGGGAGGGAGTGGGATGGATGGGGAGTTTGGGGTTGGTAGATGCAAACTGTTATATTTAGAATGGATAAGCAATGGGGTTCTACTGCACAGCACACGGAACTATGTCCAATCTCTTGGGTTAGAACATGATGGAAGATAGTATGAAAAAAAAGGAATATATATATATATATATATATATATATATATATATATATATATGTCACTTTGCTGTAAAGAAATTGAAGGAACTCTGTTAAATCAACTATACGTCAATAAAAAAATTTTTTAAAAAAAAGCACCCAGGAGTTCCCGTTGTGGCACAGTGGTTAACGAATCTGACTAGGAACCATGAGGTTGCGGGTTCGATCCCTGCCCTTGCTCAGTGGGTTAAGGATCCGGTGTTGCTGCGGCTGTGGCGTAGGCCAGTGGCTACAGCTCTGATTAGACCCCTAGCCTGGGAACCTCCATATGCGGTGAGCGTAGCCCTAGAAAAGGCACAAAGACAAAACAAAACAAAAAAAAATGTTAGGTGAAGTTTTTTTTAAAAAAAGGTACCCAGCTTAATTCTTGGTACATAGTAGCCATTCAATAAATGGTATACATTACAGTCATTGCTCTGAGAAAACTATTTCAGTGGACTCTAATTTAGTATACATGGGTGGCATCTTGGGATTTTGTATGTGCAATCTTAGTCCCTGAATTGCCTAAACGATCTAGTTGTATCACAGTCACTGGATGTGGACCACCAGGACAAATTAGAGGGAAACCTAGTGTGTGTGTGTGTGTGTGTGTGTGTGTGTGTGTGTGTGTGTGTGTGTGACTTTTTAAAATTCTTTTAAATCTCTGTTCCTCTCTGGGTTGTTCTTTTTTCATGGTTGCAGTATCTTTCCAGTTCTTTGATTATTCAGGGAGATGAAAGGTTAGACAAAGTTCCTGTTTCCTTTGATTGCTTTTTTTCCTGCTTCTCCGGTGATCCCTGGTAGTTCGTTTACATTTACAAGAGGGACACTAAAAAGCTGATTGGAAGCTTGAACGTGAGTGGGATTTGTTCACTGTGAATGTTACTATAAGGTTATCTGGCTGGGCTATTTCTTTTCCTTTTTTTTTTTTTTTCTTTTTCTTTCTGTTGGCTACACCCGCAGCATATGGAAGTTCCTGGGCCAGGGATCAAATCCAGGCCACAGCTGAGACCTATGTTACAGCCACGGCAATGCTGGATCCTTAACCCACAACATCAGGCCGGAGATCGAATCCACGCCTCAGCAGTGACCTGAGCCGCTGCAGAGACAACCCCAGGTCCTTAACCTGCTGTGGCACAGCAGGAGCTCTTGGGCCATTTCTTTGGGGAAACTGATTACATTTTCCTCTTTTGCTGGTCATATTCCTTAGAGAAGAATTTTCCAGTAGCTTTCCTTGAGAGTAAAGGTACGGGATGGGGACTGGTATTCTGTGAGAGCAGGGTCGGGAAGAAGACCGGAGCAAGCCCATCATTCAGTGTATATATGTGTGTGTGTACGTATATATATATATATTTATTTAATTTTATGTATATAAGAATATATGTATTTAATTTTATTGGCGTATAGTTGACTTACAAAGCTGTGTTAGCTTCAGGCGCACAGCATCATCATTCAGTATTGATATAGTCACTTAATCTGTTCCCATCTTGCCAAGTCAGGAAGACACTAGGCACAGAGACTCTGCTTTTGCCCTTTCCAGAGAATAAATCCTCAATAATGTTCAGTAATGAATGGAAGAAATTTTAAGGAGTAAAGGAGTCGATCTGGGGACCTAAATGCTGCCTGAGTAGATTTTATTTTATTTTTTTTGGCCATGTCCACAGCATACCCAAGTTCTCAAGCCAGGAATCAAACCCAGGCCGCAGCAGTGACCCGAGCCACAGCTGCTACAGTGCCAGATCCTTAACCTACTGTACCACAAAGGACCTCCCCTAAATAGATTTTAAACCCATCTCCCTGGAGTTGCTGTCGTGGCTCAGCAGTTAACGAACCTGACTAGTGACCTTGAGGGAGCAGGTTCGATCCCTGGCCTCGCTCAGTGGGTTAAGGATCCAGCATTGCTGTGAGCTGTGGTGTAGGTTGCAGACGCGGCTCGGATCCCACATTGCTGTGGCTGTGGTGTAGGGCAGCGGCTACAGCTCCAATTGGACCCCTAGCCTGGGAACCTCCATGCTGCTAGCACAGCCCTAAAAAAAACAAAAAAATAAAATTAAATTAAAGAAAAATAAACGCATCTCCCTTATTTTGGATCTTTTTCCTTTCTTCTTCTCTCCCCACTTCTAGAGGCACATGATGCCTCCACTGGGGATTTTGTTGTGTGAATCTGTGTACTTCGTATTGTTTCCTCATTGCTGGCTTCAGATTCAGTGTTCTTGTGTCTCCTAAAATTCCTTACCCTTGCTTGACGATCAGCTTTCTGGTTTTCAAAATTATGTTTCTGTTGTGACTTCAACTGTTCCCCTTTTGTATGGTTCTGTGCCTTTAAAACTATGTTCTTGAGATGAGTTTGTTTCATCTACTATCTTTACCTGTACATATATACGTCTATTATGATCCTGATTAAATCGACTTAGTGTAGAAGTTTTATTTTTTGACCTCAACATACACAGTATACAGCAAAGCAAAGTTCCAAAAAATGAAGACAGAGGAGGAATAACTAGGTAAAAAAGAGGATGAAATGAATTTTGTACTTGAAACTGGGCTTCAGTCCTGCCGTGTCCATAGTCTAGTGTCTGGTTAGAACATTTATGAGTGTCCCCTATGGCAAGTCCCCCACGAGACTAGTTTAATGAAATACAAACTGTCTTCATCTTGTGTTTCCTCTCAAGAGTATGTCCTACAGAACCGTTAAGTCCATACCCCAGAGCTGCTTCTTAAATTCTGCTACCTCTAATAGTGTTAAATAGATAAAGTGATCAGAAAGAAAAAGGTGGAGCTTCTGTCATGGCTCAGAGGTTAATGAGTCCGACTAGGAACCATGAGGTTGCGGGTTTGATCCCTGGCCTTGCTCAGTGGGTTAAGGATCCGGCGTTGCCGTGAGCTGTGGTGTAGGTCGCAGACACGGCTCGGATCCCACGTTGCTGTGGCTCTGGTGTAGGCTGGCGGCTACAGCTCCAATTTGACCCCTAGCCTGGGAACCTCCATATGCCGCAGGAGCGGCCCTAGAAAAGGCAAAAAGCCAAAAAAAAAAAAAAAAAAAAAAAAGGAAGAAAGAAAAAGGCACACACACACACACACACACATAAGGTTTTTTTAGGCCGTGCTCTAAATTCTCTTCCTGCTCACCGACGTGAACTTCGGTGGTCATAAATAAGGCAAGCTCACACTCCCTGGTGATGAACTTGGCTATGCAAGCTCATTCGTATTCAGGTGCATGTCTCCCAGCTTCCCCGGTATGCTCAGCAAATACAGATTGTAGTCCCTTCCAAAACCTGTGATCCAGATACTTCCTCTTTGGGATGTGTTGCCCTTGTTTACCCTTGCCACAATATATTGAAAACTCAGAGGAAGGCAGGACCAACAAACCCTTTTGATCTATTCTGGGGCTGCTGCCGTATCTTCCCATTGACACTGCCAGGTTGTCATATCTCCTCCTGTTTCTTCACTTACAACCAGGAAAGGAACAATGAAAAGTATTGCAGGAGGTCCCGTCATGGCTCAGCAGTTAACAAATCTGACTAGCATCCTTGAGGACGCAGGTTCAATCTCTGGCCTGGCAAGCCTTACCCTACTAAGAATGGACATGGATCAGGAGTAAAACTAGAGGAGATTTTACCCGCTCTCCCTGGAGGAACCTTCAGAAAGGTTGAGGGAAAGTGGAGGCTTTGACACCAGAACACAGCCTGTTGGGAGTTGCTAGCCTGGGAATAAGACCAGTAGAGAAACAGGAAGCCGCACCTTCAATTCTGGTTCTAGACCTAACTAGCTGGGTGATTTGACCAGATTTAGCCTTTAGGTTTCTCATCTGTACGATTACTTACTTACTCTCTAAGACCAGATAGTTTCAACATTTTTTATAATTTGACGACATGGAAAAAGAAAGGTTTATATTAGTGAAGAGGTAATCATATTTTTGATAATAAAAATGCCAGTTACTGCTCTTAATTTGTTGCTATAGGCTAGGCATTGAGCTCAGCGTTTTACAAATGTTACAACTTGTAAATGAGGTAGTTCTTTATCTGTTTAAAAAAAAAAATCACAGTTAGGATTTCCCTGATGGCCTCGTGGCTAAGGATCTAGCATTGTTACTGCTGTACCTTGGGTCACTGCTGTGGCGCAGGTTTCATCCCTGGCCTGGGAACTTCTGCCTGCATGGGAGCGGCCAAAAAAAAAAAAAAAAAAAAAAAAAGTACAGATAGTCAAATATTTTAACCAAATTACTCAATAATATAAAATATCTAGCAAAAGAAAACCACAGTTTGAACTCAATTTAATAACCAATAGATTTAGAATCATAAAATTAGAGATTACCTTAAATTCAAAGAGATAGTATTCAAGCCAATAATCCCTTTTAACACTTGAAGAAACAGAAGACTAGAATTCATGTCCCAGTACTCACTACAGGTATGAACGTGACAACGTCACACCCCTTCCCAGGTTTCTGGGTCTCTAAATCGAAGTACAGTTCTTTTTCCAATGCCCTAGGTTGCTTTGCTCAAGAAAAATTGCCTCAAGCAGCTCTGTAGCTGTGTCTTTCAAGAAATAACTACTTGGAAGTTCCCTGGTAGCTCAGTGGGTTCAGGCTCCAGTGTTGTCACTGCTGTGGCTCAGGTAGCCTCTGCGGCACAGGTTCGATCCCTGGCCCTGGAACTTCTGTGTGCCGGGTGCTGCTCTTCCCTCCCCCCACCCCCGCAAAAAAAAAGAAAAGAAATAACTGCTTAGAGTACAAGGGAAGTAACCTGAGCCCTTTGGAGAAAAGGCTCAAGCATGTCTGAAAAGTCCTTTGCTGTGTGTATATCACTTTCAGATCTAATTGGGTGTGGTTTCTTTAAAAAAATTTTTTTAATATAGCTGTTCTGTCAATTCCTGCTGTACAGCACAGTGTCCCAGTTACACATTTATATACATTCTTTTTTTCACATTATCCTCCATCATGTTCCATCACAAGTGATTAGATATGGTTCCCTGTGCTAAACAGCAGGATCTCATTCCTTATCCACTCCAAATGCAATAGTTTGCATCTACTAACACCAAACTCCCAGTCCATCCCACTCCCTCCCCCTCTCCCTTGGCAACCACAAGTCTGTTCTCCATGTCCATGAGTTTGTTTCCTTTCTGTAAATAGGTTCATTTGTGCCATATATTAGATTCCAGATATATGCTGTGTGTATATCACTTTCAGATCTAATTGGCTGTGGATTCTTTTTCTTTTTTTTTAACAAAATACTGTTTTCCAAAAACACACTCTGGGCCTAACTCCATTCAAATTAGAATATGTAGCACCCATTGGTAGTGAGCAAAATTTGCTAGGTCACATCTGAGAAGAGAACCTGCCTCACCTTGTCAAAGTTTACGCAAAGTACCAGCATTGCCAGGGGGCTAATATTATGTCCTGCTTATATTTTTCCAATGGGCAAGTTCCCTGTCCCCGACGAGCACTTACTGAAGGAGTCAAAGCTGGTGGCTTTGCTGTGTTATTAATCTTGGACTGCCCTGGATCGTTTCTGGAGCGAACAGCAAAGTAATAAAAGAGACGAAAGCAGTTACATAGAAGTAAAGATGGGGAACAAAATATAGAAAATCTATAAGAGCTTTCTTTATATTCTGAGTTATATCTCAACAAGTGCCTTCTTTTCAAACTGCTTTATCCTCTCCACTTTTATTTTAGAATAGTATGCTAAATAAATCAGAACACCATGATACAAAATTATATGACTGCCATCATGCAACAATGAGCTTTCACAATGAAAAATAACATTTGAAAAGAAAAATAGTTTTGAATTATGGGTGCTTGTGTCTGCTCTCAACATGCTTATTAATTGTTATATGGCCTTGTAATTAAACAAGCAGAGAGCTTTTAAATGGGTCCTTCAACAGAAAAATGGGCAAAAGATATGAGTAAGCAAATCACAAAAGAAGCAAAAAGCAAAAAGAACAATAAGCATGTCAAAATTATACAATTTTTATTTATGCCAAAGTGCACACTTTAAAAAAAGTTTTATTGAACTATAGTTGATTTACGATGTTGTGATAATTTCTACTGTGTCTATAGAATTTCAGTCATACATATACACACATCCATTCTTTTTCAGATTCCCTTCCCACATAGATTCTCGCAGAATATCGGGTAGAGGTCCCTCTACGGCAGGTGCCATTGGCCAGTCATTCCATATACCTCATACCAATCCCAAACCCCCAGTCCTTCACTCCCCTCCTCCCTGTCCCCTGTGGTCACCATAAGTCTTTCAAAGTCCGTGAGTCTATTTCTGTTCTGCAAATAAGTTCATTTGTACCCTTTTTTTAGAGTCCGCATATAAGTGATATAATACGATGTTCATCGTTCACTGTCTAACTTCATTTGGTATGATAATCTCTAGGTCCACCTGTGTTGCTGCAAATGGCATTATTTCATTCTTTTTATGGCTGAGTAATGTTCCATTGTGTACATGGACCACATCTTCTTTATCCATTCCTCTGTCGATGGACATTTAGGTTGCTTCTATGTCTTGAATGCTGTAAAGAGTAAAATGCACAATTTTGATGGTTGATTTCATATGTCAACTCAGCTAGGCCACAGAGTGCCCAAACATTTGGCCAAGCATTATTCTACACACATCCGTTATGGTGTTTCTAGATGACATTAACGTTTGAATCTGTAGACTTGAGTAAAGCAGATTGCCACCTTTAATGTGGGTCTGAACAGATCCAGTCAAAGACCAGAATAGAACAAAAAGGCTGTATAACCTCTGCAGTTATTCAGGGAACTCCTCCTGCCTGACTGCTTGAGCTGGGATGTCAGTCTTTTCCTGCCTTTGGACTTGAACTGAAACATTGGCTCTCTTTGGATCTCCAGCCTGCTTGCTTTCGTCTTGGAACTTATACCATTGACTTCCTGGTTCTTAGGCTTTTGGACTCAGAATGGAACTACGCCATTGGATTTCCTGGGTCTCCAGCTTGCTGACTGCCAAGCTCAGGACTTCTGGAGGCTAGATGTCCACAAGCAAGGAGTCAACAAAGTTGGTTCCTTCAGAGCGCCATGAGAAATAATCTGTTTCATGCCTCTATCTTAGCTTCTGATGGTTTGCTAGCAATCTTTGGCATTTCTTGGCTTGTAGAACCATCACTTCTATCTCGTCTCTGCAGTTATCTTCACATGCTGTTTTACCATGTGTATCTGCATCTAAATTCCTCCTATCTATAAGGACATCAGCCATATTGGGTTAGAGGTTCACCCTACTCCAGCGTCATGTCGTCCTAACTGATTATTTTGACAATGACCCTGTTTCCAGGTAAGGTTACATTCTAAAGTACTGGGGATTAGGATTTCAACATGTGAATTTTAAGGTGACACAATTTGACCTATAACATTCCACCCTCTGGCCCTCACAAATTCACGTCATATCCAAAATGCATCCATCCCATCCCAATATCCCCCAAAGTCTTAACCCATTCCAGAATCAACTGTAAGTTCAAAATCACATCTAAACTATCTAAATAGATTGGAGTTCCCATGGTGGCTCAGTGGTAATGAACCCGACTAGTATCCATGAGGATGCAGGCTTGATCCCTGGCCTCACTCAGTGGGTTGAGGATTTGTCGTTGCTGTGAGCTGTGGTGTATGTCACAGACTTAGCTCGGATCCCGCATTGCTGTGGCTGTGGTGTAGGCCGGCAGCTACAGTTCAGATTGGATCCCTAGCCTGGGAACTTCTGTATGCCGCAGGTGCAGCCCTAAAAAAAGTAAGTAAATAAAAATAAAATAACTATATAGGTAGGGGTGAGGTATAATTCATCCTGGGGCAAAATTCCTCTCCGTGAAACCAAATAACAAGTTGTCAGCTTCTAAAATAAAAGCTGGGACAGACATAGGATACACATTCCCATCCTGAAAAAGAGACATTGTGAGGAAAAAGGTATCGCAGGTCCCAAGCAAGTCTGAAACCTAGAAAGACACATTCCATTAGATTTTAAAGCTGGAGAATAATCTCTTTGGATGTTCTCCAGGCTCTGGGCAACGATCCTACCCTCTGGGCCTAGGAGGTGGCCCTGCCTCCTGGGCCTGTGCCCTCCGAGTTTGTGACATCAGTGGCAGCCCCATCAGCCTCTGCATCTGTACCTCTGCCCTCAGAGTCATTCTTCCTCCATTTATTCATACATCAAAGCCCCAAATCTCAACACTTCAGAATTCAACCTTATTTGGAAATAGGGTCATTGCAGACGTAATTAGTCAAGATGAAGTCATGTTGGAGTAGGGTGATACTCCACCTAATCCGATACAACTGGTGTCCTTATATAATGGGAGAATTTGGACACACACACACACACACACACACACACGGAGAATGCCACATGAAGATGAATGCAGGATGGGGATGATGCTTCTACAAGCCAAGGAAGGCCAAAGATTGTTGCCAGTAAACCATGAGGTTAGGAGAAAGTCATGGAATAATGTATTCCTCGCAGCACTGAGAAAGGAGCAACCCTGCTGACACCTGGATCTTGGATATCTAACTCCAGAACTGTGAGACCATGAATTTCTGTTGTTTAAGCCACTCAGTTTGTGGTACTTTGTTATGGCAGCCTGGCAAATGAATATACCTATCATATTGGAAAAAACTTAAAAGATAGATAAAACCCAGTGTTAGCACAGTTGTGGAGAAATGGAGAAAGTATAAATAGATACCTCTTTGGAAGTATTTTGGGAAGAAGCAGCAACATGAATTTCATGCATCCATTGATACAACAGACACTTGCACAAGTACTCAAGACTTTATTTGACAGGATTATAATTACGGAGCTACTGATAAGTAAAAAATTTCAATCAAAATTTGTATCAATAAAGGAATGATTTAAAAGTTATTGCAAATTAATACTATGGAATTAATGCATCTGGTTAAAAGAATGAGATAGGTCTAAGCTTATTGGTAGAAAGGCTGTCCTTGATATGTTGGTTAGTGAATAAAGCAACTTGCAAAAGAGCATAAACTAATGACCTCATCATGGTAAAAAATCAAAATGAAATTTTAAAATGTGTGTATATGATACATAAAGGTAAAATGTTGGGTACATAATAAGATTATTAATAGTAGTTACCTTTGGGGAAAATGATTAGGAGCATAAAAGTAAATACCTTTCTACTGTATGTTATTTCTTTGCTTCTTTCAACTATATAATTAAAAAATGACAGAAAACATTCTTTCAGGAAAAGTTGTTTATGCTGATGTGGTTCAGCAGTTTAAGGATCCACCATTGTCACTGTTGTGGCGGGGGTTTGATCCCTGGCTCCAGGAACTTACACATGCCATGGGTGCAGGCAAAAAAAAAAAAAAAAAAAAAAGCCAATCAAAAAGGCATATGGGGGAGTTCCCATTGTGGTTCAATGGTTAATGAACCCAACTAGGATCTATGAGGATGCAGGTTCAATCCCTGGCCTCACTCAGTGGGTTAAGGATCTGGTGTTGCCCTGAGCTGTGGTGTGGGTCGCAGATGTGGCTCAGATCCCGTGTTGCTGTGGCTGTGGTATAGGCCGGTGGTTGCAGTTCCAATTCAACCCCTAGCCTGGGAACTTCCATATGCTGCAGGTACGGTCCTAAAAAGCAAAAAGCAAAAAAAAAAAAAAAAAAAAAAAAAAAAGATATATATGGTATGAGTTGATTTCTATGACATTCTTTTTTTTTTATTTTTTTAAATTTTCCCACTGTACAGCAAGGGGGTCAGGTTATCCTTACATGTATACATTACAATTACATTTTTCCCCCACCCTTTCTTCTGTTGCAATATGAGTATCTAGACAAATCTATGACATTCTTAAGATGACAAAGTTATGGAAACAATGAACAGGTTTGTGGCTGCCAGCGTTTATCACTGAGGTGGAGACTGATAGCAGGAGAGGTTACTGCAGTTAAAGAAGACTAACAGTATTGAGTAAATTTCCCTGTGCTATACAGTAGGTCCTCGTTACCTATCTGTCTTATATATAGTAGTGTGTATATGTCATCAACTCCCTAATTTATCCCCCACAAACATTTCCTCTTTGGTAATGGTAAGTTTGTTTTCAAAATCTTTGAGTCTGGAGTTCCCGTCATCGCGCAGAGGAAATGAATCTGACTAGGAACCATGAGGTTGTGGGTTCGATCCCTGGCCTCGCTCAGTGGGTTAAGGATCCGGTGTTACCGTGACCTGTGCTGTAGGTCGCAGACGCCACTCGGATCTGGTGTTGCTGTGGCTGCGGCCTAAAGCTCCAATTAGACCCTTAGCCTGGGAACCTCCATATGCCTCTGGTTCGGCCCTCAAAAAGACAAAAAGACAACATCATTTTTATTAGATTCCACATATGTGATCTCATATAATATTTGTCTCTCTCTGTCTGACTTATTTCACTTAGTATGATAATATCTAGGTCCATCCATGTTGCTGCAAATGCGTTATTTGATTCTTTTTATGGCTGAGTAATATTCTGTTATATATATGCACCACATCTTCTCTATCCAATTCTCTGTCAAAGGACATTTAAGTTGCTTCCATGGCTTGGCTATTGTAAATAGTACTGCAGTGAACACTGGGGTGCATGCATCTTTTTGATGCATGTATGGTTTTCACTGGATAGATGCTCAGGAGAGGGATTGCTGTGTCATAGGGTAGTTCTATATTTATTTTTTTAAGAGACTTCCATACTGTTCTCTGTAGTGGTTGCACCAGCTTACGTTCCCACCAGCAGTGTAGGAGAATTCCCTTTTACCCACACCTTCTCCTGCATTTATTTTTTGTAGACTCTTTGATGACGGCCATTCTGACTGGTATGAGGTAGCTTTGATTCACATTTCTCTAATAATTAGTGATGTTGAGCATCTTTTCATGTGCCTACTGGCCATCTGTATGATTTCTTTGGAGAAATGTCTGCTTAGATCTGACCATTTTTTAATTGGGTTGCTTGTTCTCTTGCATGAGATGTGTGTATATTTTGGAGATTAATCCCTTGTCGGTCACTTCATTTGCAAAAATTTTCTCCCATTCTGTAGGTTGTCTTTTCATTTTGTTCATGGTTTTCTTTGCTGTGCAAAAGATTTTAATTTTAATTAGGTTCCATTTGTTTATATTTGTTTTTATTTTAATTACTCTAGGAAATGAATCAAAAAAGATACTGCTATGATTTATGTCAGAGTGTTCTGCCTATGTTTTCCTCTAAAGGTTTTACAGTCTCCAGCCTTACATTTAGGTCTTTAATCTATTTTGAGTTCATTTATTTTTTTGTATGGTGTTAGGGAATGTTCTAATTTCATTCTTTTACATGTAGCTGTTCAGTTTTCCCTGCACCACTTAGTGAAGATACTATCTTTTCTCCATTGTCTATTCCTACCTCCTTTGCCATAGATTAGTTGACCATAGGTGCATTCATCTACATGTCTGATTTCGTACCAGTATCATACTATTTTGATGAGTATTGCTTTGTAGTATAGTCTGAAGTAAGGGAGCCTGATTCCTCCAGACCCATTTTTCTTTTTCAACATTTATTTGGCTACTCAGTGTCACATGATCCTGCAATCCCACTCCTGTGCATATATACGGAGGAAAATATAATTCAAAAGGTACTTGCACCCTAGTGTTCATTGCACCAGTATTTACAATAGCCAATACATGGAAGCCACCTAAATGTCCATCAACAGAGGAATGGATAAAGAAGGTGTCGTACATATATAAAATGGAATATTACTCAGGCATAAAAAAGAATGAAACAATGCCATTTGAAACCACATGGATGTAGAGATTATAATACTAAGTGAAGTAAGCCAGACAAAGACAAATATCATATGATATCACTTATATGTTGAATTTAAAAATAAAAAATACAAATGAACTTATTTACAAAGCAGAAATAGACTCACAGACATAGAAAACAAACTTTTGGTTACCAGAGGAGAAAGGGAGAGGAGGGATAAATTAGGAGGTTGAGGAGTTCCTGTCATGGCTCAGTGGTTAATGAACCTGACTAGTATCCATGAAGGTGCAGGTTCAGTCCCTGACCTCACTCTGTGGGTTAAGGATCCCGTGTTGCTGTGAGGTGTGGTGGAGGTCACAGATGTGGCTCAGATCCTGAGTTGCTGTGTTGGTGGTGTAGGCTGGCATCTGTAGCTCTGATTTAACCCCTAGGAACTTCTATAGCCATGGGTGTGGCTCTAAAAAGTAAAAAATAAAAATAAAAAAATAAAAAAATAAAAATTATGTTGAGATTTACATATACACACTATTATATCTAAAATAGATAACCTAAAAGGACCTACTGTATAGCACAGGGCACTATACTCAATATTTTGTAATAACCTATAAAGAAAAGACTCTGAAAAAGAATATATGCACATATATATCTGAATCTCTGTGCTGTACTCTTGAAACCAGTACAACATTCTAAATCAACTTTAATTCAATTTAGAAATAAATAAATAAATGATAGATTGATTACCTTTGGTGGGCCTGACCTAATCAAATGAGCCCTTAAAAAGACCTGGGCTTTTCCTAAAGTTAAAGCTTGAAAGTGTAGGAAAAGTTGAGCCTAAGAGAGATTATCTATTGCTAGCTTCGAAGATGGAAGAGGCCATGTGTCAAAGAAAGCCGATACCTTCCAGTAGCCAAAAGAGCCTCCTGGCTGACAGTTAGCAAGGAAACAGAGACCTCAGTCCTACAACCTAAAGGAATTGAATACTCCTCCAGCCACATGAGCTTAGCCCAGGACTCTGGGCTCTAGATGATAACACAGTTTGACTGGCATATTGATATAAGCATTCTAAGACACAGGACAAAGGACCCAGTCATAATGTACCCAGACTTCTTACCTAAAGAACTGTCAGTTAATTACTGGGTGTTATTTTAAGCCACTGAGTTTGAGAAAATTATTTTTCCTTCTTTTTATGGACGCACCTGCGGCATATGGAAATTCCCAGGCCAGGGATCACATTGGAGCTGCAGCTGCTGGCCTACACCATAGTCACAGCAACACCAGATCCAACCTACATCTCTGACCTACACTGCTGCTCACAGCAATGCTAGATCCTGAACCCACTGAGTGAGGGCAGAGATCAAACTCACATCCTCATGGGTACTAGTTGGGTTCTTAACCTGTTGAGCCATGCTGGGAACTCCTGAGGTAATTTTTTTTTTTATTTTTTGGCTTTTTAGGTCCATGCCTATGGCATATGGAAGTTCCTGGGCTAGGGGTCAAATTAGAGCTACAGCTGCTGGCCTACACCACAGCCATGGCAACTCCGGATCTCTGAGGTAATTTTTTTAATGCAGCAATGGAAAACCAATACAGTTTGGGTCAAGCTTAATTTGTTTCCTACATGGATGTCTATTTCAGCATCATTTGTTAAAAAGGCTATCCTTTTTCTATTGATTTGATTTTGTCCCTTTATCAAAATTATCGTGCCATATTTGTGTGGGTCTATTTTTGCTCTGTTTCACTTATCTGTCTGTATATTTACATCAATACTATACTCTCTTAACTGTAGTTCTAGAATAAATCTTAAAATCAGATAGTCTATGACCTTTCCAATTTATTTTTTTCCAAAGTTGTTTTTTCATATATATTTCAGAATCAGCTTGTTATTTTTCAAGCACACATACATGCATGTATACACACATGCATACCCCCTACCCCACCTCCCACAGCACCAATTGAGTGAGTGAATTGAGGGTGTGCTAAATGTATAGGTCAATTTGTGGGGAATTGATATCTTAAAGCGTATTGATTCTTCCAATCAATGAATATCTCTCTCCATTAATTTAGATCTCTTTTGGAGTTCCTGTCGTGGCACAACGGAAACGAATCCGACTAGGAACCATGAGGTTTGGGGTTCGATCCCCTGGCCTTGCTCAGTGGGTTAAGGATCTGGCGTTGCTGTGGCTGTGGCATGCAGCTAAAGCTCTGATTTGACCACTAACCTGGGAACCTCCATATGCCGCAAGTGTGGCCCTAAAAAGACAAAAGAGAAAAAAAAAATTTAGATCTTTTTCAATTTCCTCAGCATTATTTTGTAGTCTTCAGTTTACAAGTCTTGCACATATTTTATCAAATTTATATCCAAGTATTTCATATATTGATGATATTGTAAATAGTATTGTTTCTTTAATTTCAATTCCCAATTGTATGTTTGTGTGTATTACACATACATACATACATACGGGACTAATTTTTTTTTTTTTTTTGTCTTTTTAGGACCACACCTGCTGCATGTGGAGGTTCCCAGGCTAGGGGTTGAATCGGAGCTGTACCCACTGGCCTACACCACAGCCACAGTGATGCTGGATCCGAGCTGTGCCTGTGACCTACACCACAGCTCACAGCAACACCAGATCCTTAACCCACTGAGCGAGGCCAGGGATCAAACCCGAGTCCTCATGGGTGCTAGCTGGGTTTGTTAACCGCTGATCCACAACGGGATCTCCCAGAACTGATTTTTGTATATTGAACTTATCCCCACCAAATTCTGTTGTTTTTTCTTTCTTTTTAAAGCCCCACCTGTGGCATATGGAGGTTCCCAGGCTAGGGGTCTAATTGGAGCTGCAGCTGCTGGCTTACACCACAGCCATAGCAATGCCAGATCTGAGCCACATCTGCTACCTACACCACAGCTTGCAGCAGCAGGGGATCTTTAACCCACTGAATGAGGCCAGGGATGGAACCCACATCCTGGTGGCCACTAGTCGGGTTCTTAACCCACTGAGCCACGACAGGAACTCCTCCCCCATATTCTCACGTTTACCCCAATGTGCTGGTATTTGGAGATGGAGCTTTAGGGACATATTTAGGGTTAGATTAGTTTATGAGGGTGTAGCCCTCATATAAGATTAGTGGCCTTTTAAGAAGAGGAATAGAGAGATTGTTCTTTCTCCTCCATGTGAGGACACAGTGAGAAGGCAGCCATCTGCAAGTCAGGAAGAGAACTCTTACCAGAATCTGACCTTGCTGGCACTCTGATCATGAACATCCAGCCTCTGGAACTGTATGAAAATAAATTTTTGTTTTTTAAGCACCCTCCCATACACACACACACACACACACACACACACACACACACACACACACCAATCTATGATATTTTGTTATGACAGCCCAAGTTGACTAATATCATCTTGTATCCTGCCACTTTGCTAATTTCACTTATACTAATACCTTTTTTTAAATATAATGCAGGATTTTCTAAATAGACAATTATATCATCTGCTGATAAAGGTAGTTTTAATTCTTTTTTTCTAATCTTCGTGACTTTTCTTCTTTCTTGCCTTGTTGTACTAGATAGACCCTCCAGTCGAATATGGAATAGAAAGGGTGAGCATACATATCCTTGCCTTTTTTTGACCTTACAGGAAAAATTCAATTTTCAGTTTTTTTTTACCAGAGTATGGCACTATTTAGATTGTTTTTCAAAGATGTCCTTTATAAGTTTGAGATAGTTTCCTTATGTTCCTAGATTACTGAGAGTTTTTCTTGAGAGCAGATATTGGAATTTTCTTTTTTTTTTCTTTTGCGAATATTGAGGTTATCATATTGTTTTTCTTTTTTAATTTGTTAAACCAGAACGTTAAACAGGAGTTCCCGTCATGGCACAGCAGAAATGAATCTGACTAGGAACCATGAGGTTGCATGTTCTATCCCTGGCCTCGCTCAGTGGGTTAAGGATCCGGCGTTGCCCTGAGCTGTGGTGTGGGTCGCAGAAATGGCTTGGATCTGGCCTTTCTGTGGCTCTGGTGTAGGCCGGTGGCTACAGCTCCGATTAGACCCCTAGCCTGGGAACCTGCGGCCCCAAAAAGACAAAAGACCAAAAAAAAAAGAATGTTAAACAGATTTTCACTCTAAGAATAATCTCTATTTGATCATTATCTATTATCTTTTCATCTACTGTTGAATTAAATTTGTAATATTTTAAGAAGTTTTGTGTCTATGTTCATGAGGAATATTGTTCGATAACTTTATTTTTTAAACATATCTTTGCCTGGTTTTGGTATCAGGCTATTTCTTATCTCATTGACAAAGTTAGGAAATATTCCCTCCTTTTTAGCTTTCTGGAAGAGTTTTGTAGAATTAATATTATTTTGTTTTTAAATGTTTGGTAGAAGTCACCAGTGGAATCATCTAAGCCTAGAGTTTATTCTTAAAATTGTTCATAATATTTCCTTATGTGGTGATTTTGCACTTAGGTTTTTTTTATTCTTTTCTACTGTGTTTTATCATAGGACATTGAATATGGTTCTCCGTGCTATACAGTAAGACCTTGTTGTTTATCCCCTTCATATATAATAGCTGACATCTGCTAACTCCAACCTGCCACTCCATCCCCCCCGCCGCCCCCCCCCCCCCCCCCGCCCGGCAACCACCCACAGGTCTGTTCTCCTTGTTTGTTAGTCTGTTTCTTTTCATAGGTACATCGATTTGTGTCATATTTTAGATTCCACATATAAATGACAACATATGGTATTTGTCTTTCTCTTCTTGACTTCACTTAGTATGAGAATCTCTAGTTGCATCATATTACTGTGAACGAGATCTTTTTTTCTAACTTATGGCTGAGTAATATTCCATTGTATATATATGTACCACATCTTCTTAATCTATTCATCTGCCAAAGGACATTTAGGTTGTTCCCAGGTCTTAGCTGTTGTGAATAGTGCTGCTGTGAACACAGGGGTGCATGTATCATTTTGAATTAGAGTCTCGTCTGGATATATGCCCGGAAGTGGTACTGCTGGATCATATGGCAACTCTATCCTTAGTTTTCTGAGGAACCTCCATACTTTTTTACATAGTGGCTGTACCAACTTACATTCCCATTTATGTGGTGGTTTTAAATTATGTTTTGATTAGTCTGGATAGAAGTTTATCACCTTCATTTTTTTATCTCAAAGAACCTGGATATTGCCTTCATTAATTTCCTCCATTATTTGGTTTTGTATTCTTATTTCTAGGTTTCATTTATCTTATATTTTCTACTTTAAGGTAGAAGTTGAGATCATTGATTTGAGACCTTTCTTCTTTCCTAACATGAATATTTAATGGCACCCACAAATTTTCATATGTTGTGTTTTCATTTTCATTCAATTGAAAATACTTGCAAATTTCCTTTATTTTTTTCTTCTTGAACCCATGGTTTAATAGTTTCTAAATATACAATAGTTTTCTGGATTATCTTTCTGTTATTGGTTTCTATTTCATTGTAGTTTGAGGAGATACTTTGTATGATTTAAATTTTTAAAATTTATTGAAACTTGGTTTAAAGGTTGGGAGCATAGTCTACCTTGGTAAATAAAAACCTGGTGAAATTGGTTGTGTCTTTTATGTCTTTATTGATGTTTTGTTTATTTGGTCTATCAATCATTGAGCAGGGATGTTGAAATTTCCTCTCATTATTGTGAATTTGTCTATCATTTTTGCTTATTTTGAAATTTCATTACTAGATAAATAAATGCTTAAAATTGTTATATCCTCTTGATAAATTGTCACCTTTATCCTTGTGAAATGCCCCTCTTCATCCCATATAATATCTTTGCTCTGAAATCTACTTTACTTGGTGTTAGTATAACCATTCCAAAATGCTTTCATTTTAACTCATTTGTTGTTATATTTAAAGTGGATTTCTAGAGGAATCATATAGCTATTTGGTCCTTGCTTCTCAATCCAATTTGAAAACCTCTGGCCTTTAATTGAAGTTTTAGATGACTTATTCATGACATGATTATTAATGCTGTTGCATTTAAATTTCTACCCTTCCTTTTTTCCTATTTGTTCCATCTATTATTTGTTCTGTTTTCCTTTTTATCTGCCTCCTTTTTGTTTAATTGAGGAGTTTAATAAATGTGTCTTTTTAATCTCCTTTGTTGGATTATTTGCTATAATTTTATTTTGATTTCCTTAGTGTTTACAAAAGCATCTTTAATTTATTGAATTAATTATCTTCAGTAATATTTTGCCATTTCAATATAGTATAAAAACCTTACAACAAAATATTTCCATCTTCCCACTTCAGTTTTGTGTCATTTTACTTACGTATTTGTTATGAAGTCACAATACATTGCTGTTTTTTTTATTTTAATAGTCAATTTATCATTTAATAGATTAAAAATAACAAAAAACTTCTATATTTACTCACCTATTTACCATCTCTGCTGCTTTTAACTCCTTGTATAGATCTTTTTCTTCTGCCTAAAGCTCTTTCTTCAATAGTTCTTGTAGTACAGATCTCCTGATAATGAATTCTCTCAGATTTTGTATGTATGAGAAAATATTTTACCCCCTTTGAAAGAGAGTTCTTTTTTTCTTTCAGTACTTTAAAAATATTGTTCCACTGTCTTGGCTAGTATAATTTCAAATGAAAAATCTGTTATCATTCTTATGCTTTTTACTCTATACAATGTGTCTTTTTTCCTCTGGCTAGTTTTCAGATTTCTTTTTATCACTGGTTTAGTAATTTGAGTATAATATGATTTAATGTGATCTTCTTTGTATTTCTTGTGGTTAAGAATCACTGAGCATGGAGTTCCCGTCGTGGCACAGTGGTTAACGAATCCGACTAGGAACCATGAGGTTGCGGGTTCGGTCCCTGGCCTTGCTCAGTGGGTTAACGATCCGGCGTTGCCATGAGCTGTGGTGTAGATTGCAGACGCGGCTCGGATCCCGCGTTGCTGTGGCTTTGGCGTAGGCCTGTGGCTACAGCTCCGATTCGACCCCTAGCCTGGGAACCTCCATATGCCGCGGGAGCGGCCCAAGAAATAGCAAAAAGACAAAAAAAAAAAAAAAAAAAAAAGAATCACTGAGCTTTTTTGAATCTGTGTGTTTGTCGTTTTCATTGAAATTAGAAAATTTCAACCATTATTTCTTCAAGTGTTTTTCGATTCCTTTGTGGACTCTGATTACATGTGTATTAGGTTACCTGAAGTTATCCTAGACCTCACTAATACTGTTTATTTTTTTAGTCTTTTTTTATTTATATATTTCATTGCTGATAACTTCTATTGCTGTGATTTTAAGTTTACTAATGCTTTCTTCTCTTGTGTCTAATTCGTTGTTAACTCTAGTATATTTTTCATCTTGGAGATTGTAGTTTTTATCTCTAATTTTTTTCTTTCATCTTTTTATCTTTTTAGGGCTGCACCCGAAGCATGTGGAGGTTCCCGGGCTAGCAGTCCAGTCGGAGCTGGACCTACGCCAGAGCCACAGCAACTCGGGATCCAAGCCACATCTGTGACCTACACCATAGCTCATGGCAATGCCAGATCCTTAACCCATTGAGTGAGGCCAGGGATGGAACCTGCATCCTCATGGATGTTAGTCAGGTTTGCTAACTGCTGAGCCATGACGGGAAATCCATACCTCTCAAATTTTAATTTGGGTCTTTGTATTATTCCCACAACTTACCTAACATGTTCAATATTTTTTTCTGCTTACTTAAATATATGAAATATAGTTATAATATGTTTTAACATTCTTATCTATTAGTTCTTACATCTGTGTCACTGCTGGGTTTGTTTCAAATGATTGAAGTTCTCCTCATTATTAATTGCATTTTCTTGCTTCTTTGAATATCAGATACTTTCTAATTGGATGCCAGGCATTGGAAATTTTATTTTGTTGGCTGTATTCTATGAATATTCATTTGCTTTGTTTTTGGTTATATTTAGATTACCTGGAAACAGTCTAATCCGAAGTTTCTGTCATGGTGCAGCAGAAATAAATCTGACTAGGAACTATGGGGTTGTGGGTTCGAACCCTGGCCTTGCTCAGTGGGTTGAAGGATCTGACATTGCCGTGAGTTGTGGTGTAGGTCGCAGATGCAGCTCGGATCTGGCGTTGCTGTGGCGGTGGCATAGGCTGGCAGCTGTGGCTCTGATTAGACCCCTAGCCTGGGAACCTCCATATGCCATGGGTGTGGCCCTAACAAGCAAAAAAAAAAAAAAAGAAACAATTTAATCCTTCCGAAGCTTTCTTTTTAAGCTTTGTTAGGTGTTACTGGATGAGCTTTTGTCTTTTTATTTTATTTTTTTAGGGAGCCACCATTGGAACTGAGCCACCATGGGAATGCCACTAGATGAGCTTTTAAAACTAATTCCCCCCCCCACTACAGAGGCTATACTTGCCTGAGTATTCTGAGCACTCAGTTCATTGTCCTGTGAACTATAAAGTTTTCCTGCTCTGGTTGGTAGAAAGACAAAGTATTCACGCTCTACAAGGTCTCCAAGTATTTTGGATGGTTCTGTCCTCAGCCTCAGGTAGTTTTCCTCCTATCCTATTGTGCTCAGTGGCTTAATACAAAATTTTGGAAATCAGGGGATAGCTGTACATCCAAACTCTGTTTTCTGATGTTTAAGCGCTCCCAGTAGAATGAAAAGCACTCCACCTTTTTGTTTCTCCTGCCATTGGGCCAAAGGAGGATAAAGAGGCAGAAGTCACTTTGACATCTTTCCTCTTTGAGGAAACCCCTTTGAGGGCTCTTCCGCCTGGAATAGCATCCCTCTTGTGCATAACCTATGATTCTATATGAGACTGAAGGCCAGACAGTGGAGAAGTACGTAGCTGACAATCAAAACCTTTGATGGCAGGATTGTCTTAATTCCTTGAATCCTTAGTGTATAACATATCTTGGTATATTTTTGATAAAGATGCATTCTATTTATTATAGATAAACCACAGTGCCTGGAACAAAACTGTGTTTATGTAATAGTTCTGTAGACATACTTCTTGGCTTAGTAAGAGATAAATACATTTAAGTCCTCAAAAATGTATAAAAGCATGCATCACATCTTTTTCCTCTTAAACAATCAACTAGGCCTTATTATTACCGGCATTTTCTGTTGCAGATCAAGCTGTGGCTGTCTCTGACTGTGAAAGTGAAAGGATGAAAATGCAACCTGACTCTCCCAGAACCCAGGAAGTTAATAAGAAGCTCTAAATGCCCTCGAATTCCAGACCCTGTTCCCTATAGGTAAAAGATCATACTTTTTGCTGTTTTAGGGCTTGCTTTCTGCTCTGTACAAAACTTTGTGGAAGGGGAAAAACAGGCCCCTGAGTATGTGCCTCTATGCTTGAAACTTCTTGAAACTGCTCCTAACTGCTTGTTTGGCTTCTGTAAACCTGCTTGCATAAGATAAAAAGAGGAGAAGTCAATTGCCTAACGGACCCCAGTAAGATCGGGCGTGCCACAAAATGTTGAAAATCCTGATAAATATATCTTGGTGACAATATGTCTCCCCCACCCAGAGACAGGCACAAACATGTAACTCCAGAACAACTTAAAATTAATTGGTCCACAAAGCGCGGGCTCTCGAAGTTTTGAATTGACTGGTTTGCGATATTTTAAAAATGATTAGTTTGTAAAAGCGCGGGCTTTGTTGTGAACCCCATAAAAGCTGTCCCGACTCCACACTCGGGGCCGCAGTCCTCTACCCCTGCGTGGCGTACGACTGTGGGCCCCAGCGCGCTCGGAATAAAAATCCTCTTGCTGTTTGCATCAAGACCGCTTCTCGTGAGTGATTTGGGGTGTCGCCTCTTCCGAGTCAGGACGAGAGGGATTTTAACTCGACTGGCCTTTCAGTTTGGTGCATTGGCCGGGAAACCCGCGACTACCCCTCACACCCGAGAACCGACTTGGAGGTAAAGGGATCCCCTTTGGAACGTGTGAGTGTGTGTGTCGGCTGGCGTCTCTGTTCTGAGTGTCTGTTTTCGGTGATGCGCGCTTTCGGTTTGCAGCTGTCCTCTCAGACCGTAAGGACTGGGGGACTGTGATCAGCAGACGTGCTAGGAGGATCACAGGCTGCCACCCTGGGGGACGCCCCGGGAGGTGGGGAGAGCCAGGGACGCCTGGTGGTCTCCTACTGTCGGTCAGAGGACCGAGTTCTGTTGTTGAAGCGAAAGCTTCCCCCTCCGCGGCCGTCCGACTCTTTTGCCTGCTTGTGGAAGACGCGGACGGGTCGCGTGTGTCTGGATCTGTTGGTTTCTGTTTTGTGTGTCTTTGTCTTGTGCGTCCTTGTCTACAGTTTTAATATGGGACAGACGGTGACGACCCCTCTTAGTTTGACTCTCGACCATTGGACTGAAGTTAAATCCAGGGCTCATAATTTGTCAGTTCAGGTTAAGAAGGGACCTTGGCAGACTTTCTGTGTCTCTGAATGGCCGACATTCGATGTTGGATGGCCATCAGAGGGGACCTTTAATTCTGAGATTATCCTGGCTGTTAAAGCAATTATTTTTCAGACTGGACCCGGCTCTCATCCCGATCAGGAGCCCTATATCCTTACGTGGCAAGATTTGGCAGAGGATCCTCCGCCATGGGTTAAACCTTGGCTGAATAAGCCAAGAAAGCCAGGTCCCCGAATTCTGGCTCTTGGAGAGAAAAACAAACACTCGGCTGAAAAAGTCAAGCCCTCTCCTCATATCTACCCCGAGATTGAGGAGCCGCCGGCTTGGCCGGAACCCCAATCTGTTCCCCCACCCCCTTATCCGGCACAGGGTGCTGCGAGGGGACCCTCTGCCCCTCCTGGAGCTCCGGCGGTGGAGGGACCTGCTGCAGGGACTCGGAGCCGGAGGGGCGCCACCCCGGAGCGGACAGACGAGATCGCGACATTACCGCTGCGCACGTACGGCCCTCCCATACCGGGGGGCCAATTGCAGCCCCTCCAGTATTGGCCCTTTTCTTCTGCAGATCTCTATAATTGGAAAACTAACCATCCCCCTTTCTCGGAGGATCCCCAACGCCTCACGGGGTTGGTGGAGTCCCTTATGTTCTCTCACCAGCCTACTTGGGATGATTGTCAACAGCTGCTGCAGACACTCTTCACAACCGAGGAGCGAGAGAGAATTCTGTTAGAGGCTAGAAAAAATGTTCCTGGGGCCGACGGGCGACCCACGCAGTTGCAAAATGAGATTGACATGGGATTTCCCTTGACTCGCCCCGGTTGGGACTACAACACGGCTGAAGGTAGGGAGAGCTTGAAAATCTATCGCCAGGCTCTGGTGGCGGGTCTCCGGGGCGCCTCAAGACGGCCCACTAACTTGGCTAAGGTAAGAGAGGTGATGCAGGGACCGAATGAACCTCCCTCAGTTTTTCTTGAGAGGCTCATGGAAGCCTTCAGGCGGTTCACCCCTTTTGATCCTACCTCGGAGGCTCAGAAAGCCTCAGTGGCTCTGGCCTTCATAGGACAGTCAGCCCTGGATATCAGAAAGAAGCTTCAGAGACTGGAAGGGTTACAGGAGGCTGAGTTACGTGATCTAGTGAAGGAGGCAGAGAAAGTGTATTACAAAAGGGAGACAGAAGAAGAAAGGGAACAAAGAAAAGAGAGAGAAAGAGAGGAAAGGGAGGAAAGACGTAATAAACGGCAAGAGAAGAATTTGACTAAGATCTTGGCTGCAGTGGTTGAAGGGAAAAGCAATAGGGAAAGAGAGAGAGATTTTAGGAAAATTAGGTCAGGCCCTAGACAGTCAGGGAACCTGGGCAATAGGACCCCACTCGACAAGGACCAATGTGCATATTGTAAAGAAAAAGGACACTGGGCAAGGGACTGCCCCAAGAAGGGAAACAAAGGACTGAAGGTCTTAGCTCTGGAAGAAGATAAAGACTAGGGAAGACGGGGTTCGGACCCCCTCCCCGAGCCCAGGGTAACTTTAAAGGTGGAGGGGCAACCAGTTGAGTTTCTGGTTGATACCGGAGCGAAACATTCAGTGCTACTACAGCCATTAGGAAAACTAAAAGATAAAAAATCCTGGGTGATGGGTGCCACAGGGCAACAACAATATCCATGGACTACCCGAAGAACAGTTGACTTGGGAGTGGGACGGGTAACCCACTCGTTTCTGGTCATACCTGAGTGCCCAGCACCCCTCTTAGGTAGAGACTTACTGACCAAGATGGGAGCACAAATTTCTTTTGAACAAGGGAAACCAGAAGTGTCTGCAAATAACAAACCTATCACTGTGTTGACCCTCCAATTAGATGACGAATATCGACTATATTCTCCCCTAGTAAAGCCTGATCAAAATATACAATTCTGGTTGGAACAGTTTCCCCAAGCCTGGGCAGAAACCGCAGGGATGGGTTTGGCAAAGCAAGTTCCCCCACAGGTTATTCAACTGAAGGCCAGTGCTGCACCAGTGTCAGTCAGACAGTACCCCTTGAGTAAAGAAGCTCGAGAAGGAATTCGGCCGCATGTTCAAAGATTAATCCAACAGGGCATCCTAGTTCCTGTCCAATCTCCCTGGAATACTCCCCTGCTACCGGTTAGAAAGCCTGGGACTAATGACTATCGACCAGTACAGGACTTGAGAGAGGTCAATAAACGGGTGCAGGATATACACCCAACAGTCCCGAACCCTTATAACCTCTTGTGTGCTCTCCCACCCCAACGGAGCTGGTATACAGTATTGGACTTAAAGGATGCCTTCTTCTGCCTGAGACTACATCCCACTAGCCAACCACTTTTTGCCTTCGAATGGAGAGATCCAGGTGCGGGAAGAACCGGGCAGCTCACTTGGACTCGACTGCCCCAAGGGTTCAAAAACTCCCCGACCATCTTTGACGAAGCCCTACACAGAGACCTGGCCAACTTCAGGATCCAACACCCCCAGGTGACCCTCCTCCAGTACGTGGATGACCTGCTTCTGGCGGGAGCCACCAAACAGGACTGCTTAGAAGGTACGAAGGCACTACTGCTGGAATTGTCTGACCTAGGCTACAGAGCCTCCGCTAAGAAGGCCCAGATTTGCAGGAGAGAGGTAACATACTTGGGGTACAGTTTGCGGGGCGGGCAGCGATGGCTGACGGAGGCACGGAAGAGAACTGTAGTCCAGATACCGGCCCCAACCACAGCCAAACAAGTGAGAGAGTTTTTGGGGACAGCTGGATTTTGCAGACTGTGGATCCCGGGGTTTGCGACCTTAGCAGCCCCACTCTACCCACTAACCAAAGAAAAAGGGGAATTCTCCTGGGCTCCTGAGCACCAGAAGGCATTTGATGCTATCAAAAAGGCCCTGCTGAGCGCACCTGCTCTGGCCCTCCCTGACGTGACTAAACCCTTTACCCTTTATGTGGATGAGCGTAAGGGAGTAGCCCGGGGAGTTTTAACCCAAACTCTAGGACCATGGAGGAGACCTGTTGCCTACCTGTCAAAGAAGCTCGATCCTGTAGCCAGTGGTTGGCCCGTATGCCTGAAGGCTATCGCAGCTGTGGCCATACTGGTCAAGGACGCTGACAAATTGACTTTGGGACAGAATATAACTGTAATAGCCCCCCATGCGTTGGAGAACATCGTTCGGCAGCCCCCAGACCGATGGATGACCAACGCCCGCATGACCCACTATCAAAGCCTGCTTCTCACAGAGAGGGTCACGTTCGCTCCACCAGCCGCTCTCAACCCTGCCACTCTTCTGCCTGAAGAGACTGATGAACCAGTGACTCATGATTGCCATCAACTATTGATTGAGGAGACTGGGGTCCGCAAGGACCTTACAGACATACCGCTGACTGGAGAAGTGTTAACCTGGTTCACTGACGGAAGCAGCTATGTGGTGGAAGGTAAGAGGATGGCTGGGGCGGCGGTGGTGGACGGGACCCGCACGATCTGGGCCAGCAGCCTGCCGGAAGGAACTTCAGCACAAAAGGCTGAGCTCATGGCCCTCACGCAAGCTTTGCGGCTGGCCGAAGGGAAATCCATAAACATTTATACAGACAGCAGGTATGCCTTTGCGACTGCACACGTACACGGGGCCATCTATAAGCAAAGGGGGTTGCTTACCTCAGCAGGGAGGGAAATAAAGAACAAAGAGGAAATTCTAAGCCTATTAGAAGCCTTACATTTGCCAAAAAGGCTAGCTATTATACACTGTCCTGGACATCAGAAAGCCAAAGATCCCATATCCAGAGGGAACCAGATGGCTGACCGGGTTGCCAAGCAGGCAGCCCAGGGTGTTAACCTTCTGCCTATGATAGAAACACCCAAAGCCCCAGAACCCGGACGACAGTACACCCTAGAAGACTGGCAAGAAATAAAAAAGATAGACCAGTTCTCTGAAACTCCGGAGGGGACCTGCTATACCTCAGATGGGAAGGAAATCCTGCCCCACAAAGAAGGGTTAGAATATGTCCAACAGATACATCGTCTAACCCACCTAGGAACTAAACACCTGCAGCAGTTGGTCAGAACATCCCCTTATCATGTTCTGAGGCTACCAGGAGTGGCTGACTCGGTGGTCAAACATTGTGTGCCCTGCCAGCTGGTTAATGCTAATCCTTCCAGAATACCTCCAGGAAAGAGACTAAGGGGAAGCCACCCAGGCGCTCACTGGGAAGTGGACTTCACTGAGGTAAAGCCGGCTAAATACGGAAACAAATATCTATTGGTTTTTGTAGACACCTTTTCAGGATGGGTAGAGGCTTATCCTACTAAGAAAGAGACTTCAACCGTGGTGGCTAAGAAAATACTGGAGGAAATTTTTCCAAGATTTGGAATACCTAAGGTAATAGGGTCAGACAATGGTCCAGCTTTCGTTGCCCAGGTAAGTCAGGGACTGGCCAAGATATTGGGGATTGATTGGAAACTGCATTGTGCATACAGACCCCAAAGCTCAGGACAGGTAGAGAGGATGAATAGAACCATTAAAGAGACCCTTACCAAATTGACCACAGAGACTGGCATTAATGATTGGATAGCTCTCCTGCCCTTTGTGCTTTTTAGGGTGAGGAACACCCCTGGACAGTTTGGGCTGACCCCCTATGAATTGCTCTACGGGGGACCCCCCCCGTTGGCAGAAATTGCCTTTGCACATAGTGCTGATGTGCTGCTTTCCCAGCCTTTGTTCTCTAGGCTCAAGGCGCTCGAGTGGGTGAGGCAGCGAGCATGGAAGCAGCTCCGGGAGGCCTACTCAGGAGGAGACTTGCAAGTTCCACATCGCTTCCAAGTTGGAGATTCAGTCTATGTTAGACGCCACCGTGCAGGAAACCTCGAGACTCGGTGGAAGGGACCTTATCTCGTACTTTTGACCACACCAACGGCTGTGAAAGTCGAAGGAATCCCCACCTGGATCCATGCATCCCACGTTAAGCCGGCGCCACCTCCCGATTCGGGGTGGAAAGCCGAAAAGACTGAAAATCCCCTTAAGCTTCGCCTCCATCGCGTGGTTCCTTACTCTGTCAATAACTCCTCAAGTTAATGGTAAACGCCTTGTGGACAGCCCGAACTCCCATAAACCCTTATCTCTCACCTGGTTACTTACTGACTCCGGTACAGGTATTAATATTAACAGCACTCAAGGGGAGGCTCCCTTGGGGACCTGGTGGCCTGAATTATATGTCTGCCTTCGATCAGTAATCCCTGGTCTCAATGACCAGGCCACACCCCCCGATGTACTCCGTGCTTACGGGTTTTACGTTTGCCCAGGACCCCCAAATAATGAAGAATATTGTGGAAATCCTCAGGATTTCTTTTGCAAGCAATGGAGCTGCGTAACTTCTAATGATGGGAATTGGAAATGGCCAGTCTCTCAGCAAGACAGAGTAAGTTACTCTTTTGTTAACAATCCTACCAGTTATAATCAATTTAATTATGGCCATGGGAGATGGAAAGATTGGCAACAGCGGGTACAAAAAGATGTACGAAATAAGCAAATAAGCTGTCATTCGTTAGACCTAGATTACTTAAAAATAAGTTTCACTGAAAAAGGAAAACAAGAAAATATTCAAAAGTGGGTAAATGGTATGTCTTGGGGAATAGTGTACTATGGAGGCTCTGGGAGAAAGAAAGGATCTGTTCTGACTATTCGCCTCAGAATAGAAACTCAGATGGAACCTCCGGTTGCTATAGGACCAAATAAGGGTTTGGCCGAACAAGGACCTCCAATCCAAGAACAGAGGCCATCTCCTAACCCCTCTGATTACAATACAACCTCTGGATCAGTCCCCACTGAGCCTAACATCACTATTAAAACAGGGGCGAAACTTTTTAGCCTCATCCAGGGAGCTTTTCAAGCTCTTAACTCCACGACTCCAGAGGCTACCTCTTCTTGTTGGCTTTGCTTAGCTTCGGGCCCACCTTACTATGAGGGAATGGCTAGAGGAGGGAAATTCAATGTGACAAAGGAACATAGAGACCAATGTACATGGGGATCCCAAAATAAGCTTACCCTTACTGAGGTTTCTGGAAAAGGCACCTGCATAGGGATGGTTCCCCCATCCCACCAACACCTTTGTAACCACACTGAAGCCTTTAATCGAACCTCTGAGAGTCAGTATCTGGTACCTGGTTATGACAGGTGGTGGGCATGTAATACTGGATTAACCCCTTGTGTTTCCACCTTGGTTTTCAACCAAACTAAAGACTTTTGCGTTATGGTCCAAATTGTCCCCCGGGTGTACTACTATCCCGAAAAAGCAGTCCTTGATGAATATGACTATAGATATAATCGGCCAAAAAGAGAGCCCATATCCCTGACACTAGCTGTAATGCTCGGATTGGGAGTGGCTGCAGGCGTGGGAACAGGAACGGCTGCCCTAATCACAGGACCGCAACAGCTGGAGAAAGGACTTAGTAACCTACATCGAATTGTAACGGAAGATCTCCAAGCCCTAGAAAAATCTGTCAGTAACCTGGAGGAATCCCTAACCTCCTTATCTGAAGTGGTTCTACAGAACAGAAGGGGGTTAGATCTGTTATTTCTAAAAGAAGGAGGGTTATGTGTAGCCTTAAAAGAGGAATGCTGCTTTTATGTGGATCATTCAGGAGCTATCAGGGACTCCATGAGCAAGCTCAGAGAAAGGTTAGAAAAACGTCACAAAGAAAAAGAGGCTGGCCAAGGATGGTTTGAGGGATGGTTCAACAAGTCCCCATGGGTGACCACCCTGCTTTCTGCTCTAACAGGACCCCTAGTAATACTGCTCCTGTTGCTTACAGTTGGGC
The DNA here is from genome assembly GCF_054392235.1 of Sus scrofa. Lineage (NCBI taxonomy): Eukaryota > Metazoa > Chordata > Mammalia > Artiodactyla > Suidae > Sus > Sus scrofa. The sequence goes on along the minus strand of NC_139401.1, from coordinate 42,415,196 downwards.
CTTGCTTAATTAATCGGTTTGTTGCCTTTGTTAGAGAACAAGTGAGTGCAGTTCGGATCATGGTACTTAGACAGCAGTACCAAGGCCTTCCAAGCTAAGGAGAAACTGACCTTTAGCCTTCCTAGTTCTAAGATTAGAACTATTAACAAGAGAAGAAGTGGGGAATGAAAGGATGAAAATGCAACCTGACTCTCCCAGAACCCAGGAAGTTAATAAGAAGCTCTAAATGCCCTCGAATTCCAGACCCTGTTCCCTATAGGTAAAAGATCATACTTTTTGCTGTTTTAGGGCTTGCTTTCTGCTCTGTACAAAACTTTGTGGAAGGGGAAAAACAGGCCCCTGAGTATGTGCCTCTATGCTTGAAACTTCTTGAAACTGCTCCTAACTGCTTGTTTGGCTTCTGTAAACCTGCTTGCATAAGATAAAAAGAGGAGAAGTCAATTGCCTAACGGACCCCAGTAAGATCGGGCGTGCCACAAAATGTTGAAAATCCTGATAAATATATCTTGGTGACAATATGTCTCCCCCACCCAGAGACAGGCACAAACATGTAACTCCAGAACAACTTAAAATTAATTGGTCCACAAAGCGCGGGCTCTCGAAGTTTTGAATTGACTGGTTTGCGATATTTTAAAAATGATTAGTTTGTAAAAGCGCGGGCTTTGTTGTGAACCCCATAAAAGCTGTCCCGACTCCACACTCGGGGCCGCAGTCCTCTACCCCTGCGTGGCGTACGACTGTGGGCCCCAGCGCGCTCGGAATAAAAATCCTCTTGCTGTTTGCATCAAGACCGCTTCTCGTGAGTGATTTGGGGTGTCGCCTCTTCCGAGTCAGGACGAGAGGGATTTTAACTCGACTGGCCTTTCAAAAGCTGTTGCTAACATGGTTTCTCAGTCTCCAGGACTGATTCAACATAAACTATTTGAGAGAAAGCATTGGAAGGGAAAAACAAAAGCATATCTGGGGAAATGTTACTTGCTGCATCCAGTCTCGATTAAGAAAATAAGGAGAGAGAGTTTCCCGAGCATTTCAGTTGTCACTTTTATTTGTCAATAAATGTTTTTGAATGTTCTCAGGTTACAACCAGCGGCAGCAGCAGGGATGGCTAAGGCATAAGCCGCTTGGCTGATTATCTCAACCCTGACCTGTAAGCAGCCCCCTCTGGGGTGGAATGCAATTGAGTCTCCCTATTAACTGGAGTCCTGAGCGGCTCTGCAGCAGTCTCGGTTATCAGGCTCAGAACACATTGAGCTAAGCAGGAAGAGGCACAGGGTGGGTAATGGTTTTGTGACGCAGATGACTATCGGCAAGAGACTAAGCTGAAAATGACTTCTCTGGGGGCAGCTGAGAATGGGAAATCGGGGTGAAAGTTGAGGTTGAGCTACAGGGTTTGGTTTTCTAGCCTCTGAAATGGTCTTGCACTGTGGGGGAAAGGCCACTGCTGTCCTCATGAATATATACTGTATCTGACTGCTGTAATCGATTAGCTACACTCTGCAGCTGGCTTGACGAGCCCGCGAGCTACTATTCAGGGCTCGAGGAGCAGCACAGAATCGCGCATCCACAGAGGCTTTGTTATCATTGGCCATGTGGAAATTGAGACGGTAAACCTGGCAGCAATACACATTAAATGGAGTGAGTTTTGAAGCACTGTCTTCCACGTTGGTTCTTTATCTATTGCTTTACATATATATGTTTTTCATTTTTATTTTATTTATATTGAAATATATTTGATTTACAATGTCAGGTTTCAGGTGTGCAACAAAGTGATTCCATCACACACACACACACACACACTTTTTTTTACATTCTCTTCTGTTATAGGTTATTACAGGATGGCGAGTGTAGTTCCCTGGGCTATACAGTCGGTCCATGTCGGTTATCTGTTTTATATATAGTAGTGTGTATGTTTTAACCTTAAACTCCTCATTTATCCCTCCTGCCCCTCTCCCTTTGGTAACCATAAGTTTTCTATGTCTATTTTGTAAATAAGTTTGTTTGTATCATTTTTTTCATATTCCATATATAAGTGGTATCATATGATATTTGTCTTTCTCTTTCTGACTTCATTTAGTATGATAATTTCTAGGTCCATCCACGTTGCTGCAAAAGGCATTATTTAATTCTTTTTTATAGCTGAGTAATATTCTATTGTGTATATATACCACATCTTCTTTATCTGTTCCTCTGTTGATGGACACTTAGGTTGATTTCATGTCTTGGCTATTGTAAATGGTGCTGCTATGAGCAATGGGGTGCATGTATCTTTTTGAATTATGGTTTTCTCTGAATATATGGCCAGAAGTGGGATTGCTGGGTCATATTTTAGCTCTATTTTTTAGATTTTTAAGGAACCTACGTACTATTTTCCATAATGGCTCTACCAGTTTACTTTCCCACCAACATTGGAGTGTGCCTTTTTCTCCACACTCTCTCCAGCATTTATTATTTTTAGACTTTTTGATGATGGATATTCTGACTGGAGTGAGGTGATACCTCGCTGTAGTTTTGATTTGCATTTATCTAATAATTAACGATGTTGAGCATTTTTCATGTGTCTTTTGGCCATCTATATTTTATAGAAAAAGAAAAATCCCAAACCCTCAACTCTTAGCCTTTCTTAAGCTTGCCTTTATCTTCATTTATGTTTGTAAGCATATGGTCTTAGTGTGATGGGGGAGGGATTCAGCATGTGGTGTGGCATGGATTCAGGATAAGACCTGGACTCTGGAGAAGACCTTATGGCGTTGGATCCCAGCTTTAACACTTATTTGCTGTGTGGCTCTGGGTAAATTACTTAACCTCTTTGTGTTCCAGTAGCCTCATCATAAAATGGGGATCATAAAATGACTTCCCCAGTATGATGGTTGGAGTAGGAAAGAAGTTGATAAATATAAACCACTTCCAGAGTGTTTACCACACTCTCCGCATCATTCTAAGTTTTAGTCATCAGTATAGCTGAAATGACCAGAGAATAGCAGTGTACCTGTGTTCGATGTAAATCATAGAATTCAAGCCGATGTTACCATTTCATCCTTGACCTCAAGCCTATTTCTGAAAGGCTCTCCTTTGTATTTGGTTATGCTTGCTTGTAATTTTCCTCTTAGGTTTATTATCGTGCTGTCTTAGCTGACTAGAAGCTCTTCAAGTGGAGATTTCATTTCTCCTTTCACTTGCTCTGTAAATAAGGAGCAGCTAGCACAAGCAACGTGGGTTTGCAAATATTACTTTCACCAAGTATGTTTTTCACTAAATAAAGGCACTGGCTTTCTGTGCAGCCTCTACACCTTGTAGCTGCAAGTGCAGACCTGCATGTATTAACTCCTGAAATATCTGATATTATTAGGATTCCAAGTCCAAAAACACACCATCTACCATTTATTGAGTGGCTCCTATCTGTTGGGCTCTATACAACTACTTGACATGGCTAGTCTCCTGGAACTGTTGTGAAACCTCTATGAAGTGGCATCAACCCCATTTTAGAGGTGGAGAAATAGAAGCTCAGAGGGGTGGAGTTACTTACCAGGGTCACACAGCTCCGTCGCCCAGGTCTGTTTGATTTCAAAGCTTCTTGGTTTCTTTATCACCCTGCACGGCAATGCTCCCTGTTTTTGCCTCACCCGTGCCCTCACTTTATATACTCGGTATTGAATTTTTCTCGTCTTTGACTTACATTGCTTTGATCGTTTTCATCAGTAGGCATACACATCAAAGTAAAATGAAGCTAGTTCATTGTACTTGAGAAAACTCAGCCCTGAGACATTCCCGGTGGTGTAAATGAGTAAAAGCTTGGTTAACCTTTCAGTAAACATCTGTCCAAGTCACCCGATGAGGCCGTGAACCAACCTTTTTTTTTTTTTTTTTTTTAATCCCAGGCTCGGATACTCTGATTAACAGAGAATTAACTCACTAAAATCCTCACTGTGCTCATAGAGCGGCCACATTGCTGGGGTGCTGGAGGGGAGAAGTCCCGGTTGAGCTTTTCCTAACAGACAGCACAATTCATGGGCTTCCCTAAGCCTTTCGATTATCCAAGGGGAGAAGATCTGGAAATGACTGTGTATCAAAGCTATGATCCAAGGAGGGCCTGCTTCTCAGTTCTTCTCTCACTTCTCCTTTCATGTTGCAGTGGCGCCACAGCACAGCGGCTCAGAACCACCGACGGATGCTGGGGCCACATGGCAGCCTTGAAATCACTGCTGGACGCTACTTACAGGATGTGTGATATTGGGCAGCAACTCGAGTCCCCTAATCTTCACAGCAGCCCTGTGTGGTAGGTACTGTCGTTGTCCTTACTTCTCCAATGAGGAGACTGAAGCAGCGAGTTGATACAACCTGCCTAAGTTCATGCTGGTGGCATAGACTCAAGCCTTGTGATTTGGGGTGTGAGGACCCATCCTTTAGCTTAGGGCTCTGGTGTATAAGAAGCCATGATCAGATGGAAGCTTCACAACCAATCATTTGTTTCTTTTCCAGCCGTGTCTACCAGGCCTTTTCCTTGACTGTCATCATTGTAATTGCAAATCCCTTGACACGTGTTCTTCCTCCTGTCCCTCCCCAAGCCCTATCCTAATTCATCTTACATCCTCACAGGCAGAAAGCATCTGTTCCTGAGCCAATGATAATGGATTTGGGGGAGGAAAAGAGGTGAGAGTGGGGTGCACGCTTGATGGAGCATATTGAAAAGTGCCAGGAACCATCTTCCATAGTTCTGTGACATGCCGTTGGCCCCCCACTTTCCGCTAAGTTTCTCCAAGTGCCTGCCAAACCAGAGCTTCTTGAACTTTGACGTGCATAAGAGTCACCTGGGGATATTATTAAATGAAGAGTCAGACCCCTTAGGTCTGCGGTGAAGCCTACAATTCGTACTTTTAACAAGCTCCTAGGTGATGCTAATCCTGCTGGTCCACGGACCACAGTTTGAGTACCTAAGTGCTACATCATCATTCTCTCTAAAGAAAGAACAAACAGAGTAAATACATGGTGAGCATTTAGAGCATTTTATGACCATAAGAGGGGTTGGAACAAGCTCCTTCTAGAATATCCTGCTAAGGAGAATCCTGATGCAATACAAATCCTAATGACTCGTGGGCTCCACGGTTGTTCCGGTGTGTAATAGCTGGTAGGCCTGGGTGGGCTGTCGCTGGACAGGACTTTTGCCCACAGAGCTGCAGCTTTCCCTGCTAACTGAGTCTATAAGCCTGGGCTGCTTCTTCCCCATTCCTGACTTTACCTTTAGTTCTTCTCAGATTAAGTCCCTACAATACTGATGCCTTGACTGGGGCCTTTACAACCTGCCTAGTCTTGCCAGCCCCCTTTGAATGGCACGTGACCCTGATTTCATGCCACGAGACCACCGGGGTCCTCCCTTAAGGCAGTCCAGTAATGCTCATGCCTCTGCTTGCCTGACTACAGCTATTGTCACTGACCTGTGATATTGGCGGAATGGAATATTTCATTGGAAGTTATAAAATGGTGATTTTCCTAATATTGTCATGTTATTGCGGGCTTTCATTTCTTAAGAAGAGTTTCCCTTATTAGCTGGGAACGAATTACAGGTCTTGCAAAATCAGCGTGTCTAAAAAGTTATATTATTATTACGTTTATTTTGCTGTACAATATATCCTAGTTTATTTATTTTTAAATTTTTTATTAGTGTGGTTGATTTACAGTCTTGTGTCAATTTCTGCTGTGCAGCAAAGTGACCCAGTCATACATAAATGTACATTCTTTTTCTCATACTCTCTTCCCAAGAGATAGATATAGTTTCTCACGTTCTAGCCCAAGAGATTAGATATAGTTTCCTGTGCTGCACAGTAGGACCTCGTTGGTTAACCACTCTAAATGTAATAGTTTGCATTCACCAACCTCAAACTCCCCATTATATTATTTTATCACTATGGATTCATGTATTCAGATTTCTTCAGTGTTTTATAACCAGTTGAGTCACTATTGTTTTTATGCTGAAATTGTCCTCATTTTGACCAGTGTGAGCCCTTTCATGTTGGCTCCTGTATCCTTTTGACATGTCCCCGTTATTCTTTGAGCGCTTCTTTGCTTTCTAGCACAAACTCATTCAGACCCTCCTGTCATTTTCCCTGCCACAGACATGGATTCAGGCTGTTCTCCATGTAGATTCCTTCTAATGTGAAGTGGTTCTTACACATCAGGATCTGAATGCTAGCTATCTTCACTACCACTAAGATGTCATTGCTTCTAATACCTTTCAGGGATAAAACTAGCATATATTAGGGAGTTCCTGTCGTGGCTCATGGTTAACGAGCCCGACTAGTATCCATGAGGACATGGGTTCGATCCCTGGCCTTGCTCAGTGGGTTAAGGATCTGATGTTGTTGTGAGCTGTGGTATAGTTCGCAGATGTGGATCAGATCCAGCATTGCTGTGGCTGTGGTGTAGGCTGGTAGCTACAACTCCAATTCAGCCCCTAGCCTGGGAACCTCCATATGCTGTGGGTGAGGCCCTAAAAAGACAAAACAAAAACAAAAACAAAAAAACCTTGCATATATTAAAATGAACCAAATTGTTTCAAATGTGTTTCCAATTCAAATTTAATACTACAGAGTTTGTTTTCATTTGATTTTATATTTTTCTTTTCTCCAACACCTAAAATTTTGGCTCCTGAAAAGATTTACTTCCTTGCTTATTCTACAATATACATGCATTTGCAAAACTGCAATACCAATATTCTCACTGTCTTAACGACTGAATTAAGCTTAGAATTTTGTTGCTGTTCTTTTTGTCTTAACTATTTAACAAATAGATCTGCTGTACATGCTCTGTAAACATCTAAGAATGAATAGATATCTATGAGAAGAATCTCTTGAAATAACTTTTCTTTGTGTGATTATTACCAATTTCATATGAAATTAGGTTTATCTGTTCTGAATGTGCTCAATTTTAAGTTTTGCATACTTTTTCTTTTTGATATAAATTAAATTTTCTGTATATAAGACATTTACATAGTTCAAAGTCAAAACTTTATTTAAAACTATATTCAGAGAAGGTCTAGTTCCATCCCTTTTATCTATATATACTCCTTTCACCCTACTTCCATGAGCAATCATTTTTATTTGCATCTTTTTCTTTTTTCATTTCACTAGTTTAGATCATATTTTGTCTAATTTTTTCTCAAGGAACCAGCTTGTTATTTATATATTCATTTATCAACTCTACTTTTTAGTATTTTGTTCTTTCTGCTTTATTGATTTTTTTCTTACTTTTTGAGTTGGATATTTATTTTCATGCTTTTACTTTTATCAATTTTATTTTATTTTTTAATTAAAGTGTAGTTGATTTACAATGTTTCTTCAATTTCTGTTGTACAGCAAAGTGACCCAGTCACACATATATGTGCATTCTTTTTTGTGTGTGTCTTTTTCTAGGGATGTAGCCATTGATGATACATAAATGAATGGGTGTGGCTATGTTCCAATAAAACTTTATTTATAAAAACAGGGGTTGGCTGGGGAATTTCCTATGGCACAGAGGCTTAAGTATCTGGCATTGTCATTGCAGTGGCCTGGATTGCTGTAATGGCGTGGGTTCTATCCCTGGCCCAGAAACTTCCACAGGTCACAGATGTGGCCAAACAAACAAAATAAAAAATAGGGGAGTTCCTGTTGTAGCTCGGCAGTTAATGAACCTGACCATTATCCATGAGGACACGGGGTTGATCCCTGGCCTCGCTCAGTGGGTTAAGGATCCGGCATTGCCATGAGCTGTGGTGTAGGTTGCAGATGTGGCTCAGCTCCTGCATTGCTGAGCTGTGGCAAAGGCCAGCAGCTGCAGCTCCAATTTGACCCCTAGCCTGGGCACGTCCCTATGCCACAGGTGTGGCCCTAAAAAGCAAAAATAAATAAATTAATTAATTTTAAAAAATAAAAAATAAAAACAGGGGCTGACTGGATTTAGCCTGTGAACGACAGTTTGTTAACCTTTGGTTTAGAGAAAAGCTGCCCAGAATATCTGACAAAACTGCATCAGATCATGTCAGAAATGAGAAATAAACTTTTATGGTATTAAGTCACTGAGTTATACAACTCCAAAACTCCCGTTTTCCCATGATACCATATTGCATCTCTATCTCCTTCAACTTTTTTCTGTCGAAGAGATATTAGACAAGTGAGATTGAATGATATGCCCCCAATCATACAGCTAGTTAGAACCATATCAGATTATTGTTTGAAAATATTGACTCCTTTCCTCTTGTACCTCTGGGGGGAAAAAAAAGTATTTTCCTGAAACATTGACTTTGGGCTTGTCCATGTGACCTTAGAGTGGAATAAGTGGATTTTATTGCCCCTTATTGTTTAGCTTTGCCATGTGACTTGCTTTAGCCAATGGGACAATAGAAACTCGATGCAAGCCGAAATGTGAATGGCACTTCTGCAGTTGAGCTCGTCTTCTGGCACCTCTGCCTTTATCTTGGCTAGTTGTTGTTCCTTCAGCTGGGTCCCACAGCATGAGCACACAAAGATCAGACTTGTGCCCCTGTAGCAAGGGAACAAGCCAGGGTGGGGCCTCAGATTGAAACAGAGCTACCCAGCCATGCATAACCTACATCAAAGATTATATAAGTGAGGAGTTCCCGTCGTGACTCAGTGGTTAATGAACCTGACTAGCATCCACGAGGAGGCGGGTTCGATCCCTGGCCTCGATCAGTGGGTTAAGGATCTGGTATTGCCGTGAGCTGTGGTGTAGGTTGCAGACTCAGCTCGGATCCCACGTTGCTGTGGCTGTGGTGCAGGCCAGCAGGTGCAGCTCTGATTCGACCCCTAGCCTGGGAACCTCCGTTACGCTGCGGGTGCGGCCCTAAAAAGACAAAGACCAAAAAAAAAAAAAAAAGTATAAGTGAAAATAAGTGATTGTTGTTTTAATTCACTGAGTTTTAAGATGGTTTTATTACAGGAAATTATGTTGACAGTAGAAAACTCATAAAGGCAGAGACCTAACCCCCACCCCCAGCCAAGGGAGTTTTCTGAATCCTTGCCTAGTTGTGTTTTCTATGAAGCAGTTTTTGAGGGATACTTTCATAGACCCTTGATTTTCAAACTATTGCGGCTGTAAGTTCCTCACTCCTACCTATACTACCCCTTTCTTCACTGTGATAATGAGTTACATTGATTTGATTTTCTATACATTTTAACAGCTAGCTATAATTCACATTTCTAATACCTAGAAATAAATAAGCGGGTTAAAAATAAACTACAACCCACATCCTCTCCCATTTAAAACTCAGGTGGCAGTTAAAAGCTCTTGTTTAATCCAAAAAAGCAGCCAGTTGCAACCAGCTATTAAAGTGTCAATCTACGCACTAACTGTATTCTTAAATGAGAAGAAAAGAGCAATTGTTTCCCTTCTCCTCTTCTTTTCCTTTCTCTTTCACACATCCCAACACTGGCAAAGCTGTAAAGCTAAACCATAATCCTCCAAAATTGAAAACAGAAAAAGACCCTAAGTTTTGATCAGTCTCATTCTGCCAGGGAATCAGTATTTTCCTTAACTAGCATCCGCGCCCCCCCCCGCCCCCCTCCCGGGCAAAGGCACAGAGAATGATCAAAGAATCCTCAGGAAGCCTGGAGAATTTTGTGAGACAAACATTGATTGTTCTGGAGCCCATAGCCCGGCTGATCTGTCTTTTCCAAGAAGTTTATTACATAAGCAGCAATACTAGGCCCAGAGGCATAAAACTTGCATTTTAATACCATATTGAGTTCTCTGACCTTCTCGTAAAAACAGACTGAAAAATAAACAAATGATAATTTGTACTTGAACTCCATCATGCAATGCAATTTTCGCTTATGCGATCCATTTTTTTTTCTTTCTTATTTCCAATGGTTCATTTAAAATAATATGCTTGGCTTATTTGAAAAAGAGTCATTATGTATTTCTTCTCCTCTGAGCCACTCTTAGGTCACCTTGCCACTAATTGAGACCACAAGATAACTCACCTCTTGTGTCTGTTTCTGCTGTGATTCTGCTTAGCTTCTTTTCTTGTTGTTAATGATCGAGTTGCGTGAGAGGTGGCAGATATTTGGGGGCATTGTATTAAAGGGGTCAGCTGTGACAGCGTGTTCTTTGGATCCTTTCCTTTGCCAGGTATTGATTGCTTGCTCGCATGTGTTGTCATCCTCCACCCCTCTGCCCCCGCTGCCTGTTTGCTGTACACAGACCCCCCATCCTTCCCGAGGTGTCAGAATTCACTCCACCCCCAAAACGATTTCTCTTGTCTCAGATTTTGACATTTTTCATTTTCTTTATGATGAGGGAGTATTTGAAGAGAGAATTTGATGCTTTAAGCTCCTGATTCTTTGTTCCCATGACAACCTTGATGCCATCAGGGAGAAGACATATCAGTGCCACCAAGATTCCAGTGTAAATGAACGTAACGAACGCCTCTTAATTGTAGTTTAACTCTTTTCTGTGCTAAAAACAACCTCAAGCTTCAGCGCTGGAGGTGGTAAGAGTTCATTCCCTGATGCCTGCCCATACTCTGCAAGTCTCAGCTTTCACCTCTATCCGTAAGTGTTTTTCTGTCAGGAAACATTCACCTGGAGTTCCTGTTGTGGCTCAGCGGTGACAAACCCAACTGGTATCCATGAGGATGCAGGTTTGATCCCTGGCCTTGCTCAGTGGGTTAAGGATCCAGCGTTGCCGTGAGCTGGGGTGTAGGTTGAAGACATAGCTCGGATTTGGCATTGCTGCGGCTGTGGTGTAGGCCGGCAGGTGCAGCAGCGATTCGACCCCTAGCCTGGGAGCTTCTATACTCGGCCCCAAAAAGCAAAGCAAAAAAGGAAAACATTCACCTAACACCATACTCACCTGTAGCTTGGTAATCCATCCATCTACAGATGGCTCTTGTATTTAGCGTGCAGTTGAGATAAACTGAGCATACAGTTCCTTCTCTTATTTGCCACACAGCAGGGGCACACTTCTAGGACTGATCCCTGGGAAACAAACAAAAACCCCCATGTCTGCTTCTAAGAATCTCTGGGAGCTAGAGGCAGCTGGGCCAAAAATCACTTCCACAACTCCCATGGAGCTGAAGTTTGTATCGTTTTCATTTTCATATTTGTCACTTCCGTGCTAGGACTCCTTTAAAATTAGTCATTTCCACTTGCGAGGACTTTATCTGTTTCAATCTTTCAGTGAAAAGTCTTTACTTAAGCCTGACCCAATTATAGCAACTCCTTTGTCTCATCCAACTCCCTTCTCCAAGCCCATTCTCTGCTCCAGATTAATGGCATAGGGCGTGATCGTCTATCTGCAAAGGGCTCTAGGTAACAGCTGGCACAGTTTTCCACAGCAGGGATGGGCTCCTCATACTACACAAGAAGAACTGCCTGAGAGTTTAGTCTTTGATGTTCTGCCTTGTTTATCTGGGCCATGATTTCCTATCATCCGATTTCCACGCTGCTGATATAAATGGGCTTTTGTCTGAACCCGGACTAATTTAAGACACCCCTGGACCTAGCCTTTAATGAAGTCCCAGATCTTTTGTTCTTGTCTTAGGCTGTGGTGTGAGGTTCAAGGTATGTTAACTGGACAGAGGCCCTTCTGCATCAGTCCTCGTATACATCCCTTAATCTGTACTGACAGAGAGATGGGCAAAATAAATGTAAACACGTTCTGCCTTCCGAGTTCCACTCATCACAGATCAAGCGATGTGAATTAAGTTTTCAGCCTCTTTGCCGTGCTGCTTTCTGAAACCCTAACCACTTGGCATGGAAGAATTTCATTTTCAGCCCCACGTATTCCTTTGCTGCCTGGAATAAGAAGGGATAGAAAACCCACAATGCGCGAGACAGTGTTTGGTCGAGCCACAGTTGGATATTATCAAGTACCAATGAAAGGATGAATTCCTAGCTTCAGTAATGGATGTGGAATGTCTCCTCATCCCAAGTCACAGTGTTAGGCAAAGAGGATGACACCCAAGACTCTCTCAAAAGTTTAAGACCCAAGAAGGAAAAAAAGGCATGGATGCAAAATGCTCCTGAAATTTGTCTTTGGAGAATGCAAAATCACTCAAGTTCAATATAACTCGTGTTATGTCTGTAGTTGTGAAAAGTGATCAAATATATACTTCATTAAGAGTCCCTTATGACAAAGATGCCTATGGTTACTTTTTTTGCCCCCCCCCGGGGGGGGGGGTGTTGGGGGGAGAATGCATACTATGGTAATCACTTCCTTTCATATTAAGACCACAAATTTGGGAGTTCCCGTCCTGGTGCAGCAAAAGCGAATCCAACTAGCAGCCATGAGGTTGTGGGTTCAATCCTGGCCTTGCTCGGTGGGTTAAGGGTCGGGTATTGCTGTGGCTGTGGTGTAGGACGGCAGCTATTGTCCTGATTAGACCCCCTAGCCTGGGAACCTCCATGTGCCGAGGGTGTAGCCCTAAAAGGACCAAAAAAAAAAAAAAAAAAACCCACAAATTTACATGATCTTTTGAGTCCTAGGTGAGGAAGTTGTGGTGGCATTTAAAACTTGATGGTTAAAAGAACAAAGAAGGTAATGCTGTTATGTCTAATCTTAATGGTCAGTCCACCAAGATAATTTAGGGTCATTACTATTCAAAGCAGAACTCTAATCTTTGACTATTTTCTCGTCCAGCTAAATTTATCAGTCAAGTAAGTAATTAACATTGTAAATGTTGTGTAAATAACATGGACAAGTTGTAAAATTGGGTTGTGATGATTGTTGTACACCTATAAATGGAATAAAATTCATTAATTAAAAAAAAAGCCAATCCCGGAGTTGCCGTCGTGGCGCAGTGGTTAACGAATCCGACTAGGAACCATGAGGTTGCAAGTTTGATCCCTGGCCTTGCTCAGTGGGTGAAGGATCTGTGTTGCTGTGAGCTGCAGTGTAGGTCGCAGATGCGGCTTGCTGTGACTCTGGTGTAGGCCGGCGGCTACAGCTCTGATTTGACCCCTAGCCTGGGAACCTCCATATGCCGTGGGAGCGGCCCAAGAAATGGCAAAAAAACAAAAAAAAAAAAAAAGAAAGAAAAAGCCAATTCCCCCCCCCCCAAAAAAAAAAACCGTTGTAAACGGGATTTAGGCTTGTAGTAAACAGCTTTGGTTTCCTAGCCATAATCCAGGAGGCCTACCCCAGATTTCAAGTGCAGCTGTGTTACATGTTTCCTTGTGTGTTGTCAGCCAGTTACCTCAAAGCCTTGCCTTATTGCTCTAGTTTTGTTTGTTTGTTTGTTTTGGTTTGGTTTTTGCCTCAGAGTTTTCTCCAAAGCCATAGAAGCTGATTCAGTCTTCCTGGAGGGTAGCTCCATTCTAAGATGAAGTTAACACCCTCAGCTTCAGCCAGCGACAAGGGGACAATTCCAAGGCACTCAGAGGGTCTTCAGTTGCCCTCAGCCGTTACCAGCACAAATCACAAACCTTTATGAGATTTCTCCTTCCTTCTCTCACTGTCCCTGCTTGTTCACTTATGCCCTGGCATCAACTCCCAAATTAACTGGTACACCTAAATGTGTGGGCAGCACCTTCTGCATGCATAGAAAAACAGCTGGGGAGATACCCACCGAGCAGAGTGGTTACCGATGGGGACTGGAGTTGATAGGTGTGTGGGATGCACACCTGCTCCTTTTGCCTTGGCACTCATTGTTGCCATTCCATACTGTTGCCGAAACTGGGCCTCTATCCACCACTGCCGAATAGAAATGCAGAGACAGTTTTGGGTGAAGGAGAAACATACCTTTATCGCTTTGCCAGGCAAAGGGGGCCACAGCAGGCTAATGCCTTAAAGACTGTGCCTTTCTTGGAAGGGGTTAGGAGGTGGTTTTATAGTTTGGAGAGTGGAATAGGGATAGAGCCACAGATAAGGATCAGGGTAGAGGCCAGCTTGCACTGTCTTTCAAAGCTGGTGTTTAGTGGCCCCAGGACGGGTTCCGGTGGTCCTCCTTCTTCCCGGAATGAAGGATGCTTCATCTAGTAGCTTTTCCATTTGTTGGGGGTTTTAGTTCTGCAGAAAGGCTCAAAGACATTGTTGTGTATATTCCTTGAAGAGGAGCCAGGACCCTGCCCCGAGGCTGCACTGCTCCTCCCTGGTCTCTGCATCCCCTCCCTGCTCTGATTAGCAGCTGCCCTTTGGATCTCGGGGAGGTCAGGGAGGCTGAGGCTCATGCCCTAAAAACAAGAAATGGAGGACACAGTAAGGCTTGTGTTCCTAGGAGCCCCACAGGGCACTAGCTCGGTTATAACACCTGTGGTTCCTTAGTGTCCAAGCGACACTCTACAGGAGGGCTCCCTTTGAACACAGGAGGGTGCTTGGCCTGCCAACAGAGTCAGCCAGAAGGTCCGAAAAGCTAGAGCCCGCAGGGCAGCCCTCAGCTAAGGAGGCTTGCGTGGAGATAGATCCTTCGGCCTCCTCACCCTCAGTTGGCACACCTCGTACCATGGACTTGCAAACGTTTCCCGTTGGACCAGATAGTAAGTAATTTAGGCTTTGAAGGAGGTAATGTGTGTCATAAGTATTCAACTCATAGACAAGATGTAAACAAAAGAAGTAGCTATCTTCCATTAAAACTTTATTTATAAAAATAACCAGGGGGCCAGATTTCACTTGTTTTACACCATCTGCTAGACTCTCATAGGGGAACTGGCCCCAGCTCGGCCGGTTAGAACTTGCCCCTTGACACAGCCTTTATTAACTTCTGTCCCTCCTCTAAGTCATTTTCTAGCTCCCTCCCTGTGCCCCTTTACCTTCCAAATTAACTGCTTGTCCCCCACCTCTAATCTTGGGGTCTGCTTTTGGGGGAATACAACCTAAGAGAGGAACGTCACTTTTTACTTCTATATATTTTTAATTTTACGAGAATATAGTATTTCAAAATCCTTTTAAAGAAAAGCTGAATAGGAGTTCCCCCTGGGGCGCAGCAGATGAAGGATCCGGCATTGTCTCTGCAGTGGCTGGGGTCGCTGCTGAGGCGTGGGTGCAATCCCCAGCCTGGAGCAGTAGGTTAAGGATCTGACATTGCCAGAGATGTGGCATAGGTCACAACCGGGGTTTGGATTCCATCCCTGGCCTGGGAACTTCCATATGCCATAGGTGTGGCCAAAAAATAAATAAACAAATACATAAAAAACCACAAACAAAAAACAAAATAAAGAAAGATTAATAAATGGCACGTGGGAGATGAGTCCTAATTCCTAGACCCTGAACCAGCTACTTTCCGGATAGTCTTAACGGGCAGAGGACAATTCTGACGTTTCGGGGAAGTGAGCCTATGATTCTCGTGGGGACCCTGGCCTTGACAATGGTCTATATAGCAAGTATACCTTGATCTGTGCCAAAGTGTTTCTGAAAAACCTGGCAGTGAATCAGAGTTTAGATAATTATCTACTCTCATATTCTCTGTTTAAATAACTTCTAACTTTACACGTATTATTTCTATTTCTTTTTTGTTGTTGTTGTCTTTTTAGGGTAGCATCTGTGGCATATGGAGGTTCCCAGGCTAGGGGTTGAATTGGAGCTACAGCTGCTGGCCTATGCCACAGCCACAACAATTCGGGATCTGAGCTGTGTCTGTGACCTACACCACAGCTCACGGCAACGTCGGATCCTTAACCCACTGAGTGAGGCCAGGGATTAAACCTGCAACCTCATGGTTCCTAATGGGATTCATTTCTGCTGTGCCATGATGGGAACTGATATGTGTATTATTTCTATTTCAAATGGACTCAGAATCGGTTAGGGCTCAACAACTTTACCTTCACTTTCTGTCCTTCAGCTTCTTTGTGATCCATTAGTAAGATCTCAAGATTGAAAGGAGCCCTATATTTGAAAGAATCATTAACAATAGTAATAGCCACCCACATTTAGTTTTCTTGAGTTTGGGTAGAAGCTGGGTTTGTTTCTTTGAACAAACTGCCACTGAGAGGAGTTCCCATCATGGCTCAGTGGTTAACCAATCTGACTAGCATCCATGAGGACTCAGGTTCGATCTCTGTTCTTGCTCAGTGGGTTAAGGATCCGGTGTTGGCCATGAGCTGTGGTGTAGTTTGTAGATACGGCTCAGATCCTGTGTTGCTGTGGCTGTGGCTGTGGTGTATAGCCTGGCAGCTATAGCTCTGATTTGACCTCTAGCCTGGGAACCTCGATATGCCATGAGTGTGGCCCTAAAAAGCAAAATAATAATAATAATAATAATAATAATAACAATAAAGTGCCACTTAGAGTATCATAATGATAAAAGCAGAATACTATTTTAGTTGGGGGATGGGGGCTAGTATTTAGGGTGAAGGGCACATGGAAAGTCTTTGGGATATTAGTGCTATTCTATTTATCTGGTTGGTGGTTACATGGCTGTTCATTTTGTGATAGATTCTTGAGTGGTACATGTTCATTTTGTTCACTTTTCAGTATGTGTGTTATATTTCAAAATTTAAAGGGTTAAAAAACACAGCGATCATTTTGCTCATTCTTTTTTTTTTGTATTTTGCTATTTCTTGGGCCGCTCCCGCAGCATATGGGGGTTCCCAGGCTAGGCATCTAATCGGAGCCGTAGCCTCCAGCCTATGCCAGAGCCACAGCAACTTGGGATCCGAGCCGCGTTTGCGACGTATACCACAGTTCACAGCAACACCAGATCATTAACCCACTGAGCAAGGGCAGGGACCGAACCCGCAACCTCATGGTTCCTAGTCGGATTCGTTAACCACTGCGCCACGACGGGAACTCCCATTTTGCTCATTCTTGTACTCAGTACTCAGAAGGAATGAAGGCCATGCTTCAAGGCAATTTGCTGCTTAGGAAAAGTTTCTGATTATTCTGTACTGTCCCTCTATGGCAGTCATAGAGCTGTGCCACTCAGATTTTGCTTCAGGAATGAACTTGCCATTTAGCTGCAACACCCTCAGGACCCACCCCAGCTTTTGAGCAGAAGCTGCACTCTTCCTGCGTAACCCCCAGCTGACGACTGAGCATGATTGGGCTTCGAAGGGCCTGGCTGTTTTTATCCAATGTGAGTCTCTTCTAATAGGCAATCTTTGTTTTGAAGCTCTCTGTTGGGTTGATCAAGATGTTTTGGTTGACCAAAACTTAGCAGGTTTGACTTTTCATCAGAGGTGCTCCCTGCTCAATCCTATTTCCTCCCCCTTTTGTCTTTCAGAGTGTTTTGTCCCCAACTTCCCTCTTTTTTTTTTTTTTCTTTTCAGGACCACACCCGAGGCATCTGGAGCTTAGGGAGGTTCCCAGGCTAGGGGTCTCATTGGAGCTGTAGCTGCTGGCCTACACCACAGCCACAGCAAAGCCTGATCCAAGCTGAGTCTGTGACCTACACCACAGCTCATGGCAACACTGGATCCTTAACCCACCGATCAAGGCCAGAGGTCAAGCCCGCAACCTCATTGTTCCTAGTCGGATTCCTTTCTGCTGCACCATGACAGGAACTCCTGTCCCCAACTTCTTATACTCCTAATTTAGTCTCAGCATCCTAGAGGACCCAACTAGTCAACAGTGATTTGGATTGCAGGCCTTCTTGGTATTAAACACACAGATGAGCTTGTGAGTGTCAAAAAAGAAAAGAAAAGAAAAGGGGTATTAATTAGAAGGAATGCTTTGCCTGTGTTGAAAATATTGCCCTGGCTTTTCTTGATAATCTGTTCTTTTATCTTCCCGGGCACCATTTGTTTCTTACAGCAGGCTGTTTTGTCACCAAAGAAGCACAGAGAGGATTCCATGCATCCTCCTTGCCCTATGAATTGGCATAAAGGCAAAGCCTCAGAAGTTCAGGCCAGCCCTGCTTCCTCAAGGGTATTGGTAATTTTTAATAATAGGATGGAGATCAAGATATTAAGCATCCTGGAGTTCCTATTGTGGCTCAGCAGAAACGAATCTAACCAGGAACCATGGGGTTGTAGATTCGATCCCTGCCTCCCTCAGTAGGTTAAGGATCTGGCACTGCCATGAGCTGTGGTGTAGGTCACAGACGTGGCTCAGATCCTGCGTTGCCGTGGCTGTGGTGTAGGCCAGCAGCTACAGCTCTGATTAGACCCCTAGCCTGGGAACCTCTGTATGCCACGGGTACAGTCCTAAAAAGACAAAAGGCAAAGAAAAAGAAAAGCATCCTGAATGAACTTCCCTTGAATTAATGCACAGCCCAATGGATTGCATGGTCTTGCATGGCAGGGACTTAACACTATATACACTCTTGTACTACCAACACGGTGCCCGAAACTAAGAAGGAAAAATTGTACTGGACAAGTGAAACAGGCAAGGAAGGCTTTATTCAAGACTGTTGCATTAGAGGAGCGAGACTGAATGCAATTTTAATACAACATGGGCAGCTGTGGATTTATAGCCATTGGGCAGGGTGAAGGTGTCCGTAAATGGAAAATTACCGGGAAAAACTTGGTTACGTATAAAGGAGGGAGTAGATTCCTGCAAAACTGGCTTGGTAGGATTTTTGCTGAATTGGGCTTTACAGGCCAAGGACAACAGCCTGTAGAAGAGGGGAAAACTTTTCCTCTACCCGTTAGGTTCAGTAGCTAAGGCCCTGCAAATTAAATTGATCCAAAGAAAATTATCAGGAGAAAAGGTTTATTATGTATGCCTACGGAAGCATTCATAGAAAAGAAGTGAAGACCCAAAGAAATAGTTAGATGGGATTTTGTATACCATTTTCACCAAGAATAATAAACGGGGGGGGGGGTAACAAAATAATGGGAAAAGAGATTTGAGCTTCTAGGGGTGGTAAATTGTGGGAAGGTAAATATATTGGGTTGATTAATGAAAGAAGAGCTATTTTTATAAGGTTTGTCATGCAGACTCAATCGCACGCAGTCTCTGGGGTGAAAAAAGAAGCTCTGGTGATGAAGAATCATTATCCTCTTCCTGATACAGGAGAGGGGAATGGGGAGACCTTCGCAAAGGGAAATTTATACCTTGTCTTTAGGCATAACGGGGGATGGGAGTGAGCCTTTTCCGTGTCTGCTCTTTCTTAATTGTCTCTAGCTCAAAACAATCCAAAGTGATGTGTTTTGGGGTGGCATACTATAACTCCTTCAAGGATAAGAACGGCAGGCCATAGATGAAGCCTGGTCCAGAAGAATGTTCAGAGGAACCAAGCTAACATTTGGTCAAGGAGAGGGTCCTTGCCAGCACTTAGTGTGCTTTCAGGGGCTTGAATTATGTGATGCCTGTCGAGATATCATTTCACCTCAGTAACATCATTTTCCCGTAGAGCGTCCCACATGCAAAACACAGTTTTGGTATTACGCTGCCGAGAATACCAAATCCATAATCAGAACAACATTCTGAAAAGAATGGTTTATTTAAAATACTTAGCATTGTACCGGTATCTAGATTTGGACATTATATAAACACTCCTCCCAAAAGATATCCAGGTATTGAATCCATTTTCTGCTAAATGCATGAGGGAATCTGTGAAAAGACAGGCTTGCTCATGCCAGCAAGACACGATTGATACAGGCTGTCTGCTGGATGATAAAGATCCCTCGTGAGGATTCCGGCTTTGTTCTTTGCTTTCAAGTGCAGGAGGTTTCCTTAAATGAGAACCCAACTAGATTATGGAATGTGCTAAGGCTGAAATGTCTTCTTCCGCCTTTATAGAGACAAAAGGTGGAGTTCCCGTTGTGGTTCAGTGGGTTAAGAACCCGACTAGGATCCATGAGGACATGGGTTCGATCCCTGGCCTCACTCAGTGGGTTAAGGATCCAGCATTACCGTGAGCTGTGGTATAGGTTGCGGACTCGGCCTGGATCCCGTGTGGCTGTGGCTGTGGTATAGGCTGGCAGCTGCAGCTCAGACTCAACCCCTAGCTTGGAAACTTCCATATGCCTCAGGTGTGGCCCTAAAAAGAAAGAAGAGAGACAAAAGGTGCTTCAGATGCCTGGTGCTATGTTGTTGTCCCAGGGACTATGGTTCTCTCAAATGCACTGTACTGTCTGGAGGAGTTCAACTCGTTGGAATGCGAATTACCTGATGCTTAGAGAACCAGAAGACCAGGGGAAGTGGCTCCTTGGGGAGATGATTACCATTTAATGGCTCTCAGCGTTTGATAAATAAGAACCTTCCTTGAAAGAGGGTTGGAGCACTCACATAGGGACTCTTAGAAGATTTCTCTCCAGCCCCAACTCAACTACTCCTTTTTCCTTTTATCCATCCAGGCAGTAATGACCCAGATTCTATTTTCTAAAGTACAAAATCTTCTCTGCTTGGCAGCTCCAATCATTCTCTTTTGGCCTGTGGGATACCCTCCGACCCTTTCTGCATTCATCGGAGGGTAGCTTTCAGACTGGGGAATCTGGACTCCCAGAGATAAATGAGGCACGTAGAGGTGAGGCAGAGGAATGGATGGTTTTAAGGGAATCACTTTATAAATCCTTAACTTCCATGTTTGCTCTTTTTTTATATTTCTGTGTGAAAATGCACTTGGGGTCAAGACCTCCAGCTGAATTCCCACATTCCCCTTTTATTTCACATTCTCCATTCTTCTTCTTCTTTTTTTTTTTAGGTCCATACCCTCAGCATATGGAGGTTCTCAGCCAGAAAATGATCTCTGAAAATGAAAAACATCCTCCTGGATGTTAGATTCGTCACTGCTGAGCCACAGCGGGAACTCCTCTCCATTCTTCTATGTGACAGCATTCGCCCTCAGTCCGAGTCCTGTTGTGAAGCTTTTCCATGAGTGTTACCTTCTTGGGTAACAAATGGAAAGACGATTCCAAATATTGGTATTGAAAATCTTCCTTACAGCAAACATAACCTCTATTCTTCTTATTGAGATATGTATTTCCAATAAATCATTTGCTTTTTAGGTTAAATAAGTTTTAAATTTTGTAATGTCCATTTTGGAGTTCCTGTCGTGGTGCAGCGAGAACAAATCTGACTAGGAACCCTGAGGTTGCGGGTTCGATCCCTGGCCTCACTCAGTGGGTTAAGGATCTGCCATTGCCGTGACCTGTGGTGTAGGTCGTGGACATGGCTCGGATCCTGCTTTGCTGTGGCTGTGGGGTAGGCCAGCAGCTACAGCTCCGATTCAACCCCTAGCCTGGGAAACTCCGTATGCCTCAGGTGTGGCCCAAAAAAAAAAAGCAAAATAATGTAAAGTCCATTTTGATCAAATGTGTATTACCGATACAAGTTTATTATGGATTGAAATCTAATGATCATTATCACTTAAGTGTTAAGATCATGGGTAATTTTAAAAATAAAAATCTCAATTTATATGTATTCTTATTGCAGGGAGGTATATTGGTGTAATCATTGGGACTTTAAAGCATAAAAATGTATCTCAATAGAGTTAAATAATGTAGGGGAAGTAATTTGGAAATATGAGTTCAAGAAGAATAAGGAATAATTTAATATTTCTGACAGTTAAGAGAAGAGCTTGTTCATGTATTTCTTAAATTGAAGATCATGGTTCAAATTGCTTTGGTATTTATAGTCTCTGGAATATATTTAAAAGAGTGATGTGACAGTTTTAATTTAAAATAACAATATTTACAATGTGTTGGAAATTATATCTTTTACAAATATTTAAACTTATGATGAAAAAGTTTAGATATCAACTTAAAAGTACCTCAGGAGATACATATTGCTTTTTAAATAAACTTTTTATTTTGAAATACTTTCAGATTTAGAGAAGAGTTGCCAAGATAGTACAGAGGGTTGCTGTTTGCCCTTCATCTACTTCCCTCAAATTTTAACATCTTATGTAACCATGATAAAAACTAAAAACTTAGCAGAAATAATAACTGACCTCTACACTTTATTCAGATTTCCTGTATTTTTTCTTTTTCTCTTTTTCTATTTTTTTTTAAAGATTTAATGTCTTGTCTTTTTCCATTTTAGGATCTTATCCAGGAAACTCTATTACATTTAGTCATCATGTCTACTTTACTGCCTCTGATCTGTGACAGTTCTTTAGTGTTTCTTCGCTTTTCATGACCTTGATATTTTTGAAGAGTATTGGTCAGGTATTTTGGGGATTTTTTGGTTTTTGTTTTTTGCTTTTTAGGGCCACACCCGAGGCTTATGGAAGCTCCCGGGCTAGGGGTTGAATCAGAGCTCCAGCTGCCAGCCTACACCACAGCCACAACAACGCCAGATCCGAGCCACCTCTGTGACCTACACCTTAGCTCACAGCAACGCCAGGTCCCTGAGTGGGGCCAGGGATCGAACCTGTATCCTCATGGATACTGGTGGGATTAATTTCCACTGAGCCACAATGGAAAATCCTGGTCAGGTATTTTGTATAATGTCCCTCAATTTGGGTTTTTATGATGTTTTCTTAAGACTGGGTTCGGGTGATGGGTTTTGGAGAAGAAGGTCAGAGGAGCGAAGAGCCTTTCTCATCACATCCTAGCAGGGAGCACCTGCTATCCACATGCCTCATTGCTAGATGCCGACCTTAATCATCTGGCCAAGGTAGTGCCTGCCAAGTTTCAGCACCATAAAGTTGCCACATTTCCATTTCTGAATTGGTCAGAAGCAAGTCACTCGGTCTAGTCCACACTCAAGGTGGAGGGGATCAAGCTCCACCTCCTGAGGGGGAGAATAGCTAGATATGTTCCGTAAGGAGGATTTCTCTCTTCTGCCCCATATATTTATTTTTTCAATCAACGGTTTATCTAGTACGGACTCCTGAATATTGAGAGACCGCATGTAAGGATGGACAATGGCCAGATCATATATAAAAATAGAACTCTGACCCAGCATTTGCAGCAGCCATCCCAGGAAACCAGTAATTCCCTGTATATAGTAACCAGCTTGGAACGTCAGCCTGCTCTCTGCAAGTTAGATTGGTAAAGAGCCAAATTGCTATCTCTAGCAGCAATCCGGGAAACCAGACAGTAATCCCTATAACAAGCAGCCTCAAATGATCAGGGCTTGATGAATAACTGGCAGCTTTTTTTTTTTTTTTTTTTTTAGGGCCACACCGGAGGGATATGGAAGTTCCCAGGCCAAGGGTCCAATCAGAGCTGCAGCTGCCTGCTTACACCACAGCCACAGCAACGCTGGATCCAAGCCACATCTGCCACCTATACCACAGCTCACAGCAATGCTGAGTTCTTAACCCACTGAGCGAGGCCAGGGATTAAACCCACATCCTCATAGATCCTAGGTGTGTTCATTAACTGCTGGAGCCACAAAGGGAACTCCCATGAATAACTGACAGCTTTGCTAAAGTCTGTTCTTACTTCCAAGTTAGGGCTAACAGGGAAAGCCAAAAATGCACCCCTAACAAATCACATAAAGATGACCCACTTCTAGTTGGCATGTTTCCAGCTCCCTCATGCCAACAGCCTCCAATCAGGGCATACCTGAAGCTTTCCCTGGGTTCTTCTATAAAACTTTCCCAACTGTCTGCCTATCTTTGAGTCTCTGCCAAAACGCAAGGGCTGACTCTCTTGCTACAGAAAGCTCAGAATAGGAGTTCCTGTTATGGCTCAGTGGAGATGAACCCGACAAATTTCCATGAGGATGCAGGTTCAATCCCTGGCCCTACTCAGTGGGTTAAGGATCCCATGTTGCTGTGGATGTGGTGTAGGCCGGCAGCCGTAGCTCTGATTTGACCCCTAGCCTGGGAACCTCCATATGCCGCGGGTGTGGCCTTAAAAAAAAAAAAAATCGGCTTCTTTTTCCTCACACCTTTCACTTAGGCTGTGTAATAAATTTATTATATAGTTAATTTTTCATAATTTGAATTCCGTCTGGAGATCCTTTGACTATCTGGTTGATTTTATATTTACATACTTTAAAATTCACTTTGGGGAGTTCCCTTTGTGGCTCAGTGATTAACAAAGCTGACTAAGGTCCATGAGGATGCGAGGTCGATCCCTGGCCTCGCTCAGTGGGGTAAGGATCTGGCGTTGCCGGGAGCTGTGGTGTAGGTGGCAGACGTGGCTCAGATCCCGAGGTGCTGTGGCTGTGGTGTAGGCTGGCAGCCGCAGCTCCATTGGACCCCTAGCCTGGGAACTTCCATATGGGGTGGGTGCAGCCCCCCCAAAAAAATTCAATTTTGGTGATGTACTTGGGGTTTTGACAAATACACAGGGTCATGTATCCACCAATTTCAGACCATATAGAATGGTTTCATTACACTAAAAATTCCCCTGTGCATCTCCTTTGTAATTAATCACTCCCCCTTCCCTAAACGCTTGTGGCCTGTGATCTGTTTTTCATTCCTCTAACTTTGCATTTTCTAGAATGTCATATAAATGTATTTATACAGTACCTATCCTTTTGGGTCTGGCTTCTTTCCTTAGCAAAATGTATTTATGACTCATGTATGTCATGTCTATCACTAAGTCATTTCTGGAGTTCCTGCCATGGTGCAGTGGGGAGAATCTGACTGCAACAGCTTGGGTCACTGTGGAGGCATGGTTTCAATCCCTGGCCCAGGACAGTGGGTTAAAGGATCTGGCGTTGCCACAGCTGCAGCATAGGTCTCAGCTGCAGCTCAGATTCAGTCCCTGGCTTGGGAACTTCAATATGTCATAGATACAGCCATAAAATAAATCTTAAAAAAGTCATTCCTTTTAATCACTGAATAGTATTCCGTTGTATGGGTGTACTGCAATTTGCTTATTCATTTACCGATTGAAGGATATTTGTTTGCTTACAGTTTTGGAGATTATGAAAAGCTGCTAAGACACTGTATGTAGGATTTTGTGTGAACATAAGTTGTGGGGTTTTTTGTTTTTTTGGGTTTTTTTTGCTTTTTAGCCCGATGGCATTTGGAAGTTCCTGGAGTTAGGGGTTGAATGGGAGCTATAGCTGCTGGCCTACACCACAGCCATAGCAGCACCAGATCCGAGCCACTTCTGCGATCTACACTACAGCTCATGGCAACACTGGATTCCCAATCCACTGATCGAGGCCAGGGATCAAACCCGAGTCCTCATGGATACTAGTCAGATTTGTTTCCTCATTTCTGCTATGCCACAACAGGAACTCCAGGTATGAACATAAATTTTTAATTCATTTGGGGCAATAGTGAGGAGTGTGATTACTAGGTCATAGTGTAAATCTATGTCAGACTTATAAGCAACTGCTAAACTGTCTTCCAAAGTGACTTTGGCTTTTTTTTTTTTTTTTTTTTTTTTTTTTTTTGTCTTTCTGCCTTTTCTTGGGCCGCTCCCGCAGCATACGGAGATTCCCAGGCTAGGGTTCGAATAGGAGCTGCAGCTGCCGGCCTACACCACAGTCACAGCAATGCGGGATCCGAGACGCGCCTGCGACCCACACCAGAGCTCACGGCAACACTGGATCCTTAACCCACTGAGCCAGGCCAGGGATCGAACCTGCATCCTCATGGATACTAGCCAGATTTGTTAACTGCTGAGCCATGACGGGAACTCCGCCAGCATTTTTTATTGTTAGTTTTTTTGGTTTTAGCCATTCTGATATTATAGTAATCTCATTGTCGTTTTAATGTTCATTTCCCTAATGACAAATGATATGCTGCATCTGTTTATATGCTTACTTGTCCTTCTTATATTTTCTTTAATGAGATGTCTGTTCAAATCTTTAATTTTTTTTAAACTAGATTGTTTTCTTATTGTTAACTTTTAGGGCTTTGTATGTTCTGGATGTAAGTCCTTTATCAGATAGGTGATTTACAAGGATTTGCTGTGAGTCTGTACCTTGTTTTATCTTCTAATTCTCTCAACAGTATCTTTCAAAAGGCAAAATTTTTAATTTGTTAGTCTAATTTATTTTTTTCCTTTCATGGATAACGCTTTTGGTGCTGTATCTAAAAATTCATTGCAAAACCCAGGGCCACACAAATTTCCTCCTAATGGTCTAGAAATTTTATAGTTTTACATTTTACATTTAGTTCTGTGGTCTGTTGTGAGTTAAATTTTGTTTGACATATGAGTTATGCACAGAGGTTTGTATTTTTGCCTATGGACACCCAATTGTTTCAGCACATCTGTTGAAAATTTGCACTTTCCACATTAAATTGCCTTTGCATCTTTGTCAAATGTCAGTTGACTGTAGTTGTATGGGTGTATTTCCGGGCTCATTGTTTTGTTCCATTCATCTCTGTGTCTATCCTTTCGTCAATACCATACTTTCTTGATTACTATAGATTTATAGTAAGCATTGAAATCAGGTAATGCACATCCTCTAACTTCGTTTTGATTTCAGATTTTTTTTTTTTTTTTAAAGCTGCACCCCCTGCATGTGGAGGTTCCCAGGCCAGGGGTCTAATCGGAGCTGCAGCCGCCGGCCTATACCACAGACACAGCAACGCGGGATCCGAGCCGAGTCTGCAACCTACACCACAGCTCACGGCAGTGCCGGATCCTTGACCCACTGAGCGAGGCCAGGGATCCAACCTGCAACCTCACGGTTCCTAGTCGGATTCGTTTCTGCTGCGCCACAACAGGAACTCCGATTTCAGATTTTTTCTAACATTCCAGGCCTACTGTCTTTTCAGATGAAATTAGATCAGCTTTTTGGTCTCGATAAAAGCATTTCGCATTTTGATGATGCCTGTGTTGGATTTATAGATCAAATTGGGAAGAGTTGATATCTCGATAATATTGGGTCTTCTGATTCATTAACTGTATATCTCTCCATTTATTTAGATTTTCTTCGATTGCTCTCACAGTTTTTCAGTTTTCAACATACAGATCTTGTAGAGTATGGTTCGTTAGATGTATACCTGTACTGGCCAGTATTTAACCAGAAAGTAGGATCAGTAGGATCATCTATCTATCTATCCATCCACCTATGTATCTACCTATCAAGATGTATTACAAGAATTGGGTTGTGTGATTGTGAGGGTTTGTCAGGAAGGGAAGGGCACCAGCAGGATGAAACTCCACAAGTATGAGCCAAAGCTCTTGTTCACAAGTAGTGTTTCTTCCTCTTCCTCCCCCTCCTCCACCTCCGTCTCTCCTCTCTCTTCTCCCTTCTCCTGCTCCCATGTCCTCCGCCCTCTCCCTCTCCTCTTCCTTTTCTCCTCCTCCCTCCTTCTCCTTATTTCATTTTATTCTTTTTTTTTTTAAATTACAGATTATAGGAGTTCCTGTTGTGGCGCAGTGGTTAACAAATCTGACTGGGAACCATGAGGTTGCGGGTTTGATCCCTGGCCTTGCTCAGTGGGTTAAGGATCCGGCGTTGCTGTGGCTGTGGTGTAGGCCGGCAGCTATAGCTTCGATTGGACCCCTAGCCTGGGAACTTCCATATGCCGCGGGTGGGGCCCTAAAAAGACAAAAAAAAAAAAATTACAGATTATATAATATATAATTTTTTTAATTTATTTTTTATTGTAATATAGTTGATTTAGTTCCAGGTATACAGGTTATTATAAGACATTGAATACAATTCCCTGTACTATACAGTAGTCTTTTGGTTCCTTATGTTATATATGGTAGTGGATATCTGTTAACTATTTGTCCACCCTCCTCCCTTTCCCCTTTGGTAACCATAAGTTTATTTCTATGTCTCTGAGTCTAGTTATGTTTTGTAAATAAGTTCATTTGTATCAATTTTTGAGATTCCACTTCTAAGTCATCATATGATATTTGTCCTTCTCTGGTTTATTTCACTTAGTATGATAATCTCTAGGTCCATCCATGTTGCTGCAAATGGCATTATTTCATTCTTTTTATGGCTGAGTACTCACAGTCTTCTTGTGATGAATGGAGATTTATTTTCTGCATTACGTAGCTGAAGGAAACTGAGTTTCAGGCACATTAAATTATTCACCCAAGTTTTGCCACTGTGTCAGTCCGGATGGAAATACAGGCAGGGGCCATTATATTAAGGGACAGCAATGGCTTCATAGGATCTCTGTTCTTCTCCTGGTTGCCAAATCTTGGTCAGTGATGCCCAGGCTACCTGGTCAAAAGATACCATGTACCTGCATGGGACAGCATGGCTGAGAAACAGGTGCAGGAGTAAAACTGGCATTGCCTTTGGCGTGTCATCCATAAGTACACACTTGGCTAATCCTTGCTCCAGGAAAAAGCCACAAAAACATTTGCTAAAAAGGTCTTGGGATCACAAGAAGTTAATCTGAATTATGGGCCAGGATTATGACTGAGAAGGTGACTCAGATCCTTAGATGTTTTCAAGATAAAAGGGAAAAATATATCTGGCCCAAATATAACAAGATACATAGGAAAGTGCTCAGTGTGAATGGCTGGAAAATTAAGTAGACTCTGTGAGTTAACCCAGCAATAGTTCAGACAACTGGTACTCAGAGAGTATCAGGTTTCTTCATCAAAGTAACTTTGTCGGGGAGTTCCCATCCTGGCTCAGCGGTTAACAAACATGACTAGCATCCATGAGGACGCAGGTTCGATCCCTGGCCTCACTCAGTGGGTTGAGGATCCGGTGTTGCCGTGAGCTGTGGTGTAGGTCACAGACGTGGCTCCCATCCCGTGTTGCTGTGGCTGTGGTGTAAGCTGGCAGCTGCAACTCCGATTCAGCCTCTAGCCTGGAAACCTCCATATGCCGCAGGTACAGCCCTAAAAAAAAAAAAAAAAAGGTGCTTTGACCGAGCATCCATGAGTAGCAGACATCTGACATCCCTTTCGCAGTGGCCATTGTCTGTGTATGTGCAACTTGTGTGCCATACAGTGTGGCCCCCAAGAGAGCTAGTGGGGGCTGGATTTTCTGCCTCAAGGATGGATAAAGGGTGTCTTCATCTTACTATATTCTTCTGGAGGGGTACCTTTTTCCAAGTCGCATTGTCCCAATTTCCATTTTCTTTTGGAAATAGCACCGCCTTATTTTTTCTTTGGAAACTACTCTCCCCACCAGCAGACAGAGAGCTGGTGGGGTTTTCCGACGTGCTGGCTCAACCATCTGTGACCTAGCAATACATTCTTGGGTCAAGCTGGTTAAACTGGCCTCTCTGAAATCTCCAACTTGAGAACAATGACACAAGGATGGAAGGTGTCCAGAGCTGAGTTATCATGATGTTGGAGCTAAGCATGAGTTCTTGCTTCTGAGATCCTCAGCGCTCCCTGGCACCAGTGTCTCCTGAGGCCTAACACTTTTTTTTTGTTTATTTTAGGCCTGCATCCGCGGTATATAGAAGTTCCCAGGCTAGGGGTCTAATTGGAGCTACAGCTGCCGGCCTACACCACAGCCACAGCAACGCGGGATCCGAGCCATGTCTGCAACCTACACCACAGCTCATGGCAATGCCAGATCCTTAACCCACTGAGCAAGGCCAGGGGTCGAACCCGCATCCTTATGGATCCTATTTGAGTTTGTTAACCTCTGAGCCACAATGGGAACTCTGAGGCCTGACCCTTTACTGATTCCTTTGACCCTCTTAAGCAAAAGGAAGATGGTTCTAGAAGGAAACTGTGCCTCAAAGAAAGACTCCTGTTATTTAACCAATAAAAAGGAAATCAGAATCAGAGCTCTTCGAGGTTTTACCCATCAAAGGCAATATCAATTCAACCAGTCATTCAACAAATACTGAGTTGTTTATTTTCAATTCTCAGAAGTCATTTTTTACCCTTTAAAGTTTGTAAATCAGTTTACCAATGTGCCCCCACCCCTTTTTTTGGTTCGTTTGTTTTGTTTTGTTTTTGGCCACACTGTGACATGTGGAAGTTCCTGGGCCAGGGATTGAACCTGAGCCACAGCAGTGACCCAAGCTGCAGCAATGACAATGCTGGTTCCTTAACCCACTGAGCCACCAGGGGACTCCACCAATGTACACTTTTAAGAGAGTGTTTTTTTATTTTCTCAGATATGTCATTAAATGTGTAATAGATTTTATAATCAACAGTCTCTGGGAGACCCAATCAGAGGGTCCCAGTAGCTGGTGTCTTTTATTCTAAAATCAAAGGTCTTCCTTGGGCTGCTCCATCAAGATAAGTATGCAAGGATGTCTGGTTTAATTATGATCAAGCCTCAGGAGGAATCTATCCCTGGTTATTGGTACTTTAATTTATTTATTTATTTTTTATTTTTTTTGTCTTTTTGTCTTTTTAGGACCACACCCACAGCATATGGTGGTTCCCAGGCTAGGGGTCCAATCAGAGCTACAGCTGCCAGCCTACACCATAACCGTAGCAATACCAGATTGAGCCACGTCTGTGACCTACACCACAGCTCACAGCAACACCAGATCCTTAATCCACTGAGGGAGGCCAGGGATCGAACCCGAAACCTCATGGTTTCTAGGCGGATTTGTTTCTGCTGTGCCATTACAGGAACTCCTGGTACTTTTATATTTTAGCAGTTTTGCTGTCTTCAGCAAGAATCTGTTTGCATTGTTCTGTCCATTATTCTGTTAGTCCATGTATATAGTTAAACCTACTCAAGTTTTTTTTTGTTCGTTTTTTGTTATTGTTGTCCTCAGTCTGTGAAGATAAATCACTAGGGGGCTGAATAGCCCTGCTTTCTGCAGGCTCCACAGTAATATTTTACTGGGTCTACATAGGAGGTAGGGCTGAAATGCTTGGGTTACAAGCCCTGAATCAGCTATCCTCAGTTCTCAGAGTTTGCAAAGAATGCCTTGGAGAGATTTCTAACTCTGGATGGAAATTCAGATGCCAGATCTGGCAGATAATAATCTGTGAGCAATAAAGCACAGGTTTGCTTTCTCGAAAGTTTGACCCTCATTTTGAACATTTTCTAAAATCAAGATGCTTCATAGAGAATGTCTAAAAATTGTCAACTACCTTCTAAATAAATTCAATTCTTTCACTTGAGAATTTGTTTTACTTTGCACTTAAAATTGTTCTGTCTGTTTAAGAATGAGTTTTTTTTTTTTAATGAGAGATAAATTCATGACATAGTCGCATTACGTGCACTGTGTAGCCACTGTATTAAAAGTTAGGTGAGTCAGAGTTCCCGTCATGGCTCAGTGGTTAACGAACCTGACTAGTATCCATGAAGACGTGGGTTTGATCCCTGGCCTCTCTCATTGGGTTAAGGATCTGGTGTTGCCGTGAGCTGTGGTGTAGGTCATAGACGCGGCTCAGATCCTGCGTGGCTGTGGCTGTGGCTGTGGCCAGCAGCTACAGCTCCGATTGGACTCCTAGCCTGGGAACCTCCATATGCTGCGGGTGTGGCCCTAAAAAAAAAAAAGAAGTTAGGAGAGTCATTGGAGTTCCTTGGTGGCTCAATGTCAAGGATCCGACGTTTTCACTGCAGTGCCTCAGGTCACAGCTGTGGCATAGGCTGGATCCCTGGCCTGGGAACTTCTGCATGCCCTGGGCTTGCCTCCCCCCACCCCCCCAAAAAAGTTAGGAGATTCTGAAAGTTAGAAGTGGGGACAGATGTAGGGATAGAACTCATGTTTTTAAGTCTGAGCCTTCTATAAGGACAGGGATGTTGTTTGTGTCGTGTCTGACCCTCAGGGTCATGGGCAGCGTTAGAAAATGTGCTTTGGAAACTTAAGTGCTCTACAAAATGCACGTTATTATTCTAGCTGGTAGTGTGGGCAGAAAGCAGCTCCCTCTCAGAATACAAACAGTTTCAAGCAGGCAGATACCACGATGAGGCATTCTCACAGCCATCACTGAACCTGACAGCAAACAGAATATAGAAGCAGGGCCTGCCATGAAAATATTGAGCCAAATACATTATTAATTGGCAGGTATATAGGAAAGGTTTGATTTTGAATCACTGATGGGTAGATCTCAAGGACGTCAAGGCAGAAGGCCACCTTACCTCACTCGGATGCAAAGGCGAGCAGTTGGAAAAGAAAGCCACATGGCCAGGGGTAGGAACTCAGTAAGACCCCAAGGAAATCAGGCAGAGGTGTAAACTACAGAGGAATGTATGTTTAACCATTCAGCAGGCACCGTGCTATAGGTTGAGGTTACAAATATGAATGAGATAAAATATTTGCCTAGGAGGGACATGTTCACAATTTAGTGATTTAGCATCCGAGAAGTGAACATGAAACTAATAATACGAATTTTTGTTTCTGAAAACGTATGTTTAAAACGGTGCCTTAAAAGTAACAGTTTGTGGGAAAAATAGGCTTGAGGCCTACCACTAAAAATTTATGGCTAATATGAACCAGAGAACTATCAAAAACAAGCATGTGAAACTAATAAAATACCGACACAGGGAAATCTGCACTGATATTTGCCCTCAGCTTCACATTCAATCTTTGGCACCTTATAAATTGCAGTTTCGTGCACGCGCACTCTCTCTCTCTCTCTCTTTTTTTTTTTTTTTTTGTATTTTTAGGTCCGCACTTGTGGCATATGGAGGTTCCCAGGCTAGGGGTCGAATTGGAGCTGCAGCCACCGGCCTACACCACAGCCACAGCAACACGGGAGACTGTTGCACAGCAGATAGAATAGGATACACACTATGGCGTTGAAGGAAGAGTCCAATTTTGACCAAAGCATCAAGGAATGCGAAATCCAGACAGGAAGCTGTAGTTCAAAACGCTTCCCAATCCCAGGCTCTGAGTTTGCGAGGTGCTCTAAGGGCTAGTTCTTTAGGACAAGCTGTTGGCCCCAGAATGGGAAAGCTTCAAATCAAGGGGGTCTTTGCTAGCTCCATGGCTTTCAAAGAGATCTGTGACTCTCCCATAACAGAAAATGTAAGGCTGGAGCCCTTTGAGGCCTGTGCTTTCCTGCAAGTGAAGTGGGAGCTGCTCGCAAACAATCCCTTGTACTTCTGAACGGCAGGCTGCCTACAGCCTGGAGTCCGGTCTGTCCACTCTTTGGAAAAGGCCTAGTCCGGTTGTTCTGGAGGGAGTCAGGGCGAGGACCTCTGCTCCATTTCACCTCCCCGGGGAGGGAAGAGGCAAACTTATCACGAAGGTTTCTCAGTCAGTGTTGTTTTACTTTTGGGAACTGCATGTAAAAAGTTGGACTGGGCTCAGTGGGCCCAGATCCTTAACCCCACTGGGCCCATGTGGCTCAGTGGGGTTAAGGATCTGGCATTGTCACTGCAGTGGCTCGAGTCGCTGCTGTGGTGCAGGTTTTATCCCTAGCTCAGGAACTTCCGCATGCTGAGGGTATGGCCAAAAAAAAAAAAAAAAAAAAAAAAAAAAAAAAAGTTGGACTGGGTAATAATTTGGTTCAGTGAAATCAGAGGTTTTTAAACTTAATGCTAATCAGAATCACCCAGGGTGCTTGTTTGAAAGGAATTGTGTGAGCAACCCCAGGGATTGTAAGGCGGGGGGTCCATGGGATTTCATTTTGATTTTTTTTTTTTTTTTTTTTGTCTTTTTGGGGCCACACCCTCAGCCTATGGCAGTTTCCAGGCTAGGTAGGGCTCGAATCAGAGCTATATCTGCTGGCCTACGCCACAGCCACAGAACGTGGGATCCAAGTTGCATCTGAGACCTACACCACAGCTCACGGCAATGCCAGATCCTTAACCCACTGAGCAAAGCCAGGGATGGATCCAGGTCAGGTTCATTAGCACTGTGCCACAGCAGGAACTCCCATGGATTTCATTTTGAGAAACATCTGGCTAACCCTCCTAGCCTTTGAGTAGGCTTGGCAGTGGGGACAACTGGATTCTTTTTTTCTAATAGTTTTTCTACCTAGATTACTGGGGGTCGGGGTAAGACTCACAAAAAAGCAGCCCCAGTTTATCTTGTTACAGTAACTGCTCCACAAATGCACAGATAATGATCCCTTTTGCCTACCCTTTCTGCAGCCATCTCTCACTGAGCATTCCCTAGTCCCAAGACAAGATTGCAGCCTCACCCCAGAGGAGGCAAATCTGTAGTATCCGGAGCCTGGCAAACTGTTCTCCTCTTTCCTCGACTCTATCCTCCTGAACCTGAACTACAAATGCCAAGTAGGAACAGATGCGGATAGCATATGCCCTGAGTGTACAAGCCTTCTGTTCTAAAAAGCACAGTAATCTCTGGTTTCCTAGTGCTTGGACTAGCAGAAATGTTAATTTTGGATCATTTCTCCTAAGGTAGATGTGCCGTCTCACAAGCTGTGTATGGTTTACAGACTCAGCAGGGGGATGCATGGAGCATTTCCGCATGTAGAAAGATGCTACTTCGACTGCACCAGGCAATCAGCAGAGAAGCCAGTTTGCTGGCTCAGAAAGAAAACGCTCCTGCCCTCTAATACGGCAGGCGACTGTGCCGGCCCTGTCACAGAGCCCCCTGCATAGAGAAGTCTTGTTTTCGCAGTGTTGGGCTTTACTTTGCCATGCAGCCATGCAGTCTGCAGTGTTTTAGAACAGACGGGGCAGAGGGGAACTGCAGTCGCTACTTGTGCTTTCTCTGTGAACCCTGAAACTCTCCTGCTTGGCCCCTATCCTGCCAAATGAGGATGAAGCTGGGTGCTGCTGAGTGCCTCTTCCTGCCGGCCTCTACTAGGTGCATTATCTAGTTTAACCTTCTTAGCAACTCTGTAAGGGAGATAGTATTTTTATATTATCTGGCTTCCCAAGAAAACAAAGCCTTGGGCAAGGATTAAGTGTTAATGCTTTCTATGGGGAAGGCATTCTCAGGATAGTGAGAATGAGGGAAAAGGGAAATAGGCAGCAAAGCAATTTTTATTTTGTCTTTTTAGGGCCACACCTGCATGCATATGGGGGTCCCCAGGCTAAGGGTCCAATTGGAGCTGTAGCCACCAGCCTACACCACAGCGCACAGCAATGCTGGATCCTTAACCCACTGAGGGGTTAAGGCCAGGGATCGAACCGGCGTCCTCATGGATACTAGTCGGGTTTGTTACCACTGAGCCACGACAGGAACTCCAAGCAAAGCCGTTTGTTACTGTACTGGCCCCTGTTTTGTCACAGGCCCTGGAGAGACACAGCTGGTTACTCAGGAGGTCCACCGAGTCAAGAATACGTGGGCCATCTTTGAACAACAGGCTGTGTGGTGAGCTGTGTTTTTGAATATTCTATCAGAAAGAGAAGGGGAGAGGAAATGTATTTGCCTGACCCTTTCCATCTGCTGTGTCCCATTGGTTAAAGTTTGCTCCGGGGAGGGAGGGGATGTCAGCTGCCATACCTCCAGGTTGCTTCATTGAGGCTTTTTTTCAGCAGTTGCTCCTGAAGCCACCACTCCTTGTGGTGTGGCATTTGACTGGAGTACAGAAGTGGCCGAAGGAGCCAAAGACTCCAAACATGTGGCTTCTCAGCTTCAGATGACAGCAGAACCATGCCAGCCTGTCATTATGTCAGTGGGATCCTCTGGGAAGCAGATGCTGAAATGGAATTAAGGGTGCACGAGGCGGGAGTTCCCATCATGGCTCAGCAGTAATGAACTTGACTAGTAACCATGAGGATGTGGGTTTGATCCCTGGCCTTGCTCGGTGGGTCAGGGATCCGGCATTGCCATGAGCTGTGGTGTAGGTCGAAGGCACGGCTCAGATCCCATGTTGCTGTGACTGTGGTGTAGGCGGGCAGCTGTGGCTCCGATTTGACCCCTAGCCTGGGAACTTCCATATGCTGCACCTGCGGCTCTAAAAAGACAAAAAAAAAAAAAAAAAAAAAAAAAAGGAATCGTCGATATATAACCATGTGGTAAATGAAGCCACAGCAATTGATGAGTTTCCCTAAAACGGGTATAGCGTGAAAGGCAAAGTCGTTCAAGGACAGAACCCTAGAGGGCAGTGATTTTAAGGGATGGACAAAAGAAGAATGACTGTCAAGGAGACCAGAGACTGAGCAGGAGCAAACCAGAGAGGAAAAAAAAAATCAGGAAAGAATAGTTTCAGGAAATTTCCCTTGGGGAAAAATGAAAGATTGAGAATAACCAAGGAAATGGTTCACTCCACTTCAGAACAAAAGATGGATCTGTGCAAAACTCTTTGTAAGGAAGAAGCTGCCCTCGGGGAATTAGTAACTGCAGGGTAAACATATGCATTTGTAGAACACTATGATGGTGGAATATACTATATTTTAAGCTGCAGTGCATCTTGAAAATCTTCCAGGTTATGTACATTATATGGTTCATTTTCCTTTTAATTTTTTTCCTCTTTTAAACCAGGCACCATATGTTAGTCACCATAACAGTGACAATAATAATAATAAAGCAAATCATCCATAGTCTCTTAGTTTACAAATATACTGTCTTCAAATTTTATTTGCTTGCAAGTAGCTTTTATAATTTTAACATATACTGAAAATTTTGTTTATTTACAAATGTTGTAAGCATATTTCAACATAGCTGTGATTATAATTGTCTACTCGATATTGCATTATATGGTAATACTATAAGTTACTGCCCAATCTTTTATTGGTTAATATCTAGTCTGTTCCTAAATTTGCTAAATCGCATGTTTATATGCAGAGTGAGTCTCTTCAGTCACTCCGAGAATTGAAGAAATTCACGGCAAATTTGAATAATTTTGAAATTTCAGTTTAACATTATAACACAGTGACTAAAACCTAGCTCAAGATTTAGTTCATTTATGTCTTTGATTTTAATGACTGTCATGGTTGAAATTATTCATTGCAAGGGCATTAACAGACACTTTAGAGGAGGTTTATTGTTAATAATAGCAGATGTACATCCATGTTTCAAATAGCTTTATTTTTATTTTTTAATATTTATTTATTTATTTATTTATTTTTGGTCTTATCTAGGGCTGCACCTGCGGCATATGAAGGTTCCCAGGCTAGAGGTCGAATCGGAACTGCAGCTGCTGGCCTACACCACAGTCACAGCAATGCCAGAT
Source organism: Sus scrofa (assembly GCF_054392235.1). Lineage (NCBI taxonomy): Eukaryota > Metazoa > Chordata > Mammalia > Artiodactyla > Suidae > Sus > Sus scrofa. The sequence goes on along the minus strand of NC_139401.1, from coordinate 42,378,579 downwards.
CCAAGCCACATCTGCGACCTACACCACAGCTCACGGCAACGCCAGATCCTTAACCCACTGAGCGAGGCCAGGCATCAAACCTGCATCCTCGTGGATCCTAGTCAAGTTTGTTAACTGCTGAGCCAGGAAGGGAACTCCTAAATGATTTTTTAAAAGTTTTTTTTTTTTTTTTTTGTCTTGAAGAGCTCATACTAGGAGCAGAAGTTTTAGTCTTGTTTTTTAAAATTTTGGTTTGCTTGAGCATCTTAGTATTACATTCTGTCATGGTTCTTCTATCTACCGATCTATCTGGCAGAAATAATTTTTAGGTCTTTAACCATTTTATGAGAATTTCTTTGGTTAAAACCAGTAATAAGACCTGTTCATTTTAACTGTGTGAGTGGAAACACCGCAATCCATTGTAACATGCTGCATTTTGCCACCCATTGTGGGAGACACTGAATCCTTGGTCTTTGTACTCAAATAAGCTTTTGCTGTTGTTGCTGTCAAGCTTCAGTGCAGCAATTCTCTGGCGGAATAGAGGTAGTTCTTTCCACAGAATAATAGGAAAGCATTGCCAAATATAACTTTTCTTTTTCCTGAGATTTTAAAAACAATAGTGATCTATTAATCATCACTATGTGCAAACGTATATTGCTTACCATGCATCATATGGCTTTGCTAGTTATCACTGATGTGTAACCAAACTATATAGTTAGGAGCAGGGTTTCCAAGTTTATGTAGCTCTGGGAATTTAGTTGGTAGAGTTACTAGACCTCACCTGAGAGATAGACCATTTTCCTTTGCCTTCCAGTTTTTCTCTTGCTCTTATTCATTAATTCATCCATTCACTCAACCATATTTTAAAGAATATCTTCAACAATAATAAATAAAATCTAATATTTGTTAATTGAGTGCTTAGCTCCGGTCCCTGTTCGTTAAATGTATTAATTCCTTTAAATTTCACAATGACACTAAGGGAGAGTTTCAGTTCCTTTTCTAAGTTATTTTATTTTATTTTATTTTGTCTTTTTAGGCCCACACCCGTGGCATATGGAGGTTCCCAGGCCAGGGGTCGAATTGGAGCTATAGCTGCTGGCCTACACCACAGCCAGCAGCCTATATATACCACAGCCACAACAACGTGGGATCCGAGCTGCGTCTGTGACCTACACCCCGGCTCACGGCAACGCCGGATCCTGAACCCACTGAGCAAGGCCAGGAATCGAACCTGCATCCTCATGGATACTAGTCAGATTCGTTTCTGCTGAGCCATGACAGGGCCTCCCTAAGGACTTTAGATGTATGAAATCCTTTAACTCTCACAATAACACTAATGTTAGGGCTGCATTATTTCTTTTGGTTCTTGCCCATACGTAGCAAAGAATTGAAATGGCAGGCGCAAAATGCAAATGAGCTTTTTAGGGGTGAGCGTTACATAAGGAATGAAAACACCGTTGTTCGAAGGAATGTAGTATTGCAAGCAAGTTTATTAAAGTAGGCTCTCAGGAGTTTCAGTCATGGCGCAGTGGTTAATGAATCTGACTAGGAACCATGAGGTTGCGGGTTCGATCCCTGGCCTTGCTCAGTGGGTTGTGGATCTGGCGTGGCTGTGGCTATGGTGTAGGCCGACAGCTGTAGCTCCGATTGGACCCCTAGCCTGGGCACTTCCATATGCCGCGGGAGCGGCCCTAAAAGGACCAAAAGACAAAAAATAAATAAAAAAATAAATAAAGTACACTCTCAGAGAGAGTGGGCTGCCCCTCTGATAGAGACTGGCCCCGCTTTACAGTTGGGTTTTCCTTATATCCCCGTGCTGCAGACCTGAGTGGCGGCCTGATTTCCCCTGCCCCTGCCCACTGCCCGTGCGTGAGGGCCAAGTGTTGATGGGTCTCTTTATGGGGCATATTTGATCTTCCGTTTGGTCTCTGACAGGTTACCTTATTTGCATGGGGGACAAGTTATAGTGAAGTTTCCTGAGAGTCCCTTGATGTTAGGCCTGCTAGACCTGGTTGCTCAATGTGGGGGAAGGGCATTACAGCGAAACTGGTGGGGCAGGCGATGATAAGGGTCTGTTAATTCTGGCCTTGGCCAGAGGCTTTGGGTTTAATCTCCTTGAAGGGGACTTGAAACCTACCACTAAGGGAGACTTTCAGAGGCTCCCTATACGATCTCTGTTTGCCATAGGCATTTTCAAATAACCTTGAGTATGCCCGCTCATAAGGCCCCAGTAACAAGAGAGGCTAATACAGCAAGCTGAACCTGCTGCACAGCCTTTTCTTGCTCTAGAAGAGCATACTCAAAACTATCAGCCTTATTCGTTCGCTGGTAAATGAGTCAGAAAAACATGCCCAAATGTGGGAATTGTTGCTGAGGCACATGGGTTCTGTAACAATTTGCCCAAGGTCATGTGAGAGTGGCTTCAGTAAGCGAAGAACCATGCTGAGCCATAGCAATAAAGACACATTCTGCTCTAAAGAAGCTCCCAGATGTATGGAGGACACAAAGAGATTGCTTTGCATCGAGCTAAGTCTATGATCGATGTAAATACAGGATGCTGGGGAAGGACATTAGAAATTGGCCTTTTTCGGTTTGGGGGACCACAGCCAATATGGTTATTGGGCATGCGTAGCCTGAAGTATCTCTTCTAAGATATTTATTGGTTACAAAGTGTAGTGATAACCTTAGAGTGAAAAAAAAACCACTGCAGACACAACCAAGGGATCACGGTGATTATCATCAGTAATAACAGATGTTGACATCATGGATTCCCTGAGAAGATGCACTAAAAAGGGCACGTGAGGCGTTCCCGTTGTGGCTCAGTAGTTAACGAATCCGACTAGGAACCATGAGGTTGTGGGTTTGGTCCCTGCCCTTGCTCAGTGGGTTAAGGATCTGGCGTTGCCGTGAGCTGTGGTGTAGGTTGCAGACGTGGCTCAGATCCCGTGTTGCTGTGGCTCTGGCGTAGGCTTGGCAGCTACAGCTCTGATTAGACCCCTGGCCTGGGAACCTCCACATGCTGCAGGTGCAGTCCTAGAAAAGGCAAAACAAAGACAAAAAAAAAAAAGATGAGGTGATATTTGAATGAGGACTTCAAAGATTAAGATTGTTTTTCTCTGACACTGGTTTCTCCTCTCTTTAGGATAATCCTGGCTTGCTTAGTAAAAGGAGTCAAAGACGAGGGATAGCGTTTATAATTTCATAAATTCTAAGAGGTAAAATATGACTGGAGCAAGAGGTAATTCATATGGGATAAGTGATGAAGGAAGATGCTGGAATCCTGGTAAGGATCCCATCATAGATCCCCTCAAAGGCCGAGCTGCGTGTGTGGATGCATTCTGGAGAGCCAGTGATTTACTAAAACTTTTCAATGTTTTAAGTTTTTTTTTTTTTTTTTTTTGCCTTTTTGTCTTTTGAGGGCCTTACCTGTGGCCTATGGAAGCTCCAAGGCTAGGGGTCGAATCGGAGCTATAGCTCCGAGCTGCATCTGCGACCTACACCACAGCTCACGGCAACGCCAGATCCTTAACCCACTGAGCAAGGCCAGGGATCGAACCTGCAACCTCATGGTTCCTAGTTGCATTCGTTAACCACTGAGCCATGACAGGAACTCCACTTTTTGATGTTTTAATCGAAATTTAGCATACACAAGAGAGGACAAACGTTATATGTACGGATCAATGAATTTTGACAACATAAAAACACTTGTATAGCCAGCATTCAGATCAAAAACTAGAACATGGCCAACATCTCAAAGGAGCCCCGCCTGTGCTCCTTTCTGTCACTACTTCATTTCCCAAAGGGTAATTATAAACCTGACTCCTAATACCAATTTTCTTGCCTGCTTTTGAAATTTGCATAAATGGAATTCTATATTGTATCCTTTTGTGTGACTTTTTTCACTTGATGTTATGTATATACTGTCTTGTTTAATATTGACAAAACTATGCATGATAATTATTAGTATCCCCAATTTACGGATATTAGAAACTGAGGTATAGCAATAGTAAATAAACTAGATCAAGGCCACAGATAGGAAATTCAGGATCCCAGCCCTAAGTCATTTGATTGATTTACTTTGTGAATGCCATTCCAAGGACCTAAATTTATCGGAAGGTTATCAAAGACAAAACCATTTTGGTACATAATATTTAGACAATATCTGTTGTTATAATGGGTCCATTCTTTCCTGTAGTCTAGATCAGAGGTTTCTTTTTTTCTTTTTTTGGTCTTTCTCCCTTTTCTAGGGCTGCTCCCTCAGCATATGGAGGTTCCCAGGCTAGAGGTCCAAGAGAAGCTATAGCTGCCAGCCACAGCCACAGCCACAGCAACACCAGATCCGAGCCGCCTCTGCGACCTACACCACAGCTCACGGCAACGCCAGATCCTTAACCCACTGAGCAAGGCCAGAGATCGAACCCACAAGTTCGAACCCATGAGTTCCTAGTCAGATTCGTTAACCACTGAGCCACGACAGGAACTCCAAGATCAGAGGTTTCTTAAAGTGATTGGTTTGTGGAGCCTTTTGAGCCTCTGGCATGCGTGATGTTAAAGACTTTTACAGGCAGAGACTAAGTTTCCATCTGGCTTGGTGGTGAGATCTTTGTTGGAAGGAATGTCAGAACAAAATGCAATAAGCCAGATTTCCAGTGTTAGCTCTGACATACAAAGTGCCTCTAAGTAATCATTCCCATCCTTTAAAAAAAAAAAAAAAAAAAAAAAAAAGCTGAACAAACTGAAACATCAATAGCCTGCCTCGGGCCTTTCAAAGAACTAAAATTGAAAGACAAACCACCACCCAGAAATATGAAGCAACAAGTGAATCTAGAGAGTTGGCAAGATCTCCTTACCAGGAGCAGGAGCTACTGGAACCATAAAATAGTAGGGACACAAATAGTTATTTTGATGAATTACAGAGAGGGTGTGAACTAACATAAGAGTGAGAAATACCTGGAGACCACATTTCTTAGGGGATCCCCACACTTTCCTGGGTTTTACCTTCAGGAACCCCACTAAGTTCTCATGATAAAGAGCCAAGAAAGAGATCCTCTCAGCTCTGGCGAGAGGAGAGGAAAAGAACCATTATGAAATATTTTCAGAGCATTCTTTTTTTTTTCATTCTCTTTTATTTTAAAATTTTATTGGACTATGGTTGACTTACAGTGTTGGGTTAGTTCCAGGTGTGCAGCAAAGTGAATCACTTACACATATTCATATATCCATTTTTCCAGATTCTTTCTCCATATAGGTTATTACAGAATATTGAGAAGATTTCCCTGAGCTTTACAGTAGGTCCTTGTTGTTTATTTATTTTATATATCATAGTGTGTATATGTCAGTACCAAACTCCTAATTTATCCCTTCCCCCTACATTTTCCCTTTAGAAACCATAAGTTTGTTTCTGAAGTCTCTGAAAATAAGTTAATTTGTCCTCACAACAGTCAGAAGGGCCATCATTAATAAGTCCACAAATAACACATGCTGGAGGAGGTGTGGGGAAAAGGGAACCCTCCTGTACTGTTGGTGGGAATGTAAGCTGGTACAACCACTATGGAAAACAGTATGGAGGTACCTTAGAAAACTATACATGGAACTGCCATATCACCCAGCAATCCCACTCTTGGGCATATACCTGGACAAAACTTTTCTTGAAAAAGACACATGCACCTGCATGTTCATTGCAGCACTATTCACAATAGCCAAGACATGGAAACAACCCAAATGTCCATTGACAGATGAGTGGATTAGGAAGATGTGGTATATATACACAATGGAATACTACTCAGCCATAAACAAGAACAAAATAATGCCATTTGCAGCAACAAGGATGGAACTCTCATACTAAGTGAAGTAAGTCAGAAAGACAAATACCATATGATATCACTTATATCTGGAATCTAATATATGGCACAAATGAATCTTTCCACAGAAAAGAAACTCATGGACTTGGAGAACAGACTTGTGGTTGCTGAGGGGGAGGGGGAGGGAGTGGGATGGATTGGGAGCTTGGGGTTAACAGATGCAAACTATTGCCTTTGGAATGGATAAGCGATAAGATCCTGCTGTATAGCACTAGGAACTATATCTAGTCACTTATGATGGAGCATGATAATGTGAGAAAAAAGAATGTATATCTGTATGTGTAACTGGGTCACCTTGCTATATAGTAGAAAATTAACAGAACACTGTAAACCAGCTATAATGGAAAAAAATAAAAATCATTAAAATAAAAAAAGAAAAAAGAAAATAAGTTAATTCTATCATTTTTATTAGATTCCATATAATGGTGATCTCATTTGATATTTGTCTTTGTCTGTCTGACTTCACTTAGTATGATAATTTCTAGGTCCATCCATGTTGCTGCAAATGGCATTATTTCATTCTTTTTATGGCTGAGTAATATTCCATTGTATATGTGTACCACATCTTCTGTATCCATTCCTCTGTCAATGGACATTTATGTTGCTTCCATGGCTTGGCTATTGTGAATAGTGCCGCAATGAATATTGGGATGAATTTGTCTTTTCAAATTATGGTTTTCTCCAGATAGATGCCCAGGAGTGGGATTGTGGGATCTTATGATAGTTCTATATTTAGTTTTTGAAGAAACCTCCAGACTGTTCTCCACAGTGATTGCATCAGCTTACATTCCCATCAACAGTGTGAGAGGGTTTCCTTTTCTCCATACCTCCTCCAGCATTTATTGTTTGTAGACTTTTTGATGACGGCCATCCTGACTGGTATGAGGTGATACCTCATTGTAGTTTTGATTTGCATTTCTCTAATAATTAGTGATGTTGAGCATCTTTTCCTGTGTTTTTTGGCCATCCGTCTGTCTTCTTTGGAGAGATGTCTGTTCAGATCTGCCTATGTTTTAATTGGGTTGTTTGGGGGGTTTTTTTATATAAAGCTGTATGAGATGTTTGTATATTTTGGAGAGTAATCACTTGTATTCTTGATAATAAAGGGCTCCTGTCTAAGGGAATAGACTACCAGAACCTTATCCCACCTGGGCGAAGGGCACTGCTCCTACTCTAGCCCCCTGTACCTCTCCTGTCTCGCCTAAGAAAGCCAAAACTAAGAAACACTTGTTGAAGGTCACTTCACAGAGATACTGGCCCACTGAAAGACTAAGATTTAAGTATACGATTATAAAATGATCCCCATGCCCCACAATTTATCACCACGCCAACATGTCATCATAATAAAGAGCTGAAGTTTTCACAGGGGTTCACAAAAGAAGAGATTTTCTTTGGTGCCATCATCAGGAGCTTCCCGCACTGAAGCACACCAGTGGTTTTTATCCAGGTGCATGCTGTTGAGATGCAATGTAACTGCCAATTATTCTATGACCTACTTCTTCCGCGGTTCTGGAGTCCATGATAGTATTTGATGGAGATGCTATTTCTGAATTCTCTTTCTACTCAGTCATGTACCCGTTCAGCTATTCCCAGGGTGCAATACTTAACCCAAATCTTCCCAGATTGAGTGGGGCATCTTTCTCCTGAAAAGATACACCTTCCGTCATTCATCAGCTCAGCATCTTCTCTTGCATGTATTGGCTATCTTTCAGTTGCCTCTCCCAGTCTATCCTCTGCCCTTCTTTACCCTGCTCCATGCCGTGGAAAGCTGAGTGCTATGGCCTTCATCAAAGGGTTCATTTTTTTCTCTGGCTTCCTGTTGGGTGTAGACAATAGGGAACACTGATAGGAGACTCATCAAGAAAGAGAAGTCAGGGTTTTTATTCTCCAGCTTCCCTTCCTGCAGAATGGCTGAGGACTGGCTGCATCTTCCAGAAAGATTTCAGTCCCTTCCACAGCCCTTTCTACAGACCTACACAGATCCTGTCTCTTTCTTTACTTTGTCAGATGTAAGATGTAAAAAGCCCAGCAGATTAGCCTGGGGTTACTGCACTCATCTTTGCACTTTCTCTTCCCATATACCTTTATAAATAGTTCATTTACTATACTTTTCCTAATTAAGCCAATTGGACTATAACATCCTTTTCATCTAGAACCCTGACTGATACAGACCTCAAACATAACATGTTCCCATCTGCATCTCAACCCCAGATCTGCTCCTCTAGCAGTAGTTTTCCTCATATTGGTAAATGACCCCATTCTTCCAGTTCTGCAAACAAAATAGCTTGGCTTGGCTCTTATCCCTCAAACTTTATATAAAAATCATCAAATCCTGCTACATCTACCTGAAAATATATCCAGGGTCTGGCCACTTTCTTTTTCTTTCTTTTTTTTTTTTTTTTTTTTTTTTTGGTCTTTTTAGGGCCGCACCCGCGGCATATGGAGGTTCCCAGGCTAGGGGTCCAATCGGAGCTACAGCTGCTGGCCTATGCCACAGCCACGGCAACACCAGATCCAAGCCACATCTGCAACCTACACCACAGCTCACGGCAATGCTGGATCCTCAACCCACTGATCGAGGCCAGAGATTGAAACTGCAACCTCATGGTTCCTAGTCGAATTCATTTCCACTGCAGCACCATGGGAACTCCTGACCAGTTTTTAACAATACTATCATTTTGGTGCAAGCAACTATAAACTGCTGTCTAGATTATTTATTTTTCTATTTTAAAAATGTAGTTGGATTACGATGTTGTACCAATTTCTGCTGTACATCAAAGTGACCCAGTCATACATATGTATACATTCCTTTTGTTGCCTTATTTTCCATTATGTTCTACCCCAGGAGATCGAACACAGTTCCCTGTGCTGTACAGTAGGAGCTCATTGCTTATCTATTCTAAATGTAATAGTCTGCATCTACTAACCCCAAACTCCCAGTCCATCCCACTCCCTCCCCTTCCCCCTTGGCAACCACAGGTCTGTTTTCTATGTCTGTGTCTAGATTATTATAGGTTCCTTCAAACTGGTTTACCTGCTTCCATCCTCCCCTTGTACAAAATAGTATTATCCGTACAGAAGCCAGAGTGATCCTTAAGAAAAAAAAAAAAAGGCAAGTCACACCGTACCACTTTCTGTTCATACCTTCTAAAGGCTTCTCATTTCCCTTAGTGTAAAATCAAAGTCCTGGCCATGAAAAAAAAAAAAAAAAAAAAGGAGTTCTTATCGTGGCTCAGTGGTTAACAAATATCTGACTAGCATCCATGAGGACGCAGGTTCCATCCCTGGCCTCGCTCAGTGGGTTAAGGATCCGGCGTTGCCGTGAGCTGTGGCGTAGGTCGAAGATGTGACTCGGATCCCGCATGGCTGTGGCTGTGGTGTAGGCCAGTGGCTATAGCTCTGATTGGACCCCTAGCCTGGGAACCTCCATATGCTGCGGGTGCGGCCCTAAAAAGGCCTGGCCGTAGCCTTCAAGGCCCTCACAAGCTCTGTCCCTGACCGTCTCCCCGATCTCAGCTCCTACCACTCCACCCTTCTTTCTCTCTGCTCCAGCCACAATTGCCTCCTTGCTATCCCTCTAACAGACCACTCCCGCTTCAGGGACTTTTCCCTTTCCTGGATCACCTTTCTTCCAAATATCCACATGGCTCACTCCTCGCTTCTTCTAGATCTCTGCCTATGTGGGCTGTATTAGGCAAGCCTCTCCTCAGTCATCCTATAGGAAGGAGCTTGACTGCTCTCTCACCTCTTACGTCGTTTATTTGTCTTCATAGCATTTATCATCAGGCATATAATTACTTATTGTTTTTCTTCCTAAACCTGAATAGGTAGTAGTTTTGACTTTTTTGTTCACTGCTGACTCCCTGTGCCTAGAATAGTTCCTAGCACATAATACACCTTCCGCAAATATTTATTTATTTATCTACTTATTTATTTATTTTTGCTTTCTTAGGGCCATACCTGCGGTGTATGGAAGTTCCCAAGCTAGGGGTTGAATAGGAGCTGCAGCTGCCAGCCTACACCACAGCCACAGCAATGGGGGATCTGAGCCATGTCTGCGACCTACACCACAGCTCATGGCAACGCCGGATCCTTAACCCACTGAGTGGGGACGGGGATAGAACCTGCATCCTCATGGATACTAGTTGGGCTGCTAACCTGCTGACCCACAACAGGAACTCCATTCCCCAAATATTTATTGAATGAGTGTGTATGGTAACTGATTTGGCAGTGCACCTTATGGAAAAGCTTTTGCTCTGCGATAAATCTAATTTTCAGTGAAGTTCTGATAGCTTTAGACTAAACTTTCTAGTTAAAAATATCCGCAAGAGTGCAAAATATTTTCAGAAAGGAGAGAAACAATGCGTGTGAGTAGTTTCTACGGCTTTATGCTTTCATTGTCAAGAACCTCTGTACCAGGTCTTTTTGTCCTGTCATATTCAATAATGAAGGTCGAAACGAGATTTTCCTTTAGAAAATTTCCAACTTTAGCTTGGCCCTTTGTACACAAATATAAATGAAGTAATTGTAATTGCAAGTTATGTTTTCCTAAATCCCTATCAAGTATTCTACTTGACATTTTATTATGAAGAGAGTGGAAATTATATGTTACCTGACTGGTAAGGTAGCATTTTCTTGCATTTTACCGCTTTGGATAGTTAGAATGTTTCAACATATAATTTGACATAAAATCAGTGTTTTTGCCAAGAAAATCCTTGCAGCTCACTCTTGAACTTTCGATCTCTGGTACCTTCTTTTTCCAACCCAATCCATTCATGTACCCTGGCCTAATGTTCTAAATGTTACCTTAGAGTCAGGCTGTCGGATTATCAGAGCTAGAGATTTGGGTTGCTTTATTTAGTGCCTAATAACCGTTCCATAAAGGAATTGCTTTTACTGAATGATCCTCAAACACTAAGCCGTAGACTGAGCCTGAGGGAATTGGGCAGAAATCAAATGAAACTCACTGTCGTATCTTACCATAAAAGCATGGTCTAGACCTTCATCCACTATTTCCCACAGTAGCCGCTGTATCAGGACTTAGAGAAGAAACTGCTCTAGGGTTTCTATACGACAGACAAACAAGTTGCCTAGAAAAGCTGAGCTTTATCTATCTTATGGACTCCGAGAGTCATGTTCATTGTCGTGTTTACCTTTTGTTTGGCCACCGAAAGCCAACAGCGAAATTGCTGTGACCATATGGGACCCTATGCTCTGCAATTTTTCTTCCATCATACCAACCTCCTCGAGTGTTCATTTGTATCCTGTTGTACAGCATGTCTTTCTCAAAGCAACTTTAAATCCTTTGTGGGACAATCTGGAGTATAAATAAATAATCGCAGTGCAGTTTTTTTGCGCGGTTGTTGTTCATTTTCTTTGTTTCCCACTATGCTGCATCATTAATTGTGTATGAATCTGTAGTGAGCTGGAGGAAGAACTCAGCACATGTCCTAAGTTGTATTTTCAAAACTGACAGTTTATAGAATCGTTTCGAAAATGTTATAAGATCAAAGCCAATCCCTGCCAAGGATCACTGATGATTGTATCTTCAGAAAATTCCAGAGTTGTTGACATTGTCATGTCTTTGGCCACACAATTATAATTATTTTTAAATGTGTGTTTTGTTGCGCTTTTCCACCTACCACGTTGAATGTTAATGACAGAAGGTGGTAAAATATTAGTTGTTGGTTAATCTAGGAGAAATAAAGGTAGGTATTCATTGTATTAATCTTTCAACTCTTGTAGGTTTGAAATGTTTTTTATTTTTAAAAGTAAAACATCGTAAACAAAAATGTCATGCTAGCAAAAAAATCCTCTGGTCCTACTCCAACTTGAAATATGTCAGACTGAACAGAATTCAAAGAACCACCATGTTCTATGAATCTCGAAGCAATTCTTCTATTATGCTAATGACTGGACATCTGTGCTTCTCTCCTTGGAGATGAGCGATGATTTGTGCTAAACAAAATCAAAAGTGTCTTTGAACATTATTCCAAGTTAAATACTGTTATCTCGTGCCATTGAGTGATGTGAGTGGGTCAGAACTTTGTTAAATCCGTTGTGTCTGATATTTACTTTGCGGGTCTTCTCTGGTTAATAGTCTCTGAAAATGGCTTTCTTAATTTTTAGGAGCTATGGTTCTCTGGGATTCACATATCTGGGAACAAATAGTGTACATATTACTTAAGTCTCTCCTGGATCTTTTCTAACTTCCTAAGTTTGCTAGCTTCTTATACAAGTCCTCATCCAGATGGAAAAACATTATGCCATCTGGCTGTGATTCTGAGTTGCTCCATATACTATGAAATATAATGAGTGCTTCGCTCTCTCTAATGACACAGGCTTATCCTTCATCACCCGCGTTACCAAAGCTGTCAAATATAACTTGAGCCTTAAAACTCAAGGGAGTTTTCCAGATCTACGTATGCTGTAAATGATTTCTCCCCCCCCCCCCAGGAAGAGAGGGTGGGGTCTGTGGATTTGTGGATTATTATTTGTGAGATATTCAACTCAATGTTTACTGAGCACTTACTGGGTGCTCTGACTAGGTCCTGGATGGGACAAAGAAATTAGTTTTGTTTTGAAGATTAGCCAGAGTTTTTTATGGCCAGAGATGGGAAAAAAGTATGCTACATGAGAGAAAAAAAAATTTTCCGGACATGAAAAAAACAAAGGATATATTCAGGGAATAGCCATAATTTTAATTTGGCTGGAATATTGGTTGGGTAACAGGGAGTATTGAGAGAGAAACCTTGAATAGCATGCAAAATAGGTGATATTTACCTATTCACCTTTTTATATTGACATAAAAATTTCGAGCAGGAGAGAGAGAGAGATTGATCTGACAACAGCGGTGAGTAGGATAAAGGCCAAGAGGGAAGAGTACAGGCAAGGAGATGATTTTTTAAATGACTGTAACAGCTTATGCACAAAGTCATGCAGGCTCGTACCAGTGTTTGAGGAGTGGAAAAGGGAATGATGAGTAAGATGTGAAAAGGAAATTCATACTAAGTGAAGTAAGTCACAAAGAGAAAAGCAAATACCTTATGATATCACTTCTATGTGGAATCTAAAGTATGGCACAAATGAACCTATCTACACAACAGAAAGAGACTCACAGACATAGAGAATAAACTTGTGGTTGTCAAGGGGCAGGGAAGGGAGTGGGATGGACCGGGAGTTTGGGGTCGGTGGATGCAAACGATGACATTTAGAATGGATAAGCAATGAGGTCCTACTGTATACCACAGGCAACTATATCCAATCTCTTGGGATAGACCATGATGGAAGATAATATAAGAAAAATAGTGTGTATACGTATGTATGACTGGGTCACTTTGCTGTATAGCAGAAATTGGCAGAACATTGTAAATCAACTCTAATTAAAAAAAGAAAAGAAAAGGAAACTCAGAGATGGGAATAACGGCTTTTAGCAAATGATCGTTAGAATTGCAGGTAAGGAGGAAAGGGACGATGGGAAATAAAAAGTTCCCAAGATTTAGATCCTAGAAATACTGCAAAGAGTGAGGGTATTAAAAAAATATGAAATATAGGAACATTTGCACTAGCAAATTTTAATATGTTTACTTTAAAAAATATTTTAGGCGTTCCCATTGTTCCCGAACCTGACTAGTATCCATGAGGACGTGGGTTCCATCCCTCGCCTAGCTCAATGGTTTGAGAGTCCGGTGTTGCTGTGAGCTGTGGTGTAGGCCTGCAGACACAGCTTGGATCCAGTGTTGCTGTGGCTGTGGTGTAGGCTGGCGGCTGCAGCTCTGATTCAACTCCTAGCCTGGGAACCTCCATATGCCAAAGGTGCGCGCGCGCGCGCGCGCACACACACACACACACACACACATACATATTTTAAAAATATATATACATATGGTGAAATCCACCAATTTAAATTGCTTGATAGACTCATGAAGTTAATATATGTGCACAACCAACAATTAAATCAACATATATAAAATAAAATTTTACCAGCACCCCAGAAGCTTCCCTATGCTCTCTCAGTTATTACTCCCCCCAAAGTAACCACTGTTCTGGATTATCTCACTGTAGAATAGTTAATACCTGTTTGGGAGTAATACTCTGGTATGCTGATAAATATTTAACAACCAGCTCTCAGGTGGGAGACCTACTTGGTAACATTCGACGATTTCCGTGGTATAAATACTTGCTCCATGGTTGATTTTAAGCTACCAAAAAGAGGTCACTGAACGCGGGGTTGAAAAGAACTGCACACAGTCCGCTCTCACGAGCTCCACACCTGGAGCAATATGATATATATGCTTTTGTGTTGGTATCTTTTGCTCGGTATTGTTTGTAAGATGGATGCATGTTTTTCTGCGCAGTAGTGGTTTATTCTGTTTTATTCCTCTATCACAATTCATTTACTCAGTCTACAGTTGAGGAGATAATTGGGTGGTTTTCAGTTTTTAGCTATTACAAATAATGCCTCTCTGAAGCCTTTTGTCCATGACTTTGGGTATACATATGTACACATTTCTCTTGGGGATATACTTAGGAGTTCAGTTACTGGGTGTGCAAGTGTTAAGCGTTACTAGATACTGCCAAACAGCTCTTCAAAGAGGTTTTATTAATTTATACTCCCACTAGAGCTATATGAGAGTTTCAGCCTCTCCATAACCTTGCCAAGATTTGCTATTGTCAGTCTATTAATTTAGCTGTTCTAGTGATTGTGCAGTAGTACCAAATTGTGGTTTAATTTATATTTCTGTCATGTACCATGAGGTTGGGCACTGGCTATTCGAATATCATTTTTTTGTGAAATGCCTTTGTAGCATTTTGCTGGTTTATTTTTAATGGGCTATCTGCAGTTTCTTATTGAGCTGTGAAGTTCTTCATATGGTCTCAATGAGAGTTCTTTGTTTAGGTAACTCTCTTGCGGCTTTATTTTCCATCTCTTAGTAGTGCTTCTTGTTGAACAGAAGTCCTCAATTTTTTTTGCAGAAGTTTTTAATTTTTATAAAGTCTAATTCATTCATCTCTTATGGCTTATACTTTTTAGTATCTTATTAAAAATACTTTTCTACATCAAAAGCATTAAAGATATTTGTTTTCTTCTAATCTTTTTTACCTTTCACATTTCGAAGTACAATCTATATGGAATTAAATTTTATCTATACTGTGAGGTAGGGGGCCAGAGTTGTTTACCATCTGTGTGTACAATTGATCCAAACCATTCTTTCCTTAGCATACTACAATGGTACAATCGTGTAGTCTGTGAATAATGGCAATTTTATTTCTTTATAACCCTGCTACTTTTCTTACTTTTTATTTATTTATTTATTTATTTATTTATTTATTTATTTATTTATTTTTTTACTTTTCTTACTTTTTAAAAACTTATTTATCTCATTAATGAGAATCTCCAATGCATGTGAGAAATGATCTTAGTGGGTAACTTTACCTCATTCCCAATCTCAGTAGGAAAGCATTCAGTAATTCACCATTAATTATAATGTTTGCGGAACATTTTTGGGGGATTTGTCTTTTCGTGATAACCCTATAACAGATTTTAAAATTCCTATCTGTTTCTTTGAATGTTAAGTTTTGTTAAAAATAATTTTTTGTGTCTATCGAGATAGTCATATAGTTTTTCCCCCCTTTATTTCCTGTTAATATGATGAATTGCACTAATTCATTTTCGAATGTTAAAACAACTGTGCATTCCTGAAAGAAATTAAGTAACTTATTTTGTCCTTTTTATATGTTGATGGCTGTTACTTGAAAATATTTTAAGGTTTTTTTTTTTTTCCAATTTCTATAGCAGAGTTCTACCTGTAAATAAACTTTTAAATAATATACCTACAGGTTTTAGTGTAAAGATTATCCTGTCTTCATCAAACCACGTGGAGGCATCTCCTTTTTTCTAGTTTCTGGAGGAGGATTTTTCTCTTGCCTTGAAATTACTATTAATTTTTTCCTTAAATATTAAGATGATTTACTGGACAAAACCTCTGTGTTATTGGAAGCTTTAAATTATAAGTTCACTTTTTTGGCAAGAAATAGGGCTACGCTTTTTTAGAAAATTGAGGTATAATTCACATACTATAAATCTCTCCTTTTAAATGATAGAATTCAGTAGTTTCTTATATATTCCTAAAAGGATACAATCATCACCACTATCTAATTCCAGAATATTTTCAGCATGGAAAAAAGAAACCCCAAACTCATTAGCAGTCACTCTTCGTTCCTCCTTCCCTCGGTCCCTGGAAAACTCTCGTCTACTTTCTGTCTCTATAGATTTACCTATTTCATACACATGGGATTACACAATGTATAGCTTTTGTCTGAATTCTTTCACTTAGAACAATGTTTTCAGAATTCATCTATGTTATAGTATGTATCTGTACTTCATTCCTTTTTATGGCTGGGTACTGTCGCTGTATGGATATACCACATTTTGTTTAGCCATTTATAAATTGATGGACACTCTTCGGATATGATAAATAATGCTTCTATGAATATTTATGTCCTTTCAAGTTTTTGTATGGACCTATGGTGTCAGTTTCAAAGCAGCCGCACCGTTTTACATTCTCAGCAGCAACATATGGGGGTTCCAATTTCTTGATACCCTTGTCAATATGGTACTGTCTGTCACTTCGATTAGGGCATCTTAGTATATACAAAGTGGTATTTTATTGTTGTTTTGATTTGCATTTCTGTAATGTTTAATGATGTTAGGCATCTTTTCATGTACTTATTGGCCATCTGTATATCTCCTTTGGAGAAATAGCCCTTCAAATCCTTGGCCAATTTTTAAATGGGATTATTTGTCTTTTTAATTTTTATTTGTAAGAATTCTTTATATATTCTGGAGACAAGTATTTACAAGAGTGGTTGAAAAATATCTTCTCCCATTCTCTTAGCTATCTTTTCACTTTCTTAACAGAAGTATTTAAAGTATGAAAATTATTTTAATGAAGCCAAATTTATCTGTTTTTTATTATTGTTGTTGCTTGTGCTTTTGGTGTCATATATAAAAAACCATTGCCTAATCTGTAGATTTACACCCATATTTTCTTCTACCAGTTTTATAGTTTGAATTCTTACAATTAAACCTTTACATATTTTGAGTTTATTTTTCTATATGGTGTAAGGTAGGGGTCAAATTTCATTCTTTCATATGTGGATAGCCAGTTGTACCAGCAGCATTATAGAAAAAAGAAAAGAGACGTTTCTTTTTTCTGCATTGAATTATCTTGACACCAGTGTCAAAGGTCATTTGGCCACATGGAGTTCCCACTGTGGTGCAGTGAAACAAATCTGACTAGGAACCATGAGGTTGAGGGTTCGATCCCTGGCCTCGCTCAGTGGGTTAAGGATCTGGCATTGCCGTGAGCTGAGGTGCAGGTCACAGGTGCGACTGGGATCCAGCGTTGCTGTGGCTGTGGTGTAGGCCGGCAGCTATAGCTCCGATTCAACCCCTAGCCTGGGAACCTCCATATGCTGCAGATGAGGCCCAAAAAAGAAAAAAAAAAGGTCATTTGGCAACAACTGTGGGAGTTTATTTCTGGACTCTTGTTTGATTCTATTGATCTATATGTCTGTCTTTTTGACAGTACCATGCTGTAGCTTTATAATGAGTTAAACAATCACAAAGTCTGAGTCCTCCAACTTTTTTCTTCTTTTCAAGATTGTTTTGGCTTTTTGGGATCCCCTACATTTTTATGTAGCTTTTAGGATCCACTTGTCTATATATTGCAAAAAAGGCCATTGGAATTTTGATAGTGTATTGAGTAAGTAGGTCAATTTGGGAATCTGTGAACATGGAGTATTTTCCAATTTTTATAGGTCCTTTAAATTTCTTGCAATAATGTTTTGCAGTTTTCAGTGTATAAGATTTATACCTCTTTTGTTATATTTGTTCCTAAATGATTTTATTTTTTAATGCTGTTATAAATGAAATTGTTTCCTTTATTTCTTTTTGAGATTGTTTATTGCTGGTGTAAACACAATTGATTTTTATATTGGCCATTGTATCCTGTAACCTTGCTGAACTTATTAGTCCTAGTAGGTTTTTTGTGTATTTCTTAGGGTTCTCTATATACAAAATCACATAATCTGTGAATAGAGATTGTTTAACTTCTTCCTTACAAATCTAGATGCTTTTTATTTATTTATTTTTTTCTTGGTTAATTGTTCTGGCTAGAATCTCCAGTACAATTCTGAATAGAAATGTTGAGAAGGTGAGAAGGGATAACTCTGTCTTGTTTGTAATCTTAAGGGGAAAGCTGTCAATAATTCACCATGAAGTATGATGTTAGTTGTGGGATTTTTTTTTTATAGATTCCCTATATCTATATATGTCAATTAAATTAAACTTATATTATTTACTTATTTGTTGCTTTTTAGGGCCACACCTGTGGCATATGCAGGTTCCCAGGCTAGGGGTCAGATCGGAGCTACAGCTGCCAGCCTACGCCAGAGCCACAGCAACGCAGGATCCGAGCTGCATCTGCAACCTACACCACAGCTCACAGCAACGCCGCATCCTTAATCCACTGAGCAGGGACAGGGATCAAACCCGAGACTTCATGGTTCCTAGTCAGATTGGTTTCTGCTGAACCATGACAGGAACTCCTAAACTTACATTATTTAAAACTCCTATAACCTTACTGAGTTTAGTTTGCTGGCTCTATGCACTGAAAGAGGTATGCTGAAATCTCCAACAATTGTTCTTGGATTATTTATTATTCCTTGTTGGTCTATCAGTGTTTGCTTTATATATTTCGGGGCTGTATTATTAGACGAATACAAATTTTGATTGTTATATCCTATTGAATTGACTTTTCCAAATTTGAATTATTTCTCTCTTTCTCTATAGTAATACTTCAGTAAAATTTCTGTCATCCTTTTTTTCTTTAAAACTTTTGATACATTTATATTTTAGGCATGCCTCTTTTAAATGGCAAAGAGTTTATGTATGTATATATGTGTTTTTTTTATTTAGTCTGATAATCTTAGTCCTCAACTTCAAATATTTGGTCTGATGTTATTTAGTTTAAGCAGTGATATATTTAAATATACTATTTCCTATTTTCTTTCTCCCCTCATTTTCCTTTCATCTTGACATTTTTCCTTTTTGGAGGGACTGATCAAGTATTTTTTTTAAATGATTTTTATTTTTTCCATTATTCAAGTATTTTTTAACATTTCATTTTCACTATTAATTTTTCATTATTTTATTCTTTTTTTTTTTGGTCTTTTTGTCTTTTCTAGGGCTGCACCTGTGGCATATGGAGGTTCCCAGGCTAGGGGTCTAATTGGAGCTATAGCCGCTGACCTATGCCAGAGCCACAGCAACGCCAGATCCGAGCCATGTCTGCAACCTACACCACAGCTCACGGCAATGCCAGATCCTTAACCCACTGAGCGATGCCAGGGATTGAACCTGCAACCTCATGGTTCCTAGTCTGATTCGTTAACCACTGTGCCACGGTGGAAACTCCCATTTTATTATTCTTTTAATTTTAACCTAAATATCACAAATATATCCTTGACTTATTTGATTCTAATCTAAGTTAGATCTTTCACCAGTTTCTGGACAATTCAAGGATCTTATAATATTTTAACTCCATTCTGCTTTTGGCCTATTTTCTTTATATATTTTAATTCTCTCTATATTTTAAATCCCACAAACTGACAGTTTTGTTGTTTGCAACAGTCAATTTCTGCACATAGTTATCCTTTTTTGTGGCTCTTTATGTCTACTTACTTACATTACCATGATTTCAACTCAGATAATTTTTCTTCTGCTTTCTTCGTATAGTATTTCTTTAATAATCTAATCAGATTCCTTTTGCTTAAAAATGCTGGAGTTCCTCTTTATTTTTGAAGGATATTTTCCCTCAGTTCTAAGTTAGTAGTTCCTTTATTTAGACATTTCAAATATATTATTCCACTGTTTTCTGTGTTCCACTGTATCTGGTGAGAATTTGACTGTTAGTCATATTGTTGTTCCTTTGGAGGTAATACGTTGTTTTTTCTCTGCTTTTAAATTTAAAATTTTTCTTGTTGTTGTCACAATTTTATGCATATATGTAACTCCAAACTTGGATTCATGAAGCTTCCTGATATAGTGTGAGAAACTTATAGAATCACATCTCTTTAAATATTAGGGTGTAACTTCTACTCCTTTTCTCTTTCCAGTCTTGCCAAAAATATAAATTACACGTATGATAGACTTTTTTCCGTCTCTTTTTTTTTTTTTTGTCTTTTCTAGGGCCGCACCCGTGGCACATGGAGGTTCCCAGGCTAGGGGTCTAATTGGAGCTGTTGTTACTGGTTTATACCACAGCCACAGCAATGCCAGATCTGAGCCATGTCTGCGACCTACACCACAGCTCATAGCAACGCCGGATCTTTAACTCACTGAACGAGGCCAGGGATCAAACCCGCAACCTCATGGTTCCTAGTCAGATTTGTTTCCGCTTCGCCACAATGGGAACTCCTTCCCTGTCTCTTATCTCTTACACTTTTTTCTCATTTCTTGTATTTTATCTCTGCATTTTAATGTGTACACTTTGCACCAATAAGCTTATTGTTCATTGTGCCATTCTTTTGTTGTGCTAATGTGCCTTTGATTATATCCAGTCCGTGTTTAATTTCATGTTATTGTACTTTCTATTTTAGAATTTCTATCTGATACTTTCAAATAGATTCCAGTTTTCTAGAGAGAAATTTCTACTTTATCTCCTTTCTTGAATGACTTAATCATATTTATAAATTCTTAAAAATCCCCATCTAATAAACCCAATTTCTGGATCACTTATGGCTTTAATTGTCTCTATGTTTCTTGATTTTTGTCGTTTTGTTCTGTTTCCTGCCGTAATTTTAATTTTTGATTGAATGTGAGGCATTGTGTATAAAAACTTGAAGAGGCTCAGGATAATATTATTTTCCTATGAAGAAGATTTAATTTTCTTTCAATAAAAGATGGGGTTAGGGGAATCACCTTGTTATAACTGAAAATTCTCTATTTCCATTTTGCTCTTATTTTTAGGTTATAGCTATTCTGGATCATTAATTTAAATTTCCTAGTGGACCTTGAATTCTGGGATTTCATCCTTTTAGTTGATTTCTTCTTTGTTCCCCAGAATCATTCTTCATGTGTTTTTAAATTACTTCAAGGGAGGATGGCAGGTATAATGTTAATACATTGATGATCTCAGTGTATCTCCCTTCTCTCTGGGCTCCTGGCCCTTTGAATTTTCACCTTTCAGTGTCTTCAAACAATTACTTTTGTATTGCCATAACTTTTGTACTTGTTCTTAATGGGAGATTTAGTCTGGGATCAGCTAATCCTTTATTGCCAGAAACAAAAATATTCCCTTTGTAAGTTCTACTCTAATTATATACTTTAGTTACTGGAAGAATATTCAGGAAGTGTTATAGGACAATAGTCTTTACATCTGATTTTAGGATGGTCGACTAAAAAAATACACAACCTGAAAGTTGAGAGCGATGTTTTATTTGGGGCAAAATTAGGATTTAAGCCAGGGAGAGATGGCATCTCAAGTGGCGCCAAGAAACTGCTCCAAGGCAGGGAGGGAGAAGCTAGGATATATAGGAGTTTTTGCCACCAAGGGCAAGGAGCAGGAAAAATGATTTCTTTTGATATGCACCTCTGCTTTCAGGCCAGCATCCTGAGTTTTCACAGCCTGCAGGACTCACTGGCTCTCACCCCTGGAGGTGACTGCATTCACAGATGACTGTGACATTCTTTGTTTTAACCTTAACTACAGATCAGGTTGAAATACCATCCAAGGAGGAAGGGGGGAATATGAGCATATGATAAAGGTGAGGGGGAGGTGCGTGCAGCACACACACATTTTATAAGTTTGTGGCTGATCTCCTGAGGGTCTCTACCAGTCACAAGGAGCAGACATCACCATGGAGGATTCTAGTGTTTTTCTAGATAGGAGGAGATACAAGAATTGGGCACATAAAATCTTCTGAAAATATCTGACTATCTGAAGGCCTGTTCTTCCAGATTTCCCAGAGCACAGAGGGCCTCCCTCCTGGTCTCCACCCTGAGCTCCATTCAGGGGCTGCTGCGGGTCTGTGGCTGTGGTGGCTCATGTTTTATTCCAGGTAGAGGCTGATGGCAAGTGCCCGACTCCAGTTCACAGGATTCAGGGATAAGTAGTAGCTAGCATTGTAGACTTCTGTATTATTAACATGCATAAGATATTTGAAAATCTGGAATACCAAGAGAACGAGAACTTTAGAAAGGAAAGGACCACAGTAAGGAGAAAAAGATATTGTCACCAAAATAGGAAGATAAGTGGAAATGATGAGTTTCACAGAGAAAGATTCAAGAAGGTAGACCAACTCAGTCAAAAGCTAGACTTAAGGAAAAAGAGGAGTCAGAAAGGATCGTTGGATTTTTATCTTTATGGGGACAGTTTTGACAACTGAGTGAGTAGTTTTAAAAAAGAGATTGGAGTAATACTTAGATTGTGAGAGATTAAAGAAAAAGACATTAATAAAGTGGGAGAATTAGATTTTTTTTCTTTGAAGAATTTAGCAATGAAATAAAAGACAGAAAGATCAGAAACTTAGTGGGGGACTAAACCTCAGGAAGTGTTTTTAGAGAGATTTTAAGGATGTATGAACACAGAGGTAGAAAGACTGTAAGGATAAAGTAAAGGGGAGGTTAAAATGCAAGTAAGGACAGAGCTCTCTCTGATAAGGATATCTAAGATGTGAGATTGAGAGAAATTGGAATAGGAAATCCTTAAAAATGAGTTCATGGAATACTTGATCTTCTGAGAGAAAAGGAAAGGAAAAAAAAAAAAGACGCCATGTTATCTCAGTTAAGGGGTAGCTGAGGTTGTATGCTGAGGGTGGGGATGAGAGTCAAGATTTGAAAAGAATGGGGTTCAGGAGTTCCTGTTGTGGCTCAGCAGTTAATGAACCTGACTAGCATCCATGAGGACGCGGGTTGGATCCCTGGCCTCGCTCCGTGGGTGAAGGATCCGGCGTTGCCGTGAGCTGTGGTGTCCGTCGAAGACGTAGCTCAGATCCCGAGTGCCTGTGGCTGTGGCTGTGGTGTAGGCCTGTAGGAGAAACTGTCCCCATAAAAAGGTAGAAAGGAGAGACCCGGGCCAGGGTGACCAAGCCAAGTCCAGCCAATGGCCCCAACCACCCCCCACACGCATCTGCTTCTGTAAAGCTGCTTCCGCGATGACAACCCTGCCTGTTCTCACTCCGGTCCGACCAGCCCAGCCCGGACCGGAAGAGCAAGCCCGCAAAAGCCTTGTGAACGCCTTCTTCAGGGGTCAGACTCCGGAGAGCGATCTCCTCCGAGCCCGCCAGTGTTACAAACCTGAGTCCTCCACCCCTCCGAGGGCTCGCTGGGTTTCTCGCCGGGTCAAGGAGCTGATGCCCTGCAGCCACAGGGCTGCTGGAGCTGGTACACGACTGATCCACTGCGGCGCCGTAACAGGCCGGCGGCCGCAGCTCTGACTCGACCCCTGGCCTGGGAACCTCCATATGCCACGGGTGCAGCCCTAAAAAGACAAAAAAAAAGGGGGGGGTTCAAATGGAGTGACTATCAGGGCCGTTGGACTTGCAGGGTTCAAGGGACAGTGAGATTCAAGTACTAAATATCCATTTAGGAGATTTTAGTGATAAAGACATTAGCAAGAAGAGGTCTGGAGTCCCCACAAACTAGAGATAGAGATGGGAGGAAGGTAATATGAAACAGGATGTATTTCAAATAAGAAAGGATTATAAAGCAAGAATTGAAAAAAAAAAACAGTATGGAACAAGTTTGTTGTTGTTTCTATCTCTCTGCTGTGAGAGATGGGGTGGCTTATCAAGGACATATTTGCTTGGGGGGTGTGACTTAGTTAAGGGGTGTGAACTAGAGTTTGGCACTCGCCGTCAGCCTCTACATGGAGTAAATTATGAGCCACTGCAGCTGCCAACCCACAACAGCCCTGGTGAACCTCAGAAGTGAGACCCTCTGTGCTCTGGGAAATCTGGAAGAACAGGTCTTCAGATAGATATTTTTAGAAGATTTTATGTGCCCAATTCTTGCATCTCCTCCTATGTAGAAAAACCACTAGAATCCTTCATGGTGACGTCTGCTCCTTGGGACTGCTAGTGACCTTCAGGAGATCAGCCACAAACTTTTGCAAAATGCGTGTGTGCTGCACGCCCCTCCCTCCCACCTTGATCATATCCTGATATTCCCCCTCTTCCTCCTTGGGTCTTATTACAGCCCCGTCTGAGCACCACCCAAGGATTCACATCTGTGAATGCGGTCACCTCCAAGCGTGAGAGCCGGTGAGTCCTGCAGGCTGTGAAAACTCAGGATGCTGGCCCGGTAGCGGAGGTGCACATCAAAGGAATGATTTCAGTGAGCCCGGGCCTCTTTCCTTCCTGCTCCCTGCCCTTTGTGGCAAAACCTCCTGTATCTCCTAGCTTCTCCCTCCCTGCCTAGGAGTGGTTTCTCAGGGCTACCTGAGATGCTGTCGTCGGGGCTTAAGTCCTAATTTTGCCCCAAATAAGACTTAACTCTCAACTTTCAAGTTGTGCATTTTTTTAGTTGACAGGGGGCATTGTAGAAAAATGTAAGGAGACATTGGGATTTGATCCAAGGAGGCACAGGCAGGGAATGGTAGAGAATCGTGCAAAAAGTGAGTGGACCTTGATTTACAATGTTGTGTTAATTTCTGCTGTACAACAAAGTGATTCAGTTGTACATATACATATATGTTATTTTGTTATATTCTTTTCCATTATGGCTTATCACAGAATATTAATGTATTTCCTATGCTATTAAAAAAAGGGGGGGAATAGACTTAAAGATGAACAGATGAAGTGGATAGGAATAAAAGTAGAGGAAGAAGTGGTATCTGTGGATCAAAGATGAGGAAATGAGAGGCTGGATCATAGGCCAGAGGAACAGGTTAGGGACGAGACAGTATTGAGAAGGCTTGAATTTTGTTAACTGGGAGTTTTCAGTGGCTCCACATGGTCTTATTAACCTTCCAATGAATGCTTTTGATTATTTCTCCATGTTCTGTGAAGGAAGATGTTGGGCTCTTGAAGGTTTATTGTGTCGTGTAAGGTGGTAGGCTCTGGCAGTGGAACCTTTCAATTCAGGGAGATAACATTGGAAACTTTTCATTTCAACCTTTCCTGCTACTGTAAGGGAAGAAGGAACTTTACTCTATCGTCTTAGGCTCGGTGAATAGAGCCCTGAAAATTAAACTGACGAAATACAGATTAACAAGAGAAGAAAGGGTGTAGAGGTGGGGTGCAGAGGTGAATGGACCCCAGGGCTTACATACCATTTTATTGATTGATTGATTGATTGATTTACTTATTGTCTTTTTAGAGCCACACCCATGGCATATGGAGGTTTCCAGGCTAGAGGTCAAATGGGAGCTGCAGCTGTCAGCCTGCACCACAGCCACAGCCATGCCAGATCTGAGCCACATGTGTGACTTATACCACAGCCCGAGGCAACGCTGGATCTTTAACCCACTGAATGAGGCCAGGTATGGATCCCGCATCCTCAAGGATGCTAATCAGGTTCGTTGGCCACGGAGCCACTCTGGGAACTCCCTACATACCATTTTGAATACTAAGTGGAGAAGGGTTTGTGCTTGTGGCTGTGGGCAGGGCTAGGTCATGGGAAGGTGATTAAGAAATGTATGGTAAATACGGATTGTCTAGTAAGATTTGTTATGCAGAATCAAGGCATCTCACAAGATAAGAATTGCCTCCAGTGAAGTCAGGAGTGGAGGAGAACTTGACAAATCAAAACCCCTTTATAAAAACATAAATTGCCTTTACAAAAGGGACATTTATGCCCTGGTTTTAGAATTTTTCTGGCATCTGCTGTTTCTCAGTCACCTCAGCTCACAGTAATGCTTATCCCAAAGTGGCATGTTTTGGGGCAGCACATTCCGGTCCTTTCAGTATCATTGGGCAACACTCTTATTCGATCTTTTAGTATTTGATGGCCATCCACTAACAACTTCTGGATTTAAATTCTTCAGGAATTTTAATTTCTCTAGACTCCACCACTAGTTCGGGGTTAGCCCTTTTCAAGGTTCAGGGAATTGTGAATTTTATGGGAGAAATGCTTTCAAGGTGATGTGTGACTATATTTCTTGGTTTGAATCCAGTCTTCTTGCCCTAGGACCTTGGTTTTGTTCCTCGTACACCAAGCTGATTTATGGCTCTGCATGCATTTTTTTTTTTTTTTTTTAGGGAACGATTTCCAAAGTATTTGTTTTATGCCTACGCTTTTTATCTGTTGTATTCTTCTTCAAATAGATGTAAGAACTTTCTCTTTTGCTAAACATATGGTTCGGTGCTTGGTATTCACTGGCTCAGTCTTGGATAGGATTTATTAGTTTGGTCCCCAGTTCCCAGTTTTTGTTTCTCAGTTTTTTGGTTCCTTTTTGTAGAGTGCACATACCCCTCCTGCTGAGACGCTTCTGATTTAGACTAAAACCCATAACACACGCATTTGGAAAACTATGGCTGCTTGGGGGGCCATATGGCAATTTAAGAGAGTCCCTGTAACGGCTGCCAAGTCCCTGACTGTTATGAAAACACAACTCTATTGTTTCCGGAGCCCTGGGAAGGGGAGAGCTAATTTTTCCTTCTTCTTTTGCAAAACAGCAGGAACTGTAAATAACAATCCTCTAGATAACACAAATAGGTAAACATTGCCAGGGTTTGTTATCTAAAGTGCTAAAAATTCTACCTTCTTATTGAGTGGTTGTTCTACTCCTTAGAGAGGTTCTGAATTTCTGTTGCTGATGGGGGGCTGGGGGTGGATAGCCAGCCAGGGGAGAAGTTATATAGAGGAGAAAAAGTGCGTGTTTTCTTCGAAGTCATATGGCGCCAATCTGTTGACTTTTATCACATTTTGAATCTGGAAAAACATTTTATTCCAGATAGTTCTCCTATCCAGACAGAAGATTTGAAACACAGCTCTGTTTCATGACCATTCATTACAGGACAACCACTTTAAGTTCTTATATCATTTATGGTATTTTAGTGAGTTGGCAATTCTTGGATATATTACACATCGAGAACAATTCCTGAGTTTTCCTCTTTATTTTTGGTCTGAAGAGTACTGTATCTAGTGGGGTTTTGGTTGGAAGATGAGCTTCTGATCTTGACAGATGTGAAACAGGTCTGACGTGTGTCATTCGGCATGATTATTGTTAATTCCTTGCAGACTTGGTTCCTATACACTGCAAAATATTTCTATCGACCTTACCTGCCCATCTGTGTATATCTCTATGTGTTTGTAAATCTTTGCTTTCTAACAAATCACATACCTTGGATATTTATACCACCCTGCATTCTCTCCCCTTCAGGGAGACTTATTCATCAATAGGCTCTCAGAACTAGCCTTTTTTGTCCTTTAAGAGTGTGAACTGGAGTTTGGCCCTTGCCATCAGCCTCTACATGGAGTAAAACATGAGCCACCGCAGCCACAGACCCGCAGCAGCCCCTGAGTGGAGCTCAGGGTGGAGACCAGGAGCGAGGCCCTCTGTGGTCTGGGGAAACCGGAAGAACAGGTCTTCAGAGAGTCAGATGATTTTAGGAGAGGATTTTATGTGCCCAATTCTTGGATCCCCTCATATCTAGAAAACCACTAAACTCCTTCACGGTGACGTCTGCTCCTCGGGACCTTCAGGAGATCATCAGCAACAAACTTTTGTAAAGTGTGTGCCTGGCTGCATGCTCCTCCCCCTCCCCTTTATCATATCCTGATGTCCCCCCTTTCCTGTTTGGGCAGTATTTCTGAAATACTCCCACCAGGGTCTGTAGTTAAGAATAAAGCAAAGAGTGTCACGGTCATCCGTGAATGAAATCTCCTCCAAGGGTGAGAGCCTGTGAGACCTGCAGGCTGTGAAAACTCAGGATGCTGGCCCGGTAGCGGAGGTGCACATCAAAGGAATGATTTGACTGAGCCCAGGCCTCTTTTGTTCCTGCTTCCTGCCCTTTGTTGCAAAAATTCCTATTTTTTCCTAGCTCCTCCCTCACCGCATTAGAGCAGTTTCTTGGGGCAACCTGAGATGCTGTTGTCGGGGCTTAAGTCCTAATTTTGCCCCAAATAAAACTTAACTCTCAACTTTAAGGTTGTGTGTTTTTTTTAGTCGACGGTGGGAACCACATTTCTGCCTGGAACATGCAGCATCTCTGATCTTAAATTTGATCCTTTGATTTAAAATCAATCTCTTATTTATCCAATAAGGGTTTCAGATCCTTACTGACTTTTGCTCTCAGAAAAATTACGAAAAGCAAAAAACAATCCTTATATAAATAAAAATTTTTTCCCCAAGAAGTAACACTTGAGCTGAGATCTGAAGAAGTAGGTGTTAAAAAGGGGTGGAAAATGCCTCTTAGGTTGAGGCAGTCAGAGAGACCCATTGGCAAGGCAGGGGGAGAATCTAAGACCAGGGAGACCCAAAGGTGGAAGTATGAACCTTTTTCCTGGTTCCTGTGTCTGCTAAGGTCTGTAACTGACCAATGGAGTAGCTGTACCTCAAGTAGCAGATTGTGGTGGTAATCTTTTAAAATTCCTTCTCATTACATAACAAAAGAATAGCTAAGAGAAACCCTGTTTGGGGGGAATCCTTTGAAAGATGCAAAAATTATACAATCCCTCAGTGGTTTGTGATTCTTTTTTTATCTTGCTGGATGATTAAGGCCTGGGCACTGGAAAGCTGTGAATTAGATCCTCAAAGATCCATTTCTTTTCCTCTGCGCTTTGGGATGGAGCCATTAGTCAGTATTGAAGAGCTCTATACAAAAGGTTTCTGTGCAAATGATTTTTTTTTTTTTTTTTCTCTTTAGGGCCGCACCTGTGGCCTGTGGAAGTTCCCAGGCTAGGGGTCGAATCAGAGCTACAGCTGCTGGCCTACACCACAGCCACAGCAACGCTGGATCCGAGCTGCGTCTTCAACCTACGCTACAGCTCATGGCAACGCTGGATCCTTAACCCACCGAGTGAGGCCAGGGATGGAACTCGCATTCTCATGGATCCTAGTTGGGGTCTTTTACTACTGAGCCACAAAGGGAGGGCCCTGTGCAAATGATTAATTGGAAAGTACATTCACTGTATGTGGCAGAGGACTAATACCCTTAATATCTTCAGAAAACCTGAGAAGTCATTAAGGAAATGTGAATGGATATATATCCTAAAGGAAAAATAGATCAAGGACATGAATTGGTAATTTACAGAATATCAAATACAAATGGCTAATAAGCATGGGAATGAAAGTTCCAACTCAATAGCTGAAGAAAATGTAAAATGATATCATTAATTGCCTTGGAGTCCATTAAGATTTTCAACAGTGTTAATATCCATTGTCGATGAGTGTAAATGAATAGTCTCATACATTTTTTACAAGTTTATTGAGGCATCGTGTTGTGGGTCCACAAGCCCACCGGGAATTTTGATGATGACTCACTGGACTCAGCATAGCGTCATACTCATGGCTATGATTTATTATTCACCAAAAGAATACATAGCAAGACCACTAAAGAAAAAAAAAAGATGCATGAGATGAAGTCCGGGAGAGACCAGACACAAGCTCCCGAGAGTCCTCTCCTGGTGGAGTCACACAGGACACAGTTAATTACGCCAACAACAATTGTGATAACACATGTGAAATGTCTGTCAGAGAAGAAATTAGAAACTCAGCGGCCAAGGTGTTTATTGGGGACAGGTCCCATAGGTCACATAGGTACTCTTTGCCTAGCTTGTACCAAATTTCAGTGTCCCAGAAGGAGAGCAGGTATTTATTATAAACTACATTGTTTGCACATTTTAGGCACAAGGAATACTCTTAGTAGTTAGGAAATGGAGGGAATTCTTCCCAAATTCAAGATTTGAGTTATGATGCAGTCCAGTTTGTCGATTTTTCCTTCCATGTGTTCTAAAAAGTTGTTTTACTTCTTACATTTGTATTTATAGTCCATCTTTGGGTATACACATAATTTTTGTGTCTGATGTGAGATGTGTCCAGGTTCAGCTCTTTGTATGTAGATATCCCACTGTCCCAGTAATATTTGTGTAAAAAGCAATTTTTTTTTTGTCTTTTTAGGGCTGCACCTGGGGCATATGGAGGTACCCAGGCTAGGGGTCTGATCGGAGCTACAGCTGCCGGCCTACACCACAGCCACAGCAACGCCGGATCTGAGCCATGTCTGCAACCGACACCACAGCTCATGGCAATGCCGGATCCTTAACCCACTGAGCAAGGCCTGTAACTCCATGGTTTCTAGTCGTATTTGCCAACCACTGAGTCATGACAGGAACTCCAGGAATTATATTCTTAATTTCATTTTCAGATAGTTCATTTTATACAAAAATGCAATTGATTTTTTAATATCGATCTTATATCTCATGTTAGTTCTAATGGTTCTTATCAAATCCTTGATTGGCTTTGGTATCAGGGTGATACTTGCCTCATAGAATGCATTGGGACATATTTCCCCTCTATTTTTTTAAGAATTCATGGAGTATTTTTTTTTCTTTAATTGTTTGAGAGAACTTACCAGTAAAGCTATATGGACCTGGGCTTTGCTTTGTGGTTTGTTATTTAATTATTAATTCAGTTTCTTTATATAAGTATTATAGATATATTCAGTTTTTGTATTTATTGTTGAATCAGGTTTGTTAACTTTTTCTATGAATTTGATCTTTTTTATCTAAGTTGTTGAATTTGTAGGCATAAAATTGTTTATACTGTTCCCTAATAATCCTTACAATTTTAGAAAGGTCACTGGTTATGTTCCTTTTTTTGTTGATAATTTTGGTGTTCTGTGTCTTATCTATTTTTCTTGATTAGTATAGCTAATGGTTTGCCAACTTCACTGATCTCTTCAAAGAACCAACTTTGGCTTTTATTTATACTCATCATTTTTCTGTTTTCTGTTTTACTGATTTCTACTTTAATCATGTTTCATTTTTTTCTGTTTGCCTTGGGCTTAGTTTCCTCTTCATTTTCAACATCATTAAGATGAAAGCTTAGGTTATTGATTTACATTATTTTTTCTTTTGTAGTAGAGTCATTCGAAGCTATGAGTTTCCATCCAATCTCTTCTTACCATAAATTGATATATTCTTTTCATTTTCTTTCAGTTCAAAGTTAATTCTAATTTCTTTGTAATTTCTTCTTTGACATATGGGTTATTTGAAAATGTATTATTTAATGTCCCAGTGTTTGTTGAGTCCCCAAATGCCCTTTTGTTTTTAATTTTCAATTTAACTCTGACATGATTGGGTGTTTTGTATCATTTCAATCTTTTTAAATTTATTAAGGCTTGTTTTATGGCCTATGCCGTGGTTCTTGGGGATAATGTTCCATGAGTGTGGGAAAATAATGTATATTTTGCGGTTGTTGGGTAAAGTGTTTTATAGATGCTTGATTGAAAGTGTTCTGTAGGTGCTTTGATTGATAGTGTTCGGATCTTCTATCTTCTTATTGATTTTCTTTCTAATTGTTCTATCAATTATTGAGAGTGGTATTAAAATCTGTAACTATTATTCCTGAATTTTTAATTTCTTTCTTCAATTCTGTGAATTTCATGTTTTGGGGGCTCTGTTGTTACATGCATATATGCTTATAATTTTCATATCTTCCTGCTGAATTGATGTTTTTATTGTAAAATCTCCCTTTTGTCTCTAGTAACTTATTTTGTCTTAAAGTCTATTTTATCTGATTTTAACATCCAATTCTCTTTTTGATTATTACTGTGATTTGCATGGTATATATCTTTCTCTTTCTTTTCAGCTTATTTAGGTCTTTGAATCTAAACTATGTCTCTTATAGATAGTTTAATGCTGAATCCTATTTTTGTAAATCTAGTTTGATGACCTCTTACTATTGTATGGGGTTTTTAATCTATTTACATTTAATGTAATTATTTATATGGTATGATTTACCAGCTGCCATTTTGCCATTTGTTTTCTTTTTAAAATTTATTTAAACATTTTTAAAGTCGAAGTATAATTGATTTATATGTCAGTTTCAGGTGTATAACACAGTGATTCAGTATTTTTATAAATTATACTTTATTTAAAGTTATTATAAAATAATGGCTATAATTCCCTGTGCTATACAATATATCCATGTTGCTTATCAATTTTGTACATAGTAGTTTGCATTTCTTAATCCTATACCCCTGTCTTGCCCCTCCCCCTTCCCTATCCCTACTAGTTTGTTCTCTGTATCTATGGTTTTGTTTATTCTGTTATATTCACTAGTTTGTTTTATTTTTTTAGATTTTTACATACAAGTGATAACATATAGTGTTTTCCTCTGACTTATTTCACTAAGAGTAATACACTCTAGGTTCGTCAGTGTTGCTGTAAATGGAAGAATTTCCTCCTTTTTTATAGCAAGGTAATATTCCATTGTGTGTGTGTGTGTGTGTGTGTGTGTGTGCATGCGTGTCACATCTTCTTTATCCATTCGTCTGTTAATGAAAACTTGGGTTGCTTCCATATCTCGGCTATTATAAATAATGCTGCTATGAACATTGGGGTGCATGTATCTTTTCAAATTAGTGTCTTTGTTTTTTCCAGATATATACCCAGGAGTGGAATTGCTGGACCATACCACAGTTCTATTTTTAGTTTTTTGAGGAACCTCTGTAGTATTTTACATAGCAGCTAGAAATTGTTCGTTTATTTATTTATTTTTCAGAGATTTTCTCTTTCAATTAAGACCAATTGCTCTGCCTTCTCATTTTGTTTAACTTTTCTCTGTCTCTATGAATTTACATAAAACAGTTACCTGTTTTGGTCTGAATGAGTGTTACTTGTGGTAACATCCCTCCCTATACAGAATGCTTGTTCCCATTGCCTTGGGTTGGAGAGCTAGATTTGATGTGGACTCAAGTCATATCTTTCCTCAGGGTGTGCTGTCAGCTATCACCTTGGTGGGAGGTGGGCCTGGAGATGGATGGGCTGGGACTGGAGCTGAATGTGAGCCAGGGCTTCCCCCTGCTTATTGACCATTTCCACCCTTTTGGGGGTGGTGTCAGATCTCAAGTTGCTGGGTCAAAACTCTGAGGGTCATGTTTTGAGCTGGTTCTATTCCTTTTAAGTGTGTGCTTTCCCCTTTCCCAACCCTGAGACCCTTGCCCTAGAGGGAAGCAGTGCTGAAACAAGAGGGACTTGTGTAGTTTCTTTACTCATGATGGGGAGCAGGCTGTGGCAGGTTGGCCACAGACAGAAGTCTGATCTGCCTCTGATGTGACAGCTGTGCAGGTGCCAGCAATTGATGTCCTCACCCTGCTTGGATTCAGTCTCAGGTTCAAATCCTCTTTGTCCCTCACAGTCAGTCACTCCGCCCAGCCTCCATTGTCATGGAGCTTCATACAGGGCAGGAGATATTTGTGTGGCTCTTGGTGTGTATTTGGGCATAGGCTGCAGTGGATTGGCCACTGTCAGCATTCCAGGCTGCTTCTGACATGCTTTCTGAGCACACACCAATGATGGCCAACCTTCCACACCCAGATGCCACCCCGAGTCTGATTCATCTCTGCATTCCATGGCCAAGCACTGTCCTTGATTGTGGCAGCCCTAAATCTAGTGTAGAGTTGTGACCTGGAGTAAGCAGGGCTGGAGCATTCATGTCCTGGGGTGGTTGCAGGAAACCTGGAAGCCACTGGCTTCGGTTTGCTCTCTTTGCTCTGCCTGGGGGTAAGCCAGCATGTATGCACATACTCCTCATGAATGGAGCCCAGGCTTCCCAAAGCCCTTCTGTTAGACCCAGAAGCCCTCCAACTAGCCAAGGGGGCTCATCTTCCCTATATAGGGCTCCAGAGCTGGGGAAACCAGTAAGTGTCTCACGTTGCTCACTACCCAAGGTGAATCTCCCTAGGGTGAATCTCCACCTCTCCCAGGAACACAGGTCCTGATCTGATTGCTTCTCTTCCTTTTCTGCCTTATTCTTTGAGTATCTTTCTTACACAAGTCCACCAGTTGACAGTTAGTTTTCAGTGGTGATTGGTCCACGTGTAGATGTATTTTTTTATGTGTCTGTGGGGGAAGGTGAGTTCCATGTCCTCCTACTCTGTCATCCTGATTGATCTCTCTCTGGTCCCTGCTTTCTGTTTTTGATAAATCATGTTCTCTTGGTCCCTCTCTCCCTCCATTATTGATTTCTTTTCTGTTAAATTGATATTTGCTAGCGATCATTTTCTATTTTTTATTTTGCTTGTGCCTGTGACATACAAAAATTCCTGGGCCAGGGATCAAACCTGCACCACAGCAGTGACCCAAGCTACAGCAGTGACAATGGTGGATCCTTTACCACCAGGCCACCAGAGAACTCTGTCGTTTTAATTCTTTTATTCGTTTTTCTTCTGTATGTTTTTGATTATTTTCATAGTTGTTGCCCTGGATATTAAAAATAACATCTTAATTTAAAACAATCCACTTTTGATTAATATCAATTTAACTTCAACAATATGCAGAAAAATTTGCTACTATATAGCCTCCTTTCCTCTCCTTCCTTTTTGCTACTATTTCCATTCAAATTATGTCTTTATACACCATAAGCCCATAAACACGGTTTTGTCATGATTGTTCTATTCAGTTGTCTTTAAACCAGTTAGGAGAAGGAAAGAGTGAAAAATATGTTTATACATTTAAAAAAAATTATTCATTTAATGATCCTAGTAGTGTTCTTTGTGTAGATCCAAATTATGATGATTATTTTGTAGCCTTTTTTTTTTTCTTTCTCCTCTTCTTCCTGAAGAACTGATTATTGTATTTCTAATAGGGAAGGTACACTGGTGACAGAGTTTCTGTCTTTGCTTATCTGGGGATACTTTATCTTTCATTTTTGAAGGATAGTTTGCTGCTGGCTATATTGAGTCTTGTTTAATAGTCTTCTATTTCAGCCCTTTGAGTGTTTCATCCCACTGTTTTGGCGTCCATGGTTTCTGACAAAAAATCAGCTGTTAATCTCATGGAGGGTAACTTGTACATGAAGAGGTTTTCTCTTGCTCTTTTTAATATTTTCTTTGACTTCTGATGGTTAGACTATAATGTTATGATTGTAAATTGTTTGAGTTTATCCTACTTAGAGTTTTTGAACTTATTAGATGTGTAGACTAAGGTTTTTCATCAAATTTGTGACATTTTCAGTCATTAATTCTTCAAATGATTTTTTTTCTACTTTTTTTTTCTTACTCTGGGGCCCCCCCTTTATGTATATATCTACTGATATATACATATCAGCTTAGTAACATCATACAGGTTTCTAAGACTTTGTTCATTTTTCTTAATTCTGTTTTTCTTCCTGTTCCTCAGACCGGATAATCTTTTTTTTTTTTTTTTTTTTTTTGTCTTTTTTTGTTGTTGTTGTTGTTGTTACTATTTCTTGGGCCGCTCCCGTGGCATATGGAGGTTCCCAGGCTAGGGGTTGAATCGGAGCTGTAGCCACTGGCCTACGCCAGAGCCACAGCAACGCCGGATCCGAGCCGCGTCTGCAACCTACACCACAGCTCACGGCAACGCCGGATCGTTAACCCACTGAGCAAGGGCAGGGACCGAACCCGCAACCTCATGGTTCCTAGTCGGATTCGTTAACCACTGTGCCACGACGGGAACTCCAGACCGGATAATCTTAATTGGGCTGTTTTCAAGTCTGTCTGTCGCCAGCACAGATATGTTGGTAAGCTTCCTCTGTGATTTTTTTATACTTTAAAACTCCAGAATTTTTATTTGTTTCTTTCTTTTTTTTCTTATTTCTCTTACTTTACTGATAATCTCTATTTGGTGAGGCATATTTGCCATACGTTGATTCTCTAAACCTAGTGTCCTTTAGTTCTTTGGACATATTTAGAATAGCTTATTTAAAGTCTTTATCTAAGTCAAAATCTGCCCCCCATAGACATTTTCTAGTGCTTGCTGTTTTCCTGTGTGTGGCTCATAATTTCCTAGTATTTTGTGCATCTCATAATTTTTCATTAAACTGTAGGTTTTAGACAATATGTTATGTTAACTTTGGAATTAGAACGCTTCATCACCCTTTGGGTTTGTTGCTGTTTCTGTGGTTAACTTTTTTTGGTTTCTGTTTGTTCATTTATTGACTTTCCTGGACTAATTCTATAGACTTCATGTTTCTTGCTGTAACACATTTCTCTTTCCACATGAAATTTAAAAAAGCAAAATATTAAGCCTGGCTTTTTATGGGTCATCTCTGGATCAATATAGTTTAGTGGTCAGTCAAGGATCAGTCATAAGACTTCCTTGAATATCTTGAGACAGTGAGTCTTCCACCCTTTGCCAGGTGGATCTCTAGATGAAGGCATGCCTTCAAATACCAGGGAGTTTAAAAGTCAGACTTAACTTTTAGTTTCTGAGTGTACAGTGCCTCAAGTTCAACCAGAAGTGAGTGACTTGCATGCTCTCCTTTCTCAATTATTTTCTGGGTTTAAGCACAGCCCTAGAACCACAGCCTTCTAGGTCTTCAGAAATCTCTTTAAGCTTTGTAAAGTTTCTTATGGTTGTCTACTTCCCCAGGTCTACCTTAAACATTTTGGCCAGGCTTTTGTTTTCCCCAGCTGAAATCGCAGTTAGACAGCTGTGGTGTTAACAATTCCAGCTGCTTGCTCTTGTTTTTAGTTAGACGCTGGGGATAGGCTTGTTTCACATAGCTGAGTTCTGAGTCAGATCAAGTAGTAACAATACCCTTGAATCGGAACTTATATAGAGAGCTGCAGATGTGGTCAGATATTGAATGTGCCCTGGGAATGGGTTTTCAACAACCCTCCAAAAGAGGTCACTTCTTTCTGTTGGCTATAAGATTGTCACCTTTTCATGGCTACCATGCCAATGAGCTGGAGAGGGAGCCTGGGAGAGACTCAGATTAACATGCCATAGACCCCACTTTTCTTACCAAGACTCAGTAGTTTCTCTTGAATAAACTCTTTTCAGTTTGTTCTGTGCCTTTGGGTTTTTTTTTTTTTTTTTTTTTTTTGTCTTTTTCAGGGCCACACCCCTGGCATATGGAGGTTCCCAGGCAATCGAAGCTGTTGCTGCCAGCCTACACCACAGCCACAGCAACATGGGATCCGAGCCTCGACTGCAACCTATACCACACTTCACAGCAACGCCAGATCCTTAACCCACTGAGCAAGGCCAGGGATTGAACCCACAACTTCATGGTTCCTAGTTGGCTTTGTTAACCACTGAGCCACGAAGGGAACTCTATTTTTTTTTTTTTTTTGCCTTTGGTTATTTTTAGCATTCATAAATAGTTGCTTTGGATTGCTTTGTGAGTATTTTCGTTGCTTCTATTGGGGAACAGATTCGCTAAGGCCCTCACTCTGCCACCTTGGGAGTTGGCTCAATTTCTCATACATTTTTTAAAAATTTTTATTTATTTATTTATTTATTTTGCCTTTTCTAGGTCCACACCTGCAGCATATGGAGGTTCCCAGGCTAGGGGTCGAATTGTAGCTGCAGCCACCGGCCTACCCCAGAGCCACAGCAACGTGGAATCTGAGCCGTGTCTGTGACTTATACCACAGCTCACGGCCGCACTGGATCCTTAACCCACTGAGCAAGGCCAGGTACCGAACCCGCAACCTCATGCTTCCTAGTCGGATTCGTTAACCACTGCACCTCGATGGGAAAACTCCTCATACATGTTTAAATAAGTGGAAATTCGTATTACTTTCCCATAGGGCAGATTATGAATGTGAATATAAATTATAAAAAAGTTTATGCCTTTTTACCTAGTTTATTCTTTTCTGAGTAGCTGATCGTACGAAAACAATTGGAACTCAACAAAATGATTATGTACAGTTTTATTCATAATAGAGAAAAATACATACATATATATCCAGCCATGTAAGTTTGGTTAAATTTTAACATAGTTTTCAATGACTACATAGTATTTAATTTATAATATACCATAAAAGAATATACCGCATGGGGAAATATCCAAAGCATACTAATAAATGACCAGTATTGTAATATATCAGAAGTTATACTTTATATATTATACATATAAATATACTTTTATGCATTTTTTCACTTTTATTTTCAATTTATTGTGTTTTCTTATATTTTATGTATCCTTCTAAAGCATATTCAATCTCTTTTAGAACAACAGAACAACTAGGGCGTGAATATATACCTATACACATACAGATACACATGCATGTATTTTAAATGTAAGCACAGCATAACTCTCAGCACAGTTGTTGAGATTTTAAAATATTTTCTACAAGACCATCTATTCTTTATGCAGTGCATCTGTTCTTTATATAGTGTGGTATTTCTACAACTGGTTGGCAGTTTTAGCACGCAAAGCTATTTATCCTACCATGTTTTTCTGCAGGTGCATTTATTTTTTTCCCTTTAGTCCTATCGCAGCAATTATCTGAATCACCATTTTACACGATCCTGCTGTGGTTGGTATCTGGTCCATAAGGACAACATAGTCTCCTGGAAAAAGCCCTGGAACTGACATCAGAATTTTAGGGTTTATGTCTTGGCTGTGGCAGTTACTGGCCATGTAGCCTCAGGTAAGCCACTTAACCAATCCAGACCACCTCATTTGTGAAATAGAATGATAATACCCTCCATCTTAACTAACTAGTACAATTTTTAGAAACAGTTGAAATCAGGAATTTGGAAAGTTTGTGTCAGACCCACATATGGTTGCACACATATGGTTGCACACATGGTGGGCAAAGATGTCTAGGCTAACAAGGCTGAACCTGCCAAGCTGATCACCTCAATTCAGGGCTGCATCTGCCCAAGGAGGGTGACTTTTTCTAATTTTTACAAGGTCTCCATAGGGTCTAGTTGCATTTCCAGAAGACTGTCTTCATAAATTGTAAAGGTATTATCTAAATGCATTTCTCTATGTCAACAATTTTGTAGGCTGAGATTCCTGAAAATGCTGATGGGTTAACCACTGGTTTTTCTTCCTAGGAAGTCACCAATTGATTAAGAGATAGCATGCATTCATAAGAGCTCAGTTTTTACTGGGACTACTTGCTTAGAGTAATAGTAATCATTAGCATTGGGAGTTTTGCAAAGAGCAGTGCTGCAGCATTTGCATTGAAACTAATATATCTGGCAGTGTTTTGCCCTCATTTTGTTCCTGCTTCGCCACTGTGTCTAACACATTCTGTGAGATCAGCACAGAGAGTCTGTACTTCAACATATGCAGGTCAAGTTATTATTAGCTTGGTGTTGTGGATGCTGAGATGCACTGTCCAAATTTCCTCTTCTGATTTGAAGCATTTATTTCCCGGGAGTGTTGGCTGCTGGCAGTTCAGAGCCGGGTCTGTCTTGAGGAATTGCCTTTGGAAGGTTACATCCTTCTCTCAGAAGCAGACAGCATTCAATCACTAGGTGATGCAGAGTACAAGGCCAATCCCTTTGCCTCCGTTTGGAACATTTCTGGGGGCCACCCCAGCTTCAAAGCTTTGTATGACACCAACTGGCCTCTGTTGCAACTACATTATAGTTTGATTTTCCCTAAACTCCCTCATGTGTGTTGTTCACAAGAGCACTCCCCTAAAAACCTCCTGTACACAAGTCTTCATCTCTCAGTCGATTTCCCAGGAAACCCAACCTCAAGACCTAATAAGACGTTTGGAAGTCCCTGAGATGAATCTTCAGTTTGGGGAGCTAGCTGCCTGGTCAGTAGCCATTCTTACCTCCTTACGAATTGAACTCCAGTTTTTGTTTAGGCTGTCTAATGGGCTCAGCGTACATTACAAAATGTATTTCCCAGACTTCATTGCGGTCAGGGGTGCCATGTGGCACATCTCTGGCCAATGAGATGTAAGCAAACATCACTGATTTTTTAAGGGGCTAAGTGAGCTGATCAACTTACCTCTGACCTTCGGCCTCTCTCTCCTGCATTCCTGAAACGTGTTTTCAATACGCAAAGGGGTCATGAGGGAAAAACAAACAGATTTGGAACCTCAGCTTTTATGTCCTTCAGTTCTTGAACCACTGTCCACTATTACTTAATTTAGGGCTTTCTTAAACAGGGAGAAACAAACCATACCTTGTTTAATCATTGATGTTCGGGTTTTGTTGTATTCAGCCAACCTCAATCCCTCTCTAAAACAGATGGGGAAAATACTTTTAGGCTCTGGATTCAGATGAGACCTGAGTTAAAGTTTTGACCCGAAGTTATAGTTATATGATGGGGTCTTGAATCTTGGTTCACTTACTTACTCATTCACAGCCTCGG
The DNA here is from genome assembly GCF_054392235.1 of Sus scrofa. Lineage (NCBI taxonomy): Eukaryota > Metazoa > Chordata > Mammalia > Artiodactyla > Suidae > Sus > Sus scrofa. Next base: position 42,338,468 of record NC_139401.1, on the reverse strand, counting down.
CTCTCTTACTTGTGAACTGGGGAGAACATTACCTATGACAGCTGATGAAATGAGAGCATAGATGTAGAAGTGTAAAAGAAAAAAAAAAATCTAGCGCAATGCCTGGCATAACAGAAGTGCCCTGTGCACATTAGTTCACTTATTTTACCCAGAGCCCACAGCCCCTTGCAGCTACCAGGTAAATTAGAGCCTATCAGCTGCCCTATGGCTCCGAGTAACTCTTTCAGTCCATTTCCAACCATCTAGTATTGGAGTCAGTTCTTTGCTGATCTATGATTTCATGAAGCCATGTAACACAGTGCGATACAGCGAAGGAAAAAAGGAACATGAGAAAGTGTTGCTGTTTAGTTCCCTGGGAAGGAGACCGTGAGACAGAATCTAGCATGCAGGATGTTTATGCAGGAGTGCCTTTAGAGCCAACCCCTGCGGAATGCAGGGGAAGGAAGCAAGTTTGGGCAAGGGGGAACGTCTAGCTGTGATGTATGCCTAGTGACAGCCTCTGTTTGACCCGAAAGAGAGTGGTGGAGCAAGCCCAAACCGGGCTGAGATGGCCAGGCATTGATAATCTCACATGGATGGGACACTGTGTGTAGACAGCCCAGGGAAGGGGGCATGACCTTGGCAAGGCTGCTCTCCGCAGCTCGGGCAGATCCAGAAGAGGTTGACAGCTGGAAGCTGTCTATCCACAGCACTTCCAACAGCTGGAGCAACGCATCCTGGATTGAAGAGGGGTCTGCTTAGAGGCTCAACTCAGTGTCCACTGTAAATGAGAAGAAGAAACACAGTTAACAGGAAATCACAGTGCTGGATTTTTTTTTTTTTTTTAAGGGCCACACCTGTGGCATGTGGAAGTTCCCAGGCCAGGGGACGAATTGGAGCTGTAGCTGCTGGCCTACACCACAGCCACAGCAACGTGGGATCCAAGCCATGTCTGTGACCTACACCACAGCCCAAAACAATACTGAGCGAGACTAGGGATTGAACCCACATCTTCATGGATACTAGTCTGCTGAGTCACAGTGGGAACTCCTCAGTGCTGGATCTTAAGTATAAACTAACAAAATATTTTCTGACGCATTACAGGCAATAGCAGTTTTAGTCCCTGGCTCCAGGAATTTTTGATACTATTCTTTGAAAGGAAATGACGAGACATTAAGCTTGCTTCACACTCTCCTTTTCTCATCTTCAAAAACTTATCATCTTGGTCTTGCTTCCTTGGAACATAAGAACTGGATTGTGCCTATGGCACTGGAAATTAAAGATCTGGGATAGCAGAGTTCCCATCATGGCTCAGCGGAAACCAGTCTGACTAGCACCCATGAGGACGCAGGTTCAATCCTTGGCCCCGCTCAGTGGGTTAAGGATCTGGTGTTGTCGTGAGCTGTGGTGTAGGTCACAGACTCGGCTCGGATCTGGCATTGCTGTGACTGTGGTGTAGGCTGGCAGCTACAGCTCCAGTTCAACCCCTAGCTTGGGAACCTCCATGTGCCATGGGTGCAGCCCTAAAAAGACAAAAAAAAAAAAAAAAAAAAGAAAAGAAAAAAGATCTGGGATACCATATATGAAGGGTTTCACTGTTTTGAAATGAATTGTGTTGTTGGTTAAGCCAAATTAATTATTGCTTTTATTGGTCTAAGATTAGTCCACACATAATTAATACTTTTGTCATTTAATCACTGAAAAAAGGGATTTACATACATTATCTCGTATAACCCACACACCTATGTTTGAAGGGTGGAATTGTCACCTTCATTTCATTTATTTTCGCCTTGTAGACGTCTTTACTAAAGGTCTCCGTTGCTTCAAGGAAAACTAATAGTAAGCAAGTAAACACAACAACTGGAAAAGGGGGGATTTAAGTTTCACGATTCGTGCCGCAGATCTCACGATTATCTTTAAAACGGTATTTGCAACACTTCCAATCTTCTCTTTTCCTGGGATATTGCTGAGGACATAGAAGGAAATTTAGGGAGAGGTCACTGTCTTGACCTTACGTACATCACACGCACACACACAGCACCCCTTTCAGCAGGGGTGGGGGGAGGGCTTTTCCAGATGAGAAAATTTAATTTCAGACACATTAAGTAACTTTCCCAAGGTCACCATGTGGTGGAATATTGCGCAGAACCTAGGCGTTTTTGCTCCGGGGCCAGTGGTTTGTCTCTTGTGCCGGCTACCGCAGGATCGCTGCTCCGTCTGCTCTTCCTCCTCTTTTTCATCTTGCTCAGCATCTGTGCTCAGACATCACCGAATGCCTCACAGCAGCATCCCCGCCCTCTTCAGGAGATGATCCAGCAAATAGACTCCAGACTCTAAAAATATAAAAATGTTTATTCTCTTGAAATCAAACAGGACACATTCACCTGCTTCTGACCATGGATGGTTGGGTTGTGAATGTAGAGGCAAAAATGAGACAAATACTGAACCATGAGTGAAGCTCTGCTTGTTGAGATCAGGCTTTGGGTTGTTGTCACAAATACTGCTTATTAAGAGCACTTGTCTCTGATTCTCTCTCATTCTCTCTCTCTTTCCCACTTTTTTGTTTTGCGTTCTTGTTCGTTTGTTTGTTTTTGCTTTTTAGGGCCACACTCGCAGCATATGGAGGTTCCCAGGCTAGGGGTCTAATCCGAGCTACAGCTGCCGGCCTGTGCCAGAGCCACAGCAACACAGGATCTGAGCCACATCTGTGACCTACCCCACAGCTCACAGCAACGCCGGATCCTTAACCCACTGAGTGAGGCCAGGGATCAAACCCTCATTTTCATGGACCCTAGTTGGGGTCCTGCTGAGCTGCAATGGGAGCTCCATCTTTCCCACTGTTTTTGACTCTCCATCCGTCTCTCCCTGTCTCTCTGGTGCTTAGTCTGTATCTGCTTTTCATTTTCCTCCCTTTGACCTTGTTTCTTTTCTCTCTTCTTCCCTCTCCTCCTCTCTCCCCCTCCCCTCCCCCGCCTCCCCCTCTCCACTCCCCCCCCCATTCTCTGTCCCTCTCTTTCATCTCTCTGTGTGGCCTCCTTCTGTCTGTCTCTGTTTCAGCCTCCATCTCTGAGTAGCTGTCTCTTGCTCTCTTTTTCTCAGGAATACACAGAGGTTCACTAGGAACTGTTTTGCTTCTTGAGGGGTCTTCAGGTCTTCTAAATGAAGCCATTTTCTTAAAAGATTTTCTCATAATAACCCTAAGCAGAAGACAACTGATTAAATCGGAGATGAATATTTAATGATGAATCCCTGAATACTTAGTGTTGCAGAGCCCATTATGTCTTTGGAGCCTTTCAAGCTCATTAGTTAATTCCTGCTGCATTTTGGTCAGACATGCTTCTGCCTTAACCCTCCCCAGAGAAGACAGAAGTCTAACCCAGGCTCCTAAACCTCCACTTTGCACCAGGGTGGCCCTGCCAACTGCATTTACCTCCATACTTATTTATTTATTTGTTTGTTTGTTTGTTTTTATGGCCGCACCCGTGGCATATAGAGGTTCCCAGGCTAGGGGTCTAATCGGAGCTGCGATTGCCGGCCGACACCACAGCCACAGCAACACAGGATCTGAGCCACGTCTGTGACCTACACCACAGCTCCCAGGCAACACAGATCCTTAACCCACTGAGCGAGGCCAGGGGTAGAACCCATGTCCTCATGGATACTAGTTGGATTCATTTCCACTGAGCCACAAGAGGAACACCCCTACCTCTGTGCTTTAGAGCAGAGGTCTGCCAACTACAGCCCATGGGCCAAATCCTGCCTGCTGCTTCTTCCTGTATACGTTAAGAGCTAAGAATGCTGTTTACATGTTTAAAAGGTTTTACGGAAAGGAGAACTGTGATTGTGGCAGAGACCATATGTGACCTGCAAAGCCTCGAGTCTTTATTCTCTAGCTCTTTACAGAGCAAACTTGCTGAATTCTGCGTGGCAGTAGCCACATGTTTGATTTCTCCAGGACATTGGAAGCATCAACACGTTTTCCACACTCTTTGTGATCGGCTTCATGCTGTAGGGAGGCATGAAACTTATAATGGAGTTAGGCAATCCAGAGAGGGTGGGAGAGGCCCGGCAAAGACGTAGGCTCAGCCTGATTTCTCCAGGAAAGGACCTCTGTCATGTGAAGAGTATCACAGAATTGTCCTCCTTGAGTCAAGGCGGCTAGGCTTTAATCCTCCAGTATTAGGCAGTCAGTAGTCATGGGCCAACTCTTAGAAAAGGGGTCTGTGTAACCCCCTAAGCCTCTTTGCACAAAGCAGTCCCTGTTAACCTAGCACGATTCTCTAGAGATGGGTGAACGATGGGCTATGAACAGGTCGTACTCCGAGTAGTGGGGGGAGAGACCCAATGGCCTGATGAGGATGTGGGCAGGGCACCTAGAGGACCTCCTATGCTAAGAACAATGGGGATGGGGAGGCTGCTGTAACCTTATACGCCCCATAGGCTGGTTGACACCTCTGTTGCATCCCATGGGGCTCCTTGACTCTAAGGGGCTGCCTGGGATGGGCTCCAAGATCTTATTCACAAATACACAGTCCTGCCCGAGAAGGGAGTAGCACCCTTATGAATATGTGAGAAGCCTGATCTGCCTTGATTAGAGGATAAAGAGTGATGAAATGTCTCATCTGGACAGGCTTCAGACGTCATCAGATCCAAAACTTTTTTATTTTAAAGAGAAGGAGGAGAGTTCCTGCCATGGTGCAGTGGGTTAAGAATCTGACTACCTTGGACGTGTGGGTTTGATGCCAAGCTAGGGGTCCAATCGGAGCTGTAGCCACTGGCCTACGCCAGAGCCACAGCAACTCGGGATCCGAGCCGCGTCTGTCCTTCACCCACTGAGCGAGGTCAGGGATTGAACCTGCGTCCTCAAGGATGCCAGTCAGATCCGTTTCCGCTGAGCCACAACAGGAACTCCCCACTGTCTAGTATATTTTTAATAAACTTTTAAATTTTATTTTAGAGAGGTTTTAGACTTACAAAATTATTGTGAAGGTAGTACAGAGAGTTCCTATGTGCTCTGCTTCATTTTCCCTGTTACTAACATTTGGTATCAGTACAGTATTTATGTGTATTTCTACATTTAAATATCTGTATCTTTATTAAGCTAAAATTGGTTCTTACCGGTGTCTCCATCTCTAATCCATTACCTCATGGATCGTTCAAGCTTCCTTCCCTGTAATCTCCTACTCCAACTTGAGATCTGGCTTCTAGTATCTGCCATTCATTTAATCAATTGTTCAATGCCCGTATGTATGGATATTGTTTTCAGAATTAGTAATTCATACTCTCATGGGAAACAGTTTTATCCACTAGAGCAAAGAGGTTATATACAGGTCCTTTGGCTTTTAGTCTTATCAACCCCGCTCATTTCCAAAGTAACTTAGATTAGCACCTTTTCACCCTCTGCCTCCAAGGAGGCTATTTCAAATGGTTGTAATGCCTTTAGGTGCTTTGGTCACATTCCACATTCCATCCTGGGTCCCCTCAACCTCCTAAATGATTTTTAAAATTTGTACATATTAAGGCTTACTCTTTGTTTTATAAAATTCTATGGGTTTTGTGAAATGCTTGCTATCTTATTTTCACCCTCGCAGTATCATATATTCTAGAATAGGCAAAACTGTAGAGACAATAAAAACATCAGTGGCTCCCAGGGACTGGGGGAAAGGATATGGGGATTGAATAGGTGAAGCACAAGATTTTTTGGTTTGTTTGGTTTTGTTTTTGATTTTATTTTTTAGAATGAGTGAGAAAGAGTTTTTTTCTGTTTCTTTTTTTTGGAAGAGATTGTGAAAAAATTGTTATCATTTCCTCTTTAAATATTCAGTGCATTTCACCAGCGAAATCACCCAAGTCTGGTGGTTTTTGTTGAACATTTATTATTAATTCGATTTTGCTAATAAATATAAGGCTGTTCAAGTTAACTATTTCTCCTTTTATGAGTTTTTGTCATTTACAATGAACTGGCCCATATCATCTAGTTGTCAAACTTGTGGACTTAGAAATAGTATTTCTTTATTATCCTTTTACTGCCCATGTGATTAATAGAGATGAACTCTTTTTCATTTCTTTTCTTGTTTTTTCTTTTTTTCTTTTTTTGCTTTTTAGGGCCACACTTGAGGCATATGGAAATTCCCAGGCTAGGGGTCAAATTAGAGCTACAGCTGCCGGTCTACACCACAGCCACAGCAATGCAGGATCTGAGCCACAGCTCACGGCAATGCCAGATCCTTAACCCAATGAGCAAGGCCAGGGATCAAATCGGCATCCTCATGGATATTAGTTGGATTCGTTTCCACTGCTCCACAACAGGAACCCCTCATTCATTTCTGGCATTGGTAATTTTTCTTTTTTTCTTTTCTTTTTTTTTTTTTTTTTTTTGGTCACACCTGTGGCATGCAGAAGGTCCTGGGCCAGGGATCAAACTCATGCCACAGCAGCCACCTGAGCCGCTATAGTGACACCGCCAGATCCTTAACCTGCTGTGCCATAAGGGAACTCCTGATAATTGGTAATTTGAGTCTTCTTTTTTCTTGGCTAACCTATCTATGGCTTTATCAATTTTATTGATATTTTCATTTTACTAATTTTCTCTGTTGTTTTTCTACTTTTAATTTCACAGACTTCTACTCTAATATTTTTCTTGTTGAAGTATAGTTGATTTACAATATTGTGTTAGTTTCAGGTGTATAGCAAAGTTATTCAATTATATATATATTTTTTCATGTTATTTTCTATTATAGGTTATTATAAGATATTGAATATTTTCCCCTGTTTTATACAGTAAGACCTTGTTGTTTGTCTATTTTGTATGTAGTAGTGTGTATCTGTTAATCCCAAACTCATATTTTTTTTTCTAAATTCCTCATTTTTCCCTTCTTTCCCCTTTGGTAACCATAAGTTTGTTTTCTATATCTGTGAATCTGTTTCTCATTTTGTAAACAGATTTTTTTGGGGGGTTATTTTTTAAATTCCACATATAAGTGATATTATATGATATTTGTCTTGATTTAATTCACTTAGTATGATACTCTCTAGGTCCATCTATGTTGGTGCAAATGGCAATATTTCATTCTTTTTTATGGCTAATCTATCCAATTGTTATTATTTTTTTCTATACTTGCTTTAGGCTTAAATTGCTCTTGTTTCCTAAAGGTTAAGCTTATTGATAGTAGATTTTTCTTCTTTTTCTAATATATATATTTAATGCTAAAAATTTCCCTTTCCTTTCACTACATCTCACAAATTTTGGTGTTGGTTTTCATTTTAATTCAAACTATTTTAAGTATTATATTCTCAATACTTCTTTGACCCAACTGTTACTATAAATATGTTGCTTAATCTCCAATATTTGGGGATTTTTCAGGTGTCTTGTTGATTTCTCTTTTAGGTTCTGTTGTGTTCTGAGGACATACTTTGTATGATTTCTACTCTTTTAAATTTGTTAAGGTGTATCTGATGGTCCAGAAGGCGATCTATCTTGGGGAATATTCCATGCAAGCTTGAGAAGGGTGTTTATTCTACTGATGTTGGATGGAGTATTCTATTAATGTCAATTAGATCAAGTTGATTGATACTGCTGTTCAGTTCAGCTATATCCTAATTGATTTTCTTCCTGCTTGACCTATCAATTACTGACAGAGATGTTGAAGTCTCCAAGTATAATACTGAATTTGTCTCTTTCTCCTTTCATTTTAATCAGTTTTGGCCTCATGTATTTCGCACTCTGTTGTTAAGTTCATACATGTTTAGGATGGTTATGACTTTTGGAGAATTGACTCCTTTGTTTTTAAGCAGTACCTCTTTTTATCTTTGATAAAAGTCCTTGCTCTGTAGTCTATTTTGTCTCAAATTAAGATAGCTACTCCAGCTTTCTTTGATTAGCTATATTAATTTGAGACAAAATAGACTTCAGAGCAAAATAATTTTAGCATAGTGTATATTCTCTCTTTACTTTTAAACTATCAGACTCTAATATTTAAAGCAGATGTTTTGTATAGCTTTCCTCCCTTTCAAGAAAAGTCATTGATTTTCAATGCGCCCCTTTTTTTTCTTGCTGTTAGGACTAGAGGGATGACCTCCAAGCTTTTCATGTCAGAGATGAAACCGGAAGTCCTGCTAATCTTTTAGAAAAATCAGCATCTTGTTGCTCTCTTCTTTCTCTCCAGCCAGGATGAAAATCCTTCCCTACTTTTCTTGCAGTATCTTTCAGAGGACTTCCTCAGCAGGGCTGTTTGACCTCTGAAAACCCTGTTTTTTTCCTTTATGTCATAGCCATCTGACTCTTAAAATTCACAGAGGTCTGTATAACCTCACTTTCTGCCTAGAAATCCTGCTACTTCTCATACCTGGTCCCAACAATGAGGTCAGCTTTGTTTATGCCTTTGTGAAACATTCATATGTACTTTCTTAGAGTTTCCACTGTTTTCTTCCATTTTGGTTTCCTTTGAAAATCCTCCAGAATATCAGTCAAGTGGGTGTGAATCATAACTGAGAACCTCATTTAAATTCTTTCTCATGGGGTCCTGAGGCCCATAAAAAGTGAGGATTAAGGAATAGGATACTGAGCATCTGACTTAAATATCTCTAATAGTTAGGATACGATGACCTGAATAGATCACAGTCGATAACAAGTAACAGTATAGATTTTCACATGACCAGAAGTATGGCGGGCCAGTCCAGGGCTGGGAAGGCCAGGGTTGGACAGCATCTTGAGAACACAGCTTTTTTTTTCTTTTTTATTAGATTTACTTTTTATTAGAGTATAGTTGATTTACAGTGTTGTGCCAGTTTCTGCTGTACAGCAAAGTGACCCAGTCGTACATATATATACATCTTTTTTTCATATTATCTTCCATTATGGTCTATCCCAAGAGACTAGATATAGCAACAGCAGGACCTTGTTGCTTATCCATTCTAAATGTAATAGTTTGCATTTACCCAGCTTTTAAAAAATTACCTTTCTACTCTGTCAAACCTAGTGTGTTGGAGTTTTGTGCCTTGATCTCAAGGTGACTGCTCCATCTGCATCTATCTCTTTTATCAGAAAAGATAAAGAAAGGTCTCTATAAGCTCTTTGTATCCATTTATATCACTTGGGCACCGCTAGTGGGAGAGAGACGGGGTAAGTGAGCATTTCTCTTCTGCAGCCTCTCTGTGCTGCAGAGAGGGAGTTGAGAGTGAGCTAAAGTAATGTGTGATGGTAGCCTCTGTGGACTGGTTCACCCAAGTTTCAGAACCAGTGTATTTTCTCATTATCTCCCTACTGCAACTCTGTGACGTAGAAAGAGATGGTAGATAGTCTGATGTGTATCGAGGGGCAGGTGTTCTGACTGATACCGTTATTTCTCTCCCTTCTCATCTTTTAAGACCTATTTCACAATTCTACTCCTCCATGAAACTGGACCACTCCAGTTTCTTTCCATGAAGAAACTCTTATTGTCTAGATCACTCATTGACTCTATATGTGGGTCAGCTTAAGTTCTCTGCTAAGCAGATAGTTAAACAGATAGGAGTGTTAAGTGGCTTCTTGGGGGATAATACCTATGAGAGATAAAAGGGCACAGAGAAGAAATGGATAGGAAGAGCCTCAAGGCTATGAAGCAGAGCTGAGAAAAGATTGCCCATTGATAGAGTCTTGCAGAAGGCAGAGATGGGCGGTCCCTCGTATCCCCACCATGATCATTCATTGGCTGAGAGATGCCTGGAAAGGCAGTGATTTTGAGTCAAATGCTGCGGTGACTCCTGAAGGCCCTACAGAGAATCTGTCAGTTCACTGCTCCTGTCACAGCTGAACGGCAAATTCTTTCTTGACGGGAGAGCTGGAAGGGGCGCCTCCATGACTAGCACTGAATTGATTTTTCAGTCATGTTCATTGTCAAACTGTCCACAAGCTCTTGTCGACTCCATGCTATGTATAGACTGATCTGCTGGGCTCTTTGATGATTTAAGGAAGGGCAAGACACTTGCTGGGTTGGTTATCTTCTGTTTTCCCCTCTAGATTCACTCTTCACCGTTTTCCATCTTGCTCTGTGCTCCTGGAGCCTATATGGAATGTACCATAGGGCTCCATTGTCCTCTGGTTTCCAACTGGATCTGACCAATAGAGAGACTTAGCAACAGATGAAAGGGAGGGAGAAGAATGAGGAGGAAACCTTTCCCCTGAACTCTACTTTTTGAGACTTCTTTGGGCAGTACCCCAAAGTCCTTGTTCTTCTTAAGATTCTTCTGTGTCATTTCCTCTCCTTCCAGATACCAATAACCTCTCTTTCTCTTTACCTCTTCATCCCTTTAGGAATAGGGGTAGAAATAGCTAAAGTTACCTGCAATGGTGCAAATACATCCCTGCACTATTCCTTCTAATTTTCCTCCATCCTGTCCAAACCTTTGTTATCCAACCCTTTGTAAATCAAACTTCTTCAAATTATCTTAATTGGAGTGTGCCATCTGTTTTCAGTTGGGACCCTGACTCAGGCACTTGCTTTTTCTTTTTATATGCATATGCCATTTCTAGCTAATTAGTTTGATATAAGCAACTTGAGGCAGGAGCTTACACTGGATTTTTAATAAACAAACATCTTTTATCTAACACAGTTTCTCTTCTGAATGCTGCTTTATTTCGCCATTTATCCATTCAGTTCAACAAAGATGTATTTAGTGCCTACTGTGTGCCAGGTGCTGTATTTGATATTAAACACGGAGATTTGGTCCATTTCTCAAAGAGCCGCCTGGAACACAGCCACAAACTACAAAGTATAGTCAAATGACAAGGCAGCTGAGATGAAATACACCCAGTTAACTATGAATGCCTGGAGGAGGGTGATCATTTTTAACATGGGAGGTCAGAAAAGGAAGGATTTGCTGGGAAAAAGTGACACCTGAAATGAGTTTTGAGGGAGGTATCACCAGGTAGGCAGGATAAAGAAAAGGTATGATCAGAGGCTCAGGTTCCAGGTGGCTAAACAACAGGAGGAAGAGAAAGAAAAACCTGAGAAAGCTTGCAGAAGCGAGGTAATAAAAGGTACTGAAGAGTTCCCGTTGTGGCTCAGCAGGTTAAGAACACAACAAGTATCCATGAGGATGCGGGTTCCATCCCTGGCCTCACTCAGTGGGTTCAGGATCCGGCTTTGCCATGAGCTGTGGTGTAGGTCGCAGATGCAGCTCAGATCTAGAATTGCTGTGGCTGTGGTGTAGGCCAGCAGCTGTAGCTGCGTTTCGATCCCTAGCCTGGGAACTTAGATATGCTGCAGAAGTGGCCCTAAAAAGAAGAAAAATAAAATAAAAATTTAAAAAAGGTACTACATTCCATTCTCATTTGTTATTCTGTAGACAGTCGGGAGCTATTGAAGGGGAGTGACAATGGTCAGATGTACATTTTAGAATGTTGGTCTGATGGTATCTAAGAGAATGAATTAGAGAAAAGTGAGACTCAAAGTGAGGTCAGTTTCAGCAGCTCGTACAATAGGTCAGGTGAGAGGGGAGGATACCCAAAAGTAAAATAAGATGGAATGATAATGATAATAATAATAATACAGAGATGGAGACTGATTTGATGATGGCAACTGAGTCATCAAAGAAACAAGAAAGTACTACTTCAGGAAGGCACTGTAATTCCTGAATGGCATTTGAATACCAGGAGCAGTATAAGCTGATTTTCAATTGTCTATAAGAGTCTGGAAGTAAATAGCCTGCCCTAATGGAGACTGAACTGCGATGTGTTAGTGTTTTATTATCGCTTTAAATTGGGAAGAATGAGGGAGTTCCCTACATGGCTCAGCGGTTAATGAACCACGAACCCAACTGGGATCCATGAGGTTGCGGGTTTGATCCCTGGCCTCACTCAGTGGGTTAAGGATCTGGCGTTGCTGTGAGCTGTGGTGTAGGTCACAGATGCTGCTCTGATCCCGCATTGCTGTGGCTGTGGTGTAGGCCGGCAGCTGTCAGCTGTAGCTCCAATTGGACCCCTAACCTGGGAACCTCCATAGGCCGCAGGTGTGGCCATAAAATCAAAAAAAAGAAAAAAAAATGGGAAGAATTGAGTTGTCTCTGCTTCGAATCGCCCGCGTAATTGTATACTGAAACCATTTTTGTTTTAAATCCTATGGAAAAGAAACTTCTTGGAAATGATATGTAAATTGGCTATTACTTTGTGACTTTGCCTATTTCTACTTTCCACTACTAGTGATGGCAAATTTGTCTCCATCAAGGAATAGCCTTTTCTTTTTTTATTATTGGTAACTTAGATTTTTTTTTTCTCTTTACAAAAACAAAGAGTTAATGTAGCCTGGGGAAAAGAAATTGAAAGCAATGATACTTCCAGTGAAAAAGTACTGCATTTAAAAGCCTAGAATTTTAAATAACACTCTGGTGTAAATTTTGATATCCACTTGAAGAGATTTTTTTTTCTGTTGATAACTTATTCATGCAGTTCCTGGTGATGTTAATGATAATCATTGTGTACTTTTCAAGAAGAGAATACAATTTGCCCTAAAAATAACTCTGGAAACTATCTCTGATCAGTCCTTCAGAAATCCTACACTGAAAAAAATTCATTATGCCCCTTCTTTCTTGTTTTCACTCGTCTTGCCATCAAAAATAAATATTGACGGGAGTATTTTAACATAAGAAAAAAAGGTGAAACCTCAAATAGACAAAAGGGCAAAGGACAGAACATTCAATTTACAAAAAAAGATATATCAATGGAAAATGAGCATATGAAAATGTTCAACTTGAGAAATAATAAAGGAAATGCAAATGAGACCAACAATGAAATGATGTTTCATCCATAAATTTGCAAATTATAAAATATTAACACTCAGCTTTAGCTAAAGTTGAATGAGTTAAGTTGCTCCATATATGGTTGATATAAATCAGCCTAAGTTGTCACAAGTTTACTAGAGGGCAATATGGAAATCTGTATTAAGATACTTAAAAATAACTCTGAGCCATCAATTTCACTTCTAAAAATGAATTCTAAGGAAATTAAGAAAAATATCCACTAGGATTTAGCCAAAGTACAATATTTTCAGTGTTATTGATAGAAAATATTTAAACTATGTATGTGTGTGGGAGAAACTAAACAACCCACAATAGAATTTTTCTTTCTTTCTTTCTTCCTTCCTTCCTTCCTTCCTTCCTTCCTTCCTTCCTTCCTTCCTTCCTTCCTTCCTTCCTTCCTTCCTTTCTTTCTTTCTTTCTTTCTTTCTTTCTTTCTTTCTTTCTTTCTTTCTTTCTTTCTTTCTTTCTTTCTTTCTTTTTTATGGCCACACCTGTGGCATATGGAAGTTCCTGGGCCAGGAGTTGAATCAGAGCTCAGCTGCCGGCCTACTCCACAGCCCCAGCAACTCTGGATCCTTAACCAACCAAGCGAGGCCAGGGGTCGGACCACTTCCTCACAGAGATAATGTGGGGTCCTTCACCCACTAAGCCACAAGGGGAACTCCCACAACAGAATTTTTTTTTACTCTATTTATCCATAATCTATTATGGTATACATATGGAATCAATATGGAATCAGACCCAGTTCCCACAGGAAAGAGAGATGGTACATTTGAAATAGGATAATTCAAGAAAGGTTAATTTACATGTAGGAACATAGGACTCATAGCAGCCAAGATACATGATTATAGGCTTGAAAGCATCTGAGGAAGGGGAGAATGTCGAATGGACTCATGGTCACCTTAAGAGAAACAGTGAGGGAGCTTTAGTTGAGGAAAATAGCCAGCCCAAAGCAACTTTCAAGGAGAGGATGGAGGGAGTAAATACCTCATCTCACACCCCTCAGTTCCCTGCAGTCTATTTGTCAGGGCTCCCCCCTGACCAAACCCAACAGGAACCTATTGGTGTGATTCACACAGGTCAGCTTCTGGGGGAGAAGAGAATCTTCTGGTGATGGTGGTGGGGTTGAGAATGAATGAGGCCGGTTAAAGAATAGTAGAAAATGGGAGTTCCCATCGTGGCTCAGTGGTTAGCGAGCCCGACTAGTATCCATGAGGATGCGGGTTCAATCCCTGGCCTTGCTCAGTGGGTTAAGGATCCAGCATTGCCTGGAGCTGTCCTGTGGGTCACAGACACGGCTCGGATCCTGTGTTGCTGTGGCTGTGGTGTAGGCCGGCAGCTGTAGCTCTGGGAACCTCCATATGCCTCAGGTGCAGCCCTAAAAAGACAAAAAAAAACCAACCAACCAAACAAACAAAAAGAACAGTGGAAAATGGATCAGAAGGAGTGGCTTCAAGCAGAAGTCATCTCATATATAGTCTGCTCCTTTTGATGTGCAGTATCCACTGTTGTATTTCATTAGGATGAAACCTTCATGTTCCCAAGAGAGGAGTTCATGAAGTCCCATTAACTGTATCATAGAAGGATAATCAAAATCTCATCACATTCTTACCTGAAATATAAAACATCACCTAACATCAGAGTTCATATAACACGGTGTGGGAAAGGGACTAGTTACACAGTTCTAGCTGTGTTAGATCCCTCTTCTGTAGTTGGTTATGAGGGCTCAGTGGATTATCATAACTACCTCTTCTTCACATATTACATGTGCCCTTATCCTTTGCTGGCATGTCAGTTGGATGACAAACTTTATTGGGAGGAGTCCAAACTTTAATCTCTAAAGGATTTGAGTCTCCGATGAATGGTTTTTTTCCTTTTCCATCATGGTTTATTACAAGATATTGAATATGGTTGCCTGTGCTAGACAGTCGGTCCCTGTTGTTTATCTCTGTTGTATATGGTAGTGTGTGTCTGCTAATCCAAATCTCATTTATCCCCCACTCCTTCCCCCTTTGGTAACCATACGTTTATTTTCTCTGTGAGTCTGTTTCTGTTTTGTAAGCAAATTCATTTGTGTCATTTTTTTTTTAGATTCCACATAGAGGTGATATCATATGATATTTTTCTTTCTCAATCTAACTGACTTCATTTAGTATGATAATCTCTAGGTCCATCCATATTGCTGCAAATGGCATTATTTCATTCTTTTTTATGGCTGAGTAGTATTTCACTGTATCTGTGTGTATCTTCGGTACCCATTCTTCTGTTGATGAACATTTAGGTTGATTCCATGTCTTAGCTATTGTAAATAGTGCTGCTGTGAACACTAAGGTTCATATATCTTTTTAAATTATGGTTTTCTGCCAAGACCAGCTCAGCAGGTGAGGGCTGAAGAACGGGTGCTGTGGAACTTAAGAAAAAAGTTAACATAAAATAAAACACAGGGACATTTATCTTAATTAAAGGTGGGAACTGGGGGACTCAAGGTCTCAGGGACCAGGAGCGACTTCTCAAGAAAGCACACTGCTTTTATTGTGCCCTATTTAGGATTATGCCAAGTGAGGAGGGGGCTATAGGTGCAGGATATAGGGGTTTTTTTAAGAAATTATTTTAAAAGTCCTTTTATTATTTTAAAAGTCACATAGCTGGTAGATGGTTAATCTTTTACTCTGACCTTTAGGCATTTAACAGCCATTAGCATGGAGGAAGCTTGGCATTAATTATCTATGCATAGCATTTAGAGAATCATTATTGTGCTTCCAAAAAATGGCATGCCTATCTGTGGCAACCCAGCGTGCCTAGGTTTGCACCTCGGTTCTCTTTGCTGATACATATTCTGCTAATGACCGCTCATAAATCCCTTGGGGCCATGAGGCTCATCTTCCTCTCATTCTGAAGAGGACATACCATATTGTGCAAACGGCGTGCCAATCTGCACAGGTCCAGCGTGCCTAGACCAGCGCATTATGTCCTCATTC
This sequence comes from Sus scrofa, assembly GCF_054392235.1. Lineage (NCBI taxonomy): Eukaryota > Metazoa > Chordata > Mammalia > Artiodactyla > Suidae > Sus > Sus scrofa. The sequence goes on along the minus strand of NC_139401.1, from coordinate 42,322,737 downwards.
AGCTGACTACATGGATAACTTATGCCTTTAGGTCTTTGTGCTTAAGCTTAAGTCATTTGCCAGCACTGCGACTGTTTTTCAAGCAGGAAGATGGAGTAAAGTAAAGCAGGACAAGATGGAGTTTTCAGCAGAGAGGCTAAGAAAAGATTGTAGAAACATGTCTCCCGACAGTTTTCTCTGGATATATGCCCAGGAGTGGGATCACTGGATCATATGGTAGCTGTATTTTTAATTTTTTTAACTAACGTCCATTCTGTTTTCCATAGTGGCTGCACCAATTTACATTCCCACCAACAGTGTAGGAGGGTTTCCTTTTCTCCATACCTTCTCCAGCACTTATTTTTTGTAGACTTTTATTTTTTTAATTTTAATTTTTATTTATTTATTTATTTATTTATTTTTTGTCTTTTTGCCTTTCTAGGGCTGCTCCTGCAGCATATGGAGGTTCCCAGGCTAGGGGTCTAATCGGAGCTGCTGCCACTGGCCTACACCAGAGCCACAGCAACACGGGATCCGAGCTGCATCTGCAACCTACACCAGAGCCACAGCAACACTGGATCCTTAACCCACTGAACAAGGCCAGGGATCGAACCCGCAACCTCATGGTTCCTAATCGGATTTGTTAACCACTGAGCCATGACGGGAACTCCCTATTTTTTGTAGACTTTTAAATGATGTCTGGTTTTTATTGAAATGAAGCAATCTTTCAGGACCAGGGCTATTGAGTAAGCCAAAACGTGCCCTGGGGTTTGTACATAGAGTTTGTGTATAGTCCTTGTCGGTATTATGTAGCAGCAACCAAACTTCCCTCTGATAATCAGAATAAATCACTTGCTCAGTACAATAACTCTATGGTTATTTTCAGGGACCTAAGAACTCCAAAATGACCAGGTAGCAGTCTCAGCTTCTACTATCAGACCCATACCTATGCTCTCTGGTGCCAGGATTTCTCTCTTGGCCAGTAGAATATCCACACCCAAGGAGCCAAAGTTTGTAGTAGCTGAAGCAAAAATACTTCCTGTGGGTTATTAAATACAATAGAGGAGCCATTTCTATTTATACATGTTGGTTTCTGGACTCATGTGTTGGAATTATAAGGACAAGTGCACCACATATTGATGGTTGCAAGGTGATTTTTCTCCCAGCTGGTGCTATAACTGAAGCTTCAGCAATCTACCACACTCTCCACCAAGCCACTGCTTCTGAGCCAAAGAACACCTGGTCACGTCTGTGAATCTATGAGCGCTGGAAAACAATACTGTACTGCAGACAGATCATCAAAGAGGATTGAGTTCAAGTCTGCATAATAAACGTGCAGCTTCAATCCTCTACTCTCACTCAACACCAACATAAAGGCAGCCAGACTTAGACTCCCCTGGCAAGTGATTAGAAGATTATTTGCTGACGAAACTAAACTTTCCTAGAGAGAAGATCCATAAATACCGACATTTGCGGAGTTTTCAATGAAAAATATGCTTGGTGGGAATTCTCGTCGTGGCTCAGGGGTAATGAACCCGACTAGTATCCATGAAGATGTGGGTTCGATTCCTGGCCCCATTCAGTGGGTTAAGGATCCGGCATTGCCATGAGCTGTGGTGTAGGTCACAGACGCGGCTCGGATCCCATGTTGCTGTGGCTGTGCCTGTGGCCTGCAGCTGCAGCTCTGATTCAGCCCCTAGCCTGGGAACTTCCATATGCCATAGGTGCGGCCCTAAAAAGCAAAAAAAAAGAGAAAGAAAAGAAAAATATGCTTGGTAATTTGATAATTTAATTGTGAAGTCCATTAGTCAGCAAGGCCCTCCCGTGGATAAAACTTCTGATCAATGTTTTATTTCATCTTTAAATATAAATGGGCCACTGCCAATCATCAAATATTGGGGGAAAGAGATCAACACATTGAGATAATGCAGAGAACAGAAGAACTTGTAGCATCAGAGATGATGGGTTCCAAGAATGGGTTCTTGGAAATTAAAAAATACAATTATAAGTAAGAAATTTGATTGAAATATTGAAACATTCAGTCATGGAGATAGTCTACAAATTGGAACCAAAAGGCAAAAACATTTACAATAGTAAAAAAAAGTTCAACAGGCAAATAAAAGCTTCAGAAAGTAATTTTGTTCCCAGAATTATTTTCTGTGTTCTATAGAAATAATTTAAGAATGTTCCCCTGAGTTGGTAGATTTGAGTCTCCAAACTTCAAGACCCCTACAAGAATGAATGAATGAAAATAAGTCTATCCCAATGTACTTTATTTGGAACCTCAGAACTCCAGTGATAAAGAAAAGAGCCTAAATTATTCCAGGAAAAAAAAAAAACAATTAGATCACTTACAGAGTATATGAAATAAGAATGATATCTGATCTTTTTACAACATTAGAGTTGGAAAACAATGGAACTGGATCTAAAACAGACATATCAAATACAAAACAGTATGAATATATATTCACATCTATGGATATCAACATCAGAATAAACAGTTAAGGCCTCTGGGATATTGAGTAGAAAGGAAAATAGTGGACTTCTGTTTATTTACTTATTTTTGTAATAAGCCTAGTAGATCTGTTTCATTTTTTAAACTATCTGAAGATAGAAATAAAAATTGTTTCAAAAATTAAATTTGGGGGAGTTCCCATCATGGCTCAGTGGTTAACGAATCTGACTAGGAACCAAGGGGTTGCGGGTTCGATCCCTGGCTCAGTGGGTTAAGGATCCGGCATTGCCGTGAGCTGTGGTGTAGGTAGCAGACAGGCTCAGATTCCGCGTTGCTGTGGCTGTGGTGTAGGCCAGTGGCTACAGCTCTGATTAGACCCCTAGCCTGGGAACCTCCATGTGCTGTGAGTGTGGCCCTAGAAAAGACAAAAAAAAAACCCCAAAACATTAAATTTGGGTATAGATTCACTTGTATTATTTTTTAGATTCTAAATATAAGTGATATCATATATACCCAATATTTTGCAAGAATTTATAATGAGATATAATCTGCCCAAACCCCCACAACAAATCACCATGCTATGCACCTGAAACTAATGCAACATTGTAAAGCAACTATACTTCAATTCTAAAAAATTCAGATTTGGAGGCTGGATCACATAGTCTTTGAGATTACTGCCTGTTTACTTTTCACAGTTTGAATTTGTTAGCTGTCTTGCACTGGGCACGGTATAGCATATCCCTTTGCATAGAGGCTTGGTAATTGCAGGGACATTAATATTAGGTATAATTCTCCAAAACCGAATGGAATTAAAATAAAAATATTCTCCATTTGTTGATTACCGACTGAGCGCCAGGCATTTTACATAATTGTTAACTGGTTATCACAATAATCCTGTATGTTAGCTAAGATTCAGAAACCGAGATTTAAATGAGTTAATAGCAGAGAGGGGCTTTGAAATAGATTAATTTAAATACAAAATCCAGAGCAGTCTCCCTAATGTAGACTGCTACTTGACCTTAAAATATAAACAGACCTTGGAGTTCCCGTCGTGGCGCAGTGGTTAACGAATCCGACTAGGAACTTTGAGGTTGTGGGTTCAATCCCTGGCCTTGCTCAGTGGGGTGAGGATCTGGTGTTGCTGTTAGCTATGGTGTAGGTTGCAGATGCAGCTCCGATCCTGTGTTGCTGTGGCTCTGGTGTAGGCCAGCGGCAACAGCTCTGATTAGACCCCTAGCCTGGGGACCTCCATATGCCGAGGGAGCAGCCCTAGAAAAGACAAAATATATATGTATATATATATATATAAAAACAGACCTTGAGCTGTTAAGACTTTGCGCATACCAGAGAATGAGGAAAATGCACCTCTGGTGGACACAGTTTCAGGCTCACTACCTTCCAACAGGACGCTGAAAATACCCAAGTGAAGAAAAAGAGAAAAGATGGCACACATTCACAAAATTAGAACACATACACACCCACAAACACACTGGAGAAGTATTTTGAATGAAGACAATGTCAAAACAAAGAATAATTAATATTGGGAACTACTTACAGCAAATGTGGGAAGAAATTTAAAATTACAGATGATCTCTCTTCCCATTTGCTATAGAGTATTAATTTGGGGAAATTCAGGATACGATTAAAGTTGCAAAAATAGTGCGAAGAATATGTACTATATGTACTTATATGTCCTTTACCCAGATTTACTAAATATTTATATTTTGACCTATTTTCTTTCTCTCACTTTCTCCCTCTGACATTTTTCCTAAACCATTTGAGAGGAAGTTGCGGACATCATTTCTCTTTACCCTTGACTACTTCAGTATGTAAATAGTTCAATCTTTTGTATGGTACTAAGGATAAAGACGTTTTCTTATATAACAATAGTACAATGAAAGTAGTACAATTTACAAAATCAGGAGATTTATATTAATAATTGGCTGTTGTTTAACTCAGTTTGCATTAAA